>NC_090934.1:515421544-516671544 GCF_040938575.1 Ambystoma mexicanum
CCTCATTTTCAAGCATTTGTCGTTCATTTTATGAAATTGTCTTCATATACATTTTCCCCTTCATTCACTCAGTGATAGGCTACTTTTTCCCCCCTGGAATAAACTTCTAGTTCTACAGAGAGACAGGTGCATTAGACATCCCGCTCCTCATAGGGAACAGCTTGGGGCTGGAAAAGCTTGGACTCTCTAACTATTTGTGGAATGAGAGATAATATGTAGCATTTGCAATATACTCTTCTGTTCCCACGTGTATCATCTCATCATATCAAATATTTCCTTCTAGGTAATTATGGTCCTCCTCAGTGCCATGATGGAAGCCCTCCCCATTCATCACATTTCTTTTCCCATTTTTCTTTTTTCCTTTATTTATGTTTCTATGTTTTTCTATGTTTCCATGTATACTAAGACATGTTACTATCATTACGCTCAAAAAACCTAAAAGTTGATTTTTATTTGCCACACATATTTGCATTATAAACTTCTTCAACACCCTCTTTTGCTGGCTTTTTATACATTTTAATTGTCAAATGAGAAATTATATTGTGCCTCCTATTGCAATGAATATATGTATATTGGCCTATGCCAAGCTGCTTGTAAGTCACTTATGAAGAAATCCGTGTCGCAAGGTCCTGACCTTAAAATCAATGTAAGCTGCCATTTTAGGTCAATCCGCCATTTTAGGTTCGCTTTGTAAAGTCACCCTGTGAGTTAAAATGGTGGACGACGTCATTCCGAAATACAACATGGCCGTCTTGACCTCTGTGTGTAATTAATATGTAACTTGCCTGCAGGCCACTTGTTGAGGTTGTGAACTGGGACCTTGTCCTTCGTTGACCTGTGTGTAAAGGATTACTTGCATCAATGACACTAATCCGTGAGCATATGTTAAGAACAATGTATTGAAATACTAAACTGAGAACACTTGTTTAACTACATTGTATTAATGTTTGAAAAGACTTGTATGAAGAATCCCAAAACATACAGTTGCCATGTAGGCTTGTTGATATATGTATTAAAAGCAAACCAGTTACATGTGGATATACGAACTCGGCATGAACCCTAGATCAGTAATGTATTAGAGGAATATTAACCCGAAGTAGGGTTGGACATCGTGTTCGCAAATAGTATAAAAGAGCAATGAATTCTAATGTACAGCATCTCTCACTGAATACACCGAACCACGCTGGAGTTCGCTGTGTTGCACTGAGAGCCGATAGCTATCTGATTTTTTTGTTCTGTTCTTTGTAACTGATTTAGTATAAATTAAAGATCTTTGTATGTTCCTTTGTAACCCGTGCTCGGTGTATTTCCTTTTGGGGTACTCAGCCTCGATATTTTGATTTTGCTTTCACATAATAGCTGTTCAAAAATGAAAAGAAAGTTCTGCTATATTCCCCATTATGTTGTTCTTCGGGAAACAATGCTCTTGCCTTTGCGAACGTCGTTTATGTGGACCCATCTGCTCTGTCCTTCGAGCTTTACTTCAGTTGGTGTTGAATAGATGATGGTGAGTGGACCATTGATACGACCCTCTCTCCACTTTCAGATGTGATTCATCACGAGGACATGTTTAGCCGGATAAAGATGTTATGTTTGTGGGAAATGTCTGTTTGGATCAGCTGATTGTCCAGATTGGTTGTTAGGCCTACTCTGCAAGGAGATACAGTTTAGGGACTTGGTAAGTTCTTTTAGATAGGTATCAAATTCCCCTACCCCCGAATAGCAGAGGAAGAGTGAGAGCCAGACATTGTATGCAATGGTGGAATTGGCGCATGCATGCTCCGCCCTGTAACAATCTCAAGAAGAATCAAATGATGATCTCCTCCAGGCAAACAAAGCAAGAGACAAGCAGTGCACCAAGGATTTTTTAAGCATTTGCGTAAGCTTAGCCAATCAGATTTTTGGCAGTCCATTTATCTTTTCTCCAAACCATTTCCTTGGGATAGTAAACTGCACATAGTTTATGCTTTATACCCAGGAATGTTTCTATTTCCTTTATTAATCTTTGGTGAAGTGCTGCCTATTATCAGTAGAACCTTCATCTGGAATCCCCTGACTTGGGATCACATTCCTCACAATAAATGTTGCTGCAGAGCAGGCATCATTGTGGGCACAGTGAACTGCCTTAAGTCAATGTGTGAATGGGCAGACAACTGTCCTGGGAGGATAGCTCAGCAGCAACATGCTTGCCTTGGAAACAAGATGACACAAAGCAACACAGGTTCGATCCCTGGGTCCGCACTTAGAAACCTCTGGGTAATTAAGTGCATTATAAATATGCAACTAAGACAAAAAACAATTACGCAACTAAAAAAAAAAAAAAGATTCCTGTAACAGCGCCATCATGCCCCAGGGCTGTGTGAGTGCTTTAAAAATGCTAAATAAATAAAATAAATAAACTACAAACAGGTACTTGTAAGAAGTACACCTCTTGTGCTTATCAACATAATGGAAATGCAAGTGCCACAAGAGGCCTTCCGGTCACAGCAATGTTCCCTGTAAAATGTTCAATGTGTGACCATACAGAAACATCTGGCAGGTCATGCCATTATTTAAATGCTCAGAAACATAATTATACAGATTCAGCATGAACCAGTTTTTACCTATCCCTGCAGCTACATTGTTTTTCAAAAGGTGGGTAGGATAATGAAGTTGTTCAAGTGCCAGTTGTAACAATTTATTTGGCATGACTACTTTTCCTGTGTTATCATGTCACCAAATCAAGTCAGTTTGGGACAGAAAACATCCTATCTTATTCCACAGCTCTTTTTCAGCAAACAATGCTTTTCACTGCAATTCAATTATCTTGAATATTGGGGCTGCATTTCCGTTTTCTGGCAATTCATCTTTTTTTTTGCTCACTTTTAATACAGCTATTAGAGGTATTTCTTCTTCCTCACCAGTGAACAGCACATGTGATGCCTCTGGCACATATGCTGCTTCTTTTGCTGCTCTGTTTGCTCGTTTGTTCCCTAGTGAGATACAATCTTGCCATCCTGCATGGGCTTTTCACTTTATGAATGCTAACTCTACTGGGAGCAGTAACATTTCTAGTAGTTCCATTGCTTCTTTTAAACCATCTTCTTTCCCACCTTGCTAATTCTGAGTGCACTGTAGAGGTGACATAGGCTGAATCAGAGAAGATGTTCACTGCTTGGCCCTCTGACATGTTAGTGCTTCAATCAAGGCCACCTGCTGATTGTGCAGTGTGATGGTTTGGTAGTTGTGTCTGTGAGTACACCACCAGCTCCTCCCCTTTGTATACTCCTCATCCATACCCCACCACTGCACACCCTGAATTCCTTTGCCCTGTGGTCCAGTGAATGCTGGAAATTTCTTCAATGAAAATCGTGTCTCCCCTTTGATCACTTCTTCCTTTACCAGGTGGTTACCTTCTCTCCTGTCAATGCATGCCATGCAAACATATGCAAAATCCCCTTCATATATTCTCTCTGCAATGCACTCTGCTGGGTTTATTGTCCTGCATCTGATCAATTTTATTGCTGGGTTTGTTAGTATTACCTCATACCCTAACGATTTCTGAGTTGTCAGTGTTGATTTTGTTTTCTACAGTATGGCAAATAATGCATGTTCCACATACAAAACTACTGGGCACCCCATAGTTATTATGGAAGCCTTCGCAATAGTGAATGAAGCAGCAGCAAGTACCTGCTCACATGGGAAATGTCCCTGCATTACTGCTTCCAATGACCCACTGCAACATGCAAGTCATGTGTGTCCCTGTCCCTTTTTCTGTGACAGTACTGCTGTCATTACATTTCCATCTGAATGTGAGAACAGGTGAAATATGTCTTTGTAATTGGGAGTTGCTAACACTGGTACATGTGCTAGCTTGTGTTTTAGCTCATCAAAGCTTTCCTGATGCATGGTCTAGTTGCTCCAGTACCTAAAAGAAAGGAAGATCCCCTCAGTACTATCTGAACTGCTTCCTCCACTGGGTCTTCGTTTACTGCTAGAACAGGAGAAACGTGCATGCCCTGTGGGCACACCTATTGGGAACCTGTGTTCGCCGATTACATAAATGGGTTACTGCAAACCACTGTCACCCCAGTGTATTCAGGCAATATTTTTTTGTGTACTGGTGTCTGAAGTACACTCACTGCACCTTGAGTTCCTGCCATTTCCCCACTTTGTACCTACACTTGTCCCTGGGTAGTAATACCCTGTGTTTGTGTGGGCTGTATCTGTAATTGCTGTTGCTGCGGCATTGCCTTCATCTGTTGAGGCGTTTGCTGTTGCTGATCTGCCTGTGCAATGAGCGGGCATGTTCATGCAAAATGTTCATAATTCCCACATGCAAAGCACTGTACTCTGAAATGTGGAGTCATTCCTGTGTATCCCATTCCCCTTCCACATGCATAACATCCTCTCCCATTCTGATACTGTCCCATGTACCCATTTCCCCCTCATGCCTGCATGACCCCTGGTTGCTGCTGCAGGTTATTGAAGGTGGGTTGCTGCTGCATCTGTAATGTTCCCCACTGCTGGTTGGGTCTCACCTGAGTGTAACCTTCTGGCTGCATTACCTTAGCCATTGGAAGCCCTCCTTGCTGAGCGTGTTGGACAAAAACTGGCCCGGTGAGTACTGTTCCCTCCATATGTATTTTCACCAGTTTCTTTCTGAAATTATTTGTGTTCTGCTTGATTGCATTATCAACTGTCTCCTTATCCTTCTCCTGCTTTCTTTTGAAATAGTGTACAATTCTTGCCTCTATATCATGCCACCCCTTTACCTCAATTCCCACAATTTATTCTAAAGAGACCTGCACATCTGTGGGGAGCCCCCTTACTAGAATGTGGTAAAACAAGGGTATTTTCTCGTCTCATGACTGCTTATTTAACTGTGTCCACATTTCTTGCATAGATCATATCTATTCTGCGGGATCCTCATCATGCTTCATTTTACGAGCCAATATAGAACCCATGCCAGACGTATCTGGATACAGCTCCCTTAGAGTCTTCCAAACATGTGCTTGGTAGTTGTTGAAGGGTTCTCCATTTTGTATATCAGAGCTTAATTTTACACGCGCATATCCAGGCTGTTGCCATATTTTGTCCCTTCTCCCTCCGACCAATACTGGCAATACACTTATTATGTCTCCTATGGCCAATGGGATTCCTGCTGTCTCCTTTTTGAAAAAAACAGAAATCCACTTGCTCACCCCTGCCATCAATGAAGGTAGACTGTAAACCAAATTGTACCTGTCCATATGTCTGCCATGGTATTTAATTAATCTCGCCACTCGATTTCTGTAAAAGGTTCATTTGTGTATGAGGTCTTTGCTTATTGCCACGTTGTGGTCTTTTTGCTACTGCTATTCTGGCTTACCTGCTCTGGAGTCTATTTTCCCAGTCACCCAATGATTCTTCTCTTTTGTCCTATTCTCTCTCATCTCTTTTCCTTTCTTTTCTTCTGTCTCTCAGACTGTGTGTCTCTATTTCATCATAATCATGATCGCTGTCACCACTGTTTTCCCAGTCCGATATGGTGTGCCCTTCTTCTGGCATATCAGTTTCACTATGGTTCGAGTCCTGGACCACTTGTCTAATTTAAACTTTATGCATCCTGCTGTCCACCCTTGTTCATTCGCTCCCTTCTCGTGTTCTTTTCCTTTCTCCTCTATTTCCCTTTCCATTGCTTTTTCTGATTCCTTGAACACATTGTCAAGTTGCTGCTGCACGCTCTTCTTTCTGTCATTTAAACATTTCCTCTTCCCTTTCCTCTTCCATTTCTAGTCCGTGCTGATAATGTTCATGTCACCCTCTTCTTTCTTTTTATGTTTTCTTTCTGTTGCCAAGCACTCAGGGGTTAAGGAGTGCTGCCCCCACCGTTGTGGAGGCGGAGCCATGTTACGGGGCTGAGGGAAAAAAGGGGTTTCTGGGTAAGGCACGGTAAGCACCAGTATCGATGTTAAGGAGAGTGAATAAAGAGGTTTATCCAGCATCTCCGTGTGCGCATCCTCCTTTTCCGTGGCCTGCAAGAGGCAACACTGGCGACGAGGTCATTTCCGTGCGCCCACGGAGTCCTCCTTTCGGCAGTCCGCCGTTCCTCCGTGGCTTTCCGCCACTTCCGCGCTGCATGCGCGTTCAAAGCCGTCCCTGTTGGCAATCCGCCAGTTCCTCGCTCCGGCTGCGACTGGGCCTCCTCCCCCCCCTCCACCTCCTACACGGGCGGCAGCTGCTGGCCGCACCTGAAAACGCTGTGTTTTCTCTCTCTCTCTCTCCCGCACTGCATCAGAAGGCACGACTTTGGACCCTGGCAGTCCGCCTGGTCCCCACGTTGCTACGAGTTCTCCAGGGAGTGAGCAGTTGGGCCCTGGCCATCCGCTGCGGCCCCCCCTACGTTGCATGCCGGCGAGCCTGCCCACGCCCTCCAGAGGCCCAACAAGGACGTTTGGCAGTGTCCTCATACTGCCAGCGCTCGCCGCGAAGCCCCAGCAGTGCTGAGTTGCATCCCTCCCTACAACGTCGGTGACGCTGCATGCCCATCTGTGGCACCCGACCTCCCAGGTGGGTGATGCACCGCCAGCCTAACCAAAGCATCCACAAGGGCCGACCACACACCCACCTTCTGGCATCATGAGCACACCGGGCTCCACCTCAGGGTCCAACCCTGGGTCACCTACACCAGCTCATATTGTACAGCCGATTCAGCTGCGACTACCCCCGCCTTTCACCATGACTCCACAAGCCACGAAGGGGCCCAGATGGACTGACTGGATGGAAGATTTCCAGCATTACGTGAGGGGGTCTGGTGATGGTAATTCCCCCAATAATAGAGACATCTTCCTTAATCTGGTAGGGGGTGAGATAAAGACTGTGGTCAAGACCATCCCTGCAGCTGAACAGAACACTTTCAAGGATTTGATCAAGGCTCTAGATAGACTTCTCATCATAGGAGTTAATTGTGACTATGAACACTACCTATTCAACAAGTGCACCCAAATGCCAAAGGAGACAGTCGACGAATTCATAACCCGCCTAAGAGTAAAAGGCGCAAACTGCCAATTCGACGCATTCTCGTTGGATGAAGCTATAAGATTGAGGGTCATTGAAGGCTGCCTATCCCCTGCTCTCAAAAAACAGCTCCTGAAGAAACCCCTCACCATCCAGGAAGTGAGCGAGCTCGCTCGCATACACGAGAGGGTTGATGCCCAAGCCACATCCATGGGCAATCCGAGCAACCCCAAGCAAGACACAGCGGAACTGGTCGCAACCATACAACCATCTCGTCCAGGTGACAGAGGGTCACAGTCATACAGAACTCAAACCATCCAAGCTCCTCGCCAACAGAGACAGTGCTATCGTTGTGGGATGTCCTTTCCACATTCAGGCTCATGCCCAGCCTTATCACAACGGTGCACGAACTGCGGAAGAGAAGGACATTTTCACTCGGTGTGCCGAGAAGGCATACCATTTCCCCCAGCGAGGCCCCAAACGCATGTCAGGCCATTCTTTCGTCCGCCACCTCCACAATACATCCAACCCAGATACTACCAACAAGGCCAGGGACAGAGGCGATATGTCAGGGCCATCGACGAATACCAAACGCAGGGGTACCCACTACAGCCAGAGCAGGCTGATCGGACCAAATATTTCATGTACGAATATGACCATCCACCAGAGGAATACAGGCCTGAGACTCTCTACCAGGACGAGCAGGGAGCCGCATACAACATGCCATATGACCCATATGACCAGGACGAGTTTGTCAATCTCATACTCGACACTGAAGAGGCCAGAGAAGCCCCAAAAATCCCCATCAAAATGGGAAACAGACAATTTCAATTCATGATTGACTCAGGCGCTACTGTCAACATAATGGGCGAGCAGGACTATGCCGAACTACCGAACCCACCGACACTCGAACAATCTCGCTCAAGGATATTTCAGTGGGGAGCTACCACCCCCCTACCGACGGTAGGATGTTTCACACAACGCCTCCTCCTAAATGGCCAGAAAGTTGACACAACAATACACATTATCCGGTCACTTGCCAGAAGTCGATGCCTACTCAGCTACCACACGGCATCCCGCCTGGGGTTGGTTGAAATACACGTGAGGCGGGAGACTCCATCACAGCGACCTCCGAGAGCACAAACACGAGAGACACAGTTGGCACCATAGCATGCTACCAGCCGCAGAACCTGGTCACAAAAGGGATTTCCCTAACCTCTGCATGGGGCTGGGCAAACTCAAGGCCCCTCCCATCCGACTCCACATCGACTCATCGGTGAGGCCAGTACCGCAACATCCCCGGAGAGTAGGTTTTCACCTGCAAGGGGCAGTATCAGACGCACTCCAGCAACTGCTGTCTGATGGCATCATTGAAAAAGCCACAGGACCGACACCAGGGGTATCCCCACTCGTGGTTGTACCCAAGGAGGGAGGAAAGATCCGTTTGTGCATGGACATGAGGGTGGCAAACACTGCTATTCAGCGCGAGAGGCATCCGGGACCGTGCATTGAGGACATGATCGTGCAACTGAAAAACGCACGGATGTTCTCCAAACTCGACCTCAACCAAGGATACCATCAGCTGGAGCTACATCCGGAATCCAGACCCATCACGACGTTCGCGACTCACGACGGTCTCTACAGGTATCAACGTTTGAACTTCGGGATCTCATCAGCCGCGGAAATCTTTCAGGAGGCCATCCGGCAGGTGATCAGACCCATCAAGGGCACACTGAACTACAGTGACGACATCCTCGTCTTTGGATCATCTAAAGAGTCTCATGACAAAGCCATACACGCCGCGTGTGCAGCACTCCAGGAAGCGGGCCTCACTCTCAATATTGCCAAGTGCCGTTTCAGCAAGACAAAGCTGAAATTTTTTGGACACATCTTTTCCAGCGAAGGGATGATGCCGGATCCGGACAAGGTTGACACTATCACCAACTTGGATGAACCGCGACAGGTTGCAGACGTTCGCTCATTTCTCGGCATGGCTGGCTACTGTGCGAGGTACATACCACACTATGCGTCCCTTACCGACCCACTACGGAAGCTTCTCCAAAAAGAAACTGTGTTCGAGTGGACCCCTGTTTGCCACCAGGCATTCTCTAACATCAAGCGTGCCCTGATGGAAGCACACCGCCTGGCATATTTCAATCCTTCATGGCACACTGAAATCGTGGTGGACGCAAGCCCGATGGGCCTTGGTGCCATCTTAGCCCAAACCAGCGGTGCGGATGTCCACCCGAGACATGTGGTCGCCTATGCGAGCAGGGCCCTGTCCACCCCGGAACTGGCTTACTCCCAGGCGGAGAAGGAGAGTCTAGCTGCCGTCTGGGCATGCAAACATTTCCATGACTTCATCATTGGGAAAAAGTTCACTTTAATTACGGACCACTAGGCCTTGTTACCGCTTTTTGGCAACCTGCACACCAAGATGCCCCCTAGAATCGAGCGGTGGGGAATCCGCTTAGAAGAATATGACTATGACATTGTGCATCGACCCGGGGGTGACCTTAACCCCGCTGACTATCTGTCACGACACCCAGTTGGGGCCCCACTGACCCGCAAGGGAGACGTCGCCTATGTACAATACATAGCGTCCAACTCGCTACCACCGGCGCTGTCCCTGGAGAGAGTTGCCGCTGCATCAGCAGCTGACCCCACCACGGCACTCGCCATCAGCCTCACATTGACCAACAAATGGAGGGATCACCACAGAGCAATGCTGGCGCACCCAGGGGTGTGCAGCCAGGAAATTGAAAGGCTGGCCAGGGTACATAGCGAACTGGCCGTCAAGGACAACAACATCCTCCTCAGAGGGTGCAGAATTGTCATCCCCGCCACGCTCAGGAACAAAGTAGTCAGTACGGCCCACGAGGGACATAGAGGAGCGGAGAACACCAAAAGACAGCTGAGGTGCCATGTCTGGTTCCCGTTTCTAGATGCGGCAGTAGAAGAATGGGTGAAGAACTGCCATGCCTGCCAGTGCACGGCTCCTGCGGAACATCCACCCCCGCTCCAACACACACAGATACCCGATCGGCCGTGGGAGCGTGTAGCCATGGACTTCTATGGGCCCACAAGGCGGGTGACTACCTCCTGCTCCTAATAGACGAACACTCACGATTCCCGATCGTCAAAACAGTCACCACCACCGCATTTCCTCAAGTAGCAGCAGCAATAGAGGAGGTGTTCAGCGAGTGGGGGATCCCCAAAATAGTCAAATCTGACAACGGGCCCCCGTTCAGTGAATATGAATTCGGAACACTAGCAGAACACCTAGGGTTTGAACACATGAAGATAACTCCTCGCCACCCACAAGCGAATGGGATGGCTGAACGCTTCATGGCGTTGATCAAGAAAACATGACAAAGAGCCAGAGTAGAAGCAGTCGATCCGCACCAGGCACTGTGCCGACTCCTACGGGACTACAGAAACACTCCTCATGAAGCCACCAACAAGACACCTGCCGAGCTAATGTTTTGCTACAAAGTGCGAACCCGCATACCGTGCAATCTATCTGATGAGGAGCTGCCTGACATGGACGTACTCCAAAGGGACGCGGAAGCCAAGGAGAGAGCAAGACGAGAGACAGATGCTCGCCTCCATGCGGTGATACAAGATTTCCACATAGGGGACGAAGTACTCGTCCAGCAACCAACGCCCAGGAAGACAGATCCGCGGTTTGCTCCAAGCCCCATGAGGGTAACGGCAGTGAAAGGCACGATGGTGACGGCCGAGGATCAAAGCAGAGCTGTCACCAGGAACTGTCAACAATTCAGACACTACATCAGACGAGAGGGAACAGAACCGCTCCAGCGATCGACCTCTCCAGAACCGCGAGAGTCGCGGGATGACCTGTGGATCCCTCCGGGAGGAGACCCAGGAGGGACAAGCGGGGAAGTGAGAACCACGGAACTGCAAGAGCCAGGTGACCAAGATGAGAGGCCACGGAGAGTTGTAAGGAAATTCGATGTTTGAATATATTGTTCGGGGGTGATGTTGCCAAGCACTCAGGGGTTAAGGAGTGCTGCCCCCACCATTGTGGAGGCAGAGCCATGTTACGGGGCCGAGGGAAAAAAGGGGTTTCTGGGTAAGGCGCGGTAAGCGCCAGTATCGATGTTAAGGAGAGTGAATAAAGAGGTTTATCCAGCATCTCCGTGTGCGCGTCCTCCTTTTCCGTGGCCTGCAAGAGGCAACACTTTCCTTGTCTAGAGACACTCATTTAGGTTTTGGATACCTTGCAGCTCGCTTTAACAATGAGTATATCTTATAGGGTGGGGACAATGCACTTCCCTGCTCCTCCTCCTCTTTTACTTTCTCCATCTCTTTTTCCTTCTCTTTGTGAAATTTTAAAGCACCACAATGTCTTGTCTCTTTGTAAGCTCTGCTCCTTTGTATGTAGCTGCCAAATAGGAATAGAAACTTTCGATAATGTCTTTAATTGAATGTCCCCTCTCCGGACCATTCTTTATAACACTTCCCCACTGCGTTGTGTACCCATTCAAAATGTTAATTTGCTATTTTATCGTGATACTGGGTCAATTTTTAGCACATGTGATTAAACGGTGCATCATCCTATAGGATGTCTCCGCCTAATCCCTTTCTGTTGGAATATTCTTCTTTCCCTTTCCCTTCCTTCCCCTTATTATGTTAAACCTTTAAACTCTCACTCCCTCTACAAACAATCTCACTCACTCAATTGTTATACTTACCACTTATATCGATCGCCCTAGTTTCCATCTCTGCAGGCCCCACCCTTTCACACCTCACACTCAATGCTTGCCCACAATGGCCATTTCCACAGGCCTGTCTTGTTATATCGTATCAGTACAGAAATTGCCTTCTCCCCAGGCCCATCACCTTAACAACGAGGCACTATGTTAGTATGTTAGATAAAGCGGTTACTCCTCCTCTCAATCAACTCCATCAGTTACTACGTGACTTTGTGCTATTTACAAGTGATTTCGGCTTTGACTCTTCTGTTTTTTTCCACCTTCACATTAAATGAATAGTTCAACCACTTTCAATAACACTAAAAAACAAGCTGCCGCTACTCAAGAAACACGTGCACACATCTACCCCAGAATAATATTTCACCAAAGAAAAAGAAAATGTCACAATAATAGTGATTGCCTGCACTACGCGCAACTCTTGTCTAAAAAGGTCTGCCACTTATTATGCAACCCTCTGCTCTAGTGCAGATGTGCCACTGTCTACCTGCTCCCTATCGGAACGGCAGACCTAACATCTCATGTTACTATGGTCATTAGCCCTCATCCAACGATGCGGGTGCATCCTATACACCATAAAAATTGTCCCTCCCGCCCCTAACACTTTCATGCACGGGTACAGTCACATATCCGTTTAGGAGATTGTTATCTTCTCTTGACCTCAGAGTCTCCCTTTAAAGGCCTGCAGTTCAGTTGGAGTGAAGGCAGCGATGGACCAGATGGCCCTTTACGAAGTGGCGTACATGGACCTCTCCTATATCGAGCTCTTAGTACTGACCAACGGACGCTGCCCCACACTGCCTCCAAAAATGTATCAGGGGTCGCTGCAGTAAAGTCACCAAAAAATTACAAAAGTACTCAAAAAGGAGTGTATGCTGGTGCAAGAAGTAACACAGTTTTATTCAAGGCGCCAGACATAGCTGGAAAGCAAACTCAAAGAGAACAGAACTGCATGAAATGGCGCTATGAAAGAAAAGCCCCTAAGGTTAGAACTTGTATAAAATTCAAGTAATTCATATTTGTGATTGAGTGACATGAAAAGATCTCCCCACACAAATCTGATTAGACTTGGAACCTTATCGAAAAACATACATTGCCATCAATAATTGGGCCCATCAGGCTTCCCACACTGCCCTCATGTACACCCTGTGAAGTCACAATCCACCCCCAAATCCCACAACAAAAAGTTAAGTCATTGAAACATTTGAGATGACCAGCAGAATGTTAATCAACTGCTCTGGTCGCCTCGTCCTGATTCTCATGAAAATGGCTTTCCACCATGACAACACCAGAGAAATGAACCAAGGACATTCTGCTATAAAAATTATTTTAGAAAACCGTAATTCATAAATGATTTTGAATTATAAAAAGGTCATGTATTACTTATTTGTTGCCGGAACCTATGACCTTGAAAAATAACAACCACTGTGTACTTCTCTCTGCATTGGTCTGGGATCGCAGAATCTGCATTAAATCATCACCCACAGCAGCCTTATTGAGCACAAAATGCTAGGACATGCTAAAAGCAAGAGCACATTTTTAGAGCCTATTTACCACATTTTGTTTTACCACTAAGTTTGACTACACTTACCAGTGCACCTGTATTTATGTAATCATTTCATAAAATATTTTATTTGACAGTTATCAGACAGAGCTTCCTCCCCTTTTACAGTGCTACTCTCGCAGCTGATAAGTGCGCTCCTTCAAACCACGTTGGACTTGCATCTTTATTACACACGTCTTGATAGAATGCAGTCAATCGGGGGCCTCTCTCCTAATGCCATAGGCTGGCTGAGATCGTTTCTAGAGGGTCGTCGATCGCAGGTACACTGGGGGGACTGTGCCTCGGAACCACACCTGTTGACCTGTGGAGTTCCACAGGGGGCCTGTCTCTCCCCTTTATTGTTTAATATTTATATCCTCCCTCTTTGTATTGAATCGGACTTCTTTCAGATTTTCTTTTGCAATTATGTGGATGACTTCCAATTGGTCCTTGACATCACTGGTAATCATGACACAGACCAACATTTGATAGATATGGTGTATCAACTGATAAAAAAGTGGATGTCTACAAATTGGCTCTTCCTTAATGCCTCAAAAACTGAGCTCATGGGTATCAGGTAATATTATCGCCACCAAAAATATTGCCGTACATATGGTCATCAGGAACGGCCATAGGCAATATTTTTGGTGAGGATAATTTATGGGGTAAAGGGATGGGGAGGTTGCAGGGGTGTCCCCTGCTCCCTTTTAAAATACATGGGGGTTGCGGCGGTGTCCCCCGCAGGTTCCATGGGGTAATATTGCCACAAAAATATGGCTACATTTTTGTACAGCGATATTTTTGCGGCGATATTATCACATGGGACCAGCTTATGCTATTCGGACCCCGTCAGGTATTAACTAAACTGGACCAGGCGTACTCAGGTTTCAGGATTGATGGTAGAGATATAAAAGTCGTACAGAAAGTTAAAACGTTAGGCACTTTCATGGAGAGTAGCTTAGATTATGACTCTCACGTCGCAGCTATCTCAAACAGCACCAACTACCATCTTAAAGTGCTCAGACAGGGTGTCCCACTTGTCTCCATCGAAAACCGTACTAAACTGGTGAGAGCTGTTATTCTCCCATGTGTGGATTATTGTAATGCTCTCCTATGTGGGGCAAGTAAAGCCAACATCCTTGAACTCCAAAAAGTACAAAATAAAGCTATCCGCATCATCTTTCAGATGAAGTGTTCAGAATCGACTACCGCTGCTAAGGAAAAATTACACTGGCTTCCTGTTGAGGCCCGAATTCGGTTTAAGCTATTTACCATCTGTCACACATGCATCTTTGGGAGTGCACCAATCTATCTGAAGGATAAGTGTTTACCAACCCTTACGAAGACTCAGATCAGCGGAAGATCTCTTACTAGTCCAACATCGTGTGAAACAATCCCGTGGGCTTGGCAGAGCGTTTCACATTCAAGGCGCTAAGGCCTGGAATACGTTGCCGGCTACATTGCGTAAGACCGGGGATCTATTCGCTATCAGGAAACATTTGAAGACCTATCTCTTCCATTAGTACTTTTTTTCTTTTATCCCTATAGGTAGCCTGCATTCTTCTGTCTCTCGGCGCATGGATGCCTACAGGCTTTGGTGCGGTATAAGATAAATAACATAACATAACACAACATAACATAACATACAGCACCACCACTCACCCCTCACCCTTCAGCCGCCAGACACCTTTCCCACTTCTCACACCAACCAAATCAATCTTCACTCACTCCAACACACTTATATTGACCCCAATTTAACAACTCTAATACAATCCTACAACAAATATCCACTATACTCCTACAAATCGCCTCACCTACAAAAAAACAAAACTCACTCCCACATACAACAATAATATCCTCTCACCCCCTTCTTTGGGCCAACAAAATACTAATATTCTACCTCTACACAACACTGTCTTTCCTCTCATAAGAGGAGTTCCCAAACCAATTCACAATTCTATCCTACTTATGAAGTCATCTTTCATCCCAACAGAGGAGTTCACGTCAATGTCCCATCAGAACGTTTGCAATATTACACAGCACTGTCTTTCCCCACAACAGAGGTGATCCCTTTCAATCCACTCTACTAACCACTATAATTGTTAAGGAGAATTCTCTGTTAAGGCTAATTTCCCAAACCTAGTGAGTCCCCCAGCAGCTTTGCTGGATTTTTGGGGTTTATTTTTTTCTCCTGCTAAGAGTGAAACTCTTTTTCTCCCACTCTTAGACATGATTTGAGGTGTTCCTTTGACTTTGTATGTGTTTTATGGGCTATGGGGTCCTTTACCCCATAGGGCTTCATGTGTTTTTGGTATGTGGGTTACACAGCACCCTCCATGCAGTAACCCAGGGGTGGGTGTGTGTAGTCACCCCCAAACATAGACTCCATACCCTGGGACTGACTACTGTCTTCCAGGGCATGTAAAGTCTCCATTGGCTTTACTAATCTTAAATTGTGAACAGAACCAGTACAAACCATCATATTATGGACATACTGGTCAGGGCAATTCGATTGCCCCGGGGTCTGTTGTTCGAGGGGGCACTGTCCAGTCCCCCCCAACCGAGTTTTGGCTGGTGGCAGTGGATACTACTTTTTATATTCGACCAAAAATATATTCCTATGGGATTTTCCCATTGTTCGAGGCTACCACTTTTTAAAATAGCCTCGAACATACCGCCGTTTTATTAAATTAATATAAATTCACTGGTTGGTATTTTTTGCCGAAACTCGGTTCCAAAATGGCGTTTATGTTTGCTTCTGTGACTCCAACCCAAGTTGAGCCCTTTGTTCCACTTTTTGGCGGGCTTCTCCACAGACTTCATGTCCCACTCTGATGGTGTTGCCATCAATCATGAAGGAGGTGTAAGCTGGGCTTAATTTCTTTAGGCTGGCAGTGGTACCCAAGGTGATGAGTTCAGTTTTATCATAATTCAGGCATAGACTGTGGATGGCCATCCATGCCTGGATGATGATGTAAACCCTATTCACCAAGGCCAAATCCTTCCATAATCTCCAGAAAGCGGAAGGAGGATCTGAGTATCATCTGCATAGTTAGTGTAGGTGATACCGAGATGATCCAGATCATCGAAAAGGGGCTTGGTGAATATGTTATACAGTGTAGGGGAGACACAGGAGCCCTGAGGTACGCCACAGGTGATGGGTATAGGGTCTGCAGAATCTATGGGCGAAAAAACCATCATTGTTCTGCCATCGAGGAAGGATCTAATCTGGGCGAGAAAAGGGCAGCCGTGTGTAGGTGGGTGCAAAGGACCGAGTGGTCGACCAGGTCGAAAGCTGCAGAGAGGTCAAGGAGGAGGAGTAACGCTGCTTGGCCATTGTTTCTGAGCAGATCGATCTGTGTTTTAAGATCGATGAGAGCTGTCTCAGTCCCATGTTGGGGTCGGAAGCCTGATTGTCTGGCTCCTAACAGGTGGTGTTCTTCCAAGTGCTTCTGTATTTGAACATAGGCTACCTTGTCCAGGATTTTCAGGAGGAACGGTACCGTTGTTATGGGTCTGAAATTAGTGGGGGTAGCTGGGTCAAGAGTAGGATTTTTTAGTAAAGGTAGAACCCAGGATTGTTTTAGATTAGTTGGGATGGACCCAGTGGCGAAGGAGGCATTGATTAACTTTGTGATAAATGGGGAGAGGTCACGGGCAGCGTCTTTTATAAACTGAGCTGGGCATAGGTCTCCCTGGCAGTTAGAAGGCTTCAGTGACAAGATGATTTTCTCGACTTCAAGGATGGTCACTTGTGTGAAATTGAATCGGGTATGTTCACTTGTAGTCTGCTTCCCAGGTAGCTTGGACAGGGCAGGGTTATTCAAAGATGCTTTTTTGCAGGATATTTTATTTTGTAACGTGGCGATTTTGTTAGCTAAGGCATTTTGGATGTCGGTGCACCAGCTCTTATCCTTGATGCAGTTGTCTGGTGGTGCTATAGGGGTTTCCACTTCTTTCAGAATAGAAAATAGTTCCTTCATGTTTGAACTGGCTTGGGAGATGCGGGAGTCAAAGGATGTGCGTTTGGCTAAGATGATTTCTTTTTTATACATGGCCGCTAGTTTGGTGAATTAGATTTTGTTGGCAACTGATGGGTCTCTTTTCCAAATAGTTTCACAATTTCTTTTTTTCTGTCTTAAGCTTTTGAGGAATGGTGTGTACCAGTTGTTCAAGTGTGTTTTGGGCTTGCTTGACCTAAGTTTGAGAGGGGTGATTAAATCCAGGGAGGTGGACATAATTTTATTATATTCCTCGACTAGGCTGTCAGGATTCAGGTTGTCAGGGAGTGAGTTAAGTGTGGGGAGAAGGTTGGGGATGAGTCTCTCCGCCGTGATGCCCTTTTTGTTTCTTGTGAGAGAGGGTGGGGCCCTACTAGACTGCATAGGAGGTGGTCTGGTGGTGGACAGCAGGAATGATACCAGGTGGTGGTTGGTCCAGGCTAGTGGTGAGATGTCAGTGATGTTAGCTAGGCAATTATAGTCAGCCACCCAGTCAAGTATTCTCCCCTTGTCATGGGTGGGTTGTAGGCTTCTTTGAGTACATCCTAATTCAGTCAGGGTGTTCAGCGTGGTGATGGCGGCTTGGTCGTCAGGGTCGTTGAAACCCAAATTGAAGTCTCCCAAGGTGAGCACCTGTGTAGAGTTTTTTAGGTTAGTCGATAGGCTAGTGTTAAGATCCTCATCGAATCTACCTAATGGGCCTGGAGGGCGATAGATCACATGGATGTTTAGGGTTTGGGTGTTGGTAATGGGAACTTTGGCTGAGAGTAGTTCGCAAGAGGGGACGCTGATGGTGGTAGCTACTCTAATAGTAAGGCTACATTTATGAATGATGGCAACACCGCCTCCTCTGGAGTTAGGTCGGTCTTGTCTAAAGATAGTGTAATTATCAGGGACTGCTAGCATAAGCATGGGGCCTGCTGCCGGATGGAGCCAGGTCTCTGTAATGGCAAGGAGGTCTAGGTCTTCATTAATAATTAAGTCTGCAATTTCAGTTGCGTGAGCTACTAGGGATCTGGCATTGATTAACGCTCCCTTGATTTGGGGGCTCGCTGAGGGTGTAGTGGAAGTAGAGGCTGACAACTTCTGTATGGGTTTAGTATTTCTCTGGTTAGTGGGGTAAGGTGGGTATTTTGTAATGTGGTTCAGAGATGATTCAAGTTTGAAGTTAGTGGGGTTGGTGGGAGTGGTGCTAGGTCTCGTTGTGGTGGGCAAGGAACGGGCGAGTGGCTCGTGGATTTTGGCTAATCTAGCTCTGAGTCTAGTATTCCTGTCTATGGTGGGGCAGGGGATGCTAACTAGTGGCACAAAGGGTGCCTCACTTATCATTGGCAGTATGCTGTTGGATGAGATGGAGTTAGGTAAGGTCGTGTACGTGGTAGTTGGAAGTTGAGGCAACATGTTGGGCAGTATGATGGTGACTAAGAGGAGCAGGGAGCAGGCAAGGCAGTTAATAAGCAGGGGAGGCATGCTAGTTAAAATCAAGGATGCAAAATGCAAATGTAATCACAGTTCACCTCTTATAGAATTCACGCTAGAGTTAAAATGCATATGACGGCAGGGCTCATCTAGATACAGAATTGACGCTAGGGCTAAAATGCATGTGCAGACGGGGCTCACCTAGATACATAATTCACGCTAGGGCTAAAATTCATGTGCAGACAGGGCTCACCTAGATACAGAATTCACGCTAGGGTTAAAATGCATGTACAGAGGGGGCTCACCTAGGTACAGAATGCACGCTAGGGCAAAAATGCATGTGCAGACAGGGCTCACCTAGATACAGAATTCACGCTAGGGTTAAAATGCATGTGCAGGCAGGGCTCACCTAGATACAGAATTCACGCTAGGATTAAAATGCATGTGCAGGCAGGGCACCCTAGATACAAAATTCACACTAGGGCTAAAATGCATGCGCCGACAGGGCTCACCTAGATACAGAATTCACACTAGAGTTAAAATGCATGTGCAGACAGGGCTCACCTAGATACAGAATTCACACTGGGGCTAAGGTGCATGTGCAGGCGTTAGTGGTTTGTAGTATCAGGCTGCAGGCCATTATTGTGTGTAACAACATGAGTTTAACAGATCTGGTAGAGTTGGGTGCGTAGTATCCATGCGCTGTGCTGTGGGGCTAAGCAAGTGTCACACATACTGAAGCAAATATTTGTAGTTAGAACCAGAAGGGAGATAATTCAGAATGGACATACAGTCACCCAGATTCGGTTTTGCAGAAGGTAATGAACAGGGTATAAAGGAGAGCATATAATATAAGCTGTGTAGAGAATTAGCAGTACGTTTAATAGGTTGCAGTGTCAAAGAGGCTATGTTGCCGACAGACGCCTGGTCAACATGTTAGGCAGTGCTTCGTTGCACGTTGAGCCGCCATTTTGGATTTGCAAAATACAGTTTAGCTGCGATATCTGGGCAATCACAAGGCCTGTGAATGGGGACAGTTTCAATGCAGCACCTGATTTCCTTCTCACCTTAGGAATATTGCGGCAGACTATGTATGCAGCGTCTTTGCGAATGTGAAAAAGGAATGGGCACCGAGCGCCGACTGCGCTCGGTCAGCTCAGTCAGCCTTCTTCCTGGGCCTTACTCTGCGGCCGGCTTCTGCCTGTCGGTGGTTGGCCAATGGTGAAGAGGGAGGCTGGGCCAATCGGCGGGGACTGTGTGCCTGGTGTCGGCGGACCGAGTCAGGCAAAGCAACACATCACGGCGGCGGCCATCTTTGGAGATGTTGCATCCCGCATCTCACGGGTCGGATGAGGCGAGCAAACAAGGAAATCCCGAATATGGGGATTTGGTGCACTTCATGTGCACAAATCTATATGGACATCATCACATGCAGTGATGTAGCGGCGGGCTACTGGGAGAGGTACTGCCTTCAAGGCAGCTGGCAATAGTGAGGCTTACCTCAGCTTCACCCGCTTCAAGTAGTTGGTGCTGCTCCTCCAGCACAGGCAGCCTAAGAGCTCCTGCTCCGGCCGGTGGTGGGGGACTGAACAGCTCAGTCAGCCTTCTTCCTGGGCCTTACTCCGCCGGCCGGCTTCCGCCTGTCGGTGGTTGGCCAATGGTGAAGAGGGCGGCTGGGCCAATCGGCAGGGACTGTGTGCCTGGTGTCGGCAGACAGAGTCAGGCGAAGCAACACATCATGGCGGCGGCCATCTTTGGAGATGTTGCATCCCGCATCTCGCGGGTCGGATGAGGCGAGCAAACAAGGAAATCCCGAATATGGGGATTTGGTGCACTTCAGGTGCACAAATCTATATGGACATCATCACATGCAGTGATGGTAGCGGCAGGCTACTGGGAGAGGTACTGCCTTCAAGGCAGCTGGCAATAGTGAGGCTTACCTCAGCTTCACTAGCTTCAAGTAGTTGGTGCTGATCCTGCAGCACAGGCAGCCTAAGAGCTCCTGCTCCAGCAGGTGGTGGGGGACTGATAGAAGTCTGACTGCTCAGCCACAGCTACCAGGTAAATCTGGGTGTTACAGACTGCTACCAATTGGGTTTACTGCCAACCACCTGTAGTCCTAAATCTTTTGCAGTGGTCCCTAAGGGAACTGCACAGGTTTCTGCCTAACACTAATCATCAACAAAAACATGCACAATGTTATCTCTTTATGTGCTCATGTGCTCTAGGACCTCCGAGTCCCCTCAATTCTGAGTCGCCCCTACCAACTGCCTGCAGCACCGGGATCAGGTAGACTTTTGGGAAACTCAACGTTTGTAAAACATCCTTGTTTAGTGCACTCGATCTGCAGACAAGAGCGACACCCCCAAGGTGTGCGGTCTGGGAGCCCACAGTCTATTCTGGGTATCGAAGATCTTGCTGGGGCCTCTAAATGTGAAGGTGTGTTCCCCCAAGTAATCCAAGAAATAATCCAAAAGTAGTCCAAAAAAGGTTGCAAGAAAAAAACGTTTTTATTTAAAAGAAACAGCTGGGAGCAAAATAGACAGGTCTGTGGACCTGAACAGGAAATTATTTCTCAGCGTTGTACTTCCAGGCTATGCCTTTTAAAGTGGAAAATTGCAATAATTAGTACAATTCTATCATGTTGTCTGGTCTCTCAAAATCAGGCCCCTAAAGAACGCCATAAATTGACGCATCCAACTGGTGCTTTGCTTTCTCATGGAAAATAAACATACCACCCCTTGAACATTACCTAATGTGATAGTCAGTGGAAAACATGGCACTCTGGGCGGCATCGTCGAGCAAGTTGATAAAATGCTAGGTGCTGATTGGACAGTTATGTTGGAAACAGCTTAAGCCAATGGCATCCCACTGAGAATACCAATGACCTTATGATTGGAAATCAGCTAGCGTAAATCTTTGTTACTTTCCCTAGAACTCTGCAATCCCCTAGCCCTGATTGGATCCCTTTACCCATTGCCGACTATACCTGCCCTCTCTCACCTCCCATGTTGATACATACTGCGAACTCTGGACCCAACCTTCTAGTTATCTTCTCATAATGAACAGCTGCATGGAAAGAACATGTGCATGGTCCTGCTTCTAGAAATTGATTCCTTTTAGTTCTGATCCAAAAGCCCTGTAGTCAGTGGGGGTGCTGCTGCTCCGCCCCAGTTCCATATTTTGGCAGTCCCACGATCTGAGCCCTCTCGTTTATCATTTAATCAATGTGCATTCATCATTTTATCATCTGAGAAGGTACCTGCTGTCGGAGGAGCAAATTCATGCCCATGAGAAAATACAGTCTTGTAATAATAAATTGTTCTCTATTTGACATCCCTTTCCATTCTGCCTTTTGCTCCATGAGCTTTTCTTCTAAACAGGAAAATAACATTTAATTAAACTAAAACCAAAGCTTTTAGCTAATCCATGATAGTCTGCAACTTTCAACACTGACCAGCTCCAATATGTCCATCCTCTTGCTACCTTTAATTCTATGTAATGCAGTTCAACCTACAGAGTAAAACAAATCCCCATCTATCTGCTCTTTTACCTAACAATATACGTTTGCTAACCAAAGTTCCCATTAAAAACGATCTCTCTGGAAGTGTGTGTTTTTTTTGCTCAGCCCCCAGCCTGACAACTCCCCCTTTTGCAACACTGAATTTGCATCTTTACAGTTTACTAGTCCATTGCATACATGGGATTGGGGGCTTGATACAACCAGCAATCAAGAGTTGGACTGGGGACCTAAAGAAGCCCTAGAAACAATGTTCAGAGTGGCCCCGTAGTACACATTTTCAGGAAGCCCAACCCCTTTCTTATGGGAAAATTTGGAAATAACACATAAAAGAGGCAGAGGGTGCAGAGACCTACCGGGAAACCCCCAGAGTTCCCTATAGGCCAGTCCACCCATGCTAGCGAAGAAGCCTGCAATAATACTTTTGATATGCTGCACTAGGAAAGATAAGGCGAGGGACAGACTGAAAGAGAGATAGAGCGAGAGTGAGAAAGAGAGCGAGAGAGATTTGTCACATGATCTTTAGTGATGTTTGTGATTCAGTAGGGTCATTGAATTCAATTTGGTCATGACACTAGAGATTATGATTTTTCATAGTTCACTTCTAATTAGGATTTCAGCATTGTGAGCCACCTTGGGGCATCCTCACATTTCCCTGGAATCCCATAAACAGGCAACCAGGGAAAGATCATCGCCCCTGGATCCTGACACTGGCGATTGGAAAAGCAAAGGATGATCACTTGGGTGGAGGGTTGTAGGGAAATTGATGAACCCTTGTTTCCCAAACCTTTTATGGGATATTGTCACCCCATTTAATTTGATCAGAATAACATTTTTTTTAAATGACAAACCTTGAAAGCCTACAAGAAAGATGATAAAGAATAGGGTGCCCTCGGTTGAGACATGATATCCCCGTTTCCCTAGTAATGATAAACCCAACCCTTCCACCATTTTTATGGGCAGTTATAAACCAGTTCAACTAATTTGTCCCCAAATGACATTTGACAGTACTGAGGAGAAGGAGATAAAACCAAGGAAAATGAAGAATATAATATTTTACCACTCTGGTACTGGGACAAAGAAGATGCCTGTTAGGAACTTTAAGGGTCAGGCATGTTCCCGTAACCAGGATCAGTCAAACCTATTGAAAAACACTGCCACCCTGTCAGAGGGATACAGGTGTATAAAGGGAGAAGAAGACAACAACACAGTGAGAGGGTGTGCAAGGAGAGAGAGCAGAAGCAGCAGAGCTGGTGCATGCAGTGGGGAACCAAATGAGAGCAGGACACTGAGATGCAGGGGACCACAGAGAAAGGTGGTTCATAGAAGTGTAGCGCAAAAGCAGCAAATTCGCAGAGCCGACTGAGAGAGTTGAAGTGAGTCAGGCAGGATGGCTGTCCCCTTTCTTTCTGCTTAAGGTGCTTGTTCCCCGGTTCTGTAGGAGCAATACCAGAGTTTCTGAGGGGCAGGAGGTGGAGCTCTCACACTGAATACAACAGGCTGTGTGATCTGCGCTGCAGCCCCAACTCTCAAAGCTACCAGTGAGTTTGTAATGAAAGGGAAACCTGGTGTGCAAGCTTGTGAAGTCTGTTAATCAGGAATTCTATGTATCGGAGTGGTCACATGTCTTAACCAAGCAGTTTTTACAAAAGTCTCTGGTCCTTTTGTTGTCAATTACCAACGTTCTAAGAATACTTTTTATCGGAGTTGTAGCGTGTGTCAAGAAACACGTTTTCGAAGGTCTCCAAACACCAGGCACGTCAATTTAAATTAAACAAACAAATATTAAACAATGGATAAAGTGAAATGGAAATATAAATGAAACCTATAACTCTTAAATACAGAATTGAAGCACCACTTTATAAACAATACAAACTAAGACATTGTAAATACAAAAGAAAATGGAATATCAACAATGAACAAATCTCTAACTGTTGAATTTTGAAATTAATTCCACACCAAAGATTTAAAAACAATAACAAACTAAGACATTGTGAATCCAACAGAGAACAAATAGCAACAATAAGCAAACCCCTAAATGTAGAATTTTGAAGAAATAAATACCACGGCAAAGAACATTTAAATTAGAGTATGTGGAGCTCTGATTGAATGCACCTTCAAAGCATAACACAAAACAAAGATGGTGAGACTTGTTCACAATGAAAATTTAAATAACAGAAATTAACATTCATACCAACGTGTGTGAAAGCCACCAAAAGAAATCTTTGCATGCAGAAATAATTGAACTGTGGAAATTAAAATTAAGAAGGCAAAGATACCTTCTTTTTTTAATTGTGGTGCTCAACAATTAACCCTTGGGGAAAGGGAATTATTCAGATTTGAGACATTTTGCTTGAATGAAAAAAGTCTCAAATGTACTTTGTCTTTGGACTATTATTTTTGAAGCGTGGGGAATCGTACCCCAAATCTGGATTGACACTATATTACCTTGCACCCAGAGAAGGTTACTCTGAGCTGCTTGGTGGAACTGTTTTACACTTGGGGAAGGGAGCTGAAAGTAAGTTTTGAACTGGAATAATATTGGAACTTTAAGTTGAACACTCTTTCTTTTGACTTTCACATCCCTACACATGTGTTAACTGTAGATGTGAGAGCAATGACAGATTTTGCACACGGACTGATTTTTTATTTGAACTCTTTGACTCAGTCTTCCCTTAGATTGCTTTACGTAGGAACATTTCACCTCAGCAGAGGGCAAGTTAGGCTTATTCCAGTCTGACATTTAAGTTAATAAAGTATTTTTTTTTAAATCTGTCTGTGTGCCTGCTTGATGATGCCTTCACAGCTTACAGACTTGTGGAAGCTAGAGTTTGATTTTTGGTCAATGGATTTCATCAACTGAATTGAACTTCAAGTAGAGCAGTGTATCACTAGAAATTGGGTACATTTTAATGGCATGGTTGGACACATATTACCCAGTGGCTCTATGTAGAGATTGCAGATGAATGGTGAGAGAACATGGCCCACTCTAGATCTACAGTCTATAGAGCCACAGTGGGATCTGTTGGAAACCATATGGATGAGTTTAAATATGTTGTTAGGTAGAAGGTGAAGCAGAATAGGATGAATTCATCCCATGTGGGTGG
The DNA here is from genome assembly GCF_040938575.1 of Ambystoma mexicanum. Lineage (NCBI taxonomy): Eukaryota > Metazoa > Chordata > Amphibia > Caudata > Ambystomatidae > Ambystoma > Ambystoma mexicanum. The sequence continues at coordinate 515,446,849 of NC_090934.1, forward strand.
TGGAAGCCATGACGTTTAGGACATCATTGTGGTCGATCATGTGGAAGGTGGCCAATCAAAGAGGACCATGAAGTTAGGATCTAATGATTCTTTAATTTTTAGGGCATTGTTGATGACAATGGTTGTAGCTGATTAGTACTAAATTGTTAAATAGTGTCCCAGGTCACCCTAGCAGCTCGCCTCCTCCAGATTATCTCACCAAGTGTTCACTACTTAATGTCTTGGTTGTCCCCTTCCCTTGCAGTGCTTTCCCAATAGTCTCTGGGAGGTTTCCTTGCTATGAGAACAGCTCTGCCTCCTCCAGTTTTCTTGAGCAACTTCCAGTCAACATAGCCAGCCCCACACCCCCCCACTGCTCCTTTCAAATGGTGACTAAATTAGGGAATAGAATATTTGTTTCCCTTGTAGTGCTCTTCCACTATGCTCACAGGAGTACCCCTGGCCATGTGACAAGCTCTGCCTCTTATGGCCTTTTCAATGAAGTGGTGACTACTTAAGGGTTTGTTTTTATTCAATCCCTTGCTGTGATCTTCCACTAGGATAAGGGGAATGCCCTTTGTTACAAAACAATATCCACCTCCTCCAACCTTGCCAATCAAATGCGGACTATTTAATGTCTTAGTTTTCCCTCCTTTGCTGTTCTCTTCTGCCGGACTCCCAGTAGTGTCCCTGGTCAAGTGGCCAGCTATGTATTGTACAGATTTTCTCACCAGTGACTCCTTAATATCTTAATTTTTGTTTCCTCCCTTGCAATGTTCTTCATCTAGGCTTGGGGGAGTGTTCCTGCTCGTGTTACCACCTCTGCCTCCTTCAGATTTTCCCAACAAACCGTGACCCCTTAATGGTAATTTCTTTTCTCCTCACTTGCAGTGTTCTTCCACCATGCTAGGAGGAGTGTCCATGGGCCGGTGAACAGCTCTGCCTCCTACAGATTTTCTTACCAAATGGTGGCTGATTAAAATTTTGCCATTTCCACCCTTGCAGTGTTATTTTACCACACTTAGATGAGTGTCCCTGGTCATGTGACCAGCTACGCCCCCTTCAGATTTTTCTACCAAATGGTAAATACTTACCAGATGGTTTTCCTCTCCCTTGCATTGCCACCCAACTAAGCTCAGAAGCATGTCCCTAGTTATGTAATGAGCTGTGCATCTTCTAGCCCACATGGCAATCAGCAGTCACCTAATCTTCTCCACATCCAGTGTTCCAAAGGGTTCATTATCACTGTTATCCATAGCTAAGGATTAAGAAAAAAATGCATCACTTCTTTGAGCCTGTTAGTACCTGTACTTTGCCAAAGGCTGAACCCCTGACTTTGTCATACAATACAGAGACTTTGCAATATGTTTACAACAGTCATAAACCATTCCGACATTCGGAAGGGCCCAGTTCCATCAACCATCATAGAATATCTGCTCTGTGAATCCCCTGAATTTCTCTCAACAATACGCCACTCTGCCCTCCACTGCTCTTGGACCAACTGATGCTAAATGTCACTTACTCAGCTGTCCCTTCCTCTTGTGACATCACTGACCTTTCAGTAAAATACATATACTCAGTGCCATCTTCATCATGGAAATAATACTCTAGCATTCATATCTCATATCGTTTGCTTCCTCCTCCCAATTGCATACCGTATCCAACATGCCAACACCACAGGGAAGTTAGAGGTGTTTCCCTCATCCACAAGTCCGAGTCATCCTTGTCCATACTCAAAAAGGTGCCTATGAAGACAATGGAGCTCCTGGCTTGCTAATTCCGAGTAGCAAACAAATAGACTGGCACTTTCTAGCTCATCTATCACCCATCTATATCCCTGATTTGAACGCATCAGAGCCCATCATTTTCTCAAAAAACATTGTCTTTGGTGGATGCAAATCAACACACCAAAGGTACCAGGGATGTTCTCACCTAGAATGTTCACTTTCATCTCATGGAATCATTGAACTTCGTGAACATATCAAAGAAACACCGAACACCATCCATCTGAGGGTAAACATGCATGACGACATCATCACTGTATCTCACCTGTTAAAATGCCTAAAAGCTATCACACTTGCCTGCACCAATCACACTGCCATCCCTATCCTCCTTACCAATACGCTCTTGATTAATATGCACAAAATACATAAGAAAAAGGGCCTCCTCATCTAAAAGGGGTTATGAAGCAGTACTCACTGGGAACTCATCAATGTTGCTAATTCTGCATGTTACTCCATCACTATCGCAGCAGCCTCTAACAGGAGTAAAGCCCTCTTTCTGGCAGTAAACCATTGCCCGACCCTGTAATCCATTAGTACACAGAAAACTGCAACATAATACTTGGAATTCTTCAACACCAAATTAGATACAATCAGACACTATAGAGAGTAGAAGTGTTAACATTGCCATACACCTCCACCACAAAGACCTTGCTGGTAGTCTCATATCACTAAAACCTATGTCCTACAAGGTTCTCAGCCTTCCCTTTGAGGACCCCCAATGAGGCTGAAACATGTTTGGGAATTCTTGTGGTCTCGTGCAGAAGGGATGCGACTATACAGTTTGGGCTGGACTCTCCCTTTTGAGGTGGGACCAGACCTGATTTGCATATGGTCTTACCCTTTTGTAATGGCTCGGCAGGTAAAGATTAATGGTCTGGAGTTTTCCTCATAGAAATGCCAGAGGTTAAGATTAATTCAAATCTTCCAGCCATCACCTCTTTTGATTTGCTTTCGTCAGCCTTCCCTTTGCCATCATGAAACAGTCACTTGGATTTACCCATATAGCACTCATCCAAATAGATAATACTTAATCAGAGCATCGCCCCAAGCAGCTTAACAACAGGATTAATTCATGCACTTCTCAACCAGCACGCTCTAAACACAGACAATTTTGATAACTATTGATCATTGATATTGTATAGGAATGCCAGCAATAAAAGAAATAGTTTTCCAAACAAAGTTCTGAGCTTCTTCAAGCTCCTGGCCTACACTCCAGCTCCACTTCACGAAGTTCAAGACAGTTCCACAATGTCTTGGGGTTCCCTTTCCCAAGAAGACAACACAGATCCAAACAAAGGGTCTCGAGGTTCCCTTCCTCAAGGCAACAACAATGTTCATACGGTCTCAGGTTTCCCTTCTTCAACTGGTTCAGCTTGGCTCAGTTTGCCGACGTGTACTTAAATTCAGTCTCTCAATATTAAAAACCAGTTCCAGGTCAAATTTGCACTCCTTCTGGTTCTTAACAGTTCATACAGATTGCTTTCTTCTGTTTTACTTTAGCAATCTCGTTCATTCACATGGATTGGTTCTCGTTATGATTCTTTGGCTTTCACAGATAGGATCTCCCCATTCTAGGTGCAGTTGTCAGACCACACGGTCCACCCATTACAGGTCATGCAACCAGTCTCTTGTCCACATAGGTTCTTTGGTATATGTACCTGTGTACTGGTTCACACTCACTTGGATTTTCTTTACCCGCCTCTTGGCTTTGCCACAATGTGTTCCCTTCTTGGCCAATCTCTGGTCTTTGCCACAATGTATTCTTTTCATACACCTCTTGGCCAGTCTCCTGACTTTGTCACCATGTGGTCTTTCCATCCATTTCACATTGTGGTGCTCTCTTTCCTTCACCACCTTGCTTTCACACTCTTCAGCTAGAATCAATACCAGCTTCGTATTGCATTTCATAAAATTAATTCTTCGTTTGCAATATATTGTACTGTAGTGCTGTCATGATGCCTACCCCCGGGGACCCAGACCAAGTCCAGCAACCCCGGAAGCAGGCATCAAGTTACCCCCAAGCAAGCCCAACAACCCCTGCTAGGGGCTATTTGGGTGCAGTCCTGGCACCTAGCCAGGCTCATATGGAGAGTCACTCCTGGCGCCATAGGCGCCAGGCTCATAGATTAATACTTACCTGATGCAGACCATGCTGCAAACTTACCTGATGCAGACCATGCTGCTAGAGCTCCAAGCCAAACGAGGCTTGGAAGGGACTATTTTACCTAGGGACTATTTTTTTACTCGGGTGGGGCTGGGGAGGAATACTTACCTGGGACTACTTTGGAGGCTATTTAAACCACGCCCGAAGAGCAGCACATGCTTCGCGTTATTCTGCATCCAGCAGCGTAACGCTCACCGTGCCTGCAAGTCTGCATCCAGTGTTCTGCCACGCCCGTCTCGAGTTTGGAGCTCCTAGAAAAAGGGAAAAAGAAAGAGAAAAGGTTAGAACAAGAGCAATACCTTTGATCCTTACCTGAATTCCCAATCCATCGCGCCTTCGAGCTGGAAGAAAGAAGTTATTTTATGCGCGTCGCCTCGCCTGCTGCAGCGCTGCGCTGAACTCACCGGCCTTCGCAGCATCTTCACATTTCACTGCATCTTCCTGCATGTTCCCGCAGCACTCCGGCACCTAAGGAGAAGACAAGAACAGCAAGGTGAACCAAGAGAATACACAGAGGAATACCCCCCATAGACTTACCTGATTTTACCACCAGAGGTACTATTCTTCTTCACGGGTCGGCACAGCTTCCACTGCATCCTAGCCGGACCCCGGACCCTAAGGGGAAACAAAAGGACAGCAAGGTGAAACAAGGGACTAACAAGGGGAACCCTCCTCACCACAAAAAACGTACCTGATCTTAACGCCAGAGGCATTATTCCCCGAGACTTCATACTTTCTCTCAGCGCCTGAATAAGGGAGAAAGCAACAGGTTGCATATGTACATTATTTTATCGAACTGTGTTGGATAATACAAATCCTTACCAGAACATTACCGGTTGCCACAAGGAACTCTTCAGTAGGGTCAAGCTGCAACTTGCAAGGAATCGGACAAGAGTGAAAGTCAGGCATTTGAACTCTTACGAACTACATACTTACGGCGTCTTGCCGGGAATATCGGAGTCAATATTGTCCTGGAACTCACCAATTCTCTCGAGCCAGTGAAGCAACTGGTTATCTACGCGCCCCTGCGCTCAATGCAGGATGGAGAGCTCATCTTTTCAAATCATCAGGTGAGACTATAAGAGGGGATATCCAGGGTGATCAGATCAGTGGGGAGAACAGCGGGGTGGGGGGATTTAGGCTCAACTCCAAGGGTGGTTAATTCCCTTTCTCCATTTGCAGAGGAATATTCCTACGGGCCAAGCAAACGAAGCTAGGTGGGCCAGTCCAGTCCGTCATCTCAGCCCTACGCGTCACATTGGTGGGGACCGCAGCTGTCCAGTCCGGATCGACGCCTCTGTGGAAGCACGGTAAGCGTAACAGAACGCGAAGCCTACCTACAAATTCCCACCCGGGTGTTATGGATACCTCAGAGACTGACCAATTGGCCCAATTACTAGGGGAACTGAGGTGCGAAGTGCATTCCGCCCGTCAAGAAACCAATGCCATTAGGAGGGAACTGATTTTGTCAAAGGAGCAAACTGATGACCTTGCTAGGCAACTATTGCAAAGCCAGGCTGGACAAGCACCCCTACATGGTTCCGGGGGAAATCCAGCTCCTGTGTTATCGAGTAACCCAGTGCAAATAAACCTACCTGGAAATATTCCATTAGCTCCACCCGAACACTTTGCTGGAGATCCCAAAAGGTTTGCCGTGTTTATGAACCAATGCCGCTTGCACTTTCTATGCAGACCTGGAGCCTTCCCAAACGATCAAGCCAAGGTAGCCTTTATATTGTCATATCTCAGCGGCAGTGCAGCCAGCTGATTGGTCAATTCCACTAGTTACTCAGGATGACCCAATTCTTCTGGATTTTCAGGGCTTTCAAATGAGCATGGAAAGACTATTTGCCCGGCACGCCCAAGGACAGGCCCTGGATAATGAACTTTTGTCCCTACGACAGGGTAACCAGGACCTTCTATCTTACATCGCAACCTTTAATAGGTTGATAGTGGAAACTGGATGGCCTGAGGTAAAAGGAATCACGTTATTTGATCGAGGGCTTCGAGGAGAACTCAAGGATGTCTTGGCTCAAGTCGTGAACCCACCTCAAGACTGTGCTGAATATATAGACTTAGTGGTCCAGTTAGATCACAGACTTCAGAACAGAAAGGCTGATCGAGCCAAGTTTGAGAACAGGGTGTTGGTCAAAACCCACGCTAGCCCCAAAGGAGCAGAGGCTTCAGAACCCATGCAAATTGGAGGGGTTAAAGGACCCTTAACCCAGAAGGAAAGAGAAAGGAGACGGCAAATGCAATTGTGTGTATATTGTGGAACTTCTGGGCATTTTCTACGGGATTGCCCTGTAAAACCACCCAAGAAGGTGGTAGGAGCTGATGATAAAAGCCATAAGGAGTCAGACTCGGGAAACGACCACGCCCGACAAGCGTAGAGGTCCGCTTGCCGAGCTTGAAGAAGGATACTCAGACCTTGCATTTCATCATACCAATGGTCCTCGTAGATCCAGGGCAGCCATTGCGTATGCACGCAGTAAGGGCATACATTGATAGAGGGGCCATAGGAAACTATGTGGACTACGAATTGGCTTCCAGGATGAATCTGCCTCTCTGCCGAAAAACCACCTCAGATGTAATCACCACAGTTGATGGAACTGAAATTGCCTCTGGGCCTGTAACTCATTCCACCACAGAGATGACATTATTGGGTCTGGATGGACATCGAGAGGCTATTGTGTTTGATCTAATCAAGGCCCCACAGTTCCAAATAATACTGGGGATACCTTGGTTGGAAACACATAATCCTTGTATTGATTGGCGAGAGAAGAAAATAACCTTCCCGGATTGTGCGCAAACCTGTTACCCAAAAAGAAATCTGGGCGCAGACCTGGCCACAGTAACCACAGCAGTCATGCAACTACCTCCTGAATACCAAGAATTCCGGGATGTCTTCCAAAAAGAACAGGCAAACACCTTACCTCCTCACAGATCGTACGATTGCCAAATCAATCTCATACTCGCTGCACAACCCCCTTGTAGCAGGATCTATGCCCTTACGGAACCTGAGAACCTTCACCTACGACAATACTTAGACCAGTACCTTGCCAATGGCTTTATTCGCCCATCTAAGTCCCCTGCATCTTCAGCTTTGTTCTTCGTGCCCAAAAAGGAAGGTGACCTCAGAACATGCATAGACTACTGCGCATTGAACCAGATAACTGTTAAGAACCGATACCCATTGCCTCTGATCCCTGAACTACTAGACCAAGTGAAGGACGCTTGCATATACACTAAATTAGATATCCAGGGGCATACCATCTGGTACGTGTAAAAGAGGGCGATGAATTGAAGACTGCTTTCCGCACTAAGTATGGGTTATTCGAATACCAGGTGATGCCTTTCAGGTTGTGCAATGCACCTGCAGCCTTCCAATACTTCATGAACGATTGTCACACCACTTCCTAGACCACGGACACACCTCCCCACTCGCCCCTCCTTGTCTACCCATTCCCGCACTCCCCGACACTCGTGCATCATGCCCCCCACTCACGTCGCACACATCAGGGCACGGCATGGCATGTTTGGGGGAGCGGGTGTTTATCGCCCTTCACGGCGGTGGCAGATCAACTGGAAGCTCCGTCACTTCAGGAACTCACATCCTTTGCGGAGACCGGCGCTTCCCGGCGCTTCACGGATCACGTGACTTTGGTTGCCTAGCAGCATTGCAACGCTTTCGGTTCACATCACACGTGACTATACGTGCGTCCCTTCCGAGGATAAAAGGAGTCAGTGAACCGAAGGCGTTGCTTCACAGCTGTTTAGTTTTGGATCACGTGACGTTCTCTCTTCATTCAAGGACCTGCTCTGATTCTGACCTCGGCTTGCTCCACGGATTCCTCTTGCTTAACCCTTCAAGTACTTTTTGGATTTGCCTGTTACCGACTCACGCCTGCTCCACGGATTCCTCTTGCTTAACCCTTCAAGTACTTTTTGGATTTGCCTGTTACCGACTCACGCCTGCTCCACGGATTCCTCTTGCTTAACCCTTCAAGTACTTTTTGGATTTGCCTGTTACCGACTCACGCCTGCTCCACGGACTCCTCTTGCTTAAACCCTTCAAGTACTTTTGGATTTACCTGTTACCTACCCACGATTGCTCTTGCTTTAGCACTTCATTGGCTAGGACCTCGGTCCTACAAATAGGTGGTTGCCTGTTCTACCCTAGAGCACGTTTCCAGCCTAAGCTAGGAGACCCACGCCTTGACCCAAGTACTCACAGGTATTCTGGTAATTTTGGGGTTTATGTACATGGAGGTATTCAGGCCCTGTTTTTTTGCTTAACCACTGTATCTTGCTTTGCAGCGCTCAAGGGGTTCTTCCGGCTGTTCCTGCGTCCTGGTTTTCCGGACTTCCACCTGTGGCCTTAATATTCACACTGACCATATAACTAAATCGGTCAGGGTGTTTCTTGGGGACAGAGGGGTTGTCCATACTCTACACGACCAACGAACTTCGTAACAACGATGTCCTTCGTGAACTCATTGACGTTTGTGTTGTCGTATATATATTGATGATATTCTAGTATACTCCTCTTCAGAATCTGACCATGTGAAGCACGTCCGAGCAATCCTTGAGAAATTGCGCCAGCACAAACTATATGCAAAACTGGAAAAATGCGTTTTTCATGCCACAGAAGTTGAATTCCTTGGGTATATCCTGACCCCAAATGGAGTCCGAATGGACTCACGAAAGGTGGATGCAATCCTTAAGTGGCCATCACCAAGTTCAGTTAAAGGAGTACAAAGTATGCTCGGCTTTGCCAATTTCTACCGCAGATTCATCCAGGATTTTTCACATGTTGTACATCCCATCACAGCACTCTACGGTTTATGTGGACTGAAGAAGCTGAAAATGCCTTCCAAGAGCTGAAAGCGAAATTCACGTCTGCACCTGTATTAAAGCACCCGCGCCCTGAACTTCCATACATAGTGGAAACTGAGGCATCCAGTCTAGCCATGGAGGCTGTTCTGTCTCAAACGGACCCTGAAACTGGCCAGCTTCACCCAGAAGCGTTTTGGTCCAGAAAATTCTCGACACCTGAGTTAAACTATGCGGTTACCGATAAGGAGTTACTAGCCATTAAATCCGCCTTCAAGGCTTGGCGGCACTATCTTCTCGGTGCCAGGCAAACCATTACTGTGATCACCGATCACCGGAACTTACAGTATTTAAAGACAGCCAAGGCCCAATCGTCATGTCAGCTCCAATGGACATTGTTCTTTGCCGAGTTCGATTTCGTGATAACCTATCGACCAGGTTGTAAGAATGGTAAAGCAGACGCCTTATCCCGAATAGGGATGGCAGAGGCAGAAGTGAACCCTGAACCAGTACCTATAATTCCCGAACAAAGGATTCTTGGCATGACTACTCTACAGATTCTAGAGGACATTCAGGTAAAGATCCAGCAACTCTTTAGTTCTACAGCCTTGCAGGACTGGGTAAAGAAAGGCCCAGACTACTCTGTCACCAATGATCTGCCTTATTACCAAGGACGGCTATTTCTGCCACACAAGGAACTACAAGAGCTAGTAATTTTCCGTTATCATGATACCCTAATGGAGGGGCACCCAGGTATTGCAAAAACTGAAGCTAAAATTAAAAGACAATTCTGGTGGCCCACCTGGCGAAAGGATATTAAATCATTTGTGATGTCTTGTGGCATTTGCGCCCAAAACAAAAGTCAAAAGAAAAAAACAGCTGGACTCTTACAACCTTTAGACATTCCGCCTACACCATGGCACACCTTATCGTTAGACTTTGTTACTGATCTACCCCCATACAATGGATGTAACACCATTCTAGTTATTGTGGATCTTTTTTCCAAGATGGCCCACTTTATTAAAGGAATTACCTTCTGCTTCAATCCTGGCCAAGGGTGGTTAATTCCCTTTCTCCATTTGCAGAGGAATATTCCTACGGGCCAAGCAAACGAAGCTAGGTGGGCCAGTCCAGTCCGTCATCTCAGCCCTAAGCGTCATATTGGTGGAGACCGCAGCAGTCCAGTCGGGATCGACACCTCTGTAGGTTTTTCAAGAGCTTTCATAGGCTTGTCAAAAAGCTTTCTTTTAGGTTTGGAATTCAATAGTTCATAGCTTCACTCTTTTGCTCACCATTCTTCTTGTTCATATTACTTATCACAACCCTTTACTTTGGGTGGACTGCATATTGCATGTCAGCTGTTATTCAGTCTGTATTCAATTTTGCCCCTTTTAAGCCCCCAGGAGTGCCCCAGTTCGAGTGCTCCTTCCTTTTCCCTCACCGGCCCCTGGTGTCTCCTCCGGGTGGCTGCTTTTCCTTTCGTCAGCTTCCCACAAAGGGTTTAATTGGATTGTGAGCCCCACTTGCACTTTGCTCCTCTCTCTCTGCTGGTTGCAATCAGCTCTGCTTGCTTCCCGCAGCTGCTGTCGGTAGCTTCCAGCTATCTGATTTCTTCCATGTCTGCCACTCCGGCTGTGGACACCTGACTAGTGAGACTCCCACTGATGGGGCCAGTTCACATCCTGCCCAGACCTCAGCACCACAGTTCCTTCATGACTCTTGCCAGCGCGATGTCTTTCCCACAGGACTCAACTGGGCCGCCTCCTTCTGCACAGGATTATCCTCTCAGGCCCAAAACGTTCGGCCCAGCTCCTCCGCTGCTGGTCTCTCTCCTGCTTCCTTCTTTTATACACCTGCAACCAATTGACAGGCTGCAGGTGTGACTCCCCAGCTCCAATTGCCTGACCATAGTAAGTGAAGTGCTTGGGACATGTCTGACCCCTAGACCAGTCTGTAGGCTTCTTCCTCGTGTCAGTACTAGAATGGAGAAATTACATGTTAGTGTGCACTACTCCTTGTCGTCTTTTCCTCGTCCCACTATTATAATGGTATGAATGAGGTTAAATGAGGAAAAACATTTTCAAAGCCTAAAAAGGCTGGGCTAGGGGGAGGACGGCTCTCACAAGGAAAAGGAGGATACCATGTTGCACCTGCAGATATCCTCTCCCCAATTCCCAAGGAACGTCCACCCGTGTGATCCTCCCTTGCATCTCCACCCCCAGGGTCAGCATCAAAAAAACAATGGCCTTTCCCTGGCCACCTGAGCAGAGGATCCAAGGAGAGTAGGTTTGAGGATGCCCTCAGGTTTCTCACAACACACAGTCAATTTCATTACTTGGGAGAGTCTAGAGGAAGACTGCTTACATGTAGAGAGCTATTGTGTTAATTGGGAGGTGTGGAAACCCCTTTGATGAAATCTTACATCCTTTTGCTGAATGCACTGTTTGCAACGCATGTGAAAGTCTATATAAGAAGCTACACTGGGAGCAGAATGTAACACAGGATAGGGAATGTGAAAAGTCACATTTGTGTTTTCCTGTATTCCCTCTGCCACACTTAAATTACTAATCGAACTAACCAGAATTAAGTATAACACTCCTTCCCAGAGAAGCAGTCCAAATTGGTAATGTCAGATGGGACTACTATCTGGTCCACCACTTAGTCCCACAAGTGTCAATGCCATCAACAGTGATCTTCAATCTAGTCTTCTCACAACAATCCACACATCTCACCTTCATCAACAATCCGAGTTATTAAACAAATTAATTGTACTGTAGACTTTTCACACCTCAAGAAATGCCTCCTCTCCATTCACGTTCAGATGACAAGTACTTGGTTGGTTAGTTATTTTAACATATTTTTTGACAAAATTAATTAAAAACGTTTTTTTATACTGGGGGTTCACCCTATATTGTAAACCTTTCCCAAACTCCTTTCCTCACACCTTATAACCCCTTACCTCACTTACATTTTAGATTTTAAATAGTTTTTTAGAATAATATATGATACCAAAGTACCTACCTGAAACACAACCCCAAGATAGAAGAAATTACCCTACTAGGCTATCCATCTAAACTGGAGGCCGTTCAAGTGTGCAAAATCCCTCAGGTTTATTATTGACAGCTATCGCTCCTTCTGAAAGCACATCAACAATCCCAAATCATTTGGAATAATAAAGCACTATTCCAAATGTTAAAATCCTTCCTCCTTCCATGGGTTTTCAGAACCACATTCTAGGCCTCGGTAATCACATATCTCAATGGATGGAATAATCTACTGACTGACGCCCGGGCCATTCAACATGCTGCCTCCTACCTCACAATGAAAACTACAAAATTTGAAAACATCCTAAAATAATTAAATTGCCTAGCCACCCCAGCCAGGATATTCTTCAACATTGCATGTATCAAATCTAACACAACCTGTGCCTGAACACAAGCCTACCTAGCCACACATTTTGTGGTGGGATGTGTGGTGTACTTCTCTAGGAGATGGACCATTGTGAGGCTCATTGCAAAACTGGTATTTAAAGAGAACAACAGGAAAACAATCTTTTGCTATGTCCTAGCTTCACAGAACACGATCCCTGTCACAATCAGGTATGCTACGAATCTGCTGCAGTTCAAAAAGTAACTCAAGTCCCTGCTCTTCAGGTGTCACATATGACCTGCAACTCTGAGGTATGCAACACCTCTGTATTAAATACAAAAACTACAATAGCCTGCTTCACCTCTTCGACCGACCTCTGTTAACCTCAAATTATTTGTACAAAGCTCTGCTTCTTACTAACTTGATTTGTTCTGTGTAAAATCTAATCTAAAATACAATTACAACTAGATGGAATCTTCACTAGTATATTTTTAAGATGCTTTTATGAAGATGGAGGGCAATGATTTTCTCAATTACAATACTTTTGAAGGGCAAGAGCTTCATAGAATTGTAGTTAGCAAAGACAGAACATATGCATTGTTAGAGTGCTTCCCATGTTATGGTTTCTAAAATAGAAACATGCAAGTTGCGGTTGCAAAACAAACATGAGATCCAGGATACTGCAGTCTTTCTGCCAACTCCACCATGATTGATTAATTGATTCATTGGATGGTGAAGACGAGGGCAGCTGAAAATATAAAGGGCCATGTGGCACTGTTGCACCACCCATTCTGGAGGAGCCAAGCCAACCCAAAGAAAACAGAGCTTGCTGCAGCTGAGGGAGCCGCTCCTGGGCTGGTCACATTTCCCTTTGACAGTTCAGTTTCTCAAAATCACATTTTCAATGTGCTATGCAAGGGATTTTGCTTTGCCAGGCTTCCATGGCGCATTAAGAAGGATCTACGTGATTTGGCTGTGGCAGAATTATTCGCGGTGGAATTGACTGTAGTCAATTTCACTGCAAATACATTTTTACTGCGGCCAAACCTGCAATTCGATGAGCCCCCACCGCCAGTACATTCCCCCAATTTACCTTTTTGTCGTCCTCCACCTTTCCTGACACTGCGACATCAGTTCCGTCCCTCTAACACGGGTCAGCTCCGATGACACAGGTTCTCCTTTTCTCTTTTTCTTTTTTTTTTCTGTCCCATGCCTCCAATTCTCCCAAAGTGGGGGACACTCCTGCTACCTATCAAGGCCTTAAAACTCACCATGGCGAGCGGGACATTCCTGCAACCCCCCACCCCCTATGTTCAATATTGTGTGCATAGGGGCCACTCCTGCACATCCTTGCACATTCAGATGGCCTGGAGCATTGTACTTTAAATGCTCTGGCTCCTTCACACATGTGCAGGAAGCAGAGCATGCTGCATGCTGCCTGGTTATAGTTCATGCTGCATAGGAAACAATGGGCCAGAATGTGAGGAGAGTCTGGACTGGGCCTGAAACAAAGTAATACAAAAAGGTATGAGTGCAAGGTGTATGGTTGGGCATGTCAATGAGCAAGTGTGTTGTGTATGGGTTTGCGTGTGAATGAGTGAGTAAACACTTTGTGAGTATATGTGTCAATGAGCAAGTGAATACTGCATGAGTATGTCTATATGTTTGCATTTGTGCCAGACCTGGGGGTGCTGATTTGGTAGGGGGTAAAAACATACATATTCTTACTGTGACATGCTTTATTTTTTTTATTGAGCATCAATGATAAAGCAACCATGATAAGTGTTATTGCATGGATAGACTGCCTTACAATGCTGCAGTCAGTCTAGATGGAAATACAACCAAAAGACCTGGGGCTAGACTGCTTACCACCCCCTCCCGCCCCTACTAGCAAAGCCTCCGATCAATGGTATAGCAAGCATGAAAATTGTTATGTGGCTAATCTGACCTATATGGGTGCAACCAGTTGGTACATGTTTTCTTACTGTGCATGGCATTTTTGCCTGGGCATCAAAGGTAAAGCCAATATTATCGGTGTTGTTATATGCCCATAATTACCTACTCAGGTTCAACAACTCTGGAATTGTTTCTTCTTATTGTGGCATGTCATTTGTTATTGTAGTATCATTTCTGCAATTATGGACAAAGCAAACATATTCACTTATATGGGAATACTGGCATAAATTGGTGCAGCCAGCATAGCAATGTACGGGCACAATGTGATCATAGTTTTTACACTGGCATATATTGTTGAAAGAAATATCATGAAAATGGGTTTGAAAATTCTCCTGTGTACTCTTAGTGCCTTGCATCTCTTGGATTTGTTCATGAATTACCCCGCACAATTGATTGCATACTGTAAAATGCACATTTTTAGACCGATTATGTAGAAAATGTTCTCTGGTGGAGAACCACCACAAACCCACACATAACAGCTACCTCACTATGCTTGATCAATGCCCCATATTGGTGTAAAACATTTATGCCTCTCAAATAAAATTAAAAAAAATCAGCAGCTAATCCTAATTGGAGAGAAAAAGAGGCACCTGAGTTCTATGAAGTTACAATACTCGTTTTTTAGTAGAAAACTATAATCATAGTCCACGACACCTGAGTCTGGCTGACATGGCTTACCCATAAAAATGATCATGACCTTTTATCAGCTTTAGTTGCATATCGGTTTATCAAATGACAAATGGTTCTTTATCTGATTAATCCGAAGAATCCTCTTAAAAATCTTAATTTACCTTACATCTGTTTTGCTGCATGGCCACTTCTGAATCCTTATCTCTGTTGAGTAAAGTATATAAACTACCGAATATTATTGTGATGTATATATCCTTAGCTGTAGTTCAACACAAAACACGTTCTCAAAATTTGAAAAGTAACAGCAGGGACAAAGCTGCAGAGTTACGACCTTGCATTTCCAGATAGAACACAACTGAAATGTTGTTACAATTAAAAAGTTGCAAGCATAGGCCTATGTTACATACACTAGGACATTTCAGGGAATTCGTATTGATCAGAAGTTCGTTAGCAGGTAACAGCTGGATATCTTCCACCTTGCTTCATTGCAAATTGTCCTTATAGACCCACCGTACAGAGAAAACAGTTTAAGCAAGTGCTCTTTTTTCCATCGATTGTAAAGCAAAACTGTGCACGGGGAAATCAGTTGCTGCCACTTAAATTAGTCCAGATTGTGATTTAGTAACGAGACCAGACTGCCGTTTTGTTTTTCTACCAGGCTGTAAACAACATTTGTTGTTTGATGATGGTAAGCAGGAGCTGTCTTTTTAAATTGATCAGTGATCCGAATATGTTGCTGTTACTACAACAGAGCAATTCCGGGTTCTGTGTTTTAAATAGATGGTTGCTTGATACAACATGAACACTTTAAAGGAACGAACGTGAGAACATGTCAAACACATGGATTCCTTGAGATGGCGATAGTTGGACCCGCAGTCTCTATTGTGTTGGGAAGATTTTATAACATTGCAAGCATACAGTGCAACACTTGAACAGTCTTTAAAATCATACTAGCACATGGTGAAATGATTTGATATCAGGCTGATAATTAATTTGAATGTGATTGTTTTCATATGTGTCATGTCAACCATTGATGATACTGTCTCCTCGCACATGTGCTGAAACTTAAGAAAGCAAATGGGCAGAGAGCTCGTCGAGCTATTGATGGAACCATATGTATATGGGGGATAATAGAATGTTCAGTACCTGCAGTTTTAGAATGTACGCATACATTAAAATGAGCAGACAATACGTTGTGATACAGTAGCAGAGTTAAGAACCGAAATGAATCTCTAAACAAAATGGCTTTGTGGTGTGTCTCAAAATGGTGGTGCGACGCGTTGGCAAAATAGCAACATGAAATTCCCTCTGGATTTGATGGTCTTTCAGAGTGAGCAACAATAGCAACTCGGTTAATGATATTGGCGATATTAAGTGCTGCAGATATAGAGTGCCTGATAATGGCTATCCACCTGGTTTTTGCTATGTGAAAGCAGCATACAAATAATATTATTAGAAAACTATAGGCAACACCGCATTGCAAAACCTTATACAAACCAATTCCTTAAACTGTCTAAAGAAAAGTGCCTGGGTGAAGAGGCCTATACAGAAGTCAACAAAACCTATAACTCATGAGGAAGAAGAGGCACTAAAGTGCAGGGCAACACTGAAGTGAGAAGGAAAACCACATTGTGCATTGACAGGAGGACACACAAACTCACTGAAGGTTTCAAAACGAGATACTTCAGAGAGCACAATACGAGACAACTTACCTTTATCTAAAGAATATTTGTGCAGCATTGAGAAGGATAGAGACATGTATATTTTTCTATAATGTTCAAGAAATACTTACATTAACTTCCCTTCCATCTAGCACAGTAACTGAATCAGAAAGCAGAAGTTTCAATTGTGATCCGAAAATCTCTAAATATGATTAAACACTATATAACTTGACTCGACTCATTATGCTGTCTGATAACATTTCTAGGTGAGATGAACTTTCCAAGATCCCACACACAAGTCAACAGAACAGATTATTCATGATACATAAGATCAGCAAAGAACGCAAAGGCGGCACTGCAAGCAAGAAGTATGCACAATATTAGTGGCATTAGGCAATGACCCTACAACATGAAACCCCACAGCATGTTCAAATGGAAGATATCACAAGGAGTGCCATAACGTACCATTATCACAAGACTGTCTTCTGTGCAACCTTGACAAAGATAGATTAGATACATTGTATTGGGTGTTTTCATATTAACTAAACATATAATATATTTATATATAATGTCATAAACACAGCACTGTATCTTAATGTCCTATTGTTATAAGAGAACTAATAAGAATCTCCTAAAATAGCACTGCTACCACAAGCCCACTAGGGCCCAACACATCCAATAGACTAGATGAGCACCTGACCCCGGGATTCACTTCCTTCCCCGTTTCCATTGGTTACTTGACTCTATGGTCACCCGTCAGCCCATTGCAACCTTTAACATCTGGGGTTGCAAGTTTCAGTGGGAGCCACAGTAGTAGAGAAGTAGAAGTAGAAGTACTAGTAGTAGTCGTCATAGAAGCAGGGTAGCAGGAGCATTAGTCAGCATACCGTGACTCAGGCATCCAACTCAGATCACCAGCACATTACATAATGTTTAGTACCCCATGCATGTCAACAACTCTGTGACCCACAATGATAGGGCCAAAGCTAAGACGAATGGCCATTTCCCAATGGTGCCCTCCATTATGATCTATTAAGGGCCAGACAAATCCACAAAAGCAATTGAGGTTTGCCCACTGTGTCATCATTTGCCCAAAGTCAGCAAATTGTGATGCATTTCCTCTGGTAAAAAGAAGAACATGCTAACTTTCAGATTTTGCAGCCGAGGACATCGAAAACCAGGTAAACCTAATGTGTGCACAATTATGGAACCAAATGGACTTGCTAAACCAAATGTCAACAAAAGATTTAGAAAATAGCTTGCAAATCATGTAAACCTTTTCATTGATTGACATGGATTTTACAAAATTCGTAAACTCTACATTTCAAGCAGTGAATGAGCCTATACATTGAGCAGCTGGTATTGTCTTTCCAAATGAGTGCTCGATCGAGTTACCTGTTAGAGCCTGCTCCTTCAATGCGTCCTTAAATACTGTGGAGAGAGCGGAATGTATTGTAGGCTTGCACATTTTATAAAACCCCGAGGGCAAACTATCCAACCCTTGTTTACCCGCAGATAATAATCCAATTGCTTCTCGGATTTGGTCCTGTAACTTGTCAGCCTATCCACGTTTTGGTTTCTTCTGGTATGCTGGGGAGTTTAAATCAATCAGAAATTTGGTTTGATTAAAAGCAGCATCCCTGTGTCCTCCCGTTGAGTATAGTGCCTAGTAGAGAAGGCCTATATTCATTACTTGTCTTGTGTTGAGAGTCGTGAAAATATAGGAGACCTCCGTCCCCAAGTGCCGCACAGGGAGAACCACTAGATCACTCCCTGTGCAACCCTTGAGGCCACAGGTGGAGATAATCCGAAGCGGGAACCGAAGTACTAGGAACCCCAAGGCAGCTGTGAAAAAAGGCAATGGTTAGATACCAAGCAGACAGGATACTACATACAATAATCAGAAGACAATCAGAGTCTTACCGGGGATTTGATGAAAGGGATGGCGAACCTGAACGGGAGGATGGTACCGGGACTCACGTAGGCAAAGGACCCACCCTGTGGGATAGATCTAGATGTTCTTCGCCAGTCTCCACCTGGAGAGTGTATTGGTAGATGGGCCCCAGGTAATCAGATGGCAGCCATCAACTGGAGAGTGAGATTACCCGTGCAGAGGTGCAATCAGGGAGGCCCAAGAGAGGTCCGTTGCATAAAAAGGTCTGAAGCCAGGAAGAGCCATCCGAACCAAAGGGAAAAACAAAAACGTGATCCAGAGGAAGTCCGTAGTTCAGTCCGGGGTCAGGAGCCGTGATGAGCAGAAGAGCCGATGCAGCCAAATCCAAGCGTGATCCACAAGAAGTCCAGAAAACGAAAGCCAGGTCCAAGGAAGCCAGGTAAGGTAAGGAAGCCAAACAGAGTTTTCCAGGTAAACCAGCTGTGAAGCGTAGTATACCGGCACTGCACTGCTTAAATATCGTCTACTTCCTGGTCACATGATGCTAAACGGAGTCACGTGACCGCGAACCCGGGGCACGTGACCGTTTCCTCGGGTCACGTGATCGGGCTACAACAGTACGAGCGAGTGTGTTACTGCTCGTGCGGTGGCCTAATCTCCATGGCAACTGCCAATGGAGAAACGGCCGCAATCGTGACTGTAGGGTGTATGGCGTTTGTTTGGCTAGCGCGCGAGCCAAACTGGGTTGCCTGCGTGAGCCCTGGGAGACAGGTGAATGGGAGGGACAGGTCACTAGACTGGGTGTCGGGACATGGCCGGAGGAACTACCCGAAGACATGACAGAGCCCCCCCCCAAAGGCCCACGACCCCGTGGGCAGGAAGGATGCTCCCGATGAAACCGAGAGACCAATCGAGGGGCATGGACATCCGAGGCGGAGACCCAGGGGCGCTCCTCCGGACCAAAACCCAACCAATCGACCAGGTATTGCAGGCGACCCCGAAGGAAACGGGACCCCAGTATGCCCGAGACCTCGAAAACATCAGGCGCATCCAGGGACACGGGGGCAGGAGAAGGGCGATGACGCGTCGAGGATGGGCAGGGCTTGAGGAGGGAGGTGTGAAACACAGGATGCACCGGCCAAGAGGAGGGCAGAACCAGGCGATAGGCCGCCGGGTTGATGACACGGGAAACAACATAAGGACCCACAAAACGGGGCATAAGTTTGCGGCAGCCCTTCAAGTGGAGATGACGGGAGGACAGCCAAACCCGGGACCCAACGGGATACAACGGGGCCATGGTACGCCTAGCGTCTGCGGAGGCCTTCATGGATGCCTGTGCCTCCTGCAGATGAACGAGGACCTGGGTATGGAGGGCTGACATATCCCGAACGCAGGCTGCTGCGGCAGGGTTCTCGGTGGGAGAAATGTCGGGGATAGGGAGGACCCTGGGATGTTGGCCATACATGGCGTAAAATGGAGAAAGACCCGTGGAGGAGTGAGTAGCGTTGTTGTAGGCGAACTCAGCGTAATGTATGTTCTGTAACCAGGTCGATTGTTGTTGTAGCATCAAACAACGCAGATACTGTTCCATGGACTGATTTGTTCTCTCGGTCTGGCCATCGGTTTCCGGGTGATAAGCGGAGGAGAACCGTGCATCGATACCTAGCAGAGCGGTCAATGCACGCCAGAAACGGGATGTGAACTGAGAGCCTCGATCGACACCAGGACAGAGGGAAGGCTGTAGAGACAGAAAACGGTGTCAAAGAAAATCTTGGCCAAGGCAGGGGCAGACGGGATACCATGACAAGGGATGAAATGAGCCATCTTGGTGAAGACATCGACCACTACCCATACGGTGTCGTAACCCTGGATCTTGGGTAAATCGGTTACGAAATCCATGCTCAGGGTGTGCCAGGGTTTTGGTGGCACGGGTAAGGGTCGCAGTAGCCCCAATGGACGACCCCTACGATGTTTGCCCTGAGCACAGATTGAGCATGAGTTTATGTAACAGCCCACGTCGTGTCTCATGGACGGTCACCAACACCAGCGTTTCAAGAGGTCCAAGGTGCGGGCCTGGCCCGGGTGACCATTGATCGGGGCGTCATGGGACCACTCCAGGGCTAGGTTTCTGGTGTCAGTAGAAGGGAGTACTAGGCGATCCTGTGCATATGGCAGACCGTTGTGATAAGTGGGATCCCATTCTGACAGCTGATCGGGGTGCTTTTGAACCCAAGAACGTATCTCTTCTAGTAGTGCTAGAGGGGGTGTACATGTGCAGACAACATGTCCCCGGGGTAAGAGCGTGTCAGGAAACACTGGTAACGAAACCCCCCCAGGGGAGCGAGACAAAGCGTCAGCCTTGCTATGCTCTGTACCAGAGCGATGTTTAATCTGGAAGTCGAAAGCGGCGAAGAACAGATGCCACCTGACCTGTCTACTGTTTACGCATTTCAGGGCTGCCAGGTCTTGCAGGTTCCTGTGATCTGTGTATACCGTAACCTTATGTTTGGCCCCCAACAGGTGATGACGCCAAGTTCGGAAGGCGTCCATCACCGCCAGTAGCTCTTTTTCCGTTACGGTATAGTGGGATTCTGCGGGACTGAACTTACGTGAATGGAAGGCCACAGGATGCAACCGCCCTGTAGCGGGACAGACCTGTGACAGGATCGCCCCCAACGCGAAAGAAGAGGCATCGGCCTCAACGACGTATGGTTGGTCGGGGTCGGGGTGTTGGAGCACAGGGGCAGTGGTAAAGGCGTTCTTCAGTGCCTCGAAGGCCTGCTGGTGTATCTCCTGCCATTCAAAAGGAACAAGAGGACTGGTAAGGGACGTGAGAGGCGACACGAGAGAAGAGAACCCAGAGATAAAGCACCGATAGAAATTAGCGAAACCCAAGAAAGATTGCAAGGTCTTTAGGGTCTTTGGTGTTGGCCATTAGAGGATCGCTCGAACTTTGGCATGATTCATGGCCAGACCACCAGGTGTGATGTTAAACCCTAGGAACTCCACGTTAGACACATGGAACAAACACTTTTCGGGTTTGATAAACAACGAGTGTTCTTGCAGTCGGGACAATACTTCTCGTAGACTTGTATGTGTTCTTCCAGAGTGTGAGAGAAGACGAGTATATCATCGAGATACACCACCACAAACGTGTCTAATATGTCCGAGAAGATGTCGTTCATGAAATGCTGAAAGGTGGCAGGGGCGTTGCACAGGCCGAAGGGCATGACCGTATACTCAAAAAGGCCATACCGCGTACAGAAGGCGGTCTTCCATTCGTCACCCTTTCGGATGCGGACGAGGTTATAGGCCCCCCGCAAATCCAACTTGGTATAAATGGAGGCGTGGGTTAACCGGTCCAAGAGGGGAGAGATGAGTGGAATCGGATAGCGGTTCTTCACCGTGACGGCATTAAGCCGACGATAATCCACACAGGGACGGAGGTTGCCCTCCTTTTTGGGCACGAAAAATATGGGACTGGCTGCAGCCGACTTAGATGGACGAATGTGACCCAGACGCAGCGCCTTATCGATGTACTCCTTAAGAGTCAGGTCTTCCGATAGGGACAAAGAATAGATGCGGCCTGAAGGTACCAAGGACCCGGGCACAAGGTCAATCGGACAGTCATAGGAGCGGTGAGGAGGGAGCACTTCAGAGGAGCCCTGATCGAATAGCAATGTGTAATCCTGACAGGGATGTGAGCGGTGACTAAACCCACTATATGTGAGGCAGGGGGAATGTCGTCGCCCAGTATCGTGAGTTGGGCAACAGCACCAAGTGCTAATGCTGGGGTGTCTGTTTCTCTGTCCACGGGGAGGCAGTAGTTCTGACAGAGCTCTGATTCGAAATGGACGTGTCCCGTTCCCCAATCTATATGCGGGTTGTGTTCTCGTAACCAAGGTATTCCTACTATGACGCCGAACTGAGGCGTGGATATCAGATCAAAGTGGAGGGTTTCCCTATGAACTGATAGGATAGTTAGGACGAGGGGGGTGGTCTGTTGCTTAATGGGACCAGAAGCGAGTTCCGTCCCATCGACTGCTTGAACCGGTTCGGGTCGGGGTTTATTGATCAGGGGTAGGTTTAATGTCTGAGCCAGAGCGATATCAATATAGTTCCCGGAGGCCCCGGAATCGATGATGATCCGCACGGGGTGGATAATCCCAGGGGCAGGCTGTATGGTGGCTTCTACCTGGATGGGCCTGATCTGACCAAACAATGGAATGATTTTCGGGGAAGGGCATGGAGAACTCGATCCTACCCCCGTATCTAGGATCGAGCTGGATGAAAAACCTGTTTTTTGGGTCGGGGTCTCCGGGGACACTCCTTCACAAAATGCCCCCCTAAGCCGCAATAAAAGCAGGCGTTCTCAGCCCTTCTGCGCTCCCTCTCTCTCGAGGTGATGGGACTCCTAACACCCCCTATTTGCATAGGCTCACCAGTGGATTCAGAGGAAGACGACGGGATGGCAGAGCTGGCCGTTTGGGAAAACCCGGCCTCAGCCCTGCGTTCAGAGCGTCGTGCGTCCACTTGGAGAGCCAGGTCCACCAGGGCTGGGAACTGGACTGGTAGAGACGGTACCATAGCCAAGGCGTCTTTCATAGGGCTGCTTAGCCCTCTATAGAATACAACCGATCTCTTACTTTCAGGCCAGGAGGTCTCTGCTGCCAGTTGGTTAAATCTTGTAATGTACTCAATAAGAGAGCCCTTCCCCTGGGACAGGTCCAGCAGTTCTAGATCATGGGATTGTGCTTTATACCTGGTGTCGAACACTCGGGACATTTCTAATACTAGCTGATCGAAATCATAGAGGGCAGGATGGTCGGTTTCTAACAGCGGGTTTGCCCAAGCAGCAGCCGTGCCAGCTAGGTGAGAGAGAGTGAATGCTGCCTTGGTGGTAGGATCCGGAAAAACAAGAGGTCGACACAAGAAGTGCAACTTACACTGGTTAAGGAAAGTCCTAAACCTTCTCGGGTCCCCATGGAACTTTTCTGGGGCAGCCAAAGGAAAGGGAGAAGGCAGAACCACCGGAACGGGAGCCGAGGGAATCGGGATTGGGTGTGCAAGGGGTATCGGTGCTGGAGGGGCGTCTCCGAGCTCCGGGTCCACGGGTAAGGGATGTTGGGCGCTCTGTAACAGGTCAAGACGCTGATGGACCGCGGTATTAGCAGCCACCATGTCGGCCCGTAGTACCGTGATTGCTTGGATGACAGCGGCCAGGGGGTCTTCAGCGGCACCCTCCATATCTTGCATGACAGGCTTCACAGTCTGTCTTGTGTTGAGAGTCGTGAAGATATAGGAGACCTCCGTCCCCAAGTGCCGCACAGGGAGAACCACTAGATCACTCCCTGTGCAACCCTTGAGGCCACAGGTGGAGATAATCCGAAGCCGGAACCGAAGTACTAGGAACCCCAAGGCAGCTGTGAAAAAAGGCAATGGTTAGATACCAAGCAGACAGGATACTACATACAATAATCAGAAGACAATCAGAGTCTTACCGGGGATTTGATGAAAGGGATGGCAAACCTGAACGGGAGGATGGTACCGGGACTCACGTAGGCAAAGGACCCACCCTGTGGGATAGATCTAGATGTTCTTCGCCAGTCTCCACCTGGAGAGTGTATTTGTAGATGGGCCCCAGGTAATCAGATGGCAGCCACCAACTGGAGAGTGAGATTACCCGTGCAGAGGTGCAATCAGGGAGGCCCAAGAGAGGTCCGTTGCAGAAAAAGGTCTGAAGCCAGGAAGAGCCGTCCGAACCAAAGGGAAAAACAAAAACGTGATCCAGAGGAAGTCCGTAGTTCAGTCCGGGGTCAGGAGCCGTGATGAGCAGAAGAGCCGATGCAGCCAAATCCAAGCGTGATCCACAAGAAGTCCAGAAAACGAAAGCCAGGTCCAAGGAAGCCAGGTAAGCAACAAAGGTAAGGAAGCCAAACAGAGTTTTCCAGGTAAACCAGCTGTGAAGCGTAGTATACCGGCACTGCACTGCTTAAATATCGTCTACTTCCTGGTGACATGATGCTAAACGGAGTCACGTGACCGCGAACCCGGGGCACGTGACCGTTTCCTCGGGTCACGTGATCGGGCTACAACAGTACGAGCGAGTGTGTTACTGCTCGTGTGGTGGCCTAATCTCCATGGCAACTGCCAATGGAGAAACGGCCGCAATCGTGACTGTAGGGTGTATGGCGTTTGTTTGGCTAGCGCGCGAGCCAAACTGGGTTGCCTGCGTGAGCCCCGGGAGACAGGTGAATGGGAGGGACAGGTCACTAGACTGGGTGTCGGGACATGGCCGGAGGAACTACCCGAAGACATGACATTACTGGCCAGTAGTGAATCTACTATTGAACATTCACCTCTAGCTAATTGTAAATTCATATTCTTCTTACTCTGAAATAGTGCATATTCGGCTGATTTAGTATGGCACTCATTGAGGTCATACTTGGCCCTGGTTCATTTATCAAGCGTAGAGTTAGAGGGATGCCTAACCTATTCCTTAGTTAATGGTTGTCTTCGTCCAAGGTTTGTAAATGCATCTAAGCCTTTTGGTTTTCTTTTGCTGTGTGTTGCATTGGTGTACCATTAATATATGTTTTCCCTTCTGCCCAGAGCACAGAAGTGGAACGAACCGAGCCCCAGGTTATATCCAGGAACTCTTTAGATTTTACATCGCATTCCTGGGCATTCAGTAGACCGAAAGTGAATGTGAGAAAATCTAGAGAGATTGGGGTCCCGTTAAGGCTCCTCGAGCTAATAATGCAGCTCTACGGTGATACTTCGGCAAGGGTTAGATATGGATCAACCTATAATTACTCAGAAAATGTTATGACTCATACAGGTATAAAACAAGGCTGCCCACTGGTCCCCTTATTGTTTACCCTCTTAATCGACATGTAACAACTCAGGGTTCGATTCCACCCATTCTAAATGGAGGAAGTGAAGTTCAGTGCTTTACTATACACAGAAGACGACACAACACTGTTTGTCCTTACTCAAGGAGGTCTACCGAGGAATTTAAATGATGCTAATCAATTATTTGAAGATCCAGGTCTTCAATTGGACTTCACTAAATCTGAAATACTAGTGTTTGGCAAGAAGAATCCAGCTTTTACATGGTGTCTTAATAAACAATTACTTGAGGTGGTGAACAAATACGAACATCAATTGGCTCGGGATGATAGCTCAGGGGCAACATGCTCGCCTTGGAAGCAAGATGATACAGAGCAACACTGGTTTGATCCCCAGGTACGTGCTTAGAAATCTCTCGGTATTAAGCCCGTTATAAATAACCTATCATGTCATGTCATCTGGATCATTTGTTTTCGGAAAGTGGGAGCTGGAAAAATCACATTAAGATGGTAACAAAGCAAGCATCAAGGGATCTAACAGTCCACCTTTTATTTTACTAAAATTTTGGGGGTAAACGATTGGACAAGTGCCTCCAAGTGTTAGGCTCCAAAGTTCATGCAGCAAAGCTATATGGAGAAGAGATTTGGGGTACCGCTCAATGCAGTTCTTTTGACATAATGATGAATAGTCGGCTGTGGGAGAAGAAAGGTCAGCCTACTGGAAAATCAGGGCATGTGATAAGAAATGAACGTGGATTATTAAGCTTAGCTCTTCAAAGCCAAAGGAGGTTTCTAGGATTCCTTCTGAATGTACAACTGACTCCACACAAACCCTACATGACTGCAGCATAATGTGACTCAGTGCTCAACTCAGTTAACACAACGAAGAGTGGGTACAATTCTGCAATACGTTTTATGAAAGTCTGGAAGATGGGAGATTTCATGGCACTGGGCAAACTATCCCGCAGTCAGCGTAGCGTTTTGGTTAAGGAGAGAGCAGAAGAAAAGGAGTATAATGATCTCCATGAAAGAATAACATTTTTAAATGTATTGCATCATTATACTCCGTTGCTAAGATACCTGGGTGTGACCCCGAATGTACTTATTTAAGTTTCCCAACAGTTAAAGACGTTAGCTGATGACCAGACTAAATGTACTCCCCTTAAGATAAAGAACACCGTGGTTGGCTAGAGAAAAGGGTTGTCCCTTCTTCTTGGGTCAAACCGCACACGTCTGATCACTTTAAGAAAACAGTGGTTAAGGCCTACTTTTATTAAAAGTCGACTTCAGACATGCAGGGATACTATGAATTATATTTTAGATTGTGATAATGACATTTTTTTAACAGACTTAGCTCATTACATTAAGAATATTAACACTAACAGTTGATGGATTTAACTTATACGACAATGTGTTCTTATGTATTTTTATTTCCACGTAACTTGCTTAGTATAATTTGTTGAGGGTGTGTAATTGTGCATTTATTTATTGTATGTGTTCCTAGGCGTTTTAATGGATTTTTATATTGGTAAAAACGTTTACCTACCTACCTAATTAGCAGTGTAGTATTTTATTAATTATTATCACTTTTTCCCTTTCTCTAGGAAGCTACGGCACACCCATGACACCCAGGCCCTCCTGGGTTTCATGGCTTCCGCTGGATTCAAAAGGTCTCCTGAACTAATGCTATGTTGGAGTTGTGTGATTTAAGGTAGTTGAACACTTTTTATCCACTTGATGTAGTGCTTAAGCCTGTTAAAATCAAGTGATGTGATCTTTAGTGTAGCCATCTGCCTATTAGCAAATAAAGACATTACTGGTTAGTGTTATTGCATGGCCTGCGGTAGCGTCCATGTAGTTATGGTTAAATTGCTCATCTCAAAGGAAGAGCACTTTTTGGGCGGCTTATAACTTCGCTCCTCCTGGACGAATCCACACCAATCTTTGCAAAAAAGTATATGGCCCACTCTGAATTTTTTTGCAAAGTTTGGTCCAGGGGGAGCACAGTCATAGGGGGCGTCCCAAAATGTATTTATTTCTGATAGACTGAATGGGGAAAAAACTTTGCACACGCCTAAAGCCCAAACCGTTGTACGGATTTTCACCAGATTTGCGTCAGGAGCAGCGGCTTGGTCCCGAAAATATGCTTTTGTAAATTAGGTGAAAATCTGTCCAGTATTTATTTTTTAAACGACCAAAAAGTAGGTCACAAAAAATGAGTGATATCTATTTCCGTTCCGTGGACACCCTTCCCTGTTCGCTCTGCGGACAGGACACCGATTGGGTAATCGGCTTGCGTCATGTCCGCCGATATGTGACGTGTTCGCTGATTGAATGGTGAAGAGCGTGAAGTGCATCAGATTTTTGGAAATGCCCGCCATCTTGGATTTGCGGACATCACCGTAAAACATATTAGAAAAAAAACACAACATTGCACTTCTCAAATTTATCAAATAATCTCAGGGGAGGTGAGGGGTGATGAGGATGGGATGGAATATGGCTGCAAGAAGCAAAAAAAAAATGGTGTTTTTTGCCGCAAAAGTCAGCGAACATTTTGGATGTTCGTGAACAGTCCTGCAAAGTTCGGGAACACCTCAGCATTGCAGGGTTGGTGAAATGCAGTTCTTGGATGGCTTATAACTTTGGCAACACTTAATGGAACTGCATGAAATTTTGCATGTATATTTCAGACCTGATTCTGAGTGAGTTTGCAAACTTTGGTGGGATTCTGTCATGAAGGGGTACAATTATAGGGGGGGTCCCAAAATATTGTAAAGGCTTATAAATGTGGTGTCATTTGACAAATCTACACAAAGGTTTGCAAAAAGATTATAGATCTAGATATAGATGTTTTCGTAAAGTCTGAATGGATTTTGTCAAGTGGGAGCTAGGTTATATGATGATTGTATGTGCATACATTTGACACTTTTGAAAAAATAAAACATGGATGGATTTCCAGCAAACTTGGGTAAGGAGCATTGGCAAGAACCTACAAGCATGGTTTTGCAAATGTGCCAGTGTTTTATTATTTGACAAGTGTCATAATGTAGCTACAAAAAATCGCGGTATACCTTTAGTGACTGAGAGGTAGCCTGTGGCCATGGACAGTGGCCAGATTTTCCGGCTCATGGAATAAGGTCATGATCCAGACGATCAGGCTATTGGGCATGACCACAAGGGACAAAACATAGGATTAAAGTGGCCATGTCCACCTAGGACTGACTTTGTGGTTAAGTTATTCGAAATTAGGATAGATCTGAAAGGGAAGAAAAATGTGCTTGTGGTAATATGGTCATATGGTTCTCTTTTTGCCTTCTGCAGGCTGCCATGGAATGCAAAGAGGGGCCTTGTATGGAACCCTCGCCTTCCCTTTCCATGGTGGCCGTCTTGGAAAAGGATTTTCCTTCCTACGCCGGGACGCCACAGTGATTAGGAATAGGTGTTGGAGCTGTGCAAGGGAAATTATGAAGTTGAAAGTTACTAGATTAGTAGAAACTGCAGTTCTGAACTGTCAGCGAAGCAAAGATCTTATCATGAAGTGCGGACGGGTTCTTGGACAAGTCATCAAGCTGCGTGCCATCGTATGGTAATGTGGCACTGTCCGGAAGGTCCGCTATGAATTCAGATGTTCGTAGACGTCTATGGATGCAAAACTAGTTGAAATAGTTGCAAAAAGTGTATAGAAGTGTTAAAAATGATTCCAGAAGGTGGGAAATGGAAGGTGACACTTTGTAAATTGGACACAAACATTGCTATTTCTATTTCTATTTTCTATTTCTATGTGTTTGTAACGTGCCAACAGCCCGCAGGCATCAGGGCGCGGAGACATCCTGGGAGGAAAAGTAGCATAGAAAGGGAAAGACCAAGATTGGCTCAAGAGGGACAGGACTTATCATATGTATACCTAGGGGAAAGCCCCTGGTATATCAGGAAGTCATTGAAATAAGTGAGTTTTCAGTAGTTTCCTGAAATTACTATAATTTCCTTCCAGTCTTAAATTCCCTAGGAGGCTGTTCCAAAACTTGGCTGATCTAATCGGGAAGGCTCTGCTGCCCCCTGCTGCTCGTTTAACTATTGGGACAGCCAGGAGGCCTATGTCGGCTGATCTCAGGTTTCTCCTGGGTATGTAGAGTGAGAATTTCTCTTTAAAGTATCTTAGCGCCTTGCCATGTAGGCATCTATGGACGATCGTTAATGCCTTGAAATAGACTCTCTCTTCGATTCTGAGCCAGTGAAGATCTTTCCTTGCAGCCGATATGTGTTCTCCATATTTGAATTTCTTAACGATGCGAACGGCATAATTTTGCATAACCTGGCATTGTTGCAACTCCTTCTTGGTGGCACCCACCAGTAGTGCATTGCCATAGTCCAAACGGGACAAGATGATCGCTCTTGCGATATTTGCAGCGTTTGCTTCACTAATACAGGGTCTGATGGCTCTCAACAAGCGCAAGTAATATGTATTGTTTTTATGTAGATAGTTTACTTGTGCTTCGGCCCCCACTGATGCTTCTACCAACATCCCTAGTGTTTTGACTTGGGGTAGCACTGGAATTTTGGCTTCTTTTATCATGAATTCCCTATATTGCTCTCCTAGTTTGGATCTTGCATGCTGAGATCCAAAGATCATGAGCTCTGTCTTGCTTTTGTTGAGACACATCCAGTGCTTCTGCATCCAGATGTCGATGATTTTATAGACTTCTTCTATTTTAGTGTAATCTCCCGTCATTTCAAAAACCAACTGTGTATCATCGGCGTAGTTAGTAAAAAACACACCAATGCTTTTCAATAAGTCACAGAGGCTGCGCATGTAAATGTTGAATAGCAGAGGGGACAGACTTGCTCCCGGTGGTACTCCAAATAGGATGAGAGCTGCTTCTGAGAAGGTATCTGTGCCTTCCTATCACTTAGAAAGGACGCTATCCAAGTCAGTGCAGGAGGAGAGCAGCCTACAATTTTATCCAGAGCGTTTTGTAGTAGTTGATGGTCCACTAGATCGAACGCTGCACTGAGGTCCTATATTGGGTAAGTATAATATTAGTAAGTTGTAGGAAAATAGCATGCACTGGTAAAAACCTATGAAATTCACTGAACAAACTTTGTTAAAGAGGCGTTATGGTTAAGTTGGACTAATACAAACCTATGAAATTCAATGAAAAAACTTTGTTAACGGGACACTATGGTTAAACTGCACTGATAAAAACCTATGAAATTCAATGTAAAAACTTTGTTAAGGGGATGTTATGGTTAAGCTGCACTGATAAAAACCTATGAAATTCAATGAAAAACATTGTTAAGGGGATGTTATGGTTATGTTGGACTAATACAACCTATGAAATTCAAAGAAAAAACTTTGTTAAAGGGATGTTATAGTTTCAAGTAAAATCGAAAACCCCCAGAAATTTGCCAGTTATGGTAAGCTAAACAACCATAACTCGTGCCACCACTGTGAACTGCTAAGACTAACACCTAGGACATCAAAGATGACATCACAAATGTGCAAACCTGGAAATAATTCCCTGAATTAGCCAGATGCATTTTTAACAATGGGGTCTTCAGGATCTTACTGAAATATTGGATGCAAGGATTCATGTTTAAATGGATTGGGATGTGTTTCCAGAGTGAGGGAGCTGCGCGGAACCCATGGTGGCAACAAGTAAGACAGACACAAATGATCACAGTTCAAGGGTGTTTATTGAACAATGAATGCAGGGTGGAATAATGCCTATCTAAACCTGAATCTAAGGTGGGGTAAGTGTTGACCATGAAATGGAAAATAAGAAACCCCAAATGGCGTTGTGTCAAATAAAAAGGGCATTATACTAAGAAACCCATTGCAAATCCTTACAGTTAATACAAAAAGGGTGTGGGATAGTTTTCAAGGAAAGAAAGAAGTGTTCTAAAATCATAAATCAGGATGTGATTGCCAGGGGTCTCCCTTCCCTATGTTTTTAGCATGGTACAAGGTGGGCCTCCTGAGCACAGAACACCCTCCAGCTTTCCTCAGCATAAGCCAACAGTTCCATTCCAGCTATTGGGTTCTCTGATGCACAAAAAGTCACTTTCCAATAAAAAGTCTCTTGGCCTTGAGGGCCTGATAGTGCAAAGAAACAAACACACAGTTCTGTTCTATAAATGCTTTGGGTGATGGCTTCACCCCTGGATCCCCCTCTTCTGGGTGCTGATCCTTCAAACACTCATTTTCACAAATTAAATAACAGTTCCTTCATGGACTTTTGGTTATGGCTTCACCACTATATCTCCCTCATTCGGGCTCAGACACCTCTCGCCTGTTGTCCTCCCTCTGCCGGGCTCACTATGGCTCTCAACAACATTTTATTTTCATAAAAAGTCAGTCCCACAGTTTACTGTGAACCTCCCTTTCTCAGGTTCACATGATCAGGGTGATAATGGCTCATCCCTGGGTCCCCCTCTTCTGTGCAAAGACCCCTCGATTTACAAAATCCTAATGTCTTCTTAAACAGTTCCAGTTTACATCCCATGTTTTTGTCAACACACTGTTTCTCGGGTCTGTAAAATTTGCCCCTTTCTCTTTAGCAACCCTCTTCTGGGGTCACACTTGCTGATTTCACATTGACATTCACTTAAATGACAATTGGGATTCACTGTGCTTGCTTTCACTCAGTGCGGGATTCACTTCCCTTGCTTTTCACCAGTTAGTAGATCAAAGTCTTTCAATTGTACAGGGATTTTGTTCGAACTCCTGTATAACCACTTTCACCTGTTTTGGCGGCTTTCCTACGGCCTTCTGGTATCTGTAGTTTCAATCAAGATTGTGTCAACCACAGTCTCTCAAGTTAGCACCCACTGCTGCTGGGTCCCTCAGCAGCTGGTCTTCCCTTACACAATCTAACAGTTCTTTTGAACTTCCTACATATTGCTACTTTGCAACTTTTATTCACCAAAGCCTGGTTCTTATCGCTTCTCCCCTCGACTCACCGGTTGTGATGAGCCAATTGACTTTTTCTCTTTACTGGAATCAAGGCTGGTAACACAGATGCAGGAATCTCCTTCACTCCAGCTTATTGGCATAGGCTTGCCCATTCACCATTGACATCTGCTGCAAGATAATTGTGCTATTTTTTGCGGTCTTATGTCCTCTTCCACAAAGGTTCTGCAGGCCTTGTACGAAAAGGGCAAGGTCGCCTCTCTTCTCACCACCCTCTCAATTTCTTCCGCCTTTCCCCTTCTGTTAAACTGCCATGCCTGGTTAGCTGTGCTGTTATGCCATTTGCTGTGATGGATCTGGGCTCTCTCGCTCCACCTTTTATCCCTGTGGGGAATGGAAAGTGCCATCAGGTGTGTCTGATCAATTTCCTGTCTCTGCCTGACAAGTATTGGGACATGTCAGGTAATGACTCTGGTGTTAGTCTGTTCTCTGGTGTGTCATGCAAAAGTGTTTGTGTTGGAATGTGGAGGGTGGGAGGGGCAATGGGTTTGAATGTCCTATGTAGTAGGATGGCAATAAGGTGTTGAAAGAGGGGGATACCGCATCTCAACCATCTGTGTCCCACCCCACTCGCAGAGGACCTCTCATCTAGGTGATCCTCCATCAGTGGGCCACCCCCAGGAACTGGATCCAATAATGATGGCTGTGTCCTGGTCACCTGGGTGACAGAGCCCCGGGGACTAGCTAGGGAGACACCTTCAATCTTCTCACAGAACCTAGCTAGAAAATTCTTGTTTCATGTTTTATTTTTCTTTTGCAGTTCTTAGTTTCTAGCTTAGCTACTGGTGTTACACTGGCCTTTAGAGATGGTAAGTTTCCCAACAGGTAGACCGGAGGTCTGGTTGTGACTGTTTTGTAGATGACACATGCTTCCTTGACTTTATGAGTGGTTGAAGAGGTACTCAGTGCAGCTCCTGGGGAATGGGTTTGGTGTGATTAGACTTTTTTAGTGCTGTGATGAGCTGAGCTAATGCGTGCTGGTTGGCTTTGAGAAGAGCATAGGTGGCATCTGGTACTCCTACAAAAAGCAGATTTCCACCCACCAGGTGGAACATGATCAGGGAGACATATTCAATTGAGTAATTGAGTGGAAGAAGCAAGGACTTCTCATTAGGGCATTAAGAAGATACTGCCCTGTTGACTGAGTGAGCATTCTAAGAGTGACAACTGGGCCTTGCCAGTGGCATATCCTTAAGCTATGCCCAGGCATGTACATGCTAATACCAGTGTTGCCACTCCCTGCTTGAGATACACATAACATCTACAAATGAATTGAAGTGGGTGATATATGTTTTAATGAACATTTTAAGTTTGGATGCAAACATGTCCATATTCCTGCCCACTGTCCGCCAGTCCAGAACACTACAGCCACATTAAACAGCTTTTATTGTGTTGAAAGAAGACTGTTCCATGCCTGAGGGACATTCTCTAGGAAAAAAGGCAGCTACATGCGCTTTCTAATAACTCATGCACCACAAAATCTGAATCTTAAATGGCGGCCAGGCACACAATCGTCATTTAGACCTCAGCGAAACAGATTCTTGTATTCAGGTTTAAAATTGTATCAATAAACTGAAATGCCAAATTATTTTAACCACTGGATGGATTTTCACTTAACCACAAAGAACCACTGAATAAGACCATAGGCTCATTTCTAAACCATTGTTCTTATAAATCCATTCAACTGTTGTTGAGAACTAAAGTTCCGTATTGGAAATTGGATGACAAATGCAACTTTTCGGCCTCTCTTATAGCTTTGGTCACCTTAGTTTAAAATTCACAAAAAATTCCAAAGGTTTTTATAGCGGACTGTTTCAGGCTGTGTTATACAATGGCAACATATTTATTAACATATCAAAAAGGGTCTCTTCTTTGGGGGAGAAGGAAAATCATATGTATATCAAAAGGATATGTCAAATGTATTAATTTAAACACATTTGCATATTTGAATAACGTTATTATTAATGCAGTTACACACACATAAAATACATCTTTAGATTCAGAATATTCTTGTGAATCTCATTATATGTCTTCTTAACAAGTTCATACCAGTAATGGACATTTTAGTCTAATTTGATCATTAATCAGAGACAGAATTTGACAGGGCGCTGGATTGGTCAGCTGCATTTTTGTTAATCAAAGACCAAAAATGTTTGTTTAGAACAGCTTGAAGCATCGACTCTCCATCATTCTGTGTGCAAGCCATTTGCTGTTGTTTGGACCATTGTGTGTAATTATTGTTAATGGTTTTAAGTTTTGCTTGCTGGATAGTCTTATCTGAAAAATCTTTCTTTGTAGCTTTTACTACCCAGCGGATCTCCCGTTTCTTCAGCCAGGTGCATTCATCACATGTATGTTTGTGAGCTATACTCTTTCGAGATGCCATAATCTGGGTGCCTCAACTAACCACAAAAAATCATGAAAGGTATGAGGGTTGCAATTTCCTACCAAATCGATGATTTAATTTCTCCACTGCTTTATTTAATTCCTCTCCATCCCTATATATTTTACCAGCCAATTTTTTGGGTTATTTACTACCAGATGCTCCACTTGCCTCTTTATTTTCTTTTTGAAATACCATCTAAATGAAGTTTCTAGGCGCTTATGGTCACTTGCGCCTCCTTCTCTCACCAAGAAGTTTTCGCATTTGTCAAACATACCAGTCGACATAAACATATAATCCAGAATGGATTCTGATGACCCTCGGGACCATGTATTAGCCGGGGGATGTCCCCTTCCAAAGACCCATTCACCATTTTCAAGTCCCATTCCGTGAAGAAAGATAACCATCTTTTCCCATTGGATGATATCCCCTTAGGTTTTGACACCCCTCCCCCTTGCCTACTTTCCACGCACTTGGAGTTCAAATCCCCTGCAACCAAGACATGGATATCCGAATAGTCTCATTTTATTTGGGTCAATACACACGCTACAGAATCCAAAAAGGTTTGCAAACTTCGAACATGCAGGGTTCCAATACAGATTTATGGCTGCTATATGCTTCATCCCTTGAGACTTTGATACTGCACATTTTTCTGCCAAAATCCCCTCTAGTTTACAGGGGATCAATACCACCTCTGTAAGGAGGGTAGCATTGCAAGCCATCAATAAGCCACCTTTGGGCCTTATCTTCCCAATCGTCATCGCTGGTTGTGTGATCATTATGAAACCCTCTAACTACGGTGAATTGACTAACCAAGTCTCCTGTGGGAGAATCAAATAGTTTTCGCCGAACACCTCTGATCTCATTTTAGGGTTCCTAAATGAGCTGGATCCCTACGTGTTTCAACTTACCAGCATTAGACTCTCCCGGATAAAGCTGGGTCTCTCCTACACCCAGTTTCTGACAGACCTGCATGATGATCTCTGGCAGCAGCGACCACATGGTTGCCTTATCTCCGCTAGCCTGGTCTTGCTCAGTTGATGACATTCCCTTAGATTGGTCATTTTTTGTTCTCACCCCTCCATTTACTTCATCCACCCTTTTATTCCCTCCACTCATTTGTGAGGGCAAGGATTCATAGGTGGCCAGATCTTGTTTCTTCAAAAGGTCGGCCACTTCCAGAACTGCCTTCGCCCCTATCTTAGATGTGAACCCTACTTCCACTAAGTGGGTTAGCTGCCGCTCTGGAAACTTAACATACTTGATGTCTTTGGATGAAAAAAGATATAGATATGGTATCTTTTTAAAGAGTACCAGAGTGATCCTCTATTACAATATTTGTAATTCATTTTGTCCATGAAACCAGAGTTGCGGGGCGGCAAATGGAGTGACTTTTCCAAAGGGCGGTTCTACTTTACCAGTTACATTTTGACCCCCGTCTTGTTGATTTTCTTCTTCTTTGCTCTTTGATTGCCCTTTGGGCGTGTGATTTACTGCATCTTCTCGAGGCAGAATCAATTTTTGCAAGCCACTTTGAGCCGAGTTTGCTGGGGTACTTCCACTAGGTCCATCGTCACTATTTTCGGGACCTTCTGATGACTTTGTGATCTTATTTTGTCCTTGGAGGAATATCGGAGCTATTTTCAAAGGAGCCCCTAACTGGGGCATCATGGTTGTCGCTGGTTTAAATCTTGGTAAGAAAATAGGTGCCCATTTTATCAGTTTCCCAGATATCTCTGAAATTGGTGGACTCAGAGAAGGCAAGACAGGGAGCTCTGAATTTTTACCAACAATTTTGTCAGTTTGTATACCTATCGTTGTTTTGGACTCTTTACTAAGTTCAAATGTAGTTTTGTCCCTTAGCTCATTTTCACTATTTCCCGTGGATGAGACTCCCAGGGTCTCTGTCTCATGAACTGTAGATGGTTTGTCCCCTTTTCCTGCCTTCTCCTGGTGTTTTTTAGATGGGTTAGGCTATTAATTAATTTATTTGTATCACTGTTACTTGTTTTTTTGGTCTTCATGTTTTTAGATTTCTTTTCCTGTCTGATAGGTTGTTGAGTTATTTGTCTAGCTTTTTTCTGGGCTTTTTTCCTCATCCTCCTCCTTCTTCGATATGATTGAAAGGAAAAACATATCTGGTGGTGATGCCTCAAACTGTTTGATTTTACTACCTGTCCTGAGTCTTTGAAAGATAAACAAAGGATTATCCACCAATGAGGCACCAATGAGGAAGCCTTTCCCAGCCGGTAATGGATCAAGGCCGGATTTACTAGACAAATAAAGTAATAGTCTTAACATGGGCTTTCTCACAATTACCATTAGCCACGCCCACTCCAGGGTGAATATTACTATTAGTGCTTTGGGACAAGCCTGGTTGGCATTGTAACCCTAGTGTATGATAATTGTTGCATCTAGGGAATGTGAGCCAGAGAACAGACATGCATTAGCATGAACCTGCTAGCAAGATCAAATACAGATGGTTGGAGTCAGAGCCCAAATGAAGATAGCATCCAAAGCAGTAAGGAGGCAGCATCAAGAATCAAGCACAGAGAACAGGGATGGCTGGATGATGTTGCTAGTTGGAGAGGAAGAGCAGAGGAATGGGAAACCAGGCTATGACAGGTGTGATATGGAGTAGCTTGATGGAGGAAGCCGGTAAATTGGGGAACAACGAGGCAAAAGGAATACCAGTAACATCAGGAGAAGATCTGAGCCTTAACCATGATATAAGGCATTCATATTAGTTAGTGAGAGGGAAATATGTTTACAATTGTCATTAGACTTCTGCAGAGTGCAAACTCCATTAAGGAATCTCCTCTTCATTTTTAAAGCATACTCCAAAGAACATAAGCAACTACCCTGGTTTTCTCATGCCATATATGTTACCCCACCCACATTTCCATACTCTCCAATACCTATTTGTTCATCTGTTCTTTTTCTTCTCATAGCAGGTTTAGTGATTTGTGTTTACAGTATTATTTGCGGAAGCATTTGGTTTCTTGCTAGGTCTAAAATTTGAACATGATTTGTTATTCCCAAAATTGGAATATTGATGGTATCATTATTATTGTCTAGTCTGACATTCAGTTTTGTTGAAAAGACCTGCCTTTTCTCAAATGTAAG
This sequence comes from Ambystoma mexicanum, assembly GCF_040938575.1. NCBI lineage: Eukaryota > Metazoa > Chordata > Amphibia > Caudata > Ambystomatidae > Ambystoma > Ambystoma mexicanum. The sequence continues at coordinate 515,484,452 of NC_090934.1, forward strand.
AGGTTATTAGTTTTGGGGAAATGTGAGAGGATTCACCTTTGCGCACTTTGTGAGAAGTTTATTGCAATTTTTACAAAGATGCTCTTTTCTTTGCAAGCACTATCACTCAAATTGGGTCTTGCAGTTACTTAAGTATGCAACTGCTACATTCTAGTGGTACATGGTGCTCTGGAGTTGCTGTTGCTAGAAAAATAAATCTGCCAAAAAAATAAACTCAAACCAAAAAATGTGGTGCAGAGAACAGAGAAATGTTTCCACAAAACACTATTTGCTGAAATGATTTCTTGCACACAAATCACTCCCATGTAAAAAAATGGCAGCAACAAGCATGTCATACATAGAAGCATTTTCACTTTCACTCACCCTTCCATTTTCTGTATTTCTCTTGTGACTTCCTTGGGATGGTTCCTTGACTACATCCTTTCTCATGCCTGGAAGAATTTGGAAATATCCTTTGATCTGCTCTTTGATGCTCACATGTATCCTTTGCTAAAGCACAGGTAACACTATTTTTATTTATTAGGACACATTATTTTACACATGTTTTACACTGTTTAAAACTTATTTTCCAGAAGCAAGCATGTTTGGATTGGAGGAGGTCTTTGTTATGTGTTATATTATGTTACGCTTTGCTATGTTAATGGGATTTATACCATGTTCGTCTGCCATATGAATGATGCCTGCTAAACTAACAGATCTGATCTGAAAGAGAGATGTGTGGTTTAGGTTAGGGGGTTAGGCAGTAACATGCTAGATATCTTTGGTGTTGGGTTGATGCCTGGGTCTGTGTCTGGGTGTTTTGTGTTTAGAACATTGAGGCATTTGTGTCCAGAGGGGAGACTCATTTTCCCTTTGATTTGGTATACATTGGCCAGGTCTAACATATGTAACTTGAATGCAAAGGTGTAGTACTGTGTTGTTGATGTCTGATAGAATGGTTATTCATTTGCAGTGGCTTAGTTTGTATGCTCATAGTATGATTGAGCATATAGGAAGTGCATTCTGCTGCTCCTGTCTTCATTTTCTTCCAAGCTTTCACAAGTATCAGAACTTCTTGGGTTAACACATTCTCATTGGATGCACTACATCTATCATCTGTCATACTGTAGGCTCTATCTAGCCTTCTCAATGTCCCTCTCAGGTTCTAATTGTATTTCTATGTGTATTTCTGATTTGCATGCACTCCTCACAGGTTTTAGTCATTTTTGGGAGTTCTCAGCACTTCACATTTTTCTGCCATTTCACCGGAGGCTCTGCTGTCTATATCTATTTGTAAATCAGCTCTTTATCTTCTCCTGCTTCAAATGAGAAGTGGCCCTCATTCTGCAGTGCTGCACGCCCTTGCTTCTTATATCTCACCTCTTGAGCCTTGATTGTTTGCAAGGTTCCTTCGCCTTTCATGTTTATACCTATTGCTCTGAGAGTGTTAGAGCTTCCCTTTTCCTGTTACGTTGTACTTTATGGCATTCATCACATGACAAAAGAATATCAGTAATTCCAAATTAGGGCTGATATCTTGGATGCTGCCAGTTGTGATTTGTTTCTGGAAGTAATCACGTGGAGGCACTACATCTTGGAGCAAGAACGTAGATTACACATCAATGTCTAGGTAATACAGTGTTTTCTTCTTTCATTTTATTGACACTTAATCACACTTGCTTTAGAAAATTACCCTCACACCCTGAAAACATGGACGAGAAAACCTTCTCTAACAAACATCGAATACCTAATTGTGATATTTAAAGTCACCAAGGCATACCATGATTTTGTATCTTGTAATTTCCTTAAATATTGTTGGTGACTGTTGGTCCATAGATACTGATATGCTAAAGACCACTAACACACACAATCTATGGCACTGATTACTCTGTCATAGTTATTATTAACCAGTGGATTGATCAGAGTAAAACTGCCATGTAGCTCCATTTTGGCACCAACTTGTCATCTAATCTGTTTTGTCACATTCATCCTAAGACATAACGTGCAGGGCTTTACACCATTTCAATGATGAAGATAACAGAATGTTTTAAGATTTTACTAAAATGAATGAAATGGACAGTTGTGATGATATCATTTGTGTTCACCTCTTGCCCTACACAGAGGGTTGTGGTGTACCTTACAAGATTGAAAAGTCCATAAGTTGGGAGTTAAACATAAGTTACAAAAGCTTCAGTACAATGTGTGCGCTGTGGATACATGGTGGTTGTAATTCCATTTCCACAACCTTTTGGCAGTAACAGAATCACTGCAGTTTTTATTGCAAGCGCATAGTCAAAGGTTGACCTTGAAGAGGAGGATTTCTGGCCAACATCATGTTGAAGGTAAATCTCACAGTTTAAGTCCATATATCAGTGGAATTACCTCAACAGAATTACCACACATGGTTATTACACCAAAATATCTCTAATGTGACTAGCATTGCATTACCACCACTCAGAATTCTGTGGTAGGTCCACATAACAGTATTCTAGTCCTGTGGTCATTTGATGGATTTACGGCTGTAATGAGCCCCAAAATGCTTTCAGGATAGGATAGGAAAATTAGGACAGAAAAGCACATTTAGGGAGGGTTGAAGAGCTGAATTAGCTCTAGGCAAAAAGGTAAGTTTAGATAGTGATAAGTGGTTGTGAAGGGTGCAGTGTGGAAACAAAGTAGAAGGGTGTTCAATACTCTCGGTTCCCAAATGTATACATGTTTGTTGTTGTTGTGTTTATGTTAGTTTGCAAAGTAGAATGTGTAGGCAATGCTGGCTAGATTGTCTGGTGTTTATTTGGGTGATAGGTTTCTGTTTGTCATGAGGAAAGGATGGGGTTTTGATGTGGATATCTTTGAATACAATGCCCTTTTAAGGCAATTCTCGGTCGTACATTGACCTAGTGGAGCTAGGTAAGAGCCTGGATGATATGTGAATGGTTAAGTGGAGGGTGAGTCTCACTGCTGCATATTGCATGGTTGCATGGCTTGCAGGGGGGTGAGGTTGCTGTTGGACAGCCCAGTGAGGAAAGCATTACTGTAGTCCGGCTTGGACAAAATCAGTGCTTGAAATGCCGTGATTAAGTCATCTGGGGGAATGAGGTGTCTTCTCTTATATAGGAGGTGTAGTTGTAGATTGTTGTTGACTCTCTGTGGATCTTGAAATCTACCTGACTGCACTTCAAAATGACTCATCTGCACTTGAGTCTTCCAAACGTGACTTCTAACTCTCATTTCATCTCAGTTGTCAAAGAATTGGTGGGGGCATGCCTGAGGGGCTGCAGTAATCAGGTCTTGGCATTGCAGTTATGGGAGGCTGCAAACTACATTACCCAGCGGTCTCTGGGAGCGGGCGGCTGTACGCACACAGGCAGCAGTTGTGCACAATTGGCTGTTACTCATTTGAGGCCAACTCCAGCTTGTGCCAGGTGCAGTTTTTATGAATCATGGCACAGACAGGCACGGTGCATTGGAGCAAGGCGGGGGACCGCAGCAGGCACAACTAGCACCGAGGGGAGAGTGAGGACCTGGGCAATCAGGCGGTGACACCCAAAGGTTCTGGTATTATTTGGCAGTCTGCAACTGTGTCCACACAGCCTCACTGGGCTCCCGGATATCAGTGAAGTGTGTGTGCCGCTTTGCTCCATATATTCCTTTGGCCCCACGTTCACTAGCACATGTGCAGCAATTGCTAAACGTAGAGAAAACGTATGCTCATGTTTCATTATGTTTCTAACTTATGAACTGTCATATTTATTGGGACTCAGTGTCAAATGCCTTTCCAATACAGAGCATGTGAAGCAAAGACACGTTAACACGCCACTGCCGGCGAAGATAGGTGTAAGATGCGTTTGCTTGCAACATTGTATGTGTTTATTTTGTTCTTTCATTCGGCACTTTGCCTTTCAGGCCATGAGCCATGTGTACCACGTAGGGAGATTCCCCAGCTTTATGTTCCATTACGCTTGCTATGTCCATTCAATGTTAGTTCATTCCACCATCATGTGCTTATCATATTTGTGCTTTTAGACAAGCTATTGTTGGTTGCTCATTTGGGAGGGCGAAGGAATGTTAATCGATGAATACATATTTATGATTTCAACTGAAGGTTCAGGGAAGAGTGCTTGTGCAAGGTCATGTTTAATGCAAGTTAGGCAACAAATAGGTGAGGTCAGGTTACATGGTTATGTATGACAAGATAGTAACTTCCCCCTTTCCATCCTATCATGTTATCCTAACCCTCTCCCGTTGACTGCCATGTGGTTACCTGTACCTCAAACATCAGGTACACATGCCAACCACAGTGGGACGGTCAATCCCATTTGGCATCTGTGGTTTGGGGGAGGGTGTTGATGCTCTTCCTCTTATGGTGACATCAGTCCCTGCAACCTAGGCATCTCCAAAAACCAGTCAATTGTCTCAACGTATAATCTCTCATCCATCTCCACTTCTTTTTCTGTTAAGGATCTTGCTTTCTACTTTGCTTCTAAAATTTCCAAATTCATCATGCCCTTGCAAATCACTTTCTATCCACCACCTGCTCATTTTTTACATCACCTTTACCCTCCTCTCCTGTGACAATGTCTTCCTTTGCCCCGACTAACCCAGATGAGATTGTTGCCTGTCTCTTCAGGGCTAACCCTTCATGTGCCTCATTTGACCCTCTATCAGCACACATAGTAAAGTTCATAGCTCCAATTGTTGCTTCATATGTGACTTCCCTCGTCAGCTCCTCTCTTGACAGTGACACTTTTCCATCATCCTAAAAGTTGGCTACTCTAATCCATATCCTTACAAAATCTGGCCAAGATACCAACTGTCCTGCCAAAGTTTCATCCTGTCTCTCTTCTATCCAACTATTCCAAAAACCTAGAGTGTGTACTTTTCAACTGACTCGCTGAGTTCCTTGACACATATAACCTCTGGAATCCTCTTCAATCTGGCTTTCGGCCTCTGCACTCTGCTGAGTCAGTTCTCCTCAATGTCAGTAACTACCTCTTTTTTTTCTCGTCATGTGAATCGTCTATCTTTTCTTACTGTTCTCAACCTCTCCGCTGCCTAAGATATTGTCAACCATTTTGAACTTCTCTCAACTTTGTCTCCCATAGGCATGAGGGACAAGGCCCTTGCTTGGTTTCCTTCATATCGCTCACCCGACTCTTCCAGGTGTCCTGGAACAGGTTTACCCCTCCACTCAACCCGCTTACTATTTGTGTTGTCAAGGGTTAGTCCTTAGGAGGGAAAGGAGAAGATCTGAGTGTGAATCTGTAGGAGTAGATCATTGTGTCAAGAGTACAGGTATAGTGAGTAAAGAGATGTGGACCTCTTCACTCACTATACGTCTGCTCTTGACACTTTGATCTACTCCTACAGATTCTCCTATAAGCTTTTGCGGATGACACTCAGATCTTCTTCTTTCCCTCCTAATCTAATACAAATCTGCTGCTATCTGGATGGGACAAATCAACTAAATTGGTGGATCTAGGGTAGTGTTAAACAACTTGCACCTGATGGGGGCCGGAAACATGTGACGGTTCTACCACCCCAGGGGTACCCCTGCTATATTTATTCAGTTGGTTTTCCCCATCCGGATCACGACAGATTTGTATACATGTTTACCAGCAATAATCTGGTATTGCTATCACTATCAGGGCCTACGTGTGCTCCAAATAGTATGTGTACAAGGGAGTAAGCAAGACAAAGATTATCACAAAGCACCAGAGAGCCGTAAACTGTGTTTACATCAGTGACATCACATGCACAACATGTTATTTCACAGTATGTATATTACACATTCTCCAATGTAATATGTATAATGTGGGACCCCATACTATTCTAGTTTTTTAAGTTCGTTTGGCATATGCATACATTAATGCATTATATAGCATGGCAGGTTGAGGGACTAAATGCGTTTTTCTCCTGTTTTTCTCCTGTCAGTATTCACAAGAGTGATGAGGTGCAATCTGGGAATCCCAATAATAGGAAAGTGAACTCCCAGCAGTGATGAAGTTTGATCCAGGAATCCAACTAAGAAGGAAGTGAATTGTAGATCGGATTGTGAGGTAAATATACTGATGAAGATATGTACCATTTTGAACCTTATATGTGCGCTCTGAAGACTGCATTTGCAAGTAGGAACATTTAGATAGTATAACAACCACAATATTTGAATGCAAGTAACCACAATAACTTACACAAGACATGTATTATATTCTGTTGTAGCATTTTTCAGGATGCTGATTCCATCAATTGCCGATTAATAGTGGCAAGCCCCTTTTCTCTCTCTTTTTCACGTTTTAATCAACCATTATATATGTATTTTAAGAAAGGTGAGCCATTCTCGTCTGTATTACGATGACACATTTTTTTTATAAAGGTTTAGTTTGAACACTTGCATGAGGGTGCGGACAGCCACGATTTTACCATTAAAATAGGCACATGGCATCTCTTTACACAGAGTGAGCGTGCTCAAAAGAGCAATTGTTCAGGGACTTTTGACCTGCGCATCCACCCACCAACTGTTGCTGAATGCGCACACAATACACAAAGATGACACATTGGACAATGAGGGAAAACTTGGGCACTAGATGCATGGATTATGTACACTAACAGACAAGTATGAGCGACAATGCACGTCTATAATAATCTGTAATAAAACCTTTTTGTTTTTTTGTCCATGTTTTTCTTTTCTCTTCTCTTGTCCATTGTTTTCTTATAACACCCGTTTCCCTTGTTGTCATTTTGTTTTAACTGCCAATCTATTTTTATGGATTGTTTTGTGTATTATGTAATGGTAAATGATATAATCTGTTTTGGCATTGCTGCATGTATTACCTAGTCTTGAGAAAGACCAGCAACTATCGAAACACATGTTGGCACAAGGGAGTTTGCACTATTTGAACTATTTGAAACTATAACCAATATATGGAATTAAAATAATTAACAGCAATCTCAAAAGATACAACTTGTTATTGCGGAGTATATCTAACAAACTGAATTGCTAAGTCTGGTGGGTCTCTATTTTTATTAATCGTAGGGGTAAGCACATGAGATTTGGTGCAGTAATGATTTGTTCTATTTTTTTGGATAGTGTAAGTGGTTCACAAATTCAGAGAGCATTTTGCCCAGTATACTGTACTTTAAATACAGGAGAAACATATTCTACAGATGCAGTCATGTGTTCATACTCCAGAGGGAGAATAGTAACATAATATTATTTGGAACTTCAAAATGTTGAATAGGTTATTTTTGACAGCTGGTCATCAAACAAAACTGGGGAGATCCAGGAATGAGTTTCTCAATCATGCACATCATGTACACCACATAGTGCTATGTCTTGGATGACATGGGCTCGCTAGGTTCATCCTACTGAACCTCCTCACAGCATTTCATACAGTGGAGTATGTCATCCTTCCATGCCACAGCCAAACCAAGATGGAAGCCACCCCACACAACCAGCAATGCCCAAAACATTCCTTTCTTCAATCATCCAGAATAACAAACTGGTTAACCCATTTCACACACCAGCTGAGTAGTATCTGGTATCCTACAGAGAATCCACACTAAATCCACTGATTTTATGTAACATTCTATGTTACATCTGGTCCTAGCCCATCAGTTGCCCTATGGGCCTGATTCATGGAAGATTTTCCTATGGGATTGTGCCATTATAAAACATTTCCATGAATCATCTGTAGTTTAAACCATTTGAACATGGCTAGATCAAGTGAGTCATAAACTGATCAGGTACGATGCAGAGATTCCCTTATTAGGCTCCAAACACCTTCTAAAATGTGACTCCCTATGCACACCCTAAACCGTCTTTCTAGAGACAGTTTCAAAGCAATGGACGTTCATAAAACTTGAGGTTATGTAAGACAACTATATGCACCTGAACTCCCAGGAGGAAGTAGTATTTAAATTAGCTTTCTTACAGATTTAAGTCCCTTTCACATATACAATGAAACATACAAAGATGTTAGGCACCCTGGTCAATTCATGCCACATGATGATAATGGCCTTTACACCAGTCTTACATAATGTCTGCTCAATAGGCCAAAATAATGCATATAGCTTCACCTTCATACTCAAAAAATGCAAAAATGTCTCCAGCCACCTTAGTTTCAGTTTAGTTTCAGTCTATTAATATAATTATTAGCCAAATAGGATTTGTACATACAACAATAAAACATACATAAACAACATGAATCAATAGAAATAAATGTCGATCCTTGGTGATGATTAAAAGCCATATTACATACTGCGGATAATAATTAAAATCCATATTACGTGGTATTCCGCAACCTCAATTCATCAGGATAGCTTTAAGAGTTACACAATGATTACACTGTCAATTTAAACCAAGACAATTCCAATAATTGACTAAAACGATTCAAAACTACTAAAAAAACAGTCATAACTAACTATGTACAATTTTTTAAATCTCAATAATATGTAAATAAACTAATATCATAAAATAAATCAAATTACCATAATTGCCATTCATAAAGAGTTGCCATATTTTGGAAAGATTATTTTTTATCTATCTTGTTGTCAAATTATTTTAGATACTTATATCGCAGTTCCAAGAGGCATTCACATTGTATCACTTGCACATGGTACTGGACAAGCCTAGCTGTGCATCTTTTGTTTCTAGTGCTTCACTATTATTGAACTTCATCAATAAATAGCTGCAAACTATTTTAGGGCTAGGGTAAGAATTAATGTATTGTGGTTTTAAGACACGGTCTTGCAAATATGAGAGAAGAGGACCACTATGGGATTTAGTTGATAGATCCGTCACACTACATTCATCACCAAGCGCTGACACATAATTCTTTCTTAACCAACCTTTAAAGTTGCTGGTACCAGACAACATAGTGTTTTGAGTATACCGGTCCCACCATGTTCAATAGACAATTAATATTTTACCCAAAATCCCTATTTCTTTACATCCCTCTACTTGAGCAAATGATGCAATGCAATGTACTACAATAGTATCTTTTGCCAAGTTACTGAGATTAAAATAGCACATTGCTAATCTTTTGATGATTACATGTTCAATGCATTTCACATTGAACTCCAAATATAAATATTCTATTGAGATGCATTTAGGCAGCCTCAAAACGTTGCGCAATATTTTAGCTTCAAACTTATTAATATCTTTTATATATTTGTGACCCCAAACCTCAATGGCATACATCAGCATCGCACAAATTTTGGATGTATTCAACAACAAGAAAGTGCTGATCGAATAGCCATTATTTCTGGCAATTAACGTACTAATAACACTTGCTAAGGTGCTAAATTTCTGTTGTAAGCTGTGCCACTGACTATCCATCTCAATTTAGCGTCTATTATCACACCCATATAGTTGTACTGCTGCACCTGTTCCATTTTCTCACTATTCACTGACCAGATCTTATTACAAGAATTAGATTTCTTGCCAGAGAAGGTCATAATTTTACTTTTACCAATATTGATAGTAAGGTCATTCTCTCGTGAATAGTCGGCCAGGGCAGATAACATCTGCTGTAAACCTGCTGGGGTATAGTCTAACAACACCAAGTTGTCGGCATATGCCAACCAACCTATAAAGACACTTCCAACTTTGATGGGATAAGTCACTAATGATAAAAATGCTTGATACATGTGGGCTAGATATAAATTAAAAAGGGTTGCTGCAACCCTGTTTTACGCCACAACTGGTTGGAATCAAGCCTGGCAATTTACACTTTGCATCAAGTCTAACACGAACTGAGGTGGCAGAATATAACAACATTAACATTTGTATTAGCAGCATTGGTATGTTGAAATCACTCAACAATAAAATCACAGCAGACACTGGACTCTCTCCTTTTCCATGCATATTATATCCCAGTAATTAGCAGAACTAAATTATGGATGATGCTTGCCTTTTTTCTAAAGCCGATTTGGTTTGGAGTTAAGAAGTATCCATTCATTAAGCATTATCAGCAGAACTCTGGCAAATATCATTTATGGCACATCTAACATTGCTAACATTCAGAAATTGCATGGCAGATCCCATGCTCCCTTTTTATATATATGGCAAGAATATAACTTATTTTCCAAGATTCTGGAATACGCCTGTCAAACCAATCACATTAAAGAGGATATGCAAGGCAGTAGCCCACAGATCTGGAGCAAGTTTTATTAAACTATTACACACCCCATCTGGCCCAGAGGCTCTTGAGTTATTGAGGTGTGCTATAATGTCAACTATATCCTCTATAGTAGCCTTACAACACCAGCTATTCAAAGGAGGTGGGACATTGTTGATTGTATTTTATTTACGTGCCAATGTGGAGCTTATATACAATGTCCACGCCTGTTCAATGATACAGTTAATGCCTAACTCCCTTTTCTTGGAGCTACAAATCACTTGCCATATTGCTGAGGAATTTTGCGACTGGGCCAGCAATGCAATTTCTTTCCAACGCTCAACCTCACAGTTAAAGAGGTGGTTGCAAAGCCAAGTTCTAGAAGATTTTTTGATATTTTTGACCCTTTCAATAACCGCTTTAGATGAGAAACCAATGGGGCCACATATGGTAGCATCTCCTTTCGCATCATCTTCTTAGCACTACTAATACACTTGTCATTACCTTTACTCAGGCTCACTATATTGGGTATTTCTGTGGTAGATATATAGACATGACATTCCCGCACAGATTGATATTTTCTACCATATTACTAAAACTGGTGGATTATTCCTACATGACTGCTATTATTATTAATGCATCCCTAAGTTATATACTCAGGTAGAATTTGCAAAGCTGAGCAATTTGCTATCTCTAAATTAGACTGTTGCCACATGATACGGTTACCACCTTCATTTACGAAGATCTGACCATTCATGTCATGTTCCACAGTGAGATTAGTATCGCCATGGAGTGTTAATAGGGTGTACAGGGGAAAGTGGTTGCTCTCCTCACAACTGACAATTCCCATTTCAAGAATGTACTCAAGTCCACTGTGATTAACAATGACATAATTGATCGTGGATGCGGAATGACCATCCATGCAAGTGAAAGCCTGCATTGCGTCACTCTTGGTGTGTCCGTTCAGGAAGAAAAGATTGTGTTTGAGCAGCGCCTTTACTCATTCATCTCCTTGTTTGTTAAAATCACACTTGGAAAGCGGAGATGACCTTTACTCAAAGTGCCAACACACACACTTCAACTCGTAGAGATACAAGCATTTAGATCCCCCACAATCCATATGGAGTATGTATGCCCATGTTGTTTAAGGATTTGATCCACTACCGTAACATTTCCCTTGGTCGCTGCCATATTAGGGGGATCATACTGTTAGGATTAGGATATTATTTATAGTCATTTTATTTCATTATTTAGATGCAATGATTTAACTCTGTGAGTTTATAATTGGGTCAATATACATTTCACATATTTTCTGTCACTTCAATGTTTTGTCTAATCGATGTCAAAGTATATGTGTTTCTTCACTTAACACTGCAGCATAGTTCGTATTATGGAGTCAATATGTTCTGTTGTGGAATGTTATCTTACGGAGGTAGGTTCTGGAATGGAGTGTATTTTCAGTTGGTGTTTGGCTGTGGTCAGCGCCTGCTGTCTCGTAGTCCTTATTTCAATAAATCTGTTATAATCATAATAGGCGTCAGTATTCATTTAACATTGGCGGCAAGGAAAACATCAGCGGCCCTCCCCTGCCCCTGGCCGTACCTGATTTGCCCTGGCAGCAAAGAACCCTGCCGGTGACTATCGGAAGCAGCAACAGCAGGCGCAGGAGAAAAGGTCAGGAGGTGTGACGGGGGACGGCGGGATGTTTGAGCTAAGCAGTTTCATTTCGATTGGAAACATCAGCATTTATTTTTGGATAAAATTGAGTCCGGGGAGGATCCTTACTCACCCCAGGCCCGTTGACCATTGAGGCTCATGCAGAGCTGCACGCTGCGGTGCGCCATTGCCCGGACATGCGCCACAGCCCTGTCTCAAGGATTGAAGCAGAGCGAGCATGAATTGTTTTGTGCGCGCCTGGGGGCGTGGCACCAGCCACCGTGAGGCAGCGGAAAGCAAAGTCTGCCCATGCACATCAGGGAAGGGGCGTGGCGTGGGCGTGGTTTGTCTACCTGAAGGCTCCGACAGCAACATCATATGGGCATTGTGATGATTGTTGCTGGGAGATGGCTTTCATAAAGGAAATCTTCCAACTCATTCACAATAGCACATTGTTACGCCGGCTGCTTGGAGGCAGCAGTCACAAAGAAAGTTATTCCAATTGACCACAGCAGTGTGAGTGATATCCTAGAGCAAAACACTTCCAATCGTCTCACCACAGTGTTAATAACATCATAAAGTAAAGTTCTTGCGCATCTGGGGTTTCAACTTTTCTTCAGCTGGCTGAACACCAACCCGTTGATTTCCCACACATCATTAGCGCCTCAACCTACCTGTCCACGAGGGGGACATACCTTGTGTCTGAGGCACCAGCACTAACATCCTGCAATCAGCGCATCATTAGTTATGACTGCAATGATACCTCCACCTACACCTTTCCTAGCTGAGCCTGGTCGTCCTATGATCAGGTGGGATAGGTGGAAAGGAATTTTCGAAAACTACTTGGTGGCTATGGGAGGGGAAAGGTTCAGCTCTGCTAGAAAGAAGGCATTTTTGTTGCATAATCTAGGGCCAGAAGGACGCAGTATTTTTGATGGTTTATCGAGAACCCAAGGAGAGGAAGCAGGAGATACGGATGAATATGCCAAAGCCCTAAAGCAATTGGAAGAACATTTTGAAACCAAGAAAAACGTAACCTATGAACAGCATAAATTCTTCCAACGTACACAAGAAGCCTCAGAATCTGTTGAGTCTTATATAGCCTCTCTCAGAACACTAAGTCACACCTGTGACTTTGAGACATTGACAGATTCACTGATAAGGGACCAACTGGTGTGGTGCACCAACAATATGAGGATGCAAGAAAAGCTGCTTGCAAAGGATGTTACCCTGGAACAAGCTGTTGAACTAGCTAGAAGTATTGAACAGACCACCCAATACATAAAGGAAATTAAGGTCGACAAACAAGTCTCACACGCTGTATGTGCTGTTGGTCAAAGAAGGAAGCCGAGTTTTGGTGTAAACAGAAGAGATGGATGGAACACAAGGAATTATTGAATTGTCCACTAACTGGACCCATACAGGAACTTGGCGAGGGGTACAAATACTTGGTAGTTATGGTGGACTACCATTCCAAATGGGTGAAATGGAGAGCACTCTGTGAAGCTACCACTACAGAGATATCATTTCTGGAGGATGTATATAGCAAGGGTTTTCCCACTGTATTAGTTACCCACAATGGAGTGCAATTTTGTTCAGACAGAATGTAAAACTTTTGGAAGAAATTCAGTATCAAACATGTGCGCGCAGCGTTATACCATTCAAGAGCCAATGGGCTAGTTGAGAGAGCAAACAGATTTGTAAAGAGTGGGATACAATTGGCATTGGCGTCAGGGTTAAAGTGGTCAAAGGTACTTAAGCAGATGGTGTCGAACTACTGCACAATGCCTCATTCGATCACGAAGATATCCCCATTTCTATCATTGAAAGGCAGACAACCCGGAACCAAATTGTGTCCAGGTTGACTGGAGATGGCAGGGAGTGTAGAAATAGATCGGGAAAAAAATAATGGGACTTATCAGAGAGGCACAAAACACATATAAACAAAGATTTGATGAAGTCAATAAGGCTGAGGAAACAAAGTTGGAAAAGGGTGATTATGTGCTCATTAAGAATCCACGGTTGGGTTCCAAGTGTGTGGAGAGCAAATTCTTAGGTCCAAAGAAGATTGCAGCTGTTCGGGAGAATGTAGTGATTCTAGAAGGTGGGGAATGTTGGCCTAAGTCAAGGTTGGTTAAGAGTTCATGCAATATGGTTGAAGACAGCATGGTGAGTAACAACAATGATTTTGATGGTAAAATAACAGGTGGCAATGAAGTGGAGTGAAACAAAACCAAGATTGGGATAGTCCAAATGGGAGAGTGATGGAACTGTGCAAAGGGAGAGCCAGGAAAAGACCAACATGGTTCAATAATTACTGTGTAGAATAAACCTCAATGAATCAAATGCCAAAGGAGGAGAGGTGTTAGGATTAGGATATTATTTATAGTCATTTTATTTCAATATTTAGATGCAATGCTTTCACTGTGTGAGTTTATAATTGGGTCATTATCAGTTCACATATTTTCTGTCACTTTAATGTTTTGTCTAATCAATGTCAGAGTATATTTGTTTCTTCACTTAACACTACAGCAAAGTTCGTATTATGGAGTCAATATGTTCTGTTGTGGAATGTTATCTTACAGAGGGAGGTTCTGGAATGAAGTGCATTTTCAGTTGGTGTTTGGCTGTGGTCAGCGCCTGCTGTCGCATAGTCCTTATCTCAATAAATCTGTTATAATCATAATAGGCGTCGGTATTCATTTAACACATACACATTTACTAATAGTATAGACACACGCTTATATGATAATATAGCAGCCAACACACAAGGGGTAGATCTGTCTAACTTAGTCACTATCCATGGGGATTGGACACTAATCATCAACCCACCGTTAGGCCTGCCCATCATCCCTTTTCTGCAATGGACCTACTGTGACATGGTCATCAAATTGGATATTGTCCTTGCAGCGGGTCTCCGAGAAAGGCTATGATCAGTACGTGTTCAAGGATTGAGAGAAGGTCATTTGGTTCAAAGATATGCATGTGACCCCTGGTGTTCCATGAGAAGAGCAGGTTAACATCATCAATGTTTTGACATGAAATGGGCCTTGAAAGTGAGTGGGAGCCACTGCCAATATCCATTATTGGAGGACTCAGAAGTGTCAGTCTGGGTGATACCTCTATTGATTATTTTTGGTGGTATTTGTGGAGGGATTGATGATATATTAGTATTAAGAGGGATGCTCTTTTCAGTAATTCCTACTTGAGTAGCCATAGTTGCTGCAACATGATTAGGACCTGATCGACTTACAGGTTGACAGTTCTTGGATACTTCTAAAGATTGTTGTTTTATAGTTGGAATCATTACACCATTACACATATAGCCTATTCTCAATAAATCTACATCATACATCATTACAAACCTTATTGTTGTTTCAGAAAAGAACCATACATTTGCCTCTTCAATCTGATCAACAATCTTTATATCATCGGATGTAATCGTTCTTAATTGGACAATAGAATGGAGAATATTTAGCACAGTTGCTCTGTTTAGGAGCTTTAGGTTGTGATCCTCATGAACTTGAGTCATTTGGAGGGCTTTTAACTGAATGTTACTTCCCATATCATTTGTGGACTCATTAGTTCTAACATATGCTCATATGTAAATATTATATGTTACAGGCTACACATTTTGGTAACTTTGTATTTTCATTGGAATTAATACATTCTCCACTACCTTCTTCTCTGGCTTGGTATCAAGTAACAGACGATAATTCTTGTGTTACTACTCCTCCCTTAACTTGCTGTGGTTTAACAGCTTCACCTTCCACTGCATATACACTGTTAGGATCAATAAGGAGTGACCATCATTTATGTGTGTTACTTTTTATTCGCTATTAGGATAGTCAAAATCCTAGGGGTTTTAAAATATTTCTGTACTTTAAATTCATTGCAGTACATAAATGCCTGATTCACAGAGGGATGATTGCATTGTGTGTGTGTCTTAGCTTTAATTATTATTTTGCTTTCCTCACTGTGTGACTTATTTCCAGCAGGTCCATTTAATATAGGTGGCTCAATAATTGCCACACTCTCTAATGTGGTGAACAGATTCCTATTGGGTTCACCTAGTGTTGTATCTACCCCTCGATAACATACACTCTTTCAAAGCGGATGTACATTTGTATGCAAAATGAGTGTTTGAATATCCATTTTCTGTTTGATAGCCTCACATTTAGCAATCAGTGTTTTAAGCAAGATCTCAAATGCGTTAAACATATGATCAGAGGTCATATTTGTGTCATTTTGACTTTCTCCCTTACCCAATGTGTCATGTGCTTCACTGGGATCTATAATGCACTTAGTCAGAATTGTACCAGATACTCTCTCTGGCTGATTGCCAGAGAAATCAAATACATGTAAACAAGGGTTCATTTAAAGTGTACTTCTAATTGCTCTCTCAACACCCTTAATAGAATTATTCTAAGGGGGTGAACCACTAATATGGTCTGAATGTGCACACAAACTCTTTTCTTCCGTGATACTGGGAATATCAACAGCCTCAATCTCCATTATATTTGCCAAATATTCAATATCATGATCTTCCAGATTACTATTGCACAGATCAAGACCTTTTATTGTACACTGGGCATCAACATCTTCATTAGAATTATGAACTACTACTGGTGCAATATAGGGGCTACCTGCATGAATGGGGGATAGATTATTACCCACCGGGCCATAGCGGGATATACATTTATACACTATATTTTTCAACTCTTGTTCATTCGGATTATCGCCCTCATAGCAGGGAGTCATATTCTGAGACGTGTCGGCACTCATCATCAAACACATCATTCCATTTGTGGATTTTTTCATTTCGCATGATTGATATGTGCTCGAGCCAACTAGTACATCTTCTAGCAGCTTAGTACTTACACAACCCACCTGATTCAAAAGGTTGGCTACTGATTCTTTTGCTGCGTTTTTTACAGCTTGCTCATCAGAGATCAATAGTTTAGGAAAATACAATGTAAAGTGCTTACAAGTAACGCCAGCAGTTTTAACATTGGTTATAATTTTAGGGAGGCACACACGTCTACCACTTAGAACTTTATGCTCATTTATGTCATCATTTTTCTCTCCCACTTTTTGACACTTCCTGTTACTTTGGGTCATCAGCCACAGCACAGTGTGATGTAATTCAAGGTGACACAGGACAGTCAAAAGGTTATCAACAAGTATAGATGTCCCGAAAGGCCTAGGATTGACTGTATGGGATAATTGCCAAATGTACAATTGACTTCCTCTTTCTCCTTTAAGATAACAAAAAAGCAAAAGCTTCAGTAAGTAAAAATGAGGAGAGGAACACTTTGCAGCCTCCAATATTGTATCCTGTTTACAACAGGCCTACACCACAGGGAGAACTAGGCGGCAAAACTTATGTATCTGCCAAGGTAAGGTACAATGTAGAAAGTGTAATCAGTGAGACCCACAACCACTCACAGCAAGTCGTGGGTAGGACATGAGTACGATTTGAATCCCGGAAGAGCAGTAATAACGAGGGAGACAGATCCCGCACACCGTCCGTGTAATATATCAAAAACTATCAGTGAGATGAGAGATGAGGTAACGATTTCCATAAAACAGCAATAATACAGCACTATAGTCAGTAAACATTTGTAAATGTATCTAAAATTCGCACCAGGAGAAGAGGGGCAGATAAAAACTCTAAACAGTCAGGTAAATAAATATCAATTCGAAGGATTACTTCCACATATATAATACAGGAATCAGGAAACAATTCCATAAACATGAATGGAATACCGGCACTTAACAACACAGTTAGTGGACAATTCAATAATTCCTTAATTAATCGCAAGGAGCCAGACTCAGTGCTTAAATAGGTGCAAGAGCTGCAAAGCACAATTCAATATAAGTGCTAGACGTCACACCAAATTCAGAAGCTTTACGAGAAGATAGCAAAGTCTATATGAAATGGGATGCCGTCCGGGATGGGAACGCCCAACAGCTCAAGGAGCTGCCTTAGTCCAACTCTCCTCCAGACCCGGACAGTCCCTTTTCAGTAGAGGGCGGATGAAGACTTACTTTGAGGATGAACACTAGCCAAGACGCCCTCTAACATTCAACAACGATTGACTCCAACGCGCAAAACTATCGGATATAAATGTATTATGTCCCACCCATACCAAAATGGTGCTGGTATCGTATTAGGAGATAACTTCTCGTGGTGCAATAGTGACAAGTCCCTTACACGTCCAACTTCT
The DNA here is from genome assembly GCF_040938575.1 of Ambystoma mexicanum. Classification (NCBI taxonomy): domain Eukaryota; kingdom Metazoa; phylum Chordata; class Amphibia; order Caudata; family Ambystomatidae; genus Ambystoma; species Ambystoma mexicanum. The sequence continues at coordinate 515,502,432 of NC_090934.1, forward strand.
CCGCATTCATAAGAATAAATTTAGGCATCCTGCGTCCAGACAGAACAGCTTAAAACAGTGATTCCTCGCCCTTCACTCTGCCAGGCTTAACGCCCTAAGGGCGCCTGGGTGGGAGAGGAATAGTTTTTCCTGCTGCCACGTGATGAAGATTCAGAAATCCTTAAAGGCACAGGCAACCTCTCTGCCTCTACATGAATGCAATTAAATGTTCTGCTCCAATGCTGCAAGAAACAAAGTATCACTGTGTAAACAGCCTAAACCAGTGATTCCTCGCCCTTCACTCAGCCGGGCTTAACACTGCAAGGGTGCCTGGGTTGGAGAGAAATAGTGTTTCCTGCTGCCAGCTGATGAAGATTCAGAAATCCTTAAAGGCACAGGCAACCTCTCTGCCTCTATGTGAATGCAATTAAATGCTCTGCTCCAACGCAGTGAGAAACAAAGTATCACTGTGTAAACAGCCTAAAACAGTGATTCCTCACCCTTCACTCCGGCGGGCTTAAAGCATTTTTCAAAGCAATTTCCTTGTTTGCTTTAATAATTACATTGTCACTTTACCAGTATTGTTATTCCTTTGCACATATCATCTTGCTAGCACTATTAGTAAAACAATATCAGAATAGCACAATAATTCAGAAACATATGATATGTTGTGTTACTCAAGATAAAGCGCTGACATGGTTCTATCATTGAGCCCTTCTTTTACAAACGCACCCATTTTTATGTAATTGACAGATAACAGTAAAATTGGCTTCAGTTTCTATGTAAAACTAACATGGTGTTCTGTCCTTCTGTTACTGCTGATTACATGAATGAAATCATTATCTGTTAGAATGTGATTGGTTAACAGGAAAACAGGGTTGGGACATTAAAAACAGATGTTTCAAAAGCCTGGAGTAGGTTCCTGAGAGTGTACACTACTGCAAACAATGACGGGAAAGAGCCTAGAGAACTGCTGAGCCACAAGATCTTGACTTGCCTAGCTAAGACAAGCAAGACAACTTGATGAGTAGGACACAAACCCAATTCTAGTCTTTGGGCCTACAATTAGCACTTTGCCAATTTACCCAAATTTTGATATGTAATGCTTGCTTCAATATTTTGGAGGCTACACTAAATTACAAACATGAGCTGCATTGTAAACAAGCAGCAAACATATTTCTGGTGTTTTCAACATGAGAAAATATACTGCCAATGAGGCTAAAAATTAGCACCTTGCAGATTTTACCAAATTCATGTTTTTTTTGACAGTTTCAATACTGTGGCAACTAAAATAAGCCACGCTTACCCATTTTTATCATGCACTTGTTTTCCATGGTAGCACCATTAAGAGATGCCATGATGTAGTTGTGTTAGGTTACCCCTTCATATTTTCCTGTGGCGGTGAACCACTGAGTTTAGTGTGGCACGAGTTTTGGCACAGCATCCATATGTATCCTGTGTTGCCCCATGTATTTCTTTGGCCAGAGGAAGGGGGAAATCAAAGTGCTTTGCCTGTCATCTTTTTTGATCCATGGCTGTAGATTTATTTTAGGTTGTTCTTAGGTAACTATATAGACAATATATTGAAAGTGCAAAAATATGTTGGTTTAGTAATAAAAATAGTGTAGGGAAGATATTGATAGCATCTACCATTCATCAAACACACAAACACACAAGGTTAATAAGCTTTAAAACACAGATTCACCCAGAATGTGGACCCACAACAATACTGATGTGCAGTAGTAAGCCTGTCCTGTGCTTTTGGGTAGTAATTTCTCTTGCACTAAAGCACAGAGATCCAATTGTCACCAGAGGCTTGCTTTAGGTGTAGCACCATTCTCTGCTGCAAAACCTGCCCCAGCCGTAGGAGGGCATTTAGACCACCATTGCAGTGGAGGCTAGGCTCTGGAATTCAGGGTATGATGAACATCATGACACTACTTTCCAAGCAAGGTTGAATGGTTTGCTTTCCTAGCCTCGCATAGCCCATTGGGCATGCTGGCTGGGGGATTCTAGAGGCATATTTGTTAAAGTTGTTCTTCTTCACCTCATACTATTGAAGGTTTCAAAGTCCACTGGCTTGATGGCCCCAATATATGCAGAAGCAGTAGAACTGAAGGTGGGGGGTTCTGTGAGTGAGATAGCAGTGGAGAGAGGTCTAGGATGGGCTGGTGGAGTGTGTGAGCAAAACAAATGTGTGCATTATTCTGAGATTATTTATATGCATGCATGTGTGCTTGCAAGTGATGTCATATTCTGTGAGCAAAGCAGTTATGTGCGTGTGTGTGCTTGTATCAAGAGGGGATGGGAACTCCTCTCACCCAGGGTTGGGAGGCCTACCAGGGTAAAATCCAGAGCCATTTCAACCCATGAGGTGGACAGTGGCAGTTGACAGGGCCCCATACCTGTCGTCCTTGAAATCTCCAGCATTTCCTTCAGGGACGGAGCAGGATGCAAAGGACAAGTTGATAATGGCTGTGATGAGGGGGAACAAAAGTTCTGCACAGTCCTTTATGAGGGAGGAGGCGAGCGCTGGGGAGGTTGCATGTGCTGTGAGCAATGGAAGGAGGCATTTGGGCTCCCACATTTAGTTTTTTTACAGGGGAAAGTGATGACATTGCGTGGTGGTCTGACCATGGGCATGGTAGGTTGGAGGTGATTGAGATGTCACAATTGTGATCAAGAATCGAGTTGAGCATGCAGCCATGTACGTGTGAGGGGTTTTGTATCCTTTGGATGCAACCTAAGGTAGAGGTTGAGTTAGCTAAGGCAAGTGCATCTCTATCAGTGGCATCATTGAAGCCTAAATTGAGGCCACCCATGATGATGAGTTGGGTGGAGGGTTTAAGGCTAGAGGAAATGGCTTGGTTGAGATCTTATTCAAATGCAGGTGGCAGAAAGCTAGATGGTAGAGGTGATGGCATCACATCAACAAGGGATGGGCAGGTAGAAGGACAAAGGATGATGAGGGTATTGACATCAGCAGGGGCTGATTGGAGCAGCCTTGTGGTAATGGCGTATGCAGGGGCTGATCAAAGCACCCTCATGATAATGGCATAAGCAGGGGCTGATTGGAACACACGTAGGGTGATTGCGTAGGCAGGGGCTGATTGGAGCTCCCTTGTGGTGATGGAATGAGCAGGGGCTGGGGAGGCAGCAAGGCGGGAGGTTTTGGAGAAAGGCCCAGTGAGCAGCATTGCAGTGCTCAAGGCGTACCGATAGGGAGCTGTGGTGCCTTCCATATGTGATAGAGAGGTTGAAGTCAGGCCAGCAGGGGTTTGTGGGATTCCTGCCATAGTATGCAGCAGAGGCTGGGGATTTAACAGTGGGAGGAGCGGGAGAAGCTATAAGGTAGGAGGTGGAAGTGTAGCGAGTACAAGGCTGGTAATATTTCCAAGGCACTTTGTATCATGTTAAGGTGGGTGGGCTTTGGGGGAAAGGCTTCATATCACAGCGGGATTGGAGTTTTCTGCAAGTATTCAAATGCTGATCAAAGAGTGGAGGAAGGAAGGCAGAGGGTTTGGGGGTACGTGGGTGGAGTGCATCATCTTGATTGAATATGCAGTAGTCAAAGACGTTTGGTAAACATTTCAATTGCGCAAGAAGTACTTTGTCAACCTTGCTAACAGAAATTGGATGAAGTAGCCAAGGTTGAGGATGACGGGTCATTTTCCTCTCTGTTTTTATGTGTAACAGCTTGGTTGGCGGATGCCTTCAAATTACTTGAAGCAGTACTAGTGTTGGTATTGATAGTATTTTGTATCATAATGATCATCATGGGACCATAATGTCATCAAGAAGACAGCAAAGAAAGCTATTTTGATTCAGATAATGATTGATATAGATGCTGAATGAGTGCAGAAATAGAAAATGAGGAAAGTACCCATGATCATAACAATATAAGCATCCTTGCACTTTCAGGAACAAAGTTCTATTACCCTAAGGATCATTAAAAAAAAAAAATTAGGACACTGGATAGCCTGCCCACAATCAGGAGAGTGCTGTCACATGACATGTAGTGTGGATGAACAGATAAAAAATGCAGGTCACCTGAGGGGAGTGACAAAGAGATGGATCCCAAAGAAACAACACTATGAAGAGAAGATGAATGAGATTAAAGAGGAGAATGTGGTTGAGGACTCAACCATAGGGGGAATGTATAAGAGTATTTGGATGCATATACCTTAACTCCCGCCCCCTCACTGCCATCATACTGGAATAGCAGGAGAAGAGCTGCATATGGGACTGCCTGTCTTGTCCCTATACTGCTTAGAGTGCACGCAGGACTATATGCACTCAGACAACCATACCAAATGTACCCTTGCACTGAAAGAGTGGAAGGATGTTTGCACGCACCATTGGATATCATGTAATGCTGAGTGACATCTGACGAGGGCAGAGTGATGTCATGAAGAAGATATACAAAGAAGATATACAAGGACATACTGAACCGATATGAGAATACTTAAAGAATGATGATGTAACTGAAGCAACAAGAGAAACATGTACGAAATGATAAAGTAATCATGTATGCAAAAGGAGATAATGTAACTTGGCGATCAATAAAAGTAAATATGCCACAACGCAAGTTAGATGAGACATATAGAAACTTGCTGTAAAGGAATATTTAACGTGGCTAGGATAGCAATAATTGGAAAATGGACGTGGCTTGTACAAAGATTAATTCTATTCATTCTAACTACCTTAGAAACAGACCAGGGCTGCAAAGTCAGGAGACGCTGGAAAACAGCTTTGACTAGAGGTGTCTATTTTGGCATGTGGTCAAGGATGCTATTTCAAGTGATAGCTGCAAAGCACAAAGGGAGTCGGACAGATAAGCCATGAGAATGAGACATATTTCTCTTAGATTAAAGAAGATTAGACCATGTGCAAGAGCCAAGTATTGGACAATTAACAGTGAATAAGGCTCATACAAGATTTAATGAGCAAGTCGCTAGAATTCAACAGAGCAATAACACCCAGCATAATTGAATCAAATAGCAGTAAAAAGGAAGTTGAAATTGACAAATTTGCAGTGTCCTCACATGTGATGCAGACGTTGAAAACAAGGTATATTCATTAAGCTGTGATTGAAGATAGTGATGTGCTTATACTCCCTTGAATGCACCAGAACAGATAAGACTACAAGGTAAACTACAGACGGGAAACTTAGGTTTATGGTCAAGGTGATGCGAGATGATGGACTATTTGGGAAAGTGGGGAGTAATCTGGCGTGATTCAAGCACCTCGGCCGTAAGTACAAGGTTGGGTGGGAATGCCAACCAATCAGTGGGTCTATGGGGCAACCTGCTACACAATGTTTCATAGACTAATCCACTGCCATTTTATATGTATTTAGTGGTAGTTGGTGGTGTGTCATACAAATAAGAGACAGCCAATGTAGTATTACCCATATACATTCTATTGTAGATGACGCATATTGGGGTATAAGACCTCTGTGTAATAAAAAGTGTGTGTGTGTGTGTGTGTGTGTGAAAGCGTCAGTCCACTCTCTGCCAGTGTACCCTGCTTTATTAAATTGGGAATAAAGTAGTACTTTGCTATATTTATTGAGTCTGTCTGGTTATTTGGTCTGAGATCTTTATTGGTAATTCCATCTAGCACAAGAGACGCTTCAGGGTGCTAGAGCACAGAGCCACTGGACAATGGGGTGGGGGTTGCCTCCAGAAATTGCCAGCCACAAGGACTCTGGTAGCATACTTTGTCTCATTTAGGAGGTTTTGAGATGTCAGTGTTTTAGCTCTCACAAGCAGTTGCTTCACCCCAGGTGGGATCATATCGGGGTTTCCTCTGTGATTGAGTGCTCTTAGTTCAATGAGGTTCCCTCTCTTTATGGTGTCAGGTATTTGTAGGGGTCCATGGGTGCAAGAAATAGATGGCCAAACCCTCATAATGTCCTTTGTATCTCATTCTACAAGCCTCAGAACATGGTTTCTTTGGTTTTCCTTGTAAGGTATATCCGATTAATCATGTTTTTTCTAGTTATTGATGTATCATTGTTTGGCACCCATTCAGCTATAGTAATCACATCATCTAGGAATTGTCGGTGTTGGTCAGGCTACGAGAAATTAGCTGGGAGGCAGACTGGTCTCGGCAACAGGTCTTTCTTACTTCCAATTGTATCCTATTGTTAATTCTGTTTCAGTGCTTATTCAAAGCAACACATCTGCATTCTGTGAAGCCTCTGTACCAGTCCACACACTTCTGATTGATCCTAGTATTTGCAAAGGAGAATCGGGATTGTATTACCAGATTACAGGTATTATCCTACCCTTCTGACTATGCCTCTTTTTTGTGCTCTTGATGCAGTCTGAACAGCAGTTCTTTTGAGCAGTTTGGTCTGACTTCTCTGCTTGAATGAGATATATGCTGGGGGTCATAGCATTCTATTTCTGATGTTCTTGTGCTGGATTGTGAATACAGAAGTGTGATGGCAAAAATGAGGATGTGTGGAAGGATGGTGGCCAAGACATAGGAGACAGCCTGCATTGATTAATGGGAATGTACCATACTCGTAAGCAACCATAGGACTATCAGGAGAAGAGGAAACATGTCTGTGTTTACATTTCTTTGTTACTGCTTGTGAAAAATTAACAAAAAGAGAGATGCATAAAATTCCCTGTGCTCCTTTAATCAATTTCAAAGTCTAATTGATAAATACCATGAGCAATTAACACAGGTAGAAGACACAGCACTTTTGCCTGATCCAATTATCACTCAAAGAGTGATTCTTACGCGCGATTTTCATTGCAATCCATTGTCTGTTAGTATACACATTGATTTGACTTCTCTTTGTTTTAAAGATGTTATCATTACATGTAATTACTTTGTAAGTAGTAACATCATGTGATGTTTAATAATCAGGCTTCTTAAAATATATCTGTAGTAGAACAATAAACTAATGTTGCTTCACATCTCCTAACCACACAATTAAAATGAATTGCAGCTACCCGAGTTACCCTACATAGGAGGGGTGCCAAGTGTAAAGGCAATGCTCTAGAAGCACACACGCATTTGTTTCCAAATAGCTCCCACTTCATTAGTTTATGTAGTTATGAAACATTCACACTTCAAATCAAAATGTGCTAGGGCAGAAGCTCCAAAAATATAGTATATCTTGGGATCATGCAAAATATTGTTTTTTTTCCCGAATACTCTTCAATTCACTGTTCAATTAGAAAGGCCCCCACAAACCTGTCTTCATGTTTGAGTAGACAAATCATCTATAGAGCTTTATACTTAATGGTGGGTTTAGCAACATTGCAATAGCTTTCACAAATCATTGTTGGGCCTTGCATCATTAGCCTATGCTCGAAGTCGACAATGATCAATTTCCCAAAATTGACATGTGCCCCTCTGAATAATTAATCTATATTCTTATTTCGTATCCAAGTCCAATTTACATCTCCAGCTGTGCTTTCTTTTTCAACAAATGAATGCACCATCTTTGAAACAGAAACCTATCTGTGAAACATTGCCATCTGGAAGCCTGCAGGATCATGCACCAAACCAAAAGGCATTCACTTAAAGTGACTTCTTCAGAATTAAGTGCATTGTATTTACTGAAACATGGATGCAATTTGACTTGTTCACAAGCTATTCAAAAGCATATAGTGTAAAACAAATTTGAATAATGTGTTCAACTAATCATTTTCCTGGGGAACAGACGTAAGTGGATGAAGGTCACCTGGCCTAAGCCCCACCCATCTGGTGCCTTCCTGGTTGCCGCTCTTTTTCACCACTTAGCAAGCCCCGCCCACTCTTTTCCCTACTTAAGGATCCCTCCAGCCTCTTTTCCTTTGCAGCTGGAGAGCTAGTGTAAGTGGATCTAGGTCACCTGGCCCAAGCCCCGCCCACCTAGTGCCTTCCTGGTTGCTGCTCTTTTTCACCACTTAGCAAGCCCCGCCCACCTGGTGCCTTCCTGCTTGCTGCTCTTTTCCCTACTTAAGGAGCCTCTTTCCTTTGCAGATGGGGAGCAGGTGTAAGTGGATCTAGGTCACCTGGCCTAAGCCCCGCCCACCTTCTTAGCACTGCGTCTTCCTTCCTGCTCTTAAATCTTAGATCAAGGGCGTCTCTCGCCCAGGCGTCGAAAGCGAAGGGCAGTCAAATAAAAGGGTGATTCCTGTTTGGACCTGTTCCCTTGTGCCCCCCCCCCCACCTATCCGCACACAGGAGTCTGTCCTGATACATTCTGGTTTCACCGTCACCGTCTTGTGGCCAATGCTGGATTTTACTTTTATGGACTTCATTGATTCACGGTGTGTCACCCTTTCTCAACTCTCATGCTGGACTTCCTTTGCATCTTGTACTCATGGTGGGCCTGAATCATGCTGTTCCCATCTTCATCTTGTATCCAGGCCTGCAACATTATGTGTTACTACTGACTTCTGCAATTGTATTCTCTCTCCCCTCTTGCTTCTCCACTCTTTTTGACTGTTTACTCTCTGTTCTCTCCTCCTCTCGTTTCTCCCTTCTCCTGTCTCCTCCCCTCCTCCCCTTACTTTCCTCTATGCACTTATTCTATCAGAAATATCCCTGGACCTAGTAAGATAGCAACCTTGTCTGTCGATCCCCATCCCCTTACTGCCCCCCCATCTCCCCAGCACTAACTGAAATGTTGTCAGGCCTACTACGATAGTTGCTTGTTTTGTTCCTCCCCTCCCTTTCTGCACCCCTCTCCCTCACCTTTTGTTTTTATCCGGGTCTACCAGAAATGTTGTCAGGCCTAGTACGGTAGTCGCCTGTCTGTTTCCATTTCATTCCCACTCTCCCCCGCCCTTCCTTATCTATGTCTTAGCTCTTGCACTATCTGAAATGTCGTCAGGCCAAGTACGATAGTTAATTTCACATCCTTACTGTTCATGGCCTGTAAGAATGTCATTGTATTTTCCCTTGGTCCCTCCCTTGCCTAGAAGTGATTTGAAACACATTTGTGTATAGGTGCTATATAAATAATCTATCATATCATATCATATTATTGCTATCACCAAGCTACTTAAACCTCCTAGATGAATGCACCTATTGTCTTGACATCTTTCATATGGCAAACAGATGACTCACACATTCTGTGCCATACTCAAATTCAATAATGTGGGCTCTTGTAGCCTTCTTTTTTATTTTAAATGATGGCAACAGGGCACACTTTAGCCGGTTATGGATAGATTGCCCTCTTTATTCTGATTTGAGATTGAAATTCTTTAAGATACCCTAGAACATCTCTGATGACCTTTCCAAAAACCATAACTGCTAAAGAAAAAAAAATGTTCTCACTCCATTGGGATTTAATTTAATGTGTAATCTACATTGCTCTGAACGTCCAAATATATTGGCTCCCCTTTGTGCTTCAGAATTCCTGTGCCATCATCTGTCTGTTGTCATAAATTAGTTCACATTAAAAAAAACACAATTCTGATTAGGTCTTCACCTATTACACACATATTTACACTAGTAAGTGGCGGTGTGTGGAGCAATGTGTTCGGTGCGGCAGTGTTGACAGAAACCTCTGATACCATGGACTCAGCTTGCTTGTTTTCCCAGTTTTCCCAGTCCTTCTACCCTTTCTACACCTGGAAGCACAGGAGGAAGCACTCGCTTGACTCAGGCGATTTCCTTTGCAGAAGTAACTGACGTGTCAACTCCTTTTTCACCAATGAACGTAGTCTCGGCAAAAATTGAGTCATTGCTGGCTCCATGTTCAGCAATAGCAGAGGAACAATGGGAATTGAAATCCATCCGTGCTAAGTAGTGGGTGTTATTTATTTATCTAGTGATGACTCATGTCATGACTCTTGTTCTATTGTGTCTGATCTTGATGTGCCTGATACTAATATCATTGCTTCTGAGTCCCATCATTTACAAAATGCGGCAGCCAGATTGCTTCTCAAACTACCCCGAAGAGAACACATCACACCTGTGATAAAAACACTACATTAACTACCAATAAAACAACAAATACAATTCAAAATAATGTGCATTGTGCACAGAGCAGTACACAAACAAGGTGCTGAGTTGCTGACAGACAAATTTGACCTACATCAACCAACAAGAATGCTCAGATCAAGCAACGACATCTGCCTGGAACCAAAACCCTATAATAAAAGAAAACTCAGAGGATATTCTTTCTCTCACCTGGTGCCAAAAACTTGGAATGACCTACTAGAACATACACAACCACCTACTATTCAGGAAACTACTCAAAACCTGGCTCTTCATTTCATAACTAGAAGACCACCCACAGGGACACACATACAACTGAAATGATGATGAATGAAGAGACAGACCCCACTTCACACTAAGCACTCCACTGGGAGTAGATTCTGAGGAAGACACTCTACGAAATACCGAATGGCTAACCGAGAGACAGCCATGATAGAAACCTAAAGACCGAATACATAGCAAGACCAAGACGGAAACGCTAGGGCAAATCATTAATAGCACCCTCAAAGAATAGGGAACACCCATCCCTTAGCTCAGAAACCAGAGTGTGATGAATAGACATACCCAATCACATTAAACAAAGATCATTAGGAAACAGCTGATAACGTGCCACGCCATCACACAGGCAACAACCGAATAATAGATTTTAAGGAAGATACTCCACGACATACCAAACGACCGAGAGATAGCCATGTTAGGAGGACACACTAAAAACTGAATCCATAGGCTGACCAAGATGGGAATACTATGACGACTCATCAATAGCACCCTGCCCCTGGGCCATACCTAGCGCCAACAGACCAATGTCACATAGATAACAAGGGAATTGGGAAATCTCATCCTCAGATCCCACAATAGAAGGATAGAAATTAGACATACCTAATCACATTATACAATGCTCATTAGAATTGCACTGAGACAGCTGCATTGGTCTGCTGATGTGTAAATACAAAGTAATGCCAATATTGCGTGGCAGTGCAAGAGGTAGACCCACACCATAGACAATGATAACTGCACAAACACATGCTGGTGAAGATGAAAGCACGACATGTGTGTTTCACAGCATCAAGCAAATCATGTGCCAAAATCCAGAACATGTAACACTCCCACAGTCACCGCCCCTCCCTCACAAACACAGTAAGGGCCAATACCCAGTCATGCTGCACATGTGAAAGAAAATGCCATTTTACCATGCACACCCAAACTCGCCCTTCAGCCACATGTGTATATTCACGATGCAAATGGATACCAAACATGACACATGCATGGAAGAAACCACACACATGACCAACGATGGTCAGAACCAGGGACACTAAACTGAATAACAACCCGGCACACTGCCAAAACAAATGTGAAAAACAATGACAGTGAGTTAAGAAAATAAATGATATTGAACAGTTGTATTGTGCTCATACACAATTCCATCAAAAATAAAAAAAATAACCATTACTGCAGGGTGAACACAAAAAAGAACAATAAAAACTATTTACACAATAAACATGGAATAATGTCCAAAGTCCACTCCAACTCATAAAATGTTTTAAAGGAAATGCGCATGAAAAAAAACGGAGTAATGTCCCAAAGCTCCAAATAATGAATAAAAACAACGCAAACTTATACCTAAAAAAGTATTTTCACTAGCCGTGGGCTAGTCCTTCTCCTCACCGATCTCACTCAATGTCTCAGCCAGAGCATCTTCGGACACTGTGGCCCTCATTACGACCCTGGCGGAATTTGGAAAACGATGGCGGAAATGCAATACCGCCATCGAATAGCGCTCGGTGCGACTATGACCCGTCACCGCAAAGTACGATGCCATTAGCGACACCGTAGTGAACGCCAACGCTAACTGCAACATGCCAAACCGTAAACACCACCATGGCGCAAGGGTACGCCAATTCCGACCCTAGCGGACATGTACCTAACGCCATCAAGCATGGCGGAATGCACCATTCCGCCATGGTGAGAAGTACGGCATCGCGAATCAACCGTAAACGGCCCCACTGAGTGCCCGTACACCGCTCCCTGCCCACAAAGTACAACTCCCCGTAGGTGCAATGAAGTCACAATGCAACCAGTGAAATGTACAAGTCACCCATGCATGCCAACGAACAAAAGAAACACAACAGGGGCCAATGGGAGCTGCAGGGCACAGATGGCACGAATACAGAAGCCATCCCAATGGACATGACCACAGTCCCCCACCAAGAAACGCACGCAAACACAGGCACCTGTGACCAGCAATATTCCGAAAATCACATCATTCCACCAGTCCACCTGGCTGACCGGCATCTGTTACACAAAACCCAATCCCCCGCCCCTGAGCATGACAACATTCAAACTGTCATATTGGCAGCCCCCATCCCTGACCTCACGGGCTTCGTAGGCAAACGCGCCCAGTACAGTACCACGCAACTAAACTCCGAAGCTGGAACCCAGTGCAGATCTCCTCACAATACATCGCCCCCCAAATAGGCATATGCCACATCACTTGCAAAGAAGAACGCTACACGGGCCAAATCAGAATAGAAATTTAATGCACATCAAAATCACCAAGCCCATACAGCCATCAGGCCATGAACTCCAAAACACATTTCACCATTGTGGGCTGCATCCGCAAGAAATGACCAGCCACTACTTGTGTGACGCCCTGTTCCCTCATGGTACACAGAGCCACATTCACGTACGAAAAGGCAACATGGAAGCGCACAGAACCGCAGGGCCGTCCCAATGGGGAGGCACTAGTCCAGCTGAAAGGCCGAAATGTTGCTCCGAGCCACTAGTACTGCGTAAGGGCATGTGGCCCATTGGCGATCGTCCCATAAGATCGTAATGCTGCTCCACTGATTAACACGAAGCAGCAGGTGTCGGGAGTAAAAGCCATCTGCAGGAGTGGCATACAGATGGCAGTGGCAAAAGGGGAGGAGATACCTGTCAACCAAAAGAAAAGAAAAAGAACAGAATGGCCATCAGAACTACATTCGAACAACTCACTTCAATGATCACACTAAATCCACAGCCATATGCATGCTAGCCCACTCCAAAGGATCATCACCACCCCAAAACCACTTGCGACTCATAACTATCTATATCGAGGTGTAAACATCATCACAAACGAGTGTACCTGTGCATGCGTCTGTGAAAACAGAATCCATCAGATGGGATTGGTAACGTGCATGGACACAAGTGTCTGAGGGCGCGTCGAGACAGGGAGGGCTCAACAAGGCCAGATAGACGATGGTCCCACTATGGCAGCCCTGCATCACATAGCGCAGGGGAGGCGGACAGATTCCAAGAAGCCCTGTACATGGCAAACTCTGTATCAAATCACCTGCCCATGCATCCATTCATCATTCCCTCATCCCGGGATTAAAACGCCTGAATATTTACTCACATAACATTAGAAATATCCATTGAGTCTGTGCGTTATGCAGCCTGCAAAATCCACAGTGCCCCAGCCCGTAATTCCAGTGTAGTGAAGTAACATGTATTTGGGAACGTCCGGCCTCATCGCCCACGTCGCTATTGCGCATCCCAAACCATTCATATCAATCATTGCATTCTCGCCATGGCCCCTGTCCCAAGGACATTGAACAATAGAACGTTATATTTGCAGTCAGACCTGTGGGCATCTCCTCGCCGCTAGCTGAAAACCGAAAGCGCCGCCCTTCGAATTCCTCATTTGCAACATCACGTCGAAGAGGCATCTGTGGCCGTTTGAATACACTAATTAATCCATCGAGTGCGGCTGTGTGTGAAAATGGCAACTGCCTTCACCCACGAATGGGACGCCCCGCCCGTCGTTGCAACTCGGTACAGTGATGAATGAGGGCCCACCGTTACTCGAGTACTACGTTCCACTGACCCTTCACAACTCTGTTCGCGACTGCACAGATAGTATGTGAAACAATGGGACCACAGCAGAATGAACATATCAACCAATGTTACACGGCCATCGGGTACAAATACATGATTGCAATAGCAAGATGCCATTCCACGAATTGCAGCATTGTGCGCGGGACGTGCTCGGCCAAAGGGGAGAGCAGTTTGCACAGGTGGAATGAATCACCACAGGTGGAGGCCATTCAGCCTGAAAACACATAAATTGCACAGCCAGTCTCCTCCCACAACCACACCGAAATGCTACCGGCAGGACTCGCGATGTTGGCCCTGGGGGACCTGATAGCACTGCAAGTACTCCAACTCCAAGAAGAAGACGAACACCAACTACAACCGGCCGCACGGAGGAGAAGCAGGAGGAGGAGGAGGCCAAGGCAGGGCCAGCAAGGGCCGCCAGCACAGCCACTCCCACCACGCAGGCAGCCCGCAATCCCACGCCTCCGAGCACATCCGTTCAACCTCACTGATGAGCAGATCCACACCCTCTACCGTCTGGACCGGGACACCATAGCCGCCATTGTGGACATGACACAGGCTGACCTTGTCAGCATGATAGATAGCCCAACCGCCATCCCACCCCTACTGAAGGTGGTGTCTGTACTCCACTTCCTGGCCACAGGCACCTACCAGCACACAGTCGGACAGTTGCATGGCATTTCTCAGCCACTGTTCTCACGGACACTATTGCAAGTGCTCGATGCCCTCCTGCAGCACGCAGACGACTACATCTCCCTACCACGCTCGGAGCAGGAAATTACCAACACAAAAGTGGGATTCCATGCACTTGCCGGCATACCGGGTTGCATTGGTGCCATCGACTGCACCCATGTGGAATTGGTCGTCCCACATGCCATGGAGGCAACCGAAAACAATTTCATTCTCTGAATGTACAAATGGTGTGTGACTCCAACAGGATCATTACACATTGTTGTGCCCGATTCCCTGGATCAACCCATGATTCTATGGTCTTGAGGAACTCTACAATACCACGCTACATGGAGCGACACGCAGGGAACAGATCCTGGCTACTCGGTGAGTCTCATTTCATGCATGATAATGTGGGGTATGTGATTCAGCAATGACCTGGCAGGAAGGGGGGGGGGTGTGCGTACGTAGCAATGGCATTCCACATCATACGTTTCTCGTCCACATACAGGTGATGCTGGATATCCAATGAAGAGATGGCTCCTCACACCAGTCCGGAACCCACGGGACCAGCATGAGGAGGACTACAACCATGCCCACTCACGTACCCGTGTAGTCATTGAACAGGCATTCGGCCTACTGAAGGGTCATTTCCGCTGCCTCAGCAGGTCTGGCGGGGCACTCCTGTACCGCCATGAGAAGGTTGCAAAGATGGTGATGGCATGTGTCATGCTCCACAACATGTGCGTACGTAGAAATGTGCCCATGCCCCCTGACGCAGAACTGCAAGCACCTGATGATGGTCATGATGAGGGTGGGGATGTGGCAGCACCTCAAGGAGTCTGCGAGGCACCAGAGGGCCGTGACATTCGTCAGCATCTCATTGATGTATGCTTCTAGCACTCACGCCTGGTGGCTGATACATGGACACGGGACTCGTGGCACTGTGTGTGTCTGGGACATGCACAATATGGACTGTACGCCTATGATGGCCTAGTACACAAAGATCAATGTCCACACATCTCATTGGTTGATCGTGCACTTTTTATGGCATATGTGATATCATGTTGTACACCCTATCGACCCGCCACCCAAGTGAGCCCAACACACCCCCTCCACCCTCCTACCTCCCCCCGAACACCAGTGTCCAAAGATGCTCATTGTCAGTGGGCAGTCGCTATTGCAAGCCCCCTCTGCGGGTATCAGGGGCACCCCTGCCTGTGGAGCGCAGGTTCCTCCCAGATCTACGTTGGGGGCTGCCCTGGACGGAACTTGCAACGGAGGATGTCTCTGCCTGCTCACGTCCATGCATGTCCCTAAGGGTTTGCGAGAGCTCAGTGAGCACACGGCGCACTGCGGCAAGTTCGGCACATACGTCCTTGGACGTCGCATGCAGTTCCCCCCTCAGGCTCTCGGTGCTTCTCTCCATTTGTGCCCTTAGTGTCTCTGTACCTCTCTCCATTTCTGCCCTAAGTGTCTCAGTTGATGTTTCTATGTCTGCCTTAGTGCCTCCACATTCATCGGCATGGTCCTTGAGGAGCGTGGCCAGTTGCTGCTGTTGCACGATTAACTGGTCGAGGGACTGTTGCCTCTGCTGGGCCATGGCCATTTGCGGGGGTGTCACAGAGGGGCTGTTGTCCTCATGTTGCCTTGCCACAGGGCTTGTGGGGGATGGCCAGTCGTCGTCTTGTGGGTGCCCCTGCGTGGTATCCTCATGTTGTACGGGATGGGACAGACAGGGGGATTGGGACAGGTCATGGATGGATCTGACTTTGACATCCCCGTCTTCTGTGTCGGAGCATGCTGCCATCAATGGGGTGTCACCTATGGTGCTGCTGCCACCGGAGGCAGTGCCTTCTGTGGCATCCGTTGGGGGGACCTGTGGTGGTGGTGTTGTGGGCATGCTGGCTGCTGGGGTGCCTGTTGATGTTCCCTCCTCTGTGCTGCCACCTGATTTGTGCTGCTGCCGTGTCTTGATGCGTGCAGCTGAGGTGGAGGGTCTTTGGCCGTTGGTCTTGGCCCTCTTTGCAGGTGTGCTGGTAGGGGTGTCCTGAAGCTCGTCGTTTGGATCGGACCCTGTGGTGGAGTAAAGGAGGGCGAGGGTTATTGATGGGTCTGTGGGAATTGGAATGGCATTGTATCACATGCATTGGGGTGGTACCTGAGGGTGATTTGGGTCGGGGCCTTGGAGGTGCTTTCATTTGTGTGTGGAGTGAGGGTGCAGTTGTTTGGCAGCCTGCAGTTAGGGTGTGCCTGCTGCACGTGTAGTGCATGTTTTAGGGGTTTTTAATTATTTATGTATTTATTGTGGGTTTTAACGTGCGCTATCAGGCCGATGTGTGTGGACGTTCTCCTGGACATGTGTTTCTGTTGCACTATGTGGACGCATGGTACTTCACATGGATGGACTTTGTGGATTTGGCATTGTTTTATTTGGGCCACCTACCTGAATCTTCGGATGTCTGCACTCCTTTCTCCATCCCTCCGACTCCCTCTATGCTCTCCATTCCGATGGTGGAGGCACAGATTTCTTCCCAGGGGGTCAACTTGATGGGTGATTCAGGACCTCCCCCGGTGGCTGTGGCAATGTTGCGGTTGGCAGAGAGTATGCTGCGGACGCATATCCGCAGGTCGTCCCATCGCTTACGGCATTGCTGTGGGGTGCGGGGTGCGGTCCCCACCGCACTTACCCGCTGTGCCACCAGAGCCCATATGGCCTTCTTGTTTGCAAGTGCCGTCCTGGTCATTTGCGTGCAGAAGACGACGGCAGCATTCTCCTGGAGGGTCTCTGTTAGCACGGTGAGTTCCTCACGGGAGAAGTGGACCTGCCGCTTGCGGTCGCACGCTTTCTTCGCTACTTTTTCCATTTTTCTTGGTTTCGCTAGGGTGGATGACGGGTTGGGGTGTGTCTCAGGGTAGTGATTTTAGTGGTTGTGTGGTTTTAGTGGTTTTATAGGTGTACGGCGGGATGTTTCCCGTTCCGGGCCCATGTTTTAACTTCCGTTTCCGTATATTTCCGGTCACCGTACTTTCCGGTAGGCGCACACTGCGGTGTCCGCTGTGATGGGTGGCGGTATTGCACCTAGGGCGCCGTACGGCGGCGGTGTGGGCCGTTTTGGGGTCATTTCCGCCATCGCGGACTTTGCACTTCCGCCATGCCGTGGTGCTCGTGCCCGATGGGTCGGAATGGGCCGCACTTTGCTCCTTCGTGCAATGGCGGAAACGCTATTTACGCTGTGGCGGTCCGGTCAGTCACTTTCCGCCAGGGTCGTAATGAGGGCCTGTGTCAAATTTCCCTAGGCAGGCCTCTGCTCTCTCCTTGAGGACTTGCAGGGACTCCAGCATGGTTCTCCCCATCCCCTCTGACTCCCTGCAAGTATTCTCAAAGACCTCTGCCCACCTCTCTGCCTGATGCAGTGCAATCTCTGCCCTGGCTATGGTGAGTATCGCCTCCTGAGCCCGCTGCCTCTCTGCCCCAATGTGCAGCCCGTACCACACCAACATGGAAGACATCCTCAAATGGAGGCCCACATTTGTGTCCTGCCTGATGCCGGATACCTGACCTGCCCCTTTCGGATGGTGTGCCCTGAGTCACGAACCATCCTACTCAGAGCCTGCTGCTGCCTTATTGCCCAGTGCCTGCATCGCATGGCCACCCTCCGGGCAGATGAAATTACCGACGGGCACTGGGCAGGTGCCCTGTTCCTGGGTGCCTGCTCTCCTTCCATTGACATTGTTCCTGTCGTAGCCTGGATCGGCATGGTGACCACCTTGGCTGATCCAACGTTGCCTCCCAAATCAGGTAGGGACGTGATCTCGACCAGACGGGCCGTCGTGGTTGGGGCAGGTACACAGGGGTCACTGGTGGTAACTGGGCTGGAAGGTGCCGGGAGGACAAATGGCACAGAGAGGAGCAAGACGAGGAGGGGGTTGCATAAGTGGCCATCCCATGCAGCCAATTTGAGACCAGGAACGTAGCTAGCCAGTTCAGGAGACGCCAGACCTCATTATGATGATCTGCAAGCCCACAACTGTAAGCCTGCACATCATCACGAATTGCGCCTGTATGCATCACAAGACCAGCTAGCAGGGGTTCCACTCTGGCTCGAATATACAGATCCGCAAGCATTGGGGTGTCGGTTTGTGTGGAAATATCCAACACCTGCAAATGGGTCTGGCATGGGGTATGCCAGCAGGTGCATACTGGTGCAGGCACTGGCACAGGGGCAGGATTTGGCACATGCACCTCCACAGTGATCTGCACTGCCTCCTGCTCCTGAGTCTGGACTGCACCAGTTACACCCAGTTCATCACCCCGCCAGGCCCCTGGACTGGGCTGGTATGACCTCCTCCTCCCCCGTCAACAGGATGCCTCCACAGCATCTTCCGCAGTTGATTTCCCCTCTGTGAGCTCACATGTCCCCCCCACTGCCAAGGAGTCCACATCCACTTTCGCCTCTAGGACCTCCCCTCAGCAGCTGTGGCTAATGTTTGAGATACGGCACCAGTCTCCTCACTCCCCGATGATGTTGATGCCAGGGGGCGTGACTGCTCGGTGGAGGCATCTCTGCCCTCTTCTCCCAACACCACTGTGGATAAGGAGACATAGAACTTAAACATCAGGGTATAAGTACCTATGTGTGTTTGGCACAAAACATATGCACATGAAGTACACTACCAAAGGTCACAACCATCATCACCCTCCACAACACACAGGTACATGCAATGTATAATCATGCACACACATGTCTGTAGTCACAGCAGACAATCACATCCTTGGACATGGCACTGTCACCACCTACAAACTGTGCATGCTACACACACATGCGTCATGGGACATACACAAGTCATGCACACACATTACTTGACATTCCTGAAGCAGTGCACTGAGCTATCACATCTGAGTCCCCTCAACATCAATCAGGCAGCAAGAGTAGGGCACACATTGAAATGCACCAGTTATATCCATCCGGGAGTAATGGCCAGTCACACAGTCACATCGCAGACACATACCCATGTAGACCATGCCTGTTCATGATGTTGATGACAACACCCCAAGTGTCACATCTCTCACAGGGGCACGTCTCAGACACATGTAAGAAACCATGTGTACGTCATAATATTCTGCAGTACAACACACATTGCAAAAGTAACACTGTTAGAATCATGCATGCTTCATTGAACACATGTGCAGCACTGTCTGGACTCATACAAGAGGCATACTTGCCATAAGACCAAGGTGCACACTTCCACCATACATCAACAAGCACATGCACAGTGGAAGACAACACCACATGGACACTCACCTGACGACTACAGACGGTGCTTCACATTGCTGACCTGGGTGTGCAGCACAGGGTAAAACCTCTCCAGGACCCTCATGCCCTTGGTTGGCACCAGCCTGGGGGAAGTGCTTGGGCCTTGTTGTGGGTCCTGGACTTCAGGTCCTCCGAGAACTTGTGCACATGCTGGTATTCATGGGGTGGCTCCCCCTCTGCATTGATGGCACCCACGATCTGGTACCAGATAAGCTTCCGTCCTTCCTCGCCGACTTGCATTGCATGGTTGAAGAGGGCATCATAATGCCGCAGGACATGCTCCACCAGGATGTCAACTTCCCTGGCTGTGAAGTTGACAGCCCTCTGACTCAATGCCGTGGGGTTGCCACTTGCCTCTCGAGATATTTCCTCAAACATGGCAACTCCTGGGGCAGGTGTGGGTGGGAAAAGTGGTCCTGGGGCTGGGCTGTGGAGTGGTGGTAATGGTCTGATACGTTGGGAGTCTTGTGAATCAGCTGAGGTGGTGACAGGGCTGAGGACAGGAGCACTGGCAATGGCAATGGCTTGACAGCAGGCACTCAAAATGCAGAGCAGGTGGGCAGAAGGCACACACAGTGGGCAGGCAGCAGCAGATGGCTTGTAGGAGGCAGTTCAGGGCAGTAGGAAGCAGATAAAATGGGTCATAGGAAGAACCGTGTGGGTCTTCCATGTTACTCATGTGGGCAGCAGGAAACAGAATGACGGTTACTTTGTGCATGCAAAATTAACACGTGTACGTGAAATCATAGGAAAGAGCCTAATCGCGTAAATTACATTACGCACGCTGGCTGTTGGCATTGCCGTTCAGATTCGGGATAAAAGAGTGCATAGGAGGACATCACACGGCTTGTGTGAGTTGCAGCAGACGGACCTGTGTGCTTTGGAGATATTTGGGGTGCCACACACTTTGTTCACTACTGTGACAGTGCAAACTTCTTATTTAGGTGGGGGATTTGCCTCCACTTGTTTTTTTCTTTTTTTGAGCCTCACGGTGTGTCACGTATGCATTATTCATACTCTGGTTGCCCTTGTGTATCGCAACCCCCCATTGTTAACATCACAGTGGCTTTTGTGGGCTTTGCGTATGCATTTTTTGTTGCTGCGTGCAACCGCGTACTGCGTAATGCCTTTTCTTTTCATGTGAGCTACCAAGGGGTCGCATACATGCTTTTTTGATATCTGAGGTGCCTGTGAGTTACGCATTTTTTCACCAAGGGTAATATTGAGCCTTTCTGGACCATACTAGAACGTTTTACTTGTTGTGCCTCCCATTGTGCTAATCTATCTGTACTATGGTTGGGAAGGCCACAAGAGGGAAAGGTGGTAGAGGTGGCTGAGGTGGCCAGGGTCGGGAGGTGCAGCGAGAGCTGTGCAACACCCCAACAGGGTCAGAGAGCTGCAGGTGATGCTGCTGTCCCCTGCACCCTGGGTCAGGGAGCTGCAGTATCATCTGCTCGCCCCTGCTCCCAGGTTGAGGCACCAGCAGGGGCAGCTCTTGTCTCCAACAACCAGGGTCAGGGAGCAACAGCAGTATCTGTTGTCCCCTTCCCCGGGGACACAGACACGCAGGGGCAGCTGAAGCCGGTGTGTGCAAGGGAATGGGATGGCAACACAAAACACCTGACCCCAGCACCCTGGGTCAGGGAGATGCAGGGTCATCTGCTCTCCCCTGCTCCCAGGTTGAGGCACCTGAAGGGGCAGCTCCTGTCCCCAACAACCAGGGTCAGGGAGCAACTGCAGTATCTGTTGCCCCCCTGACCCCCCAGGGACATGGTCACACAGGGGCAGCTGATGCCCGTGTGTCCAAGGGGAAGGGACGGCAACACAAAACACCTGACCACAGCACCCTGGGTCAGGGAGCTGCAGGGCCAGTAACTGACCCAATATCAGTGGGTGATGCCATGACCCAGGCCACTAGTGGTCCAGCCCCTAATGCCCTGAGTGGTCCCAGCGAGCATTGATCAACATGAAAGGTCATGTGCATGTGGTCCATGGGTGTTGGATGGGGCATGGGTAATATTGATGAAGTTTGCTAGGGTAGCTTGCTGAGGCTGCCCAAGACACTTGGCCATTTCAATCCAAGTGAGAGTGGGGATGAGAAGTGCAGAGACGTGACACAAGGCACTGTCTTTTGCTGGTAGCAATAATAGTGATTTGTTTGTAAGTGAAATTCAGGATAGCGGGTCAGGCCCTTGGCCCTATCAAGCCCTAACAGGCACAAACCGGTGAAGTCCTTGTTTTTGCACGTCCTTTGCTGTGGACACCGGCAATGAGGAGACCTAAGTAGGACTGCAAATTATGTAGTGGGCGGAGCAACTGAGTGGCAGGGTGTGGTCACGTGACCAGCAGCCTACTCAGTAGGCTTGATGTTAATCTTTAGAATGTCCCCGAATGATGAGAACATCTTGTTCAAGAATGTATGTTAGTATATGCTTTAATAGTCCAAATAGATAGACATTTATTTAGTGGTTATTTATAATGCACACTATACATCAGAATTGTGTTTCACGGCACATCAAGACAAACGGGGATAGGGGTGAAATGGTGAAGAACAAGTAAAAAAAAAAACAGAACATTCCTACTAGGTCTTGAGGCATTCAGAACGTGAATGTGCTGTAATACTAACAGGAGAGTGGGGGAGTAATCATGACAAGGATAAACATGTGCTTGATTGGGACTAGTCTTATAATTTAAAACACATCTGAATTATGTAATAGTGATTGAGCACATTTCTGGATATCCTTACAATAATCACATTTTTTTATTATTATTATTTTTTATTTTTTATTTGGTTGGATAGTATAATCATCCTTTCAAATTTATATACCAAATCATCAAATTAGCCAGATTAAAATAAAACATCAAATTAGTCAAATTAAAATAAATTGTACACCTTATCTATGATTATTCCATGACATGTTGCTTATTACTTCATATTAAACAAAACATCAACTCTTTTAGATTGGACACACAAGTAACTGAAAACAATAAGATCACCATTTAATTTCATTTCATTGTTCATCTTTGCAGTTTTAGGAAAAATTGCATCCAAAAATGAACTATTGCCACTCAAACCACCAGTTTAGAGCTGTTAAATATTCGTTGCCAAATTGCACTAATTTCCATGTTACAATACTTATCAACTAAGTGTTTCTTAAAATAGATTTTGTGACATATTAACATATTCAAAGTGATCAGATTGGGATTGGTTCCAAGGCCAGCAACAAATCGATTGGAAAGGATCTCTGAGTTGTTGTTGCAGAGTCCATTCATTTAATTCTCTCAGGATTATTCTAGAAAAGATTTTTCCTGGAGCGTCTAGTAACACTATAGGTCTATAGCTAGCTGGTGACGTTCGATCACCTTTTTATAAATTTGAACTATAATGGAATGCTTCCATGTTGCCGGCAAAGATTTGGTTTTATTTATGAGAGTGAATATGTTAAATAAGATGTTTACCCACTATTCTGGATGTCTTTTCAAGGTCCGATTCGAAAGTCTGTCTGGGTCACATGCCCCTGACTGGCTGATTTTATTTATAAAATATCAGATATCATCTAGATCAAATTTTAAATAGAATTGTTTGGAAACATCCAAAGTTTCTGAACTTGAAGAGTTTGAGGGAAGGGCGTAAAGATCAGAAAAATGGGTGATCCAACTTTGCTGTGTGACATTGTTGGCCTGGGCGATGGACTGAGGACCATGGGCCACTTGATTCAAAAGGGACCAAGTTCCCGCAATGCTTTTAGATTGTAATGAGCACAACATAGACTCCCCATCTTTTTGATATATTTGCCTAGATTGAAGCTCTCATAGCAGGTGGTTCTTTTAGGGCTTCTCTCTTTTGAAGTCGATAATGAGCTTTCCTGGCTTTAACTTCCCAATTGAAAACGTGCAATTCAGTCCGAGGCAATGTGCGGTGCAGATATTTCTTGGTGGCTTTAGAATTTTGGAAATGTTGCATCATGTCGGAATATACAATAGCATGATCGGGTGTTAACGTTCTCAATTTGGTAAGTTGAATACCCAGGTATATATTAAAATTGGTTCGCGATTTCTCCGACCATCAAAGTGTGTTACCACCAGCATTCAGGGATAGGCACTATTGTTGACAGCTCTTGCATTCAATTACATTAGGTTTGGGGATAGCCCATTGAGCTATCAGTTGATTATGGTCACTATTGATATTTTCAATTATGCAAAAATCAATGATGCAGTTAAAAAGTTGTGCATTTACATAGATAAAATCAATGGTGGATACGGTAGTACCCCTTCTCCATTTTGGATGTGGGGAATATCCGATGGAAAAGCTCCATTAAGCTTGAATAAATCATAGTATGAGACAAAACATAGCCAGTTTGCCAAACTGGTATTGTTGTTCGACGGCTTCCCAGATATACAATCAAGATTCAAATCACCTGCAATGACTGTCTGCACAATTGATGGATCCATTATGGTTAGGTTTAGTAGTTTACCTAAATCTTTTAGAAATAATCCATCGGATATTCCCGCCGGGTTCCTATATACATTGATCAAAGTGTAGGTGGTATTATACATTTTTACTTTTACCAATTGCATATATTTATTAGGGGATGCCCTCTCCTGATCTGTAATACCTTGATCAATTTTAATGGCAATAAGCAGCCCATATGTAGGTCGCCCGCAGTTCACTTTGGACGCAGGATTTAAGAAGACATCGTAATTGTCCCACAAGGGATCAGACGTCATCCACGTTTCTTGAAACATAACAATATTATGTTTTGTTAATAAGCTTTAATTGTTATTTATCAGATGTCTGAATGCCCTGGTGTTCCAACCAATAAGAGAAATGTTCTGGATATCAGATGCCTGTGCTAGTTAAGCTGAGTGGGAAATAACTCCACACCAATGATCCCTCTAATCATTTTTCTCTATGTGCGGAGCTGGATAGCTGTTGTGCGCACATTATTTTCCATGTGCGCAACTGACTAATGAGGTAAGTAACGTTGTGAGCTATCGTAGCAAATGAGAGCTTGGTAAGGAATGTTCTCTTCCCAGCCACTGCAATTCTTATCAAATCTTTCAACATTTTTTCCAAACAAATAGGATAAAATAAAATATGTCATATGTGATTACACAGAAAACTCATTAGCCAGTCCAAGACTTCAACATCTGCCACAGTACCTTGCAAACGTACTTCTGTGCAGCAAAAAAATGTCAGCCTTATTACAAATTTGGCGGTAATTGGTAAAGTTGGCAGTAACCAGTTACTGCCAACTTTACTACTTTGCCAAATTACAATTTTGGGCCGGGAGTGGAGGATTTGCCTTCAGGAAAATCCTGGAGGTAAATCCTCCAACTCACTGCCAAACAATTGGCAGAATTGGCAGAATTACTGCAGGGGAAATTCCAGCCCAGTAAATCCGCCAAAAAAGCCCCATTGATTGGACTCAACATGAATGGGGTATTGTACCGCCACCACCACTTGTAATCTGACAAAATTCCACCAGACCAAGTGGCAATAACAGTAATTCATTTGGGTGGTATTCCAGTGAAATTACCACTGGGATAGCACCCAACTCGTAATGAGGCTCTGTATGTGTTATGCCACTGGAAAATAACTCATGTGTATTACCAAACACAAATATTTCTTGTCATAACTAGTTTGGCTGTCAAGAAATTCAGACAAAATACATTTGCTGATGGATTAATGGCAATTAAAAGCACTGTGTCAAAAAACATGCTGATAGGACTTCAAGTACCACTTTAATGAAGTAATCTGAGGACTAGGAGAACATGCTTCTAATAATTTGTGTAAGGATGATAATTGCATCAGAATAACTGCACCTCAAAATTTGATGATAAAAGATTCCTGTGTCTCTGCTTACTATCCACATTATGTTCTCCTGTGGGTAGTAATAACACCAGCCGTACAGCTAAGAGGCATACGCACCATACATTTTTACTCCCTAAAAAAAGGAAAATGTGCCTAACAAAAACGAGAAACAATCAACAATCAAAGCGCCACTGATATTTTCATTTTTTTAGTGACCAGTAGAGCAGTGGCATATTAAGGAACTCTAATAATAGTAATGCCCAATCTCAAGAGGAATTTTAAGGGTAAAGAACATCTTTAATTAAGCAGAAAGTATGCCTATTGGCAAAGCTAATAACTTTTTTACTCCCATAAAAATAATTTGACTCCAATTAGAGAGCACCATCTGATTAGAGCCCTGCTTGTACTCCTGACATAGGAAGTGAAATGATAGGGCACATCATAAAATGTATAGTTTTGCCCATCCTTCCGCACCACAGTGAAAATTAAACACGAGCCTTACTGAGGTTTATTATGGTGCTCTGTTGAAGAAAATCACACATATATGCCTTTTAAGTTTGAATCCACTGGGGTCCTTTAAGACAAGTTAACAGTGTCTGAGATGGATGGGGATGCAGATCTTACTCGTATATCAATAATCAGACTGACTCATGAAGTTGGCAAACATTAACTGTTTTAATAACAATTCTTTAAAACACTGAGTACCACAGACATCAACGGACGTTCGCTAAAGTCGCTCAGCGATTTTCATTTAAAAAAATTCTTTTATAACAGAAATGTGTCATAAGTGATGTCATCCTATGTGGAAAAATAACAAAACTTACTAGGGGATGTGATAGGCTTAAAGGGAACATCTAAGTATACTTTCTATATGGCGGGATCGTGATTGGGTCTCTAAGGTCAGGTGGACAACTAAGCCCACCCCAAGTGCAAGTCATCTTCCATGTCATGAAAATACACAATTTTCTATTGGCTTCTCTAACTATAGGGTTCCTTGTTATGTGGCCCTCTACAATTGGTTGGGACGCTTGTACTCTTCTGGAATATTCCACTCTCCAGCAGCACACAAGCTGGTAGTGCAGGTCCTGGAGGGTTGGCCTCGTCATGCCTCCCCACCCAATTAGCCCAACATCCATGATCACTCCTGAGGTCTACCATTTAATTAATGCGTTTGAACTCAGCCTGGTGAAGGCTCACTGTCCCTGCGAAAAAAAGGGAGTGAAAGCATGGCTTTATCTTCTGGTCTCGGTGTATCTCGACCCAAAAACTATTTTCATCTGACCATTTTACTAGAGACCAAGCTTTGAAATACTTTGTTGCATTTAATACTATTAAATCAAGAAACATTGGCACTTCTAGTGTTTTTCCATTACAACTCAAACAGGAGCTTGGCTTGTTTCTCACATTCATTGTATCTTCTCTAGTAGATAACCAGGCTCTTGATGGCTCCGACTCTTGACACTGGGCCAGGCAAGCCTTCTTGAATCTTCCTTTACCGTCAGCTATTCTATTCTGCTGTGCCACACTTCCAGCCCTTTAATTCACGTGGTCCAACTTTGCTAACATGCGTTGTGGAACATTTCGATTCTATACATTCCTATAAATACATTGGCGCATCGCCTGCCGTCTATTCACTATGTAGCCAGCCTTATGATTACCTTGTCTACTTGCGTTACTGCGTCTGTACATTTGTAAAATGGCTTCGCATTTTCTTCAGTGCTTCTCTGCAAGTGCAATCTTCATTTCACTCCGAAATGTTGCTTAATTCGCTACTTCATCATCAGATTATATAGGGTCTATATTCTTTCTTCACTGGCATCTCTTTTTGGTGCATCATTTCTGCTTCATGTGACGTCACCAGTCTTCTCTTTCATTCGTCTTCGCAGTTCTTCCGGAACTTCCTTCAGAACATCATTTCTCCACGGATACATACAGTGCTTTCTCAATGGATGGCTTGTTTCAAGGACTGTTTGCGGTAATAGTACCATTATCGGCTTTGCGCATGTTGCAATTTCCGTCTGCCTTCAGATGTGTGGAATAGGGGCGGGACTTCTGTAGAGATACTTGGCTCCTTCTCTACAAGTTAATAGCATCAATTAATCAGAGATTCAACTGATTGTGTGCCTTCCTCTGTAACTATGAATCCATCTTCTGTAATTCTTTGTTATATGTTAAATAAGTTGCAGGGGGATGGTAGAGACTATACACACAGAACACATGGTTACATTAAAAAGCCCTCAGGAGCTGAGCATAGAAAGAAAAAGAAAGTGCTGTTGTCTAAATGGGTACTAGAAGTTCTATCCTTTAGCAATCAAGCAACACATGTCCTTCAGTGTACTGCCAAAACGTCTGACTTGGTTTTTGAAATGTGCTGTTTTTTTCACCACCCACAAGGAGTGATGAACTGTGCTCTTCCACCTTTACCCTTCCCGGGCCCCTGTGGTACCCTCCAATACTAGTTGACTGAGCACTGTAAAAAGAGAGTGATTGTAGCAGTAAACACTCACTGGAATATTTGCAGACCCACAATACTTTGCAAGCAAGGCATATTTAATGCCTCAACATATGAAGTGCATTTTAAGAATGTCATGACTCTGTATGTAGACAATTCTTTTACACGACTGTTTGCAACATACCCCACCCTTATATCATTGAGTAGGATTACGCAAGTGCTCAGTGAAACCGCATTTGTATAGAAGCGTGTTATCATGAATGTTTGAATGTCTATGCCCAAAGGCACTCTGAACACTTGAAAATGATGCAGATTGTGTGAAAAGTAGTCTCTTGCCTGAATATCCAGTGTCCTAATACTATGGACGAGTAATTTCAGGCATAGTCCATACCCATAATCGCTTATAGGCTAAGTAATTTGCAATGTTGCTCTCCACTTATAGGGTAATGTTAGTAATGCTAAAGTAAATTTGCCTTCTCAAAATCTTTAGAAGGCAAATTAATATTTTAGTTTTATGTGTTCACTTGCAAGGGGGCATCTTCAAAGCACTTGCATGACATATGTACAATGAAGAGTAAGTATGGAATAAGGTTACACATCCAAGTAGCCGGCTTACTTACAGTCAGTATCTGATATTTGAGCTTGTAGTTCAATTATATAGTGTGGGTGACACATTTGGTAAGGCACAATGAGTAACAGAAATTCTGGCGCCTGAACATTATTCATGTTACAACAAACATAAAACAAGTGGGTGTAGGTAGATGCCTGCTAACCTTTCGCAGAGCCAAGAGAGGAAGAGTCAATGTTGTCCATCGTTGTCAATGTGTTCTGGAGCAGAAATTGTAGTCATATGGTAAAAGTATGGTCAAGTTTAGGAGTTATGGGTGGGGAGGGAACATTATTTGGTTAATGTGTGCAGGCATGTCTTGGTTAGATTCTTCTGTTCATGGAGATAGTTGTTCATATTAATTTTCTAACCTCTTGTGTGTACATTTTGCTGGTAGGGATTTTAGGTGTTTTAACGGTCACCCTTGCATACTTGTGTAATGCAAATGAACAGAATATAGTTGTTTATTTTAAGAGAGAGAATATTTCAGGTAATTGCTGTGGCTTGTGCCTTATTTTGAATTGGTGAGAATTGTCTGTGTGCGCTGCTAAAAATCTTCTGAGCGGCACCCAGAAGCAAGCTAGGCAAGCGCACATGCTCACAGTTTAGAGGGAACAGTGATCCACACATGCATTCTCTTTGATTACATCTTGAGGCCTTTTGTTGGGATGCTAGAAGGGGGCCTTGTTCTTGTTTGCTTGATATTGAGAGATACCTCTAGGCTCATTCAATTCCACAGAATCAGTGCTAATTACAAAGCCCAGAGTATAAAGCTGATCTTTTGCCATCCATATGGTGTTCTGGATGACTCGGGAGTTCATCCAGAGCCTGACTGAGTTCAAGTTTGTGTTAGATAAGAACTCCACTAATGCAATATCTGTGGTGTTAATGTCTTCAAGTAAGGGAATGTCAGAAAAAATGGCCAAGATCGACCTCCAAATCAGGTCATATTGAGTGGATGGGCTCTGTTTACAAGCTAGCTTAAGAGAGAAATTTGCTGGCAGTTTTATATTTTTCATTATCTTGGAATTCATGTTTGGGTTTGGATTGTCCATCGGGGACTTAGATTTTGTGTTTATGGCTGATTGAATCAGTTGCAGAATCTCAGGAGCAACTTGAGCCATCAGAGCATGATTTTGCTCGAGGGTCGTTGCAAAATTGCAATCTGTTAGGGCAGGAGAGCTGTGGGGTAGGTGGGAGTTATGAGGCTGATGCTGAAGACCAGCCAGTCCATTCTGGGTACACGACCCAGATTTGGAGGGCAGCACAGATTTGCTCTCAGTGACCTGTTGAGCGGATGCTGCACCCCCCTGCTTCAATTGGGTGTCAGAGAATTTCGGGCAATCCGTTTGCCCTACATCTTGATTTTTATCAATCTTTGTCAAAATGGAAAGTGATGGTTGACTAGTCATATAAGTGTCAACCGTTTTTCTAATCTCCTGATGGAATTCTTTAATGCTCAATTCAGAGCATTATCTTCCATCCGCAGTGGCTGATTTAGTCGAAATTGAATCAGTTGGACTCAATTTACAGTTGTCATGCTTATCTTGGGCTAGCGCTGCTGTAACAAGATCATCCTGAGGGGCATAAGGCTCCAATGGATTTAATACTTCAGGCAATGGGTTTGTCATTTTGTTAAGAGTGAGCTGCTGGTATATTTTGGAGACTATATTCGCCATCAGTATTGTACTTTTGTTTGGGGCGTTCAACCTCTTAATAAACTGTTTTGTTTTTGCAGTGTTAATGTTCTTTGAATTATTTTGATTCTGTCGCAATTTAATTTGAGGGTTGCAGCATTAAGACGAGATGCGCTTGGTGTTTTTAGAAAAGATGGTATACGCAGCTTTTGAAGCTTTCTCACCCTGATACTGGATATGACTCAGGCTCTTTTATATACTTGCGGGCTCAATGTTTAATCCAGTGTCAGGGCAGAGCAGCTTGACATTTGCGCCAGGGTCGCAAATAATTTTCTCGATGAGGGGGAGAGTTCCAAACACTGTTTCTACCACAGCTGAGTGATACGCCACCGCCTTCAAAGAGTGAGCACCTTCAGATGTTTGAGTGGTGACAGCCATGGAGATCGGAGGAAGTTTAGATTCTGGACATGAGTTACTCAACTTGAGCTGTATCAAGGACGTAGTCTTGTATTGGCACAATAGTAATTTCGCAATTTGAGCCGCTTGCTCATTGAGTTTACCATTTAGTGTTTTGAACAGCGTAGCTAACGTTAGTAGAGATAACTGCATAGCATTTAAAGCAATTTCCAGTAAGTGAAAGCCTCCTTCCGTACAATTCGTGGCGATGGGTTCGGAGTTGGGTATCTGCGAGGCAGTTGGTCTGCGTGGAGTGGGAGCACAATATGATACATTAATGTTAGAGTTACTCTTATCACTACTAGTGAACATGATGGGGGATTTAGAAAGATTTTCAGGGAGCAGGTTCGGGGAGAAACACAAATTGGTTAAAATGAGATCAATTATGGCCACATCAGAATTCACAGTAATTATTGACCCATCGAAGGTGGCTATTTGAGCTGTCAAGGGTACATTATCCAAGAGACTAGTGTCCGTGAATGAGTTACGCTCCTTGAATTGGGCACCGATTTGCTCAGAGCCACCACAAGGAACAGCTTGTTCAGACTTACCAATAATTTTGACATAATTGACATAATTGGCACCATTTCCATCCGGAGATGGGATCGTTCTTTGCACAACGACTCTCGGGCAAAGTACGTCAGTAGTTACCGTTGGGTCTAAGAGTCCATCAGTTGGAGTTGATGTGGGCATGACGACATGTTGGTCTTTACAATATTTCCGTATATCTGTCATGACCATGACTTGAAGCCAAGCTTTATGGATTTCTGCCTCTGTGAGTCTTTCGGGGTAGAGCAGGTCTGATTTAAGAGGCACTTCCTTGGGTTCACAACGAGAGTCAGCTGCTCGTGCTTCCGTCAACAAGCCCTTTGGCATGCCAGTTTTTAGAGTGGAGCACATTGATTTACTAAACACATGGGCACACCCGAGGGACCCGGAAGGAGCCGCCTCACCGAGGCAAAGAGGAAAAGAGGGACTTCACGGGGCTTCTATCGGTGCGCGTGCGCAGCTGCGCACAAGGGGTCGCCTGTATTGCTACGTGCTAGCAAGAGGTGTGGGTTGTACCAAAATTAATAATAAAGCCAAATACTGGCTTTTAGATTGATCTAAATAAAAAATAAAGATGTAGAGTATATATTAGTTCACCATATGGAGTCTGAAAGTGTTTTTTAAAGATGATTTGATGAGCAGTAAGTACTGTGTGCAATCCGGCACAGTTCTACCAAAACAGCAGGCAAGTGGAGCTCAGGGCAAAGAGGGTCTTCACTGGGTTTCTCTCGGTGGGTGCGCGCTGGTGCACGCGAAGAGACGCCTTTTTTGCTACGTGCTAGCAAGAGGCGTGGCTTGTACCAAAATGAATGATAAAGGCAAATACTGGCTTTTAGATTGATTGTGTGCAGTCTGGCACAGTTCGCCCAAAACAGCAGGCGAGTGGAGCTCCGGGCAAAGAGCGACTTCACAGGGCTTCAGCAATTCACAATTACTGAAGAATGAACACCTTTCACACTTAAAGTCCTTATTCTATATGCTATCAATGTCAATATTTAAGGGTACATGCGAAGAGAAGGTTAATACTTTGTGATATTTGTGCTACTGATGTATTTTACAACAATGCAGTTGAATAGATTAAGCCAATCTATTTCTGTGTTGATATGCATCCAGTTCTACACATTTTTTAGATGTTTTCGATGAAAAAACAATGAATGGTTTTGTGTTTCCAATTTTTGCTTAGCAAATTCAGCAGTTCAGGCAACCTGGGTAAAGGAACTCTTTGGATCCCAAGCATGTATTCCATTGATTTTTGCAATTGTGGGTGCTTGAAATCAAAAGCGATAGAGGCAATTAATGCAGTCATACTAAATATTTATTTTAAAAGTGATTCACAGAGTCTTATGATTATGCCCAAAGTTGAAGGAACATAAGGGAAAATTAAGGACCATTGTAATTGTGTGGCCTCATACTGGCCTATATTCAGTCATGGTAAATCATTTGATGAATCACTTGGTCACTCTGGTTTGAGACTTCTGAGAGAGTTGTGTATCTGGTTGGTACATACCTTTTTGATCAAGTGTATAAAATATGCATTGGGCCTTATTATGACCCTGGCAGTAGCTGAGCCGGTAAAAAGTGCACAGCTGCCACCGGAGTCATTTTTTTCAGGCGCCTGGCAATGGGGAATTACCGGGGCATTACAGCCAGCAGTCCCGGTAATTACCCATAGCCAGGTGCCAGAAAAAAAGTACTCCCTATAGGACTGTATGGGAATGGGGAGGATGGAAGAACTGGCACCGTTGTTACCAGACCGGCATACTCATAATGAAGCCCATTGTCTCATAATAGTTTTTGTAATTTTCTGTAGAGCAAAGATATGTACTGAATGATGAAAGTTAATGTTCAACAATCAGGTTCCCAATGATGCATTTTTTAACACAGCTTTCTTGGCACATAGGCTGTTTCAGCCTATTGTATAGTCACGTCCTTAATAAAAGAAAGGAGGGCATACAACATGTTGTCAAGGGTTTTGACCCATGTTGAATTATTAGGCGAGAAAAAAACTGAACCAATAGACTGGGTAGATGTGGGGATGAGCTGTCGCCACCCATCATTCTATCTCAGAACAAAACTAAATCAATAGATTGGGTAGATGTGGGGATTGAGCTGTCGCCACCCAGCTGCTTGCTAAGAATCCTGTGTATCCAGAACCACAGACCAGACCAGACACTGTATCCAGAACCACTAGCAGAACCACAGACCAGACCAGAACCAGAGAACCAGTACTGGAAATCGCCAGAACCGCAGTCCAAACCTGACCAGATCCGTGACGGAGGCCCATTAATTCCAAAATTAGGAGTGAGTATCCTTAGGACTGTGAAAAAAAAAAAACAATCTCTTAGTTTAAAATAATCTAATTCAAACTATTTTAACCTATTACAACTGCATCATCAGAAATCGTGTCCATCCTGTTGATTCAAAACCTTCCAAAGCGCATCTGTCATTCTGAAACTGTAATTTCAATTCTGAAAATCTACCTCCACTAAATCGTCCACATCTCGGGAACTGTTTGTCCTAGGAACGAAATTCCATCTTGAAGCTAAGATTCTAAGCTTTCCAGCGAACCTAAAACCAACTTGCTACTCCTATAGTTTTTCCGTAATCGCGCTCGACGCACTCGGAAAAATTGCTGCGATTTCCGATTTGGCTCAATTTCTTCACGTTTCAAAATAGCAGCTCCTTGCTTTCTTTTGCTGAAATTCGTTTGCAACCTGATAATCATTCATAGAGCATTGCTAAAGTGATCCTGAGCTAATTTAAAGTAGCTATCACCCACCCTGAACCTCTAGAGGGAATTAAAATAATTTTAGTATATTTTTCACTGCATTGCCACCACATTTAAAAGGATTTTGCCTGTGTTTAAAATCATCCTTGTTTCTCTAAGCTTGCTAGGGGGGAACTGAATTCGTATTGTACTGTGATTGTATTCCTGAAGACTGCGTGCATTACTTCCATCTCCTTACATTGCATAGGGGGGAGTGAATTGTCAGAGAAAAGTAATCATATTATCTTTTGCTGAAGTCATATCAAATTATTTCTGTGTTGCATTCTGTCCCACCTTGCATTTCCTTGAACCATATAAAGCATTCTCTGCTACCTTAGTCCTCTGTTCCTAGTCATAAGTCACCAGAACTGTGCTATTGTAGGATTACCTATTGCTGATTACTGCTCATATTCACAAGTGTGATATCAATTATTAATTTATTATAAAAGTGCAAAATATATATATATATATTGTTTAATTCTCAAATAAACCTTTTACATTTGCAAAACAAACTTACTTCTTGGCTCAGTGGGGTCATGGGGATTCTAAAAGAGGGGTGTTATATAAGGGTTGTCATCCAGAGTACACGAACTGGACATAAAAATATATAAATAAGAGCTTCCCTTGAGCAATCCCAGACAAGGCACTGACTTAGTGGGACTGCTTGATTGGAGTCATTGGCAATGTGTATTGGAAAGGAATTGATGAGGTTGAACAATAAAATTGAACGGGAGCAAGAGTTTTTGGAAATGTGCCCAAATCTGTATGCCAGTTGTTAAAAGATTGCATCATCATATTTTTCTCTTCTTCTACAATTACACACCAGTTGCAATATTTATTTATTCATTGCTGTTTTGTAAGGTGCCAGCAGAGAAGTAAGTCGCTTTGCAACATGCCAAGAGAACTGAGAGGGATGGAGTGGTAAAAGGTGAAAGAAGGGAAATGAGCAACTGAGCATTCCGTTTTTGGAATATTCCAGAACAGTTAAATTCAATAGAGGTCTGGGAAGAGAGAATGGCAAAACAATCTAAGTAAGCTCTCAAAATGCTTTTTTGTAATTTTTGCAGCCTTTCAGCAGCTAATGGTGAATCTCTAATAGTTTAAAGTCATTGATATTATCTCTGATTGCTGGGCTGCAAGAGTTGGATACTCTATTATTGAGGCTGGCCAATAACAATATACTGAATAAAGAAATAAGATGTTTGAGTATCCTTATTTTCGTGCCCCAATTTATGTAGTTTATTGCATTCAAAATACCTCTCCAATTTTGAATCATAATTATCAACATTATAGTCATATGCATCAGTTTCTGAATGTTGCCCGCCACTTCTTTCCAAAATTACTATTCAATTGTAAATCATGATTGTCAACATACATTTCACTTGCTTTATTACTTACCTCCTTAGTCTCAAATCATAATTGTCATTTTCAAATGTTCGTACTTCAATTTTCATGCAACAGTCTGTAATTGCTCCCCTTAATTTGCTCTTGAGTGTCAATTCTTGTCATCATCAAATGTTTGTACATATATTTTTGTATGTCATTTTCATAGTTTTCCCCACATGCATCTAATTTTGTGCTCTGCAAAATACTACACTCAGCACATGTTTCTCCATTCCTGTTGAATGGTTCACCTGGAGGGGTATTTAGTTACAATTCTGTGCTGGAAAATAAAAAAACAATAGAAAAAGAAGAATGACAATTTAAAGCATGAAAAATGGTGATGGGTTTACTCAAATTTGACTAATTGGTTTATGCTTAGTTTTTTTGTACTTAATTATATCGTTATCTGTGTATAATGCTGTGTGTAATTATTTATTCAATTACTCACTTTTCATCTTGGCGATGTGTGTTGATATCTTGTTACAGCTTGCCAAGTTGCGTTATTCTGTAAACAACTTGGTCACAATTCCCGATTTATTATATTTTGTAAATATTCACTCTGATACCTAATTTGGATGAATTCAAATTGGTTCCACATCAGTATCTGAACGTAATCAGTTCCTTAAGTCAAATGTCTATCATGTTCTAATGTATGTGAGTAGAGTCTCTATTCCCTTTCACCTTTTGATCTAGTGTGGTTTCCCTTATAGGTTTGTGTTTCCTCGTGGCATGATAACTGTGTTAGAAACAAAATGGCTATCTTTTATAGTTAATATGATGACGCGGGCGCGTTTTGTATTGCACGTTCGCGTCATCACGTTGTCCTCTATCTCACTTTGGGAATGGTTTACGAATTTGTGTTTCTGCTTCCATTTAGATTGCATAATTGCCACTTGTCGCCAAAGATGTTACAAATTTACATACTCCCCATTTCCAAATGTCACAAGAAATGATTCATTTCGGTATCTGAATAAAGTCCAGAAGTGTAACTGTCCATTAAGCATAATGATTTTCTTTGTCTCAATAGTGTCTCCCTATTACCTCCTCTTGTTGACATTTGGGTTTTTTCTATGCCAAAATATTTTATTATATCAATTTTTTCCTGGTTACTTTCTTATACAAAGTGAAATTCCAGAGGGTATCTTAAGTATTTATGATTTGATTTATCTCAAATGCTCAGCAATTCTGTTTTTTAAAGGACGAATCGTGCTACCATAATATAGTTTGGAGCAGATAGGTTTACAGGGTAATTCATGGAATAAATGTGTGCCGAAAAGGGGAGCGCAAGCTTAAAATCGCAGCGCACGCGTGCCAAAGCCGCGCATGCAGCCATTCATCGATTCATGGAATGCGCTGCGCTAGTAAAACTGATATGTGCGCGAAATCCGTGGGTGGCGCACGCGGGTGCACATGTCACTAAACGGCATGCGTACGTGCACAGGGAAAGCGCACATCGTGTAGTACACACAAGAAAAGTGGGCGGAACACGGGGCGTAACACGCAGAATGAGGAACAACACGTGAAAATGTGGGCGTTACGGGGGAAGTACAGCATACAGCATGTATTCATGGAATCAAACAGGGGAAAGGCGTGCGCCAAAAAAGACGCACTAATCCGGAAACATGTACGCCAGCAGGAAGTGGCCCCACGCAGCATAAAAGTGTGCGCAAACAACAAACAAGCTCAGACGCTACGATGAATATACCGTTCCGGGCAGCAGTGGTCGTGGGGCACTGCATGAGGAGGAGGATAGCCAGGCCCCACATTTTATTACCCAGGACCAGCCTTTTTGGGATGCCTGATGATCAGGTCTATGGGAGGTACAGGTTTCCACCACACATAATCCTAAACCTGGTGAGGGAGTGGGAGGATGACCGCACATCACCCACCCTGTGGTCGCAAGCACTGAGCCCCTTGGAAAAGGTGCTCAATGTACTGCAATTCTTGTCTACTGGTTCATTTCAGCGGACAAGTGCCATAGTGGGGGGTGTGTCACTGGCCACACAGTCACACTGCCTACACCAGGTGTTGGCCATCATGACCGCACGCCCCTCAGTCCGCAGGCCCATATACATGCCCAGAACACCTACAGAAAGGCAGGATGTTGTCCAGCAATTTTACGGGGTGGCACACTTCCCCAAAGTCCTAGGTGCCATTGATTGCACCCATGTGGCTCTAAGTCCACCCGGGCCACTGATCATATCTATCGGAACAGCAAGCACTGGCATTCCATCAATGTGCAGGTTGTATGTCATGCCAAGGGAATCATCACCTCAGTATATGCCAACTATCCAGGGTCCAGCCAATATAGTTTCATATTCAGAATGCCACCCCTAAACCGGGACCTGGAAGCTGGCTGGCATGGCGACACATGGCTAATTGGTGAGTATAAATGCCTCTGCACATGCATGCCTGTCAGAAACTGAGAAATGGGAAAACCCCACTAATGACAACCATTATCACCTCCCCAGGAGACAGTGCCTACCCTCTGAACACCTACATGATGACTCCAATTCGCTCCCTTGACCGCTCTGGTGGGCACCTGCTATATGCCCCCGCAGTAATGTGCAGGATCATAGTGGCAGCATGTGTCCTGCACAACGTTGCAACCCGGCGAGGCGTGCCGGTGGACATGGTGATGCGACCACATCCCCAACCACATGCACGGCCGCTGCGCATGGGAGGTGAAAGGGCA
The DNA here is from genome assembly GCF_040938575.1 of Ambystoma mexicanum. Taxonomy (NCBI): domain Eukaryota; kingdom Metazoa; phylum Chordata; class Amphibia; order Caudata; family Ambystomatidae; genus Ambystoma; species Ambystoma mexicanum. The sequence goes on from NC_090934.1 coordinate 515,540,592, forward strand.
TGTGGTAAGGCAGCCTGGACCCAGCTTGTGGCAAATTACTTCACCTAAAATCCCACCCCTGCGGAGTGCACACAAGCCTGGCATAAACCAGCTCACAATCAATGATGATGACAAAAGGGACAGTCAACTGTCACAACCATACCAGCCTGAGATTGTTCACCTGGAAGTACTACATTGTGTGCGTCCCTAGTTACTCAAAGACATCCAATGCTGTGTCAGAAAAGGCACTAATTCATGCAGCATGAATGACTACCCCCTTGCAAAATACCACATCAAAATAGTGGCATGTCAGCCAACACCTCCCCAACACACCATGGCATGGCATGCAATGTAAAAGCAACCAAATGAATGCACAACACATGACACAAGTGTCACAAAGTGCACTGTCCTAAATAGAAACAGGTCACAGACAATTTGCTCCCCATAATGAATAAAAAAACAAAACACATGAACAAATACTTACCAGCAAGAGAAAACATCAGTGCATGTTCAAACAGTGGCAATATATGAGAATTAAAAGTGCAAGTGTCACAACCTCACTAAGGCAGCACATAGACCCCTTCCAACTGCAAAGTGATGCTGGTAGGCAAATGTTTCAGTGCACTGCATACAACATGAACTGCATCTGCAAAGTAGACGGGCTTGTTAAGACATGAAGAAGGTACATGTATATAAGGAAGAAGTCATGGATGCAGAACCATACATAAATCCACCATGCAGTGGAGATTTCTACAAAAATACCCACTAGGAATGTATACACAGTTTTGACTACAGACTGTCCACACAATTTATGGGAGCCCAATGTCACTGTGTAAGTTACTGTCACTTGGTCACCATCTTTGCAAGCCCATGGAAAGGGAAGCAGGAGGGGGTGTGTGTCAGGAACCCAAGCATCTAACCCAAAGACAGGACAAGCCTGCATGTGCCCAGCTGGAATACACAGTGGATGCCTACGGGAGCCACACAAAGCAACACACTGTTTAAAAAAAAAAGAAAAAGAAATGGCCATGTGTGGACTGGGGGTGGGGGGGCACCCAGGAGGGATGAGGTACAGGGTGCACCCCAACACCCACATGCGTGGATGTTGCGAAAAAAAAGAAATACCTCCATGGGCTCATGGCATGCACGGCTATGCTACAGTGGGAGAACTGATGTTGCTGTCATCACCCTCTGGTGGTACTTTAGAAGGTGGCCGTGATATAGGAGGCAGACCACCCAAATCCCTGGCATGTTCCTCCATGGCAGAAAGCAGGCGGGTCTGAAAGGTTTGGTTCTGCAGGATGATGGCACGAAGATCCCCATGCAGCGCCTCACGGGTAGCACGAATTCCGGCCTGTATGGCCTTACGTGATGCCCGGATCTCCTGACAGGTTGCCTGGAGCTCAGCTGACAGTGTGCATGTCAGCTGCTCCAGCTGCTGTTCTGCCTTGTACTCTGGCACACCTCAAGTTCACACAGAGTATCTCTGAGGGAGCTGTGTTCCAACCTCAGGTCTTCCCTGTGGGCCTGTGACTCTAGGGATATGGCTGTGTCTCCAGTCCAGCCCGTCACTCCCTGTCGGAAGCCAACATGTCCTCCCTGTGTGAGTGGCAAATGGACTCTGTTGCCTGCTGCTGGAGCTCCATCTGCCTTTCAGGGGGGAGAATGGAAGTGGTCACCCTATCCATTGCCTGAGCCATCATTTCACACAATGTCCCCTGTTGTGCTGCTATAGTGTTCATGGAGTTCTCCCACACAGTATTGCCTGGTGGCACACGGCCGCTGCGTTGGCGGGCACCACACCTGCTTGGGTAAAGGTGATGTGCACCTTGCTGTGCTGGCACTGCCTGAGGCTGCAGGACTGCATTCCTCCTTTGATCTGCTGGCCCAGGAACAGGAGCAAATATTGTGGAGTGTGTCCCTGCATCCATAACTGCCACAGGCGGACTTTCCAACACTGAAATTCCCATAGAGGGGTCTACCCCTGGTGCAGGTGGGTTGGACAGAACAGGATCCCTGCCAGAAACACTCACCTGCGATGGGACATATGCCTCAATGTCCGATTCAGCACCTGATTCATAGAGGTCTCCAGAGGTGTACCCAGAGACACCCCTGGACAGGATGGTCTGTAGGACAATTGGGTTTTCACCCACCACCACCGCACGTCCTCCACTGGTGCCCGGTTGTGGCTCTGAGTACTCCTGGCTCTGTGCCATCTCCTCCTTCTCAACAGCATCAAGTGCCTGATCACCTGCAAAAACATGAAAGATTACTAATGGAAACAGGCATGAGCACCATAGCACTCACACATAGGCATGACGAGGCAGAGATCCAGGACATAAATGATACATGTCACACATAACAATAACTCTAGCATGCATGCACTGTCAATGAGTTGGAAGGGGAGGCAAAAAGCAGACACTGATGATGCCAAGATGGAAAACCAACACATGTGCTGCATGCTGGATAGCGCTGGCATCAAACATTAGCCTGTTAGTGGCATGGACAATCCACATACATGACACATGCCAGCACACAGACGGCACATACCATAGCCATGGCAGATTAGACATTGACACCCAGATGTTAGCAAATCAGTACTGTCACCCATCCATGTGAGATGGACATCATGATATAAAACATGGAAAAAAGAGTGTGAAAACACGCATGCGCCACATGCTGTAACAAAGCCTGTGTTCACTGATGCAGTGATGGCAGGCACATGAATACATCAATGGTTGGTCACTTCGACATGAGAGGATACAATTGTCATGTTCAACATTCAAACAGGGCCCCAAAATGATTGTGTGCTGGCCATGTGTAGGTGCACATTACTCAATCAGCCTGACTGTCCAACTCTTTCCCATAATAAGTCACGAAATGTGGCCCATTGTGCGGTGTAATCTATGACTGAAGTATGTCACATTTGGGACAGTAGGCCACAAAAATGTCTGGTAAAAATGCTAATAATTTAATCAATCTGGCATAATGAACAGGAAAACAGTATGAACAATGTTGTGGCAGGAGGACAGCTGAAGGCCAAGTGGAATAATCATGTGCAAAAAGTGAACTGTGGTCAGAAGGGATACTGTGAACCGGAAACACAAGTCCGGGGAATGGTTTTGAGGGACCACATGGGTGACCCATAGCAGTCATGACTACACAGCTTCACCTGGCACTCAATCAGTACACATCACCCAAGCAACATACACATGGATTGCACACACATGCATGATCACTCACCGGACATTGCTTCAAGATGTGGTAGGTCTCCCACGCCTTGGATCTGATCCTCTGTGATGAATGCTCGAACGATAGACTCATGTTCAGTGAGTTGTTCCTCCTCTGGTGGAGACCCACTGCCAGTCACCAGAGTAGAGGCATGATTTGAAGCCAGCTTGTTCTTTGCTCTGCGTTTCAGTTCATTCCACCGCTTAGAGCAATCATCAGCTGTGCGCTTCACAAATCCAAGGGGACTAATGTGGTCCATGATGGTCTGCCAGTGGGTCCTATGTTGAGCAGTCATAGGCTTGCACCCTGCAGTCACCACCATTTTGTGGCCATGGGCTGGCACATAGCCCACAAGTGCATCTAGTTCGGCATTATTGAAACTAGGCTTCCTTGATGTGCCAAAGTGTGTAGCCGTGTCTGCGGTCCCAGCCTGTACCGCAAGAGCACCATTCTTCCTCTTGGAAGGTTGTGCGGACCCTGAGTGGCTTATGGCGCTCTGGTTGGTAGGGGCAGAAGCGCAGGAGGACTGGGCACTGGAAGTAGCCAAAGGCACGATGACCAAAGGTCTCCCTGCAGGCACTGGCTGCTGGGTGATGTTGACAGGACCAACCTCTGTGTGATGGACTTGGACGAACACTGTCCCGGCTGGGAGACTCGGAGCTGGGATGGATTGAGCTGCAGCTGCCCCTGCAGCCTCCTCACCTTGGCTACTTGGGGCAGCAGATGACATTGCTGCCCCAGATCCACGTGGCCTGGTGACAGCAACTTTCACCGCCACACGTGGCTTAGACTTGGTGACACAGAAGTCAGCCTGGGAGTCAACCTGTGCCAGTTCGGTTGACAATATCGGCCGGTTTAACAAGGCCTGAGCTGGGATGGTGTCAGCTACATCTCGCTGAACCATTGGGGGGGGGGCATAGGTGTCCCTGATTGGTCCTCCACACACTGGCCTCTTGGGCCACCCTGCACATCCTGGCCATGTCCCCTACCATGCCCACCTCTTTGAGGTCGGCCACCTTTGCCTCCCTTACTGCTTGGTCGCCTCCCAACCATGGCACTGATGTTGTTGTGGGTATGGGAGTTGCAGTAAACAATTGTCCTGGGCAATTGGGGTGAAAGGGGTAGGGTACTAGATGGAATATGTATCCTAGTGCTTTAGCAAGGCTGTCTGTGACCCCTGGGGGACGATGACGGGTCACGCAATGCACAGGCCCCCCGAAAACAATATTTAACGTGCACGCAACCCCTGGTAGACCATGTGCGTGGAATGAAGAACCCGCACTACGCTGTGGCACCCAGAATCACAAAAATAAACGTACGCATGGTACACGCAGCCTACAATGACCTCTGAATAGGTACGCGACACACGGCGGCAACCACAGTTGATAAATACGTGCGCAACTCACCGTCTGCCGGGAAAAATAACATGAAAAAGACACGCGTGTGCGCGTTGGCAACACCCCCGCCAAAAGAAGAATTGAACGCTGTCTGAGTATACAGGGAGTATGAACTGGAACCGTTGTGAAGTAATCGCGTGTGAACCGACAAGAAGTACAAGAATCACCCGCTTGCTCTCCACAAAGAGTACGTACAAGAAAATGGCGTCCTATGCCATTTTCTTGTACGTGCTCTTTGTGGAGAGCAAGAAGACTCCCGACTGGTATTCCATCACTGCACAGCCCAGCCCCAGGACCCAGTTGCCCACCCACACCTGCCTCTGGGGTTGTCATGTCAGACACAATACCATCTGGCACCACTGGCAACCCCCAGCGAGAGAGGCAGAGGGCTACCAGCTTCAGTGCAAATGAAGTTGGTATCCTGGTGGAGCAAGTCCTGGGGCAGTATGATGCCCTCTTTGGAAGTTTGCGCACCGACAATGAAGGACAGAAGAGGATCTGGATGGACATTGTGACTGCCAGCAACGTGGAGGGGGTGGCAGTCTGCAACATTCAACACATCTGGAAGCGCTGGGAGGACTTCAGGTCCAGGACCCTCAACAAGGCCCGGGCCTCTTGAAGGCAGCGGATGCCAAGGGGTGCCGGGTCCGCCTACCCAACAACCAGATGAGGGTCCTGGAATGTATACGCCCAGCGCTCCACCTCCAGATCCTTAAGAGGCAGACCCATCTGGAGTCAAGCGGTAAGTTTACATGCATACTGATTGTATGCTGTGCATGTTGTTGTGTGGAAGGAGTGTGCAGGTTGTACATATGTATGTGTAGGGCCATGTATGCATGTGTATGTACAGGGAAATGAGCCTGCCGCATGTGAGTCCTCTCATGTGTGAGACACATCGATGGTGTATGTGTTGATAAACATGCTGGCCAAACGCAGGTGTGGGTGCACACATTTTTACATTTCTGTGTATGTACAGTGGCATGGTTGTGGTGTCACACATGGATGGTGGTTCCACCAGCATGTATCTGCACTATGTACATGTGCATGTGTGTGTATTTGACAAGTCTGTAACTGTGATACACCATGGATGCATGTGACACTGACATGTAGGAGGCTGATTGCCAGATGTGACATGGATGGCGATGTTATCACTGCGACAGGTGGTGGAGATGTACATATGCATGTATGTCTGGTGGTGTGTGTGCATGTGTTTTGCACTCCCCGTGTTGCATGTGACGTGAGGCTCACCTTCGGCTGCTCATGCTGTTGTTTGTGTATGGATGGTGCTGCCTGGTGCAACATTCCTGTTGATTTGCTCATGTGTGTGAGTTGAAATGACATGTGTGTTGGGGAGTGTGATGCCATATCTGAAGTTTGACACTGCCACTCATGTACAACTGTCATGTGTTTATCAGACCATTGTACAGTGCCCTGATTCCTGTGTTCTATCTCTCCCTGTCTGCAGCATCAACTGATGAAGAGGGCGGAGACGATGCTGTGGAGCTAAGCAACAGGGATCCCACTGCCAGCCGGAGACGCAAGTCCTGGCTCCCCTCCCAGGTTGTCATCTCGTCGGGGAGTGAGGAGTCTGGTGCCCGCATCCATGGCCGCAGCTGCCGAGGGTAGGTCCAAGAGGCGGAGGCCGGAGGTGGACTCCTCGGCAGTAGAAGGGGCAGCTGAGACCCCACAGGGTCCGATGAAGGAAGATGGCATGGAGTCATCCAGGTTGGTGGGGGGTTTGGTTGCGGAGGAGGCGGTGGAAGGGACAGACACGGGTCTGGAGGAGGGATTCCACTGGTGCTAGTGGTGCAGTCCAGGGTCATGGACAGGAGGCAGCACAGGCCGCCGCGGAGGTGCCTGTGTGTAATCCTGTCCCCGATCCTGTGACTGCATCATCCCGCACCAGCAGGGATGCCTACGTCCAGACCCGTCCTCAGGGAGGAGATGAGCGCACAACTACTGGCTTTCCTACCGCTGTGGATGTGGCAATCCGGGACCGTGTTGAGCCTGTCCTGGCTCGGGTGGCGTTGAGTCTACGGGACATGCGACACTGCACGTCATCTCGGATGCCTCTTTGACCGTGTCGACCTACTGGGACGGGTCGCAAGTGCTGGATTCCTCCGTCTGCTGGACCTTCTTCCGACCCCCTCCTCACCTGAAACCCCTATGCACCAGTCGTCCTCTGTGCCATCTTCCGGCCCATGTATCACCTGGGTACCCTGTGGAGCTGCCTCTGACCCAGCGGCCAGGCTGGTGGAGGACACATCCCTGCCACAATCGGGGGTTGGAGGTCCAGCAGGGGTGGCCACACCATCAACTGCACCCCAGCAGGAGGAGGACTAGCAGGCATCAAGAGCCAGGGCACAGGCACAGCAGCAGCAGGCTCAAGGTGGGAGTGATGATGGCTCGGGGCCATCAACATCAGAGGGGCAGGCATCGGCCGGACGGCAGGAGGACCCTGGATTGGGAGTGTCTTCCATGTGGCAGCGGTTCAGCCAGCACATAGAGGTGGAGCGGCGGTGGGCGGAAAAGGCACGGCTCACTATGGTCAGGTGGAGAACTCCATGCGCAGGGTGCTGAGGCGGGTCGAGTGCCTCGAGGCAATTTGCAGGGAGTTGGAGGTAGTTATCCCTGCAAAACCTCGGGGCCATTGAACAGGCCGGCCTCCAGGACATAGAACAGGAGTTCGATGATGCCCTGGCCCGGAAAATCGACAAGTGAGACATAGGACTTGCCCGCCGCCATTGTATATAGTTAGTGTTAGGTTTAACTTATGTTTTTCTTTCATTTGGGGCGCTTGGACTATGCCCTACCTTTTTGTAGATAGTTCTTTATTAGGTAGTCTTTTTTGTAGGTTTCATTTCAATAGTTGGGCTCATGGACCCTGGATTTGTTATTTGTATATAGTTGAACAGTTGAGTTTTCATCATTACTTTTTTTATTTCACCATGGAGCAATGGATTTTACTTATTTCTTTCCCTTTGGATTTGATTTGTTGGACGGAGACTTTGGACACATCTTCATTTGGATTTATTTGGATTCTGATTTCATATATTTTATTAATTGTGGGACATGCTGCATTTTATTTCTTGATACATTTTTGTTTCGTTTGTTGATGTACATAATTGCCATTTGGGTTGTGTCATGTAATGGGCATTTCAATGTGAGGTGGATGGAATACTTGGTTGGCTCTTTGGACAAGTGTGGCGTGCCGTGGGATTTGGGTGGCCATAAGGCCCATGATTGTGGTCATTATGACGTGTTGGGGGGGACATGACTGGGGGCCTGCTGGCAGGTGCCTGTCACTGCTGGGTGGGTGGGGGTGCAGGGGGACATTAGTCGGGGCCTGCTGGCAGGTGCCTGTGACTGCTGGGTGGGTGGGGGTGCAGGGGGCATGAGGCGGGGCATGCTGCCAGGTGCCTGTCACTGCTGGGTGGGTGGGGGTTCAGGGGGACATGAGTCGGGGCCTGCTGGCAGGTGCCTGTCACTGCTGGGTGGGTGGGGGTGCAGGGGGACATGTGTGGGTGCTCACTTGTGCATGGTGGCTGGGGGCATGGCCAGGGGTGCAGGGTAGTCCCCTATGTTGTGGGCTGCCTGCAGGGCCTGGCGAGGAAGGAGAGTGCACACCTGGGAGGACACACACTGCCAATTCACGTTGGTGCACCCCAGGAATACACGTACCATGCTCGCCCAGCGTAATAGCGTGTGAAACTCCCCGCGCACCCCTCAGAATATATGTACCCCGCTTGCACAAGCCCTATCGCATGTGATACTTCCTGCGCACCCCCAAGATACACGTACCCTGCTCACCCAAGCCCTATCTCATGTATAACTTCCCGCGCACCCTCAAGATACACGTACCTCACTCGCCCAAGCCCTATCGCGTGTATAACTTCCCGCGCACCCCCAAGATACACGTACCCCGCTCAGCCAAGGCCTATCACATGTATAACTTCCCGCGCACCCCAAAAAGAAACACGTATCCTGCTCGCCCAAGGCCTATCGCGTGTATAACTTCCCACGCATGCCTCAGAATACACGTACCCCGCTCGGCCAAGGCCTATCGTGTGTATAACTTCCCACGCACCCCTCAGAATACATGTACCTCGCTCGGCCAAGGCCTATCGCGTATATAACTTCCCGTGCACCCATCAGAATACACGTACCCCGCTCAGCCAGCGCCTATCGCGTGTATTACTTCCCGCGCACCCCTCAGAATACACGTACCCCGCTTGGCCAAGGCTTATCGCATGTGTAACTTCCCACGCACCCCCCAAATACACTGTACTGGCCCTGTGAACTGGTGCAGGGTTAGCACGGCCCTTTGCGCTGCATTGGGGAATTCAATGCCTTATCCTTGCACAAGGGGCATTCTTGGGGGCGTAACTGGCACTGCGGGATGTTCTCTGCGCCAGCCCTCAAAATGGCTTTCATGAATACGCGGTGCATCAGAATGCTGTTTAGCGCACGCGGCTGGCGCACGCTGGCACATGCTGCCTCTCTGCGCTGCTCGCGTGCGCTACCTATGCTCTGAAATCTATGAATTACCCTGTATATCCCATCAACTATGGCCCTCATTACGAGTTTGGCGGTAGTCATGGCGATATTAGCTCCATGACTGCCACCAAACCGGGCTCATTTACCGAGTTCCTGCAATGAGGAATAACCGGGTCATTCCAACATTGGAGGACCCGGTAATTCCTCCTTGCAGGAACCATTCCCCATTCCCATTTGAGCCCCCATAGGGGGCCGGTCCCCAGGGTCGTAATGAGGCCCTATGAATTTTATGTTGCAGTTTATACATTCTTTGATTTATCGTTTATTTCATTTGACATTTCAATTGTCTTCTTCCCATTATCTGAGTAAGTACATTGGTTGCACTTTCTAAATTTGAAGTTGCCTCTTAGATGTTTCTGTTGCCACATCTGGGGTATGCCATTCTTTCTTCTTTTTTTCCTGAAAGTGCGATGGACTCAATATATGTTTGTAATTTTTTGCTTTGCGAAAAAATCCCACATGGGGTTGCATCCAAATATGGACACAGATTGTCACCCAGACGTAAAATTAACCAATGTTTTGTCCAAATACTCCTGATTATGTTGGACTTCTTAATGTAGGTGGTTCTACAGCTTACTTTATTGGTGCCAACTGTTGATTGTGTGGCTATTTTGTTTTGCAGTAAGTGTGTTCTTGTTCTTTGTGTTGTCTTGTTAAGTGCTTTATGAAGTAGTTTGTTTTTTAATATCTTCATTGTTGTTTTTAATCATGATAGTTGAATGTTTCTCAAATTCTTTGTTTTTCGTACAATTCCTTTTGGGTGATTACTGTTGGGATGTAAAATACTATTGCCAGGTGTGGGTTTGATATATAGGGTTTTATGGATTGTGTTGGCTTCAAGGTAAAGATCCAGATCAAGAAAGCTAATTGAGTTGATGCTTTCTTGCAGAGTCAATTTCAAATTGTAGTTGTTTTGGTTCAGGTAGTTTTGATATTCATTAATAGATTCCTTTGTTCCATCCCATATAATTAAAATGTCATCCATGAAACAACCCCAATAGACTGTTTGATATTTTACTGTGAAGGATCGGTGTTGCCATGCATGATTCAACTAATAGTGTCCCATAGACAAATTTGAATATTAAGGTGCATATTTTGCACCCATTGCAGTTACTCGTTTTTGTCTATAGATATGATTGTTGAAAATGAAAATATTGCTTTGAAGGGTGAATCTAAGCATTTCGATTAACATCAGATTTTGTTGGTGGTATGAAATGGATCTGGTTTTTAAAAAATAGTATGCAGTTGCAATTCCTTTGTTGTATAAGTGGCTTGTGTATAATGAAGTAACGTCCAAGGTTGTGAGTCTGAAATTTGGTTCCCAGTTGATTAGTTTCAAGCTGTTGAATAACATGTTTAGTGTCCTGAATGAATTATGCTAATCCCGAAGCCAGTGGTTGTAAGTGTTTATCTATACAATGCAAGATGGATTCTGTTAGTGATCCTATTCCATTTATGATCCATCTACTTGGAGGTAATTTTTTGAAGTCTTTTACAGGCCGATTCATGGAATTAATGTGCGCTGAAATGTTCAGCGCAAGCGTGCAAAAGCGTGCGAAAGCATGCGAAAGTGTGTGAATCGCAGTGTCAGTGTGAAAATCGCAGCGAAACCCACGCACAGCGATTCATGGAAGTCTGTGCATGTGTAAATCCCAGGATGTGCGCCAAAATTGTGCATGCCGCACACTGGCGCACACATCTCCAAACAGCGTGCGCTACGCACACAGCGAAATCGCACATAGCGCGGCGCACACAACAAAAGTAGGAGGAACAGAGGGCGTGACATGCAGAATGGGGAACAACGCGTGAAAATGTGGGCATCACGAGGGAAGTACAGGAGGCAAATGTGCGGAACGCCCACACGCACGTCCAAAACACGTATTCATGGATTCGAACGGGGCTAACGTGTGCGCCAAAAAGGACACGCTTCTCCTGAAGCACATATGCCAGCAGGAAGCAGGCGTACATGGACCCGCGCAGCATAAAAGTGCGCGCAAACAACAAACAAGCTCAGACGCCAGGATGAATATACCGTTCCTAGCAGCAGTGGTCGTGGGATACCGCAGGAGGAGGAGGAGGATAATCAGGCCCAGAATTTTCCCACACAGAACCAGCCTTTTGGGATGCCTGATGACCATGTGTATTGGAGGGACAGGTTTCCACCTCACATAATACTCGACCTGGTGAGTGAGTGGGAGGATGACCTCACATCACCCACCCTGTGGCCCAAGCACAAAGCCCCCTGGAGAAGTTCCTCAATGTACTGCACTTCTTGGCCACTGGATAATTTCAGCGGACAAGTGCTATAGTGGGGGGGTGTCACAGGCCACGCAGTCACGCTGCCTACACCAGGTCTTGGTCATCATGACTGCACGCCCATCAGTCTGCAGGCACATATACCTGCCCAGAACACCTGCAGAAAGGCAGGCTGCCATCCAGGATTTCTACGGGGTGGCACAATTCCCCAAAGTCCTATGTGCCATTGATTGTACCCATGTGGCTCTACGTCCCCCCAGGGCATCAGAGCACATCTATAGAAACCGCAAGCACTGGCATTCCATCAACGTCCAGGTAGTATGTGATGCCAAGGGAATCATCACCTCAGTAAATGCAAACTACCCAAGGTCCACCCATGACAGTTTTATTTACAGAATGTGAACCCTAAACCGGGACCTAGAAGCTGGGTGGCATGGCGATACATGGCTGCTCGGTGAGTATAAATTGCACAGCACATGCATGCATGTCAGATACTGAGTAATGAAAAGAAAAGAAACAAAAATGGGCGAACCCTCTTTTTTAGGGGGCCTGACTCAAGAGGGTAGAGAAGTACAGAGATACGAGAGGGTTGAGTCAAAGGCTTCCCAAGCCAATAGCTTGATAGGAGGTTACTGAAACCTTGCAAAAAGAGCTGGATTATTACTAGCTCAGAACACAAAAATCACCGTAGAGGAACAATACAATGTACATTTATTTAACAGGAAGACATTTTTGAGTTTTTTGTGCCACTATGTGGCATATATGCATACAATAGATCTGCATTATAGTGGGTTAGTATACAGTAGTGACAGTCTATTTTCTGTGTTGTTTACTTTCACAACACATTAACTTTGTCGACACTTGAGTATGTGTTTCTGGTTCGGTAGATAGATGAAAAGAGGCAGTGGCTGATGGAATTGGAGCAGCGCTGCACAGAGGATACCGAACTGTCTTCAGGACTTGGACGTCGATTTCAGACTGGGTGAATAAGTGGGGCGTCATCCATATGAATGTTGATTAGCGCTGGCTGTGGTCTGAGTAAAAAACAGCTGCTGGAAATGCGGCTGTAGGGGTCGATCTGCAGATGTCAGAGGCCCTGATCCGTGTCCCAGTCGGGAAAAGAGCTGTGTCACTGTCATCGGGTATAATATGATGACAGTGACACAGCTCTTTACTCAGACCACAGCCAGCGCTGAAGACAGTTCGGTATCCTCTGTGCAGCGCTGCTCCAATTCCATCAGCCACTGCCTCTTTTCATCTATCTACCGAACCAGAAACACATACTCAAGTGTCGACAAAGTTAATGTGTTGTGAAAGTAAACAACACAGAAAATAGACTGTCACTACTGTATACTAACCCACTATAATGCAGATCTATTGTATGCATATATGCCACATAGTGGCACAAAAAACTCAAAAATGTCTTCCTGTTAAATAAATGTACATTGTATTGTTCCTCTACGGTGATTTTTGTGTTCTGAGCTAGTAATAATCCAGCTCTTTTTGCAAGGTTTCAGTAACCTCCTATCAAGCTATTGGCTTGGGAAGCCTTTGACTCAACCCTCTCGTATCTCAGATACTGAGTAATGTCACAACCCCACTAATGATACCCATCACCACCTCCCCAGGGGTCAGTGCCTACCCTCTGAGCACCCACATGATGACACCAATTCGGAACCCCACCACGCCACCCGAGGTAAGATACAACACAGCCCACATTGCAACCCGGGCCATAGTGGAGCGCACATTCAGAGTGCTCAAGTCACACTTTCGCTTCCTTGACCGTTCTGGCGGGCAGCTGTTATACGCTCCCCCAGTAGTGTGCAGGATTATAGTGGCAGCATGCGTCCTGCACAACGTTGCAACACGCCGGGGCCTGCCAATGGACATGGTGGTGTCCCCATATCCCCAACCACATGCACGGCCGCTGCACATGGGAGGGGAAAGGGCACGGGTTGAGGCAGCCCGTACGCAGCTGGTGGCTAATTACTTCACCTAAAATCACACCTCTGTGGAGTGCACACAGCCCTGGCACATACCATCTGATAATCAATGATGATGACATAAGGGACAGTCAACTGTCACAACCATACCAGCCTGAGATTGGTCACCTGGAAGTGTTACATTGTGTGCATCCCTACCTACGCAAACACCACCAGTGCTGTGTCATCAAAAGACACACTTCTATGCTGCTAAATTCATTACCCCCTTGCAAAATACAACATGACAACAGTGCCATGTCACCCAACCCCTCCCCAGCACCGCCACCCAACACACCATGGCATGTCATGCTATGTGAAAGCAAACAAAGCAATCCCCAAAACATGACACAAGTGTCACAAAGTACAGTGTCCCTAATGGAAACTAGCCACACACAAAATGAACCCAGTAATGTAGAACTAACAACACACATGACCAAATACTTACCAACAATACAATGCAACTACACAACCTCAAACATAGCATAAACATGACAGTACTAGGTAGTCTTACAACCTGATTATGCCAACACATCGACCACTTCCAACTGTACAGTGTTGCTGCCATGCAAATGTGTAAGTGCATTGCTTACAACATGAACTCCATCTCCAAAGTAGACGGCCTTGTGAAGACATGAGGAATGAACCTGCAAATTAGGAGGAAGACATGGATGCACGAGCACATATCAATACACCATGCAGTGTACAATACAACAACAATATCCACTAGGAATGTATAAACAGTATTGACTACAGACTGCCCACACAGCTCATGGGAGTCCAACGTCACTGTGTAAGTCACTGTCACTTGGGCACACACTTTGCAAGCCCATGGAAATGGGAAGCAGGTGGGGTGTGTGTCTCACGAACCCAAGCATCTAACCCAAACTCAGGACAAGCCTGCATGTGCCCAGCCGGAATACAGTGGATGCCCACGGGAGCCACACATGGCAACACACTGTAAAAAAAAATAAAAAATAAAAAATAAAAAATGGCCATGTGGGGGCCGGGCGGGGGAGGCCACCCAGGAGGTCGAGGGCAGGGTGCGCACCAACAGCCACCTGTGTGGATGTTGGGGAAAAAAACACCTCCATGGGCTCATGGCCTGCACGGCTATGCCAATGTGGGAGAACTGCTGCTGTCGCTCTCATCACCCTCTGCTGCTGCCACAAGATTTGGTGGTGCTATGGGAGGCAGCCCACGCAAAGCCCTGGTATGGTCCTCCATGGCAGCAAGCATGCAGGTGTGGAAGGTCTCGTTCTGGAGGATTACAGTGCGGAGATCCCCATGCACCACCTGACGTGATGCCCGGATCTCCTCCCGAGTTGCCTGCATCTCAGCTGAGAGCGAACGTGTGAGCCGCTCCAGCTGCTGTTCTGTCCTCAAGTTAGTGGAAGCCTCAAGGTCAACAAGAGTCTCCCTGAGGTGATGGAGTTCTACCCTCACGGCTTCCTTGTGGCCCTGGGACTCTATTGATATCGATTGGCGTAGAGTCTCCAGTGCCGCCCGTCTGTCCCTGTTGGACACCAACATGTCCTCCCTGTGTGATTGGCAAATGGAGTCTGTTGCCTGCTGTAGTTGCTCCATCTGCCTTTCAGGGGGTACAATGGAAGTGGCCACCCTCTCCATTGCTTGAGCCATCATCTCAACTGATGCTGCCTGTTCGGTTGTTATATCTGTTAATATTAAGTAACTCACAATCACACTAACCTGGTCAGACGGCCAACACAGGAGCAGCAACTGCAGAAAGCAAGAATCTCCCGGAGGAGCCTGCACCCCCAACGCGGCTCGAATACCCACGGAGGGGAGGCACGAACCCCAGGGAAATCCTCTGGGGGAAAAAACCCTGATGAAGCGGATGGAGGCTTCTCGGATGGATGGAATCCCTTCACATGTGCATCTTCAATGGGTCGAGGCACAAGCCCTACGGGAGAAAATTGGACAGGTAAGTGATGGATGATGGAGAGTGTGAGCGTGGAGTAAGGATCTGCTCGTGAGCCTGGTTCTTGAAGTGCCGGGGGGGATCCTGAAAAGACTGAACGGGTAAGTGTGGGAATGTGAGGAGAAACCCGAAACCCAAGAAAGAGACACTCACTGTATGAGAGGGGCTCTGGGTCCTACTGAACACCGTACACTTGAACGAGCGTAACGGATAGGGAAGCGCGGGTGATGCTGGAAGAGTCTAGCGTGTTGGAGAATCAATAGTAAGTAAACCTGGAACAAAGTCTCTGGGAAGAGGGAAACGAGAGAGTGAGCAACGAAAGACAGAAAGTTGGTCATGAAAGGTTAAACCCTAGATTCGAACTTACGGAGCGTCTCTGGCAACAGTAGCGACGCTTAGAGGCGAGTATAGACGATCCTTTAATAGGGTCACGTGACTCTCTGCCGGCATGCACTGACAGCGTGAATCAACTAGAGCGCTAAGGCTCATTCTGCCGGGTTCTGCAGCCCTCCGTCTTGTAGAATGAAGAATCTTTCTCCTATAGACCACGGACCAGCTTTGGAAAGGTGTAACAGTATGCCCCCTCCTCCTGGGTGGAGAACCCGGCTTCCATGGATGCAACCAAAAAAACCGCCGCACCGGAGGGGAGCATGAACCCCAGATGCCGGTTCCCAAGTCCTTTCCACTGGAGAATAACCCTTCCAGTCGATGAGGAATTGGAGGCGACCTCTATAATAACGTGAGTCGCAAATGTTGGCCACTTCGTATTCAGTCCCAGTATTAGTAACCACCGGGAGAGGTAATGGTTTGGAGGACCATAAAAACCGGTCCCTAATGGCTAGTTTTACTTCAGAAAAATGAAAAACTGGATGAATCCTAGACCACAAGGGTGGTAGGGCCAACTGAACCGCAGTAGATCCTACCATGGTTAATATTTTGAAGGGCCCGAAAAACCGAGGAGATAATTTGGAAGGAGCCAAATGTCTTGGGAGGAATCTAGAGGACAAGCAGACATAGTTCCCTACGTTCAATTCTGACATATCACGGCGATGTTTGTCCGCATACCGTTTGGCCCGGTCTTGGGCATTTTGGAGAGCTAAACGGGCGAGACTATGTCCTTTCTGAATGTCGGCTACGAGACCATCGACACCGGGGAAACTAGATGAGGCTGAAGAGACAGTAGGCACAAAGGATGGGTGGTAGGCATGTGAGCAGTAGAAGAGACCAGTCTTGAGGGAAGAATGCTTAGCGCTATTGTAGGCAAACTCATCGAACGGTAACAGTTCCTTCCAATCATCTTGAGCTGCAGACACAAAACAGCATAAGTAGCCTTCCAAGGTCTGTTTGAGGCGTTCAGTCTGCCCGTTGGTCTGGGGATGGTATCCTGAAGTAAGGGCTCTCTTAATGCCGAGAACGTGACATACCCTCTTCCAAAACCGTGAGGTATATTGAGGTCCTCTATCTGATACTATGACCTCGGGTAAACCGTGACGAGAAAACACTTCTGATAGAAATATTGAAGCCGTCTAAACCGCTCCGGGAATCTTAACTAAAGGAGTGAAGTGCGCGAGTTTTGTCAAGTAGTCAATGGTGACCATAATGGCCGTGTACTGAGAGGAAGGCGGAAGATCGACTATGAAGTCAGTAGAAATCATTTGCCAAGGTCTTTCTGGTATAGGCATTAGGGCGAGCAGCCCGTAAGGAGAGGACCGTGAGGTTTTGGACTGGATACAAGTAGTGCATGCTTTAACATAGTCTTGAACATCCGATTGAACTGTAGGCCACCAAAAATGTCTTTTCACGAGTTCCAGAGTGGGCTGGACACCAACAGTTCTTTCTCTAAAACTGAATAGTGTTCTTCAGCGGAAGAGAAAGTTTTCGATAGGTAGGCCACAGGTCGTTCTACTCCTTGTTCTGTTCTTTGCAGAAGAACGGCTCCCAAAGCATGTTGAGAGGCATCCGTTTCTAAGATAAAGGGTTTGGATTGGTCTGGATTGAGCAGGATTGAGGCTGAGGTAGACAACTCTTTTAAGGTTTCGAATGCTTGTTGCACTGGTGGACCCCAAGAAAAGACTGTTCCTTTTTTAAGTATTCGGGTAATGGGGAGTATCATTTCTGAGTAATAGGGGATAAATTTACGATAAAAATTTGCAAACCCAAGGAATCTTTGTACCTCTTTGATTGTAGTTGGGGATGGCCACTCTAAGACTGCAGACACCTTTCGGGGGTCCATGGAAATTCCCTTCTTGGAAAGGACGAATCCTAGATACGTAATTTGTGTTTGATGGAACTCGCATTTTTCTGCCTTACAGTATAACTGATTGTCTTGCAAACGCCTTAACACAAGGTTGACATGCTCGATGTGTTCCTTTAAAGTTGTGGAGAAAATCAGAATATCATCTAAGTACACAATGACAAAATGAAGAAGGAGATCAGAAAATAGATGGTCCATAAATCGCTGGAACACAGCAGGCGCATTAACCAGACCGAATGGCATTACGCGGTATTGGAAATGACCAAACAGGGTGCGAAAGGCAGTTTTCCATTTGTCGTTGGGAGCAATTCTGATGAGGTGATACGCCCCTCTGAGATCCAATTTAGTATAGAACGTAGCTCCCCGCACAGCTTCTAGAATGTCCTTTATTAAAGGCATAGGATATTTGTCTGGTATGGTGATCTTATTGAGTCCTCTGTAGTCAATGCATGGTCTTAGTTCCTCTGTGTCCTTTTTCGGGATAAAGAATAAAGAGGCTCAGGCCAGGGATTTGGACTCCGTGATGAGACCATTCTGGAGGTTGGCTTGAAGATATTCCTTGAGCGCACTCTTCTCTCGTTGAGAAAGAACGTACATACGTCCAAACGGAATAGGTTGGTCAGGCAGAAGGTCTATGTGACAGTCGTCTCTACGATGGGCAGGAAGAGTCGGATACTGTGGTGTTGAGAAGACTCTATGAAATGATTGGTGATATTCTGGAACCTTCCCTAACTGACCTATGTAGGGTACAGCAGGAGTATCTGTAATCACAGCGGGAAGATGAAGACCTACAGTGTGTTGGAACATGCAATGGGAGACACAATATTCAGAGCCCAAAAAAGGGTTCCAGCCTTCCAATTTATATAAGGATTATGGAGGCGCAACCATGGGAGGCCCAAGATGACCGGAAAATGGGCGGCTCTGATCAAATCAAAGACTAATGTTTCTTGGTGAGAGGCAATCACACAAGTAACTGGTTGGGTTTGTTCCCGAATAGGTCCTGAACTCAAAGGAGAGCCATCAACTCCTTGAATGGGGGTCGTAACTGTCTTAGTGATTCTAGCCAGCCCATTTTTTGCTGCCCATTGATCATCGATGAAATTACCCGCTGCGCCACTATCAAGCAAAGCTGGAACTCCTTGAATAGTTTGATCATGCAAGACAAGAGTCAAGGAAAGTACAATCATGGGGTGTTGGCTAGAAGATGGTTCAAGAGATGATTTGATTCTGATAGGGGAACCCTGATGCTGATCTCCTGCTGTGGTTACCCTCACGGCAGGGATTTGTTGTTTCCCGACTGAGGAGGTCTGGACTTACGGGGAGGAACTATGGGACAATCTCGTAACACGTCTGAGTAAGACCCACAGTACATGCACAGCCCTAAGGACCTTCTACTCTCTCTTTCTGTAGCAGATAACGGTCTTCTGACAGAGCCTATCTGCATAGGTTCTTCAGCTGAGCAAGGTTTACTAGGGATTGAAGTTGGATCTAAATGCGAGCGATGTCCTTTACCCTTTCTCCTTTCTTGAGAGCACTCTTGCAAACGATAATCGATTTGCATAGTTAGGGTTATCATCTTGGCCAAGTTAGCTGTTCGTGGAACCTTCGACATCTCATCTTTTAATTCCTCATTAAGCCCCCGTCGAAAGAGTGTCAGTAAACCGTCATCAGGCCAGCCTACTTCGGAGGACAATTGTTTGAACTGAGTAATGTATGTAATGAGATCCTTATTTCCCTGTTTAAGGTCCAGGAGTCTTTCCTGTGTGGATACCGAGATCTCTTGACGGCTAAACATTGATCTGAGACTATGTCATGATGCCTACCCCCGGAGCACCAGGCCAGGCCCAGCACCCACCAGGCCAGGCCCAGCACCCCCGGGAGCAGGCATCATGCCCCCGGGTAAAAGCCCAGTGGCCCCTTATAGGGGCTCTTTGGACTCTGTCCTGGCGCCTTTGGCGCCAGGCTCATGTTGGACATCAGTCCTGGCGCCATAGGCGCCAGGCTCATAAAGGAAGGTGTTTTGTGCACTTACCTGATGCAGACCATGCTGCAAGATTCAGGCCTCCCTGAGACCTGAAAGGGACTATTTTTTCATTGGGACTATTTTGCCACTCGGGCGTGGCCAGGGACGGATACTTACATGGAACTACTTTGGGGGCTATTTAAGCCACGCCCAGACAGTAGCTCACGCTTCGCGTTGTTCTGCATCCAAGCAGCCGAACGCTCACCGTGTCTGCTCCTGCATCTGGTCTCCAGCCACGCCCGCCTCGATCCTGGAACACCTGTAAGGAAAGAAGAGAAGAGAAAGGTGAAAACCAAGAATTTTATCAAACTTCTTACCTGCATCCGGAACCTTCACGCCAGCGTTCCTGAGAAAAGACTTTCATTTAAAAGCACCGCGTTGCTCGCTGCAGCGCCGAGCTTCACTCACCTGTCCTCGGGAGTTCTTCTGACTCCATCGCAACTGTCTGCACCGGTCGCCACATCTCTGCGCCTAGGGGAGAGAAGAAGAGACAAAAGGTGAGCAGAAGGAACATATGAGGAAAGCCTAATTTTCCGCCATAACACTTACCGGCCTTCTGTTGGTGGACCATTCCTCATTTCGGGTCGGCGCCGCTTCGTTGGCAGGTACCGCACCCCGGCCCCTATGGGGAAAGGACAAAAGACATTACTGGAGGAATATAAAGACATTAAGAGGGATCGCCCCCAACGCTAACTCACCTGAGTTTACCATCGGCAATTCAATTCCTCAACACATCGCCTTCATTCTGCACCTGAAATAAAGGACAGATCACAGGTTAGGAAGGCAACAGAAAAGGAGGCTCAACACTTGAACTTTTGTAATCTTCATACTTACAGCGTTCCACTCGGAAAAGTCAAGTGGATTTTGCCAGCGCCATTCTGAAAACCAGTGAAGTAACTGGACTAACACGCGCCCCTGCACCAGAAGCAGGATGGAGAGTTCATCCTTTCAAACCATAAGGTGAGCTTCAACCGGGGATTTCGGAGGAAGTTAGAGAAGAACGAAGGGGGGAAGGGGGGAGCAAGCACACTATTCTGCAGACTGTTAATCCCCTTTCTCATCTGCAGAAGAATATTCCTACGGGCCAGACAAGCAAGATGTGAGGGTCCTGTTCAGTCGGTGTTCCGAGTTCTGCGCATCACGCTCGAACAGGCCACAGCAACCCAGACTAGACCAGCGCCTCCGTGGGAGTCAGGTGAGCGTTACAGACTATTAGAGCAAGCCTGGTATGAGTCTAAGATGGCCGTACTGTTATATCTGTTAATATTAAATAACTCACAATCACACTAACCTGGTCAGATGGCCAACACAGGAGCAGCAACTGCAGAAAGCAAGAATCTCCCGGAGGAGCCTGCACCCCCACCGCGGCTCGAATACCCACGGAGGGGAGGCTGTGCCTGTCCTTGGTGGGGTGGCATTGCGTCAACGGGCCATGCGAGGTGACCTGCAGTCTTTTCATGAGGAGACTGCACGTCTTCTCGAATGGATCGTTGACCGCGTTGACCTACTGGGACAGCTCACCAGGGCCGGATTCCTCCGTTTTCTGGACCTTGTTCCAACCCCCTCCTCAACTGAACCCCCTATGGCTCAGTCGTACTCCATGCCATCTTCCCACCCATTTATCACTTGGGTACCCTGTGGAGCTGCCTCTGACCGTGTGGCCAGGCTGGTGGAGGACACATCCCTGCCACAGTCGGGAGTCGGATGTCCAGCAGGGGTGGCCACCTCAACAACTGCACCCCAGCCGGAGGAGGATGTGCAGGCAGCAAGAGCCAGGGCACAGGCAGAGGCACAGCAGCAGCAGCAACAAGGTGGGAGCCATCATGGCTCGGGCCTTCAACATCAGAGGGGCAGGCATCGGCCAGAGGGCAGGAGGACCCAGGACTGGAAGTGTCTTCCGTGTGACAGCGGTTAGGCCATGCTATAGATGCGGAGCGGCAGTGGGCAGAAAAGGCATGGCTCACGATGGTCAGGGCGGAGAACTCCATGCGGAGGGCCCTGATATGGGCCGAGTGCCTCGAGGCAATTCGCAGGGAATTGGAGGAGAACATGTTGTCGTCCCTGCAAACCCTTGGGCCATGGAAGAGGACCGCCTCCAGGACATTGAGCAGGAGTTCGATGATGCCCTGGCCCGGGACATCCAAAAGTGAGCCGTCGGAGTAGCCCGCTGCCCTTGTAAATAGTTTTTAGAGTTAGGTTTCCTTTTCGTTTTTCTTTTATTTGTGGTCAATGGACAATGCCACACAAATTTGTATATAGTTATATTTTTAGGTAGTTTGTTAGGTAGGTTTCATTTGTTTGTTTGGGATCATGGACCCTTTACATCCTTGGAAAATGGATTGTATATAGTTCATCATGTATTCTTTTTTTTTTTTTTTTTGCAATATAGACATGGAGCAATGGATTTATTTTTTCCGGAACTGGATTGTAAATAGTTGGACTATGGATTGATTTCTCTTTTTTTTATTATGAACATGAAGCAATGGAGATTTTTTTTTTACATTTCCTTTGGATTTGCGTTGTTGGAGGATGACTTTGGACTGTTTTTCTTTCAAATCTTTTTGGATTGGTTATCATTTTCATTCAATCATCTTTTTCACATGCTTTTCATTTCATGTTTCATCTTTTGGTATGCTTTCATTTCATTTTTGATTTCATTTACATAATACATTTTCATTTTTTAGTTCCATGTGTGGGATTCGCTCATTGGGTTGATGCATGTGAAAATGTGGGTTTACACAAGCAATGCCAACCAGTGTATGTGTGTGACGGACATGTGTTGATGTACATAGTTGACTTTTGGTTTGTGTCATGAGATCGGCATTTCACTGCTGGGCGGTGGGGGTGCAGGGGGACATGAGTGGGGGCCTGCTGGCAGGTGCCCTACAGTGCTGGGGGGTGGGGGTGCAGGGGGACATGAGTGGGACATGAGTGTGACATGAGTGGGTGCCTGCTGGCAGGTGCCCCTCAGTGCTGGGGGTGGGGGTGCAGGGGGACATGAGTGGGACATGAGTGGGGGCCTGCTGGCAGGTGCCCCACAATGCTGGGGGTGGGGGTGCAGGGGGACATGAGTGGGACATGAGTGGGGGCATGCTGGCAGGTGCTCCATAGTGCTGGGGGGTGGGGGTGCAGGGGGACATGAGTGGGGCCTGCTGGCAGGTGCCCCTCAGTGCTGGGGGCTGGGGGTGCAGGGGGACATGAGTGGGGGCCTGCTGGCAGGTGCCCCACAGTGCTGGGGGGTGGGGGTGCAGGGGGACATGAGTGGGGGCCTGCTGGCAGGTCCCCACAGTGCTGGGGGGTGGGGGTGCAGGGGAACATGAGTGGGGGACTGCTGGCAGGTGCCCCACAGTGCTGGGGGGTGGGGGTGCAGGGGGACATGAGTGAGGGCCTGCTGGCAGGTACCCCTCAGTGCTGGGGGGTGGGGGTGCAAGGGCACATGAGTTGGTGATCAGTAGTGCAAGGTGACATGTGGCTTGGCTGGGGGGCATGCCCATGGTGGATGGGCTGCCTGCGGGACATGACCAGGAGTTCAGGGTAGTCCCCTGTGGTGTGGGCTGCCTGCAGGGGCTGTGGAGGGTGTAGAGGGAACACCTGGGAGGACACACACTGCCAATTCACGTGTAGGACTCCCCGGCACCCCCGAAATAAATGTACCCTGCTGAAATCGCATGTGAGACTTCCCGCAAACCCCAGTAATACACTTATCCTGCTCGCACAGGGCCCTTTCGCGTGTGAAACTTCACGCGAACCCCAGGAATATTGGCCCTGTGCTAGTGGGGTACATGTATTCCTGGGGTTCACGTGAAGTTTTACACGCGAAAGGCCTGTTAGTATTTTTAGGAGTACAATTGTTCCACCTTTGTCAGCTACTTTAATCGTGGTTGCATCATTCGGTTCTTAATTCCTTGATTGCTATTCTCTCCTTATGTATTAGGTTATGTGTAATTGCAGATTTTTTGCCTTCCAAGTATATTGCTCTTAGATCTTGTGAAACTGATTTTTGAAAAATATCAATCACATTATCTGTTGAAAGCTCTCTTAATGCAATGGTAGATGTTGCACACTACACACCTCACAACACACAACCTTCTTTACACTCACCTTGCAATTTTGCAGTCACACTAATCAAGGTATAACCCTGCAATTGCATACTACTTCAGGCAAAGACATTCTTCTGTCAGAGAAAATTGCAGGAGCAGGCAGGGAGGAGACCTATGTGAAAGACCAATAAAAATGTTTATCTCCATATCAAGACTGATGTTATGTTATGTTACTTTGCATTTATATAGCGCCTTATGTATCATTGGTATGATCTCAAGGTGCTGGTAGGTTGAACGCCCTCGGGAACCATAGTGCAAGTCAGTAGAGAGAGAGAGAGCGAGTCATAAGGTGCATGGGTGCACCTGATATGTGTGCAGCTGGTGTGGCATTTTGCATGATAGCTGCTTCTTAGCGGTAGGAGTGGTGGTTGAGAGGTCAAGAATATGTGTTTATTCTGGTGGGTTGATATCCAGACTGAATTACGGCTGTGTTAGGCCTAAGGAGATGCTTAGGCTAGCGGTATGTGGCCAGCTTGCTGTGTTTTATTAGGATGATGTGTTAGTATGAGAACAGATATACCGAATGTGTCATGGTATCGCTGTGTTCTAGTTGACTGGTGGTGTATAGGAGAAAGTAAGCAGGTGGTGTGATATTGCGGATTTCAGTAAGGTGCTTGAGATCGAGCCCTCATCTGTATCATCTATTCTATCTGTTTTATTCACTCGTCTGTTCATACATTTCGTCTGGTTCATCATTTAGTTTACTAGTCTTTCCATCAATTCCATCATTCGATTCTTCATCTACCTAACTATTCCATCCAATCTGTTGATCCACTTCATCCTTCTCATCTTTTTAGTGTGTTCCATCTGATCTATCGTTTTTATTCGTTCAAAGTGTTCCATGTGTTTTACTCGTTTCATCAGTTGCATCTGCTTGATCCGTTCCATCCACTTCGTCCATTCCATCCACCCCGTCCACTCAATCCCTTCCATGCACTCCATCTGTTCCATGCGCTCCATCCGTTCCATGCCCTCCATCCGTTCCATGCCCTTCATCCATTCCAGCCCTCCATCCATTCCATGCCCTCCATCCGTTCCATGCACTCCATCCGTTCCATGCGCTCCATCCATTGCATGCGTTCCATCAGTTCCATTCGCTCTATCCGTTCCATTCACTCTATCCGTTCGATTCACTCCATCCATTTCCTTGGCTCTATCCATTCTATCCACTCCATCCGTTCGCTCCACTCCATCCATTCCATCTGCTCCATCTGTTCTATCCACTCCATGTGTTCTATCCATTCTATCTGTTCTATCTACCCCATCTAATCTCTCAACTGGGTTTGTTCCATCCGCTCTGTTCGTTCCATCAGGTCTATCTGTTCTAACCATTCCAGCTTTTCGTTCAACTCCATCAGTTCATCTATTCCATCGGTTCCATACATTCATTCAGTTCCATCCGCTCCTTCAGTTCTGTCTATTCCTTCGGTTCTATACATTCTACCTGTTCCATTCATTTCATCTATTCCATCTACTCGATCAGATCGATCCACTCCATCTGTTCCCTCCGCTCCATTTGTTTCATCAACTCCATCTGCATTGTTTACTTTATTTGTTTCGTCCACTGCATCAGTTTGGTCCGTTTGATCTGTTCCATTTGTTAAAGCTACTCATTTTTCTATTTGTTCAAACTGCTCTGTAGCCTCATCCATTCAATCCACTCATTCGTTTTATCTGTTCGACCTCTACCATCTCTTCAGTAAGTTCCATCCATTCATTCATTTTACACACTCCATTCGTTCCACGCACTCCATAAGTTTTATGCACTCCATCTGCTCGACCCGCTCCATCCGTCCCACCCTCTCCATTCGTTCTAACCACTCTACGTGTTAAGTCTTTTGCATTCGCCATGCCAGCCAGTGCGTTTACTCCAATCTGTATGATTTGTCTGTTCCATCCACTTCATCCTTTCATTTTGACAAGTAGACTTATTCCTGCTAGCTGTACGTTCCAACCTTTGCGTTCACTTTATCCGTTTGATTCATTCTGTGCGTTCAATGCGCTCTATCTGTTCTGTCCACTCCATCTGTTCCATCTGCTGCCTCAGCTCAATTTAGTCACCTTTTCCATCCATTTAATTCCTTTATCCACTTATCTGTCTACTCCAACCATTGTGCGCGTTTGATCTACTTTTTTGTTTTGTTTACTTGGTCCGTACTTTATGTTTCATCCATTCATTACATTTCATCTATTCAGGATACTTCTTTAATCCCTTCTTCCTCCAATTCTATCAGATTCTTCTTTCGTTGTGTCCACTTCTCCCGTTTCATCCACTTCTTCTGTTCCATCTGCTTCTTGCGTTCCATCCGCTTCTACCGTTTCATCCGCTTCTACCGTTTCATCCGCGTCTACCGTTCCATCCGCATCTACCGTTCCATCCCCTTTGACGGGTCCATCTACTTCATCCGTTTCACCCACTTTGTCCGTTCCACTCACTTAGTCCATTCCATCTGCTTTGTTCATTCCATACACTTCATCTGTTCGATCCACTTCATCTGCTAAATCCGTTCCAACCCTTTCATTCGCTCCATCTATTTCATCCTTCCATCCACTTCATTTGTTCGTCCCCTTCATCCGATACATCCACTTCCTCCGATCCATCCACTGCATCCGATCCATCCAGTTCATCCGCTTCATCCAGTTTATCCGATCCATCCAGTTCATCCCTTGTATCCGCTTTATCCGTTGCATCTACTGCATCCAATTCATCCGCTTCATCAGTTTTATCCACTGCATCACGGCATCCATTTCATCCGCTACATTAGTTTCACCCACTGCATCTACACCATTTCATTCATCCATTTCATTCCTTTCATCCACTTCATTTGTTCTATTCAGTTAATCAGTTTTATTTACACTAGCAATTTTAAATTTTCATTTTTCTTGACCTGGTCTCGATGCTGGATTGTTATTTTTGGTACTGCAACCACGGGCTACTGTTTATTGTTGCTGGTGTACAGTTTGTGTTAAGAGTCAGTTTTTTAGGGGAAGAGCCACGTTTTCAGTAATTTGCGGAAAGACATGAGGTCTTTGGTGAGTCAGATGAGGGGTGGAAGTGAGTTCCACAGAGTGGGGGCGAGGGCTGAGAATGATGATCCCCCTAACCTGACTGAGTTGGTTTTTGGTATCACTAGGAGGCGGGCAGAGCTTGATCTTAGAGTGCGTGGTGGATGGTAGGGTTTTAGTTTGTCCTGAAGATATTGAGGTCTGGTTTTATGCATTGCTCGATGATAGATGCGTAAGGTTTTGAAGGTCACCCTTTGGGCAACCGTAAGCCAGTGCAGAGTTTTGAGAGCTGGGGAGGATGTAGGTTTGAGGCTATGCCACCCTGGGGTGGCATAGATCTGATAACAGAAAGTTGGGGAACTGTTCCGTTGTATATTATGTAGAAATGTTAACTTGAATTGCTGTATGTCTGTAGTGGCCATCCACCTCTTCCCAAACCCAAGAAGTGGGTTTTAAATTAAAAACACTCTTGGTGA
This sequence comes from Ambystoma mexicanum, assembly GCF_040938575.1. Taxonomy (NCBI): domain Eukaryota; kingdom Metazoa; phylum Chordata; class Amphibia; order Caudata; family Ambystomatidae; genus Ambystoma; species Ambystoma mexicanum. Next base: position 515,567,792 of record NC_090934.1, read on the forward strand.
GGAATTCAACCATCCGCATGGTGGGTGTGCGCTTTCCTGGGCTTTTTTTAAATTTTAAATTAAGTTGAATGATGGCAAATCAACCTCTGGAAAATGGGTGGGGTTAATACACATACATGTTCCTATGTTCACTGCATGACATACACATAGACGTGTGTACTCTGGGTGGACACAGCCTAGAGGTGCCGTTCCCACTGTCATATTTAGTTGGAATATGACAGCCAAGAGTATACATCAAGGCATCTCAGAAGGGGAGGGCAAAACCTTCCTCCTGCCATGGCCAGCATAATTAACTAACAAAGCAGCTCCAGAACCAGTTCCCAACAAGCACACAGTGTGCCCTGTTAGGCTCTTCAAGCAAGCTTCCTAGGTGGGAAGTGCCAGACAGTCTCTGAACCCAACCAAGGACAAGGCGGTTGCCTGCAACAACACTATCCCCAACTTTGGGCCGTCCGCTTTAAAGGATGACACAAGCCCAGTGAAGTAGCTAGGAGGAGTGCATTGACAAGCATCCCCCTTAAAGGACATTTTTCGAGACAGCCGAGCCCATCCAGCTGCAACCGACTGCAATGCTGACTGTTGTCATGCTGCAGTCACTAATATCATCCCTGATCCCGCAGCTGTCTCCCATCTTGAATTCTGTCGCATTGGCTGCAGAATGCCCTTAAACCGACTTGACGCTGTCAAGAAACAAGAACAAGCACAAGGGACATTGTGGTTCTGTCCCCCTGGTCCTTCTCTGAAGGCCCCTAGTGACATTTTACGACACATTGCTCCCTTTGTGTTGAAACCAAGTATCCTTGAACTATTGTTTTTATCACTTTACCGACTACCCTCCTGTCAGTATCTAGAGGGCTTCCCTTTTCCTTCTTTGAAACAGTCTGTCCTCTGCATTCCTTTCACAGGATGGGTTGTATTTTGTAGTGTGATAGAACTGTCTGTTGTGATAATAATAAAGTAGATTTTTTATACATCCTTGACTGGACAGTCCATTTTATCATTGGGTAATGATTGTTTTTTCACTGTGTTGCAACTAACCAACAATCCATGACCTTTTGGAGATAAGCTTGCGGTTCTGTCCACTTTACCAAAATTGGACAAGTAGGTTTATAATTTGCTTGTGTTTCCAATCTGTTCCGAACCCTTCTCGTGTACAAGAGGTATGGGGCCTAATGATGGTTTACAAACCGATATTCATCCCTTGACCACTGGTGTGCCAGAAGTTGATTCGACACACTCTCAGGATGGGGTGGCAGAGGGCCTAATTCCGGGCCGGTCACAGCAAAACCAGGACGTCTGGTCACCCTACTCATTATCGAACTAGACTATACAAGAGGTCTACAAAATAGCACCCATTAAGATTGCCGGGAGTATAAATTCCAGCCACCAGAATGAGCCTTCTCATAGATCACATATATAACCCAAGCTAATTCCCTTCCCCCTTTTCACTGCCTACAGTGAGTAGCTGAGCCAAGTTCAAATCCACTCCACCACCCAACTGCCCCATTGCGAGCCAACATACGCCCAGATCCTAATCTACCACCAGAGTCCCCAGACCTCCCCATCTATGATGTGTGCTACTTGCCGTTTTGCTTGTCCCATTACTAGGGTGACCAGTTTTTGAAAATAAAAAACCCGTGTCAGGCCACAAACATAGAAGTAGGACTAACACCGCCATCCCTCCTGCCCATCTGGTTAGGCTCACACATTAAAATAGATACAATTTCCAGCACTTCTCTACTTCCACAGGAACTGCAGATTCGGCTGCGACATTAAGCATGTTCAAACAAAAGAGCTTTTGCTTTGCTTGCTATTACAGGCGATGCAATTAGTGTTTCTTATCCGCTCCCATGGCACAATCAGTAAATACAGGCTACAGTGAATAGAAAGGTTGGGAGTTTGATCCTCCCCTTGGGTGGAAGAGATGTGGGCTCTATACAACATATGCAGAAAAATGAAGGGCACACACAAGTACACTTCTCAGCACACCATTTCTAGCACCCGAGGGTTGTCACCGGTAAATGCCCTGCTTTCTTAAACTAGTGTCACCTTAGAGAAGGGAATTGATGCCCTTGTGGTCTGCCACATTTACATTTTTGTATACACCTGGAAGACACAGATATAAGTGGTGGCCCAGAGGAGTCAAACCGTTATGTGTTTATTTCCCTTTCCACAGTTTCTAGATTGATCCAATTATTGAGCAGATGAGGTATCTTAAGAAAAGAAAGTTCAGGGCTTGCTAAACAGTTGCCACCTCCCATCTATGTTTTGGTTCGAAGTAAAGGGTCGATGACCAGGAGCTAAAAGCAATATTTTTTGCTACTGTGGGTAACTAGGAGCTTGTTGATAGGTTGCCGGGAAATCTAACTTCCATGCGAGAGGCAAACCTTTCCATTGCACAGCATCCATTATGTTTTACATTTTTTCTAGAGGTAGTTCAAGGGATCCTTTATACCTATACAGACACCAACTCACCAGGTACACTCTCCCCGCTGAACAGGTCTGCCACCTTCAACGCCATCAGCCAAACTATCGGATATCAGAGAACAAGGAACTGGCCTCACTCTTGGCCAAGCGGACTAAAAGAAACTTGGCTCATTTCAGGTCAATTCCTTGCAAGTCAACAAGCAACGTCGCCTGAGGATTCTGCCTTTCACCTCTACCCTTCAGCATCTACATGACCCGGCTACTGGAACTTAGTAACTCAGGTGTCATTCGTTTCAAGTACTCGATCTCAGGCTATGCTAATCGTTCTCTACTTTCAATAAGGACTTGAAAACCAGGATGTTTGGATAAATTCCAGTTTAACCTCAGCTCTGCTCTCGGGCCGGGCTCAGCCTAAGGGCCTTACCTCTTTCCTAGTCACAGTTTCTTTTGTATATCTGTTATGAGTGTATGTTGTATGTCTTGTTAGTGCTACTATGCCTTCAGGCCTGTGACATGAGCTTTATAAGCATAAATAAATATATTTACAAGCTAACAAACTTCGCCACAATAAACACACCTCAGCACAAGCAGATTCCTGAATGACTACAAACGCATTAGATGTATGTAACCCAGCCCATCTAAAATGGAGCTTATGGTCTGTGGCACAACACCAAACCACCACACAAATCTCCTGGCCAGATGCAGTGGGTACCGGCTCCTGTCTGAAATCTCAGAATGATGGACAGTAACCTCACTCTGGAACCACAGTCATTGTAAGAAGTTGTTTCTTCCAGCTCTGCACTATCCAAAACATCATGCCCCATCTGTCCTTGACTCACAGGAGCATGGGTTATCCCACAGACTAGATAACATCAAAACACTCTACCTCTGATGCCCAGAATATGTACTCAACAAACTAAGAATCCATATCCCGGCAGCCGGATTGTATCTGTTCAGTCACAGGACCAAACGCATCATACCAGCCCTCCCTATTAGATGGTTCACTTCAGCACTGTATGAATTGTGCAGCTCACCTTCTATGGGATAGCCTCTGTATCAATTCACTCGTTGCAAGCCACCAAACCCTTAGATTCAAGGACAGTGTCTCAGTGAGGTTATCTAGCTTCAACCAAATACAGCATGCAGTGGGGTGAAGGGGGTGTTCCCGCAATCTCCTCAACCAAGCTCTGCAACTCTCTGCCCAAACACATTCACTAGGAACATCACCTCATCTTCATAAAAAAGCTACAAACCTGCTTCTTCAATTAGCACCAGCATGAGGCCAGCACCAAAGCCTCATGAAACTATAGACTTACACTTGGCAACTTCGAAGCAATGGAGGGCACCTCAAAAATTATATGAGCTGAACAGGAACCCATAAACAGCTCTCAAATAGACTATTTAGAGAATGAATTCCTTCCAGTCACACTCCAATCAACCGCAATGGAGGAAATACCACAAAGTCATTGATCACCCTCAATTTCCAAGATGGTGCCAATTACCTCTCTTTCAGACAGCAGCTTTCACCCCTCCTCCACACTCCAGGCATCCTTTTTTGTTTACCCTCTGTCTCCTTTACAAACCTACTCTCTTCTAATATCTCCTACCGTGTCAGAATACACACAACATCCCCTCACTCGGCTACATCAAGCCTCAGTTCCAAGATTAATCTATTACAAAGTTCTCATCTTTAGCTCCACTATACCCCTCGTCCCCAGATCATCAGCTAAGCCAGACAGATCACTGTGCCCGATCAGATCTAGGGTTCTCCCTTTAGGATAAAGATATCCCCATGTGTCACTGCCAAGTACATAGCACCAGACCGCCACTCAAGAATCGGACAATGCCCTCACCTACACCACAGATTACACATCTGCTTCCCGATGAACTCTCCCCCATCTCTTTTTTTTTTAAATGGGCGCATAGAGCGAGGCCACAAAATGGCAGAATGGCATTATACAAGTGTAGCATTGAGACAGCTACCATCAAGGAGGACCAAATCATGGATAAGAGCGATTTAAGCCCCCTCATCTTCCTTGACCTTTCAGAGGCATTCAACACTGTTGACCACCACATCCTCCTCTCCCTCCTTGTTGATAGGATGACAGGGTGGGATGTTCCAGCACCGTCTTGAATTGGTTTACTTTCTACCTCTCGGGCAGACACTAGACCATCCAGATTGACAAGTTGCGTTCTAACCCACTTCAGGTCTCCTGCTGAGTCCCCCACGGCTCCATCCTTTCACTAACACTTTTTACCTTTATATGGAGCCTCTGGACACTCTCCTTAAAGACCCCAATGTAGCCATCATGAATATGAGCACAATACTCAGTTGGACATGGGAGCAATTGTCTCACAAAATATAATTTGTCTCCACAATTACCTGGCCATCATCCAGTCCTGGATGTTGACTGCCTACCTCAAATTAATCCCATACAAGACTCAATTTGTCCTCATCAGTCTGCCCGCTAAAAAACATGTCCAACAATGGTTCAATGATGTGCGCCTAGAAGGATTCGATCCACAATTCTCTGACTCAGCAAAATACTTCAGCTTCACCTGTCCTAGAAACACATAGCCAAGAAGGCCCAAATAACCTGGCTCAGACTCTCTTCCCTTTGCAAAATCAAACCTTTCCTCCTTCCTCCGGACTTTTGGACCGTAGTGCAGGCCCTTGTGGTCTCGCACATCAATGGGGGAAACGCCCCCTTGATGGGGTTCTGAACTGCTCAATTGGCTCCCCTAAAAGCAGTCCCCTATGCTGCAGCATGTCAGTACCTGGTGGCTAAGCTTCACACATTGGATGGCAAATGATCCTCGCACTACATAAATCGATCAACCGGCTTGAATCACAACTCATCCGCAAAGAGAAGACCCACAAACAATTGTTCTGTTGTCACACACCCACCCTCTGGAACTCGATCCCAATGTAGAGAGACATGACCCAAAACCCATATGATAAAAATAATCCCAGAAGGCCAAATAACCACTGCTCCGCTTTGCAAGGGAAAACAAGGTTTATTGTATGCAAAGGTCTTGGACGGTCCTGTAGAACCGAATTGACATGGAGCTTGTCACACAGCAAGAAGTTATAGGTGATTTAGTGGAAAATCACACATAGGTTACAACTTCATCCTCATCACCCTCATTGGCTACCACCTATTTAACATGCCAATACCACCACTTTAGTCCTGGGGCTGATCAGTTACGCCTTATCTAAACCAATTCCCCTATCCATGTGGCCCACTACATTTTCACTATTGAATCCTTGTACACGATTGGCTAAGTAATCACCGTCACATGATGTGCAGCCCTCTGACCCAGTTACGCTCAAAGTAAGACTGGCAAGTCAATCTCTGCTTTGATAAGACAATGGGCCTTCTCATTATAACAGACGCCGCTGCGCACACAAACTGTACCTCAGAGCTTGGACTAAATATACTGGTATCACCTCTGCTCCTCCTATCCCAAATCACGGTGCGTTCCAGATATGGCTCTCCCCTTATCTCCTTCAGACTCCAGTTGCCGAGTAATGACGTGACCCGGGTACCACGCTAAGTTGAATTAACTTTGGTTACGCGTCTACTTGTAATCAAATGGGATGCCTGCTCCTTGGGTGAGGGCAGTAGTGCTTTAAATTTTCTCCTGGCCTGTTGGCACCACCAAACCTTGTGTCCTATTGTCAGGAATGTGTCCTTGAAAGGGCACACCCCTACCCACCCTCCCCACAGCAAACATTCCATTCCCAAGGCTTATACATTCTCAGCTGGATACAATTCATGTTTATCTGTGCTACTATGGGGCCTCTGACCTCAGCTTCTCTCTTGGGGAATGGAAAGGGGATTTGTCTTGGGAATGAGCTAAACAGAGCCACAGCTCCACAACAGGGCAACTATGTTCATTGTGTGCTAGCCCTTGAACTCCAACATGGCAGCACTCTTGCCATGTACCACAATAGCTTTCTGACTCCATCTTCTCTCTCGACTTACTTCAGCTCTCTTTCAGCAATTAACTCAAAACATAACCTTGTGTACTATTTTTAAACACAGGGCCTATAACACACTGTCCTATATAGAACCTCTGTAGCTACAAAAATAATGTGTTGCTCATTCTGTGTTGCTTTATGATGTATCAATTAGTTGTTAAAATGAACTAGAAGTGATACGTGTGCCTTCTGCCACGCAAAACTCAACCTGCTCAAACTGTGGCTCTGACTAATAGGTTTTCCTCAGCCTAAACCCTTGCCAGGCTGGGACGCTGTACGTGCATTCACACACTGTTGTTGGCTGAGGAACATCCCCACAATACTCCAATTTCAGAAATCTCTCAAAACATGGCTTTTTCAACAACACTGAACCAAGGACTAATTGCAATGGATGCACATAACGACACAAATACCTCAACTCACAGTACTGCACCAGTCCAAATGCTGGCCACCCACACTCTGAACAGCGCTCTACTGCTTTCCAGCTAGGTCCGCTCTTTAAACAATAAAATGAAATATACAAGACCACTGTTCATTACACAGTCTTAATGTCACACAGGTATGCTTGGACCGGGATTCAAAATAAGCTCACGGTGGCTGTTGGTGTCAAGCTAAGCAGGATCTGATACGATACAATGGGGGGCAAAATAGCTTTCAGTAATTTCGATCCCAGAGCGTGGCCGGACCCGGTTGGGACAGACAAGTGCGGATCAAGAGAACTACTCGGGTCTTGAGACAGTAAACACACTCATTATGAGGGTAGCAATCCAGGCTGTGGACTGAGGAGGTTCTATGTTAAATACAGAAGCAACAATTTACCCGCCTTAATGACTGCTTACAAAGCCACCACTGTGAGAACACAAACGCCCGAGTACCATCAAAACGCGGGCGAGGGATAATTGCTCCTGGAGGCAGTGAGAGGTTTCCAAAAGCACTGCCTCTGTAACAGACGGGATCGGTTGCTCCCACTGCTTCCTGTACAAACAGAGTGTTTAAGTGTTGGTTAAACTGTATTCAATGAGGCAGACATGCTCCCTCCTTCGGTGCGGTTAGACCTGAAGAAGTCGGACATAGTTAGACCATATGAATGGAAACAGTTTATAAACAAGTGTTTGGCCTTTTAGCACCTGTGTTTTGCCCCCAAAATCGTGGCCACTGAGGCAGCCTAGTGTCAGACCCTGTCTGCTCTGGCAGCAGAACACATGGCACTCTAGGTGGAAGAATGCTGCCAAAGGATTTCTTCTCAAGCAACACATTCTCTGCTTCCTAGAAGCATCCAGTACCCAGGTAAAGGTGATATGTTTGTACCTGGCAGGAACACCAGCTTTAGGGCAAGAAGGAGCATGATGGGTAGCTCTGTAGGTGGTGTGGTAGATAAAGGAGGAGCATGTACAGCACACAGAGGTGTAGCCAGGGGTGTCCAACAAGTAGGGCCTGAAGACAATGTAATTGGGCCCCCTGCAGTGACATTAACAACTGTAAATACCCACACAGCGTTGTTGAGTGGGCCCATACAGATTTTGGGCGTTCCTTGCCCACTCAGGCCCTACTGCGTCTACGCCTCTGACTACACAGATCCCTGGAATCTCAGGCAGGTCCTGGCACCGATGTCCTTGCCCTCCAAATACTATAGTATGTATGTTCAGATTCCTTTTCGTCTTCCCCAATTTAACTTCCAATATTATACTTTCTGCTCTAGAGGTCCTCACGCTAGGGTCACATCTGTAAACATTCAGCTGGATGTTTGCATGTTTCAAGCAACCAAAGTATAATAACCTGTTGCTTTCTCCCTCTCCCAATTGCCCCTTTCCCTTATTCCACCAAGCCCACCCCTTCTTTCCAACCGTGCAGTGAAGCAGACACAGGGGCTGGGGGGATATACAAAGTGGCATCTTAACGTTGCTGGAGAATTACATCATCTGAACCAGTAACCAGTGACCTCTATATGAAACTAGTGAATCATAGCTCCTTGAATCCCCCCACTGTTTGCATCCTGCAAACTAATTCCCACTCATTGAATCCCTCTTCACTAGTCCCACCTGCCAAACCCATTTTCGTTGACCCTCCCTGCCAGTTTCCTACTCTTTCTTTCCGCCCCATACTGCCTCCTACCATTCCCCAGTATGTGTATTTAATGGGGGCACCACCCCAGACCCCTGATCTGGGACATCACTCCCCCACCATGGCCACATGGCCCCTAACCCCACTCTCCACCCCACCATCTCCCTAACCTCTCTCAAGCCCAACCACCATAATATCCCTACCTCTAAGTCCTCGCTCCACACAGTCAATACAGACTATAGTAAGCAGACATTGCTTGATTTTATAATGGGTAAATACAGGACTAAAACCCCCAGAATACAAAGCTAAACCCATGACTGGACTAGCATCTTTTGAATGTAATGGATAATTTTGGCACCTTTGGTACCAAGCATGAACAGGAAGTTTGATCCTCTGCAAGATGTGGTGGTGTTTGTTTGTTTGTTTGTTTATTTTATTTGTAGAGCGCGCCTGACCCAGGGGTATCTGGGTGCAAGGTTAAGGTAATGGTTACATGATACAAGATACATTTATACATTTATAAAGTTATACAATTTGTACGTACACTTTGAGGATGAGACATTAGAGTGGCAGGGAGAGTCAGTTCTGTAGTTAGTGATATTAGTACAGTTTATACATACACATACCAATAGACCATTAGAAGGCTGGGAAAGTCAGGCGGGTGGGGGGTGTAGAGAAACAGAGGTAGTTATATGCATGAGAGATAACTATATAGTTGTGAGTGTGAGAGTGGGGTGCAGTCTATGTTAATAGTTAGTCTTTGTCTTTGTCTTAGTTTTTGTTCAGTAACCAGGTGATGACATGGCTGCTGAATATTTGAAAAGTTGGGCTGTATTTAATGTCCTGTGGAAGTGTGTTCCACAATTGGGAGGCTAGAACCGGGAAGCTGGTTCCGCCAGCTCTTTTAAGTCAGTACCTATGCACTACCAGACAGGATGCGTTCGAAGATCTGGAAATTCTGGTAGTTGATTTAATCGTGAATTTGTCACTGAGATATGGTGGGGCTAGGTGATTCAGCACTTTGTATGTGAGGCAGAGAGTTTTGAGATCAATTTTGTTTTGTATAGAGAGCCATTGCATGACGTTCTGGTGGTGGAAATATGCTCTCTTCTGGGTATATTTAAGGCTGCTCTGCGTGCGTTATTTTGCAGAACCTGCAGTTTATTGATTATAGATTGTTGGAGCCTAAGTAGAGGCTATTGCAATAGTCAAGTTTAGAGTGTATAAGTGCTCTGGCCAGTATAAGGCAGCTGTTAGAGGATAGTAGGGGTCTGCAAGCACTGATCAGTTTACCAATGTAAGCAGTGTCTGATGCAGTCATGTTTACTTGTTTAGTAGGATTAATGTTGGCATTGAGGTAGAAGCCAAGCGTTTTTACGTTATTGGCAATCTGCATGTTGTTGCCATCAATGAGGATACTGCTATAGTTGGGACTGATTTTGTTCAGGTTGCTAGGTGAGCTTACTAGAAGTAGTTCAGTCTTATCATCATTTAGGCAGATGACGTGTGTGGTCATCCATGCCTGAATAATGAAGTAGACTTCATTAGTCCAGCAGACATCGGAGTTGTAGTTGCCTGATAGTGTTAGGATTATCTGGGTGTCATCTGTATAGTTGGTGTAGGTGACACCCAGACGGTCCAGTTTGTCAAAAAGAGGCTTTGTAAAAATATTGTACAGGCTAGGGGATACAAAGGATCCTTGAGAGAATCCACATGTGATGGGGATTGGATCGGCCACAGCTGATGATGAGAAAACACGCATGGTTCTTTTTGCGAGGAAGGATTCATTCCACATGACAGCTGAATTGGAAAAATGTGCTGCCGATGACAGGTGGTCACAAAGGATTTTATTGTCCACCAGATCAAACGCTGCAGATAGGTCTAAAAGAAGTAGGATGGCAACTTTGCCTCTATCTTTTAGGTCGTCGATTTGACTTTTAAGGACAACAAGGGCCATTTCCATCCCATGTTGGGGTCTAAAGCCGGATTGCCGGATTCCTAATAGTTGATTAGATAGTCTTGAATTTGCAAATATGCCACTCTATCTAATATTTTCATTAAGAAGAGGACAGTAGTGAAAGGTCTATAGTTCGCAGGTATAGACGGGTCTAGTGTTTATTTTTTGAGTAATGGGACAATCCAAGATTGCTTCAGATTACTAGGGACAGAGTTACTGGCGAATGAATAATTTGAATTTATAAATTTGGTGATGAAAGGAGATACATCTCTGGCTGTGTCTTTTATAATTTGAGCAGGGCAACTATCACCTTTGCAGTTAGATGGTTTCAATGAAGCAATAATTCTTTGTACCTCAGGTATGGATACCTGGTTAAAAGAGAAGCCTGAGTTGGGGTGTGTGTCTGGTCATGTGATTGGGCTGGTTAGGATGCCAGAGGCAAGTTGGTGCCATTTGCCAGCTATTTTAGACTGGAGCCCTGTGATTTTATTGGAGAGAGCATTTTGAATGCTGGTACACCAAGGTTTGGCCTTGGTGCAGGTATCGATAGGCGGATTGGGGTTTTCTAATTCCTTTAGTATATTAAATAGTTCTTTCATACTGGAACTTGCCTGGTTAAATCTGATGTTGAAGGTTTCTTTTTTAGTGCAGATTATTTTGCTTTTGTAGGTAGCAGTAATGTTGGTTAGGTTGACTTTGTTTTCTGAGGAAGGGGTATTTTTCCAGAGTGTCTCAAGTTTTATTTTTTCTGTACATAGAAGTTTTAGTTCAGAGGTGAACCAGGAGTTCAGATGTCCTCTTGGTTTGCCTTTGCGCAATTTTAGCGGGGCAATGGTATCCATGGCTTTAGTCATTGCCTCACTATATGTGTTGACCAGCAGATTCAGGTGATTATTGGTGGGTATAGTATTGAGTATGGGAGTTACTAGCAGTATTATGGCCTCAGCAGTAATGTTGTGTTTATTCCTAGTCAGACATGGTGGTACAATGGGGGTGGTTTTCATAAGCTCTAGATTGTTGGCATTGATTTCAAGGGATAGGAGATGGTGATCAGTCCACACGAGAGGTGAGGATAATATCCAGTTGAGGTCTGCTACCCAATCGAGTGCCCTACCTTTCACAAGAGTGCGTAGGGTACTTATTTGTAAGAATCCTTGCTCTGATAGTGCATTGGCTACATAGATAGCTGGTAGGTCTTTGGGATAATTATAGCCAAGGTTGAAGTCACCTAGGATGATATTTTGTGCCATTGGTTTAGTGTTCTCAGCTACTAATGTTGTAATGTCTTCTTCAAAGGATGCGGAGGGACCTGCTGGCCTATATATTAGGTGGATGGTGATAGTGTTTTTCGGGGATGTTTGTAGCTTGACCGTGAGAATTTCACAAGATGCCAGAGGAGAGGAAGTGGCTAATATCATGTCTAGGGTAGATTTGAAGATGATGGCTATTCCTCCTCCTCGAGCGTTGGGTCTGTCAGCTCTGAGGATGGAATAGTGGTCAGAGATGGCTATAGTAAGAGACGGGCCAGCTGCGTCATGCAACCATGTTTCTGTTACTACGAGGAAGTCTAAGTTGTTGGACAAAATGTGAAGTGTGAAAAGATTCAGACAATACTTAAGCATCACAAAATTGAATAAACAAACACAGAATTAAATTAAATTAAAATGAGGAAAGATGTGTACAAAGAAAACAGTTTAAACAAGTGTTGAAGACTGCTAAAAACCCAACCATTAAAAAGATAAGAGTTAATGTTAATCTTAGACCCCCATGGTCCTGAACACCCTTCTGGACTAATCAAGGATGAAGGCTGTACAAGGTGACAAGCCAAAATATTCCTTTGAGGGGCCCGACTTGATTCTTAGTCCCAATGTGGGAAGGATGTCAGGGGGTCCCGTGCCAATCTTGGGACAATTTATTTTGTTCACTGCTCATTTCAAAACGTTGATGTCCCAAGCTAGGATTATTTCACTAGGGGGAACACCAAAGAGCAGCCAAGCGCAGAGGTTATGTGGAATGGACTCGAGCTGAGCTGCTCGAAGGATGAATTGGGTGAAGAGGATGGGATTCAAACCCAAGCATGCTGAGCTCTATGTTTCCCACAGGCCAGTTACCTAGTAGTGAGATTCAGCCGGGTGGTCAAAGATTCCCACTTGCTACATATTGGCTGCAATTACCCATTTAAACAGCGCATACGTGAAATGTCTTTGGCATTTATGGTGTGCAAGCATGCTACACCACATGAAATTCCTTCTAAGCTCACTAAGGTATGATATACAAGGGATATGAAATATCCTCTGTGGCTGATAAAACGGTCCACCCAACCCCCACATGAAGCCATCAAAAGTAGCATTGGAACAGCACAATACTGAACTAAAGAAGCATACATACAAAACATGGCACTAAATCTCATAAAATCAGAACTGGACAAAGACAGCATGTAACTTCGACAGCATGTAGAAAAAGGGTTTCCAGGTATAGTGAGCCACTCAAAGTCATCAGAATAGGACTCCATTGTAACTGGAGGCAACAGAGTCTGTAATATGGGACCAGTTGCATTGTTTCCTCTCTAGTTGAGTGTACAAGGGTCTAGAATATTTACAAGACACTTCAGGCCGTATCCATGCGTCGAGAGTCAAGGAGAGATTGCAAGTGTACATGGGACTCTCAAAATAAGCTTTGTATCTCTTTCTGAAGAGGGAGATAAAGCACATATTGTGCTCGATCTGTAGAGTGGGGGGGTGTAACATACTACACACATCACAGCACACATAAAATGTCTTAGTTCCATAACAAGACTGTGTCATCATTTCAGTAGCAGAGAGAAACTGTGTGGAGGGAGATACCCAAAGCAATTCGTATACGCTTTGCACGTACGTTAAGCAGATTATTCTAAAATCATGATGGGTATGCACCCGATGGAACGACCTGCTGCCTGCTGGCTGATATGATGTATATGCTCTATCCTGCAGAATGCTGGGATGTTCTATTTATGTGTTAGATACAGTGAGCTCCATCGTTACCGAGTTATTGCAGAGTAACCCATACCATTGGACCTTTGGTATTTTTAAACACAGTAGTGTTACATGAATGGATGGTGTGGCTGGTCTATTTTAAAACTATGAAGTTAGCTAGGATAAAGTTGCACAAAGGTAGAAATATCCACTGTTCTCCCAAGTTGGGAGGAGTAGTACGGTGAAACATTTGGAGTGCCTGGTACTGAACAACACATCATTTTCCATGAACGATTCCTAAACACATTTAATCAGTTATAGAGGATATACAACAATCATTGAGGGTTTGGATATAAAACACTGCCTGCATGGAAGGTTGGACTTCATTTATGTTATTAATTCATTGGCAGTTTGTATTGGTAAATGTTGGATTTTAAACACATTTGCCCTCATTACAACCCTGGCGCAAAGCGAAAAACGATGGCGGTAAAGGATTACCGCCATCGTTTTCCGCTAGGTCCGATTAAGACCCGTGACCGTTAACTACGATGCCATTAGTGGCATCGTAGTCAACGCTGCCGCTAACTGCACCAAGGATGCGCGCACGCGACCCCCCACACCGTGATTACCGGCATGGCGGAAAGGTACGCGAAAGCCGACCCAAGCAGACATGCACCTAACGCCATCACCCAGCCCGTTAAGTACCTTACCGCCATGCCGGTAATTGCGCCATCGCGAACCAACTGTAAAGGGCCTTGTGCAGTGAATCCAGCTGCCACAGGTGCACAGAATCAGCACAGGTGGAGGCAATACAGACTCAGGAAGTACAAAAAGAGCACACCCAACCCCTTCCCAGACCCAGTCACACTCCACAATGATACCAATGGGACTAGCAATGTTGGGGCTGGAGGACCTGATAGCAAAGCAAGTGCTACAACTACAACTACAACAACAAGAACAACAACAACAACAACAACAGGCTGCACAGAGAAGATGCAGGAGGAGAAGGAGGGCAAGGCAGGCCCAGCAAGGCCAACCAGCACTGCCAGTACTACCACGTAGGCAGCCCACAATCCCACGCATCAGAGCCAGTCCATTCAACCTCACTGCTGAGCAGATCCAGACCCTGTACCGTTTGGACCGGGACACCATCACCGCCATCGTGGACATGACGCAAAACGACATCGTCAGCAAGATAGAAACACCAGCTGCCATCCCACCCCTACTGAAGGCAGTGTCTGTACTCCACTTCCTGGCCGCAGGCACCTACCAGCACACAGTGGGGCACTTGCATGGTATTTCACAACCATTATTCTCACGTACACTGATCCAAGTGCTCGATGCCCTCCTCAAGCACACAGACGACCACATCTCATTACCACGGTCTGCCCAGGAGATTGCAAACACCAAAGTGGGTTTCCATGCACTAGCCGGCATACCTGGTTGCATTGGTGCCATCGACTGCACCCATGTGGAATTGGTGGTCCCACATGCCATGGAGGTACCGTACCGCAACCGTAAACAATTTCACTCAATCAACGTGCAGATGGTCTGTGACTCCAACAGGATCCTCACACATTGTTGTGCCCGATTCCCTGGATCAACCCATGATTCAATGGTCCTGAGGAACTCCACAATACCACGCTACATGGAGCGACATGCAGGCCCAAGATCCTGGCTACTCGGTGAGTCTCACTTCATGACCTTGCTATGGCAGAAAGGGGGGGGGGATGATGCATACTCCACCTGGCAGAAAGGGGGGGGTGATGCATACTCCACCTGGCAGAAAGGGGGGGGGGAATGATGCATACTCCACCTGGCAGAAAGGGGGGGGTGATGCATACTCCACCTGGCAGAAAGGGGGGGGGGTGATGCATACTCCACCTGGTGATGCTGGCTATCCCCTGAAGAGGTGGCTCCTTACACCAGTCCAGAACCCACAGAACCAGCATGAGGCGAACTTCAACCGTGCCCATGCACGTACCCGTGTGGTGATTGAGCAGGCATTTGGCCTACTGAAGGCACGGTTTCTCTGCCTCAGCAGGTCTGGCGGGGCACTCCTGTACTGCCATGAGAAGGTTGCAAAGATTGTCATGGCATGTGTAATGCTACACAATATGTGTGTCAGACGGAATGTTCCACTGCCCCCTGACGCGGAACTGCAACCACCTGACGATGAGGATGATGAGGGTGGGGATGGGGCAGCACCTCAAGGAGGCAGCGATGCACAGGAGGGCCGTGAAATGCGTCAGAATATCATTGACCAATGCTTCTAGCACACACGGCTGGTGTGTGTAACATGGAGACGGCACTTGGGGCACTGTGTGTGTCTGGGACATGCACACTGTGGACTGCACACCAATAAAGCACACATACGCAATGAGCAATGTCCACACATTTGATTTGTGCAAATCAAAAAAGTGTATTATCAATGTGCATAGGTCTGAAACACCCAATCCCCCCTCCCGCTCCCCCCTGAACTCCCCAACACACGCAATCCCCCCTCCCCCTCCCCCCTGAACTCCCCAACACTCCCAATCCCACCTCCCCCTCCCCCCTGAACTCCCCAACACACCCAATCCCCCGTCCCCCTCCCCCCTGAACTCCCCAACATACCCAATCCGCCCTCCACCTCCCCCCTGAACTCCCTGCAAAGGTGTGACGATGCCCGTGGTGAAGTGGGTAATGTTCCATTGGTGCACTGGACGGCCACCATGGGCAGCCCCCTCTCCCGGCACCTGGGGCCCCCCTGCCTGTGCTCCTCAGGTTCCTGGATGACCTGCAGACGGGGCTGGCTCAGGCAGAACTTGCTGCGGAGGAGGTACTGGCCTGCTCGCTACGCCGTGTGTCCATGATTGTCTGTATGAGTTGACTTATCATATTCCGCACTGCGGCTAGTTCTGCACAAATGTCCTTGCTTGCTGATTGGATGGCTGCCTTGATGTTCTCAGCACATCTCTCCATGCCTGCACTGGTGCCTCCACAATCAGCAACATGCTGCGTCAGTAGTGAGGACAATTGTTGTTGCCTCGTTGATATTTGGTCCAGCGATTGCTGGAAATCAGGGGCAATGGAGGTTGCAATTGCCGGCTCAATTGGACTACTCCCCTCCTCCCCTACTCCCACTGTGCTGGGAGTGGCTGGCCATGTATCTCCAAGGGATAGCCCCTGTGTGTCATCTCCGTGCATGCTACATGGGGACAGGTGTGGGGAGTGAAGGTGGGCGTTGGGGGAACCTTCAGTGTCATCCTCCATATTCCCCACGTCGCTGTCAGAGCATGCTGCGACGGCAGCAGTCTCCTCAAGGGTACTGCTCCCCGCAGACACATTCCCCTCAGTGGGCAGCAGTTGTTGTGTGTCTTCCGTGGGTGCTATCATGGCACTTTCGTCAGGGGTCATTGCTGCCCTGGGCTGTCTTTCAACAGGGATTTTGGCCTGGTGTGGTTTGGGCATGGGTCCAGCAGAGGTGGAGGGTTGTTGTGCTCTTCCCTCTGTCCTGGGCTTCTTGGCTGGGGTGGTGCCACTCTCGTCCCTGCCGGTGTCCGATTGTGAGCCTGTGGTGGAGCAGAAGAAGGAATGTGTTATTGATGGGTCAGCGAACATTGAGCAGGCATGAAGATTGCCATGGTTTTGAAGGATAGATGGTGGACTTTGTAGGCTGTGACATACAGGTTGTCTCCCTTTTGGGTGGGTTGAGCATGCAGAAATGTGTGTGTCTGCTGTGGAGTGTGCATGCTGCATATGTGCAGGGTGTGGGTCTCCTGCTGATGTGCTGTGTTTCCCATATGGGGCGACATTGTGATTCCCATGTAAGTGTAATTCAGGGTGTTTTGCATGGCTGAATTAGGGGCACCTCTCTCCATTCCACCAATGCCCTCAATGCACTCTATGCCGATCGTCGAGGCACAAATCTCCTCCCATGGCTGCATCTTGATTGGGGAGTCTGCTCCCCCGCCAGTTGCCAGGCCCAGGTTTGCGATTGGCTGACAGTATGCTCCTTACTCGGAGCCGGAGGTCATCCCACCTTTTGCGGCACTGTTTGGAGGTGCGTGGGGTGGTACCTACGGCACTGACCCGTTGTGCCACAAGTTCCCATATTTCCTTTTTGCGAGCTATGGCTGCTCTTGTCATTTCTGGCGAGAAGATTATGTCCGCCTTTTCCTGCAGCGTTTCTGCCAACATCGTTAGTTCTTCCCGACTGAAGCGGTCCTGCCGCTGCCGATCGCAGGCTTTTTTCAGAACTTTGGGCATGTTTAGGTGGGGAAATGGGTGGGTAATGGGTTTTACAAGGTCTGAGGGTCAGATGTGGTGTGGTTGGGTAGGATGGCAATGGATTGTGTTTTTAAAGATGGCCGCCGTGCTCTTTCCCGTTCCGCCGCGATGATGCTACTTCCGGTTCTGCTTATTTACGGTGACCGCTAATTACAGTGACCGCTAGTTACGGTCACCGCTAATTACGGTCACCGCAATGATGGGTGGCGGTAGTGCACCTTGCGCGGCGTACGATGCCGGTAAGGGCCGTTTTGGGGTCATTTACGCCATGGCGTAGTTTACATTACCGGCATGGCGTAATGCTCATGCACGATGGGTCGTAATGTGCCACACTTTACGGCATCGGACCAAGGCGTAAACGCTAATTACGCCATGCCGGTAATGTTGGATACTTACCGCCTGGGTTGTAATGAGGGCCATTCTAAAGTTTTTAGTCAATCTGGCAATGCACTTCTTTTCTTGCAATTCCTCTGTAATGCAAATATGTGTGGAAAGTATACAGCAGGGCATTCTTGTTTGTAATTCAACTTCTTGTTTGTAATGTTTTGTTTGTCTTAAATTCATCACCTTGACAAGTCGTTACACCTCCATCAGCGTCATATATATTTGTTTATCCATTTATTTAGCAGAGGTGGCAGATTTGATTTAAAGACAACTGGCAAAATGCAATGTAAGCAAAGGGAATAATAATAATAATAATAATAATAATAATAATAATAATAATAATAATAATAATAATAATAATAATAATAATAAAAATAATTAATATTAGTTTATTTAGGTCAATTGTAATATGCAGCATGGCACTAATGGCGGCTATGGAATGCAAAAAAAGTGTGAGTGTATAGAGATGGTGGTGTAAAAGAGATCACAAAGAAATCCAGGAGAACACCTAACATCCTTTCCAGAAATTGGCCAAGAGGAACATATACATTTTTAGTTCGTTCCTGAGCCTTATGTGGTTGGGCTCTAGGCAAAGCTGTGTCAACTATTTGTTCCAAAGGGAGGACCCTTGGCACTGCAGTATGTGCACCAAAGTCCCTTATATCTGTGCTGTTAATTTATCCGTGATTGTTGGGCCAGCTACTAGATCAGTATTGTATTTGGCCAGCTACTAGATATGTATTTGGCCAGCTACTAGATCAGAAATATGTTGGTGTTGTTTCCTAAGCTGGGCCATGCAATGCTTTCTGAGTCATCAAGAGAATCACAAAGTCTATCTTAAACTTCAATGGTTTCCATGTAGGATCTTCAAACAATTAGAGTATATAAAAGGAAGGTTGCATCTCTAGTTTCTGGACCAACAGGAAAGACTCTGATGAAAGATCTGCAGTACTTCAACAATGGATAGATACACTCTATGATATTCCAAAATGTACTTCAATAGTTTTATGAAAATCAATTATGGTAAAATCATAAGATCGCAGACACTTAGATGTGAAAGAAGTCATAACATTCATCCCTTGCCCATGATACAAACAGTTATTCCTGGGATATCATACACAGTTAAATCAAACATATGCATATCAACTTGTGTTCAAACATATCCCAACATGTTTCTGTCCTTATGATGTAACCCAATACAGGACATTCCTCAGGGGCTGAGTAATAAAGAATATATGTGTGTTCCTGTATTGGGTTACAACATAAGGACAGAAACATGTTGGGCTATGTTTGAACACAGATTGATACACATGTGTTTGATTTAACTGTTTATATCTGTGTTCTTTATGCATTAGAACATTGAACATTTTAACATTTTAACATTATATATTTTGGAGACTTCTACAGTTTACATAGGGGGTCATTCCGAGTTGGGCGGTAAGTGATTACGGGCATCGGTAAGGATGCTGGTGCCGGTAAACCCTTACCGCCCTATTCCGCGGTCCCTTAGCGGGTCCCAGCAGGAACGGCTGGTCTGACCAGCTGTTCTCTGCATGTCCCATTAAGGAACCTTGGAGCTAATAACGGGCCCAGAATTTTCGGGCCCGTTATTAGCGCCTTCCCCATTCCCATTGAGCCCTATGGGGGCTCAAATGGGAATGGGGAATGGTTTACTGAATGTGGACTTACCGGTTCCTCCAAGGTCGGAATGACCCGGTAAGTCCCCATTCAGTCAGACCGGACCCGTGTTTGGAGGCAGCCATGGCGCTTATATCCATGGCTACCTCCAAACTCGTAATGACCCCCATAGTCTCTAATGTAATAGTCTCTAATGTTGTAACAACTGTATCTTTTTAATTGTAACAAGATATTATGCAGATATCTGGTTTCAAAAAGTTTCAAATTATTTACAATGTGGGAAGAGTGAAAGGCATCAATGGTCATTTGTCTTGAGCCAATTAATGCAATCATGTCTAAAGTTCAGGTATGATTGATCCGCACGAAGTGAGTGCTGAAGGGAGTTCCAGAGTTGAGCATCTTTGACAGCAAAGCTACGACCCCCAACTTTCGATAATTTAAATCTAGGAATGGTGAGGCAGTTGGTGTTAGCTAAGCGCGTGGGCCTAATTGACATTCTTCTGTGGAATCTCTTGGTGATATATATAGGTGCAGCATTGTTCAGAGCTTTTTAAGTTAGCAAGGCAGTTTTTATCTGGATTTTGGCGTTGGTAGATAGCCAGGTATTTTGATGCCTGATCTCAGAGATGTGCTCTCTCCTAGCTACTCCAAGGGCCGCTTTGATGTCATTATTTTGGAGAATTTGGATTCTTCTGGTAATATACTTATTGGAGCCGATGTAGGGGGCGTTACAGTAGTCCAGTTTGGACAGGATGATGCAGCTGTTATTGGAAAGAAAGGGTTTGCCAGCTCTGATGAGTTTGCATGAGTATGCAGTGGCGGATGCCATGGGGTTAACTTGTTTGGAGAAGGTGAGAGTGTCATCGAGGTAGAAGTCTAAGGTTTTCACTTTGTTAGCAACCTTGATTAATTGCCATCGATTATAAAGGAGTTATATTTGTGGCCAAGTTTTTTAAAATTAGTAGGGGTCCCGGGGATGATGAGCTCAGGCTTATCATCATTCAGGCATAGTCCGTGAGTTTCATCCATGACTGGATGATGAGGTAAACTCTATTCACCAGGCCAAATCCTTGCCGTAATCCCCAGAAAGTGGAAGGAGAATCTGGGTATCATCTGCGTAGTTAGTGTAGGTGATACAAAGAAGGTCCACATTGTCGAAAAGGGGCTTGGAGGATATGTTGTACAGGGTGGGGGGGGCACAGGAACCCTTGGGTACCCTGCAGGAAATGGGAATGAGGTCTGCCACTGAGGGACAGAAGACCCTCATAGTCCTATTGCTTAAAAATAATTCAATCCCGACTATATCCTCCTTTGAAAAGTGCACGGCCGAGTCTAGGTGGCTGCAAAGTACCTTATGATCCACAAATCCAAATGCAGCTGAGAGGTCCAGGAGGAGAAGGAGGGCTGATTTCCCCTTATCCCTTAGCTCATCAATTTGGGCCTTGAGGTCGATGAGTGCAGTTTCCATTCCACGTTGTGGATGGAAGCCTGATTGGCGTGCTCCTAGTAGGTGGTGAAGTTCTAGGTATTTCTGAATTTGAATATACATGACCTTATCTAATATTTTAAGGAGAAATGGTACTGTAGTGATGGGGCATTAGTTAGTTGGTATTGCAGGGTCTAGAGTTTGTTTTTTTAATAACGGGAATACCCAGGATTCTTTGATGTTACAAGGGATGGTACCCGAGGCGAATGAGGCATTGATGAGCTTGGTAATAAAGGTAGCCGAGTCCCTCACTGCATCCTTGATAAGTACACGAGTACCCAGGATTCTTTGAGGTTACAAGGGATGGTACCCGTGGCAAATGAAGCATTGATGAGCTTGGTTATAAAGGGAGCCAAGTCTCTCACTGCATCCTTGATAAGTTGGACTGGATATTGGTCGCCCTGACAGTTTGAAGGTTTGAGTGAAAATATGACTTTTTCAACCTCCAAATTAGAGATTTTAGAGAAGTTGAAGTGGGTAGGCGGGATATAGGTAGGCACAGGAGTATTGTTGGGTGTGGTCAGAGTGGTTAAAGATGCTATTTTTGTGTGCAATTTTGTCCTGAAGGGTGGTAACTTTGTTGGCTAGTGCAAACTGAATGTCAGAGCACCGTGTTTTATCTTTAGTACAAGTGTCTTGCATGGGGATCGGGGTCTCTAGTTCTTTTAGGATGGTGAAAAGTTCCTTCATGCTGGAATTAGCTTGAGAGATGAAGTTATTATAGGATTCTCATTTGGCCAGTTTGGTTTTGTTTTCCTCTGAAGGGAGTAGTCTCCAGGAAGCTTTGCAACTTCTTTTTTATAGTCATAAGTCTTTTAGATGTGGAGTGTACCACATGTTCAGGTGAGCTTTGGGCTTGCTTTGTCTCATTTTGAGCAGAGCGATGGAATCCAAGACTGATGTCATAATTGTATTGTTTTAATCGACCAGCAGTCCAAGATCCATGCTGTCAGGTAAAGAATTGAGGGTGGGGAGAATGAGGGGAATAAGTCTACCCACTGTGATATTCTTTTTGTTCCTTTTTAGTGTGGGGGGGCCATAAGAGTAAGTAAGGGAGTAAGTTTGGTGGTGGCTATTTTGAATGACAGTAGGTGGTGGTCAGTCCGGACTTGAGGAGTGATGGAGGTGATAGCGGCGTTAGAGTTGTAATCTGCATCCCAGTCAAGTATTCGACCTTTATTATGCGTGGGTGCATTAACTCTTTGAGTAAAACCTAATTCTGACAGGATGTTGGCTGTAGACTTAGAGTGTGTATCTAGTGGGTCATTAAAGCCCAGGTTAAGGTCTCCTAGTAGGAGTACTTGTGAAGTATTTTTTAGATTGTTTGAGAGGGTAGCCCAGATATCCTCCTCGAAAGACCCAATGGGGCCTAGGGGTTTGTAAATGAGGTGGGTGGTAAGAGTTTGGGAACTAGCTAGTTGAAGTTTGACTGTGAGAACTTCACAAGATTGGGCTAATCTCATGGATTGGCTGGATTTGAAGATGATGGCAATACCTCCTCCTCGTTCCTCATGTGTAGCTGCTCGTAGGATTGTATAACTGCCGGGGACAGCTAGCATGAGCATAGGGCCTGCAGCATGTGCAGCCAAGATTCGGTGATAGTAAGAAAGTCATATTTTTCAGCCCAAATCAATACAGCGATATCTGTGGCATGTGCAACTAGAGATCTGGCGTTTATTAATGCCCCCTTAAGAGGTGGGATAGGGTGGTCTGGAACAGGCAGGGGAGAGAAGTTGGTAACAGCACCAATAGTAGGTTGTTTGGCACATACATGCTTAATTTGTTTAGTTGATTTGTTAGGATGGTTGGGCGTGATTAAAGGAGGTGAAGTGTTGTCAGTGGATTTGACTTTATTATAGTTTGGCTTGTAGGAAGTTTGTTTCTCTTGAGATCTAGGTAGGACTTAGTTCTGGCGAGAGGTTCAAATAGTTTGGTCAGCCTCGACCGTAGTCTTTTGTTCCTAATATCTGTGTTACATGGTCTGAGGACATAGGATGGGTTCTGTAGGGTATTTGGCTTATTTAACAGCAGGCCCTAGGTTAGGTTAGTGGATTGTAGATAGCTGAGGTGTGAAGGCTGAGGTCATTATCGGAATAGACCTACGCGTAGGATCAGGGTTGTGGAAGGTAGCAGGTATAGTGGCGGTCATTAGTACAACTAATGCAAAAATCATGCTTAAGGCGACAATATTATTGGTGGTGGCCAGCATAATGTTACAGGCATCAGGTTCGACCTTATAGTTGACAGATAGTGCTGTATTTGGTAGGTGGTCAGGATTCCAACTCGGTTTGGCGATAAGATAGCGGGAAGGCTAGAAGGCTTAGCTATAAATAGGAAAGGTGAGCTACTGAAATACAGTGCTGTGTAATACAGTGTAATACTATGTAATACAAGGGTTGTGGAAGGCTCTGGGATTATATCCTCAATTGAGTACATTCAATCGATCAGCGGGACATTGAATTTCATTACTGTGCAGTTCAGTAGGAATAGGAGGGTACTCGAGCAACATGAAGGACTTTCAATACATTTCAAAGGAACAGTCAGCTACTGAGAGTCAATTTAATACACTTCAATAGTGATGTGAATAGGTGCTCTGTAAAAACAATAGTAATGGGTATAGGTGCTATGCAAAATCAAAGTTGTGAGAAGGCACAAAGCAAAAACAGCACTTATCAAAACAGTTTTGAGCAGCTTTTGGAGTTCAAGCACTCAGAGCACTCAGCAGGAGTGGTGGTGTACTATAAATCAGAGCTATACAATTCAATAGACATGCGGATCCAAGAGACAGCCTCAAAAGCATCGACAATTTACGGTGAATGCAGTATGAGCGGGAGGCTGTGTATGCACTAAGGTAACATCAACAATTTTCAGTATATTCAGTGAGGGCAGTGGGCTTCTGGAATACAATGCTGAGTGTTACAAGAGTTATGTGGGTACGCGTTGATGCCAACTTTCAGCAGATACAATCTGGTGGAGATTATAGCGTGAAGGTCGTGCATACGTGTATCATTAGAGGACGTTATGGTGTGTCTAAACGGGGAGCAGATACAATGTGGGTACGGTCGTCTGTGTTCTCTGCCGTTGGCAAAAGTCAGAAGGGTAAAGTTAATTAATACTGCAATTAATGTCTATCTGCACAAATTGACTTATTGTGTTTCTTTTCTTTCCAGAATTTCGCAATTAAATCATATTTACATGTGCTCCCTATGCCTCAACTCGGTCTTATTCTTCCTTTGTCTCATATAGGCCCACAACTGCTCTACCAACAACCTGATCTAGCTTTCTCTAAAGACTGATACCATAATGAACACTTAAATGACATATTTAAATAATTGCATATTAAATGGCATAAGCATCCTGTTTGAACCCAACATGAATTCGACACAACTTGATTCTTCCAAAATGTCAAATACTAATGTGATTTGGAATGTTGATAAATATATTTCCCTAGGTTCAATACTAGGATAGCCTCAATCTAAGTCACCAGGTTAGCTTCTGTACCATGTAAATCATGGATGACCAAAGTGTAGAATTGCAGATGATTAAATGAGCATGCGTGGCATTGGATTTGCTCTTTAAGAGTTTAAGTTTCATATTGATCTTAATCATGCACTGCGAAAGGCCTACTTACTTTATTCTAGCTTTCTGAGACTGAACAGTAATATTGAGTGCTTTGGCATAAATGTATAGCCGGAGCCCATACGTTTCAAGGATGGCTCTAAGAGGACAGAGGGAGATATTAAATGAACATGTCAGTCCCAGCCCTGGATTAATTAAAATGACGCTGACTGGGTATATTTGTGGCATATATGTTCATGAGATTAAACACATCTGTTGACCAACCCTCAATCTAGATCCATCCCTGAGAGAAGAAATATCTTTGATGAACAAGGAAGACATAAAGATAATTGCAAGATGATATAGAATTTCAGAAATTATGATATCAAATTGCATGCATTCAACGGATTGCAGAATACTCAGGGGAATGAGAAACACACCAAAAGGAATAGAAAAGTACAGAACAAGTCCTGTTGAAGATGGAGGAACAGGTATAGCAATTTGGGAACGCACTTCCATACCCTTCATAGAAACATATGTTGGCAATATTTTCTGTGAGACAAAACACATGGCCCCTGATTCATGGATTATTTGCGCCAAAAAAAACGGGATTTGTGTGCCATTGTGCCTGCAAATCCCTGTTTAACTAATGGGGATTTGCAGGCAGAATGGCACACAAATCCAGCTTTTTTGGCGCAAATAATCCATGAATCAGGCAGATGATTTTTGTGGCAATCTGCTAACACTAGGCCAAACTTTGCACTGTTGCAAATATGCATTGAAAGTGCATGTTGTTTGCACTAGGGAAATGTCTGTCCTAGTGCGTGTACCATGAAAAATGGCACTTATCACGGTGTAAATGTTTTCAGGTATGGCCCCAATGTGTTTTGCACTAGGGCAAACTTTGCCATAGTGGCAATATGGGGCAACTTTGTACTTGCATGCATTATATATTTGTATGGTTTACATATACAATTGTGATGATGACAATATCTGCATGAACATTTTTTGTTACATGCTTTCCACTTTTTTGATTTAAGTGAATACATTAAAATAAAATATTAAGATTGTCGTGGAATGTGCTAGTCAAGCAGCGATTGAATGAATGTGACTAATACAATACGTTCATGGGAATTGCAAGGTCTTTTGATTATGTAACAGAGACCAATGTTTGGTTTTCGCCGTTCTGGGCATTTCCTTGATTTTGTATGTAGTTCGGCCCCTTTTGGCACAAGGCAAATAGGAGGACAAAAATCTACAGTGACTGTAACAGTGGCATATAGACTGTGGATGAACCACTTGTCAAATATGCCTTTGAGAAGATAGCCATTACGGTAGCTCAGTGAGGTAAGCATATACACATAGTAGATGTGTTTAGCTATAACAACACAGATTTGTATCAAAGCATTGTTGAAAAAACCCATCATCATTCTGATATTGGACAACATGACTATAAATCAAATCAGTGGGGTCTTCGATCAGCTGAGATTGATCCATATTTTAAAAATGAGTCCAGTTAATTTCCTAAAGCTGTGTTATTCATTTGATCCACCCAGACAAGTGCCTTCCACCGCCCCACTCTCTAACGTTTATTGCAGTGATTGCATACATACCAACATTATCCATTTCATGTGGGCGATACTATTCCATTCCTGGTTTTAACTTTGCATTCTGGGACTTATAGTCATGCACTTCACCATTATAAACCGCACACTACAAGTGCCAACAAGCAAAGTTAAAACCTGGACTGGACTTACATCTCCCGAATAGAATGTAAAATGTTGGCATGTATGTTGAAGCCATTCATCAATATTAACTAAACACGTTTCCACCTTGGGGATATAGTAACAGCAGCGTGCAAGCATGGCCTGGAGGATAACTACAATAAAGAACATTCGTGCTGTTTCCAGTTTACAACTGTTCACACATCTAGATATTGGCAGCAGATCATTTGGATCACAAGGCTTTGTTCAAAAAGAAGCACGGCTCATAACCAGGATACTATAGTTCTACAATAACTGACAAGGAAGTCTGTCTGCCAAAATAACATATATTTCAAACTGTGGGTCGCAATTCGCCGGCCTATGTTTTCTC
The DNA here is from genome assembly GCF_040938575.1 of Ambystoma mexicanum. Taxonomy (NCBI): domain Eukaryota; kingdom Metazoa; phylum Chordata; class Amphibia; order Caudata; family Ambystomatidae; genus Ambystoma; species Ambystoma mexicanum. The sequence goes on from NC_090934.1 coordinate 515,594,605, forward strand.
ACATATCTGTTATTTATGTATGCACAAAACAAATGTGCGAAGATAGTCCCTTAACAGACCTGAAATACTGAGGCCAGTATTGCTTTAAGTCACATACTTCTGCGTGCTGCAGAATTGCAGACGTCGCATATTTTCGAAGGGTTGTGCACAGCACCGGATACACTCATACACGAATGGAAAAGATGGGCAGTTGCCGTGTTGATGCCAATTTCTGACTCTGCACCCACTGCAGAAGAGGCACCGCAGCCCATCTCATTGAACATGCACAAGCTGGGCTCATTGCAGAGAGATTGTGTCAAGTAATGATTACAGAGCCCAGCTGGAGAAGTCTGGCTGTTAAATGGCCATTTCTTTGCACACAACAGATGTGTTTATTGCAGTGGCTATCTTCACACATGGTTGATTGATAAAACGTTCCTGGGTAATGGGGAGAACAGAACTGCAGTCAGAAAAATCCTGTATTCGCCAGGACATCTTCAAAATTATTGTAAGCAATACAACACCATGAATCGTGCTTTATGGACTGAAGGCAGTGCTAAAAATGCTGCCAGCAGCATATGTTTCACAGCAAGGATAAAGGGCTATAAATTCACATGGGAGATACAGTAGAGATAGAATAACTGTTTAGGCAGACATTCTATTATACGGTTGCGAATTTTGGACCTCAAACCGTAATAGTAAAATGTTTAGCTTTTCATATTGTTTAGTGGACGCTCAAAATACCTCTACTATTTCTATCGCTGATGGTATTAGCTGGTTAATTCATGAAATGAATACGAGCAAATGTCTCCATACATATGTTATATATTTATGTCTGTCTCTCTTTCTTAGTCCATCCTTCATTTCCTCCTTATTTCCTTTTCGTCCTTCCGTTCCTCCTTTTCTTCAAACCCTCTTTATCTATCTTTCTTTGCTCTTTCCTGTATTCCTTCGTTTTCCAGCGTCGTTAGTTCTTTCTTTACTCTTCGCTCCATGCAATTATTCCATCCTTTGTCGGGCCGTGTTTTGTTGCTTTTGTTTAATATTAAATGAACGTATATAGTAATTTCTGATCCATGCATATCCACCAGTAATAGAACACGATGGAAAGCAAATGGCCGAAATGAAAATGGTGGCTTGTTATCTATAAATGTGGAACAATATTCAACAAGGGTTCCACCTGCTATCAGTCTCCTATTTGTTGTCAGTCTTTAAAGTGTTATTGGTAATCCTGTACCTTATGCACCCTTTCTCTTTCAATCTGAATGCCTTCGTTTGATCTTATTTAGAATGATGCATCTTCACTTATATTGGATGTCTAAATTCTAAAGGAAGGGCCTCAGTGCTTTGCTTAATTATTCAGTTTACTTTACCACCTACCTCCCAACATTATGTGACTGTCTGTAACACTTAGAGCTAGTGTCAACCAACAACGTTATGTGGTCTAGAGACCCCAACTACTCCTCACTGATGAGGCCCAACAAGGCTGAAACATGCCTGGGGATGCTTGTGGTCTCGTGCAGAAGGGATGTGAGCAAGCAGTTCAGGCTGTACTGTCCCTTTTGGGGTGGGACCAAGACTGATTTGCATATGGTCTTTCCCCTTTCGTGATGGCATGGCAGGCGAAGCACAATGGTCTGGAGTGTTGCCCAGAGCAATGCCAGAGGTTCACATTAATTCAAAACCTCCCAGTCATCACCTCTTTTGTTTTACATATAGCTAGTGTGCCAATCCCATGCTAAGCTGAAAGGGTCTGTACAGGGAAACGTGGCGACCCCTTTCCTCAATCTGCTGCTCTTACAACCTAAATCTGATCAAGATATTTTAGTGCTGACTAATGAGAGATAAAGAGACAACTATTGAGGAGTAAACCTGGGAAAATATATTTCAGTAGGCTATAAATAACCTTAGTTTCCATTGATTCCGTCAGACAAAACTTTCTTGCACATCCTTCAAGGTTTGGGCTGGTGGTTCAGATAATATCAGCTTTGAAGATGATATACTGCATTCAAGGGTGGATCAATCTTGTTGATAGAGGTGGATGCAGTTTTTTAGAGTCATCTAGAGAGATGTAGCTCATTAAGATATGATTAGGTTGAGGCAGAGGGTAAACATTAACATTTGATTTAATTATAGAAGGTCGAACTTTCATGTGTTGTTTTTAATCCAAAGGTTTGTGACAGGCATGATATTACATTCATTGGTTGTAATGGAGGGTGCAGCATGCATATCATTCGTTTGTGAATACACAGGAGGAGAGTCAAACAATCATGTAGTATTTTTTTGTAATGGACTACAAGGAATAAGAAAATAGCAGAGTTTTTAAAGTTATTAGGTTGGATTGTCCTGGAAAGGTTGGACACAATTCACAAGAACCACACATCTCAAATATACTTAGTTTACCTTTAAGTGAATTTGCATAGTATAACATGCACCCTCAAAGATCACCTTGTTACTTGATTTCCATACATAAACTAAACCCTAGTCAGACTTATGGAAGGAACAACAAAACATGTAAAGTAAAAGTAAAATGAAAATGATTCATAGCTTTTGCGGGAAAAGATTTTGAACTGCTTTCAAAAGGACTGATGTTTGTCTTTTTTTCCTGAGAGATACTAGTAACGAATAATTTAGACTGACTGTCTGTGCAGAGAACGCTCATGCCTCCATTGTACTAATTGAAAGTGTAGGAGGACTAGCAAGTTAGCCTTTGCTTATCAGAGGTTATGATGTAGCACATCATTTTCACATAGTTTGTAAGTCGGGGCCTTTGTGATGCAGGGCACTATGGGGCTTAAGCAAAGGGTCTTGAATGTAAACCTCTTTTAGCAACTAGAAGCCAGTACAATTGTTGCAGCAGCCATTTGTTCTGCGGTGCACAATTACTTGACTTTGCTCTGCAAAATTCACTTTGCACAGCTCTGTGAATTAGAGTGTTTGTGGGCATTGCAAAGTCACTTTGCACCAGTGCAAAGCCACTTTGCACTGTACTAAAAGTTCCATGAATCAGGGCCTAAGTGTGGGTTTCCATGGAATGTTCAATACAATTCTAGCTAGTGAAGCCTTGTAAATACATATTTGGGAAGACCCACATTGAATACAGTAATTCAATTGATGTGTTATTTGACAAACACTGTTTGGACATGGTATCCTTGTTTTTTCTATCCACTAGACCACTACGTTCAGACCAAAAGACCGTACAACACACACATAATCAACTTATATGACCATTAAACAAAGCTTTAAATCCATATTATCAGCATAGCCCTGTAGATTGCCCTTTAGGCACCAAGCAGATCTTAACCATTTCAAATGCCCAATTTCAACTGGACCCATCCTCAATGAAAACATCTTTGATGTGTTGTCCACTATTTAGGACATGGAATGACTACCCGGTGAATCAGCTGTCTGCCCCCTTATCACTCCTGGTGATCCAGAGGTCTCTGTTACTCCTTAACAAGATACCATCGTGGGTGAAGATTCTGGCATGCTAGTGACTGAGGATCACATTGAGACCAGTCTGTCATTTATAACATGGAACATTTCAAGGGGTATTCGAGAAGTTGACTAGTAATGACATCCTATATTTCCGAAATCATTATGATGTAATGCTGATGCAAGAAACATGGACACCGGAGGAATTTGTGCTGGATGAATATTGCTCCCATCAATTTAAGGCCTCTAAAAAGACATGGGGAAGACACTATGAAGGCTTGGCTGTATTTATAAAACCTTATCTGGGGTGATCATCCACAACAATTAATACTGTTCTAAAACTTTTACAAGACATAACACTTCGTGAATGAAGAACAAGTACTGTTATAAACTTTAATAACAGAACAAAAATGCAGGGTTCTGTGGATAGACTCTCTCGTTTTCAACACATTATGAAAGAGACTATTTTGCTCAAATGGTCAAATAGTCTAGTAACAAGTGAATGATCATGGTAGGAGATTGTTATCTAAAAATCGGGAACAATCCTTATTTGCTTGATGGACATGACAATGGCCTGCTAGGAGCCCTGTATGTTAGACCCTCGCACAAGTACAAACGTTCTTACATTGTACACATGGCTTGTGGAGTGGGACATGCACTCCATTAATGGCAGAGTACCCCATGATAATCCAAAATAATTCTGATTTAGAGGACACCAAGGTAGCTCCACGATCAACAACGTCTCTATTTGAGCTACAATATGGATTAGTATTGTAGATTTCCACATTGTAGAAGATATATATATATATATTCAGTGAAAAAAACTTTGTTAAAGGGACGTTATGGTTAAGTTGCGCTACTAAAAACCTATGAAATTCTGTGAAAAAACTTTGTTAAAGGGACGTTATGGTTCCAAGTAAAACCGAAAAAACCTTGTCGCGCAACTTAACCATAACTTCCCTTTAACAAAGTTTTTTTCACTGAATTTCATAGGTGTATAGTAGCGCAACTTAACCATAACGTCCCTTTAACAAAGTTTTTTCACTGAATTTCATAGTTTTTTAGTAGCACAATTTAACAATAATGACTTTGACTTTATATACATGTCATATGGAACTGACTAGATCTCTTCTTATGAACTTGATGTCCGCGATCTTATTTAATGTTCGCGGACATGTTCGGAGAACAGTGCCACCACCTAAAAACTCTGGGGAGGTATTTGTAATAGTTATATCGTAACATAGGAACATTTAACAAATTCACAAAGCAGCACACATACAAAGTATATGTAGTAATACTTAAAAAATGTTACCCATATATGTAACACACTAACCATTCATGTAAATATAATATGTTTTAAAATGGAATATACCAAAAGAAGATAAAGTGGCTTCCACCATAATTACCTCACAGACGCTCCACAACCAACAGCAAGACCAGACGTATACACTACTGATTACATATCTCACCAGACATAGTAAGTGCACTTCTTTTTACTCATATATTTATAAACTTTCTATATTAGAAAAAAAAACATATTACTTCTTTGTTTTCTCACAGAAATGTGTAGTACTCTGGACTGGCTAGAGGACCATTTCCCACGAGACGAAATGTTAGAAGATAGTCCACCTAATGGTACACACTTTACTGTATAAACCAATTGATAAATATTATTTTGTATACATTCAACATATACATTCTTTTTTTACAGACCCTACAAAAATTGCAACTTCCAAAGAAGTGGTGGATAACACTCTTGAACACATTACCCACAAAATGGACCAACTTATGGCTTATGGCAAATTTTTATGGATTTAAAGAACTTTGTGGAAGATCACCTAAAACCACCAACAACATACCATTGTCCCACCTGTACTTGTCCCCCCTCACCATATCCCATTCATTTATCCCCAAACTCTCTCCATGGACCACAACGTTTTGATGAGATTTGCATCCCTTCTTCACCTGATCCCACTAATATTGAAAACCCTAATTCTTCTGTTTTTGTTTCCGTTTCTGACCCACCTTCTCAGTCATAAATTGTTTATATATGTTAAATAAAGTTACTTTTTTATATTGTGTTGTAATTACTTTCAGTTCCTTGTAATAAAACCAATTTAGGTGTCCACGGACACCGCGGTTGTTCGGAAATGTTCGTAAAGAAACAAAAATGTAACTGTCCTGATGACACTACATCTGTCCATAATGTTCTCATGCAAGTTCAAAATGTTCTAAGAACACTTGTAGTGTCCTGAAATGTTCGTAAAGAAACAAAAATTAAAGTGTTCTAAAGAACACTATATCTGTCCGTAATGTTCGCTATCAACTTAAAACTGTCCTAAGAACACAATTGGTTTCCTGAAATGTTCGTAAATAAACAAAATGGTGTGTCCTGAACAACAGTACAACTGTTCGTAGTGTTCGCTACCCAATTGAAAGTGTTCTAAGAACACAATTGGTGTCCTGAAATGTTCGTACATAAACTAAATTACACGTGTCCTGAAGCACACTATATCTGTCCTTACTGTTCTCTACCAAGTTTAAACTGTTCTAAGAACACACGCGGTGTCCTGAAATATTAGTTTCACGTGTGACGCACTTTTAATTACTTCAGAACCCGAACAGTGTCCGTAGGACATCAATGCGCATGCGCTAACCAATCTCTGTGCACTTGGTGTCCTGCGGACAGGCGCTTCCTTCGCAGACTAGTTTGCAAACAGATCATATGACCGCGCCCACGCTCATCGTGTGTCCTGAAATGCGGACACTGTTCGTGTCCCTGAACAATTTAAAAGTACATTTTCAGTTAATCCATAATACTTTTCAATAAAATCTCACCATGCCACAAGTCCCACAAAGCAATCTTGAGTTTCTAGATACCTTTTGAAACTTTCCGATCCTTTTTTTGTGTTCGATCTGTCCACGCACAGTGCGCATGTCCACGGACCGCACACAAGCACCCCTATAAAAGACCACGCTCAAGAGCTTATTCCCATTGTGTTTCTGGCTATTCTTCAGAACACAGTGATTTTTGCTGCCACCTGCAGACTACACCATCATCGACATGGCATCCTTGGCTGCTGAACTGCCACTTGGTGCTGCACCTGCTTCAGCACCACCACCACCCCGTCCACCACCACCACCACCCCAAGGGCCTGAAGAGGGGAACAGGACTGAGGATGCAGAGGAGGAAGAAGAGGATGATGAGAATGAGGTAGAGGAAATCCCTACTACCCGCACTAGACGTGAGTCTTGGGTGTCCCGGTTATTTACCATTCATGGGAATGGTCCTAAGGCTCGTGCGAACCATGTTACCTGCAATGAGTGCAAAATGATACTCAGTCGCGGGAAGCACGGTAACTACAGCTTTGGGACCACTACTATGAAGCGACACCTGAGGTCATTTCACTCTGGGGCTATTCGCAGGGTTGTACCTTACGAAGAACGTAGCAGGTTGATTTCCTCTACTTCATCCTCTGTTTCTGATCCTGTCACCACAAGGACCACCTCTGTGGGACAGCGTATTTCTCAACCTGCCTCACAGGCCATACAGAATGCTGATGACCCTTACCTTTCGATGGTCACAGTTGTATGTATGTACTGTGACACAGTACTCTGCAGGGGGGAGCGACTTCGGAGTGCTTTTGAGACTCAGAGCACGAGAAGTCCCGCTCACTACCCAAATAAAACCCACTCTACATCGTCCTCTCTCAGCTCGCCCTTTCTTATCCCTGTGGTTGGTGTCCCCCCCTTTACCCTCCTTTACCCTCCTCTCCTAGTGCGTCGTGTCTGAAAAACCAAGAAAAATACAAAATTACAAAAATCAAAAAAAAATGAGGCTCTTTTCAGAGCCGCCTTTCCCAGTTAAAAAATAGAAGTGAAAATAAATGAAGCAGGGCTCTTTGTATTTTTTAGAAGTTTGCGGACAGTTCGCGAACATTAAAACAATTGGGTTACTACTCCATCACAAACATTGTAATTTTCTCTGGAAAGAAGTGGTGGCTCTGAAAAGAGCCTTTGGGTGGTGTTTGTAAGTCAAAAATTATAAATTCTTAACATCTACTTCAAAATCGTTGTTGTAATTCCAAAAAAGGTTGCATTTTGTACATTTCTCAGAAAAATCTGATTGCCAGCATAAGTAAGATGGACTCCATCTCTGCGAAAAATGTATGTACTACAAAACATAATATTTTCATTGTGAAAAGAAGACATGCCAAAATCTCTTAGAAAGCCACAAACAGCCTTATTAACATTGCGCCTTGCTTTTTCCATTTGTGGACCAAATGAAGAAGAACGAAGCCACATTTGTCTCTGCGCAATCCGTGAAAATATCACTTGAGAATTAGGAAACATGTCCATAACCTTCCTCAGTCCTTCTTTCATAGCAAATTGCAAAAAAATTCCAGTCACATGCCCTAAACTGTTCCCTCCACAATGAATTACAATTATGTCTGGATGTTGCTCTTCCTCCAAAGTAGCACAGAGAGGTAGCAAGTCCAGCCACTTCATTCCACGTACTCCATGCCAGTGTACTTCCACATGTGGGAATCCAAGATCTACAGCTACTCCACAGCTTTCTGCATGCACCTTCAACCAATGTATCCACAAATCTCCTAAAATCCAAACAATATGTTTTCTGAAACACACAGCCATAGCTATCTTTTGTTCTCTCAGCAAAAAGAGTATCTCAGAAAATCTCTCCTGGCACAACACACCCACCAAACTTTCCTGACCAATCCCTTTCAGTGCTTATTCTCATTTGCATGACTTCTGAACCCAAAAATCCCCGGATTTTAACTCCCGATGTCCGGGAACTACCGCCATGTCCGCTGACATATCGTAACATGAACAGCCCTTCTACCATTTCCACTACACTCTCTCTGCCATTCCCTCATTGGATGTACCTCAAAAAACACATGACCATGCACCAATCACATTCAAGACCTCTACATCTAACTGCATCATCATAGATCAGCACTGCAAATGTACTCTGAATCTCTCTGAGTACAAGTGTCATATCATTGGCAAGCAGCATCTACCACAAATACTGTACAAGTCTTCAAGATTTCTACTTCCAGCTCCATGCATATACATATGCATGAACACAAACTTCAGGTATGCATATTTTCTGTATAGTAGATGACATAGCTCTCAACCATTTTTGTTTTACAGGCGGGTGAAATCACCCGATTTTGTTTTTGGCGGGTGAGACGCCCATTGGAATGAATGGGCGTGCAGGAGGCTTGGTGGGTGATTCTGCCCTTTACAAGGCGTGTGACACCCGCCAAAAGCGTGTGAGTTGAGAGCTATGTTAGATGAACACATTTTCAAACAGACTTTTACCTTGTAAAATCTGTAAAATGAATTTACTGTACTTTTTTCAATTTCCTAAAATCAACTATCACGTATACACCTTTATACTTTTTACTTTCTTTATACACACACACTCAAATCATGTTAAACTAACATTTTTTAAATGAAATATATAGACTACATATATTCAAACAAAATTGCATGCAAACACAATCTATGTTTAAACCTTTATAAAAATACTTATACAATTTCATATTTTTTGTTTTTATTTATTTATTTATTTACTTAATTACTTTATATTAGACATGACATTGAGGCGCTATTACCTAGAAAAATTTACTTATAGAAATAGTAGTATTCACTAATATATTATAAATTTCACAAGACATAGTAAAGATATTTTATTTTTGCTACAGTTAGTCATTCAATACAATTTGTTCATTAAGAACATATCACATGTACTGAACTGATGCAATGTATCTTATGTAAATAAATTAGTTTAATGGTTTTACAGAAGGCACTGAGGATTTCAATTAAAAAGATCAATATCTAAATTAAAAACAGTGCTATATACAAACAAAGTTACTAATTTGAAGCTTTTACAATTGCAGTGAAGACCAGTTTCCTGAAAAGAAGCAGCCGAATTTGAAGAAGAAAGAAAAACTAAGAAGTTACCTGTTAATTTAAAAAAAAGTAAGTAAAATATCACCATAATATTTGTATTATTAATCAAATATACTATAACGTTAATACGAGCTATTTCGGTTTCTAAAAATAGAGATTTTGTACTATTTTGTCAAAAAATTTCCATGTCTTAAACAGCGAATTACAGCCAGAATGGCCCACAAATTTCTATTTTTGGACACACAAATTACCCAACTGAACCACTACAATTTTCATATTATAGAACAAACAACTGTTTTAATTGTATACATTAGATTTACTATTTGTACTTTTCCACACCACTAGCTTACTTTTTTTTGTCATCTGAACCCCAGTTTAGTGACGCATAAATTCAAGAATACCTATCCCTACTAGTTTTAGTTCCCAATACACAATCACACACCATTACATACATCTTTATCATCTTACTCAAACACTCATGCACACAGCACACATACATTCCAGAACACCCCAACCCATATCTTCTTTATTTTTTTCAACAGACCCTAAAGAATGCCAACCAAAAGACAACTCCGTAGAAAGCAACGCAAAATTAGAGCAAATGAAAATAAAGGAGTCCAACATAAGCATCCATCTCTAGCAGAATTTGTAAAAATAGTTGAAACAAAACAGCTAATACAATCATTTAGTGAAACACAAGAAGTTTCAAGTACAACAACTTCGCTTCCTCTATCAAAATGTAAAACAAACCAAAAAACAATTAACAGAAAATCAGCTATCAGTACAGATAAAACTACTTCTTCAAATTTTAATATAGTGCAAAGTAAGCATACCAAGAAAAGTATTTTAGCCAAAATATACCGTCACAAAGTCCTTCAAAATCTTATAAAAACAGGAGAGAAATCAGGTTCAATGCTTAAAACCTACCGTAGGAAATTAATCTTAGAAGCATTGATGGACAGTGCAATTCTTCTCAAAAGAAATTTATTTATTTTACGGTTAAACAAAATGAAACCACTAACAAAACTAATAACTAAATTACAAAAAAGACTTCTCAATAAGCGAAATGTCAACAGAAAGAACTTCTTAAGTATCTGCGGAGGTGAATGGAATCACACTACGAGCACAGAACCATATTTTAATGAAGAAGCGTACAAACAAAAGCAAACAAATACAATTGCCATAAATAGCAGTGGTCGAGGTTATGAAAAAGTGAAAAAGTGAATAATACCATAATGGAACAAGAAGTACTCCTTACAAAAATATGCCCTGAAAACTTAGAATTACCCCTCCATTTAACTGAATCAGAACGTCTAGTGTACAAATGGCCATGCACGTCAATGTGTAACATTCCCAAACAATGTTTCAAATCTTTACACCAATTCCTCAATAAATATGTAAAAAGCAAAGACAAAATCAAAATTAAATTACTGCAAAATATAGATACCTGTCCAGTGCGCAAGTACACAGGACCTACTTGTAAAACCACTTTCCATGATATCAAAAGGATATCAACACATCATTCAACTATAAGAAATCTAGTCTATAAACTGTACTATGCTAAAAGTCCTGCTTTAGCACTAGCAAAGTTAAATAACATTCTTCTACATGGTACAGCAAAAGACCTACTTGAAGAAATTCACTATATCCAGAAAAAATATTTTGGAAGTGAAAGCCATTTACAGAATGAAATAGCTTTAAACCAATTAAGCAACAATTCTACACATGGCAACCTTTTGCTAAACACATACAAAAAAGAAATACTAACATTTAAAAGTACATCAGCTGAAGTACCAAACCATGTATGTGTATGTTGCCGTAGAATTTTTTATAAAAGTAACACAAAAACTGTGGACCTATCATACAAAATAGAAGACAATGAAGATTCTAAATGGTTTGAATTAGCTCTCTACCTTCTAGCAGAAAACAAATATGAAATAACTGAGCCCTTAATACTTTGCAGTTATTGCACTACAAAACTTGACAACAACCAAACTCCTTCACATTCTATCACAAATAATTTGGAATTATACCCAGTACCAAAACCTCTACAACAACTTAATTTATATGAGAGCATCATAATTCAAACAGTACACCCATTTCAAGCAATAATACGCCTTCAACCAAAAACAGCAAAATTACCTCCCTCTGAATTGGTAAAAGGCATTCGTGGAAAAGTAGTTTATTTACCATTAAATCTAAAAGAAAATGTGCATACTCTAGGAGTGCAACGTCCAATGCAGCAAACTATATTAGTAAGTGGAGTACCTACAAAAGACAAAAAAATATGGCAACAGCTGGTAGATTTATATAAAGTTAGACAAGCCTTCCAATATCTTAAAGAGAATAATGAATATTACAAATAAATTAATATTGAAGAAAACTTGAAAGATACAACTGAAATAATTCAAGAAACACAAGAAGCTGGTCAATTTGAGCTACTAGATCCTGCTACAATATCAAATACTTTAGACCATTATACAATTCATCCTTTGCACTGTAATGACACCGTACAAGATGTACTAGAAACTTACCAAATGCGTCAAACAAAAGGATCGCCAATCAGTATATGGGAAAAAAGTATAGAAGCACGTGCTTTTCCTCTACTCTTTCCTGCTGGCAAAGGAGGAAGGTATGATGATAGACCGATTCAAATATCAGCTTCAGAATACCGCTCATTACGGATGTATTCTGAAGATCCCAGATTTAGACAAAATGTGGAATACATATTCCACCTACTCTTTGAAAGTGAACTAGCAACTTTATGTTACGGAGTTGCACACATATTAAAATCAGGATCACACTTCCAAAATATGACACCTACACAATTATTAGAGAAAGTGCAACAAAAGGATGAGGTTTTACAATCAAATATTACTAATCTATTAGCAAATATGTGTGCTACTAAAGAGTACTGGTTTTGACGTCATGGAGATGTACGTTGTATGATCAGAAACCTTGGCCCACCCACTTGGTTTGTTACATTAAGTTGTGCAGAATATGCATGGAAAGATTTACATGATTTCCTACGCATATCAAATAAAAACAAAACAAACATAGATATTCTAACACCTGGAGAACTTTGTTCTTTGGATCCTGTTAATGTTTCAAGATATTTTCACCATCGCTTCATTGCATGCTACATTTTATTTGTAATAAAACTGTTCCTCCCGTTGGAGAAGTGCAACACTTCTTTTGGAGAAAAGAATACCAAGCCAGAGGAGCACCACATATCCACATGATTTTATGGATTAAAGATGCTCCTAAATTTGGTCAAGACAGTGATGCCACTGTTTTACAGTTTATTGAAAAATATGTCACTTGTGAAATTCCATCAGAAGCCACAAATAGTGATCTTCGTGCACAAATTTTACAATTTCAAAGACACAAATGTGGAAAATATTGTCGTCGCAAATACAAAAACAAAGGCAAATACTACACCAAATGCCGATTTGGTTTCCCTAGACCAGTTACAAATACAGGTCAAGTAAACAACCTCATGTCTTCAGTTAGACATACTGTTAAAGGAAAGTCACCTAAAAATACATATTACATAAAAAGAAAAGAAGATGAAAAATATATCAATGATTATAATGCAATCATTGCCCACTTATGGAATGCAAACATAGATGTGCAGTACATTGCAGACAATTCTACTGCAGTTGCACGATATATCACAGCATACTTAACTAAAGCAGAAAAAACAGAGCTCCAAGACCTCTGGAATGACCTGTCATCAGATAAAACAGTATCTCAGAAATTATACAGCTTGGGCATAAAAATGCTCACCCATGGAGAATGTGGATCTTATGAAGCAGCTGATCGTTTAACTGGTACTTCATTGTATGGTAAATCTGAAAATATAGTATGGCTAAGTCTTGGTCCAGCTAAATCTAGAAAAAGAGTTCTAAAATCATATGAAGATATAGAAACAATATCCAAACATGGTCCCAACAGCCAAGACATTTTAAAAAACAATTTATTGGACATATACTACCCAAACAGAAGTAATACTTTGGAAAACATGTGTCTATACCAAATAGCCCAAAACTACACATACAAAAATAATATGAAACCTGATGAAAAAAAAGGTAAATATAGAGTGACAGACTGTGAAGGCAGCTTAGTTAAACTCACTAAACCAAATTTAATTAATCATATCAAATTGTCATTGAAGACTGCTCAACATAAAGAAGTATATTACATGTCCTTGCATCAACACTTCAAACCAAGGTGAAAAGAAGAACAATTACTAGATAACTATGACTCATATGAGGATGCTTTCAAAGCAAATGAAAGCACTATAACTGATGTAAACTTTACACAGTACAAAACAATGTTGCACAATGAACAGCAACATGAAGAAGAACTCAAGCCCAACTAGATAAGGATACTCCTGACGGTAGTCAACCTTCTGTAACAGGAAGCCAAGAACCACTGGGAGAACCACTAATAACAAATGAGGCAGAATTAGCTATGATAGAAGTAGAAAACACCATGTGTCAGTATGAAGATAAGGAAGACTTAACTATACTACAATCAAAACTAAACAATGAGCAAAGTAGCATTTTTCAAGAAGTAACAAAACAAATTGCACATGGTGTAAAACATGAAAATAAAGAATGTTCCTGCCATAATTATAAACCTATACTACTGTACGTCAAGGGTGAAGCTGGTTCTGGCAAAACATTCCTAATCAAAATCATTAGTAAGTTCCTTCAACAATTGACAAACAACAAACTGTCAGCTGTTGTCACTGCCCCCACAGGTTTATCTGCCTACAACATAGGTGGTGTTACATTACACCGATTACTACTATTACCAGTAGAACACCAGAACAAATTAGACTATTACAAACTTTCTGCAGAAGCTGCAATGGAATTACGCAGAGTATTGAAACAAATGAAAATGCTACTAATAGATGAAGTGAGCATGGTCTCCAACCTGATGTTAGCTTTGATTCACCTCAGATTACAAGAAGTACTCAAAACAGACTATTAAGAGCTCTTTGCAGGAAAACACATTATTGTTTTTGGAGATCTGCTTCAATTAACACCAGTAAAGGTGAACCTATTTTTAAAACATTAGGGCACAAACTCTGCCGTAAAACTGTTGGCAGCATTTGAAATGTCAACCTTTGGCAACATTTCCAATACAGAGAATTAACAGAAAACATGCGCCAATCTGCAGATCTAACTTATGCCAACATTTTAAAAAGTTTGAGAGTTGGTATACTTTCTAAAGAAGCAGAAGCAACATTGAAAACCCAGCACATTAATGCACTTTATGGCGATAATGCATGTGCTACATATGTTATGGAACAATTAGCCCACACAAATGTCGTTGTATGGCCTTAATGCCAACTCTTGCAAGCTGTTTCAAATTCAATGAAATCATGCTAAGTAAAGAAATGCAAACAATAATGGAAATTAGCGCCACAGACAAACTAGATGTACATGGTATGACAATACCCATGTGTGACCAAGCCACAACAAGACTAAATAATTTAGAAATATCAATCTCAAACACAGCAGGCTTAGAAAAGATGTTAAAACTATCCTTAAATTGCAGAGTAATGCTTAAACGTAACCTTAACGTGGACCAAGGACTAGTTAACGGAGCACTGGGTACAGTTGTTGGCTTTCAAACATACCCACGTGACAACAAAGTTCAGTTTGTCAATATACTCTTTGACAAACTTTCAGAAGTAAAACGGATAGGACGCTCAACAGCTAGATTCCTTCTCTTCAAAGATATGTATGTACGCAGAGAACAATTTTCTCTAACTCTTGCATACGCAGTCACAATTCATAAATCACAAGGTCTTACCCTAGACAAAGCAATGATAGATATTGGTAACACAGTCTTTGAAGAAGGCATGAGCTATGCAGCACTATCACGCTTACGTACACTTGACGGTCTATTTCTAATCAACCTTGATGCAAGTAAAGTAAACGCTGATATTCCTTGCATTTTAGAATATAATAGACTTCGCTCACTATACACTCCCCATCTAAACACATATTCTGTTCCACAAAAACTAAAACGTTGTAAAAGAAAACTAAATCAAACAGAAATGCAACAGGACGTCACTGCAAATCCTCCAAAGAGAGTAAAAGAAACTAATACTTCATCAAGTACCACAAACAAAAAAGAATCAATTAGAGAAAGTAAACCAGATACTTCTTTAAAGAAGGAAGACAAACTCCAAAAAAAGCAGTTAGATACAGAACTACCTGGACCATTTAAATTCTCAAATATAGTTGGTGTAAGTTGCTATGCAAATGTAGCAATGAATATTCTATTTCAATTACCACCAATTGTTGACAACATTTACTCACACAGTACAGACCCATTGTGTTTGCAAATATTAGTACTTCACAGAAATGCAGCAAACAATCCTGACAACACATATAGTGTTTTTGAAATAAGACGACAATTGGACTACTGTGCTGGAATGGTGAAATTCACTATTAACTCACAGGAAGATCCACAAGAATTTCTAATGTACTTACTACAAGTACTGGAAAACAAAAACATACCTATAAATGAAATCTTTCAGATTTCATACATGTGGAAACATACATGCACTCTCTGCAACAATGTGACACAAGAAGAAATCCCCAATGAACGCTTCATATATATATCAATACCAAATTGTGAATCCATTCCATTTCAGCGACTTGTACAAAATGCAAACCATGGTAGATTATGCTCTACCTGCAATTCAGATAATCGCTCCACGTTAGTAATACAAACACATAGTAAATACATTATACTAATGCTTCTACGTTACAATGCAGATGGTACCAAAAACAACTGCAAGCTGACTGGATTCACACATGGTCAAATATCACTTGGTAAGAAAACCTTCACAACAATAGGTATAATCTACCACGCAGGAGCCACAACCAATTCAGGGCACTACACTGCATACATAAAAAAGAAATGTGGATGGTTTGAATGTAATGATAGTACCATTACTCTAAAGCAGAGATTACCAGCAAATCTTACAAACGCTTATTTGATGTTCTTAAAACCAAAATTTGATAAATAAACTGTATTTAAACCTTTAAGTAAATTTGTGTTACAAAAATATAAACTGTTAGAATACTCCAAAAGCTATGTAACTGCTGAAAGATTCTACAACAACTAATCAGATAAATGAATACCACTAAATTAGACCAAAAAATACACAGTTAGAATACGCCAATTGGTATCTAACTGTCCCAAAATTATAAATTTGTGTTAAAATAATATAAACTGTTAGAATACTCCAAAAGCTATCTAACAGCTCAAAGATTCTACAACAACTAATCAGATAAATGAATACCACTAAATTAGGCCAAAAAATACACAGTTAGAATATGCCAAATGGTATCTAACTGTCCCAAAATTTAACAATATCCAAATAGGTAAATCAAAACCACTAAAATATATTAAAAAAAATAGACAGTTAGAATATGCCAATTGGTATCTTACTGCTCCAAAATGTTATAATATCAAAACAAATGAAGAATCTGTTACTGCTCCAAAAAAAATACAACAAAGCAAAGTATAAAGCATTAGCCAGAAACAACAAGTGAACACTGAAAACAAACAAACAAATAAACTGTAGCATAACAGAAAAAGGTTTTTTTTTTAATCTAACATGGATTTTTTTTTCTCCCACAGACCCAATGATTTTAGCAACAAATACAGAAACTGAGCAAATTGCACAGTACTCTGATTTGTACTCTACTAAATATGAGGGTCGAAAAAAAATAAAAGTATATTGCTTATACAATGTAATAAGTCATTACAAAATACTAATACTAACATGCTATTTTCTTTTATCACAGAAATGAAGAAGAAAAACATGGACTCCCATTACTAGACCAAACAGTAAGTATACAATAATAAGGACAACCATAGCAGCATTTCACATCCATTGTATCTAATACCTTTGTTCCTTATACATTTGTTTTTCACCCAAAGTTATAAGCCAATATGAATGTGATATGCTTCGGTGGTTGTTGCCAGGGCATAGAGTCTTGGGTGCATGGCCAAAAAACATCCATAGAGTCAAACATTTCAACTATGATCTATGGGAAACTTTTAATGTCCGCGAACAATGGAAGTGTTCTTAGAACACTTTGAACTTGCCAGCGAACAGGACACCCCCTACGAACATTTCAGAACAACGCGATAGTTCTTACAACACTTTCAATTTAACAACGAAAAATACGGATAGCGTCCTAAGGACACCCCCTACGAACATTCCAGGACACCGGGAGTGTTCTTAGAAGCGTCTTCAGAACACCACCATCTTGTTTATTTGCGAACATTTCAGGACACCGCGAGTGTTCTTAGGACACATTCAACTTGACAAAGAACAATACGGACAGCATCCTCAGGACACCCCCTACGAACACTCCCCGGACACCGGGAGTGTTCTTAGAAGCGTCTTCAGAACACCACCATCTTGTTTATTTGTGAACATTTCAGGACACCGCGAGTGTTCTTAGGACACATTCTACTTGACAAAGAACAATACGGACAGCGTCCTCAGGACACCCCCTACGAACACTCCCCGGACACCGCGAGTGTTCTTAGAAGCGTCTTCAGGACACCCCCATTTTGTTTCTTTGTGAACATTTCAGGACAGCGCGATTGTTCTTAGGACACATTCAACTTGACAGAGAACAATACGGACAGCGTCCTCAGGACCCCCCCTACGAACACTCCCCGGACACCACGAGTGTTCTTAGAAGCGTCTTCAGAACACCACCATCTTGTTTATTTGCGAACATTTCAGGACACCGCGAGTGTTCTTAGGACACATTCAACTTGACAGAGAACAATACGGACAGCGTCCTCAGGACACCCCCTACGAACACTCCCCAGACACCGCGAGTGTTCTTAGAAGCGTCTTCAGAACACTCCCATTTTTGTTTATTTGCGAACATTTCAGGACACTGCGAGTGTTCTTAGAACACATTCAACTTGACAGAGAACAATACGGACAGCGTCCTCAGAACAACCCCTACAAACATTTCAGGACACCGGGAGTGTTCTCAAAAACGTCTTCAGAACACCCCCATTTTGTTTATTTGCGAACATTTCAGGACATCGCGCGTGTTCTTAGAACACATTCAACTTGACAGAGAACAATACGGACAGCGTCCTCAGGACACCACCTACGAATACTCCCCGGACACTGCGAGTGTTCTTAGAACAGTTTCACTTTGTTTCCGAACAAAACTGACACATATTGACTCCTTAGAACACCCCCTAGTCAGTTTATTTAGAACATTTCAGAACACCCGTGATGGCCGCAAACAAATCGAACACAAAAAGAATGTCTAACACATAAAAAACACAACTTTCATCCTATCTCATACACTCTCACCCTCCCCAAACACTCCTACACACCAACACACTCTACAAAATACACATTTTGAGCAAAGTTTCACCGCGCTGTGCGGGGACGTCCGCGAATCCAATATGGCGGGCGCTACCAAAAAATCGGACACGCTTCACGCTCCACGCCGTCCAATCAGCGAACACGTCGCATGTCCGCGGACATGACGCAAGCCCATGGGCCAATCGGGGTGCTGTCCGCGGAGAAAACAGGGAAGTCCGTCCGCGAAGCAAACGCAGATATCACTAATTCTTTTGCCTTACATTTCGGTAATTTTTAAAAAAAACTACTGGACGGATTTACACCAAATTTATAAAAGCACGCTTTTGGGACCAGGCCGCCGCTCCTGCCGCAAATGTGGTGTAAATCCGTCCAGCAGTTCGGGCTGTAGCCGTGCGCAAAATTTTTTCCCATTCAGTCTATGGGAAAAAAAAAGTTTTGGGACCCCCCCTATAACTTTTCCCCCCCTGGACGAATCCTCACCAAACTTTGCAAAAAAATTCAGAGTGACACAACTACTATTTTTGCAAAGATTGGTGAGGATCTGTCCTGGGAGAGCGAAGTTATACGCCGCCCAAAAGTGCTCTTCCTATGGAAACAGCAACTTAACCATAACTACATGGCCACTACTGTGGCCATGTAATAAATACATATTACACATCCTGCGGTAGCAGCCATATAGTTATGGTTACTCAACCCATAACGTCAAGTTGCTCACCCTTCTCTAATTTCCTACCCTTCTCCTATCACTAAATCTGTTTGGAAGAAACCTAAGAAGGACATATTGGGCCTTCCTATTGCAGACATCTATGTCACAGCTTCCACCAGAGAGACTCTCACAGACATCCTCTTTGTCGTTACCTCACTCAACCTATGGACTCGTTACATGGTCGTCTTTCTCTCTCCTATCGC
Source organism: Ambystoma mexicanum (assembly GCF_040938575.1). Lineage (NCBI taxonomy): Eukaryota > Metazoa > Chordata > Amphibia > Caudata > Ambystomatidae > Ambystoma > Ambystoma mexicanum. The sequence goes on from NC_090934.1 coordinate 515,614,271, forward strand.
CTCTTCTCCCATTAATGGTGACACCCGCTGAGAGGTTCTCTTTGACCTCTTCGCCATGTCCAGGGTCTTCATAAATGGCTATCAAAATGGAACCATCAAGGTTCAGGATCCTCAACCCAACCTTCTAATCTTTGGCAGGCTCCTACCTCGCCTCTCAAACCTTACCACTCCCTCTGCACAGTCTCCCCTGCCTACTGTGCCTTCTTCCTCCTCTGCACATGCTCCCTTGCCTACTGTGTCTTCCGCAACCTCTGCACTGGCGCCCTAGCCCACTGTACCTTCTTCCTCCTCTGCACAGGCTCCCTTGTCTTGCCTAACTGTCCCAGCTCCTGTGTCAGCCTTGGCTCCTTCACCACCCAACACTACCCCCCTGGCTCTCTTGCCACCCACAGGTGGGACCACCGTCCACTGCACCCCCCAGCGGAAGACCTTCAAAGAGGGGAAGCTGCTCCACATTGCCATGCTTAACTCTTGCTCTGCTGTCAAACACTTGGCTGACATCTGAAACCTCCTCGAACTCATGGATCTTGATGTGCTCGCCATCACAGAGACATTGTTCAAGGACAGCTCTGTCACAAGCTTTGACACACTCCACTTCAAGGTGCTGATCTTTCCAGAATGGATATCTGTGTCCATCATCTCTACACAGGCCAACTCCTCCATCAAGTTCCTAGTCTGCAGGCTCTCACTCTCTCCTAAATATTCTCTCCCTCTGGCCATCTTCTATCAGCCACCAAGACAGTCCACTCTATTCCTTTATAAAATGGGCTGACCTGGCATCCTCTCTTCACTTTACTATACTTTAATAATTTATACCGCGCAAACCATGGACCCGTATGCTTAAAGGCGCCAAAACAACAGAAAGACGAACAACAAATAAGCAAATAAAATCCGGCAAAGCAAAACAAATCAGAAAAGTAATGGATTAAATTAAAAAGCTGAATTTTCAATTTTTCCTAAAATGTTCAGTAGACTTTAAGCCCCTGAGTTCTGGAGGAAATCCATTCCAAGCTCTTGAAACCACATTCTAAAAGGTCCCATTTCTGGCTTTGATGGTGTTACATCTGGGCAAAGCCAACTGATTGGACATAAGGTATCTCACATGTGTTTTTTCTTTGAGCAGGTCCTGTAAGTAAGACAGCATCTTACCCAGTCGGCATATGTGGATAATTAGCAGCTGGTGACATAGTAACCTTGACTCGACTGGTAGCCAGAGCAGGCCTTGTCACGCTTCAGAAATATGGTCTCTCCAAGCAGTTCCACTGACCACTCGTACTGTGCTATTCTGTATTACCTGTAAATGATTACATTCCTCTTTGCTGATGCTGTACAATAGACTGCAGCAGTAGTCCATTTTAGCACTCACTATAGTCCTTGTGATGGTCTCAGTATTAGATTGAGTCATAAAGGGACAAAGATGGGCCAGGAGCTTGATATGGTAAATTGAGGATGAAACAAGATTAGTAAAATGAGTTTTCAAGTTAAGATGTTGATAGAGGACGACACCCAGTGTCTTGACCTTCTTTTGGACAACAATTCTGGTGTCCCGTATAAGCTCTCATAAACAGGTCCAAATTTCCTAACCATATTAAGAGTGCCCACAACCAAGAGCTCAGTTGTATCCCTGTTCAGAGCAAGGTCATTCTGTACCATCCAATTTTCGATGAAATTGTATACTTTGTTGAGGTGGGATTCATCTTTGTCATGAATACTGTGAGAGGGATGACACAGTGAGCGTCATCAGTGTAGTTCGTAAATGCTAACCCATTTTGCTCTAGAAGCATGAAGAATGAAAGCGTAAATATGTTGTATAGACAAGGTGAAATACAGAATCCCTGGGGTACACCAAATTCCAAAACTGTTGGATGAGCTTCCCCCTCACCAAAATAAACTCTCCTTTCCTGATTGCTCAAGAATGAAGAAATCCATTGGGCTGCCTCGTTCAAAAAGTTGGCTACGTCCCTCAACCTGGGGTTCAGGATGGAATGGCCCACCAGGTTGAAGGCCGCCGACAAATCTAAGAGCATAAGAAGAGATGACATATCATTGTGCATACAATCCAGTACTCTGAACTTCAGTTCCAGCAAGGCAGTCTCCATCACAAATCCCTGCCTAAACACTGATTGATATTTATTAAGAATAGGATGAGCATTAAGGTGAGCAGTGATCTGGACATAAGCTACCCGATCCAAGATCTTAAGCAGGAAAAGGGTATTTGTGATGGGTCTATAATTTAGTGGGAGATCATCCGGTAAGCCTGTTCTTTTAAAGTGGGAGTTATCCAGTCCTTTTTTAGGCCCCAAGTTCACAGAATTTTCTTAGAAAGAGGCATTAACAAATTTACAAATAGCATCTAACAGAATGGGAGAACTGGATTTAATGATGACTGCTGAACATGGATATCCTTCACAAGTTGTAGTTTTTAGGAGTTCTATGATTTTTGCTAATCCCGATACAGTTAATGGTTCGTAAACCTGAAATGAGGAATCAGGGATTTTTTATTGAGGTGACATTGTCGCTAACCCCCAAAAGTTTAAATCGATTGCATGTTTTTTTGGCAATATCTGCCTTAATTTTGTTGAGTTTGCCTTGCATGGCTTCTTGAAATTAAGAGTACGAAGCAGCATTCTTAGTTACAGAGCCAGAGACCTGCCTATACAGGGTTCCGCCCGCTGACTTACTTCCCTGTTCAGTCCACAGACGGTCCTCTGATTGGTCCAGAGGGCGGTTTGATGTCCGTGGACATTGGATGCGCCTGCGGCTTGGATGGAGAAAAGAGTGAGGTGCATCAGATTTTTGGAAACGCCCGCCATGTTGGATTTCCAGACAGCTGCCGTTGTCTGGGAACACTGCAGTGAAAACATATTAAACATATTAAAAAACACAACATTGCACTTATCAAACTAATGAAACAATCTCTGCAGATGTAAGGGGCGAAGAGGATGGGATGGGATATGGTTTCTTCAGCTCTAACATCTTTGAACTGTCCGGCAGTCCTGTGATGTTCACAAACATTTGAGATGTTCCAGGGCATCTATGCCTATTTCTGCATAACAGGGTTGGTGAAAAGTAGTTTTTGGATGGCTTATGACTTTGGCACCACTCAATTTAACTGCCTGAAATTTTTGAATTTTTTTCTAGGCCAGACTCTGAGGTCTTCACAAAGTGTGGTGGTGTATTGTCATGAGGGAACACAATTAGAGGGGAGAGTCCCAAAATAACTTAAAGGCTTTTAAATGTTGTGTCATTTGACACATCTGTAAAAAAGTTTGGCAAAAGATTTTAGACCTAGATATAAAAGTTTGGTGGGATTTTGTCAGGAGGGGGCAAAAATAAATTATATTTTAAAGGCTTATACATGTGGTGCCGTTTGACGAATGTGGACAAAATAATTCAGAAAGATCATAGACTCAACCTTAAATGTTTGTGCAAAGTCTGAATGGATTTTGTCAAATGGGGGCTAAGTTATATGACTATTTTATGTACGTACATTTTGACACTTTTGAAAAAATAATAATGCGTGGATTTGCAGCAAACCCATGCAAGGAGCACTGGCAAGGACCTGAATGCATGGTTTTGAAAATGTGTCCATGTTTTCAAAGGGGCCCCTAGGGGTCCCTCGCGTTATGGAAACAAGGCAAGTCACCACACACAATAGATACGCCAGACACAAGGTTGTATTCCCAAAGCTAGGGTTTATTGCAAAGCAAATAGTCTTAGTTGGCCAACTCGGTCTCACGCCCCGCAACGTGTATTTCTAGACCTCGAGGGACACAAGAGAGCAAACTACGTACATCAGTTACATATATACAAAATGCATATCATACAATCAGCTGTGACATGTTTAACACCCCCCTTTATTGGGTTTCTTTGAACTCGGTTTGATGATGGACACCTTCAACGAATATGACACCTTCAAATATCTATTCTAGTAACAATATGCAACCTTGCAAGTGCAGAGACATCTTTTCTTTGTTGAACAGAACACAGCGCTTCTGTTCTTGAAAGCAAGCTACATACGGGGGCAGAGTCACATTCCAGACCTTGCTATCTATGAGGTTCTATTCGTGTCCTGGGAGCCGACACGCTCTACAGGGCTCGGAAAAGGGGGGCCGTAAGAAGAGCATAATTCAAGCCTTCAGCTGCTTTATTCTAACATATTCTACCAAATAACGAGACTGGCTGGCAGCTGTGAAATGATTAAATGCCCTGCGGCTCTGCTTCAAAGCTACATTCGAGAGGGAGCCGGGCATTCCTCTCCAGAGCTGCCTACGTTATGTTTTGACAAACTCTTATTAGCCTTGCGGCCTTGCGCCCTTGTCCTTTCACGTTCAGACAACAATGTTTAACAGTCGAACAGTGTAAGCAGAAATGTGCTGCGAAGCAATTTGAACAGAAAGCAAAGAGCAATTGTTAGAAAACAAAGTGGCGATCCTTGTTACATCAAAATGGCTGTTTATTGGTCAAATTTGGAAACCTGTATTTCTATCGTTTCGTACATGAGACGGTTGGCCTTCGGCCATCAAAATGCGTTTGCCGTCCATCATGAGAGGTGTCCATTTTTCCTAGACCGGCAAAGTCTAATGTAGGTCATAATGTAGGTACAAAAAATAGGCATATACGTTTGGTGACTGTGGCCATGGGCAGTGGCCAGAGTGTCCGGCTCATGGCCATGACCCGCAAAATCTGGCTACTGGCTACTGGCCATGACCACGAGGAACCAGCAATAGGGTTAAAGAGGGTAAGGCCACCACGGACCAGCTGTGGTAAAGGTTTTCAAAATTGGGATAAGTTTGAATGGAAAAAAACCCTTCTTTTTGTGGGTACAGTTTGAACTGCTGGATGGGATTGCAGCAAATATGCATAAGTGTGAAAATGTAAGTACACAACACAGTGATATAACATTGTTGTCTGGGCAATGGGCCTGGCCGTCAGCAAGGAGAAATGTGTACTGTAATTTGCTTATTGGGGCATGCAGCATGGCCGGAGTTGTAGGTTTGAATGGGAAAAGATATTCTGCTTGCGGTTACAGCATGAAGTGGTGGACTAGATTTCAAGACACTTGCGCAACAAACACTAGCAAGGGCCTGAAAGCATGTTTTTGGAAATATGTCTTGTGTTTAATTTTTCCATACTGTAAGAATGTAAGTAGAAAAACTAGTGATATTCATTTGGTGTCTGGATAGTGGGCCTGGCCCTCAGCAAACGCAAATGTGATTTCCAAATGTGGTTTGCTTATTAGGGATTGTGGCATGGCCGAAGCTTATGCCCATGGATTTGGAGACTGACGATGGTTACAAGCCATGAGCACTGGCCATTGGTTAAATATTAGAGTATAGTGGACACTGATCTAGTATGCACGGTAGGTGCAGTGAATACAACGGTTGGTTTGGTTTGGCTTGGGTCATGGAAGAGCCTTATACTCTAGGCAATTGAATAATGATTTGCATCATCAGCATGTGCTGCTGATAACAACAGACATATGTATTTGTTGCAAAAAATATGTTTCTTAAAGGGGGTTTATAGTTCTTTCATATGTATGAAAAGAGGAATAATGAATAACTTATATACAGTAATGTAACACCACAAAAAATGTTCACTTATCAAAAGCTATTAACATCCTTAAAGGGATGTTACAGTTAAGATGCATCCCACCCTTGGGACTTATCTGCTCCAGTAGTTAGTAAGTGGCATTCATCCTTGGCATCCCTTGGCATTTCCCTCATGGGCTCTCATGAGCATTAGCACATCCATATTGCCCCTTCTATCTATGCACTTCTCTCACTGCACAGTTTATAAATGCATTTATAGGAGCACTGTGTACAATTGTCCAAGTAAGGGAAATGCAGATGCAAATGATTTGTAGAATGTTTTTACGTGGCAGTTGGTGTGTGGAAGCTTAATATGGTGATAGGGTTATATATGCAGTTTTTGGAAGTGATTAGTGGATGGATGTGTGACTGTTTGAAAGCAGTTCCAAATATAAAATTAAAAAGGGTAGAAGGGATGCCCAGTGCGATGGTGTGCACGTGCCATCCGAGTCTTTAAATAATCCATGGCCTGGAAAGGGGACTGTGGAGACCGCAGATAAAGGTCCAACGATTTTATTTTTCTCTAGTATACAATTGTCTAGTGTTCCCATTAGCATAACACAACATGCTAATGTAAATGTTGGTGAAACTTATTGAGTCTAACAACTTTACTGGGAAATTGAAAGTAGTTATATTTTTTAACTGTGAAAGGTGGTTCCTAAAGGAACCAATTTTTGAGTGTTTTTTGTCTTTTTTTTGCAGGAGAGGTCAAAAAGTAAAGTGGGGAGGGTGATGAGGAAAGAGGCACCAACCACAAATATGGAGGGGCAGGTGGACAGGGCAAGATGCTGTGCATGTGTTACATCCAAGATATGGTGCAGTGTTTCTCATGCTCCTTGATTACAGCTTCAAAATCGTGTTGAAACTGCTCCCGCCTGCAGAGTGTTGTGTTGCAGTATATAGTACTGTTGTCATCGAATAATATGGATCAACATCCTCTTTGATTGCTAATAAGGTAGCTGGTGGGATTTTGTGTACCACAGAAGTAGGATGTGTGGTTACAGTATTGGTTGAGGAAGATGAGGTGGAGGAAGACACCCTACTACTTGCAACCTTTCTGAGAGCATTGCACTGGTTGGATTTAGTGTGGCGGTGCATGGAGCTGGACCTGTAGAGGAGTACTGTCCAGGTAGCCTACGGCTGAGTACAACGTTGCACTCAGTGCATTTCACTTGTGTAGCTTTAGCCTTTGGTACATTCCCAACAGTGGTAAAGAACTGCCACACCCATGATTCTCTCTGGGTGCTAGAGGTCGGCACTTCCTCTACCTCATCTTCTTGATCCTCTTGATTGTCTTTTGAAGTACTGTACTTTTTTGTTGTGTAGGTCCTCCAGCTGGCGGTGATGGTGGCTCTTGGGGAGGAGGGATGGCAATAGCTGACGCCATTTTTAAGATAAATAGCAGTTTCGCTGATATTCTCCCAAGAAAGAGCTTTGTGATAGATTGTTAATGGATAATGAGTAAGAATAGGTGTAGGTGGTTTGCAAGGGTACATTTTGAGCTTGAAAGTTCCTAGATGAGCAGAAAATGCAGTTCCAAAAGGTTCACGAAGCACAAACCCGTTTGCTAAGTGTGGACACATTCTTGGACACGTAATCATGCTGTGCGCAAGTGCGTGGTCACGTGATACTGTCTGAAAAGTCTGTGATGACTTCGACAAAAACAAAAATAGTGAAAAGAGTTGCAAAAAGTGTATAGAAGTGTAGGGTGAAACTTTGTAAATTGGACAAACATTTTTGTTATAATGAGGTAAGTATGACATTAGTATGTTGTAGGAAGTTAGAGTACACTGGTAAAAACCCATGCAATTCACTGAAAAAACTTTGTTAAAGGGACGTTACAGTTAAGTTGCACTAAAAAAATAAACCCTATGAAATTCAATGAAAACACTAAGGGGGTAATTCATAGAATTTAGCGCACAAGTGGCGCACGCGGCTGGCGCACAATGCGAATCTCTGCGCCAGCCGCGTGCGCTAAAATCCATCTCCGCGCACAGCATATCCATGGATTTTAGCTACCAAAACCAGCCGTGGTGCACAATGGCGCAGCGACCCTACAGCAGTGCCAGTTACGCCCCCAAGAACGCCTCTCGCGCAGGGAAAAGCCTTCATAATCCCCAATCTAGCGCAAAGGGCTGCGCTAACCCTGTACCAGCACGGCAAGCGGGGAACGTGTATTACTGGGGTTCGTGGGAAGTTTCACATGCGAAAGGGCCTGTGCGAGTGGGTTACGTGTATTACTGGGGTTCGCGGGAAGTTTCACATGCGAAAGGGCTTGTGCAAGTGAGGTACGTGTATTTCGGGGGTGCGTGGGAAGTTTCACATGCGAAAGGGCCTGTGCGAGTGGGGTACGTGTATTACTGGGGTTCGTGGGAAGTTTCACACGCAAAAGGGCCTGTGCAAGTGGGGTACGTGTATTACTGGGGTTTGCATGAAGTTTCACACGTGATTGGCCCTGTGCGAGTGGGGTACGTGTATTTCGGGGGTGCGTGGGAAGTTTCACACGCGAAAGGGCCCGTGCGAATGGGGTACGTGTATTACTGGGGTTCGCAGGAAATTTCACATGCGATTGGCCCTGTGCGAGCGGGTTACGTGTATAACAGGGGTTTGCGTTAAGTATCACAAGGGATATGAGCAGGGTACGTGTATTTCAGGGGTGCGCGGGGAGTCCTACACATGAATTGGCAGTGTGGGTCCTCCCAGGTTTTCCCTCTACACCCTCCACGGCCCCTGCAGGCAGCCCACACCACAGGGGACTACCCTGCACCCCTGGTCATGTCCCGCAGGCAGCCCATCCACCATGGGCATGCCCCCTAGCCAAGCCACATGTCAGCTTGCACTACTGATCACCAACTCATGTCCCCCTGCACGCCCACCTCCCAGCAGTGCAGGGCACCTGCCAGCAGGCACCCACTCATGTCCCCCTGCACCCCCACCCCCAGCAGTGCGGGGCACCTGCCAGGAAGCCCCCACTCATGTCCCACTCATGTCCCCCTGCACCTCCACTGCCCAGCAGTGCAGGGTACCTGTCAACAGGTGCCCACTCATGTCCCTCTGCACCGCCACCCCCCAGCAGTGCGGGGCAGCTGCCAGCAGGCCCCCACTCATGTCCCGCTCATGTCCCCCTGCACCCTCACCCCCCAGCAGTGCAGGGCACCTGCCAGCAGGCCCCCACTCATATCCTCCTGCACCCCCACCTCCCAGCAGTGCGGGGCACCTGCCAGCAGGCCCCCACTCATATCCCCCTGGACCCCCAGCCCCTAGCAGTGCAGGGCACCTGCCAGCAGGCCCCCACTCGTGTCCCCTGTTAGGGAGAATTCTCTGTTTAGGCTGAATTTCCTAACCTAGTGAGTCCCCCAGCAGCTTTGCTGATTTCTGGAGTTTGTTTTTTTCATCCTGCCAAGAGTGAGACTCTTTTTCTCCCACTCTTGGACATGATTTGTGGTATTTCTGTGAATGTTAATGTGTTCTATGGGCTATGGGGTCTTTTACTCCATAGGGTCTCATGTGTTTTGCTATGTGTGTTACACAGCACCCTCCGTGCCGTAACACTGGGGTGTCCTAGGTGATCCCCAGCATAGACTCCATACCCTGAGACTGACTACTGTCTCCCAGGGCATGTAAAGTCACCATTGGCTTTACTAGACATACATTTACTAACAGAACCAGTACAAACCATCCTATTGTGGAAGTACTGGTAAGGGCAATTCGATTACCCCTGGGTCTGTTGTTCGAGGGGGCACTGTCCCATCCCCCCTCGTCAAGTTTTGGCTGGTGGCAGTGGATACTACTTTTCATATTCGACCACGAATATATTCCTATGGGATTTTCCCCATTGTTCGAGGCTAATACTTTTTCTATGTAGCCTCGGTCATACCGCCGGTTTATTAAAGTAAAAATGAATTCACCGGTTGGTATTTTCTGCCAGAACTCGGTTTTTAAAATGGCGTATGTGTTCACCTCTGTAACTCCAAAACAAAGGTTGAGCCCTTTGTTCCACTTTTGGCGGGCTTCTGCACAGAAGCCCTCCAGAGTGGTGCCATTCTGTCTGGGTACCACAGGGGGTGTGGGAGGGGGTTTAGGCACCCTGGACTGAGTTGCCTTGCCAACTCAAGTCGCACTCTGGTGTGATTGGCCCAAGTGGTGAGCCGCCCCGCTCACCACTTATCATGTTTTGATTGACAGCTAGGCTGAATGAATGGGGGTTTTCTGCATAAAAGCAGGGCTTTGGGGACTGGGACTTCAGAAGTCGACACAGGACCTAATAATCCGACGAGGGAGAAGCTGAGCCGACCTGCAACGACGACACCACTGGTGGACCCCTGCTGAACCGAGTCACCACTTCCCAACAACAGATGAGATCTCCCTGCTGGAGAGTCTTCTTCCCTTTGACTGGTGGGAACAACCAGTCCCTTGCTTTTTCTTTGCTTCCAGGACGTCTAGTGGTCGAATTGCCCGTGCTGAGCACCCCGGCAACCGGATAGCCACTAACCACTGTACCGTGACCAAAAGGTGGTGCCTTGTGACTGAGCACTCCGCGGCTGATCTCTTCACTGGTGGTGCAACGATTGTCAACTTTCCTCTACAACGAGATCATCTCTTCTTCTGGCAAAGCCCCGACTTGCATCCACCACCAGGAACAACTGCCCCCGACGGAGCTGTCTCTTCACTTTCAAGGTACTATGCCCGCCTGGCTTCCCTTGTGACGGTTAGCGTGAGGTGTCTTGAATCCTTACCTTTCCACTGGGTCGCCTACAGACCTTCTTAACTTTTGTTCTAAAACTGGTCCAACCTTCCTGTGACATTTTGCTACAAAGACTTGAAGTGCATTTCCACTGTGATATTTTTGGGACATACCGCCTTGCCTCTCTCAGAGTGGGCCTGGCCTCTGAACTTTGTGATCTACAGTAGACCCTGCCTTGCTTGCCTTGCATTTGCTTCGTAAAAGTGTTGGTACTGAGTTGGTTTCATACCCTGCCTTTTTCTCTCCCTCTCTAACGAATACTAGAGTGCCATCTAGGTTAAGCATTCACCTCGGTCTGCAAATAAGTGGTGCGTTTGAACCTAGACTTGTTGAAATATTGTTATGGGATTGATATATACAACTGTGATTGAAGTTGTTTGCCATATTAGTGCCAGTGTGTTTTTCATAGATGTGTTTTTAAATAAATAATTATATATCTTTACACCCAAGCTCTGTTCCGTGTCTGCTTGTTCTACTGTGTAAATGGCCCTATCTTGTATACTCCGCATACTGCCTAACTCGTCTTGAGAGAAGTCTGACTGCTCAGCCACAGCTACCAGGTAAATCTGGGTGCTGCAGACTGCTACCAATTGGGTTTACTGCTAACTCCTGTAGTCTTAAACTTTTTGCAGTGGTCCCAGAGGGAGCTGCACAGGTTTCTGCCTCACACCCCGTGTGTCTATCCTTCCCGCCGCCCACCCCCGGCTCATGCCCCGTGTGTCTAACCCTCTCGCCCACCCCCCGCTTATGCCCCGTGTCTCTATCCCTCCTGCCGCCCACCCCCCTCTCATGCCCCGTGTCTCTATCCCTCCCGCTGCCCACACCCCGCTCATGACCCGTGTATCTATCCCTCCCGCCGCCCACCCCCCGCTTATGCCCCGTGTCTCTATCCCTTCCGCCGCCCACCCCCCCGCTCATGCCCCGTGTCTCTATCCCTCCCTCCCGCCCACCCCCCGCTCATGCCCCGTGTATGTCTCCTGTTTCCCCCCACCTGCTCATGACCCGTGTCTGTCTCCTGTTTCCCCCCACCTGCTCATGCCCCGTCGGTACACCCCGTTTCAGTGTCGCCGGTTCGGCAACGGAATGTTTTGGCGCGCCGCACACCAGTGCACATCGCCTGCTGTTTAGGGAAACGTTCAGTGCCGTGCACTGAAAATGCGAGTTTCAACTTCACCCCACACTATTTTGAAATGAAACTGTTCTAGAGCGGTTTCATTTTTAAATAGTGTGGGATGAAGTTGAAACTCGCACTTTCAGTGCACTGCACTGAACGTTTCCCTAAACAGCAGGCAATGTGCACTGGGGTGCTGCGCACAGAGCAGAATTGATCTGCCGGGCTCACGAGGGTGGGGGCTGTGCTGCTCGGAGTAGACTGCTCCGAGCAGCACAGCCCCCACCTTCGTGGGCCTAGCTGTTTACTCTGCGTGGCTGTGTTGCCTGCATGAAGAACTCGCAGGACATTTATGCCGCGCCGAACCGGCTCCTGGGCCGAACCGGCCGCGCCAAATCGTCCAGCGCCAAACCGGCCACCCTGAAATGTCCTGCTCCGTGCCCTGTGTCTCTCTCCTGTTGCCCCCACCCCCCGCTCATGCCCCGTGTCTGTCTCCTGTACCCCCATCACCCGCTCATGCCCCGTGTCTCTCTCCTGATGCCCCCCATCCCCCCGCTCATGCCCAGTGTCTGTCTCCTGTTCCCCCCAGCCCCCGCTCATGCCCCGTGTCTGTCTCCTGTTCCCCCCACCCCCGCTCACGCCCCTTGTCTGTCTCCTGTTCTTCCCACCCCCCGCTCATGCCCCATGTCTCTCTCCTGTTGCCCCCCACCTCCTGGTCATGCCACGTGTCTGTCTCCTGTACCCCCCCACCCCCCGCTCATGCCCCGTGTCTTCCTCCTGTTCCCTCCCACCCCCTGCTCATGCCCCTTGTCTTCGATCTTGTCAACCCCTCCTATGATGCCCCTTGTTGAACTCTTGTTCCCGCCATCCCCCGCTCATGCCCCGTGTCTCCCTTCTCCCCCCCATCCCCCGCTCATGCCCTGTGTCTTCCTCCCCCCCACTCCCCGCTCATGCCCCGTGTCTCCCTTCTTCTTTTACCAAGATGGACACCAGGGAAAGGGAAGGCAGGGTGTATAGGGTGGGGGGGAAGAAGGGAGACACGGGGAATGAGCGGGGGTGGGGGAACAAGAGGTCAACAAGGGGCATCATAGGAGGGGGTGACAAGAGGAAGACACAGGGCATGAGCAGGGGGTGGGAGGGAACAGGAGGAAGACACAGGGCATGAGCGGGGGGTGGGGGGTACAGGAGACAGACACAGGGCATGACCAGTGGGTGGGGGGCAACAGGAGAGAGACACGGGGCATGAGCGGGTGGTGGGGAAAACAGGAGAATTTCATAGCTTTTTAGTAGCGCAACTTAACCACAACGTCCCTTTAACAAAGTTTGTTTGCTGAATTTCATAGGTTTTTATTAGTGCAACTTAACCATAAAGTCACTTTAACGCATTTTTTTTAAATGAATTTCATAGTTTTTTATTAGTGCAACATAACCATAACGTCCTTTTCAATGGAGGATGACCACTAGCATCCTAGGTTCTCAAGGTGGGAACCCGGGGAGGTCCCAGTGTAGGAAGGAAAATCTCTTACCAAGATGGACACCAGGGAAAGGAAAGGCATGGTGTATAAAGAGAACACAACAGGGCATCGGCAGGGGGTCGGGAAGACCAGGAGAGAGACACGGGGCATGAGTGGGGGCTAACACGAGGGAGACACGGGGCATGAGCAGGGGATGGAAAGAAGGGAGACACGGGGCATGAGCGGGGGTGGGGGAGAAAAACTGGTCAACAAGGGGCATCATAGGAGGGGGTGACAAGAGGAATCCACGGGGCATGAGCAGGGGGTGGGGGGTACAGGAGACAGACACGGGGCATGACCAGGGGGTGGGGGGCAACAGGAGAGAGACACAGGGCATGAGCGGGGGGTGGGGAGAACAGGAGACAGACACGGGGCATGAGTGGGGGGTGGGGGGAACAGGAGACAGACACGGGGCATGAGCGGGGGTGGGGGGTACAGGAGACAGACACGGGGCATGAGCGGGGGTTGGGCGGTGGGAGGGATAGATACACAGGGCATGAGCGGGGGGTGGGCGGCGGGAGGGATAGAGACACGGGGCGTGGGCGGCGGGAGGGATAGAGACACCGGGCATGAGCGGCGGAGGGATAGACACACAGGGCATGAGCGGGGGGTGGGCGGCGGGAGGGATAGACACATGGGGCATGAGCGGGGGGTGGGCGGCGGGAGGGATAGACACACGGGGCATGAGTGGGGGGTGGGCGGGAGGGATAGACACACGGGGCATGAGTGGGGGGTGGGCGGGAGGGATAGACACACGGGGCATGTGCGGGGGATGTGCGGCGGGAGGGATAGACACACAGGGCATGAGCGGGGGGTGGGCGGCAGGAGGGATAGAAACACGGGGCAAGAGCGGGGGGTCAGGGGGTGGGGGGAGGGGTGAGACACATTGGGCATGAGCGGGGGGTCAGGGGGTGGGGAGAAGGGGGGAGGGGTGAGACACAAGGTGCATGAGCAGGGGGTGGGCGGCGGGAGGGATAGAGACACGGGGCATGAGCGGGGGGTGGGCGGCGGGAGGGATAGAGACACAGGGTATGAGCGGGGGTGGGCGGCGGGAGGTATAGAGACACGGGGCATGAGCGGGGGGAGGTATAGAGACACGGGGCATGAGCGGGGGGTGGGCAGCGGAAGGGAAAGATACACGGGGCATGAGAGGGGGTGTGGGTGGTGGGAGGGATAGACACACAGGGCATGAGCGGGGGGGCGATGGGAGGGATAGACACATGGGGAATGAGCAGGGGGTGGGTGGGAGGGAGGGATAGACACACGGGCATGAGCGGGAGGGAGAGAGACACACCAGGCATGAGCGGGGGGTGGGCGGGAGGGGGATAGACACACGGGGCATGAGCGGGGTGGGCGGGAGGAGGAGAGACACAGGCGACATGAGCTGGGGGAGAGCGGGAGGGGGAGAGACACACGGGGCATGAGCGGGGGATGGGCGGGAGGGGGAGAGACACACGGGGCATGAGCGGGGGGTGGGCGGCGGGAGGGATAGACACATGGGGCATGAGCGGGGGGTGGGCGGCGGGAGGGATAGACACACGGGGCATGAGTGGGGGGTGGGCGGGAGGGATAGACACACGGGGCATGAGTGGGGGGTGGGCGGGAGGGATAGACACACGGGGCATGTGCGGGGGATGTGCGGCGGGAGGGATAGACACACAGGGCATGAGCGGGGGGTGGGCGGCAGGAGGGATAGAAACACGGGGCAAGAGCGGGGGGTCAGGGGGTGGGGGGAGGGGTGAGACACATTGGGCATGAGCGGGGGGTCAGGGGGTGGGGAGAAGGGGGGAGGGGTGAGACACAAGGTGCATGAGCAGGGGGTGGGCGGCGGGAGGGATAGAGACACGGGGCATGAGCGGGGGGTGGGCGGCGGGAGGGATAGAGACACAGGGTATGAGCGGGGGTGGGCGGCGGGAGGTATAGAGACACGGGGCATGAGCGGGGGGAGGTATAGAGACACGGGGCATGAGCGGGGGGTGGGCAGCGGAAGGGAAAGATACACGGGGCATGAGAGGGGGTGTGGGTGGTGGGAGGGATAGACACACAGGGCATGAGCGGGGGGGGCGATGGGAGGGATAGACACATGGGGAATGAGCAGGGGGTGGGTGGGAGGGAGGGATAGACACACGGGCATGAGCGGGAGGGAGAGAGACACACGAGGCATGAGCGGGGGGTGGGCGGGAGGGGGATAGACACACGGGGCATGAGCGGGGTGGGCGGGAGGAGGAGAGACACAGGCGACATGAGCTGGGGGAGAGCGGGAGGGGGAGAGACACACGGGGCATGAGCGGGGGATGGGCGGGAGGGGGAGAGACACACGGGGCATGAGCGGGGGTGGGGGGAGGGAGAGAGACACACGGGGCATGAGCGGGGGGTGGGCGGGAGGGGGAGAGACACACGGGGCATGAGCGGGGGTCGGGCGGGAGGGGGAGAGACACACAGGGCAGGAGCGGGGGTTGGGGGGAGGGAGAGAGACACACGGGGCATGAGCGTGGGGTGGGGGGAAGGGAGAGAGACACACAGGGCATGAGCGGGGGTGGAGGGGACAAGAAGGACACACGTGGCATGAGCGTGGGGTGGGAGGAACAGGAGACAGACACGGGCAGACTTACTGTGCAGGCGGCAGATCCCGCTCCTGCTGACAAAGCCTCTCATGCGAGGAACAAAGATGGCGGGCGTCTCTGAAGCCAGATGCACTGCACGCTTTCACCGAATCCAATGAGAGAGCATGTCAGATGTCCGCGGACATCACGCAAGCTGCTTGCCCAATCACCGTCCTGTCCGCGGAGCGAACAGGGAAGTGTGTCCGCTAAGCGAACACAGATATCACTAATTTTTTTCACTTACATTTTTGTCATTTTTTTTAAAAACTACTGGACGGATTTACACCAAATAAAGCAAAGCACGCTTTCAGGACCAAGCCGCCGCTTCTGCCGCAAATTTGGTGTAAATCCGTCCAGCGTTTTGGGCTGTAGGCATGAGCAAAGTTTTTTCCCATTATGTCTATGGGAAAAAACAAAAGTTTTGGGACCCCCCTATAACTTTTCCCCCCCTGGACGAATCCTCACCAAACATTGCAAAAACATTTTTCAATGTCCTGATTGGTCCATTGACTTGCGTGATGTCCGCGGACATGCGACGTGTTCGCTGATTGGACGGCGTGGAAGCACATCAGATTTTCGGTAGCGCCCGCCATCTTGGATTTGCGGACGCCCGCGGACAGCGCGGTGAAACTTGGTTCAAAATTTGTATTTAGTAGAGTTTGTTGGTGTGTAGGAGTGTTTGGGGCGGGTGGGAGTGTATGAGATAGGATGAAAGTTGTGTTTTTTTATGTGTTAGACGTCATTTTTGTATTCGATTTGTCTGCGGACATCACGGGTGTTCTGAAATGTTCTAAATTTACTGTGTTCTGAGGACTCAATATGTGTCCGTTTTGTTAGCAAGCAAGCTGAAACTGCTCTAAGAACACTCGCGGTGCCTGAAATGTTCGCAAATAAACAAAATGGTGGGTGTCCTGAGGACGCTGTCCGTATTGTTCTCAGTCAAGTTGAATTTGTTCTAAGAACACTCGCGGTGTCCTGAAATGTTCGCAAATAAACAAGATGGTGGTGTTCTGAAGACGCTTCTAAGAACACTCGCAGTGTCCTGAAATGTTCGCAAATAAACAAAATGGGGTTGTCCTGAGGACGCTGTCCGTATTGTTCTCTGTCAAGTTATGTGTTTTAGGAACACTCGTGGTGTCCTGAAATGTTCGCAAATAAACAAGATGGTGGTGTTCTGAAGACGCTTCTAAGAACACTTGCGGTGTCCTGAAATGTTTGCAAATAAACAAAATGGGGGTGTTCTGAGGACGCTGTCCGTATTGTTCTCTGTCACGTTGAATGTGTTCTAAGAACACTCGCGGTGTCCTGAAATGTTCACAAATAAACAAAATGGGGGTGTTCTGAAGATGTTTCTAAGAACACTTTCGGTGTCTGAGGAATGTTCGTAGGGGGTGTACTGAGGACACTGTCCGTATTGTTCTCTGTCAAGTTGAATGTGTTCTAAGAACACTCGCAGTATCCTGAAATGTTCACAAATACAAGAAATGGGGGTGTTCTGAAGACGTTGTCGAACACTCGCTGTGTCCTGAAATGTTCGCAAATATGAATGGGGGGTTGTGGCTGGCAAGTTGAATGCGTTCTAAGAACACTCGCGGTGTCCTGAAATGTTTGCAAATAAACAAAATGGGGGTGTCCTGAGGACGCTGTCCGTATTGGTCTCTGTCAAGTTGAATGTGTTCTAAGAACACTCGCGGTGTCCTGAAATTTTCGCAAATAAACAAGATGGTGGTGTTCTGAAGACGCTTCTAAGAACACTCGCGGTGTCCTGAAATGTTCGCAAATAAACAAAATGGGGGTGTTCTGAGGACGCTTTCCGTATTGTTCCCTGTCACGTTGAATGTGTTCTAAGAACACTCGCAGTGTCCTGAAATGTTCGCAAATAAACAAAATGGGGGTGTTCTGAAGACGTTTCTAAGAACACTTGCAGTGTCCGGGGAATGTTCTTAGGGGATGTCCTGAGGACGCTGTCCGTATTGTTCTCTGTCAAGTTGAATGTGTTCTAAGAACACTTGCGGTGTCCTGAAACTTTCGCAAATGCACAAAATAGGGGTGTTCTGAAGACGTTGTCGAACACTCGCTGTGTCCTGAAATGTTCGCAAATATGAATGGGGGGTTGTGGCTGGCAAGTTGAATGTGTTCTAAGAACACTCAAGGTGTCCTGAAATGTTCGCAAATAAACAAAATGGGGGTGTCCTGAGGACGCTGTCTGTATTGTTCTCTGTCAAGTTGAATGTGTTCTAAGAACACTCGCGGTGTCCTGAAATGTTCGTAAATACACAAAATGGGGGTGTTCTGAAGACGTTGTTGAACACTCGTCGAACACTCGTTGTGTCCTGAAATGTTCGCAAATATGTTGGGTGGTTGTGGCTGGCAAGTTGAATGTGTTCTAAGAACACTCGCGGTGTCCTGAAATGTCTGCAAATATGAATGGGGGTTGTGTCTGGCAAGTTGAATGTGTTCTAAGAGCACTCGCGGTGTATTGAAATGTTCGCAAATACACAAAATAGGGGTGTTCTGAAGACGTTGTCGAACACTCGCTGTGTCCTGAAATGTTCGCAAATATGAATCGGGGGTTGTGGCTGGCAAGTTGAATGTGTTCTAAGAACACTCGCGGTGTCCTGAAATGTCTGCAAATATGAATGGGGGTTGTGGCTGGCAAGTTGAATGTGTTCTAAGAGCACTCGCGGTGTATTGAAATGTTCGCAAATAAACAAAATGGGGGTGTCCTGAGGACGCTGTCCGTATTGTTCTCTGTCAAGTTGAATGTGTTCTAAGAACTCTCGCGTTGTTCTGAAATGTTCGTAGAGGGTGTCCTGAAGATGCTGTTCGTATTGTTCGATGGCAAGTTGAATGTGTTGTTAGAACACTGGCGGTGTCCTGAAATAAATAAACAAAATGGGGGTGTTCTGAGGACACTGTCCATATTGTTTGTTGTGAAGTTGAAAGTGTTCTAAGAACTATCGCGTTGTTCTGAAATGTTCGTAGGGGGTGTCCTGAAAACGCTGTCCGTATTGTTCGTTGGCAAGTTGAAAGTGTTCTAAGAACACTCATAATGTCCGTGGACATTAAAAGTTTCCATAGACCATAGTTGAAATGTTTGACTCTATGGATGTGATATGCTGCAGTGGTTGTGGCCAGGGCATAGAGTCTTGGGTGCATGGCCATTTGGCCATGCACCCAAGACTCTATGCCCTGGCCACAACCACTGCAGCATATCACATTCATATTTGCTCATAACTTTGGGTGAAAAACAAATGTATAAGGAACAAAGGTATTAGATACTATGGATGTGATATACTGCGATGGTTCTCCTTATTATTGTATGCTTACTGTTTGGTCTAGTAACCAGAGTACATGTATTTCTTGTTCATTTCTGTGATAAAAGAAAATAGCATGTTAGTATTAGTATTTTGTAATGACTTATTACATTGTATAATCAACATACTTTTTTTTTTGTTGGACCCTCATATTTAGTAGATTACAAATCAGAGTACTGTGCAATTTGCTCAGTTTCTGTGTTTGTTGCTAAAATCATTGGGTCTGTGGGAGAAAACAAAATCCATGTTGGATTAAAAAAAAAACCTTTTTCTGTTATGCTACAGTTTATTTGTTTGTTTGTTTTCAGTGTTCACTTGTTATTTCTGGCTAATGCTTTATACTTTGGCTTGTTGCATGTTTTGGAGCTTTAACATATTATTTATTTGTTTGGATATTATAAAATTTTGGAGCAGTTAGATACCAATTGGCGTATTCTAACTGTCTATTTTTTTTATATATTTTAGTGGTATTGAATTATCTATTTGGATATTGTTAATTTTTGGGACAGTTAGATACCAATTGGCGTATTCTAACTGTGTATTTTTTGGTCTAATTTAGTGATATTCATTTATCTGATTAGTTGTTGTAGAATCTTTGAGCAGTTAGATAGCTTTTGGAGTATTCTCACAGTTTATATTCTCTTAACACAAGTTTACTTAGGGTTTAAATACAGTTTAGTTATAAAATTTTGGTTTAAAGAACATCAAATAAGCGTTTGTTAGATTTGCTGGTAATCTCTGCTTTGGAGTAATGGTACTATCATTACATTCCAACCATCCACATTTCTTTTTTATATATGCAGTGTAGTGCCCTGAATTGGTTGTGGCTCCTGCGTGGTAGATTATACCTATTGTTGTGAAGGTTTTCTTATCAAGTGATATTTGACCATGTGTGAATCCAGTCAGCAAGCAGTTGTTTTTGGTACCATCTGCATTGTAACGTAGAAGCATTAGTATTATGTATTTACTATGTGTTTGTATTACTAACATGGAGCGATTATCTGAATTGCAGGTAGAGCAAAATCTACCATGATTTGCATTTTGTACAAGTCGCTGAAATGGAATGGATTCACAATTTGGTATTGATATATATATGAAGCGTTCATTGGGGATTTCTTCTTGTGTCACATTGTTGCAGAGAGTGCATGTATGTTTCCACATGTATGAAATCTGGAAGATTTCATTTATAGGTATGTTTTTGTTTTCCAGTACTTGTAGTAAGTACATTAGAAATTCATGTGGATCTTCCTGTGAGTTTATAGTGAATTTCACCATTCCAGCACAGTAGTCCAATTTTTGTCTTATTCCATAAACACTATATGTGTTATCAGGATTGTTTGCTGCATTTCTGTGAAGTACTAACATTTGCCTACACAATGGGTCTGTACTGTGTAAGTAAATGTTGTCAACAATTGGTGGTAATTGAAATAGAATATTCATTGCTACATTTGCGTAGCAACTTACACCAACTATATTTGAGAATTTAAATGGTCCAGGTAGTTCTGTATCTAACTGCTTTTTTTGGAGTTTGTCTTCCTTCTTCAAAGAGGTACCTGGTTTACTTTCCCTAATTGATTCTTTTTTCCTTTGGTACTTGATGAAGTATTAGTTTATTTTACTCTCTTTGGAGGATTTGCAGTGACATCCTGTTGAATTTATGTTTGATTTATTTTTCTTTTATAACGTTTTACTTTTTGTGGAACAGAATATGTGTTTAGGTGGGGGGTGTATAGTGAGCGAAGTCTATTGTATTCTAAAATGCAAGGAATATCAGTAATCATGGCCCTTTTTCACCCAATTTTGTAGGGCTGCTGAATCGAAAAGTTGTTTGATTTTTAAATGAATATCTTCTAGAGTCTGTAGAGTAGTTATACCAAGAATTCTTTGTTCTGGTATTATAGGCACCAGTTCAAGGTTCGAATATGCTTCTCCCATCCGTATTCAGGACAAGGCATCTGCCTTACCATTCTTGCATCCTGGTCGATAAGTGATCACGAAATCGAATTTGGCAAGAAATAATGCCCATCAAAGTTGACGCGATGATTGGGACTTGGCTGACTTTAAATATTGCATCTTCCTGTGATCGGTGATTACAGTAATGGTGTGCCTTGCACCGAGAAGATAATGCCGCCAGGCCTTGAAGGCGGATTTAATGGCTAACAACTCTTTATCGGTAACCGCATAGTTTAACTCGGGGGCTGAAAACTTCCTGGACCAAAATGCTACTGGATGAAGTTGACCGGTTTCAGGATCCTTCTGGGACAGGACAGCTCCCATGGCCAAACTGGATGCATCGGTTTCGACTACATATGGGAGTTCGGGGTGTGAATGCTTCAAGACAGGTGCCGACGTGAATTTCAATTTCAGCTCGTGGAAAGCCTTTTCAGCCTCCTCGGTCCACAAGAAGTGTTTGTTTTTTCACAAAAGTGCTGTTATGGGGTGCACAACATGTGAGAAGTCAGGAATAAATATGCGGTAGAAATGAGCAAATCCAAGCATGCTTTGTACCCCTTTAACTGAACTGGGTGATGGCCATTTGAGAATTGCATCCACCTTTCGAGAGTCGATTCGGACTCCTTTTGGAGTCAGGATAAATCCAAGGAATTCAACTTCTGTAGCATGAAAAACACATTTTTCCAATTTTGCATATAACTTGTGCTGACGTAGTTTCTTGAGGACTGCATGAACGTGCTTAACAAGGTCTGATTCCAAGGAGGAGTATACTAGAATGTCGTCGATGTTTACGACAACACAGACGTCAATGAGTTCACGAAGGACATCGTTCATAAAATACTGGAAGGCTGCTGGTGCATTGCACAAACCGAAGGGCATCACCTGATATTCAATAATCCGTACTTGATACGAAAGGCAGTCTTCCATTCGTCACCCTTTTTTACACGTACCAGATGACATGCCCCTCGGAGATCTAATTTAGTGTAGATGTAAGCATCCGTTAGTTGGTCTAGTAATTCGAGGATCAGAGGCAATGGGTATTGGTTCTTCACCGTAATCTGATTTAATGCGCGATAGTCTATACACGTTCTGAGGTCACCTTCCTTTTTAGGTACGAAGAATAAAGCGGAGGATGCAGGGAACTTGGATGGACGAATGAAGCCATTAGTGAGGTATTGATCCAAGTATTGTCGTAGGTGTAGGTTTTCGGGTTCCGTAAGGGCGTAGATCCTATTGCATGGAGGTTGCGCACAGGGTATGAGGTCGATTTGACAATCATATGATCTGTGAGGCGGTAAAGTGTTTGCCTGTTCTTTTTGGAAAACGTCCTGGAATTCTAGGTATTCCTGAGGTAACTGCACGACTGGATTAGTGACTGTGGCCAGGCCTTTGTTCAATGTTTTTTCCGGGTAACAGGTGTGCGCACAATCCGGCAAGTTTATTCTCTTCTCTCGCCAATCAATACAATGATTATGTGTTTCCAACCAAGGTATCCCCAGTATTATTTGGAACTGCGGGACATTGATTAAATCAAACACAATAGTCTCTCGATGCCCATCTTGACCCAGCAATGTCTTCTCTGTAGTGGAATGAGTTACAGGCCCAGAAGCAATTTCAGTTCCGTCGACTGTGGTGATGACATCCAAAGTGGTCTTTTTGCAGAGAGGTAGATTCATCCTAGAAGCCAATTTGTGGTCCATATAGTTTCCTACGGCCCCGCTATCGATGTATGCCCTTACTGCGTGTATACGTGATAGCTGCCTTGGATCAATAAGGACCGTTGGTATGATTAGGTGCGAGGTCTGAGTATCCTTCTTCAAGCTTGGCAAGCAGACCTCTATGCTTGTCGGGCGTGGTCATTTCCCGAGTCAGGCTCTGTTTGATTTTTAACAGCAACTCCAGCTACTTTCTTGGATGGTTTCATAGGGCAATCCTGTAGAAAATGTCCTGAGGACCCACAGTACAGACACAATTGCATCTGCCGTCTCCTTTCCCTTTCCTTTTGAGTTAGAGGTCCCTTAACCCCCCGATCTGCATAGGTTCTGATACATCTGTTCCTTTGGGGTTAACATTAGGTTTAACCAATACCTGATTCTCAAACTTAGCTCGATCAGCCTTTCTATTCGGAAGTCGGTGGTCTAACTGGACCACTAAATCTATATATTTTGCGCAATCCTGAGGTGAGTTCACAACTTGGGCCAAAACATCCTTGAGTTCACCCCGAAGTCCACGATGAAATAATGTGACTCGTTTCTCTTCTGGCCACCCGGTTTCCACCACTAACCTATTGAAGGTTGCGATATAGGTTATCAGATCCTGATTACCTTGTCGTAGGGATAAAAGTTTGTTATCCAGGGCCTGTCCTTGTGAATGTCTGGCGAATAGTTTTTCCATGCTCAATTGAAAACCCTAAAAATCCCGAAGAAGAGGGTCAACCTGGTTGACTAGTGGAATTGATCAATCCGCTGTGCTACCACTAAGGTATGATAGTACAAAGCTACTTTAGCTTGATCGTTTGGGAAAGCTCCAGGTCTGCATAAAAAGTGCAAGCACATTTGTTCATAAACATGGCGAACCTTTTCGGGTCCCCAGCAAAATGTTCGGGTGGAGCTAAAGGAATGCTCCCTGGTAGAACCACTTGCACAGGATTGCTCGATGACACAGGAGTTGGATTCCCCCCGAGTCCAGGTAGCGGTGTTTGTCCAGCTTGGTTTTGCAGCAGTTGTCTAGCAAGATCATCAGTGCGCTCCTTTGACATGATCAGTTCCCTCCTGAGGGCATTAGTTTCTTGGCGCGCGGAGTCCACTTCAGCCCTAAGTTCCCCTAACAATTGGGCTAGTTGGTCGGTTTCTGAGGTTTCCCTGGCGCCCAGGTGGGTGTTTGTAGATAGGGTTTGTGTTCTGTTACGCTCACCTGGCTCCCACAGGGGCGTCAGTCGGACTCGGACTCGGACTGCTGCGGCCTCCACCAACGTGATGCGTAGTGCAGCGATGACAGACTGGACTGGCCCTCCTAATCTTATCTGCTTGACCCGTAGAAGGATTCTCCTGCAAGAGGAGAGAGGAATTTAGCCACCCGTGGATTCTAGTGATGGCACCTCACTGCGCTCCCCACTAATCACCTCCAAAATCTCCTTCCAGTACTCTCACCTTATATTCTTGAAAGATGAGCTCTCCATCCTGCGTGGATTGCAGGGGCACGTAGATACCAGTTGCTTCATTGGTTAGAAGGCGTTGGGGAGTTCCGGACGAGAGTTGACTCTGAGGTTCCTGGCGAAGACCAGTAAGTATAGAGTTCATAGAGTTCAATATGTCCGATGTTCACTCTCGTCCCATTCCTTTCTTATCTTGCAGTGGAGTTCCGATGCTGTGCGGTAAATGATGCATGTACGTGTTGTTTTCTCTCCGTTTTCAGATGAGGCGTTTGAAGATGTGGAGAGTTAAAGAATAATGCCTCCGGTGGTAAATCACGTAAATCTACGGTGGTAAGATAGATTGTATTTGTTGGCTCTTTCGGCTCACCTGGTTATTTCTTTTGTCCCCAGATGCCGGAGCCCGGCGAAGAAATGATGGAGGCAGCGCTGGATCGAAAGGTGCTATGAGGACTGGTGAGTATGGCGCAGCGCTGCAGCTGGCGATGCGATGCGTGTAGAAAGAATGTCCTTTCCAGGTGCTGAGACGTGATGGTTCCGGAATCAGGTGAGAAACTGGAATAAAGTTCATTTTCTAACCTTGCCTCTACTTTCCTTCTTCTCTAGGAGCTCCGGATTCAGGACGGGCGTGGCAGAGGTCTGGATGCTGACTTGCAGGCACGGTGAGTGTTACGCTGCTGGATGCAGAATAACGCAAAGCGTGTGTTGCTGGTCGGGCGTGGTTTAAATAGTCTCAAAAAATATCCCAGGTAAGAAGTCCGTAGAACCACACCCGAGTAAAGAATAGTCCCTGTAGTAAAATTGTCCCTTCCAGGCTTCACGTTGGATTGGAGTCATTTGCAGCATGGTCTGCCTGAGGTAAGTAATGACTATGAGCCTGGCGCCTTAGGCGCCAGGACTGATTTCTACTATGAGCCTGGCACCTAAGGCCCCAGGACTGAACCCATATAGCCCCTAGTCGGGGCTGCTGAGGTTTTAATAAATGTCTAGATGCCTGCTCCCGGGGCTGATGGGCTTGGTCCAGATGCTTGGGGGTAGGCATCATGACAGTGGGCTTCGAGGCTTAAGAGCTGTGTCTCTGGATACGAGTTCTTGAGACACATGCTTTGGGCTAGCACTGAAAGCTCTGCACCCCAGTGCTGCTGTCTCTTCCGTCTCATCTTCAAGTTCTGTGTTTACCAATAGCTGAGATTCCACTCCTTCGAATGCTACCCACCTTCTCTCATTCGCTTTCTTACCCGTTAGATGAAGAAAGACTAGGTACATGTCTTCCTTACAATTTTACAAGTTTTGGGTTTGCCGCTTCGCTGGTTCTTGATGAGACCTATACTCAATTGCCATTTTCAGTTCCATAACGACATATCCGTTTGAGGATTGCTTCGTTATCACCTGCTGATTGGTATTCTTTCCCTTCTCGTCCCTTTTAGTTCTGTCTTGATCCTGATTCACAACTTTGCAAGGTTGTTTTTGGCATAGTCTAGAGGTTGTTTTTACCATCTCCTTTTGGCTTTTCTTTCTTACACTAACCTCACCTACCTGAGACATATGGAGTATGTTGGATTCATCGTGTTGCCCTCCTTTCCTGGGCAAAGTTTGAGAACTATGGTTTCAAATTTTATTGTTTCCATGCTTTAATCCTTTAAATGATCTTTAGGATCTGTTTTTTTCTGTGGGGCAATGATTTCCTTTGACTCCCTCGATTTATCAGCAGCGCTAATAAAACCCTCCAGAAAAATCATTGTAGTGTTCATCATGGCAATCAATGAGGTATGGTCCTTAAGTGTGTCATTTAGCGCCTCATAAAGTTTTGAAAAGGGTGCTAAAGCGATTGTTATAGTGGACATGATTGCCATCAGATCCGGTTTTATTTGTGGGTGTGTCCTGTTGAGAAATTTCCAATAATCTTCTTGATGTTCTCCTTCTTAAGGGTGAATGAATTGGAACATATTCAGGTTGCCTATTTTCTGAGCCCTTTAAGCTTATATCATTTAATACGGTGACAGATAATATGTTCTTATTATTATTTGCCGCTGTCTGTTTTGAGCTGAGGTAGGGGCTCATGATGTTTGTGTTTTTCTCAGGTATTGGACGCTCTTTTGGCAATAGTGTGTCTATGGGCCCCATTACGACCCTGGCGCTAATGTATTAACAGCGCCGTAAAAGGCTGCGGCGCCGTTAACCCGTTAGCACCTGATTACGAGGTCCCTTTGCGGGACCCGACCTTAACGGTTGGTTTACACCAGCCATTAAAGTAGGGACCCGCAAAGGGACCTTGGTGCTAAGTACGGTACAGCAATTTGCGGTACCATACTTAGTGCCTTCCCCATTCCCATAGAGCCCTATGGGGCGAAATGGGAATGGGCAAGGGCCATGGTTCAATGGGGAATTACCGCCCCGCCAACCTTGGAATGGGGTGGTAATTCCCTATTGAACCATGGCGGACCTGTTACAACACCGGCACCAACCATGGTGCTAATAGCGCCATGGTTTAGCGCCGGTGTTGTAATGAGGGCCTATGTTTGTATTTTTCACACTCACATCCAAATCATCAATTTGTATATAATCGAGTCCGCCTTCCTGATGTTCTTTGGTAAATTTCTTCCAAAATCTGGGCCCGGTTCTTGAGGCTGAGGTATCTTCTTATGGTCTATACCCTTCTCTACAGATGCATTTGTAATTTCTTTTTGGGTATCACAGCAGCCAACTGTTGGAGATCTCGTGCACTTTGGTGTGAGAGCCATCTCACCCTCGTTTTTTGCCTTAATGTTGGATTCGCTATTTCCTCCATCCAGGGAGGGGATTATCAATCCAGTTCTTTGATGTGACATATGCTCGATCAGTTGTTGAGGGACCTGCTTGACACAATGTTTAATTACTTCTAAGGACAAACCAGCCCACGAAAACACTTGTAACCCTGGTAACTGTGTTGATGGAGCTATATCCGCCCCTTGCAGGATTTCTACGTCCGACAGCTCACCAAAAGTAGATTTCACTTCATGTTGCTTTTTTTGCAAAAGGACAGATTCGCCTGATGTACAGGCTTTACTCACTGAATTGATCTTTGTATATTTTTGTTTTGTTTTATCATCCTTGTCTTTTAATTTTTGGAGTATCCCTTTTTTCTTTATAGGTGCCAAAGATTGACCTTGCGAGGACCCATTCTTTTTTGAAAGTTTTGGTTTCTTCTTTTCCTTTAGTTCGGATTTCTTCTGTATAATAGCTTTATATTTTGAGTCTTTTAGTTTGCATTGTAAGTCATCTAGGTCTGTTGAATTTAGAGGGTTTCAACATTCTTTTGTTAAATCCAAAAAATCATCTGGGCCCAAAACACTGTCTATCTCTTTCCATGCTTCCATTGGAGTTTGTAGGTGCACAGTCATCTCCTCGTTTTGGGAGTCATTTATGTTCACTCACAAAGGTGGACTCTGAAGATTTTCAGTTTGTTTCTGGCATTGGGTGAATGTCTATTTCAATTATCAGGTTGTTTTCCCTGTCAGTTTCTTTTTCTACTTCAAGTACAGGTGCCAGTGCAAGTTGTAGACCAGTAGATGCCCTTTGGGTTAGATCAGGCTCCCCATTTGTCAGAGTGGTCTGTTTTGGTTTAGCGGGATTACTTCCACCAGCACTAGGGTGAGTACAGAGGTCCAAATGTGATGAAAGTTTGCCACTCCGTCTAGCCTCCACATCCTCCAGATGAGCGTCCGAATACAACGGTGTCCTCCATCCGCCAGTCTCTCCCAGACAAGATCCCCCAAACCCCCCCCCGCTCGGCCTCTCCCCGGCCAGACTCCAGCTGGATCGCAGATGACCTTGGCAGCGCGGATGGTGGACACGCCCGACAATCAAGTTCAGTCCCCTGAAAAGAAGTATCTATTAAAGGACTTTGAGTCAGCAAAGAGCCTTCACCTATAGAGGTTGTAGGCCCACTCCCCGTCTTATACGCCCAAAATACTAAAGAATATAACACACACCAGTGGGGAATGAGACCAGGAGGACAGGCTACAAGAGTTAGTCTTTTATCTAAAATTTGGCATCCAGAGAACTCTGCTGCCCGAGAGCGCTCTGGCAAACATTACAAAAGTAGCAGCTTAAAAAGGCAAAACTTGTCATACATGACGTCATTATATAGTGGACTACATTGACACAGGATTGGGTAGAACAATTAGATTCATATATTATCATGTAATGTTGCTTCCGCTGGATTGGTCGTTCAGTTGGCGGGAGGGTTTGTCCCACGAGGTCCAGCTGCCTGTGTCCGGGCAGCTTGAGGGTCAGGTCACGATGCAGCAGGGTGGATCCTAACTAATCTAACATAACATATTGTTTTAGACATGCACTAAATACCAGTTACCGAGGCTCATTTGAGCAAATCATTATACTCTATAAATTCTAAGATTACAACAACATCATTATTTACTGAGGTCTTAGGGGGTTTATCACAACTCGGGAGGGCTCGGTCCAGTTGGGATCATTGATCATAGGGTAGGTCTAAATGCATCAAAGAGACTAGGGGGCATGCTGACATTTGTTAGTATTGAGGTGCAATATACTGTGACAGAGGTTGGCTTTTATTAGTCGTGGCACACTGGGGTGGGCATCGCACTGGGGTTACGTGTCTGGCACATCAAGAGAATACCTATCGGGGCCATGGGGTTGCATTGGAAGTAATTTTCCAGTGCCGAGGATGAGGGGGACATAGGCGGGTTTTGTGGAGATGGATGTGTTTGCAAGGCATGGTTCGAGCCATTTCACGCGCTGGACAGTGATCTCAGAGGAAGGGTGAGGCGTTACATTTATATTGTTGCAATTACCTCCGGCTCAGGCGTGAGAACGGGGCTGCAGACCCTTCAGAGACAGGGAGAAAAAGGTGGGGGCCTTTTGAGAGCACTGTGCGTGGCGCTCCAGAGGGGAGAGAAGATTTCTCACAGTATCGCGTTGAGGCCTAATCCAAAGATGGTGTCAGAGGTGTCCAAGATGGATGCCGAGTGTCTCTACAACAGCCCCTCATGCGTCGTCATCAGCACAGGGGCTGGTTATGTACACAGAGGGAAAAAGGAGGCATCCCCCACTGTTGGTCGAGCAAGTGGCATATACCTTAGACTGAATGAGTGAGGAGGGCCCGATTGGCCCTGCCACTCCCACACATTCCCCCCTTTCGTTACATCTAAAGTAACAAATTACTTTTTGTTTTTATTCTCATTGCGATAGTACTCTGCTTCGGCCACCATTTCATCCCATGCAGGGGTACCTTTTATGGGCATCCATGCTCTACATACACTTCCCAAGCTATGCCCATTTCTTGCATATATATCAGGTGTACAAGTCATGTAAATTCCTCCATCCCATCCAGGTCCACCCACACTTCCCTATACCACTGCAGCTCTGTTGGTTCTTTGATTGTGGTATGACATAAGTTGTCCACCCTGTCCCCATTCTGACGGTGTACTGCAGTCATCCTGTATGTTGGGGGGTTTGGCTCTCCCGTTTGTATTTGTGCATCTATCATAGTTACTACCGTTGCCTGTCGGCCCAGTGTTACCATCATCAATGCTGAACTAGGCATGGACTTTGCACAACATCGGATCCCTAGTTGGCACATACAGAAAAATAGTAAAATAAAAACAATGACTGGAACAATAATTTTCATCATGATACTGAACCAAGATGGTATCCAATTGAACATGTTGTCAAACCAGTTACTGGGCTCTACTCCTCCTTTTTCCCACATGCGTTCCCCCAAACTGTGCACTACTGAAATAACGTGGGTGAGGGTCCCATTGTCTACGTCCTCAGAAGGTGCGAATGTACAGCACGCGCTCGCGATTTTTCGGCAAACACTGCTTTCCATCGCTGTGAGGAGGTCTATGACGTACCAGTTCTGCACTGTCATTAGCCACAAGGCACGCAGTTCCACCTTGATGACATTGAACCCCTCTTCAGTGTCGTTGGCCAGTTGGATCAGCTCCCAGCAGATGATCTGTAACCACTTGGCGTTTGTTCGTGCCTGGAGTCCTGGCATTAGGAGGGAGGCAAAGAATGTTTCTGCCGAGTTGAAGAGCTTATACCTTGATGGGATTTCAGCTAGGAGTTTGGAAGATTCCGGCGAAATTTAATTTGACCTTTTTCTGCGGGACAGTGTCTCTTTTAAGTTATTCATGGATATGATATTGTATGCGTACGATTCTGTTGGTGTTGGTTGGGGCGCTACCGGTGTGCCAACCGATTCCCCTGCTGCCGATTTCCCTTTTCTTTGGATGTGGCTTTCTGGAATCACCATTAGTGCAGAGTGCAAAGTGGCCAGGGCACAAGTACCTCTCCAAGATGCTGGTAAATGCAGGTACGCTTGTTTGCCACACACCCAGTACATGTCCATAAGTGCAGCCGTACCTTTTTTCATGTCAGGCATGATGATGGTTTTGTTGCATTGTTTGTTTGTGCACATTTGCACCTTCCCCTCTCCATGGAAGCATAGTTCATGTGAAATTTCCTTTTGCATTTTGATTGGTTTCTCAAGGGCGGTAACCCATGTCAGTTTTCCAATGTGCTGGGGCCACGTTTCTTTGATCCATTGGAAGTTTTCTTCAGTGAGCCCTCTTAATGCTTCAGCTTTGCACTCTATTTTCTCGTCATGCCACTTATTGTCTGTGAATCTGGTCCCCTTTATGGCAAAGAATGGTTCTTTAATGCAAATCACTCCCTGTCGCTTGCTTGTACACATTTTTTAATTCTCCAGCATTTCTATTGTAACTGTGTGGGCCTGGAAGGTATTCCAAATTCTACATAATACTAGATGAACCAAACATTGGGCGTCTTGCAAGGTCCTGGGGTACTAGTATTTTAGGAGTGCCTGATGCATGCTGTATGAGGGAACAGACATAGCAACTCTCATTAGTAGCTTGTTTTGCATTTGCGCTCATGTCTGAGTACCATTTGTTGGACTGGTCTGGGTGGCGGGGGTCTTCTATTTCATCTAATCCCAACCCATGGTAAATGTCATATCTCTTCACTCCCACCCCCCTTTTCCGTCTCCTCCTCCCCCATTTGTGATTCTGGGACATTTTCACTTTTCGATAGTGTATGGAAAATACCCTTGCCTATGCCGTGCTAGTATTGTTGTTAGCAGCTTCCCAGGCTTGTGTGTCTGGCGTTTCTGGTGTATTTGTCGCAGCAATATTAAAGTGCATTACAGTGCTTTGCGAGGTAAGTTCTATGGTTGTCTGTGCATTAGTATACATTAAATCATGCTCACTTTCCCAAAGAAAATCCCCATCATATTGGTTGCTCTCATTTATAGTACCTGGATGTGGAAAAACAGGCATTGGTTCAGTTCGATTCTTGTGCAACGTGGTGAGATTTACATTATTAGAGGGACTGTGTTTCCACATTGTTTTGACCCCGGCCCAAATCAGTGCTGAGCCTTCTCGTATTAGGTTTACCCCACTCCCCCCTTCTTTTATATCTTCTACAATAAAAGAAATCATGTAGTACCAGGCCATGGAGAATAACATTACTGAAAACAGTATAATACTATATTTCACGCCACACTCATAATTATACCAATTGTTATTTCAATATACTACCCTATCACTAACTAATGTTGTGTTTTCATCCGCAAGTGCACTCCTTTCTGCCAATGCATTACCTGAAGGGGCGATATAAATTGGTTAAGTAACATGCATATAATTTTTTTTTTTTTTTTTACACATTTCATTTCTACTCTTTGGGCCTCATTACGAATCTGGCCGTTACCGAGGCGGTAAAACCGCCTGGTTACCGCCGGACTCGTATTACCATTCCGCCTCTGTGATTCCCGAAATTACCGGGCATTACAACCCCAGTGATCCGGGAATTCCGGAGGCGGAATGGTGTTAATCCCCATTCCCATTGAGTCCTATAGGACTCAATGGGAATGGGGACCATGGAAACACTGGCACCATCTCGTGATAGTGGCGGTGTTTCCATGTCCGCCTGCAGGTGGGCGGTGGTAAACCCGCCAGGTCAGACCTGGCGGGAAAGCCACATCCCACCTACAGTACTCGAGATCGGGCGGTCAGAAATTAACAGTGGTGGCGGGTTTACCGCCACTGTTAATTCCAGACCACCCGACCTGTAATGAGGCCCTATTTTGCTACCAGTCCTTTTTCTATTCTACGATGTGCACATCTTAATAGTTTCTATTACCTCTTCTTCTTTTGTATTTTTTATTTTTTATATTATTCCACACACTGCGTTTATTTTATATTTTACTCCTGTAGCATGGCATCATCAAGACATGTGTTCATATTTCGCAAATATTTTGTCACACAATAGGTTTAAAGTTACTTTAATTTTGGTAATGTTGAGACGAGGCAAGATAGACATCTCCTATGTTTGTAACTATAGATAAGAGATAGCTAAAGAACTCTAGATAGAACTATATGTCATATTATTTGTAGGCAGTTAGCGAGAACCAGATAGAGAAATAGAGAGAGAGAGAGAGAAAGAGAGAGAGAGAGAGAGAGAGAGAGAGAGAGAGAGAGAGAGAGAGAGAGGTAAAGACAGATACAGTCGGAAGCCATATATTGTGAGACAGATAAAAGAGGGAACCACAATTATATGTCAGTCGATATATGCATCTTTTCAATTCATCTGTTGGTTGGCTCATCATTTTCTTATAGTCATAGTGTTGTGCTATGTACTTTCCATCAACCACTCTCAACTTTGTTGCTTGTACCATGTTCATTTTCAGGGATTGTACTATCGTGTACCCTTCTCACATCAGACAAATGCACCCAATAGTTCAATCCCTTAACTTAACTTTAACAGCTGTGGGTGTGCAATAAATAACTTTGTATGGGCCATGAAACCTTGGAGAATTCCATCTCCGCACAAAGCTTTGGACGTACACATTTTCCCAAGGCATTAGTTGACCCTTTGGGCTAACATTCGCTGGCATGGCAGTATCAGTCTCAGCATTCTCTGTAAATGGTGGTGCTATTTGTCTGGCTATGCTACGTATTTCACGAGTCAAGTTGGTGAGATATTCCTTAAACTCGTCCCCGAGTACTGTGGCAGCTCTGTGAGCATCCATAGCTGCTCTTACGGGGGATAGTGGCGTATGACTGCATCTGCACGTCACTATTTCATCCGGGCTTAAATGGTGGTCCTTGCTTGGTTGCGTTCTGGGCTGAACCAGTGCTAGGGGCAGGCAGTAAACCCAGTTTTTCTTCAATGTGTTGCACAGTTTTGATAATTTGCTTTTCAGTAGACCGTTTACCTTTTCTACCATACCGTTGGCCATCGGGTGATAAATCGAACACAGTTTGTGCTTGACCCCCAGCAGTGTCGTCACTTCCTTGAAGAGGTCATTCACGCAGTGTGTGCCATTATCTGATTGTATCACATCGCAGATGCCCCACCTTGAAAAGACCTCCCGCACTAAAAACTTTGCAGCGCATTTGGTATTTGGGTGAGCGCATGGTCCTGCCTCAACCCACGTTGAAAATGGGCACACAATCACAATTAAGTACCTCGCTCTGTTGCACCTTTCTCCCATATCTGCATAGTCAATATGCAGTTCCCTGAATGGACCTATTGGTCTTGGCAGTGTTCATCTTAGTGTTCTTAGTGTCGTACCTGAGCTGTATGTTTGGCATGTTGTACATTGTATTGTGAATTCTGACAATTGCTCTTGCAAATTGGGAATGAACCAATGTTCCTGTATGTCCGCTACAATGTGTTGTTTCGTTACATGTGTTGGGAAATGCAGCTGCTGGAATGCAATTTCTTGTAGCTCTAATGGCATTACTACTTTTCCGGTTAACTCTTGCCTCCATATCAAATCAGTTGCAGATTGTTTGCACCCTCTTTTGGCCCACAACTCCTTCTCTTCTGTTGGTGCCCGCCTTTGAAGCTCTATTACTTGGAAGGTTGGCGTATTGTTATACCCTTCTCCTAGTTTCTCTGTAGGTTGTGTTTTAATGATGCACTCTATTGCTTGTGGCATATTGAAATATGCAGCATCTTTCACTGCTGCGTCTGCTGACACGTTTCCCAATGAGATTCAATCTGTATTGGCTGTATGTGCCTGATATTTCACCAATGCTATTAACAATGGTTCTGCCAATGCATCTATCAGTTCGTTCAATAGGGCTGCATGTTGTACCGGTGAACAATCTGCCCTCCGGAATCCTCTGCGTCTCCACCGTGATAGCCCTGAATGTACTGTTGTTGTGGCATATGCTGAATCAGAATATATTGTCACTGTGCACCACTTAGCAGTGCGCAGTGCTTCAATTAGTGCCGTCAGTTCTGCTGCTTGTGCTGAGTAATGGGATGGTAGGCGCTTCTGTACAATTAAATCATATTCTTCCTCTTCCAATCGTACCACTGCTGCCCCTACATGTTTTCACCTGTTTCACTGTATATTGATGCAGACCCATCAATGAAGTATATTTCTCCTTCCTGTAATGCATTTTCACTGGTCTTCGGTATGTCATCCCCTCCTCCTGAATATGTGGCACAATTGTGTGTTTTAATATCTTCCACTGTGCATGGCTCTGTGATGAACGTGGCGGGGTTTACTGATTTGTGCCTGACCACATGGACATTGCGACTGGAGATGATAATTTCATACGCTGTTACTCTTTGAGTTGTCAATGTTGTCTTTGATCTTTCTAGTATTGCAAACAGCGAGTGCTCAGCGTATAGTGTTACTGATCATCCCATTACAATTGTGGTGCTTTTTTCTATTGCGAAGGCCGCTGCAGCGAGACATTGTTTGCATGCGAAGTGACCCTGCATTACAGAATCTAGTGTGCTGCTGTAATAGGCCAACGGCTTGTGGCCCAATGATGTTTTTTGCATGAGCACTGCATTGCTGTGTGAAAAGAGGTACAATTACTCATAATCGGGGTTCGCTAGCTCTGGAGCGTGTGTGATGAGCTCTTGTAATTAAAGAAATTGTGTCATCATTTAATGTGACCACTTTATTGGGGCATTATACTTTTGTGCGTCTTTCAGGGCCTCCAACAGTGGACGTGTGTAAACTGCGTAATCCCAAATCCATGCACAGCAGTAATTACATATGCTAAGGAATTTTTGCATGTCTTTTACAGTTTTGGGTATGATCATGTGACGTATTGCTGCCGCCATATCTGGCAAAATTCTTTTGCCATCTTTTGAAATCAATTGCCCTAAGTAAAGGACCTCTGCTAGGCAATATTGCAATTTTCCTTTGTCTACCTTGTACCCTTTTCTGGCCAACAAATTTAGTAGTGCTATCGAGTCGGCTTGGCACTGTTCCTCACTGTTACTGCAGACGAGTAAATCGGCTACGTATTGTATTATCTTGCTCTCCACGGCAATGTTACCAAGATATTCATGTAGTATCCTGTTGAAAATACTGGGACTTTCACAATACCCCTGTGGCAATCTACAGTGCTCGTATCTGTTACCTCCCAGTGTGAATACTGTGAGGTATCGGGAGTTTGTGTCGAGTGGTATCGAGAAAAAGGCATTTTTCAAGTCTACCACTGTGAAACATGTAGCGTCATTTGGTATGCTGCACAATATTGATGCTGGATTGGGAACTAGTGGGAAATCTTTCTGTATGACATCATTGAGTGGCCGTAGGTCCTGGATCATCCTCCAAGCCCCGCCCTTTGTTTTTTTGATTGGGAAAATCGCTGTGTTGCATGGTGAATTTGATGGTACTATAATTCCTTGTTCAAGTAATGCATTTATAGTTTCTTTTATCCCTCCTCAGCCTCTCTTGATAGAGGGTACTGTTTCACTCTAGGCGGGAGGGCATCTGGTTTCAATGTTATTCTGATTGGTGTCACTTCTTGCAGTAATCCTACATCGTGTGGGCCTGCTGTCCAAATCTCTGGTGATACCTTTTCAAATATCGTGGGAGGTATATTGACATTGGCCATAAGGTGGTTATGTACCTCTCTGTGTTGTATCATGATGTCACCTGGCACACTAATTTCCATTTTTATCTCCACATCACATTCATTATCAGTAAACAGCTCCTCATTAGTTAAATTGCGCAGCAACATACATGGATCTATGCATAGCACTGTTCGCCACTCGCACCCATGTGTGTCCAATCCTATCACCGCAATATGTTTACTTGACACTTGTACTGCTTCCAAATCAATGGACAAAATCATCACAGGGACAGTGTCTGTATTTACAATAGGGTGGAAAACAAAATCTGAAGGCACCTTCCATTCCTTTCTTGTTATCTCAGGCACCACCCGTGACAGCACTCTGATACCATATATAAACATGTCCATATCTATAGGTACCGCACTGACCACAACTTCATTTGTCATCGTGCTGATCATCAACATTGCCCACATGGGACACACTCCCGGGGTGGAGCAAACTATTCCCCACTCAGTGAAGGAAATGGTCATATTCAACTTACTCAGGAAGTCCCTTCCCAGCAAATTTATTGGCGAGTCTTCATGATACAATAGGGGTGCTCGCACTGTTTTTCCCCCCACTGTTATGTCAAGATATTCTGTGTAAAGAACTTTTAAAATAGCCCCAGAGAACCCCTGCGTTTCCAAATGTCTGCCCGAGAGTGGGAACCGGCCTTCCATGAGGCACTATTTTTCAGCTCTGAAGTCCACCATAAAGATGAGCTGTTTGTTGCCTATCTCTGCCCCCACTAGTGGTTCCTCTTCTGCATGTAGGGTGGTGGATAGGACTGGACACACCAGGGCTTTCTGTGGGCTGTCCTAATCTGCATATGTCTATGTTTCTGGAACAGAGAATACATTTTCCCCTACCAGTGCCAACTCTACTGCCGAACTCCACGGCCGCTCCACGGCAGAATTCAGGCTTTGAAGGCAGGCTCCTCCTCACAACGAATGACACAAAGAACAGACCTCAGCAGCAAACGAGGTAGGTTTAATGGGGGACAGACTGCCGTGGACTGCCAACTTTACTGCTGAACTCCACAGCTGCTCCGCTGCAGCAGGCAGGCTTTGAGGGCAGACTCCTACTCACAACGAATGACACAAAGGACAGACCTCAGCAGCAAACGAGGTAGGTTCAATGGGGGACAGACTGTCGTGGACTTCCCCAACTCTACAGCCGAACTCTGCGGCTGCTCCGCGGCGGCAGGCAGGCTTTGAAGGCAGGCTCCTCCTCAGAACGAATGACACAAAGAACAGACCTCAGCATCAAACAAGGTAGGTTCAATGGGGGACAGACTGCCGTGGACTGCCAACTCTATTGCCGAACTCAGCAGCCGCTCCGCGGCGGCAGGTAGGCTTTGAAGGCAGGCTCCTCCTCACAATGAATGACACAAAGAACAGACCTCAGCAGCAAACGAGGTAGGTTCAACGGGAGACAGACTGCCATGGTCTGACAACTCTACTGCCAAACTCCGTACCTTCTATGTCTATTTTCCATACATCTAGTGTGGAAAATTACTCTTTCTAGAAAATATGTAAAATAATTTTAAAATCAAACAGTAGTAAAGTGGCAAAGAGGCAGAACTAACTGCCTATGAGGCTGAGCAGGCTATATATACCAGAAGTGAGGGAAAGAACTACAGGGAAGAGAAGTGGAATGTGAGAAGCAGAGGAGAAACAGATAAATAATAATAAATAAATAATAAAGGCAACAACCAGTGGTAGTGCAGCCAGCAATTTGCAAGTGCTAGGTTTAAAGCAGCAGACAGGGTAGCTCTGATAAGTGCAGGAAGAAAAAGGGCGAGGCTGTATGGGTACAGATACAGACCCCAGTGCAAGGGGTGGCCTGGAGGCAGTGCAGGAGGGTGACAGGGTGAGCACGTACCTGGGCCCAGAGGACAGAGGGTGGCCAGGTGCATGGTGCAAGCCATATAGTCATCCACCTCTCAAACAATTTATTGAAAACCACTAAGAAAAGTAAGGCCCTGCTTCCAAAAACTAAAAGTAAAACATGATGTATGAACAAAAGCAAACCTACTAATGAACCTAACACTATATCTACCAATGTTAATGTAGCCATAGTGAAGCACTCCAAAAAAATAATTTTACAAAAAAGGTTCCACCGTAGAGTTCTTCACTACAGCAAAAGACTCATCCTCAAAGCTCTAATTGACAGTGCAATTCTACTAAAGAGAAAGTTGTTTATATTGATTGTAAACAGAATGAAACTACTAACTAAATGAATCAATAAATTACAAAAAGTGTGAATGGATTCATACAAGCACCACAGAATGATTTTTCAATGAAAAGGCTTATAAACAAGATTAAAAAAACAATTGCCATAACCAGTAATGGTTGACAGTATTAAAAGAAACACTTATAGAAAAAATGTTCCCAACAAACTTTCAACTAATTGTTCCTTTCGCCCAAATAAACCACGCAGTGTACAAATGGACATGCAGCTCAATGTGTAACGTATGCCAGCAATTCCTCAGCAGGGGAATTATTGAACCGGAAAAATCGAAATTTGAAGAAAAAAAAGAAGGACAAAAAAAACGACGGAATTTGCATTGTTGGAAAGAACTGTTTTATTTGGCATTTTCATTGTGCTGGTGGTCATGGAGACAGCCAACTGAATTGGAATGAAGGTTAAGCTGAGATGGCCAACTTTTAGAGGAGTTTGCCAGAAAGCGAGTAATGGACATTGGGCGATAGTTAGCTGGAGAGTGTAAGTGTAAGAGTCTGTTGCAGGTGTGATGGGCTTAGTTTAGTGAGTACAGGAGTCGTGGTGTGTTTGAATGAGTAGGGACATTTTGATCTTTAGACGAAAACAGTGGGTGTTGTAATGGTGGTGTTCAAATGGGAATAGAAAGAGTGTGAATGTTGTAATATAATGAGAAAGTGTGAAATAAATGTTGATTTGAAAAAATACTCAAGGCTAATATATAGTGGAAGTATATTGTTACATTTAAAAAGGTATACACGCTACATTAATGTACTTACTTTGTAGGATATGAAGAGCTTTTTGGGTAGCTGTCTTTGGCAATCTTCTCCCTTTCTGTAATTGTAAAAGAAAGTTAGTGGGTATATTTGTAATGGTGTAGTACCTTTAGTAAGCAAGGTTGTTATTTAACAAGGTAGGAGGATGTGTCGGGAAAAAAAGTTATTGAAGTTGTGTTTTGGGTGGTGTAGTAAAGTGTGTTAACTATGTTGTTAGATCAATTACATTATGATTACTGCTGTTTGACACATTAGAATTAACAGGGCAACAATGACTGAGAAAACAGTGAATATCTAGGTTATTTGTGTGCTGCCAATTATAGTATAAGAAGTGCTGTGTTTGTGGTGTGATGTATTTGCAATGTGTTACAGTATTTTTAAAGTAAAGGAAAACAGTTGCCTAGTGGTAATGCAATAGTGGATTGTTGTTGTAGTAGTGATGGTGTCTTATAGTAGAGGTTGGGAAAAAAGAGTACTTGTATTAAGGTGAAATGTTGTATATAGGTATGCTGATGATATACACATGTGTGTGAGCAAGTGGAGAATGTTGGCAGTGTAAGAAATGTAATGAGTGAGTTTGGAAAGTGTGACATTTTTATAGAATGGAAAATGGAAAATGCTGATCATTAAAAAATGTTTATTTTTAGGAGCATTTCGATGAAAGTAAAAAAAAATCAGATATGCATTTACAGCAGCATTGTGTGTAACTTTTTTGTAAAAGATTAAAACAGATAGAGAAGATAGCCTATCAAGGCAAGGTTTTAAGTGGCAGTTGGTGTGTGGTAGTTTAATATGTTGGCAGTACATGCATATTGGCCGACATGACCCATTGCAAAATGTAGGTATGAATAAAGTCTTGTTGTTTTTCTTTGCATTTTGGGAGTTGTACTTGCACTTTTCCCATTAGAAAACTTGGAGTGCAAGCCACAGAATGCATAGAAGAAACTAGATTGGAATATGTGTTGGTAGCAATATGCATGTACTGTTAAGATATTACTTACAGAAGATGGCACTTACAAATGTTGACGAAATGTTTTGCATCTGTTTTTTGTTAGTTTTGCAAAGAGGTTTCAAAGAGGTTACACACAGTGCTACTGTAAATGTATATGTGCATTTTGTAACTTTAGTGAACATGCTCCTAAAATTAAATATTTTTAAAAGCTCACTATTATTCATTTAATATAAATGTGACACTTTTTTAATCTTGCAGTCTAGGGGCAGTTTTTTATTTTTAGTCTGTAGTCTGAGTTGTGTAATGGGAGAACTGGTATTAGAAGTCACAGAATGCAAAGAAAGAAACAAATACTTGATATGCAGCTATAGTTTGGAATGGGTCATGTTGGTAAGTATGCATGTACTGCCAGCATATTAAACTTGCACACACCAAGTGCCGCTTAAAAATGTACACATTTGTGTTATCTGCTTTTCTTTTTATTTTAGAAAAAGTTACACACAGTGCTGCTATAAATGCACATATGCATTTTGTTACTTTTATGAACATGCTTTTAAAAAGAAAACATTTTTAAACATACAGCATTGTAAGTAACTGCCTCTTTATGTGAGCTGGTGGTAAATACAGCAATACATGGCGTTTGATAGAGTGGTTAAACAAAGAATATGCTTATTGAGAAGCTTATTACAGGGTAAGTGGCAGGAACCCTGCATATGTGAAAAAGAGTTGCCAAAAATACTTTAAAAAGATAAGCATACCTGTTCTATGTCTTGTTAGATGCAGATGTTATTGAATCTGCAAATCAAAATCTTGGATAGTTTTATCATAGTTTCTGATGCAGCTAGATGTAAGTAACAGGAGATATGTACTCTGAGAGTTCAAGAGAGCATCTGAAGTGTTGAACTGAGATGACAGGGTTACATTTATAGTTTCTGGATTTGATTGGTGGATCGATGTGCGACTGTTTGAAAGCAGACAATGAATGGGAGAGTGTTACAAAAATTAAAGTGGAAAGGGTAGAAGTGCTGCCCTGTGCTATGGCATCATACTTCCTCAGTGATGCTAACGGGCTGTTCCCTGGCTCCCGTTTTTCATTGTGGACTGCGCTACTCCTGTGATTCCAGCAACAAGTGGGTGCCTCCATGGTGGGGATGGTTGCATACACCCGCCCCTGCACACCAGGCTCTAAAGAATACTCCCTGCCTGGGGTTGACATAATGTGGGCCTCCTAGGATGGGCAAGACATGATTGCTGCCATAACCTGCACCCTGCTTGACACTGCAGGTCATCAGTATTGGTCAC
Organism: Ambystoma mexicanum; assembly: GCF_040938575.1. Taxonomy (NCBI): domain Eukaryota; kingdom Metazoa; phylum Chordata; class Amphibia; order Caudata; family Ambystomatidae; genus Ambystoma; species Ambystoma mexicanum. The sequence continues at coordinate 515,655,421 of NC_090934.1, forward strand.
TCCTGGGGGGTGGCACTTTAACGTTGACTGCACCTCGTGCCCTTAGCCTACCGGTGCGGATCCTGCTGCAAACCCTGGCCGGGGGAGACAACGGAGCAGGACCCCTCACCTCAACGAGACCGCAGCTCATTACCAATGCTGCGCAAACACGCCGGAACCCAGACATCCCCCGCTGGATCCTGGGAGTTGTATGTGGTCACACAGTCATTCCCTCCCTCTTGCCACCCTTGCCTCCTCACTACCTGCGGTTGGGCTCTCCTTGGGTGTCGGGGTCTTTATGTGATTCACTATTGCCCTGGGCTGACCTGTGACCTCCACAGAGACGCATCTAGGATATTATTTGCTGTAACTCCTGGCCCCAGGACCCTGGATTATTGGTGCTAAACTTCCATTATTCTGTTTGCCTCTCACCTTCACCAATGGAATACTAGACGGATCTGGCTGCAGTTGAAGAACCTCCTTCTATGCAGGCCCCCGATCCTGTTGTCATATAGTTCTGCTACAAACCCAGCGGGGGAACAGGCAGCTGGCCCAAGGCTAACAGGACCTCCAGGGTTAGCATATGGACTTGGAAAACCAACTGCCAGTGCTATCTAAATAGCAGGGGCCCTGCAGTACACCCAGGCCCAACTGGAAGTCCTCAGATCACCTAGCGCGTAACATACACGCCCCACCCTAGTCCCCCCTCTGCACATCTGGACTAGGTTGTACTTCACCCTGACCCCCTTGTGGATCCTACAGCAACCATCCAGGGTGCAGTGGAGGGCTGCTCTCCGACATTACCAAGATCCTAGCCGGGAGTTAGGCAGGCCCCCCAACTTACAGTGTGCAGACAATCAGCTGTCTATCTCAACTCATCTTCATATGGGGAACCTCAAGTGGCAATCCAAAATGGAATAATACGCCAGAACAGATCAGCACACACTACCCGCTCCTCAGACCTTCTCAACTGGATGTCTCCACACTCAACCAGATGTTACTGGCATTAGAGGGGAGCACTGACAGCTTGGAGGCCAAGATAGATGCACTCACCTTTAAGGTGGATGTTTCAGCGATCCAGATCGAAAAACTATGTGGCCGTATATCCGAGGCAGAACAATGAATTGGAGATGGCGAAGATAAGATTAGAACCCTTCAGCAAGAGGTAGAAACCTTCCAGCAGAACATCAAAAATGTAATGGCCAAGAATGAAGATCTTGAGGGAAGGTCTAGGAGAAACAACATCCGAATTAGCAGGGTCCCTGAATCTACCCCCATGGACAACACGGAATCCTTTTTTGAAAAGCTTCTATTACAAATCCTGGAAAATCACCCGGTCACCCGATTGTTTATGGTGGAGAGGGCTCACAGGTCCTTGGCAGCCGACCAACCCAGGGGCTATGGGGAGATCGATAATAGCCCACAATTTCTATTATTACGACAGGGACATATTGCTCCAGGCCGCCAGGGAGAAGGGAGAGCTACGCTGGGGCCCAGCGACGATTCGTCACTTCCCGGACTTCACCCCACAATTGTAGGACCAAAGGAAATCCTTTCAAGTAGACAAGAACATCCTTAGGAGGAAAGATATCCGATACTCCATGTTGTATCCGGCCAAAATTGGCGTGATACTGGCTGGCAAGACATACTTCTTCACGACTCCTGAGACTGCATAGCATTTTGTCACAGACATTCTGGACCCGGGGTGCTCCCCGCATGGAGCTCCATAATGTCCTGCCTCAGAGACTGCTTGTTCAAGAATTCCCTCCTGGTCGTAGTTTGATACAGGCAAAGCTTTGTAACATGCTGCTAAGTACAGCAGAATCCTTGCCCTCTCCCCTGGAGGGCCATGGCAAAGCTACTTTATACTATATCAGGCCTGTGTCACATGGAGCTTCTCCAGCCAATGTGACCCACCGTGCATGACGGCACACCCACTCAGTTGCCTTTTTGTTATATTCATTCTTAAGTGTTGTGTTCCCTTTTTTCTCTCTCCAGTGTAGGGATGGATGGGGTGGGGAAGAGTGTCGAAAGCTGGTAAGTTGTCGTTTCTATCGTGGCAGTTGTGGGGATAATTGGGATGAAGTATTAATTGGGATGTTATTTTTCACGGTTAAGGATGTTAGAAAGTGCCACTTGCTGACTGCCGCTTATGGAGACCGTATTTCTATTCGGAGCACCAGGCTCCTATGTGTTGAGAGTCAATATGTACATACAGGAGGACTTGGGGACTCTCCACATGGGGCCTCGGTCCCCCCTTATATGCTTTTTACTTAAGATGACGTGAGAACTTCATATGATGCTGAATGTGTTGACCTGGTATATAAGGGGGTTTATGAACACAAAAAAGTGTGCCCAATAGGAAACTTTGCAAGAAACCATGATACTAATATCCTTTGCTTGCAAGAAACCCACTGAGTATGCAATGACAGACTCCCTGGGCTGGCTGGCTGGGGGGTCCATAGATATGGTTCACTCTACTTGTCCTATTCGCGTGGTGTAGCTGCATACATACATCAGTCATTAGAGTTTAAATTGCATACCAAAATTGGAGATGAGGAAGGACAGTTCTAATGTTGATGGGAACAATTGCAGGGTGGAAAGTCACCATTATTGATGTGTATGCCCCGAATAATGATGACCCGGGCTTCTTTCAGTGCTGTGCAGCACACTTACATACATGTCCTGACTATGAAATAGTTAGGATGGGTGACATTAAGGTAGCCCTGTCCAGTGATCTGGATAGGGCCTCACAGCTTCCGCACCCAGTCCCGAAAACTGCTTTGCAATGGACGGCCCTTGCCGATTACCATAACCTTCATGATTCCTGGAGACTGATGCATCCCTCTGCTAGGAAATATTCATATTACTCCGGGGTGCATGGAAGTTCCTCCAGGATTGACTATGTAATGGCATCCTCCAACCTAGCCCGGGATGTTAGAAAAGACCTCATCCTTCCCCGATCCCTCTCTGACCACTCACCGGTTTTGGTTGAAATTTGTGGCCCTGCTTGATCCCCTAGGCCTTTGTGCTGGTGCTTCAGAGCACAAGCCCTGGAAGACATAGCCTTTCGGGAAGAGATTAGGTGCGACATTTAGACTTTTTTTTAAATAAACACAGGATCAGTGGACAATCCCGGCGTGATATGGGAAATATTTAAGGTGTTCTTACGTGGATGTTGTACTTCCAAAGAAGGTGGAGTTATATAGTCCATACTCCACTCTATTACTATGCTAGAGCAAGAGGTTGAACATCTAGAAATGCAACAGGGTCTTCAAGATTCAAAGAGGTGCAGACCCTCTTTTGGACTGCTAGGGACGAGCTGACCCTCCTCTCCATAAGGGAGGAGCGATATTTAGGTGACCCAATTGCAGCCACCACCTATGCTGAAGGCAACCCTCCACGCCATGCCCTGACCTGGGCCATCAAACATGAGCACCAGCTAGATCCCATATTGGAGATAGAAGACCCAGAAGAGGTTCTGACAAGGGATAATGGGGAGATCAATAGTGTTTGCCGAGATTATTATGACAACTCTACTCTTCGCAAACTGGAGCCACCCAGGAGTCGATCGCTGAGTATTTGGATGGAGTGGCCCTCGGCTGGATCGACCCGGCCCTAGGGATGGCTCTGAACAAACCCCCCTCCGACGAGGAGTTCCGGTAAGCAATCCTCTCCCTCCCCAACGGAAAGGCCCCCGGTCCGGATGGTATCACCGCCAAGCTATATAAAGCATACGCAGATCTGTTCATTCCTCAGCTTCAAATCATGTACAAGGTGGCCAGACTGACTGGAACCTTAACGGAGTCCACTAGGACTGTCCTTATTATGGTTCTGTTGAAGCCCTCCAAGGACTCCCGTAAATGCGCTTCGTACAGAGTGTTATCTTTGATAAATACAGATAATAAAATTCTCGCTAAGAGCCTCGCAGATAGATTATTGTTACATATACCAGCATTGGTCCTCCCAGATCAGACTGGTTTCTTGCCTGACAGCTCCACCCAGAATAACTTACATCGCTTGTTTTCCCTTATACACAATGTAGATCCTAATATCCCAATTGTAACGGCCACACTCACACCGAGAAGGCATTCGACTTGGTTGAGTGGGCCCTCCTCTTTGAAGTTCTCTGGAGAATGGGTATTGACACTGCGTTTCTAAGATGGATCAAGTTTCTATATTCGACCCCGATAGCTAAGATTTATACCAACCGTATGCTGTCGAGAAGCATACATCTGACACGAGAAACGCAGCAAGGGTGCCCATTGTCCCCAATCCTCTTCGCGCTGGCCATTGTGCTGCTGGCATGTGCCATAGCTAGGCCCTGAAGACACTCGTGTATGGAAACAAGGCACAATCACCATACACCCAGTGATATGGCAGACACGAGGATCGATTTCCAAGTACTAGGGTTTATTGCAAAGCAAATATTCTCAGTCGGCCGACTGGGTCTAACATCTCGCAACGTGTGATCACCCAGATCTCGTGAGATGCAAGAGAGCGAACATTCTACAACAGTATCATATATATAAAAAGACATTCGTACAATCTCTTTGTGACACATCTAAACCGCCCATAATGTATCTTCTTGAGCTAGGGTTCGGTGATTGACAATGATGACAAATATGACACTATGACACGCTTCTTGCTTAATCTATATTACTCGTTTTAGCAACAGTTACAATTTGCAGTAAGCAGACATATTTCTTTGTTATGAAGAACACAAGGCACTTGTTCAGCGAGAATACTGTGTTCGTAGGAGAGACACATTCCGAAGTATGTTATCTGCTGGTTTCTATTCGTGAACTAGGGGTCAGCCTGATCTAAAGAGTGCCCCCAAGGGGGGCCGCTAGGAAAGTATGATTTGTGCTTTAACAGCCTGTTTCGAAAGTTTCAGCTAGACCGGCCAGCACCTGGCTTGGTGATTAAATGCCTTCCTGCTTGCCTTCAAGGACTTGTGAGGGATGAAAACAATGTATTTCGGTACTCTTTGACATTTCTGTCTGGGCCGGTCTCTCAACATGTAACTTGTGGCCTTGCTCTGTGCATGAGCAGAATGGAATAAAATACATTTTGCAAAGCGTTTGAACAGAAAGGCAAAGAGAGTAAATGGCGGATCTTGCACAAAATGGATGCTCTATGGTTATGCTGACGATTCTTTTTGGCGATGTAGGGCATATGATGCCATTCGTTTTCGGCCAACATAATATACCTCTATGCTTTGGTAGGGTAATTCCTGGACTCACAAACCCTCCTTTTGCCCGTAAGCCAATAGCATCATCCATACATTGCATCTTCATCTGACCATGTATCTAATTCTGAGCTATGCATACTACTGTAATCGTCATCATCAATATTAATCGACATGAATTCTTTCATAGTTTCTGTTTCATAGTTTGCATCCGTACCCACTTTGGAACTTCTTTTCTTTATTACCATGTGTACGCATTCATTTGTTATTTCAGAGCAAATGATTGGCAGGCAGTGTATGCAGCAACAACATGTCATGATTATTCCAAGTAATGTTACTAGAATCGCAATTAGTTTCCATCCCCATGAGCGCAATAACTCCCAAAACCAGGAACTTATATTCAGCTCCCAACCACCTGTCGAGGTACGAAGGTCAGAACTCAGGATGTGCAATTTCTTGATTGTCTCAAAAATCGTAGGGGAGGAGTCACTTACAAATATGCAGCACACTGACCCCACGATTTTGCAAACACCTCCACGGTCGGACAAAATTATATCAAGAGCCATTTTATTTTCAAGTGTCATTAATCTAACTGCCTTCTCTTCTAGGGTCATATTATACAATTTGTCGGTCGTTCCATTTATTGTTTTTTCTAATACTCTGGACAGTCTCTGTATATTCCAGGAGTTTATTGTTTGGTCCCAAAATGGGATAAATGATTTTGCTATGTCTTCTGCAATTAATCCTGTTTCATCCCGCCAGAGCCTGGATCTAGATAGTTTTGATATGTCTGACGTTTTGGAAAGGAATACACCTGAGAAAAAGATTCCTAAGTAACATGTCCCTCCCCAATTTCTAGGCAACCAGGGATAAGCTCTTTCTCCACATATAAAATAGACAGGATCACCTACATGTATTGGTTCTTCTTCTCTCTCAAGTACTGCAATATTCTTGCATCTATTGAATGTCCCTACTGAATAGGAACCTTTTTTCCGTAAGCAAAATGGGACAGTGCGAGGATTGTAATTTATAGTATAGGAGGGGGGCACTACGTCCTTGTTCCCTACTGGATTCATGTGAAAAGTGATTACAGATGATTTATAAGGCACATACAGTCTATCTAATGTCCTTACCACTGGTGTTATCACTCTTGCTCTGTTATAATATGGAACAACCCACAGGTTGCATTAAGACTCTTTCAAACTCTTCTACGTTGGTTCCATCTATCTGACCCGTAATACTCTTATTCCACTTCCAATAAAATAGTGCACTTAGTGATGCATAGCATGCTGTATTAAGGGGTAATGTACATACCAACCCATTCCTTTCCCGCCATGGTGGGGTAAATGGGAGCAGATCCAGCAATTTGTTCTATTCAGGATAGAGTGAGTCATATTCATTATCAAAAGCAACGTGTTATTGTCCTAACCTTCCCTGTGTCTTCCTTCTAATCGAGGGAGAGTATAAGAGAGTACATGGACTGGACTGTCTGTGGCAGGTCATTGGCGACAGGCAAAAGAGAACTTAATGGATGCACACTCTCCAAATACCATAATACTGGGATCAGTGTACTCAGAATACAAAGTAGTATTATAATCATTAGCATGAATTTTCTACAGCACATTCTTATAGACATTTTTATAGTCTCTATGTCTACTATGTCATCAGCGTTGGTGCAGGAGGAAACAGAAGCAAGTATAGGCATTGTCTACAATACTTCTAATCGACAAAGTTTGTCGTGAATAATTTCTTTACAGCAGCGCCCGTAGAAACAGCAAAGTGTTCAAAGAGTTCAGCAAAGCGTCTAGGCGAGTTCTCATCAGCCCGAATCGCTAAACATTGGGCAGCATTATTGTGACTCTGCACAGTGCTCCAAAGACTTTAGAGAAGGCATCAATCGTGTTTGTACCATATGCGCCCCATTTGTCCCGGTGGGGTGATCAACATAGGTCATTCACTTTTTCACAGATAGCACCGGGAAGCCATGTTCCAGAGCTTCCAATTTGATGCAGATTGGTACAGCTCCCACGCTCCACTTTCCTACGCCTCCGATTCCCAATTCATCCTTGTTGGGAATAGAGGCAAAACAAAACATGTAGATCAGATTACTTCCGATTTTGAGAACGTAGGGTGTACCTTATTGCTCCAGGTACTGTGTGATCTATGAACAATGCAAATTCACTTCCAGATGCAGGCTCAGTGTCAGCCTGTGATGCAGTGAGTGATGGAGCAGGCTTAATGACAGCACGCGATGATGCAGGTTCAGCTGGGCAAAGTTGGGGCACCTTTAGCCCTTTCCCTTTTGTTGCAATCTTTACAGGCTCTTTCTCAGGCAGTATTTGTGGCAGAGAATGGGTGATAGTGTCTTTAGAGTCAAGGGCAGCTGTTTCTTTCTTGTCATCTGGATCAGGCAGCTCTTTCAACGGATATGGAATTCTTTTCATGTGGGTGGCATGAACCCATGCCTTTTGACCATCCACTCAGACTGCAGTCTGCGTTGCCAGGAGAATCTGATACAAGCCCCTCCACCTAGGTGCGAGCAATGATTTTCTCTCAAAGTTCTTCACCAGAACCCACTCTCCCGGCTGCAGACAATGCCCTGGGTCTGTGTATCTGACAGGAAGAGCCTCCTGCACCTGCTGATGAATCAAACGTAGTTTCTGCATTAACATGTTACAATAAGTGCTGAGCAAAGGGTATTCTACTTCATTCAAGCGCCTGGGCTGCGGGGCGTACCAAACATTCGCCGGTCTCCCCATGATGATTTCGTATGGGGAGAGTCCAGTCCTAGCTTGCACAGACGTGTGCATGCATAACAAAGCTAAGGGCAGCACATCAGGCCACCTCAATTGACTCCCTGAACAGATTTTGCTAATTTTATTGTTCAAGATTCCGTTCTGGCGCTCAACAAGACCGGCAGTCATTGGGTGTCTGGCCGAATAAAATCGTTTATCAATCTGAAGGCCTGCACAAATCTGTAATATTACTACGGCAACAAAATGCGGGCCGTTGTCTGACCATGTGACCCGTGGCATGCCGAATCTAGAGAAGTACTCTTTCAGCATCACTTTTGCTGTGCTCATTGCTGTGCTTCCGCTTGCATCTCTTTTACTGTGGCAATACGATTTTCTATCATGCAGGGCCCTTCTTCTGACTGTGCTATAAACATTTTCGTGTGTGGATCAGTGAAACTTTGTTTTGCAATTTTGTCTGCAACTGCATTTCCTTTTCCAACATTGCATTTTACTTTCTTATGCGCGTCGCATTTCATTATTGCTAGTCACTTAGGACACGCCAGTGCAGCCAACAATCTTGCTATCAAAGGACCATGTTAAATCTTGGTTCCATGTGATGTTAGGAAACCCCTCTCAGCCCAGAGTCGACCAAAATTGTCTACCACCCCAAATGCGTACTGACTGTCAGTATATATGTTTACATTCAAATTTTTAGAAATTTCACATGGTCTTGTCAATGCTATTATCTCTGCAGCCTGTGATGAATTATATGGGATCCTTTTGCTCTCTACAATACTCTTTAGTGTTGTGATGGCATATGCAGCAGTTAATGTGCCATCGGGCAATTTAAAACAGGAACCGTCACAAAACAGTTCTCCCTCTGTCTCTTTCTGTGGGGTATCTGTTAAGTCAATTCTTCCTTTCGTTTCTTGTTCAGGAACCATTATACAATCATGGTGTGGTGGTTCCTTCTCACCCGTTCTTTCATTAGCAGGGGGCATTAATTTGGCAAGATTCAAAGCACAACATCTAAAAATTTTAATCTGTGGTGAAAACAGGACAATTTCATATCTAGTCAGTCTAGCTGATGTAAGATGTTGCGGCTACATTCTATTTAAAAGAACGTCTACTGTGTAAGGCACCATCAAAGTTAAGGTGTGACCCAAAACCATTCCCTCAATTTTTTTTTTACTGAAACGGCAGCCACAGCAACAGCTCGCAAACAGCGCTGCAAAGCGCATGCAACAGGATCCAGCATGGAAGAAAAATAACTGCATGGTCTGTTTCTTCCACTTTGTTCCTGAGTCAAAACAGCAAATGTGCAGCCATTATATTCATGCACACCTCTTGCAGGCTGACAATATGCAGCCTTTCTAATATGCCCATACCCTTGCTCATTTTTAGCAAATGGCTGAAGCCATGAGTATTCCAAAAGGCTATCAGCCAATAACTTTCCTATGCTTTCCATCTGATTCCTGCCTGCGTCCAATATACAGCTAAACATTTGGGAAATCAAGAACAATCCTACTCCTATATGGAGGGGGGTTTCTCCCCCACAAGGAAGGAGAAAATAATCTGGGCCCAACGCTCTCTCCCCACCATCCTACCGTGGACATCCCTCTCATTGTTGGCTCTCTGGGCAGGTTTGTGATATTTAAACAAATCAAACCCTATCTTTAAAAAGTGCATCCATTTCTGCAAGAATCAACTCATAGACAGGTTTTGTTTTGACATGTACCCAAACAAAATCAGTTCTCTTGATATCAGGAAATTCCACCAGGACGACGTCATTTGAATAAAGGATTCTAAGGATCAAATTATGTCAAAATAATTCTGAAAAAGTATCCCTATTTAATACAAGGTTATACGCTCACCCATAATATGTTCAAGGGCCAGAACACCATAGGCACCCTTCTGCTTCACCGCGACATACAAGTCCTTCTTGTGTCTGTTAGCTCCCACCTGGGTAGTCACATCTAGTCCTCTTGGTCTAAGATTAGCTGCTATTTCCTGTGTAAAAGTCACTGTTCTCAACAAGGATGAAGTGTCTGAGAGAATTGTTGCCAGATCCAGGACCTCATTCAATAAGTCTCAGGTGTCTTGTTTGCTGGAGACCAGGGAAATATTCAAGGATGTATCTTGATTATCAATCTCATCATATGTGGCGATGTTTATTATCCAAGGTGGTGATTCTTGATGGTAGATCCTTTTCAGAAAGGGCAACATCGCTCCTTTCATAGCCTTTTTTGGCTCTTTTTTTCTTCTTGTTTTTTTTTCTTGCCTACTTCTTCTCTAATAGATGTTCCTCCTTATCGCCAACCTCAAAGTGTGCTGAGGAAAGTTATTGTCTTAAGGTCCTAAGGAATTCTGCCTCTTGTCCTTTTTCATTGTTCATTTGTTTTTGTTTTACATGTTGGGACCAACTTGTCTGCCTCATGAACAGCCAGTCTACATAGCTAAGATCTATTAACACCATGTGACCAAGGTCTTGTACTAGAGAGTTTTGCCAGAGTCAGTCTGTTACCCCTCGTATCTAGCTGCCTCTTGCTGGAGCATGTACACTCAGCCACTTCCCCACATGTTTCATGTAACTCTGCGTTGTCCATCTCAAAAGTAACATAATGCGATAGAACCACTGACCTGGGCCTAGAAGAAATCCCTGCATCAAGTATATAAGACTGAGGCCCCCTCTTCATGGTTTGAGTCATAAAGAATGCTTTCAGAAATCACAGCTTTAAGTTCATAGTTTTAAGATGGGCTTTCACTTCTCTCATGTCAAAGGTTATGTTATCATAAATCCTCACAAGTGAGTTTAAAACAACATGTTCTGCAATTATAGTGATGCATATTGCATTCTCAAAGGGCATACTTTACTATGATTAATATTCCTCTGAAATTTCATATTATTGACCATAGGCTCATTAGTCGCTTCTCTGTCCAACAGGGATTGCATTGATCTAAACAGATTTGTTTGATTGATGTAAAATGTGGGGCAAACTCATCAGGATTTCAGTTTATACTGATAATTTCTCCTGTCTCATTAGTGTTCACTGTTGGAGAGATTGTTCGGCCAATTCCCGTGAAATTGTCAGTGCCATAGGAGACATGTCTGAAATCAGATCTTCTGTGAACATAGCTGGACAGTCGAGCACTTGGTCACTAACACACACACCCCCCCAATTCAGATGCCTGCACCCCATCAGGTCAAGATGATATCATACATTATTCCGTAACAGAACCTTGTGTGTTATCAATTGCTTTTTGAAAAATGTGTTATATTTGATGTAGTACCCCCAAAAGGGATACTCATGAAGGATTTACTGCAGCCCTGCTACCCTTTCTGACATGGATGGACTGCCAATTTCTCAGGTTACATACTATCCACCTTACACAGATCACCCACTTGCAGACCGGAAGGACGTATGAAGACATGCATACAAAAGGACTTATCCAAAGTATCCTTGTCCTGGCAACAACAGCTGTAATTGTACTAATATTGCAATTGGCGCCATTTGTGCAGGTTTCAGAGCTCTTCTTCTTCCTCCATTCACAACAGCCATAAAGCCAAAAACGTGACAGCAGGTGGGTTGCCTTCAAATTCACTGTGTCTCCCTCATGGTTTCACAAGGCAGCGTGGAGTTCACTGGGCACTCACAGCATTCATGTATAAGCTCCTGCTACTGCGATACCTGCACTTGGAGTGCACTTCACTCACAAGTTACTGCATGCCTAACACTGCTTACAAAGAATTCAAAAGCCTCCTAAAACACAAAATCATGTGTGAGCTGTGAAGAGCCAGGAATGAGACACACACACACACACACAGAACTAATGGTGTTTGCCATAAACATTTATCAAATAATAAATGGGTTGGAAAATGCCTCACTGTCCCTCACCTAGGAATTATATCCCTACCTCAATGTAAACTGAGGGCCTGTTTGCATCAGGATGTCCAAATAAAACATTTTGTGGTCTGAAATCCTATCCTAGCCCTCACACTCTAAAAGTAATTGTGCTAAGGGTAATATCTCTGACTTGCAAAGTGTGCAAATTTTCAAGTTCGACAAAAAGGCATACATCCAACAAAAGTTCCAAAGGAATAATGTTCACAGTTCCAGGAAATGACTTCCTTCCACAGGTTTCCCAACACCAAAAATAAAGTTCAAAAGAATAACCAAGTTCTTTGTATCTCAAGATGATAACTCCCCTCCCCCAAGTCCTTCCCACATTCAACATAATCCACAAACCCTAAGGGCATGAATCTTCCCTGGGGTTCTCTGACTCACACAAGAGTACCTGGTATACTCCCCTGCCAGTTTCATTCATACAGTTCTTTGATAAAATTTGGGTGTGGGACCCTGGATCGCAAAAACACCTGGTATATTCTCCTGCTCGGTTCATTTTCTTTAAACTTTCACTGTAGTTCAGAATCCTTAGGGCATGGGTTTTTTTTGGGATTCTTTAACTCACAAAACTGTCTCTCTCTTTGGCTTTCCTCACCACAGCTGGGTAAGGACACCCCATGCTTCTTTCCCCGGTATGGTTTTAAACCATGTCAGGCCAATCACACTCTTCCAGATACTAGACTGCTGGCATTGGTTCGTATTAGGAGTAATCATCATTGCTAATTGCCTGTTTCTCATCTCAGTTGTTTTTCCTTAATCTGGTCTCTGATATTGAGGAATCCGCTCAGTAAAATGTCAAGTTGTTTAAGAGGGTGATGACAGTATGCCATTAGGGCAGAGTTCTTCAAACTGTGGGGTGCGCCCCCCCAGGGGGCATGGCCGCCTCCTAGGGGGGGCGCCAGAGCCCAGTACGAAATGTAGATTGGAGGAAATGGGAGGGGGCAGCTCACATGGTCCGACTGGACCGTAAAACGGTCTTGGGCACCAATGAAAAAATGGCCAGCAGTTGCAAATGGATATTCAGTCCTTTAGTCACAGACTGTTTGAATAGTACCCAAGGGGTTGTTTTTTGTTGAAATGTAAACCAATTGTGATATTTAAAGAATATTTATTCAGCAACAATTGTCAAAACTACTAGCTGCAAGTAACTCCTCAAACTGGCCCACATTGTCCAAAAAAGTGGCCCATTTTGACTGGCCTACACTAGCAGTTTGCATTTTTGGTACGGTCATCGCCCTATTGCCCTATAGGCTAGTCCAAGCCTGCCGGCTCATCCATAATGGGTGAGGGGGCGTCCACCCACTGGCCCCCTCACCCATTATGGAGGAGCCGAGGAGCCAGCCCAGTGAAACACTGAGCACTCCCTCAGCTGCTTTTTCCAGCTGAGGGAGTGCTCCTAGGCTGGCTGAACTGTCAGAGGGAAACACGGGCCTCATTACGAGTTTGGAGGTAACCATGCTGCTATTTACGGCATGGCTGCCTCCAAACTCATTCCTACTCCGGCCTGGTGAATGGAGCAATTACTGGTCCATTCCGAGGTCAGAGGGACCGGTAATTCCCCATTCACCAGGGCCATTCCCCATTCCCATTTGAGCCCCCACAGGGCTCAATGGAAAGGGGGAAGGCGGCAATAACGGTACCACAAATTGCGGTACTGTTATTGACCCCGATATCCCTTTGCGGGTCCTGTCCTTAATGCCTGAAACAAACAGGCGTTAAGGAAGGACCCGCAAAGGGAACTCATAGTAGGGCAGTAAGGGATTACCGGCACCGGTGCCCTTACCGGTGCCGGTAATCCCTTACCGCCCACCTCGTAATGAGGCCCACTGTTTGCCTTTGACAGTTCAGTTCCCCAGCCGCACATGATCACTGAGCCATGCAATGCTGGGGGAGTTTTGCTTCGCCAGCCTTGCATAGCTCATTGGAAATGCTGACTGGGGCACTGCATGTATGTATGTGCAAGGGGGTGCTCCTGCACCTTCTAGCACATACGGGCAGAGCAACCTGGAGCGGGGCATTTTAGCAACCGCATGCAGGCCCCTGCAGAAGGTACATTTAGGGCGATTTATTTTGTATTTAAATGTGTGTGGAAGTGTGTATGCTTGTGTTATGGGACTGTGGTGGGAGCAGAATGGGCGGCAGTACTGGGATAGTGATGGGAGTAGGGTGGGGAGAGGCCAGGTTCTGTACTGGGAATAGGGTGCGGTGACGGCACGCAAAAGTTCACAGCGATTTCTACATACTTTCCATCTGGCACTTTTGGGGGGGGCCTGGCCTGCCCAAACTTTGCTCCGGGGGGCCCAGGCCAACACAGTTTGAAGACCACTGCATTAGGGCATGAGGGATGGAGGGAATATCCCTAAAAGGGAAAGGGGGATGCTGTGCCTCACCTGATGATGTCATATCATCCTTGAGGGTTGCCTCCCCCAATGTGGTCCTTCCTCAAATAGCGGAAGGGATCAGGTAGTGGCTGCCATCCCCTGGATGGACACATGAGGAGAGGCTATCTCATGGAGAGGAGTGATGACATTGTTAGATTCATCATAGAGTCCTCCAAAGAGAGCCATCTGGGCCTCCAGAATGAAACAATTAATTAACACATTTAATTAGACAAACAGAACACAAGGCCACCAGTGACCACCACCAGAAGTTCGCTACACACATGTACTCAGGCTGTGGCATGACCCTTCAAGAACGAGTCATAACGTCTACTCAAGCAGCCTCCCCAACTCCAGAGGTCACAGGGCTCAGGGGGTGGAGGGCCAGGCATGCAGAGCTGGAGGGCCAGGTACAGATCTGGAGAGACGGTCAGTATTGTCAGTGCTCTCTGTCATCGTAGGTCCTCAGAGGCCCCCACAGGACCCCAACCTACCTCAGAAGCCCTCCCAAGGCACCAACCCCAGCCTCTGGTGCCAGCACTGCCTCATGATCATGCTCATCTCATCTCCTCCTCACCTCTGGCCTGTATAATTCATGCAGTTCATGGCCACTGCTGACTGAATCCAATTCCTTCTCGAGACCACAGGAGTACAGGATTCGAGGAAAGCACCCTCCCACGCTTGGAATATCAAGCTGCACCACTCAATGGACACCCAAGAGTGACTGCTTCCGACGTATCAGCTAGTCTTTGTGTCTAAAATAGACAAAGCCCTCTTGGTGTAACAACTGAAGGGCCTGAGAGAATTGTCACCAGATCCATGACCTCTTTAAATAAGTCTCAGGTGTCTCCTTTTCTGGAGACCAGGAATGTATTCAAGGATGTATCTTCACTATCAATCTCATCATATTTGGAGAGGTTTATTATCCCAGGTGGTGATTCTTGATGGTAGATCCTTTTCAGAAAGGGCAACATGGCTTTTTTTCTTGCCTACTTCTTCTCTAATAGATGTACCTCCTTATATCCAAACTCAAAGTGTGCCGAGGAAAGTAGTTGTCTTAAGGTCCTAAGGAATTTCCTTGAATCTCAATGTTCTTCTGCCTCTCGTCCTTTTTCATTTTTCATTTGTTTTTGTTTTAGATGTTGGGACCAACTTGTCTGCCTCATGAACAGTCAGTCTACATAGCTAAGATCTATTAACGCCATGTGACCAAGGTCTTGTACTAGAGAGTTCTTCCAGAGTCAGTCTGTTACCCCTCGTATCTAGCTGCCTTTCGCTGGAGCATGTACATTAAGCCAGTATCTTCACTATGGATCTCATCATATTTGGAGAGGTTTATTATCCCAGGAGGTGATTCTTGATGGTTGATCTTTTTCAGAAAGTGCAACATGGTTCCTTTCATAGCCTTTTTTAAGCTCTTTTTTTTCTTTTTGTGACTATTTTACTCAGAGTGGTAGACCTGCAAAAAAATGAGGACACAGGAAGGAATAGAGCATTAACAGAAAAACAATATGGTGAAACCCTTTCTCATTTCGTACTTCTCGTTCAAATTTCACTAACTCTGCCTCTTTCTCATGCCTACTGACTTTGCGTTCTGAAACACTTGTGTATGAGCGCGATAGAAATAAAATATCATTTTAATTCAATAAGACCTTCTGTTGCGCAAGACCAAGGTGTGAGACTGGACTTTGTTATCTGAGTGCCCCTTTGAAGCAGGGTTCCCAAGAGATTTCATGGAGATAGCTCCTCTACCTTAAGGCAAGATTTTACCTTTCTTCCTAGGGAATGAAAGTGAATACAGCATCAGCAAGGGTGTATAGCTCAGTGGCAAAACACTCATCTTGGAAGCAAGACTGCGAAGAGCAACCCAAGTTAGAACCCCGGGTCTGCCCTTAGAAACCTCTTCAGTATTAAGCGTGTTATAAAATAAACAAGTATAATTATCCTGTCCAATGTCACACTTTGATCAGTTGAGACAGCTATGATAGCCATATATTTACATTGCCTTTATATAACTTACCTTGGTTCACAGGGTTGACATTTACATGATATTGAATTAGGGTGGTATTAATAGTTTTGTGCTTTTAACAGTCACCATGCATTAACCAGCTAAGGCTTATTCTTAGGTAATACCCTTCCACCAGACTGATATGGCAACAATTATCAGTTTTTAGTTCAGAAAAACAGACATTAAAATGCCTCTGTCTGCAAGGGCTTGGTGTCCCAATTACTGTTAGGTATGCACATGTGATCTTTGAACTTGTTTTCCATCCTTAATGAGTCTCATGCTGCACCCGCCCTTCAAACATCCCCAAAGACAGCACGTGGTGTAGTAGCATTTAAGATATTCTCCTCAATACTATCACACAGTTACAATGCAGAATTCCTACCAAATTGGCCTCCCTGCCAGACAGCATTCCACACAACCCCCAGGGCTCCCCTTAACCCAATTTCAGACCTATCTCTCAGCCCACTTTGGCCACCATCATGAAAGGGCTAAAAATGTCTCACTGTATAGGGGATATCTGCCAAGCTGCCTTGGTCAACAAATGGATAGAACCACTTATCCCACTTATCACTGTCATTGTCAAGGCCTCCTTTGCCTCAGGAATTTTCCTGGGCCCTCTTAAAGAGTCCTGGATTACCCCCTGCTCAAAAAACCCTCACTAGACCCCATCATCCACACTAATTACCGACCTATGACCAATCTGCCCTTCCTCTTGAAAATTCTTGCCTACATCCAATTCGAAGAATTCCTGGAGACACACCACATCCTCAGGTCCCATCAATCCGGCTTCTGCCCACAACATGGAACAAAAACAGTCCTCTTTGATCTAATAAATTAACTTGATGATCCCAGAGACTCAGGCAACCTGTCACTCCTCTTGCTACTTGACCTATCAGCAGCCTTCGATTTAGTCAACCACAAGACCCCTTGCCATCATCTGACTTTGGTTGCTTGATTCTCTCCTGAAGTCACCAGTTGGATCTCCTCCTTCATTGACGACAGAACATTGAGAGTCTTCTCCACATACAATTATCTCATGTCAGTTCCCGCAAGGCACCTGTGTCTCTGCTACCCTATATAATTTATATACAAAACCGCTATTCGACCACCATGACTCTCTGGGAATATCCTTCACAAACTATGCAGATGGCACCCGAATCCTGATTCCCCTCTCAGTTGTCCATGCCCACGACTCCACCACTATAAATGCCATATGCAAAACTATCCAATCCTGGTTGGCCTAGTACAGCCTATGCTTGAACAACAAGAAAACCAAATTCCTTCTAGTTGGCACGCCAGTTCACCTTGTGAAACTTGACCCTTCCTTCTGCTTCTTCAATATCGATGGCCACAAGACCCCCATCTCCACCCCAGTAAAAACAATGGGCATCCATCTTAACACCTCACTCAACATGAGCCATCAAATCTACAGCACCACTTCAACAGCAGCATACGCCACGAAGCTCAAACATCTGAGCAAACCATACCTCTTCACTGACAACCGCCTCTCTGTTACACATGCCCTAGTTAGATCCAAGCTGGACTATTGCAACACCCTACCATGTGGCACATCAGAAAAAAACCTGAACAAGGTCCAAGTCACCCAAAACAACACTCTGCGTGCTGCACTGGATTTGAGCAAATATGACATATCTCTGAAGCTAGGAAGTCTGTCCACTGGCTTCTGGGATAGAACTAAATTATAAATCCTCTCCATCATCCGTCGCTGCCTGTCAAAGAATGCCCCTTCTTATCTTTTTCAGAGACTTAATATACACATGTCTGCCAGACCCTGGATATCCACCCACAGTAACTGCTTCACCACCTCTAGATTCAGATGAAAAAGAGCTGGAGGGTCCAGCTTCCCAGTGGTGGCAGCCAACCGTTGGAACAATCTACCGCTTCAACTCCGGCCGGAACCTTCCTACCGATTGTTTAGAAAAAAGATTAACACCCACTTGTTCAATTAAATATATTCTGTTTGCATTCACTGCTGTCATGATGTCTGTAACCAGCGCCTAGACAACCACAGGCTTTGCACGCGTATACAGATAAAGCATACAAAGTGTATTTCTTTTAGATAAGAAGTGTGAACTGTAATTCAGAACTCCAACCTTTTGTAACACACTTCCAAACAATTTTATTTCCAAAATAATTGTTCAATCAGATTAAATAAATGAATAATTGTTCAACATGTTTCCGTCTAATAACCATATTCAAGTGACCATATCCCCTAAAAATAACTATGATATAAGCAAAAATAAGGAACAGGAAAACGTACATGTGTCCCGGGGGAAATAAACATAGGTATGAACATTTATTGACATGCTCAAAAATTGTTGCTCATTATGATTCAACTTCAATAATACGAATATATTATATCCATAACTAGATCAACATAAAGTTAATGTGTTCTGGATAAAGTAAATAAGGAAAAGGCTGAACTGGCAGAGTTTGAAAGCTTTTGGTTTCGTAAATGAATCCATTACTAGCCTATCACACGATGTGCTAGCTGGCTGTTACTGATAAAGGACACATTTGTACCTCTGAATTACAGTCATTCACATATGAAAACAAACATGAAGGATGAAAAAAAAGGCTCGGAGGGTAAACAATCTTCTAGTCCTTGTCTCTTGTTTCATTGTCAGCCTGTTTAACATACTTCCTTTTGAGAAGAATTAACTGACCTGTTCAATTCTTTATACCTCTTGCATTGTTGATCCAAAAAGCTGTTTAAAGCTATTATGCAGTTTTGGATGCCAGACGTGCTAACAATTGTCAATAACTCTCTGAACATAGGCATACGATGTAAACACATTTGCAGGCCGATTCATGGAATTAATGTGTGCTGGAAATCTCTGGGCAAGGGTGCTAAAGCGTGCGAATCGCAGCGCAAGCGCGAAAATCACAGCGCAAGCGTGCGAAAGCTGCACACATCGATTCATGGAAGTCTGTGCGCGTGTAAATCCTGGGATGTGCACTAAAATCCTGCGTGGCACACGCGGGCGCACACGTCATCAAACGGCATGCGTTACGTGCACAGCGAAAGCGCACATAGTGCGGCGCACACAACAAAAGTGGGCGGAACATGGGGCGTAACACCCGGTATGGGGAACAACGCGTGAAAATGTGGACGTTATCGGGGGAAGTACAGGAATTAAATGCGCTGAATGCCCACACGCGTGCCTACATCACGTATTCATGGAATCAAACAGGGGAAACGCATGCGCCAAAAAAGATGCGCTAATCCGGAAACACGTACGCCAGCAGGAAGCAAGTGTACGTGGCCCCGCGCAGCATAAAAGTGTGCGCAAAGAACAAACAAGTTCAGACGCTACGATGAATATACCGTTCCTTGCAGCAGTAGTCGTGGGACACCGCAGGAGGAGGAAGAGAGTCAGGCCCAGAATTTTTACACCCAGGATCAGCCTTTTTTGGATGGCTGATGACCAGGTGTATGGGAGGTACAGGTTTCCACCTCACATAATACTCGACCTGGTGAGTGAGTGGGAGGATGACCTCACATCACCCACCCTGTGCTCCCAAGCACTGAGCCCCTTGGAAAAGGTGATCAATGTACTGCACTTCTTGGCCACTGGTTCATTTCAGCGGACAAGTGCCATAGCGGGGGGGTCACAGGCCACGCAATCACGCTGCCTACACCAGGTGTTGGCCATCATGACTCCACGCTCTTCAGTCCGCAGGCACATATACCTGCCCAGAACACCTGCAAAAGGCAGGCTGCCGTCCAGGATTTTTACGGGGTGGCACACTTTCCCAAAGTGCTAGGTGCCATTGATTGCACCCATGTGGCTCTACGTCCTCCCAGGGCAACTGAGCACATCTATAGAAACCGCAAGCACTGGCATTCCATCAACATGCAGGTAGTATGTGATGCCAAGGGAATCATCACCTCAGTATATGCCAACTATCCAGGGTCCACCCATGACTGTTTCATTTTCAGAATGTCACCCCTAAACTGGGACCTAGAAGTTGGGCAGCATGGCGATACATGGCTGCTTGGTGTGTATAAATGCCTCTGCACATGCATGCACATCAGATACTGAGTAATGTCACAACCCCACTAATGATACCCATCATCACCTCCCCAGGGGACAGTGCCTACCCTCTGAGCACCCACATGATAATCCAAATTCAGAACCCCACCACACCACCCGAGGTAAGATACAACACAGCCCATATTGCAACCCGGGGCATAGTGGAGCGCACATTCGGAGTGCTCAAGTCACGCTTTCGCTCTCTTGACCGCTCTGGTGGGCAGCTGCTTTACGCGCCCCCAGTAGTGTGCAGGATCATAGTGGCAGCATGTGTCCGGCACAACGTTGCAACCCGCCAGGGCCTGCTGGTGGACATGGTGATGCCCCCACATCCCCAACCACATGCACGGCAGCTGAGCATGGGAGGGGAAAGGGCACATGGTGAAGCAGCTGGTACGCAGCTGGTGGCTAATTACTTCACCTAAAATCACACCCCTGTGGAGTGCACACAGCCCTGGCACATACCAGATGACAATCAATGATGATGACATAAGGGACAGTCAACTGTCACAACAATACCAGCCTGAGATTGGTCATCTGGAAGTGTTACATTGTGTGCATCCCTACCTACCGAAAGACAACCAATGCTGTGTCACAAAAAGACACACATTTATGCTGCATGAATGACTACCCACTTGCAAAATACAACATGAAAATAGCGCCATGTCACCCAACCCCTCCCCATCTCCGCTACCCAACACACCATTGCATGTCATGCAATGTGAAAGCAAACATAGGAATGCACAACACATGACACAAGTGTCACAAAGTGCACTGTCCCAAATGGAAACAGGCCACAGCCAATATGCTCCCAGTAATCAATAACAAACAGCACACATGACCAAATACGTACCAGAAACACAATACAGCAACACAGGATGAAACATTGCCAAAATATGACAGTACAAAATCAAAGTAGTGCAAGTCTTACAACCTGAATAAGCCAGCACATCAACCCTTTCCAACTGCAGAGTGTTGCTGTCAGGCAAATGTGTCAGTGTACTGCATACAACATGAACTGCATCTGCAAAGGAGACGGCCTTGTGAAGACATGAAGAAGGTACCTGTGAATAAGGAGGAAGACATGGATGCACAAGCACATATCAATACACCATGCAGTGTTCAATACGACAACAATCCCCACACAGTTTTGACTACAGACTGCCCACACAAGACCATGGAAAGGGGAAGCAAGAGGGGTGTGTGTGTCAGGAACCCAAGCATCTAACCCAAGCACAGGACAAGCCTGCATGTGCCCAGCTGGAATACACAGTGGACCACCCAGGAGGTTCGAGGGCAGGGTGCACACCAACTCCCACCTGCGTGGATGTTGCAAAAAAAAAAAAACCTCCATGGGCTCATGGCTGCACGCTATGCCAATGTGGAAGAACTGGTGTCGCTCTCTTCACCCTCTGCTGCTGCATCAGGAGTTGGTGGTGCTATGGGAGGCAGCCCACGCAAAGCCCTGGTATGATGCTCCATGGCAGCTAGCATGCGGGTGTGGAAGGTCTGGTTCTGGAGGATGATAGTGCGGAGATCCCCATGCAGCACCTCATGGGTTGCCTGCATTTCTGCATGCATGGCCTCGCGTGATGACCGTATCTCCTCACGGGTTGCCTGCAGCTCAGCTGAGAGCAAACGTGTGAGCTGCTCCAGCTGCTGTTCTGCCCTAAAATTTTGGGAAGCCTCAAGTTCAACCAGCCTCTCCCTGAGGAAATGGAGTTCTCACCTCAGGGCTTCCCTGTGGCCCTGGGACTCTACAGATATGGCTTCACGCAGAGTGTCCAGTGCCGCCCATCGGTCCCTGTTGGACGCCAACATGTCTTCCCTGTGTGATTGGCAAATGGAGTCTGTTGCCTGCTGTTGTTGCGCCATCTGCCTTTCAGGGGGGAGAATGGAAGTGGCCACCCTCCCCATTGCCTGAGCCATCATTTCAACCGATGCTCCCTGTTGTGCTGCTATACTGTACATGGAGTTTTCCCATACAGTATTGCCTGGTGGCGTATGGCCACCGCGTCGGCGGGCACCACACCTGTTTGGGGCAAGGCGATCTGCACCTTGATGTGCTGGCACTGCCTGAGCTGCAGGACTGCATTCCCCCTCTGATCTTCTGGCCCAGGAACAGGATCAGATGTTGTGGAGTGTGACCCTGCATCTGTAACCGCCAAAGGTGGACTTACCAACACTGACATCCCCATAGAGGGTTCTACCCCTGGTGCAGGTGGGTTGGACAGAACATAATCCCTACCAGAAACACTCACCTGCGACAGCACATAAGTCTCATCATCCGATTCAGCACCTGAATCATAGAGGTCTGGGGAGGTGCAACCAGAGACACCCCTGGACAGTATGGTCTGCAGTAAGATTGAGTTTTCTCCCACCACCACAACACGTCCTCCACTGGTGCCCGGTCGTGGCTGAGATTCCTCCTGGGTCTGCACCATCTCCTCCACCTCAACAGCATCAAGTGCGTCATCACCTGCAAAAACATGAAAGACAACAAATGGAAACAGGCATGAGCACCATAGCACACACATAGGCCTGACAAGCCAGAGATCCAGTACATGAATTACACATGTCCCACATGACTATAACCCTGGCATGCATCCACTGTCAATAAGTTGGAAGGGGAGGCAAAAAGCAGACACTGCGGACACCAAGATTGAAAAGCAACATATTTGCAACACATCCAGTGTACACTATTACAGTGATGGCATGCAGATGGATACATCAATGGTAGGTCACTTCAACATGACACAAAAAAACTATCATGTTCCACATTCAAACATTCAAACAGGCCCCAAACATTTTTGTGAGCAGGCCTTTACACAATCAGCCTGAATGGTCTTATCATTCCCATAACAAGGTAATATATGTGGCCCAATGTGGGGTGTAATGACTTAAAGAAGCATGTCACATATGTGACATTAGGGCTGAAAAATGTGTTGGGAGAATTGAAACAATCAGGCTGAATGAACAATGAAAAATGCAGAACAATGTTGTTGCAAGATGACAGTTCAAGGGCAACTGCAGTAATGTTGCGCTAATTGGCTACTGTGGTCAGAAGGGATACTGTCATACCCAAATCCAAGGCCGCTGAATGTTTTGGAGGAAGCACATGGGTGACCCATACCACTCAGGACTACACACCCTCACCTGGCACTCAATTTGAACACGTCACCCATGCAACATACACAAGGATTACACACACATGCATGGGCACTCACCAGACAATGCTTTGTAATCCGGTAGGTCTCCCACGTCTTGGATCTGTTCCTCTGTGACGAAGGTTCCAGCAACAGACTCATGTTCAGTGAGTTGGTTGTCCTCTGGTGGAGACCCACTGCCAGTCACCAGAGAAGAGGCATGATTGGAAGGCAGCTTGTTCTTTGCTCTGCGTTTTAGGTCATTGCACCACTTGTAGCAATCATCAGCTGTGCGCCTCACAAATCCAAGGGCACTAATGTGGTCCGCGATGGTCTGCCAGTGTGCCCTACGTTGACCAGGTGTGGTCTTGCACCCTGCAGTCACCACCGTTTCGCGGCTATGTGCCGACGCATAGGCCACAAGTGCATCAAGTTTGGCGTCATTAAAGCTAGGCTTCCTTGACGTGCCGGAGTGTGTATTCGTGTCTGGGGTCTCAGCCTGTAGTGCTAAAGCACGCTTCTTCTTCATCTTGGAAGGTGGTACGGATCCTGAGTGGCTTACGCCGCTCTGGTTAGTAGGGGCAGAAGCGCAGGTGGACTGGGTACTAGAATCCTGTAAAGGCACAATGACCATAGGTCTTGGTGCAGGCATTGGCTGCAGGGTGATGTTGGCAGGGCCAACGTCGGTGTGATGGACCTGGACCGACACTTTCCTGGCTGGGAGACTCGTAGCTGGGGTGGATTGAGCTGCAGCTGCCCCTGCAGCCTCCCCACCATGGCTACTTGGGGCAGCAGATGACATTGCTGCCCCAGATCCACGTGGCCTGGTGACAGCAACTTTCACCGCCACACGTGGCTTAGACTTGCTGACCTGGAAGTCAGCCTGGGAGTCATCCTGTGCCGGTTCAGGTTCCAAAATGGGCCGGTCCAACAAGGGCTGAGCTGGGATGGTGTCAGCTAAGTTTCCCACAACCATTGGGGGGGCATGGGTGTCCCCGATTGGTCCTCCACACACAGGGCTCTAGGAGCACCCTGCATATCCTGGCCACGTCCCCTACTGCACCCACCACACCCACCTTTTCGAGGTCTGCCACCTTTGGTCTGCCACCTTTGCCAATATTCAGGCAGCGTTACTGAATAAAATCACCATGCTCCAATCTAAAATAACAGCCAAACATGCTAGCCTGAAACTGGACAATCGCCTTCCCATCCCAGCAGAGGCCCTCCCTGCTGACGTCCCCAACTGCAAACGATTTGCTTTCTCACCGCTCACCCTTGCAGAGGTAGAAACCATTATCCTGAGGATCAAACCGTCCAACTGCCAGGGCGACCCCTGCCCGTCCCCAATTATTAAGGAATCCGCCCACGACCTGGCCCCATTTATCACATCCTTCATCAACGCATCCTTCAAAACAGGAACTGTCCCCGACAACCTTAAGGATGCTTGGGTGATCCCCTTGCTCAAAAAACCTTCCCTCGACCCTAGCACACCCACCAACTACCGACCCATCACCACTGTCCCTTTCCTGCTAAAAATCCTAGACCGTGCAGCATACCTGCAAATCCAAGAGCACCTCGAAGCCAACAATCTTCTAGGCCTTAGACAATCTGGTTTCCGACCCAAACACGGAACATAGACAGCTCTACTTGACTTAAAAACCCAAATCGAAGTGTTAAAGGACAACGGCAAACTTGCCTTATTACTCTTACTCGACCTCTCTGCGGCCTTCGACTTGGTCAGTCACCAAATCCTATGCAAGCATCTTCACTCGGCCGCCTATTTCTCACCGTCAGCCACGGCCTGGATCAAATCATTCTTGAGTAATAGATCTATGCGGGTCTTCTCTCAATCTGCAGCTGCTGATCCTTCCCCAATTCTCTGCGGCGTCCCCCAGGGCTCTTGTGTGTCGCCAACGCTCTACAACATCTTTACAAAACCACTTTTTGATGTACTTCACTGTCTCGGTGTCTCCTATACGAACTACGCTGACGACACCCAGATACTCATTCCCATCACTGGTGACTACCTGACTGACACTAAGGCCTTGAACGAGGTCTACTTGGTTATCCAAGCCTGGATGGCACAACACCAGTTATGCCTCAATGATGGCAAGAATGAGCTCCTCATCTTGGGTACTACGCAACGCCTTAGTAAACTTGAGCCATCCTACCAATCATTTGTCATCGATGGCAACACCATCCAAGTCTCGAAAGATACCAAAACCTTAGGTGTCTATCTTGACGCCACCCTATCCCTATCCAGACAAACAAATGCAGTCATATCCTCTTCAGCATACACCTGCAAACTCATTGCAGCTTGCAGGCCATTCCTGACCACCCCCAACGCGGTCACTCTGGCTAGAACTCTTATCATGGCCAAAATTGACTATGCGAGCGCCCTCTACCTTGGAACGAGCCAAGAGAATCTGAACAAACTGCAAATCACCCAGAATAACGCTATCAGAGCAGCCCTAAACATCCCACGTAACCACCACATCTCGGAATCTAGATCTAACTTACACTGGCTACCGGTCAAACAGAGAATTTCACTGAAAGCCTTAGGCCTCACCCACAAATGCCTAGCTAACCAAGCCCCACCATACCTCTGTAGCCGGCTATCCCGACACGTGCCCACCCGCCCGCAAAGAACGGCTCAGACCCACTGCCTAACCATCCCGAGGTTCAAACTACAAAAGGCGGGTGGATCTAGCTTCCCCGTCCTAGCCTCTAAGCTTTGGAATGTCCTCCCTCTCACCATCCGATCCGAAGAATGCTTTAGTGCCTTCAAAGTTAAAACCAAATCCTGGCTCTCCAACCAGCCATGATGTCTGACCAGCCCTGGGAAACTCCTGCTCGAATCTACCTCTTGTGAATATGTATATTGCTGTATGCCTTGTATATTATGTACTTTGTAATGCTTTGAATTTATTTAATTGTATGCTTATGTAACCATGTCTAAATTGCGCCCTGATGCCTCCGGGCCTGATGGTGCGCGTTACAAATAAAACAAATACAAATACAAATTTGCCTCCCTTACTGCTTGGTCGCCTCCTAACCATGGCACTGATATTGTTGTGTGTATGGGAGTTGCAGTAAACAATTGTCCTGGGCAATTGGGGTGAAAGGGGTAGGGTACTAGATGGAATTCGTACCCTAGTGCTCTAGCAAGGCTGTATGTGACCCCTGGGGGAAGATGACGGGTCACGCAATGCACAGGCACCCCAAAAACAAAAGCACACGTGCATGCAACCCCTGGTAGACCATCTGCGTGGAAAAATAAACCTGCACTATGCTGTGGCACCCAGAAACACAAAAAAAAGCATACACGTGTTACACGCAGCCTACAATGACCTCTGAAGGGGTATGCAACACACTGGGGCAACCACAGTTGGAAAATACATGCGCGACTCTCTGTCTGCCTTGAAAAAGAACGTGAAAAAGATTTGCGTGTGCCCGTTGGCAACACCCCCGACAAAAGAAGAAAAGAACGCAGTCTGAGCAAACAGGGAGTACGAACTGGAAACGTTGTGAAGTAATCGCGTGTGAACCTACAAGAAGTACAAGATACACCTGCTCGCTCTCCACAAAAAGCATGTACAAAGAAATAGCGTGATTCTTGTACCTTTTAAGCCAACCCACACGTGAAACGTCACTTATGCGCTTGCGCGCTAAGTCCCTTTCCTCCAATAGCACGGTTACATGCAGTTTTCTCACGTGCTGATTCACTATGCACCCATGTTGTGGGCAACGCCCGCGCGAATAACGTCACTGACGCGCTTACGCGCTAAGGGCTTTTCTTCGGATTTCACGCTGACGTGCAATTTTTTCAGGTGCCAAATCACTCCGTATCAAGCTGGCCATGCGAAAACACACGGAAGACCATGCTCCTGCCCAAAAGGCCATTTTCCTGTCCCCAAGGGCCCCGAGCATGCTCCCACCAGCCATCTGCTGCTGCCTGCCTGCTGCCTACGTGCCCTGCTATTTGGTGCCTGCACATCAGCCATCTGCAGGGGTCCAGTTGCTGTGTCCACCTCTGCTGGAACAGAAGACTCCCGACTGGGATACCATCACTCCACAGCCCAGCCCCAGGACCCAGTTGCCCACCCACACCTGCCTCGGGGTTCGCCATGTCGGGGCAAACACCATCTGAGACCACTGGCGACCCCCAGTCAGAGAGGCAGAGGGCCACCAGCTTCAGTGAGAAGGAAGTTGGTGTCCTGGTGGAGCATGCCCTGGGGCATTATGATGCTCTTTTTGGAACATCATGTGCCAACAAGGAAGGATGGTCGAGGATCTCGGAGGACGCAGTCATTGCCATCAACGCGGAGGTGGTGGCAACCCGTGAGATCAAGCACGTCAAGAAGTGATGGGAGGACTTAAGGGCCAGGACCCTCTACAAGGCCCGGCGCCTCGCGGAGGGGGGCCGGGGCATCATGAGCAACATCCAGATGAGGGTCCTGGAACACGTAGGCCCAGCACTCCACGCCCAGATCCTTCGGAGGCAGACCCATCTGGAGTTGAGCGGTAAGTGGCCAAACATTGCTGTGTGAGACAGGGCATGTTGCAGTGTGCTGGTAGTCTGATACTTGGCTGTATGTGTGACATAGGCCATGTATGGATGTGTGTGTGTGCAGGGACATCATGGTCATGCATGTGAGACCAGTAATGTGTGAACAACATGGATGGTGCATGTGTTCCAATGCAACATGGGGAGCTGTATGCGGAATGCACACATGAAAGCATTCCAGTCTCTGTTCTTGGACATGGAGTGGGTGTGAGGGATGGGTGCTGCTATCATGTACATGTATGGTGCACATGTGTGTGTGTCTGAGAAGTGTGTGTGTGACTTTGAAACGCCATGGATGCATGACACATGTCCCTGATGATGTGTTGATTCACTCATGCAGTGCTGTCACCGTTGTATCCACTGTGTCTATTCACTGTGTCTGTGGTGAACAAGCCATGATGCATGACTCTCCGGTGATGTGTGTTGTGGAGGGACAGGATGGAAGTGACATTTGACAGTGCCACTCATGTGTTATTGCTTCCTGCCTAGGGGAATATTGTACTGTACCCTGATGCTTGTGTTCTATGTCTCCCTCTACGCAGCATCAAGTGAAGAAGAGGGCGGAGACGGCGCTGTGGAGCCAAGCACTGGGGATGCCTCCACCGGGCGGTGACCCAAGGCCCAGCCACCCTCCCAGGAATTGCCATCATATGGGAGTGAGGGGGCTGGTGCCGCGTCTGCCACTACGGCTGTAGCGGAAGGGACGGGTGAGCCCCCACAGGGGCTTGCAATGGTGGAAGACGGTGTGGAGACATCCAGGTTGGTGGTCTCCACAGAGGAGGAGGAGCCCGCTACTGAGCTGCACATGGGCCTGGTGGGGGTAGTACCACTGGTGCAAGTGGTGCAGTCCAGGGCCAGGGTCAGGAGGCAGCACAGGTCACCACGGAGGGGCCTGTGCATGTCGCTGTCCTTGACCCTTTGACTGCACCACCATGCACCAGCAGGGATGCCCCGTCCCAGGCCCGTTCACAGGTAGGGGGGAGTGCCACGTCATCTGCCTCTCCACTACCTGCGGACGAG
The DNA here is from genome assembly GCF_040938575.1 of Ambystoma mexicanum. NCBI lineage: Eukaryota > Metazoa > Chordata > Amphibia > Caudata > Ambystomatidae > Ambystoma > Ambystoma mexicanum. The sequence goes on from NC_090934.1 coordinate 515,684,408, forward strand.
GGGTCCCACGACCCTATTGTCTCTGTCCTGGTTGGTGTCACATTGCGCACGTGTGACATTCATGATGACATGCGTGCTTCCTGGGTGCAGCATGCACGCCATCACGAACAGCAGCGTTGCGACGTGGCACTGTTGGGAGGGTCCCTGGTTGGTGGCTTCCTACATGTGTCGCGCACTCTGGCTGACCTCTTCTCCTCTGTGGAGACTATGCGCCAGCCATTCACCCTGCCGTCTTCTGGCCCAGATTCCACCAGTGCCCCCTGTTGACCTGGCCTGACCAACACAGCCAGTTTGGTGGAGATCCCATCCCTGCAACAGTCTGGAGTCGGCAGTCCAGCATTGGTGGACACCCCAACAACTGGAGACCAGCAGATGGAGGATGTGCAGGCATCGGACAGGGCACATGGACAGCAGCAACAGCAGCAGGCTCTAGGTGGGAGCAATGATGGCTCGGGGCCATCGACATCAGAGGGGCAGACATCAGCCAGAGGGCAGGAGAACCCTGCAATGAGAGTGTCTTCCGTGTGGCTGCGGTTGGGCTAGCGCATAGATGCGGAGCGGCGGCGGGCGGAAGAGGCGCAGCTCACCATGGTCAGGGCGGAGTTCTCCATGCGTCGGTCGTTGAGGCGGGAAGAGTGCCTCGAGGCAACTCGCAGGGAGTTGGAACAGGCCATAAGTCCATCCCTGTGAGACCTCTGGGCCTGGGCAGAGGCCCCCCTCCGGGACATCGACATGGAGTTCGATGATGCCCTGGCCCGGGACATCACAGAGTGAGCCGCAGGACTTGCCCGCCGCCACTGTATACAGTTACATAGTGTTAGGTTTCCTTTGTTTTTCTTTTAGTTTGGAGTTAATGGACATTGCTCTACTTTGTGTGTATATAGTTTTTTCTTTATAGGACTTTTTTTTAGGTTTCCTTTTGTTTGTGGATCATGGACCATTTGGACTTACATTGTATATAGTTGCAGACTTGTACATACTTTCTTTTTCTATATTCCCATGGATCAATGGTTATTTTTTATTTGGATTATGTTTTTGTTATGGACATTGGCAAAGGACCACTTTTTTATTCTACATGATTTTTCTTTTTTTTACTTGATTGGATTTACAATATTTTTTTTGTACATTGGTCATTGTACATTGATTTTCATTTCACTATTCCTCCAAGTCAGTTCTTTATGTTTTTAATACATTTTTTTATAACTTCTGAATTGATGTTGTGTTCAGTAATTGGTTTTGTGCATGTCCACATTGAACATTTCCTCAGTCACGTGATGCCACTGTGTGGCTAGGTTGTGCATTCCTGCATGGGCATGGTGGTTCATTTCGACTATCATGGCATGGATAATTTGGGAGTGGGTTCTGTGGATGGTTGCATGCTTGGATTGGGGGGCAAGGGGGATTAGGGTTGGCTTTAGGGACATGGGTCTGTTTTGTTAGGACATGTTGTTTGTTGGGACATGAGTCGGGGCCTGCTGGCAGGTGCCCGTCAATGCTGGGTGTGTGGGGGTGCTGGGGGACATGAGTCGGGGCCTGCTGGCTGGTGCCCATTAATGCTGGGGGGTGGGAGTGCTGGGGGACATGAGTCGGGGCCTGCTGGCAGGTGCTCGTCCATGCTGAGGTGTGCTGGGGGACATGAGTTGGGGCCTGCTGGCAGGTGGCTGTCAATGCTGGGTGGGTGGGGGTGCTGGGGGACATGAGTCGGGGCCTGCTGGCAGATGCCCATCAATGCTGGGGGGTGGGGGTGCTGGGGGACATGAGTCAGGGCCTGCTGGCAGGTGCCCATCAATGCTGGGAGTGGGGTGCTGAGGGACATGAGTGGGGGCCTGCTGGCAGGTGCCCGTCAATGCTGGGGAGTGGGGGTCCTGGGGGACATGAGTCGGGGCCTGCTGGCAAGTCCCCGTCAATGCTGGGTGGGTGGGGGTGCTGGGGGACATGAGTCGGGGCCTGCTGGCAGGTGCCTGTCAATGCTTGGGGGCTGGGGTGCTGGGGGACATGAGTCAGGGCCTGCTGGCAGGTGCCTCGTCAATGCTGGGGGTTGGGGGTTCTGGGGGACATGAGTTGGGGCCTGCTGCCCAGTGCCTGTCATTGCTGGTGTATGGGGGTCCTGGGGGACATGAGCCGGGGCCTGCTGGCAGGTGCCCGTCAATGCTGGGGGTGGGGGTGCTGGGGGACATGAGTCGGGGCCTGCTGGCAGGTGCCCGTCAATGCTGGGGGGTGGGGGTGCTGGGGGACATGAGTCGGGGCCTGCTGGCAGGTGCCTGTCAATGCTGGGTAGGTGGGGGTGCTGGGGGACATGAGTCGGGGTCTGCTGGCAGGTCCCCATCAATGCTGGGGGTGGGGGTGCTGGGGGATATGAGTCGGGGGCCTGCTGGCAGGTGCCCGTCAATGCAGGGGGGTGGGGGTCCTGGGGGACATGAGTCGGGGCCTGCTGGCAGGTGCCCGTCAATGCTGGGTGGGTGGGGGTGCTGGGGGACATGAGTCAGGGCCTGCTGGCAGGTGCCTGTCAATGCTGGGGTGTGGGGGTGCTGGGGGACATGAGTCGGGGCCTGCTGGCAGGTGGCCGTCAATGCTGGGGGGTGGGGGTGCTGGGGGACATGAGTCGGGGCCTGCTGGCAGGTGCCTGTCAATGCTGGTGGGTGGGGGTGCTGGGGGGCAAGAGTCGGGGCCTGTTGGCAGGTGCCCGTCAATGCTGGGGGGGGGTGCTGGGGGACATGGGTCGTGGCCTGCTGGCAGGTGCCCGTCAATGCTGGGTGGGTGGGGTCCTGGGGGACAAGAGTCGGTGCATGCTGGCAGGTGCCCGTCAATGCTGGGGGTGGGGGTGCTGGGGGACATGAGTCGGGGCCTGCTGACAGGTGCCCGTCAATGCTGGGGGGTGGGGGTGCTGGGGGACAAGAGTCGGGGCCGGTTGGCAGGTGCCCGTCAATGCTGGGGGGTGGGGGTGCTGCGGGACATAAGTCTTGGCCTGCTGGCAGGTGCCCGTCAATGCTGGGGGGTGGGGGTGCTGGGGGACATGAGTCGGGGCCTGCTGGCAGGTGCCCCTCAATGCTGGGGGGTGGGGGTGCTGGGGGACATGAGTCGGGGCCTGCTGGCAGGTGCCCGTCAATGCTGGGTGGGTGGGGGTCCTGGGGGACATGAGTCGGTGCATGCTGGCAAGTGCCCGTCAATGCTGGGGGGTGGGGGTGCTGGGGGACATGAGTCGGGGCCTGCTGGCAGGTGCCCGTCCATGCTGGGGGGTTCTGGGGGACATGAGTTGGGGCCTGCTGGCAAGTGCCCGTCAATGCTTGGGGGTGGGGGTGCTGGGGGACATGAGTCAGGGCCTGCTGGCAGGTGCCTGTCAATGCTGGGGTGTGGGGGTGCTGGGGGACATGAGTCGGGGCCTGCTGGCAGGTGGCCGTCAATGCTGGGGGGTGGGGGTGCTGGGGGACATGAGTCGGGGCCTGCTGGCAGGTGCCTGTCAATGCTGGTGGGTGGGGGTGCTGGGGGGCAAGAGTCGGGGCCTGTTGGCAGGTGCCCGTCAATGCTGGGGGGTGGGGGTGCTGCGGGACATGAGTCTTGGCCTGCTGGCAGGTGCCCGTCAATGCTGGGGGGTGGGGGTGCTGGGGGACATGAGTCGGGGCCTGCTGGCAGGTGCCCGTCAATGCTGGGGGGTGGGGGTGCTGGGGGACATGGGTCGTGGCCTGCTGGCAGGTGCCCGTCAATGCTGGGTGGGTGGGGTCCTGGGGGACAAGAGTCGGTGCATGCTGGCAGGTGCCCGTCAATGCTGGGGGTGGGGGTGCTGGGGGACATGAGTCGGGGCCTGCTGACAGGTGCCCGTCAATGCTGGGGAGTGGGGGTGCTGGGGGACAAGAGTCGGGGCCGGTTGGCAGGTGCCCGTCAATGCTGGGGGGTGGGGGTGCTGCGGGACATAAGTCTTGGCCTGCTGGCAGGTGCCCGTCAATGCTGGGGGGTGGGGGTGCTGGGGGACATGAGTCGGGGCCTGCTGGCAGGTGCCCCTCAATGCTGGGGGGTGGGGGTGCTGGGGGACATGAGTCGGGGCCTGCTGGCAGGTGCCCGTCAATGCTGGGTGGGTGGGGGTCCTGGGGGACATGAGTCGGTGCATGCTGGCAAGTGCCCGTCAATGCTGGGGGGTGGGGGTGCTGGGGGACATGAGTCGGGGCCTGCTGGCAGGTGCCCGTCCATGCTGGGGGGTTCTGGGGGACATGAGTTGGGGCCTGCTGGCAGGTGCCTGTCAATGCTGGGTGGGTGGGGGTGCTGGGGGACACGAGTCAGGGCCTGCTGGCAGATGCCCATCAATGCTGGGGGGTGGGGGTGCTGGGGGACATGAGTCAGGGCCTGCTGGCAGGTGCCCATCTATGCTGGGAGTGGGGATGCTGAGGGACATGAGTCGGGGCCTGCTGGCAGGGGCCCGTTAATGCTGGGGAGTGGGGGTCCTGGGGGACATGAGTCGGGGCCTGCTGGCAGGTGCCCGTCAATGCTGGGTGGGTGGGGGTGCTGGGGGACATGAGTCAGGGCCTGCTGGCAGGTGCCTGTCAATGCTGGGGGGTGGGGGTGCTAGGGGACATGAGTCAGTGCCTGCTGGCAGGTGCCCGTCAATGCTGGGGGATGGGGGTGCTGGGGGACATGAGTTGGGGCCTGCTAGCCGGTGCCTGTCAATGCTGGTGGATGGGGGTCCTGGGGGAAATGAGTCGGGGCCTGCTGGTAGGTGCCCGTCAATGCATGGGGGTAGGGGTGCTGGGGGACATGAGTCTTGGCCTGCTGGCAGGTGCCCGTCAATGCTGGGGGGTGGGGGTGCTGGGGGACATGAGTCGGGGCCTGCTGGCAGGTGCCCGTCAATGCTGGGGGGTGGGGGTGCTGGGGGACATGAGTCGGGGCATACTGGCAGGTGCCTGTCAATGCTGGGTAGGTGGGGGTGCTGGGGGACATGAGTCGGGGTCTGCTGGCAGGTGCCCATCAATGCTGGGGAGTGGGGGTGCTGGGGGACATGAGTCGGGGCCTGCTGGCAGGTGCCCGTCAATGCTGGGGGGTGCTGGGGGACATGAGTTGGGGCCTGCTGGCAGGTGCCTGTCAATGCTGGGTGGGTGGGGGTGCTGGGGGACATGATTCGGGGGCCTGCTGGCAGATGCCCATCCATGCTGGGGGTTGGGGGTGCTGGGGGACATGAGTCGGGGCCTGCTGGTAGGTGCCCATCAATGCTGGGGGGTGGGGGTCCTGGGGGACATGAGTCGGGGCCTGCTGGCAGGTGCCCGTCAATGCTGGGTAGGTGGGGGTGCTGGTGGACATGAATCAGGGCCTGCTGGCAGGTGCCTGTCAATGCTGGGGGGTGGGGGTGCTGGGGGACATGAGTCGGGGCCTGCTGGCAGGTGGCCGTCAATGCTGGGGGGTGGGGGTGCTGGGGGACATGAGTCTGGGCCTGCTGGCAGGTGCCTGTCAATGCTGGTGGGTGGGGGTGCTGGGGAACAAGAGTCGGGGCCTGTTGGCAGGTGCCCGTCAATACTGGGGGGTGGGGGTGCTGCGGGACATTAGTTGTGGCCTGCTGGCAGGTGCCCGTCAATGCTGGGGGGTGGGGGTGCTGGGGGACATGAGTCGGGGCCTGCTGGCAGGTGCCCGTCAATGCTGGGGAGTGGGGGTGCTGGGGGACATGAGTCGGGGCCTGATGGCAGGTGCCCGTCAATGCTGGGTGGGTGGGGGTCCTGGGGGACATGAGTCGGTGCATGTTGGCAGGTGCCCGTCAATGCTGGGTGGGTGGGGGTGCTGGGGGACATGAGTCGGGGCCTGCTGGCAGGTGCCCGTCAATGCTGGGGGGTGGGGGTGCTGGGGGACATGAGTCGGGGCCTGATTGCAGGTGCCCATCAATGCTGGGGGTGGGGGTGCAGGGGGACATGAGTTGGTGATCACTAGTGGAAGGTGACATGTGGGCTGGCTGGGGGGCATGCCAATGGTGGATGGGCTGCTTGCGGGACATGATCAGGGGTGCAGGGTAGTCCCTGTGTTGTGGGTTGCCTGCAGGAGGGGCCGTGGAGGGGGTAGAGGGCACACCTGGGAGTACCCACACTGCCAATTCACAGGTGGGACTCCCCATGCACCCCACTGGATACACGTACCCCGCTCTGACAGCAAAATCGCATTTGAATCTTCCCTCGCAGGACCAATCGTGTGTGGAACTCCCCGCCACCCCAGTAATACACGTACCCCGCTCGCACAGGCCCAATCGCATGTGGAACTTCCCGCGCACCCCAGTAATACACGTAACCTGCTCGCACCGGCTCAATCGCATGTGAAACTTCCTGCGCACCCCAGGAATACCCGTACCCTGCTCGCACAGGCCCAATCGCGTGTGAAACTTCCCGTGCACCCCAGTAATACACGTACCCCGCTCGCACAGGCCCAATCCCGTGTGAAACTTCCTGCACACCCCAGTAATACACGTACCCTGCTCGCACAGGCCCAATCACGTGTGAAACTTCCCGCGCACCCCTGTAATACATGTACCCTGCTCGCACAGGCCCAATCGCGTGTGGAACTTCCTGCGCACCACAGTAATACACGTACCCTGCTCGCACAGGCCCAATCACGTGTGAAACTTCCTGCGCACCCCAGTAATACATGTACCCCGCTCGCACAGGCCCAATCACGTGTGGAACTCCACGCGCACCCCAGTAATACACGTACCCTGCTTGCACAGGCCCAATCGCGTGTGAAACTTCCCACGTACCCCAGTAATACACATACACCGCTTGCACAGGGCCAATCGCGTATGAAACTTCCCGCGCACCCCAGTAATACACGTACCCCGGTCGCACAGGCCCAATCGCATGTGGAACTCCCCGCGCACCCCAGTAATACACGTACCCTGCTCGCACAGGCCCAATAGCGTGTGAATCTTCCTGCATACCCCAGTAATACACGTACCCCGCTCGCACAAGCCCAATCGCGTGTGAAACTTCCCGCGCACCCTAGTAATACATGTACCCCGCTCGCACAGGCCCAATCACATGTGGAACTCCACGCGCACCCCAGTAATACACGTACCCTGCTCGCACATGCCCAATCGCGTGTGAAACTTCCCGCGCACCCCAGTAATACACGTACCCCGCTCGTACAGGGCCATTCGCATGTGAAACTTCCCGCGCACACCAGTAATACACGTACCCCGCTCGCACAGGCCCAATCACGTTGGAACTCCCCGTGCACTCCAGTAATACACGTACCCTGCTCGCACAGGCCCACTCGCGTGTGAAACTTCCTGCGCACCCCAGTAATACACGAACCCCACTCGCACAGGCCCAATCACGTGTGGAATTTCCCGCGCACCCCAGTAATACACGTACCCTGCTCGCACGGGGCCAATCGTATGTGAAACTTCCCGTGCACCCCAGTAATACACGTACCCCGCTCGCAAAGGCCCAATCGCGTGTGAAACTTCCCGCGCACCCGAGTAATACACGTACCCTGCTCGCACAGGCCCAATCACGTGTGAAACTTCCTGCGCACCCCAGTAATACATGTACCCCGCTCGCACAGGCCCAATCGCGTGTGGAACTCCACGCGCACCCCAGTAATACACGTACCCTGCTCGCACAGGCCCAATCGCATGTGGAACTCCCCGCGCACCCCAGTAATACACGTACCCTGCTCGCACAGGCCCAATAGCGTGTGAATCTTCCCGCATAACCCAGTAATACACGTACCCCGCTCGCACAAGCCCAATCGCGTGTGAAACTTCCCGCGCACCCTAGTAATACACGTACCCCGCTCGCACAGGCCCAATCACGTGTGGAACTCCACGCGCACCCCAGTAATACATGTACCCTGCTCGCACATGCTCAATCGCGTGTGAAACTTCCCGCGCACCCCAGTAATACACTTACCCCGCTCGTACAGGGCCATTCGCATGTGAAACTTCCCGCGCACACCAGTAATACACGTACCCCGCTCGCACAGGTCCAATCACGTTGGAACTCCCCGTGCACTCCGGTAATACACGTACCCTGCTCGCACAGGCCCACTCGCGTGTGAAACTTCCCGCGCACCCCAGTAATACACGAACCCCACTCGCACAGGCCCAATCGCGTGTGGAATTTCCCGCGTACCCCAGTAATACACGTACCCTGCTCGCACAGGGCCAATCGTATGTGAAACTTCCCGTGCACCCCAGTAATACACGTACCCCGCTCGCAAAGGCCCAATCGCGTGTGAAACTTCCCACGCACCCGAGTAATACACGTACCCTGCTCGCACAGGCCCAATCACGGTGAAACTTCCTGCGCACCCCAGTAATACATGTACCCCGCTCGCACAGGCCCAATCGCGTGTGAAACTTCCCACGCACCCCAGTAATACACGTACCCCGCTCGCACAGGGCCAATCGCGTGTGAAACTTCCCGCGCACCCCAGTAATACACGTACCCCGCTCGCCCAGGCCCAATCACGTTGGAACTCCCCGTGCACCCCAGTAATACACGTACCCTACTCGCACAGGCCCAATCGCGTGTGAAACTTCCTGCGCACCCCAGTAATACACAAACCCCACTCGCACAGGCCCAATCGCGTGTGGAACTTCCCGCGCACCCCAGTAATACACGTACCCTGCTCGCACAGGGCAAATCGCATGTGAAACTTCCCGCGCACCCCAGTAATACACGTACCCTGCTTGCACAGGCCCAATCGCATGTGAAACTTCCTGCGCACCCCAGTAATATACGAACCCCGCTCGCACAGGTCCAATCGCGTGTGGAACTCCCCGCGCACCCCAGTAATACACGTACCCTGCTTGCACAGGCCCAATCGCGTGTGAAACTTCCCACGCACCCCAGTAATACACGTACAACGCTTGCACAGGGCCAATCGCGTATGAAACTTCCCGCGCACCCCAGTAATACACGTACCCCGCTCGCACAGGCCCAATCGCATGTGGAACTCCCCGCGCACCCCAGTAATACACGTACCCTGCTCGCACAGGCCCAATAGCGTGTGAATCTTCCCGCATACCCCAGTAATACACGTACCCCGCTCGCACAAGCCCAATCGCGTGTGAAACTTCCCGCGCACCCTAGTAATACATGTACCCCGCTCGCACAGGCCCAATCACGTGTGGAACTCCACGCGCACCCCAGTAATACACGTACCCTGCTTGCACAGGCCCAATCGCGTGTGAAACTTCCCACGCACCCCAGTAATACACATACAACGCTTGCACAGGGCCAATCGCGTATGAAACTTCCCGCGCACCCCAGTAATACACGTACCCCGCTCGCACAGGCCCAATCGCATGTGGAACTTCCCGCTCACCCCAGTAATACACGTACCACGCTCGTACAGGGCCATTCGCATGTGAAACTTCCCGCGCACACCAGTAATACACGTACCCCGCTCGCACAGGCCCAATCACGTTGGAACTCCCCGTGCACTCCAGTAATACACGTACCCTGCTCGCACAGGCCCACTCGCGTGTGAAACTTCCCGCGCACCCCAGTAATACACGAACCCCACTTGCACAGGCCCAATCACGTGTGGAATTTCCCGCGCACCCCAGTAATACACGTACCCTGCTCGCACAGGGCCAATCGTATGTGAAACTTCCCGTGCACCCCAGTAATACACGTACCCCGCTCGCAAAGGCCCAATCGCGTGTGAAACTTCCCGCGCACCCGAGTAATAAACGTACCCTGCTCGCACAGCCCCAATCACGTGTGAAACTTCCTGTGCACCCCAGTAATACATGTACCCCGCTCGCACAGGCCCAATCGCGTGTGGAACTCCACGCGCACCCCAGTAATACACGTACCCTGCTCGCACAGGCCCAATAGCGTGTGAATCTTCCCGCATACCCTAGTAATACACGTACCCCGCTCGCACAAGCCCAATCGCGTGTGAAACTTCCCGCGCACCCTAGTAATACACGTACCCCGCTAGCACAGGCCCAATCACGTGTGGAACTCCACACGCACCCCAGTAATACACGTACCCTGCTCGCACATGCCCAATCGCGTGTGAAACTTCCCGCGCACCCCAGTAATACATGTACCCCGCTCGTACAGGGCCATTCGCATGTGAAACTTCCCGTGCACTCCAGTAATACACGTACCCTGCTCGCACAGGCCCACTCGCGTGTGAAACTTCCCGCGCACCCCAGTAATACACGTACCCTGCTCGCACAGGCCCACTCGCGTGTGGAATTTCCCGCGCACCCCAGTAATACACGTACCCTGCTCGCACAGGGCCAATCGTATGTGAAACTTCCTGTGCACCCCAGTAATACACGTACCCCGCTCGCAAAGGCCCAATCGCGTGTGAAACTTCCCACGCACCCGAGTAATACACGTACCCTGCTCGCACAGGCCCAATCACGTGTGAAACTTCCTGCGCACCCCAGTAATACATGTACCCCGCTCGCACAGGCCCAATCGCGTGTGAAACTTCCCGCGCACCCCAGTAATACATGTACCCTGCTCGCACAGGCCCAATCGCATGTGGAACTCCCCGTGCACCCCAGTAATACACGTACCCTGCTCGCACAGGCCCAATAGCGTGTGAAACTTCCCGCGTACCCCAGTAATACACGTACCCCGCTCGCACAAGCCCAATCGCGTGTGAAACTTCCCGCGCACCCCAGTAATAAACGTACCCTGCTCGCACAGGGCCATTCGCATGTGAAACTTCCCGCGCACCCCAGTAATACACGTACCCCGCTCGCCCAGGCCCAATCACGTTGGAACTCCCCGTGCACCCCAGTAATACACGTACCCTACTCGCACAGGCCCAATCGCGTGTGAAACTTCCTGCGCACCCCAGTAATACACAAACCCCACTCGCACAGGCCCAATCGCGTGTGGAACTTCCCGCGCACCCCAGTAATACACGTACCCTGCTCGCACAGGGCAAATCGCATGTGAAACTTCCCGCGCACCCCAGTAATACACGTATCCCGCTCGCACAGGCCCAATAGCGTTTGGAACTCCCCACGCACCCCAGTAATACACGTACCCTGCTTGCACAGGCCCAATCGCGTGTGAAACTTCCCGCGCACCCCAGTAATATACGAACCCCGCTCGCACAGGCCCAATCGCGTGTGGAACTCCCCACGCACCCCAGTAATACACGTACCCTGCTCGCACAGGCCCCAATCACATGTGAAACTTCCCGCGCACCCCAGTAATACACGTACCCCGCTCGCACAGGGCCAATCGCGTGTGAAACTCCCTGCGCAGCGGGGTACGTGTATTTGGAGGGGTGCACAGGGAGTTTTACAGGCGTTTTCGTGGTTGGGGGCCTGTGCACCATGTATGAGATTTGTGCGCTGTACATGGTGCACGGCGAGGGGTTGGGGCGTAACTGGCGCTGCTGCAGGGTCGCTGCGCCACTCTGCGCCACGGCTGGTAATGGATGTTAAAATCCATGAATACGCTGTGCACGGAAATGGATTTTGGTGCATGCGGCTTGCGCAGACTGTTGAACGCGCACACTGTGCGCCAGCCGCGTGCGCCACTTGTGCGCTGAATTCTATGAATTACCCTGTTGAAGTTCCTGCATCCCTATTAAAAGCAACCTCTTCTGATCCATTTCAGCTTAATTATTTTATCCTATCGCTGACTTTGATCTACAAGTGGTTTGGTGACTCATAGAAAAAATAGCAAACCATCAGCTGCAGGTTTTCATAGAATTCAACCACTTTTTCCAAATTCTGCAGTCTAGAATCATCAGTGGGGATATTTTGGAACAGCTATGCTGGACGTTATCAAGAAACTATTTTTCAGGCAGGGTGTAAGCAAAATTGAGCTATCGACTGAATTTAACACCAGTGACAATTCTCCTCATCTGCCTAGTAAATCTTTTCAGATTGACTGGTGTTTTCTTGAGCTGGGCTGTGTCCTTCCTTACAGGAACAGCAGGTGAATTAGAGTAATGGTTTAGGAGACACCACTTTTCTGTGGTGTTTCTGAGGGCTCTGCATTTGTTCTACCAGTGCGTATTACCTACATAATCCCCCTACAAGGGCTGATTGAGGAATCACGTCAGAGGTTTCAAATGTACACCAGTCACACCGAATGGTTCTTCAACATGGATTCAACTTCTGAGGACAGTGATAAGGTCTTAGGTGGTTGTTCCTGTTTTGACGACTCACTTTATTTTATAAAACAGGTCAACACTGTTGTGAAGAATGCTGCATCAATTTTAACCACATTTTTAAACTATGTTCCTGGCTCAGTCCTGGTCAGAAGGCCAATCCTATCTCGGCTCTGGCCCTTTCTCAAGTTCATAATTTATCAACATTAACAAAGTGTTGGCTGAGCTATGGATGATACAGAAACTAGCCATCAGGTTGGTGGTGCCCAAAAGAAATGATTACCTCTCACTTTCGAGATTCAAACTGGATTTACTACTTTTATGGCAACATGTTAAACTCAAAGGTGGTACCATCATGTTGAATCTCAGGCATCTAGAACCACATTACCTGTTTGATACAATAGTGTCTTATATCCACATAGATATCTCTGCTCCAAATCATAAAGAAGATTGGTGCTGTTATCAGTGAAAAAGAAAATAATAGAAATGTTGGGAGTGAAAAACTGGCATTCCCATTCAGTGTTAATGTGATTATTTCCATATCAGATGCTTTTTTCATCATTGTTATGTTTTAGGTGTTTTGGCTGAAATCTCAGTTGCTGTAATTATCTCTCTAACTCTCTAACTCTGCTTGCAGTTGTTCTAGTTTTTTTTATTGCATTCAATGAAAAACCAAGCACTGAAACAGGTAATATGACCAAAACCTTTGTTGTTTGATAGTGCGGTAATGAGCAATAACCGGGTTGTTTTCGATGGTTTGTACAATCTGTGAATCATGTTTTCTTTGGTGTTGCATACTAAAGTAATTGGTGACTTGTCTGTCCTTTCATTTTGTCCTTTAGTTATTGATGTGTTTGCTATGCTCTGGAGACCAGTTTGTGCATCCATCAACTTACATATAAGTTGTGGCTTTTGAGCCACTGAGGAAGGTCCCAATAATCAAGTTTAGGGAGTGAAACATGACAGGCTGTTCATATTATAACACAACTGGGCCAATAATTGATTCATTCTGAGGCCTTTGTGATTTTTGTTCAATCAACGAGTGTATTGATTTTTTATGTGTGTTTTTAAATAGTCTAGTGGGTGCGTATGGAATGTCACATAGTGTGCAACATTATCCTTTTAATGTATAACTTTTCCAATAAAAGTATATGTTTTGTTATCCGCGCACCCCAGTAATACATGTACCCTGCTTGCACAGGCCCAATCGCCTTACTTGTAGGGCATTGGGATAGGCGTCACCAACATTAATTTGTCTCATTTGTGTTTTGGAGTTCTCTCCTGCAGTTGTGTTATGCCATATTTGTTTTTGCATCATGTGCATTGAAGCTGCTTGTTGGTTACAGTGTTGTAAATGGTTTATTTACTCAATCCATGACAGAGCTGTTTGTGCAATTAGTGCTGTAAGGCAAGTACCAATCCGAATTCCAAAAGTCAATGAAAAAAGAGCCAAAAATGAATGCACATGATTAGAGAAGGACAACAATGTATTATAACTGCATAGGCAGGGAATCATGTACACAAGACATTCAATTGTATTCTGAAAAACAGCCGACATTATCGTGTATTACAGAAAGGAAAAGACAACAAATCACTAATATTTTCCAACATTCTGATTTGCCTGCATAATTTGCACTATAGGTGTTTCCATACATTTCCTAACCCTATTGGTTTATTTATATGTATATGTATTTATTCATATACAGGAGGAACAATGCTCTTTTGATCACAACATAATGTATAATAGATAAGCACTCATATTTGAAAGGAAGCATTTTGCTTCTTAAAATGGGGTGTGTTTGAGGGAAATTCTGGCCAGGTTGTGGAGGGGAGTAAATGGAACAGTCACTAGGGAGAATACATACGTGGACATAAATAGATTAAGGATAATCATCATTGGACATTTTTGAAGATAGGCAGTACGATCACCTGTGCTCTGAATATGACCATGATGGGTGAAAGCAGAGAAAGTGAGAGACGGAGGCAGGGGGAGGGAAAATGTTAGCTAGCAGCCAGATGAGAGATAGGTTAGAGGGTAACACAGAGTTGAAGCAATAAGATTTTGGTTTGGTTTTGTCGGATGTCTGGGGTTAGAGAATTCCATGCAAGTGGAGCAAGAAGAGAAAGAGCAGAAGCGAGAGGAAGCACAGGGAGGGCGAGAAGCCACAGGGTTATTCGAGGAGGCAGGGTGGAGATTACAAGAAGGTTTATAAAGTTGGAGAGAGGAGGATAAATACAGTGGTTTACTTTAACCTTGTGACTAAGTTACATTGTTGAAAAGGTTAACTCATTTGCATTGAGCTCATCTCCTTTCTCACCCTTTCTTATAGGATGGCTCTCTTTTAAACATGTATCAGCTAAACACAACTTGGAATTGGTTGCTTCAAGAGTATGAGTTGAGTGAATGAGTATGTACATTTCAACCAATCCCTATATGAGGTGTGACAGCGTGGCATTGAGATTGTAAGATGACATCCTCTCCCTTGGACCTCAGCAGTTTGGCACCATTTTACCCTTCTCATTATTGAGAACCATTTATTTCTGGTATACTTTGAAACCCGTTATTGGAAACATTACTTGCCTGACTTCCTTTTCTCATGATTTCATCTGTCCTGCCTCTAACCTTTCATGATGGGACTTAGCTGCCTGCAAGCTTCATGCTTTTACATTGACAATAATATGTGTATATATTTCCATACTTATATGTGCGTGTATCTATATAATTTGTGACTTCATGAAGGTATCTCTTATTTCTAATATGTATGTACATGTGCTGAGGGTTATGTATGAGCTTCTGGGAAACAAATCAAGTATTCCTAATCAATTCTACCTCATGTGAAGTAGTGTTCTGCATGGCTCCATCCCTAACAAGTGGAGCCTTATTGGTGCAATTTATCCTGCAGAGGGCAGTGTTGTACCTTGTTCATTCTGTCAAAACAGCCATATCTTCCATGAGTTCTTGCTCTGCTCTCACAGGCTTATTCCCTTCATTGTATTTCATTTTGACACACTGCTCAGGAACACACATTGTTATATCTCTTTTGGGCATAGGCTTGGGAACTTAGCGAGGCTGCTGTGTTTGGATCAATCAATGTGAGGTTGGAGTGTTTCTTTGTTGCTCTCTCATGACCTCACTATCGCATCTCAAGCTTGGGAATTGGTTTGCCCCCCCAAACCAACATTATCTTACTGTGCTCTGGAAAGTTACAGTTGAGATGTGTGTATGCTTCCTTGTAAAGGTTTGGGTGATATTGTCTGCTGTGGGGGGTGAAGACTTTCATCCTTGTGAGTTGGCTAACTTAATTTTGAGGCCTACATGTACTGTTTGCTCAGTTTAGTATAAAGGTTTACTATCATTCATTTTTATTGTTAATACGTTTCATATTTCCATAACGTCAGATGCAGCTGTTTTCACTATGGCACAGGGATATATTTGGCTATAGTGTGAATACGCTATGATTCACTGAAGCATGGTGCTGCTTGTGCTTTGTTGGGCCTGCACAAGGGAATCTCTTTTGGGAGTATGTATGTGCAGTTGCCCGTTTTCATGCTGGGTGCTCATTTTACAAGGACTTTCACAGCTTTTATTTCCATGCAAGTTTAGGGCATTGGATGCACTCTCCAACTCTGTTGTAACAGTCCCATATTCTCGTTCTGCCCAACAGTGCTGTACTTTGCTGACATGTGTTAGTGCCAACTGAAATGGTCTCATGACGATTAGTACCATAATTCTGAAGGAACACTATGAAAGAGTATATATCAATCAGTCACAGTGTCAGCAAAAGTTAATGTACTGAAGGTATGAGATCCAAAGTAAGACATACATAAATATGTTCATTCTTTATCAGACACTAGTTAAGCTAGATCTTGATTGGGAGCTGTAAATATGGATACTAAATAGGCATGCTTTTTGGAAAGTTGACTTTGACTGGCAGTCCTCATCTCCGGTCAAATACTATATGTCTAAATTTTAGCCGAGCTGAAATGTAAATGTTGCTAGTTATGAATGTTAAATAATTCCATTCACCTTCAAAGTTACTCTAACATTGTCTGAATGTTCACAAAGTGCAGTAGTTCATGTTTCTTTCGGACCCATCAGCAAAATTCTATATCACCTTGATTAATAAAATAAAAATGCTGTCAGCCACTTGCTTGGCATGTTTCCTATTTGTCTGTCTGGCAATGCAGAATCGCTCTCTAGGATGCACAACGTGTCCTGTGTAAATTAAAAACAGAGTACTACCGCTCACATTTTTGATTTATTGAACGCTCCCTGTCAAACATCTCGTAATTACAAGGACGGCAAAGTAAGGAGTGTCAACTCTATGGTTAGCAAACGATGTGTCACGGAACCCACTGGGTGTGCTTAGCTAACTATAATAATTGTAGGCACGTTTTGGCTCAACTTCTTTTCAAAGCCTTTTGGAAGACATATCACTTTCTTTATCAGTTTTTGAATTCTCATACATCTGCTTTGGAATATGACTTATTGAGCTGTCACCAGTTGGTTTAGAATCACATAGAATAGTGTGTTAATTGCTCCCATCACATACCTCTGTGCAACCTCCTGTCACAAAAGGGAGAGTAAAACCTTCTGAAATCACAAGGACAAACAGACAAGACAAGCCCAGAATCTTTGGATACTCTACACGAGGAAGGTTAGTGTGTTTACATATTACAACGTTTCACAAATTGCCCCCGCACCAAAAAATAGGATGTTACTATTTAGTCTGTAACTTGTACATACAAATCAACCATTATAGTAACATGAACCTTCTAGCTGTTTGCTCTTCAACATACACATACAATAAACGTTAAACAATTAGAATTTTTATGCTGTCGTATCACATTGCTTGGAAATCTTTTTTTGCAGAAGCCACACTGAACTAAAACCTTCATTAGAAACTGCTCAATATAAATAATGGATGCATTGCCTTTCAAATAGCAGATTTTTGAGGTACAAATTATGTTTTCGTTCAGCTGAAGGTGACAAGGAAGTAGATAACGCAGGGAATATACTACTAGTTAAGCTATATTCATATGTCTATCCCTCCACAAATGCAATGTAATGTGGCGGAAATATATACTCTACATATCAACAGCTGTTTCATATACAGGTGGCCATTACAACCTATATGAACCGCAGCGTAAAATAAAGAACCTATACATGGTTTATAAGAACATTCAAAATCAACTGTGATAAAGATGCCAGTCAATCAGATGGCCAGGAATGCATGCCCTACTCTATGTTAAAACTCAACTTTGATGCATTGCCGTGTCTCTTCATTCCAATTGTTATAGTCACTTGCTCAGTCACCTCGCCCCATTCCCCAGCCCACACCTACCTCGCATTCCACTCCCTCACTGGCATGTGTGTGGCAGGGGAAGCCGAAATCCCCCTAGAAAAATGTAATTAGCATCCCGGCTCACATGCCCAGTTTGCTAATAGCTAAATGTACCTCCTGGGGAAAGGTGGGGGCGAATAGACCAGTACAATACCAAAGCTTTTATAAGTTGGGCTTAAGGTCCGTTACTGACCAGAAAGCCCCCTGCCTCAGAATGTATTGCTTAATCATAACTATGGTTGGAAGTGTGTGTAATAATGCATGAGTACTATATTGTAAAATAGTTGTATACAAATAGGTGGAAGAGGTGTGTCATTTTGTATGAATGTGTTACTTTGGAGTTGGGAGACATGGAATCTAATTTCATTTTTGGTACGCAACAAAAAAATATACTGGTAGTGCAGAAATATAGGTAGTGTGCCACTTAACTATGTGAGCTATACATACACCTCACTTCTTGTTTCTGCCTTACTATATCAACCGCACCGCAGTATATACTAAAGGGTCACCTCTTTAAATGTTTTGTTCATGAGGGTCCACTTCAAAATACAGGGGATGACAGTGTCCAGCTGTACTGTTCAACTGAACCGCAGACATTACATTGTTCTACATAAAGCATCTTATGTCCGGCATGCTTCTTTACAGTACATATTCTCTGTAAAGTGACACAGTTGTTTATGAATTCAGGTCTGCACAATACCAGAAATAATATAATTGTATTGGAAAAAGAGACACTCAAATTTTTGTTCCTACAAAATGTAGCTCAGATTTCTTTAGAGTTGCCGCAAAACAGAGATGTGCTTCATGTACAAAAATGCTTGACCAAAGACATTGAGACCAGAATCTGATTGCTAGCCATGCTTTGTCCATCATGAACATACATTGCCCAGGTATGCAAGGGTAAGCCATTATCGTAGAGGGTAAATCAGTTGAATAGTATCTCTTCATGTGTCTCATTGACTAAAACGGCAGCTCCCAAAAGTGCTATAAAATAGCCTCTGCCTACATGATCTACATTATTAAATATATATTCTATTCAGCACTTTCCCTCAGGTTGAAAGTATAAAAATAATACACATTTTTAGGAAAAGTCTCAAAATGAAGTGTCAACCGCTGCCTGTTTCTAAAAATAACAACCTGATTGAATGTGTTTTTATTCTGTCCACACCCTGCCCACCTAGCTAATGCCAATGTACCTACAAACTGCTTACCAGGGAATCATGGGTATCAAAGCACACATCTTCTGCCTGTGAATTCACACCACCGATGATCAGAGAGGGTTGTTGTGAACTATATGCGGTTGGTTGGAGTTTGAAGGACAATGGTGCCCCTGCGCTCACTGGTGATAAATAAGGTTTGTAACTATGATAGTACCTGCAGCCTAATACACCGGAACACCGAAATACAGCACACTACGAGCGTGCCATCAGATTGGCTAACCGCCGCCCATTGAAATTCGGAACTACTCACCTGACTCAACCATCCCTTATACAGGACCTACAACCATTGCTCTGCCTTGACAAAGACTACAGTCGAAACACGTGTTGGCTCCCCCTTGACATGCACCTAGCATCTCCTGCTAGGCTTCTTCTTTTAATTTGTTTAACAACATTAAAACCTTCATCTATGACAACCAGTCAGGAGTTGCTCCATTATTTCTAAACCGTTACTCCCCTGAGCTATGTGCCTACACATTATCATACTCCCTGTCCTTCACCTGTGCATTCCATAGACACACCTGAATGAGTCACCTGAACTCTTTCACTCTTCTTCTCACATTCCATATATGTCCTCCATAGTGTAGAAACACATTTTAATGAGCACCCATGTTGTCTTTATGAAATGATTTGATATTAGGATTGAACATTGGTAGTCATATTTGAAGTACTGTCATAAGTGGCAGGGCCACATATCTCTATATTGTGTTCACACTCAGAATCTGCTATTACCATTTAGGCTGCGTGATAAGAAAGGGGAATGCCTTCAGAATGAGTGTCTTCTTTAGAAAGTGAGGAAAGGTAAAGCATGTGATATAGTGATAAGTAAGTAGGCAGATGTTTGCAGTCTGAAGCGTGTGACCGGCTGACGCAGGGTTGCAAGGAAACAAGGTGATGGAAAATGTGCTCTAGCATCTTGAAGTGTCTCATGTGCTAGATGGAATTACCAATAATGAACGCTGACCCAAATAACCAGACAGACTCAAATAATATGGCAAAGTACTACTTTATTATCAGCATAAAATAAAGTCAGCCCATCTGGTGAAAAACAGGCAGTAATTCACACACTCACAACCAATTGTGATTATACAAAGGTTGTATACCTCGTTGTGCGTCATTTATGACGTCTTCCTATGTGGCAAACTGAAACCTATTCAAAAGAGGGATTGGTTAGGGGAACATATGTACCTATAGTTTATATAAGTGTTGATCACATCATTGGCTGCCCGTAATCTGGTGGGCACGCCCCAAACTACGTCTAAGAACATATAATACTAATTATAGCAGAACAAATGGCAGGGGTTGGTCTCTGCAACATTGTATATAGCATGTTGCAGCATAGACTGTCTTGATTGGTTTGCATGCTTTCCCAACTTTGGATTTTCAGCTCGTTAGCACCTCGTAAGCCAAACGAAACTCAGGTGCTGCAAACAACCTCAGACTACAGATTTAATTTATAGCTTTATGATGTCCAATGGTGTGTGCAGAAATCCTTCCACCCTCTCAGTGAGATGGCACATTTGATACGGTTCTCTGAGTGCATATCGTCTCTAAACACGGGATGCAGTATTGGGATGATACGTGGTGTTCCACGGAGGACTCTTCTCTTACTGTTCCAGTATGACAGACGTGAGGGGGTGGGATCTTGGGATAAAATGTCCACCTGCTCCTCTACAAAAACATGTAATGTAAAAAGGCTAGATGTAAATGTGAGAGCAAGAGAAAAGACCCTCCTAAATTACTTGTCCCCAATATGGTGTAATGTGTAACACCCCCTAATGTTTCTTTTTAGTTACCTCGCAGTGGAAAATCCATGAGCATGTTGACTATTGGTTAGGAAAGCTTTACTGTTTTTACACAGTTCTTATGTCGACTGCATTTAATCCTTGCAATGAAATAAAGCTGACTGTTTTACCTGTGGCAATTCAAATTTGAGTGCTGAGGCATTTTTCTTTGACAGTAGCACTCACAAAACGTATTAATGCTATCTCTTACTTGCCAAACTTCACTTGCCATCCTCATCGCCCCCTTGGAACTTCTCTCTCAACATTGGTAACTATTTTTTATTATTGTCATAAGTGGTATGGCCGCCAATCCCTTTAACTTGTGTGATTTCAAAAAATATAGGCCCCAAAAGATAAATATGATTGGGCAAGGGAGCAGGAATTAAGGGACAGAGAGTACATGAAGAAACTTGTTCTGGAGGAAACGAAAGGTTGATATGCTGGGATGAACTTCCAGTGTCCTACATGTGAGAGAATATATAAACTAAGCAAACCCATAAAACACAACGCTGAAATCCACACTACTTTCAGGGGCTCAGACATCATGCAAGACACACTGACACTTCCACCATGCCCCTTTTATTGTGAGAGACTGTAGCCAGCAAGACGACAACGATAACTGACGCATAGGCAATCATTACACTTAACCAGACATGCACACACAAATACCCAAAGAGTGCTTCAAGCAGTCATATAAGCATTCATTAGAAAAACTAAAAGGCAGTTCAGATAAGACACAATATTTATCTAACATCCTTTAGGTATATAACACATAGGGCAGGCCTCGCAATAAAGGTAGTTTAGTTGGCCATTTTAGCTCTAGCAGGCCTCAGAAATTCATGGGTTATTCCACAAAGTAAAATGCATTCAGCCTTAGCTCAAATTTGAGAGACACATATGCAAGGTCAGCAGCCACATACAGGGTGTTAAATTGTGCTGCGATTGGTCAGAACAGACAGACAAGGTTCATTCCCAGGGTCCGGATGAGGAGAAATGATTTAACTAGGAGGAAGAGTTCAAGAGATCCGCAGGGGATGGGAAAGAAGCAGAAGTACAGCATGTTCCCATGCCTGGAGTAAATGAAACATGTAACAAGTAATATGCTTATCCCCTGCTTTAGAATAGAACTAGTCGAAGGTCACAGCTGCAGAGAATATGAGAACTGAGCAGAAGTTTGCACAAGACAAGTTGTTCAGGGAGAAGACACGGCCCCCTGTAGGAAAATAAATTAAAATAAAAATAGAAAATCCACTGGGGTCACAAATACAGAATAACATGTGCCCCCAACCCAGGAAGACATCAATATCCAAGACCAAGAGAAGCTAAAGGGGCCTTGTACATAAGAGAGAATACATTAAAGACTACAAATTAATTCCTGACAATCCTTGAGTTATAGAAATGCATACATAAGAGGGCCGTTCACTTCCATGTACAGAGAAATAAACTAATTTAGATGTGCAAATGGCCCCAGAGCAAGAGGCTTGGAAGCATTGGACTATGAAGTCATGCAGGCACATCATGAGAAAGGAAGGAAAGGGATAACATGTTTCCAATAAGAAGTCACCATATTAGCTGTCGATTGGTCAGCCGCAAGGGCAAGAACGGTAAGTTGGTGTCAACCTTTAAGTCTCATGGAAAAGGATGTGCAGTATTCACATCAGCTAGACTGTTGACACCTCACAATTCTATTGATTAATAATGATGGAAGAAACCCTTCCCAGGACATCCAGAGGGCCATAGTAATCAAGTTGTATGTGAAACATTTTAACATGTCAACTGTCCAGTCAAAACTGTGTGAAGCTAGATGACCCCATCATGAGATCGTTGTCAAGAGGTAGTCATTGCAATGGTCATGAGGGATAGGATAGGCCAATAGGGCTAGGTATTGTATAGAATCAACTATAGAGCAACCAAGACTGACCAATCAGCGAATGTGAATTTACATGCATTTTAAAACATTGTCTAAATCTTCATTCCACTTCTCATTATATGAACAGATATTTTATGATGTAATATTGAATGATTTGTGGAGTATTCCCACCTGCGGTTGCATGTAATATACATTTTGTTTTTCTTGCTTCCTTGAATTTTTATTGGCTCATTGGATTGCTTTTATAATATTGATTTTTGGGCCTTACCATACAGGATATGGTGTATGGGTCAGGGTAGAGATGGATTAAAAAGAGTGGGTGGTTTTGGTAGAGAGAGTCGAGGTAGGGTGGATGGGTCATTTTAGACAGATTGGGAGTAGGTTGGGTGGGGGTGTTAGAGACAGTGGGGTAGGGTGGGTGGCTAGTGGTGTTAAAGAGCATGAGGGTAGGGTGGGTGGGCACGAATAGAGAGAGTGGGGGTAGGATGGGTGGGTTTGGGTAGAGAGAATGGGGGCAGGGTCAGTTTTATAGGGTAGATAGCATTTAGGCAGAGTGGGTGGGTGAAGATTGAGAGAGTGGGGTTGGGTAGGTGTAGAGAAAGTGGGGGTTGGGTGGGTAGGGGTACAGAACATAGGGCTAGGTTTGGTGGTTTGGAGTAGAGAGAGTTGATGAAGGGTGAATGGGTGAGTGTAGGGAGTGTGGAGTGTGAGAGTAGGGTGAGCGGGAGTAGAGAGAATGGTTTTAGGGTAGGTGGGTGAGGTTAGAGATAGAGGAGGTGTTGGTATAGAGAGAGGAGGCAGGGTGGGTGGGTTTTGGTGGAGATATTGAAGTTAGGGTGGGTAGATGTAGAGAGGGTGGATGTAAGATGTGTGGGTTGGGTAGAGAGAGTGTAGGTAGGGTGGATTGGGATAAAGAGAGTTTGGGTAGATTAGGTGGGTGATAATAGAGACAAAGGATTTGTGATGGGTGGGTATAGATAGTGGACACATGGTAGAGAGAGTGGTTTTGGGGTACAGTGAATGGGTGTAGCGTAGGTCAGTGGGGTAGAGGCAATGGAATCGGGGCAGGAGGGTGTGTTCGGTAGAGGGTGTAGGGGTAGGTAGGGTTAGAGAGTGTTGGGGTAGGATGGATGTTGGGGGTTGATTGAGTGGGGCTAGAGTAGGTTGTTTTGGTAGATATAGTAGGGTTAAGGTGGGTGGCTGGCATAGAGAGTGTGGAAATAATGTGGGTGGGTGAGGGTAGGAACAGTCAGAAATGTGTGATTGGGTGGTGGTAGACTGAGTGTGGGTTAGGGTGGGTGAGTTGGTGTAGAGAGAGCATGAATTTGGTCGGTGAGCGTAGAGAGGGCAGAGGTATGGTGGGTAGTGGTGGGTGAGTGGGTGTGGTTTTAGAGAGTGGGGGTTGTTGAGAGAGTGGGGTAGGTGGACTGCTGGGGGTAGAAAGTGTGGGGATATTGTGGCTGGGGCAGTGAGAGGCAGTAGGGTAGGTGTGGGTAGAGAGAGTGTGGTTATTTAGAGAGAGAAGGGTTTAGGTGGGTGTTTGGGGTAGAGAGAGTAGAAATAGGTTGGGTGGGTGGGTTAGAAACATTCAGGGTTGTCACAGACAGGGTGGGGGTTAGGGTTGGTGGGTTGGTGTATTGAGAGCATGCATTAGGTTGGTGAGAGTAGAGAGGAAGGAGTTGATAAGATAGATTTGGATGAGTGTTTGGGGTCAGAGAGATCAGGGTGGATGTATGGTGGTAGTTGCATGAAGATTTGAAGATATGATAGGTTATTTATAACACGCCTAATACCCAGATGTTTCTAAACTTGGACCAGGGGATCGATCGTTTGTTGCTCCGTGTATCTTGTTTCCAAGGAGAGCACATTGCCGCTGAGCTGTCCTCCCGAGACACGCAGCAAAAACATGAAGAACAAAGCAGCCTCTGGAGTGCTTCTCAAAAGTAGCCCAAAATATCCCAAAGAAAACACAACCAGCACACGTAATGCAGGTGGAGTGGGTGGGTGGAGGTAGAGAGAGTGGGAGTGGGGTGGATGGGGTTAAGTGGTAGAGAGAGGGTGGGCATTGCCTCAGGAGGACAACAAAACAAATCTGTCATCAAATGTAGCTCGAAATAGCCCAATATGAAAAAAAATCCCTGGGTGCAAAATGCAAAGCCCTTCATCCAACTTGCTTCTTACAAAGCTGCTGATCGGAGCACATATTGTTAGGGAACTTCTCATTGGGAAGTACACAGGAGGAGTTTGGAAAAAGAGATTTCAGTGAATTGGCATTACCCGGTGCAATGCAAACCAGATATTCTCAGTTCAGAACCCCGATTCCCTCTCTCTCTTCTGTAACAATGGTTTTGCAATTTTGTGGAACAAGCACCTGTGATGAATCTGACAATATCATGACACCTTTCCCTAAAATGACCTCCCGTTATGCCGCCTGGGGACGGCAGCACCTACCTGATCCTGACCCTGGGGGCGGCTATGTGGGGGAGGACCACTTGGGTGCAGGTAACTCTTGGGGAGACCAGATGATATTGTTGGAGAAACCCATATATTGCCCTCTTCAGTCAAGGGGTGTGTCCTCAGTCTCCCATGCCTTAACGTATTTCTGCCCCCACCTCTTGATGAATATGCTATGGTTGATCCCCATACTACCATCGGGGAGAGTATGTTAGTAACTGGGATGAAGAAGAGGCAGGGAGTAGTGAGGATTACTTCCCAGAAGGCTCTGCATTCATGTCCGTTAAACCATTCAGAACTTAATTCTATAGTAACTGACACGAGAAAGTGGAACAGAGTAATGTGGATTAAGAAGACCGAGCAACCAATGCAACGGTCTAGATGAAGGCAATTGATTAAACAGACTGGGAAGTTCAATATCAACTCAGCTGTAGTTGATGGCTGAAGGAGAGAGGAGACCTGCACATCCAAGCCACCTCCAAGCCCGTGCAGTCGAAGGCAGGAAAACTATGTCAGGCAAGCGAGAAGTGCGCCTGACACAAGGTCAGGAAATCCAGAGTGCGAATGGACCACTGCAGCAAAAGAGAAGCAGCGGAGACCGTGCACAGCAAAATCTAACACACCGGGAGTGCAGAGCTTGACAGGGCGCACACAAAGCCAGCATGCCACAGAAAGAGAGAACAGAGAAACGCTGCAAACAACCGGTAAGCCATGGGAAAGAAGAAGGGTTACCCGGTTGCAAGCAAATGAAAATCCAATCATTAAGGCCATAGACACTACCGGTGAACCTAACGGAGGCCAGTGAGATACGGGGTGACTAAATAAAGGGAATCATTTGTAAAAACCACAAAACGAGGGAAATGACACAGTTGCCAAAGAAGTGAGGACATTTGTTCTGAAAGTGGTACATGGGTTCAGTGTTTGAAAGAAAGAGCGACTTGCATAATAAAGTCCTGGCTGAGAAATATACCAGTTAAATTTAGTAGTTGAGAAGCAAAGTCCTGGTAGGATAGTGTACCGGGTTAAGCTAATCACATGTGTATAACCAAACCCTGGCAGCAGAGTACACCAAGAACAAATTGATGTGTGCATAATAAAATCCTGGTGCCTAGGTAGACTAGGTGAAATGGAAGTGAGGCATTTGTATAAGAGGACCTGGTGGGAGAGTTTTCCAGGTGAAGACTAAATGCCTGCTGCAAGGAATGGCAAGGAAGGAGAGCCGTTAGGGAAAGACATTTCCTTGAGATGCACAGTGTATAAAAGGATAAAGGGAAGGTTGAGGAAGAGAGCAAATGTGGCAAATGGAAAGGGAAATCCTCTTATAACTCGGAGATAGTTGATACCCAAGTGAATCAAAGCATGCCAAGGGAGAAGATAATATTTTTGGGACTTAAGTATTCTTTTGAAGCAATATGACTTAAAATAAGGAAACGGGGAAAGACGCTTATCCCTGGATTGTGAACATTGTGCATTGGAAATCTTTTTGTTGGATTTTAACTTTAAGTATTGAACTTGAACATTTCATGCACTTGGAAACTGTAAGAGTCATTTCCCTACACATTGAAGTTTAATGTCAGTGTGAGGGCCAAAATAGGATTACAGACACAGGACAGACTTTATTTAGAAATCTTGACACTAGACAGAATCATCAGTGTTGTTGAGGTAGGGAAATTCCTCTTAGATTAGGCAGAGAGAGGCATTGTCCAACACCTTTTCATGTTCATAAATGTTTATAGCAACAAACATGCCTCCTCTGTGTCCACAGCTCATTCCTGGATCCTCACATACCATAAAAATTAACCAAAATCAAAAGACGGTATGGAGGACGTATGAGCAACGAAGAGGACTATAAAGAGGTGGGGGGAAAACAGAGATAGAAACTCAGAAAAATTAGACTACGCAGGAAGTTCAGCCTAGAAGGTCAATTGTGGTTAGTGAAAGAAAGTAGAACAAAAGAAGCACATAGAAAAAGTGGGACGTGATTGGGGTGAGGAGCACATAGGACTGTAGGTGGGTAGGGGAAAGAAACAGAAAATAATAGTAGTAAAAAGCGGAAAGGGAGAGTGGAGGAAATGGCACCAGGCGATGAATGTGAGAAGAAAATAGATAATAAACAGCAGAAAAAGTGTGTAGTGGTAGAAAAAGAGCAACTCTTAGGGCTGGATACTGGTAAGGGAAGAAAACCAGAGATAAATAGCAGAACAAGTGCCAGGAGAGAGAAGAGGACCAGCACATTGGAATGGAGGCAGGTGGCGTAAGAAAACTGATAGGCAAATGGGAGGAAAGGCTGCAAGGACACAGCATGGATCCGCACAGAGGACTGGAGGTCGATAAAAAAGAAAACTGAGAAAGAAATTGAAGACGCTGGGGAGGGAGAGGCAAAGAGCAGCACAACACGTTGGAGGTAGCTGGGGGCAGGAAAAGCAGGGAGGTAGAGTGGAAGAGCAGCACAGGCGGCCTGATGTGGAAGAAAATAGATGAAACAAATAGATATAAGTGGGAAAGTAGCAGATGTCACATGACCTGCTAAAGAAGTCCTCTGCTGTACTCTGCGGGTCAATGTCCACCACGATCACTCCTCAGCTCTTGAAGCATTGGGAGCAATCTTAGTCATAGTCATTCAAGTGAGAACTGTTGTTTAGGAGGTGAGGGGAAGATGGATTTGAGGGAGAGTGGAACAGGCCTCACTCTTATCAGCAGCTTGCCTGCCATCAGCCTAGTAGTGTCATTTAAAAGGACTCTGCTCATCTTTGAAATTGTGTTAATAAATGTTCAATTCAAGGGGATACAGATATGACAGAAAAATAGAGCCACCTAACCATCATGAATGACTGTAAGCTAAGGGAATAAGCTGATCACCCTCATTAGGCGTATACACCAAACACAAAGTCGAAGATATTCTCCTTGTTTATCAGAGCTCATATTGATTGCTCATGGATTATGTTATGTACTAATGTGGATTGAGTAGTGTGATTGCTAATCTCCTTTGAGAAACCATCTGTGAAGTGCATAGCGATTTCCTATAGCCTATGTAAATCAAAACTACTATAGTCCCATAGTCTACATGAGGTTCCTCAGTGCAATTTATTATGTTGACTATCCATCCACGTTATAAAATTCATCTCACCCAGATAGTGTTTTTTTAAAGTTCTTCTCTTCACACCTTTAACTACTTTTCCAGCCAAAATACCAATCTTTATCACTATCTTCTTTCAACCATTTGATAAGTACCTGACACTAAGGGCCTCATTACACGGAAGGCGGTGATCCAGGGTGCTATCAGCACCCTGGACCATGCCGGTAAAATACCGGCACCGCCTTGGCGGAAAGGGGATTTACCGCCCCATTCCCAGGTTGGAGGGGCGGTAAATCCCCTTTCCGCCATTGCCCTTCCCCATTCCCATTTCTTCCCCATAGGGCTCTATGGGAATGGGGAAGGCGCTAATTACGGCACCGCAATTTTGCGGTGCCGTAATTAGCTCCGAGGTCCCTTAGCGGGTTGGTTTTTAACGCCTGCAAAAAGCAGGCGTTAAAACACCAACCCGCTAACGGACCTCGTAGTAAGGCAGTAATGGTTAACGGCCACCGTTACCATTAACGGTGGCCGTTAACCATTACCGCCTTCCGTGTAATGAGGCCCTAAATATCCCGACGGAATCCGAGCTAATGATAGTAAGTTGTATCCAATCCATCACAAATGATGTTCCCTAATTTAATTAAATAGTTACACAGTAGCTCTCTGTCATCATTATGAATATTTGTCTCATCTACCAAACACAGACTCCAGCTGCTTTATAAAAAAAATCTTGGACTGCATGCACCTGGGAGACTGAGTGTTACAGTATCTGTGAGAGGCATGGTATTTCCAGAGATCTAGCCCTGCACCGCCCAACTGCTCTGAAAAAGAAACTAAAGGAATGGAACTGGATACACACAATAGGCATAGAACATACCATCCATATGCAGAACTGCTGATCGATGTCAGAGCAGTGGGAACCTGTCCAGAATATCTGAACATGTCCCTAGTAGATCCTGGCAATTCTGGCAATCTAGGGTGATAAGGCTGTGCCTATAACTGCTGCAGAGTAACACAATTATGGGTGGTAGGAATAAAATACTCAAGCCCTTGAGATTGTGCCAATTTTGCTCTTCACCAGGCAAAGTGGAAAACTTTGGGACACATCTTATCGCACTGCAGGGCTTTGGAGGGAAGGCATATGTTTTACTTTGGGCACCTTCTCAAATTTATACGCAGGTTCCGACTGAAATAGTGTAGCAACTTATTATGAATTCTTATGGTTGTAACAACTGGATAGCTGCTGCAACTCACTTTTTAAAATAAGTTTTAGTATCAACAACATGAAATTATGATTGATTCATTTTTGTTTGTTCATGCTTTTTAAATGTTTTATTCTGATTTGTAACTCTGAACAGTTTCTTGTATTGTAGCTCTTTTGTATGTTTGTTAAAGGTTACTTTGTTAACCAAATAACAATTTAATAACAAACAAAAAAACAAGAAATGTGGTTCCATGCACGGTATCAACATACTGTTGAAACACTAATGCTAACCAACATTTCTCAAGATTATTTTGCCCATGTATCTGGTAAATATGGTGAAAAAACTGTTAGGTAAATTACTGCGCTAGGAAACAAGAATAAACATGCAGTGTGAGTACCTGCTGATTAGGTATTTATTCTAGGTTCCAAATTGAAAAGTAGGTGCTATGAACCAGTCCTATTTAGAGCCAACATGGACCTGGTAGTAGCATGCACATATGTTTCACCCATTATTAGGCTTTTTCAAGGCATTGCATCATATATTAGATACTTTGTACATGTTCATGGCAGATATCAATCCAGTATATATATATTACAATCGTTGTAACAGGGTATGGATTGCCAGTTGGGTAAATATCATAGCACTTAAAGTTTGCAAACATGTGGTTGTTTTACATAGGTTAAGTACAAAACAATGTCAATCAAGGCGTACATTCATGGGATCATTTAGCAACACATTAGGTTACAAAGTCATCCATCGGATCCCAGTCTGTAGGCTATCTGAGCGCCACGTTTGAACAGCGAAATATTATTATATATAGTTATCCCGGGTGGTTCTTGTGTCAGCCAAGGTGGGTAAGTATCCGTACATAGTTTGTAGTCAGGTTTGAAGAAAGTGGTCAAAACCCTTTACGGTGGATGGTGAGGTTTCATGTTCTAGGATGATGCTGCTCTGTATCTGGTAATTAGTTGGCTTATTTTCAGAATGACAGAGCCATGTTTTGTTTCATTTCATAATCTTCAACATAGCAAGCTCCTATAAGAAGGCATTGGTTTCATGTTTTATATTGGGTCTCTTTTAGCTAAGTCTCCAGCATCTCTCTGGCGTGTCCGGGTGGGAGTGAGGATAGGTTTGATCCAACATGATGGCTGAGTTGCCAGGACCAGGTTTGTACATGGTGGCATCGATAGCAGTGTGCATTCATATGTGCGAATTGAACATCCCCACATGGGAGCATCGGAACGAGGAATGATATGTGTGGACAGAGCACAGAATTGGACCAGTGTAGGCTCATATTACCTAAGCAGGACTATGGGCCTCATTACAACCAACCCGGTATGGAAACAACGGTGGCGGTAAACCCGCCGCCACCGTTGTTTCCATGTCGGGTGATCACAACTCCTGCAGGTGGAGGCGTCAAAACCCGCCAGGTCTGACCTGGCGGGTTTAACACCGCCCGCCTACAGGCAGACGAGGAAACACTGGCACCATCACGAGATGGTACCGGTGTTTCCATGATCCCCGTTCCCATTGAGTCCTATGGGACTCAATGGAAATGGGGATTAACACCATTCCATCTCAGTAATTCCGGGAATCACGGAGGCGGAATGGTAATACGAGTCCGGCGGTAACCAGGCGGTTTTACCGCCTCGGTTACCGCCTGACTCATAATGAGGCCCTATGTCTTTTATTTGGCATATCAAAATGTCAGCCCGCGTTCGCCATTCACATTTCATTATGGCCACTATGGAGAATGCTGCTGGTGCTTACTTGTTCTCTCATGAACAAATATTGTGAATTTGGGGTAGCTTATTATTTCAGAATCTGGCGTGTGTAGGGACGTGTGTCACATATCTTCTTCTTCTCTTTATGCTTCGAACTCAAGCAAGATTTCCTGTCTTAAACTTTTGTTGGGCTAGTGTCTGCTTCTCACTTCCATTTACAAGCACATGGCTGATAATACAAGCACACAAACTCTCAACCATACTCTCCTCTGATGTGATGCCTCTTGGATTTAGCATCAACAGTCATCTCTGATTTGACACGCAGCCCAAACGCCTCAGCAAAACGTTTTCTCCCTGCTGACAACTTCATAATGGTCATCCAAGTATTAGTGGTCCCACACAGAGATGGTGTCAGTGCTCCATTGACAGGCAATCCAACAGCCACTCGTTCACGTCTGAAAGACAGATAAAGTGAAGCTGCCCAGTTTATCAGTTCTATGACAAAATGAAACTACACCACCGAGGCCCTAACAGTGATACGTTGGCTACCCTTTGATGCACCTTAAAAATAGCCTGATTTACCCCCATTCAATTTTGTCCAGCTCCTCTCACTACCCACTTGTCTGTGAATGAGCATACCATCACCCAAAACAAAAACACCCCCATACTGGTAATTGAAAAGTGGGAGTCCAGCGGAATCCTTGTTGTCTTTGGCATTTCTCTGCTACCTCAGTCTGTTTTCCGTGTTAATTGCTGGAGGCGGAGCTATCACATAAAAGTCTATCGCCAGAGCTGAGCGTCCAGAGTCCAGCCGAGTCCTTGTTGTCTTTGGCGTTTCTCTGCTACCACGGTCTGTTTTCCATGTTAATTTCTGGAGGCGGAGCTATCACATAAAATTGTATTCCCTTTGCAGAGCCAGAGGAGTCCAGCCGAGTCCTTGTTGTCCTTGCTAGACTTGCGGTCTGCGTTGGAGTCACCCACGTTGCTAACCTGGACAACGTGTGCATTTATGTTCCCTGATTCTGCAGACCGGACTGCTGGACACGTGTGCAGGTACTCTTTCAAAGCTGAAGCGTTAAAAGCCACTTTAATTGAAAGCCAGCATTGTACCTATGTGAAAAGGCAGAGTTTTCTTCTTTGTCGCTTTCTGCTGAGTACCGGGTGGACTGCTATCTGCTGCTATCTACTAGGCAAACTGTTTTTATGCCTACTACAAGCGTTCTTTTTCAGCAGAATAATACTGCATAGCACTGCATCTACATACCCAGAATGCAAGGGAATGAGCAAAAGCATATGCCTGCATTCTAAGACCATATTACAAGGGGCTTATAAGGGCGGGGGGAGACAGACTTTGGCTGCTCCTCAAGCCGTCGGTCGTGCCCTGCCCGTGGCATGATATCTGCCTCTCCATCCTGTTTTGGGGAATAGATTGATTGTCAAATTAGGATGCAGGAAGCATTTTCTAGCCTGTAGTCAGTCCTTAGCCATTTTCCTTTTTGCCTTTGTGTCTTGTTTGGCAAGTTATGCGAGTTTGGCACCGACTCTGATTTTGATTCTGTATCTGGACTGGGCAACGGTCATCTGGCCACCTACTGCATTAATGGGACTGCAAGTTTCTCTCCCGGTTATAGTGCCTCTGTTTGTACTGTGCCGACAACTACTCCTGTAGTTATTTGCCCACTTTCTCGATAAGGCGGGTTGGTAAAATCTCCTGGTCTTACCGCTCAGAGTTTTCTCCACCCCATCCCACTTAATAGTACTGCTGCATCTCTCTTTTGTATCTATACTCCCTCCCTTCCCATTCCCCTTTCCTTTGTAATAGTATTGCTGCAGTTCTCTTGTATGTACCACCTTGGGAAATTGCAGCTCCTCTGCTTTACGCTTCTGTTTGAATTATCGCACCTAGGCTACTTTTGCAATTCAACAAAAGGAAGCTACGGGATCGTAGCATTACACCCCCAGAATTACTGTCCATGTCGAGAGCCCAAAAGAAAAGGAGGGGCACAGTAATTGGCTGGTTTAGAAAACTGGATAGTACACAACCTAAACTATCCAGTTGCATAACAGTGGGAGCGGTTCGAAATCGAGAGGATTTCGACATGAGCTCTAATGAGGGTGAACATTTGGGGGGAGGTGGAGTTTTGTGGGTCCTTGTCAAGGGCTAAATGAAGGCACTTTATCTCTGCCAATTAATAGCTTCATGATTGACAGTAACTCCTTGCTAAATATATGCAATGAATTTCGGTGCCAATCTATGATAGAGAAAGTGGCGCTTGCCCAGGATTTGTTGAATGGTAGTACGGAACCTGTAGTTAATATGGACAACATTATTGCAAGTAACCTTTCTGGGACTCCCAACCTTGAATTACTGGTACAAGAGGAATCTGATTCCGAGAATGAAAGTAACCGTTGGGATGTGAGTGAGGAAATTTGTGAAGGATCGCTGAACATAGCAAGCAAGCTGGAGGCTATTGCAGCTACGTTAGATGCCATGTTTGCTTTGTAATACGTCCAGGCGCATGTGGAATGTTGATGGCTGTTTAGGCATAAACATTCCACATGGGCCAGTTGGTTTCTGGGTGTCCTGCTGGTGGCTGCTTGCCTGTAGGGTCCACACAATAAACAGTTATACTTCTCATACCTGAGTGAGGATTCTGTCATTGGCGACAAGGACTTGTGTGGACCCCATCCGTCCCCACGCGTGCGCCTCCTGTGCTATTTCTACCTTCTTTGCGGTGGGCCATCACAGCAGTCGAGCCATACGCTCGCCCAGCCGGTGTGGTGAGTTGTGCACTGCTGGCCCGATCTGTGGAGGAAACGAGGATCGGAGGTGCTGAGCGGGTCGGAGGGCCCCGGCACGGTTGGGGTGCTGCGCCTGCCCTGCCAGTGCAGTGACCTGGTGCACTGCTGGCCCGACCTCCACAGGAAAGGAAGATCAAAGGTGAGTGGGTCGGGGGGCTGCTGGCGCTGTCGGAATGCTGCGGCAGCTGGCAGGCTCCTGTGGTTGTGGGTTGCTCTGCCCCATCATCTGACAGCTGTTGGAGCTGTCGTCGGCATCTAAGGGACTTGTGAGGCATCTGCAGGTGGTCTCCGACTCTTGGGTCGGGCTGCATCAGAGCCCAGCTGTGGAATGAGAGTGGCCAAGGAGGGCCTGGAGACGTGCCAGCCTTTCGTGGATCGGGCTGGATTGGAGCCCGGTGTGTGGAGCGAGAGCGGCTGAGTGAGCCCTTGTCGCGGCCAGCATTTTGTTTTGTCCACGCTGAATATTTGCGCACCGCTGTCCTGGGGGCGGAGCCAACTCCCCTGCGTGACACGGCCGACGCTACCGCTGGTAACGATGTCCTGTTTGGGGATTCAGGGAGTTACTACTGTGTGATGCGTTGCTGACTATTAAGCAGCATGGGCGGCTGCTGTTCCTTGCTAGCAGCGAATAGGATTGATGTGGTGGCCAAGGGCATTCGTTTCACGGATTGCGACTTTGACAATTCTACGTGATTCCGTGACTGTGGCAGCGCAGACCTGGCAGATTTTGGTACTGCAGTTTACATTTTCAGTGCGGCTGGGAGGAGGTGACATTTATTATTATTCTTTGGAAACACCTTTCCTGTGTTGATTGGTGATCTGTGCAAGGGCATCCTGTTCTTGATCGCAATAAGTGAAGTACTTTTTTTTTTCCAACTCACAATTTACAAGTTAATTGGGTGTGGATTGTGGTGTTTTCACCTGAACATATTGCCCATAGCGGCGAGGCCTCCCCCCGCCTTCTTGCCAAACCCTGGTGAACCCATTGCTCCTTGAGATCCGTGGGTGGATGCCTTCAAGGTGTATTTGAGGGCTGCCGGCGGGGCCAAGTTCACCGATGATGAGAAGGAGGCTGCACTTCTTAACTGTATTGGTACTGAGGGATTGAGGGTTTTCCGTCACCTGCCTGGAGAGAATGTGATGGTTCCGTGTGGCGGTGAAGGAGAGATGGTCATAAGTGCATATGAGACTGCTTTAAAGAAACTGCAGGCTCGTTTTGGGAAAAGAGTTAATATTGTTTTAGAGTGATATAAATTATTTTCTAGGGCACAAGGATCCACGGAAAGCATTGATGCCTATGTTACGGCGTTAAGGGCGCTTATAGCCACATGTGGGTTTTCGTATCATTTGGATGAAAACATCAGGGATCAAATTATGATGAAAACGTGTAATCAGAAAATCAGAGAAAGGTTGTGGATTGAAAGTAACCCATCCTTGGATAAAGTTTTGGAGATTGCAAGAGCAATTGAGGCCTCCAGGACAAGTGTACAGATTGTTACTGAGAGGGATGGGTCTAGGGATGTGGTTCATTCTGTGATTCAAAGGAAAAAAAAGTTGTTGATAAGTATAATGGTCAAGGGGGCAGATGGTCTAAGGGTAAGGATGTGTGTAAAAATTGTGGTTGGTCTAGTCATGCGGCTGATTCTAAATCATGTCCGGCCAGCAATGTTGCATGCAGGAAACGAAGGCGAATGGGTCATTATGCACGCATGTGTAAAATGCAAGTGGTGGCTAGTGTGACTCCAGATGATCCTGCACTGTTGCAAGAAGGTGCCTCGGGTGCTAGGCCTGAGCAGGGAGTGATTTTGCATGTGGATGGAAGTGTGCGCAAGGGCCCCGGGGTTTCGGTGTTGTTTGATGATCAGCCGGTGGACACGTTGGTCGATTCAGGGTCACATTACACTTTGGTGGCTCCAGAAGTGTATCATAGAGATTTGGGAAAGCAAATTTCAGCTTTACTTGCATCAGACATCAAGCCGTGTGCCTATGGGCAGAACCCTATTGATGTATTGGGCTACAATTGGTCGAATTTCACGTTCAATGGTAGGCGGGCTCTAGGGAAACTGTATGTGGCGTCCAAGGGCACTAGTGTCCTTGGTTGGGATGAGCAGGCGGCTTTAGGCATGCAGATACATCCTGGCAAGGAAGTTCCTGTCCTCAGTATTGCAGATACTGGTGTGGATAGTTCCATGGTCACTCCGGCTGTGCTCATGGCTGAATTTCCGGAGGTGTTTTCTGATACACTTGGTAAGCTCAAAGGTTTTGCCCATCGCATTGTGTTGAAGAGGGGTGCAGTGCCTAAAGTGCACAGGGTAAGAAGAGTGCCAGTGTCAGCAAGGGAGGGATTGGAGGCTGAGTTGATCAAATTACAGACGACAGGCATTATTGAACCTATTGAGTCGTCAGAGTGGTTGTTTCCGGTGGTCCTGGTCAGGAAAGGTGATGGGGGAATCAAAATGTGTGTAGATCTCCGGGAGCTTAATTCCAGCATTTGGGTGGCTCGGCACCCCTTGCCGAACATTAACGAGTTGTTGTTGACATTGGGGGATGCAAGGTATTTTTCCATCTTTGATTTGTCTACCGCATACCATCAAATAGACCTGCACATTGACTCTAGGCCTCTCACGTCATTTGTGACTCCTTTTGGGGCATACTGTTTTTGTCGCATGCCATTTGGGCTTGCTTCGGCCTCTGCAGTGTTCCATCGTTTAATGCAGGAAATGTTTGGCGGATTGTCCAGAGTAAGTTATTTTCAGGATGACATCTTGGTATGGGCGGGTAGTAGGAAGGAACATGATGCCAGGGTCAGGAAGGTGATGCAAATTCTTAGAGAGAGAGGTCTGACTGTGAAACTGTCTAAATGCCAGGTGGGAGTGGATAAAGTTACCTATTTAAGTCATACATTGAGCAAGGAGGGTGTTAGCCGGAAGGCTGAGTTGGTCCAGGTTATGAGGAGTACACCTGGTCCTGCCAATAAAGACAAGTTGAGGGCTTTCTTGGGCCTTGCAGAGTATTATGTTAAATGTATTCCTAACTATGCTGAAAAGACAGTGGCCATGAGGGCCCTGATGAAGAAGTCGGCCAGATTTATGTGGTCTGAGGAGTGTGGGGCAGAATTTGAGCTGGTTAAGAGGGACGTGGAAAATGCTCCGTGCCTGATATCATTCGATCCTAAGAACAAAACTGTACTCACAGTGGATGCAAGTGATGTGGGTTTGGGTGCGGTGTTGGAACAATGGTCGGAGGGTGAATGGAGGCCGGTGGCTTTTGCCTCAAGGACTCTGGGAGAGGTGGAGAGCAGGTACTCGGTCATCGAAAGGGAGGCCTTGGCGGTGTTGTGGGCTTCAAAGCATTTCAGGACATTTCTTTGGGGTGTTCCGTATGTAGTTAGGACTGACCAAAAACCTTTGGTCCAGGTGTTTTCTACCAAGGGTGTGACGGCAGTGTCCCCAAGGATAGCGAGGTGGTCAGTTGAGTTACAGGATTACAATTTTACCCTGCAATATTTTCCAGGAAAGCTCAATGTAGTGGCAGACTGTTTGTCCCGTTTGCCCGCGATGGATGGTGATGGTCAGGATCAGGTAAGGTTGGAGAAAGAGGAGGATTTGCAAGGTTGTCAAGTTACTTATATTGCATCTGCTGTGGAGAAG
This sequence comes from Ambystoma mexicanum, assembly GCF_040938575.1. Classification (NCBI taxonomy): domain Eukaryota; kingdom Metazoa; phylum Chordata; class Amphibia; order Caudata; family Ambystomatidae; genus Ambystoma; species Ambystoma mexicanum. The sequence goes on from NC_090934.1 coordinate 515,721,601, forward strand.
GCGTTGTGGGACATTGATTCTGAGGCTGATGTGGAACTGAAGTGGATCAGGGAAGGTCTTGTCAGAGGCTGGCAGGCAGTTATGGACAAACCTGAGGGGAAAGATTATTCCCAAATATTGCATGAATTGGCTGTGGGTCCTTGGGGTGTCTCCAGAGAAGTTAAGTTAATGCCGCCCATCAGTCTCAGAGGTAAAATTGTGGAATTGGCGCATCATGGACATTTGGGTCATTCTCTTACCAAGAGGAGACTTGGGGAAGATTACTGGTGCCGGTCGATGGACAAGGATGCTGAGCAGGCGGTAAAGGAATGCCAGGCTTGTGCTGTCAGTGATAAAAGTAAGGTATTGCATCCCCAACCTATACATCCTGTTGATGTTCCCAAACAGGTCTGGACTAAATTGGCTTTGGACATCATGGGCCCCTTTGAATGTCTTCAGCCTGAGAGTAGATATTTGTTGGTTTTAGTGGACTATACGTCTAGGTGGATTGAGGTAGCTGCGGTTGGAAGTGTCACTACCGATTCGGTTATAGCTTTCTTGAGGAAGGTGTTTGACCGAGAAGGGGTGCCAGCTGGCTTAGTGACAGATAATAGTGTACAGTTCATGTCAAAAGCTATGAGAGAATTTCTTGATCAACATGCTATATCCCATCATCGGACTGCTTTATATAATCCATGTGCCAATGGCCTGGTTGAGAGGGCGAATGGTACCATTAAGTCTGCCATACAATTGGCTTTGGCTAATGGTTTGGATTGGCAGGAAGTTTTGACACAGTATTTGGCTGCTTATCGCAGGACTCATTCGGTGGTCACGAGGAGGTCTCCTTTTGAACTTCTGAGGGGCAGGAAGGCAGGCACTGTGTTGAGAACTTTGGCTTTGGGGGGTGGAGGTCCATGTGAGGTGGACCTGGAGGACATCCATCACAGTATTCTGGCACGCCAGGATGCCATAACTTCTTCTCAAAAGTCCAGGAAGGAATTACAGGTTATACCTGGTGATTCTGTGTACATAAAAAATCCTAGGTTTGTTCAAAAGGGCAACAGCACCTTTCTGCCTCCAAGGAGGGTGGTAAGGATGGGTAAGGGTCACGTGCAATTGGAGAATGGCTCTGTTTGGAGTAAGAGACGTGTGGTGGTTGATGAAGTTGTCAATTCACGTGAGAGGCAGGATGTTGCTCGCGCTTCAGGTGCAGGTGTGAATGCGTAGTCTCAGGATGTTGCTCTGGATTTTGATCCTATTGGTTCTCAGGGACTGGTGCACAGACATGAAGAGGATGTTGCTTGCTCTTCAAGTTCAGGTTTGAATGTGGAGAGTCAGAGTGTTCCTATTCGGCATGCTGAAGTGGGGCGTGAGGTGGGGCGCCTCCCAAGGCGGTGTGGGCCACCCGTAAAACTTAGAGACTACATTTGCTAGTAGTTGCTTTATTTCTGGGGTGATATTGTTTTAATTCACCCCTTGCATTGCTCTTAATATTCTGTGGTTGCTATTTATGTGGATGTTATATTCTGCTGTTTAACTTTCTCAACGTTAGCCTAATTCCTGTTATTTTTCATCTGTGTTAATGTTTTATTGGTTATGTAAGGGAAGAAGATATGTTGCAATACGTCCAGGCGCTTGTGGAATGTTGATGGCTGTTTAGGCATAAACATTCCACATGGGCCAGTTGGTTCCTGGGTGTCCTGCTGGTGGCTGCTTGCCTGTAGGGTCCACACAATAAACAGTTATACTTCTCATACCTGAGTGAGGATTCTGTCACATTGTTGCAGGCCTTACAGCAAATAATGACCAAGAAAGAAGAGCTGGCACAAAAGGTTGTAAAAGTGGGCAAACTATGTGATGAGGTAGATGACTTGAGTGACCTGTGCCAAACTATAACAGAAGAGGATGGCGGTAATAGGATAACAAAAGTTAGAAGTGGTGAACAACCTGAGGATAAGAGTGAGAATGTGGTTACTGTGTCAGAGGGTGAACATAGTATGATCAATGGAAGTAAAAAATGCACCCGTCGGAAACACAATTACAAAAATAGTGAAAAGCAGAGGTGTAAGAGGGGAAAAAGCAGAAGGAAAAGTGTGAGTAGAGCAAATGCTGTCTCGCTTGCAGAGACTGGGAACAAGGATGTCACATGTGAGCTTAAGGGTTATAGATATAATCTAAAAAAAAAGGAAATAAGGCAAGGGAAGTACCAACTTGGCTTTAAACAAAGATCAAGGATTGTTGGATAATTGGCTGAATGTGACATTGAGTGAAACCCTGGTGAATGTAGCAGGAATTGAAATAATACTAGAGGTAAGATCAAAGAGTGAGATGCAGGATGTTGGGTGCGTGAAACATGTGAATATAACTGTGAAAAAGATTGTGGATACACTCTCATCTAACGATAGGGAGAGCTACACGGCAGAGATGGAGAGATTAGCTATGCCTAATATTAATAAAGATTTTATAAGGCTAAGCGGTCTGGAACATGAGCGTGATGGAAAAAAAGAACATAAGCATGGGTACATCTCTGAAAATTATTGAAATGAATACTAATGATGAAAGCTCTGGAACAACTGGATAAGGTTCCCCAACTAGGGGGGATTACATTTACTGATATTGTGAAGGTGATACTCCCTAAATTTGGGAGTGGGAGAACTGGGCAATTGTACAGTGTGTAATGTTGGTAATTGTGGATCTTATTTGCATACATGCTGAGGCTCTTTGAAGCAATATGTACAAAATGGTGATATGTAATAAAGTCCAGGAAAATGCCAATAAAAAGGTGGGATTTGTCAGCGTTGGGCTGATGAGACAGCAGGTTCAGGGTGGCATTTGTAGGTGTGACATGTGGGTGCAAGAGATGGCACATCTGGAGTGGAATTGAGTATCTGGGCTGCCAGAGGAACCAGTAATAATATCTTGGAATACTAGAGGCTTTCGTTCCTTTATGCATGATGCTGGTAAATGTTCCCTGGATAACTGCAACGTGTTTGCTTTCCAAAAGACTTGTGTTAGTGGAAAAATTAGGATTAACGGGTTGAAGATACTTTTTAAACCTGCTGTTTGTAGTGGGGCAGAGGGACGCCTGTGGGGGGCCTATGCATTGGTGTTAGGAGCCCGTTAACCATAAGTGAGTACAATAGAACCGGTAACTCCCCCTTTGTGGAATTGTTAAAAATCTTGGTATATTTAAGGAGATATTGGTGATCAATGTATATTCTCATACTGGTGGGGCATATGTGGATGCCATTGCCAGTATGAACAAATAATAATGGTTAATGGAGCGTCCTGGTGCTGATATAATGGTGGTGGGGGACTTAAATGCACATTGTGATGAAGCACAAAAAGTTGAGAATGAATGGGAAGATCTATGTGGTGAGTTTGAAGTGATAATCCCTCCTTTGGGTAAGGAAGGTAAAACTCCCACTTCACGGGCAAAGAAGGCTAATGGAATGACATGGATAGAATTGCTTAAAAATTGGGGCCTTTTTTACCTAAACACTGATAATGTAGATACACAAAAATCGACACGGACAAATGGTATAGTTAGTTATCGTTTGGCGTAAATGTTTGTTTCTAAGGGTTTAAGGGCGAAAGTGAAGCAATTTGAACACATCCCCATGAGTCAAAGTGATCATTCTGTACTTAAATGTACACTTAAAGCAGCAAAGTGGCAAACATATATATATACCATTGGCAATGCTATGAATATTCAAACCACAGTGGGAGGGAACAGGATCTATTGGATGGAAAGAAACCTCATAAAATTTGATGAGATGTTCAATCACCTCCCCATTTTTGGGGAGGTGATTGAGCTAAGTGCCATGATTGAACTGATCTTAATGGCCACTGAAAGAGCTTGTGTTACCAAATCTTCAGGGAAGAAACATTCTAATTTGTATGATCATACAATTTACAACACAAAAAATAAACTCAATGGGGATATTAAGGGCATTAAATCGGCTAGGGATCTTGATGGTGACCAAAAACGTAAAAAGGAAGGCACCCTCCGTATGAGATACAATAATTGGCTTAAAGCTTACCAACATAGTATTAGTAATGCCAACTGGCGAAAACTTTTAAACTATGTTAAACTTTGGATTCTAAAAAACTCTGGTACCTCTATAGACAATGCCTGATTGGAATATGATGATACAGATATCAATATCATACCAGTGGAGGAATGGAAAATCTATGTGGGCTACCTCTATTACGAGAAATATGAGGTGAATAGGCCACATACACAGGTCTGGGAGCATAACCTAATGTATTTCCCATTTGATGAGGCCGACATCCTCATGATAATTAACAACATGAATACATCTAGAGCACTGGGCCCGATGGATAGCAAATGTGGTTATTAAATGCAACCCCATTAATTGGGCAACTTATCTATGGAACCTGTACTCTAAAATCTGGCATTTTATTTATTTATTTCAATTCTTGATAGAGTGCCATAATGCCCGCAGGCCTCAAGGCGCACACAAAACAAGACACGACAAATAGTCTAAGACAAGCAGAGTAGCCAGAAACAGAGGGAGCTAAACAAGTCCTAGGGCGCAGTGAAGAAGTGGGTTTTAAGTGTCTTTTTTAAAGTCAGCTAAGGAGGTGGAGGATTTAAGATGCAAAGGAAGAGAATTCCAAAGGGCTGGAGCGATGACATTGAAATTGGTTTTGCCGAATTTGGCCAGACGAAAGTGAGCCTGGTAAATCCTGGTTTGTTTAACTGACCTGAGCAGTTACCCTGGGACGTATCATTGAATACGTTCTGCAAGATAGCTGGGTGCAGTGGCATTTAGACATTTAAACTTAAGCAAGAGAATCTTAAAGGAGATCCTGTGCTTAACAGGGAGCCAAAGTAGTTTCTGCCGGGATTCAGTGACGGAGTGCCATCTTGAAAATCCAAGCCATAGTGGGTTGATACCGGACAGCTGGAAGAAAGCTGTCCTAAAGAGGGGTGAGAGAACCAAATCTGGTAATTACTGGTTGTTGGCCATGGCGGACACCGGTTGTAAAATATTCTGTACTCGCCTATTAAAAATGATTAATCAATGGAGTAGCACAGAGAGAATACTCGCCCAGCAGCAGACCGGCTTTAGACAAGGTCTTAGAACCTTGGATAACCTGCCTCTCTTGAACCATATTCTATAAGATACATATAGGAAAAAAGGGACAAATCTGTATGTATGTTTTATTGATTGCTCAGGAGCTTTTGACTGTGTAGACAGCAATATGCTTTGGAGCAATCTGTTGAAATGGGGTTTGTATCCGAGGGTTTTACATTTTTTGAAAGCCATTTATACAGATACAACAGTGACGATCTGCTTGGATAAGGGAGCCATTATTAACCCTCCGGTTAGTACAAACAAGGGTCTGAAACAGGGCTGTGTAGCCTCTCTGGTACTGTACAATTTGTATGTAGCAGACATGAAGGACGCCATTGGTAAAGTTCATGGTTACGCCCCTAAAATTGGTGGTTTTGGAGTCAGTTGATTGTCATACGCCGATGATACGGTTATCATGAACAAAATGCCAGCCGGGCTGCAGCGTATGCTCAATGCCCATGACAGGTTTTCCAAGACAAATAAACTGATAATTATATATATATTTTTTTAAACAAGATAATGATAATGGGGTCATGGTTGCATTTGAAAAAAAACAGGGTTACATATGGTAGCTAAATGAAGAGGTGATCAAAGTGATTAATATGTATCCATATATAGCTATCCCGATTACGAATATGCCTATTAAATGTTTCTATGACCATTCCCTAACGAACAAGATGGGAAAATGGAATGTTATCAAACATTATATGGGTAGAAAGGGGGCATACTCCTTGGAGGGGTTCCTCCAACTCTATAAAATTAGCATTGTACCAGGGGTTCTTAATGCCCTAGAAACTTTAGAGGCAAACTATTTGTCTTGGTTTGACAGATTAGAAGGCAAAACATGGCGCCCTGTTCTTAAGATTTCTAATAAGGTTCTCATCGAAGCAATAAGATACGAAATGGGTTTTGGTTTCCCTCAGTACACTATGAAAAAAGAAGTGTTCTAAATTGTATATTAGAATAAAATTGCCAGAATTGAACCATGGCAGTTTAATGAGTATGATAGCCATGAACATTGATCAGAATAATAATGTAAATTAATGTATGGCAAGCCTACAAAATAATGTGATGACCTTTTTATATGATAATGGCATCCCAATGCCAGGGGATGCTATTGAGGTTACCACCTTCTAAAGGTGTCTTATAAAAGAGCCATGGAGTGGGATATGTATAATAACCTATTCAAATTAAGTGGAAAGAAACGGTATACACAATATACCCTGATACAAAATTTGTAACCAGGGGTTTTTACGCTTCATCCTATTGCTCCAGCTTAATAATTTACCTTGCTGCGAATTTGTGGGGAGCTGGCTGGCAGTCCCGCACCAAGATAGACTATGGCGTCTGTGCAAAAAAGAGGTGGAAAGCAGTAGACATCTACTGACAAACTGTATGCATTGCCAAGAATATTGCTAAAAAGGTTGTAGGGATCTGGTGTGCGATCCGAGAATGTTACAGACTGACCAGTTTTGGTCAGCTACATATACAGCTGACACCCTTGTGTATGTGGGAGCAGCATACTACATCTGGAACGAAATAGAAAAAAATGTACCCAAGAAAATCAGCGATTTATGCAATGCACTTTAGAATTTTCCTACTTTGAATATCAATTTTTGTCATATAGGAATTTCACTGATGTATATAATGTGCATTTTCTGATAGGGAAGCTGTTTATAAGTGCTTTCTTCTTAAAATGTCTTTTTCGTTTTAATGTTTTTTAATTATTCAGTGATTAGCAACCAATGTTTTTATGCTAATTGTTGATTTGATTGAATAAGCACACAATTAATGGTGTGATAATTCTGTTTTGTTCTGTATTGTATGTAAATGTATTGCTTGTATTGGTTTTCTTTATGTATGTTTATGTGAAAAGTGTATAAGGTTTCAATTAACCAATTGCACTATAAATTATTATTTTTTATTTTTTTGAAAGTGCAGGAAGGAACACATACACACAACAGTCATTATCCTGCTACACAACCACCAGAATCTAGAACAATCTGCCAATATTTATCAGGCAACCTCCCTCCATCTTACACTTCAGTAAAACATTTAAATCCATATATTCAAATGCTAGCACACTTACCTTGTTAAAGCATAATCACATAATGCCGCCTTGTTATGAATATTGGCCTAACCCCTTTCACTTTACACGGAAAACTGCATCTGAAATGGTCAGCTTTTCAATCGATGTCGCCGCCATTTTAGAATCGGCCGCTATTTTGACTTCAACTCTTGTTTCTGTGTTCTAAAATGGTGGACTGTGTTTTCAACTTGCAGCCGAGCCGAACGACCTTTGAGTTCTGTTAATGTTTAGGCTGACCGAGAGCAGACTGTGTGAACAGACTGTGTGACCAATGTAAAGAAACCTTGTGACTCGAATGAACTTTCATACAAGTGTTCTCTGCGCTCACAAGCCTCATCCTCATATAAACAATGGGACAATGGAATACAAACTCAGATCATGTTTTCTGGCTGAACTGCATTGTAGCGATTCTTGGAACAAGGCTTACCATGGATCAGAGCACCAACAAGCATCCTTGTAACTTCATGGACATGCAAACTTGTTTAATCCCTTGTACAATATTGTAATATTTGTCATACGAACTGGGCACAAACTCTAGCCAGTAACGTATTAGCTTGGAGAGAGACTGGACAATGCTTCAAAAATGGAATAAATATGTCTGAGTTTAGATGTCCAGCACTCTCACCCCTCGCTCTGTCTGCTGGTACACACTGTGAGGTATTGGGAGCTAGATAGCGATCTGTTTTGCTTTGATACTGTACAGTATTAAAAGATACTTGTATCATTTAAACCTGTGATTGGCGTATTTCATTTGTGGTACTAAGCCTCGATATTTCTATGGTCTTTCAACCTCTGAAGACCGTGATACTCCCCCAATATATGACCCTGTTGCTGCTTTGATGTAGTACGGCACATCTGAGAGTTTTGAACTTTCTACTTCAGCTATGTGATAGATCTATGTTTTTATTGCACATCTTTTCAAATATCAAAATTGTAATAAATAAATGGAAGGTTTTATTTTTTAAAACATCCCCCTTCTCTTAATGCGAGCTTCCCTATTGTCCAACCCCATAGGTTACCACTTCCTGACTCCTGAAAAGTGTTTGAACCCCTTCACATCCATGTATTATTTGTGTAATTGATTTATTACATTTGTTTTAATAATCAGAGTTTTGCTCAGTATCGTGTTTTTCTTGCAAAAAACATTGACCCTAGTGTAGGTGGATGTTGCAGGACGTTGTGGCAATTGCTCCATAACAATGCATGCGTCTGTCTTTGAATGCTGATAATTGAGCAATGGTCATGCTGTTGTGAGACATGGAGAACTACCATGTGTAGACTGTCAATTAATGTATGTGTGTTATTATGTTGTTCTCAAGTGTGCACAGATATTCCAGCCTCTCTTTGTTTGGGAGGACTAAGACAATTTTGAATTTGCTTGACACAGGTTTCGAGGTTTGTAGCGGCTGTAAGACACCAAGAGCAGGCATGCCATGGAAGTTGCACAGCTTGAGAGCAACGATTGCGATATTTAAGATGCATTCATATGCAAAGTTGTGATATGGGTTTGTGATCTGCGAATGAAGGAGAACTGAATCTGAACCAGAGTATATCAATATTTAAACATCAGTGCCAAAGTCATAAGCTAGCAGTACTACTTCACTCTGCTTGAAGCTTTGCTTTACTCACTGAACAAACCAACAGCACACTTTCTGCAGTCCTTATTCCCATACCTGGAGATTGGGCCGGTTCTCGTTGGATTCGAGATCCGTCACCAGATGTGTAGCCGAATCTCGGGATCCAGCCAGAGTCAGCACTGGGGGGAGAAAACCCGCCCCCCCCCCCCAAAAAAGAAAAAAAAAAGAAAGAAAGAAAGCGCCCGCGAGCAAACTGATTTCCTCTGGTGACCCTGTGGAAGGGGTCACCATAGGAAGTTACAGTACGCAGCCACGACCCGGTTTATTTATTTATTTATGCAATGTTTGTCGGATACATGGACCCAGGTTAATTATTTATTTATGCAATGTTTGTCATTTGACAAACATTGCATAAATAAATATACAGTTATCTGACAAACATTGCATGAATAAATACCCCTATTAACACTGCAACTATTACAGACTATGCAGCCACCCAACTACTTTCAGAGGGGAGCTGCAGGAGCTGTTCCTGGTCTGGTTCAAGTAAAAGAAAACGTTGCTTATGGCAAACAGAAATCACCCTGTTTGTATAGTATCCAAGGGTGAGTTTTTAAAAAGAAAATTACAATGGGATGCAAATTGTGCATTTTAAATTATATTTACTCAGCAACACTGGTCAAAATTATTATCTGCAGAGTGAAGTAACACATCACCAGTGCCATGGAAGTGGTTTAAAGTAGAATTGATGTATAGTTTGGAAAAGAAGCAGCATTAAAGAAATAGCGCCGTTTTAACATATCATTTTGGACATTTCCTTTGATCGGAGGTCAACTGCCAGCTCTGCCGTCCTAAACCCGCATCCTCAGGGACCGTTCCCCCCCCAACTTCGCCCTGACCCCTGCCCTAGTTGGATCCTCCACCATTTGTTTTTCCCATTTCCACCACATCCAGAGACAACATGCGAATAGCAAACAATGGACTTAGCTATATACTCGTAATTGTAAATTCCTAATTGGGTCCTAAAATGCCAAGGGGATCATCTCTCATGCCTATCGTGTAACTGCAGTGAAGAACCCAACCGCTTCCACGTCTGTGTATGCTGCCTCTCGGCTGATTCTGATGTGTCTACGCGTACAAGGCAGATGGATATGGGAATGAACTGGATCTTCCATGTTGACAGCACAGATTCAGTTATGCTGGTGTGATCTCCAATGGCTATGCAAATGCAAGGTGATCAACACCAGTGTGTGCAATTACAGAAATGATGGCCACTATTGCACCATTTGTTTTCAGAGATTGCACCGAGAACCCATACACAATTTGTAAAAAAACAAAAACAAACCCACTTTACTATGAAATGGTGATACCAGCGACAATCTCTCTGGGACCTAATGCGTGGTACAGTCGCAGGGAAAAAAGCATGCAGACATGTTTAGAACACATTTTCTTGCACCCACCGTCAACAGAATGAAGTCATAGATACTCTTCTCTCGTTCAGGTGAGTGGCATGCATTCCTATCTTAAAATATGAGGTGTTAAAGTCCCGGGAATGCAGGTATAAAGCAGGTGTGAAATATGCATTTCTTAAAAGGAAGACTTGATGTCTACTGCCTCTTTATGGACCAGAGCCATTACTGTGCACAGCGCTGTTCCCAATGTAGAAATATCTGAAGTCCCAGCTATTGCTTTTTCATATTCTTCATGCAGTTTGCTTCCTATCTCTCACCTCCTCTGGGAGCAGTAATGCCGCTAAAGAGGCCACTTCATCCCCACATAAAGTGACCCTCTTGCTATCCGTGTTATTCGTCCTGACAAAATTCATTCGTAATGCAATAAAAACAATCTCTGGCTCAGCGACTGCAGCTCGGAGGGAGGAGAGGTGATCCCGGGGTGAGAGCCGGCGGGTTTGAAGCAGTGTGTCTTCAGTTCACAACCTGCTTCCCTGTTGACACGCTGTGTGATCTGAGGTGAACGCCTTAATCTCCCTCGGCCGCAGTTATTCTGCTCTAAACATTGGAGGAAAAAAGCACGCACATCAACTACTATAAAATAATGAAAAGGAAACGTGCCTAAACGAGTTTCAACTCGAGACGAAGTCACAACCTGATGCAGCATCACTGTATCCCACTTTGCGGATTAGTGCTGCTCGGGTATTTACCACATCGATCGTCCTTGGTGGCCTTATCACGAATTGGACGGCATCCCGACTGGGGCCCACGTTTAGTAGTGCTATCGTCCACCTGTCTGGCAGTATTACCGCCGGATCACGGGTTGGGTGGTGACCTTATTCCCCATTGGGTGAGTAATTTTCAGCACAATTACTGTGCAGCCATTTTCCTGCTGAGTTTACCCCAGCTCTGAGCTGGGGTTAAAGTCGCCCGGCTCGAGATGGGTGGAGCGGTAAATGCAGTAGTAACATTGTTACTGCTGTATTTAAGTACTACTGCCCAACTCGTGATGAGGCCAGGGCGAACTTTACGGCCACGAGGAAACGGTGAACTTAAAGAGATCACTTTTTGTAGAAAGAGCATCCCTAGCACGACGCCCTCTACAGAGAACAGTATTGTAAGTGGGGCATGGGCGAAAGTGGATTACAGATTAGAGGTGTGGAAGGTCTGAACGTATAATGTTCCCACTACTCTGTGGCACACTGTAGGATCTGTTTTTGAAAATATACATTACATTACAACACACATCTCCAGTTAACAAAGTGGCCAAACTCTTTTGTGATTTCAAGAAGTTGGGGGGGAGGGGGTGGGTGTGTGTGTGTAAGGTGTAAGTCCAATGTTACCCCATTTGTGCATTTTAACACCTCAAATTCATAAATGAGATGCATATTAAAATGTTGAGAAAACAGAAACCTTCCCTTGCACCTGTTTGAACATGCAAAGGGTTCTTGAGTGGGGCATTCCTGAAAGGATGGTGAGCTAAAGACTTTGGTTGAGACTCTAACCGAGGATATAGGCTGGTACAGAGAAACTCCCAGGATCCGCCTTGTTTGTGCATATTAAGTAGCTTTGGGTTTTCACCTTAGGTTTCTAGGGTCCAGATGTGAAACACTTGCTCACTATTCTTAGAGACGCACAGCTCCACCTCACTGATGAGTCCCAACCAGGCTGAAACACGTGTATGGGGTTGCTGGTGGTACTGTTGTTCAGAAGAGATGTGCCCGTCATTTCGGCGCTGGACTGCACTTGGGCAGGACAGAGACTGATATGCAGTGGACATTTCTCTACTGTGAAAGGATGTTGAGCTAAAGACTGGTGTAGACTCTAAGCCTGGATATAGGCTGGCAGAGAGAAACTCCCAGGGCGGCTCTTGTGTATGCATATTAAGTAGCTTTGGGTTTTCACCTTAAGTTACTGGGGTAATCCAGACATGGAAACCTTACTCACTATTCGTATAGAGGCAGAGCTCACTTCACTGACGAGGCCCAACCGGGCCGAAATACGTGTCTGGGGTTGCTGTTGATACTCTTGTTCAGAAAAGAATTGCCTGGCGTTACGGTGCTGGACTGCCCTTGGGCGGGACAAAGACTGATATGTAGTATACATTTCTCTTGCGTGAAAGGATGGTGAGCTAAAGACTCTGGATGAGACTCTAAACTAGGATATAGGCTGGTAGAGAGAAACTCCCAGGACTCGTCTTGTTTCTGCATATTAAATAGCTTTGGGTTTTCACCTTAGGTTACTCGGGCAATCCAGATGTGGAACCCTTGCTCACTATTCTTAGAGGCACACTGCTCTACTTCACTGATGAGGGCCAACCAGGCTGAAACAGGTGTCTGGGGTTGCTGTTGGTACTCTTGTTCAGAGAGAATTGCCCATCATTCCGGTGCTAGACTGCACTTGGGCAGGACAATGATTGATATGCAGTGGACATTTCTCTTCTGTGAAAGGATGGTGAATTTAAGACTCTGGTTGAGACTCTAACTCGGGATATAGGCTGGTAGAGAGAAGCTCACAGGATCACCCCTCTTGTTTGTGCATATTAAGAAGCTTTGGGTTTTCACCTTAAGTTACTAGGGCAATCCAGATGTAGAACCCTTGCTCACTATTCATAGAGAGGCACAGCTCCACCTTACTGACCCAGTGCAACCAGGTCGAAACACGTGTTTGGAGTTGCTGTTTGTACTCTTGTTCAGAAGATAATTGCCTGGCATTTCTGTGCTGGACTGCCCTTGGGCAGGACACAGACTGATATGTAATGGAAATGTATCTAATGTGAAAGGATGGTGAGCTAAAGACTCTGGTTGAGACTGCATATTAAGTGGCTTTGGGTTTTCACCTTAAGTTACTAGGGTAGTCCACATGTGGAACCCTTGCTCCCTATTTTTAGAGAGGCACAGCTCCACATCACTGATTAGGCCCAACTGGGCTGCAACACATGTCTGGGGTTGCTGTTGGAACCCTTGTTCAGAAGAGAATTGCCTGGCATTTTGGTATTGGACAGTCCTTGGGCAGAACAATGACTGATATGCAGTGGAAATGTCTCTTCTGTGAAAGGATGGTGAGCTAAAGACTCTGGTTGAGACTCTAACCTGGGATATAGGCTGGTAGACAGAATCTCCCAGGGCCCCCCTTGTTTGTTCATATTAAGTGGCTTTGGCTTTTCACCTTAACTTACTAGGGTAATCCAGATGTGTAACCCATGCCCAGTATTCTTAGGGAGGCACAGCTCGACCTCACTGACGAGGCCCAACTGGGCCGAAACACGTGTCCGAGAATGCTGTTGGTACTCTTGTTCAGAAGAGAATTGCCTGCCATTTCGGTGCTGGACTGCTCTTATGCAGGACAATGACTGATATGTAGTATACATTTCTCTTGTGTGAAAGGATGGTGAGTAAAGACTCTGGATGAGACTCTAAACTAGGATATAGGCTGGTAGAGAGAAACTCCCAGGACCCCTCTTGTTTGTGCATATTAAATAGCTTTGGGTTTTCACCTTAGGTTACTAGGGTAATCCAGATGTGGAAACCTTGCTCACTATTCTTAGAGACAAACTGCTCCACTTCACTGATGAGGGCCAACCAGGCTGAAACAGGTGTCTGAGGTTGCTGCTGGTACTCTTGTTCAGAAGAGAATTGCCTGTCATTTCGGTGCTAGACTGCACTTGGGCAGGAAAGAGACTGATATGCAGTGCACATTTCTCTTCTGTGAAAGTATGGTGAGCTAAAGACTCTGGTTGAGACTCTAACCCTGGATATAGGCTTGTAGAGAGCAACTCCCACACCCCCCTTGTTTGTGCATATTAAGTAGCTTTGGGTTGTCACCTTAAGTTACTGGATTAATCCAGACATGGAACCCTAGATCACTATTCTTAGAGAGGCAGAACTCTACCTCACTGACGAGGCCCAACCAGGCCGAAAAACGTGTCTGGGGTTGCTGTTGATACTCTTGTTCAGAAAAGAATTGCTTGGCGTTACGATGCTGGACTGCCCGTGGGCAGGACAAAGACTGATATGTAGTGGACATTTCTCTTGTGTGAAAGGATCGTGAGCTAAAGACTCTGGATGAGACTCTAACCCTGGATATAGGCTGGTAGAGAGAAACTCCCAAGACGCTGCCTTGTTTGTGCATATTAAGTAGCTTTGGGTTTTCACCTTAAGTTGCTAGGGTAGTCCACACGTGGAACCCTTGCTTACTATTCTTAAAGGGGCACAGCTCCACATCACTGATGAGGCCCAACAAGGCCAAAACATGTGTCTGGGATTGCTGTTGGTACTCTTGTTCAGAAGAGAATTGCCTGGCATTTCGGTGCTGGACTGCTCTTGGGCAGGACACAGACTGATATTTAGTGGACATTTCTCTTTTGTGAAAGGATGGTGACCTAAAGACTCTGGTTGAGACTCTAGCCCAGAATGTAGGCTGGTAGAGAGAAACTCCAAAGACCCCCTTTTTTGTGCATATTAAGTAGCTTTGGAATTTCACCTCATCTTACTAGGGTAATCCAAAGTTGGAACAATTGCTCACTATTCGTACAGAGAGGCACAGCTCCACCTCACTGATGCGGCCTGGTCCTGGAAAAAAACATCTGTCCCCACAAACATGCCTCTGCACCAGCAGGCACCCACTAAAGAAATATAGACCACAAGCCCCCTAACCTTGCACCTCTTTTTATGTGGTGGGTGTGTGCCCCTAACCTGTGTGCCACTCCAGCTCCTCCCCCAACACTAATCCCATTTGCAGCCATATATTCTCCTTGTACTAAAAAACAATAAGAACACCCCTAATACATCTAAGGAAACACTTGATGAATGTGATACTGAAATACTGTGCTAGATAAGACACCTGGACCCATGTATCCTTACTTTATTGTTCAGGTCAAACATTTAATCATCTAAATATATTGCATTTTGGGATTTAAGAATTGTATTAAAGTGTGTGTGGCCGCAAGGGCAAATGTTAAACGGCATGAATCACAGCAAACTAGATATCGTCTGACCCCGCACCCCTCCAAGGTGAGCCCAGCTGACCAGCGTGCTCTACGAAGCTGCCAGTTTAGTACCAACCAATCTAGGAGCACCAACCCTACAGCATTGATACTGTCCTATCCCCTTTGTCCAATGATCACGACTTTATGTATCCCCTATAGTGCATGTCATAGATGAAACTTTTTTGTAATATAACATGTATTTTTGTTGTTTGGGCAGAGCGCTCTGGGGGTAGCAGAGTCCTCTGTGTGCCCCATTCTAACTAAAGTATTTTCTTTTACCTCACTTGCACTTGGCCCTGGTCTCATTCCCTACTGAGGTGTGTCCACTAGTGTCTATTATTTGGTTATTTCACTGAAATTTTGGGGAATGCCAGCTTTCACATTACATTGGTGATTTTCTACTCTGTGAAATTATGTAGTGACAACGGTGAAATTGTAGTGGCTAAGTGAGTAGGATTTCATAGTATATGGGTCTTTTTTATACAGCAAGACTTTTACGGTCATGTAATTGTTGGTAGTCATTTAGAAGTAATAATGAACAATCATATTTGGCATTTTTCCAATTTGCTTGCAAAGGGTGTAGTTTGGAAGTACAGGAATCTACAGGTTCCATGCTATGTAAGGCAATTTGTTGTTATGCAATGCACTGACATAGAGAAATGTACAATGCATGGGGGTGCATAGTGGTTTGTGGGAAACAGTAGTATGGATGAGGTTTGCTAACATGGTTTTCTGGGTCTGTTTAGGCGACATGGCCATTGAAGTTTAGTGCAGTGAGCATGGTCAGTGAAGGGAGGAAACACATGTTGATAGGTTTTGATGATTTGTAGTAGTAGTGATTAATTTGTAAGTGAAATGTAGGATAGTGGTTCTGGCTATTGTCCCAATTATAGTTGAATAGATAGTAACAAACAAGTGAGGCATTTGACATTACATGTTATTGGATGACGATGACTAAGAAGGACTTATTAAATGTGTGTTAGGAGGATGAAGGTTGTGACAGAGCACAGTTATGTGAGTAGTAGAGTGAATGTTGTCTATCTGGAGTTGACCTATAGCAGTCCATAAGCAGAGGGTGGTTTGGTGTGAAAAAACTGACGCTGGGTGGAGTAACTTTCTTTTTGCTCTTGATATCTTTGTCATGAATGGTTTATGTATATATTTTTTATTGCATGTATGCCTTATTAAGAATTTCTATGTTATGTATGAAATGGGTAGTGTGGTTTATAAGATTAGCTCACTTTTCATTTAGGTTTATCATTGAAAAATGTATGGTTTCAAACGCAGATATATTAGAAGTTGGCACAGTTAATGGCCAGTTGCACCTCTGTTTCCTTTCAGGGCATGTGGTGGTTTAATGTTTTATAGTTGGCATTGCAGGTAGACCAAATGGATGACATTCCAGCATATGTTGTGTCAGGTTATCTACATCATGTTTTTTCTAAATCCTGTTTTCTCTGTTATGGCATGTATTGGGTTTTGACATATTACACCCTTTTGTTCCGGATGTGATGTGGATGTCGATTTGTTATGGTATGTGAGAAATGGGTAATGTGGTGTATATGTCAAATTAATGGGGTTGCATAGTGTGTTGGGGAAACATTATTATTGATGAGGCTTGTTGAGAACGTTTTCTGGGGCTTGTTAGGGCATATTGCCATTGAAACTTTAGTGTAGTGGGGATGGACCGTGAAGGGAGTACAAATATTCTTATATGTTTTTGTTGATTAGCAATAGTTGTTATTGGTTTGTAGGGGAAAGGCAGGATAGTGAATTACGCTATTGTGTTGTGCTGAAATGGGTGGAATCAGCAGACATAGTTAATTGTGCATGCTTTATGTTGAGGATGGCTAAGAAGGACTATTTACAAGGGAGCTGGGAGAATCAAAGGGGTAGTAGGACTTAGTTATGTGAACACTAATATACTTAAAGGTGTGTACTTGGAGTTGTCATTTCGCTGTTAAGTAGAGGTTTGATAGGCATGTTATGGTGCTAATAGGGGACTTAGCCATTGAAACTGCAGTGATAGTGGGGTTGGGTAGTGGAGGGAGGGTGGACCTGCTGATATGTTTTGTAGAGTAGTAGTAGTCATTTTATTTTAAAGGTTCCTTTTTTAATGATGGTGGCCAATTTGGAACTGTTTTTTAATGTTTGCTGTCATCTGAAAAGGGAACAGGTGTCTTTATTAATTAAATCATGGTGGTATATTTTTTTTCTGGTGGCAGGTGTATTACCTTTAGTATGTATCTTCTCAGGAATAAAAAAAAAGAAAATTATCTGCAGGGTTGTGAATAACCAATACACTTGCACTGACAGGCACACACAAGCTTTTGTGAGTGTCTTGTTTTGCTTGGCCTTACAAATCCTGGGTTGGTGAGCCCTTAACCCTTTAAGTGCCATGGGTATTTCTCCCCAGTGCCAGTGCCTTTTTTGGTGATTTTGGTATGTGGCCATTCAATGGCTTGTAACTTTTTTTGTTAAATGAGATATCTTGGCCAAATGTGGCTCCTTTTTTCCCACATGTAGGCGGTCGTAATGCCACCCAGGAATCCCAGGTTGCTGTAGGAGGGTGAGAGAAAATAAGGAAAAAGTGCAAAAATTTTGGGTTTTTTCAAAAAATGCCAATAAAATGATGTACAAAGAAGCCTGTGGTTTTCGCCTTGTAAGAGCTAGGAACAAATGGTTTGCAGTGCTGAGTTCCCCAATTTCGTGGCTTTCAGGAACAGGTTGAGTGGAAATGGAAAAAAAATATTTTGATGTGGTTATCAACCGTTTTGTGAGAGGTAGGCGATTTTTGCCATTTTTGCCAATTGGACATGCATGGATGGAATGGAAGAAAAGGGCAGGAAAGCCAAATTGGAGGACAGAAAGGCATATATTTCTGAAAAGTAGACAAAATTCCAAGTTTAGGAAGGGGTGATTTGCATAGGTCAGGCAACAACTAGGTAGGGGAAACTGCCATTGAATGGGAGAAAAGCGGGAAAATGACTGAAAAAAAAGGTATGTGTTGGACATGGTTGGCTTGGTATGGCAATGGCTTCTATGAATTTTGAGAAAAGCAATGCTCCGCTACATTCCCCCGACTCTTGCAGTTAGGAGAGCATACAATTTTTGTAGTGTTTTTACAAAACAAGCAATACCACAAGCCAAACACTGAGCCTTGGTACACAGGAGTTTTACGCTCACGGCCTGACCAGACGCACTTAGCATGTGTAAATTGGGAAAACCAATGTGGTGAGGAACGGCAAGCATACATTTTTTGAAAGAGCACAGGCAGACCTTTTCAAGGGTAGGTGACTTGTGCAGGTTACAAAAGTGTATGGTGGCTAAAGCAGCGACTAAATGTAGGTCACATTTGGGAAAAGAAAGGGTTGTGAGACAAAGGGCACCAGCAAATGGGTCAAAACGTTATGAAAACCACACAAACACAACACATGGCCTACCGTCACGCGTTCCCACAGGTGTCCCGGTGAAAATGGTACCTCACATGTGTGGGTGCACCTACCTGGCCGCCAAGGGGAAAGCCTAAAACACAAGTAACCCCAAGTCTGTTTTCAGAGCGAAATCTCAGACATTCTGCCGACCGGCACAACGTACAGATATGGGCCTCGGGTGTCCAAGCCACCGAGGAAAACAGGGAACCCCATGCATTTCTGAAAAGAGGACACCCGTGGGAATACGCAGAGGTATGATTTGCGCACATCGCCCCAGAATTTTTTACCCAGACAGCCCTGCAGTCCGAAATGTCAGGAAAAAAACACTTTTTCTGCACATTTTGCTCGACGCACCCATCAAAACACGCCCCCAACAAAACATGGCCTACTGTCACGCGTTCCCACAGGTGTCCCGATGAAAACGGTACCTCACATGTGTGGGTGCACCTACCTGGCCGCCAAGGGGAAAGCCTAAAACACAAGTAACCCCAAGTCTGTTTTCAGAGCGAAATCTCAGACATTCTGCCGACCGGCACAACGTACAGATATGGGCCTCGGGTGTCCAAGCCACCGAGGAAAACAGGGAACCCCATGCATTTCCGAAAAGAGGACACCCGTGGGAATCCGCAGAGGTATGATTTGCGCACATCGCCCCAGAATTTTTTACCCAGACAGCCCCGCAAAGTCCGAAAAGTCGGGAAAAAAACGCTTTTTCCGCACATTTCGCTCGATGCACCCATCGAAACACGCCCCCAACAACACATTGTCTACCGTCACACGTTCCCACTGGTGTCCCAATGAAAATGGTACCTCACATGTGTGGGTGCACCTACCTGGCCACTAAGTGGAAAGCCTAAAACACAAGTAACCCCAAGTTCGTTTTCAGAGGGAAATCTCAGACATTCTGCCGACCGGCACAACGTACAGATATGGGCCTCGGGTGTCCAAGCCACCGAGGAAAACAGGGAACCCCATGCATTTCCGAAAAGAGGACACCCGTGGGAATCCGCAGAGGTATGATTTGCGCACATCGCCCCAGAATTTTTTACCCAGACAGCCCCGCAAAGTCCGAAATGTGGGGAAAAAAACGCTTTTTCCGCACATTTCGCTCGATGCACCATTCGAAACACGCCCCCAACAACACATGGCCTACCTTCCCGCATCCCCACACGTGTCCCGATGAAAATGGTACCTCACATGTGTGGGTGCACCTACCGGGGGCGCAAAAGGAAAAGGGTAACCGACTGGGAACCCCAAGCCATTCGCCACTGCCCATTTTGTTCATGTGGGCAACCTACAGATTTGGACCTAGGGTGTCGAAGCCAGCAAGGGAAACAGGGAACCCCATGCATTTCCCAAAAGAGGACACCCGTGGGAATCCACAGAGGTCTGCCTTGCGCAAATTGCCCCAGTTTTTATTAGCCACAATCCCCGACAAAGTGTGATATTTGGTGGGGAAAAAACACAATGTTCACTTTGTCTGGGGTTCTGGGTAAAAAATTCGGGGCCGCTTCGCGCAAGTCAGACCTCTGTGCATTCCCACGGGTGTCCTCTTTTGGGAAATGCATGGGGTTCCCTGTTTTCCTTGCTGGCTTCGACACCCTAGGCCCAAATCTGTAGGTTGCCCACATGAACAAATTGTGCTGTGGCGAAAGGCTTGCGGTTACCAGCGGGTTACCCTTTTCCTTTTGCGCCCCCGGTAGGTGCACCCACACATGCGAGGTACCTTTTTCGTCGGGACACCTGTGGGAACACGAGAAGGTATGACATCTGCTGTTGGCGACGTGTTTCGGTGAGTGGACACAGGGAACTGTCTCTGAAATTGGCCGGAAATGAAGACAATTCTCAGACATTTCGCTCTGGCCACCCACCGAAACACACCGCCAACAACACGTGGCTTACCTTCCCGTGTCCCCACATGTGTCTCGATGAAAACGGTACCTCACATGTGTGGGTACACCTACCGGGGGCGTAAAAGGAAAAGGGTAACCCACTGGGAACCCCAAGCCTTTCGCCACTGCCCATTTTGTTCATGTGGGCAACCTACAGATTTGGGCCTAGGGTGTCGAAGCCAGCAAGGAAAACAGGGAACCCCATGCATTCCCCAAAAGAGGACACCCGTGGGAATCCACAGAGGTTTGACTTACGCAAATCGGCCCAGAATGTAATACCCAGAACCACCAGCAAAGACCCACATGGGAGAAGGGTGCCCAAGGCCAGGGATATTACTGCCGACTTTGCTGGAGCCATGGCTGCCCTGCGTTACAGCTTCTCCCCACCAAGGAGTCTCGGCAGTGTGCCAATACTTCCCCGAAGGGAAAAGCTGTAATGCAGCCCAGCCGCAACTCCAGGACAGTTGGAGGTGATCTGCCCAGACGGGCCATTCCCACCCACACCACCAACAATCCAGCCCCAGTCTCACCCACCCCACTGACAGTGGGCCCTAACCATAGAATAATAAAAAACAGTACTCACATAACGTTGCAGCTGCTCGGGTAGAAAAAGCTGTAAACAAAACAAAGAACATGTGTTACCTACGGTCATACCAGCAAAATGTAGCCCTCCCCGGGGGCAGATAAGGGGGGGGGGCTGTCCTGCACTCCTCCCTGGGCTCAGATGTCCGTTCCTAGGAGCAGATATCTGGTCCCAGGGAGGGCTGCATGACTTGGCACCCACTCCATTGCGGGTGGGGGGAGGGGGTCAACGCCCCATCCCATTAGAAAATTCCCTGACCCTTTGGGGTGCCCCAACGCCCCCCCCCCCCTAAAAAGCGTTCCACCATTTTCATTTTTTTCCTTTGGTAACCCAACTCCCCTTGGTGCAGAGGGTCACATTGGTGTGCCAATCTGGCACCGGGGTGCCCAAACCTTACTGCCCCACCCACTGGGGGGACCTGTCCCACCATTTTTGGGGGCCCTCTCCCCCCCCCACCCCAAATGGGTGGCAGGGACACCTCATGCAGGCCTCCCTGGGCCTCCTACAAACGGCTGCGTGAGGTACACCCCACCTCCATTTGGGGTGGGGGGGGAGAGGGCCACCACAAAAGGTGGGTCAGGACCCCCAATAGATGGGGCAGTAGGGTTTGGGCACCCTGGGGTCAGATTGCCACACTAATGTGGCCATCTGCACCAAGCGAAGTTGGGTAAACAAAAAAAATAATACAAATTCATAGGCTGCTTTTTAGGGGGGGCTGAGGGGCACCCTAAATTGGCAGCAAATGATGTACTGCAACGGGGGGTGACCCTCACCCCCTCCCCCACCCCAAATGGAGGGCCCCACCTCATGCAACCATCCCTGGGGGCAAATATCTGCTCCTGGGAAGGGGCATCTGATCCCAGGGAGGGATGCAAGAGGTGGGCCCCCCTATCTGCCGCCAGGAAGGGTTGCATGAGGTGGGGCCCTCCATTTGGGGTGGGGGGGCTGAGGGCCACCCTCCGTTGCAGTACATCATTCGCTGCCAATTTAGGGTGCCCTCAGCCCCCCATAAAAAGCAGCCTATGAATTTGTAATATTTTTTTTGTTTACCCAACTTCGCTTGGTGCAGATGGGCACATTAGTGTGGCAATCTGCTCCCAGGGTGCCCAAACCCTACTGCCCCATCTATTGTGGGTCCTGCCCCACCTTTTGTGGTGTCCCTCCCCCCCCCACCCCAAATGGGTGGCAGGGACACCTCATGCAGTCCTCCCTGGGCCTCCTACAAACGGCTGCGTGAGGTACACCCCACCTACATTTGGGGTGGGGGGGAGAGGGCCACCACAAAAGGTGGGGCAGGACCCCCAATAGATGGGGCAGTAGGGTTTGGGCACCCTGGGGGCAGATTGCCACACTAATGTGGCCATCTGCACCAAGCGAAGGTGGGTAAAAAAAAAAAATAATACAAATTCATAGGCTGCTTTTTAGGGGGGGCTGAGGGGCACCCTAAATTGGCAGTGAATGATGTACTGCAACGGGGGGTGGCCCTCAGCCCTCCCCCACCCCAAATGGAGGGCCCCACCTCATGCAACCCTCCCTGGGGGCAGATAGGGGGGGGCACCTCTTGCATCCCTCCCTGGGGTCAGATGCCCCTTCCTAGGAGCAGATATCTGCCCCCAGGGAGGGTTACAGGGGGTGCCCCCTTTCTACTTCGGTTGGGGGGCACACCCCCCTTTCATTCAGTAAAAAATCCATGGTGGCTAGTGGCCCCCACCCCTTTCCCCACCCCCTTTTGCCATAATTTCACTTTTATTTTTTTTACATTTCCTTGGGGCAGATGGTCAGCCATCTGCCCCAGGGTTCACATGCATGTGCCCCCATGCTTTGGGGGCCGGGAGGGGGAGAGGACTGCTTACTTGAAGCAGCCCCCTCCCCCCCACCTCACAAACGGATCAATGGTGTTCTAGTGGGTTGCTGGTCACGGATCGAGCGCCCTGCGCCTGATCCTCGACCAGCAATGCCTCATATGTGGTGTCCTTGGAAAGGGGAGAAAGTCCCCTTTCCGGGGACACCACTTTTTGATCAATCCCTGGTGGTCCAGTGGGCCCCAGGGCCCCAAACCCCCTCCCACCTCCCACCTCCCCTCGATTTTGTTTTGCTTTTATTTATTTTTATTTTCACCCCTGGGGGCAGTGATTATCTGCCCCAGGGGACTCTGGCACCGTGGCCCCATGCCTTGGGGCCACTGGGGGAGGGGGGCCGCTTACCTAGTAAGCAGCCCCCCGTCCCCCTGCGTCACAAATGGATCTGCGTTGATCCACTGGCATTGCTGTCCGCGGATCGCAGGCCCTGCGCCCGATCCGCGGGCAGCAATGCCTCATATGTGGTGTCCTTCGAAAGGAGAGAAAGTCCCCTTTCCAGGGACACCACTTTTTATCCATCCCTGGTGGTCCAGTGGGCCCCAGGGCCCCAAACCCCCTCCCACCTCCCCTCGATTTTTTGTTGTGTTTTTTATTTTTTATTTTCACCTCTGGGGCAGTGATTATCTGCCCCCAGGGGTCTCTGGCGCTGTGGCCCCGTGCCTTGGGGCCACTGGGGGAGGGGGGCCGCTTACCTAGTGAGCATCCCCCCCTCCCCCTGCGTCACAAATGGATCTGCATTGATCCACTGGCACTGCTGCCAGCGGATTGGGCGCCCTGCGCCCGATCCGCGGGCAGCAATGCCTCATATGTGGTGTCCTTGGAAAGGGGAGAAAGTCCCCTTTCCAGGGACACCACTTTTGATCCATCCCTGGTGGTCCAGTGGGCCCCAGGGCCCCAAACCCCCTCCCACCTCCCTCCATCACTCGAATTATTATTATTATTTTTTTTTTTTATTTCACCCCTGGGGGCAGTGATCATCTGCCCCCAGGGGTCCCTGGCGCTGTGGCCCCATGTTTTGGGGCCACGGGGGAAGGGGCCGCTTACCTAGTAAGCAGCCCCCCCTCTCCCCGCGTCACAAATGGATCTTCATTTGATCTGTGACGTTGCTGCCTGCGGATCGAGGCGCCCTGCGCTCGATCCGCGAGCAGCAATGCCACACAATTGGTATCGTTGGAAAGGGGAGAATCTCCCCTTTCCAACGATACCTGCCTCGATCTCCGGCTTGAAATACAGCCGGAGATCGAGGCTGACAAAGAAGGGAACTCACCTTCTTTATCCACCGCAGCAGCCGAAAATGGCTGCTGCGGTGGATTTACTTTCAGTTTCACGCCGACGTGCGTTACGCACGCCAACGTGAAACTGAAGGTAATCCAGCCCCCTGTGTGGAAATCGAAATAATATTATACCTCCTATCGCATTGTTTGAATGTATGTTGCCCTACGCCAAGTTGTCTAAAACATCGTGTAAATAGATTCCGCGGCAAGGTCTTGACCTTAATGTATTGTGTAAATCGCCATCTTGGATTTAGCTGCCATTTTAGGTTCTCTTGTAGTGTGGAAGTCACCCTGAACAACAAAATGGAGGCCGAATGACATTTCGAGTGCGGTTCTGGCCGTTGTGACCTCCGCACACATGAATAAGTAATATGCCTGCAGGCCACTTGTTGGGGTCGCGAACTGAGACCTTGTCCTATCCCTGACCTATGTGTAAATGAACAACTGTATCAGCGGAACTGATCAAATGCATACATTATGGGATCGACCTGGCAACGAACTCTAGGCCTGGTTCTGAGAATGGTTAACCCGCGAGGGGGTTTGCCATAGTTGGATAAAAAAGTATAAAACCCTGAGTATCCCAATGTACGGTCTCTCACACTAACACGGCGAACTACCGTTGATGGTTCGTTCTGTTACTCTGAGGGCCGAATAGTTATCCGTATGTCAATTGACTTTTGGTAATTGTTGTATCTTTGAATAAAGCGCTTTGTATGTCCTTTGTAACCTGTGTTGGTGTGTTTCCTTTAGACTTCCCGGCCTCATATCAATTTTTCTGTTCCACAGTTGGCGCCCGAATAGGGACCCTCAAGATTGATGCCGGATCATTGAAGGTTGACGCAGACTATCGTACCGGGATCGGACGGTGTGATTCTGCGGGCCCGACCGATCGAGATGCAATACCTCGGCAGCGCTGCACGATCCGATCCTTGGACGATAGTCGTGTTGTCTGACACGGCATCTTGACGAGGGTCCAATTTTGAGGCGGGCAGATTTGCCGAAACCACCAAACACAAGGTAAAATTCGTTAGGTAAGTTCTTGGTAAACCGTACGGTCCTCCTTAGGTTTGGTCAGGTGCAGTCGTGACCCGGCTCTTAATTTAACCCTGACAATTTGAATTTGGCGTATTGTATCTGCAGACACAATTATTGAACCAGGTAACACCAATTTTTTGTGAAATGCCTGGGAAATTGTCTAGCTGTTTTAGGGCTCTGTTCCGCAGCGATCGACAATCTTTGGAATTTAGCCGCCCGGCACCACAGGAGGGGTCGCCGGCGTGTACTATGTACTGTAAGTATGGCATTGGAAGTATCGTATTTAATGATATTTGGCACAGACAGACCAGACATGCCTCCGAATTTCAGTGGCCAATCAACGGTAGTTTTGAGATCCCCCGTATTGAATACTTAGAATCGATCTTGTTAAAGAAAAAGGCTAGACCAGCAGCCTTTGATGTGTTACAAAATTGGAAGAAAGAAGCATTACAGCAGCTTAAAAGTAGCGATAAACATGCACGTCGTCATAAATCAAACGCTGAAAAAGCATTATTACATGATAAAGAAAAGCGGTCAGAATTAGTTAAAATATGGATAGAGCCTTTTCACTCGGAGTCCAAAAAATGTACCCCTCTAAAGATTTCCATGTTTCTGAGGAGTTTATTGAGAAGTTATTAAATGAACGCAGGCCCGATGCCTCAGTGCCACCTCCGTATGCTCCTGTTTTGGGCGCTCTGCCCATTCCTGATGTTGTTCCTGTTGTTATTCCTGTTCCCCCTGTACAGCCTATTGTTCCTGATCCTTTGGTTGTTGTTCCTCCGCCTATCGCACCGCCCCTTCCCCCTGCACCGATAGTTGCACCTTTGTTAAATTTACCTATACCTCCATTCCCGAGTGGCCCTGTATTGACTGAAGTCGATTCAGGTGCAGGGTCAAAGATTGTGACTCGTAGTACTGTTTCTGCAGATAAGAAACAGGAATTGTTTGCATGGGCTAAGCATTGCATGGAGAAAGGTGATCAAGCTAATGTTTTTTCTACATTATCTAATTTGAATAGTTTTCCTGAGAAAAATGTTTTTATCGAAGGTTTGGGGACTCATTTGTGTGTGATGTGGGGTAGATTACAAAATTCGGATCTTCCACAAGGGGTGAGAGATCTGAATGCTTTGGCACTTTCGAGGGACACAGAGCAGAAAGTATATGGGCATGTTGAAAGATTGTTTGAGTTTAGGAAAGACTTTGAAAAATCACGAGATGAGGATGATGAGGACGATAGAATATATGTACAGAAACGGTTCCTTCTGTGCCGAAGAGCGGCACCTGAGGAAGTACGAATTTGTACCAAAGATGCGGTTCGATGGATCTCGGATTCATCGAAACCGCCAGACGAAGTGTATGACACGTATAGTCAGTATACAGTAGAAATGCAAAGAAAGGTAATTCAGGTGATGGTTACAGCACCTGCAAGAGGAATGTGTAAGGAAGAGGGTTAGTTGCCCTATAGAATTATTGGGGATTTGTAAAAGGGCTTTTTCGCCCGACACTTCTACAGCTGCCTTAGCGCTCGACCTGGCTCTATTACTTAGTAAGCGGCCGGAGGTACCTATATCTCAGTTGCCTATGAGAGAGGTTCCTCCGACCTTTGTCCCGAAAGTTGAGATCCCCGCCAACACTGGGACTGGTGCCCCCGCTGTGGATATCCCTGCACATTATGTATCGCAATTTGTTCACGTCCCGTTTTCAAGACAGGAAGTGAACACAATTAGACAATCAGTTCCCGATATTAGGAAAAACCCGACGGGGTTTTACAAAGAAATAGAGTCCGTTTTACAGTCCTCTGTGTTCACCTTGAGTGACATTGACTTGTTATTCCCTGTACTCCTACCTGTAGATGTATGGAAACAGGTTCGGACAATAGACGATGTGCCGGGACTGGGAGATACGTGGGCAAATATGATTAGGATTGATGGAGAAAGACCAGCTGGTGAGAAACCGCCACAGGTAATACTTACTTTACCTGATAGGATTGTCGCTAAACTAAAAACTATAATTCCAGAGAAGAGGATTATTTGGGACAAGCTTACGGCCTGTGTCCAAGGGAAAACTGAAGGCGCCACCAAATTTTTTAATAGATTCGAGCAGGTATTTTCTGACTTCAGTGGACAGGATTTAGGTACAGAGTCGGGGAAGAGGTTGTTCGTGGACAAATTTGTACGTGGATTGTTACCTGACATCCAGTCACAAATTATGTCCTCTGAGAGCGCTTGGCAGGCAAAATCTCAATCTGAGGTTTTGCACATGGCTCAGTATTATGAGAACCGTGTTAATAATGAAAAGGAGAAAATTGAAAAGAGAAAGGGAGATTTGAAAACCAAAGTTTTATTGCAGCAAATTGTTAGAAACCCCAGAGGAGGTACGATACAGACTAGAGGTCAGTACGTTCCAAAAGGAAATGCTCCTACGAGTACTGTGAATATTTATCAATGTGCTTATTGCCGCCAGGAAGGTCATTGGCGAGCACAGTGCCCTGTCCTTCGCCAGAGGTCAAACAGTGCGTTTGGGTGTATGGGTAGACAACCTAGGGGCCGCCTTGGAGCAGGGGGCCCTGACAGAGGTCAGCTTTTACAAGATTCTCAGCAACCTTTTTCACGGGAAAATCAGACCTCGAGTATGGACTCGAGAAACATATTTGATCACCCTTCTGCTGCCTACCTTTCTGAAGAGCTTCCTTCTGACGAGGCTCCATTTTATTAGGATTGCCCGAAGCAGGGTTTGGAACCTTTGCCTATTCCCGTTAATCAAAAAGGCCCCTACGTTGAATTATTAGTGGGGAATAGGAAACACCAGTTTTTGATTGACACTGGTGCTCCATTGATCATTCTCGGGTTCCAAACATCCCACTGTCAGGGCAAACAAATGTTTCCGTAGGGTTTTCTGGTGTACCAACTGTCTGCTGGTTTCTGCGCCGGTATCCGTTTCTTTGGGTCCCTTTACGGACCATTGCCCCTTTCTTCTCACTTCGAACTATGGAGAGAATTTGCTGGGGTTGAATTTGTTAAAGAAATTGAATGCAGTAATTCATTGTTCTTCGGATGGAGTACGGCTAACGGTTTCGCCACAGCAACTTCCTAACTCTCAGTTCTTGATTCGACCTTTACCTCCCGAGTTTAGCATTGTCCCGGAATGTTTGTGGGTGGTGGACGACAATGATGTCGGAGTGTTACAGATTGAGCCCGTTAAAATAGTCCTGAAACATGGGGTGAAACTGCCACGCATCCCGCAGTATAAAATATCAGTCGAAGGCGAACGTGCTTTAAAATGCATTGTCTCCGATTTTGTACATCGTGGGGTGATCGAAGAGATTACAGGTAGTTTGTGTAAGTCCGATCTTACCCGTATATAAGAAAGGCGACAATGCAATTCCATACCGGTTTATAATTGATCTTCGTGCTATTAACCGAGTGGTCGCCCCACAATTCCCAATTGTGCCTGATGTGACGACGATATTAACAATGATCCCTGCTACGGCTACGCACTTCAGCGTTGTGGATTTAAAGAACGCTTTCTTTAGTATCCCTATACATAAAGAAAGCAGATATCTGTTTGCGTTCACCTTGGGGGGACGCTCATTTACATTTACAAGGGCACCTCAAGGGTATACTGAAAGTCCTAGTATTTATAGTAGAGCCTTGAAAGAGCAGCTCGATACCCTTGAATTGCCACCTACTTGCACGCTGCTTCAATATGTTGACGATTTGCTTCTGGCTGCAGATTCTAAGAATGCCTGTAAAGAAGGCACTATATTGTTGCTTGTTCACCTAGCAAAAACGGTCACAAAGCTTCGCTTAAAAAATTTCAATATTGTTGTCAGGAGGTTGCCTATCTAGGCTACCTCCTGTCAAAGGAGGGGAGAAGATTGACACCTGAAAGAATAAAACCCATTTCTGGCATGTCTGTTCCAAATACACAGAAGGAAGTCAGAGCCCTGATAGGTATGGCTTCCTACTGTAGGTTGTGGATCCCGAATTTCGCACTAGTGGTAAAACCGATGTTGGCTTTGACGAAGAAGGGCATTTCTCTGCCACTGCCATGGGAATCGGAACATCAACGATCATTTGAGCTTCTCAAAACCGCGCTATGTTCGGCACCGGTTCTGGGTACTCCAAATTATGACAAGGCCTTTGTGTTGTTTGTGCATGAATGTGATGGATGTGCTTTGGCTGTGTTAACACAGGAACACGGAGGGAAGAATAGGCCGTGCGGCTACTACTCCTCCGCCCTTGATCCTGTCGCATGCGCTTTGCCAAGATGTTTGCGCGCTGTTGCTGCTGCTGCCGCGCCTGTAAAACAGAGTGAGGGAATGGTCCTAGGCCATGATTTGATTTTGATGGTACCTCACTCTGTTGACATTCTATTGAATAAAACCCAAACGCAACACCTCACCTCTGCACGGTTAACGAGGTATGAACTAATTCTGTTTGCCCCTCATATTCAAATTCAGAGGTGTTGTGTTCTTAATCCGGCTTAACTCTTACCTTTTCCGCAAAACACTGTTTGCGGTGACGAAGAATTACATGACTGCCTGTATACCACCGAACAAGAAACGAAGGGCAGGATAGATCTCACAGGTACTCCTTTGGATAATACAGAAGGGGAGCTGTTTTTGCGATGGCTCCTGCTTCAAACTTTCGAATGGTACATCTACAGCTGCCTATGCAGTTACTACATTGAGCAAAGTTGTCGAAACTAAGAGAATTTCGCATAACTCCGCACAGGCCGCAGAGATTATAGCGTTGACCCGAGCTTGTGAACTTTCCCGAGGGCGAAGAGTGAATATACATACTGATAGCCAGTACGCATTTGGGGTGGCTCACAACTTCGGAAAGCTTTGGTCGGAAAGAGGGTTCCTGACCTCACATGGGACCAAGATTCAGCATGGCCCCTTGATAGTGCAATTACTTTCGGCACTCTCACTCCCTAAACAGTTAGCGATCATGAAATGTGCAGCACATCGCAAGGTCATAGATGATGTAGGCAAAGGGAACGCTTTTGCGGATTTGATAGCCAGACAAACGGCCACAGACCTTAGCACGGATATGTATGCCTCGAGGGAAATGGGAGATGCTTGCATAATGGATGAAAGTATTGGGTCTGTGCGAGATATTCAAACTGATGCCACAATGGAAGAATCTAAAAAGTGGGCTGAAGGGATAGGGAAACTGGATGACGAAGGGTGTTGGGTGGACACATCCGAAGGGAAATGGTTGCTTCCTGATTCTTATGTATTGGCAATGGTTACGATGGCACACGGTCCTACGCATGTGTGTGCCCAGCAGATCACGAGAATGTTAGAACAGGTCTGGGTGAATGACAAGATTCTGGACACTGCAAAGAGGCATCTCCAGAACTGTATGATCTGCCTACAGCACAATGTGGGTAAGGGGACAGTGACTCCAAGGGGAAGTTTTGGGCCCCCTTCTGTCCCCTTTGAGGTTATACATTTTGATTTTATTGAAATGGAGCGATGTAATAATCTAAAATATGTTCTTGTAATGATTTGTGCCTTCAGTAAATGGGTCGAGGCTTTCCCCGTCAAAGATACTACCGCCATGACCACTGCAAAGATTATGGTAAAAGAATTCTTTCCTCGATTTGGGCTCCCGAGGATAATCTGGTCGGACAATGGTCCTCACTTTATCGCAGCAGTAATTTTGCAAATATGTGCAGCCCTATGTATTGAGAAACGATTTCATTCAGCTAGGCATCCACAAAGTGCTGGGTTGGTAGAAAGACACAACGGTATTTTAAAGAATAAACTTGCAAAAACATGTGCTGAAACCAAACTAAAATGGCCAGATGCTTTGCCTATTGTGTTATTAGCTATGCGTACCACACCTCAGACTAGAACTGGGCTTTCTCCATTTGAAGTAGTAATGGGGAGACCTGCTAACATTTGGGGTCTCCCAAAACCTAAAGCCCTGAGGGAGGTGGAAAATGTATTGCATGTAGACTACTGTAACCAGTTAACTAAAAACCTGTATTTCATCTACCACCAGGTGCATGCTGCTTTACCTGTACGGTTCACGGGCCCAGGACACTATATACAGCCTGGAAGTTAGGTCCTCGTGAAGGCCTACGAGAGGTCTTCCTGTCTCGCGCCTCGCTGGCGGGGACCCCATCAGGTATTATTGGTCACCAGGACAGCAGTGCGGGTGGCTGGAAAGAAGAACTGGATTCACGCGACGCACGTCAAGAAACTTCCTCACCCGACGCCACATGCTACAGAAGAAGCAGAACCCCTTGCTGATGCTACAGTCTCTGATCCTGGAGTAGCAAACAGCGCTGTGAGTGCGTCGGAGAAGTTCTCTGAGCATGAGGAGCTTGGGGAACAGTCCATTTTGTCTCCGCACTCTTTTGAAAAATCGCTTCCGGAAAACACTGTTTCGAGCTCTGCGACTTCCGTCGCCACCGAGACGTCGCTTCCCTCAGGAAGTGACGATACTTTGCTTCCGGACCACACAATTTTGGGTACCATCAGGTACAACCTTCGACCACGGAAATAGAACTACGGCATGAGTGTCGTGTATCTGGAAAAGGAAGTGATTGGAAAATTGTTTTGTTACGAGAAAGTTTTGTTGAACAAAAAGGGATTCTGCTGGCTAAGGTTGGGAAGGACTAAGAAATCACGCGACCGTAGTGTCGCCAGCAACGAACATTGGGGCCGTCGATCGAGGAACTACGATGCCTGCCACCTTCACCACTGCTCCCCGCACTGGACTTTTAGATAAGGGGGTGACCAAATCGAACAATGAACAATGTGCCTGGGCCCCGAAAACGTACTGTTGTGTTTTGATAATGATTATTGTTATTTTTGCAACTGCTGCTGTAGGACTTTGGTATTTCGAAGAAATCTATCCTTTGAAACTTTTATTACCGACCAAGATCGTACCAACTGTTTTGACTCCCTCTGTACACCTTCACACTCTGTCCCCTAGAGACTCCCAACATAGACAGAAATATCATAATAACACTCTGATGATAGTAATGAATGCTACTCATGCCATTTTTAATAAGAGTAATTGTTGGATTTGTACTCATTTACCGCAACATGGGAACAAGGGACTGGGATGGTATATACATCCTCTACCTTTAACAACTGCTTGCTGTGCCTCTCTTAAAGCACTATTTTTTGGCCGATGGAATGATAGCATCTCAGGGAACTTTGATGGAACTAATTTAAATGATTTTGAGAAACGTGAATTGACTCCCCTGGGATGCTCGCTTTTCGCAAATAGAAGTAAACCTAACGTCGCTTCTGTTAGGCCGTCTGGCAAACTATCTCTTCCTTTTCAAACTCTGATTTCCTTTAAAATGGCTCCGATAGGCAATAAGGACGCTGTACCTCCTTCTTATTCTGTAAATCATAGTCCTGACTCAGTTCCCTTCTGTGTACAGAGAAATGGCACTAGGCCAATGGGAGATTTTGAAGCTTGTAAAAATATTGTAAATTTAACTGGGGAAAACAGGCCTTTGTATGTAGGGGGACCTGTTTATTTTGTTTGTGGTAGTTTAGCATTTCCCTGGTTGCCCAAGGATTGGAGGGGAACTTGCTATTTAGGAATATTGTTACCCGGGGTATTTGTAGCTAGTACATTGGAGGTTTCTAAGGCTCGCCCACGACGAGACAACAATGGAGATACCCCTGGGCAAGTATTGGGGGACATAGCTAAATCGGTTGTGCCCTTTTGGGGACAAATAGCAAATTCAGAGAATATTAGGGGATTAGCAAGGGTACTGGAGAGAACGATCAACCGGACCACGGACATACTCTACAATATGACCTTAGAACAAAAGGCAATAAGATTGGTAGCACTTCAAAATCGGATGGCATTAGATGTCATCTTGGCAGAACGAGGTGGAGTATGCAAATTAGTGGGGTCCGCTTGTTGTGTTTTCGTTCCAGACTCCTCACCAACAATTTTTAAAGCAATTCAGAACTTGCATACTCTCAGTTCTGAAGTCCATATCCCTGTAGGAGACTGGAACCTTAGTACTTGGTTTTGGGATTCTTTGCGGTCTTGGGGTTGGAAAGTGCTTTCCGTAATTCTGGTTATTTTAGGGTTTCTGTTATTCCTTTGTTGTTGTTTTCAATGCCTCCCAAGTATATGTGGAATGATAGAGGGGTGTTGTGCTCAAGCAGTGAGCGCAATAGGGCATAAAATATATACCCCAGATACAGCATCTAAAGAGTTCATGTTACAAGAGGTTCTTATGAACGACCTTATGGCTATAGACATTACAGACAATGATGCGGAATCTATGGATGATAATACAAGGAGCTATTTTCGAAAGTATTAGGGATGATGTTTAGCACTTGGCATAGGCCAAAAGGAGGGTCTGTGGAAATCGAAATAATATTATACCTCCTATCGCATTGTTTGAATGTATGTTGGCCTACGCCAAGGTGTCTAAAACATTGTGTAAATAGATTCCGCAGCAAGGTCTTGACCTTAATGTATTGTGTAAATCGCCATCTTGGATTTAGCCGCCATTTTAGGTTCTCTTGTAGTGTGGAAGTCACCCTGAACAACAAAATGGAGGCCGAATGACATTTCGGGTGGGGTTCTGGCCGTTGTGACCTCCGCACACATGAATAAGTAATATGCCTGCAGGCCACTTGTTGGGGTCGCGAACTGAGACCTACCTTGTCCTATCCCAGACCTATGTGTAAATGAACAACTGTATCAGCGGAACTGATCAAATGCATACATTATGGGATCAACCTGGCAATGAACTCTAGGCCTGGTTCTGAGAATGGTTAACCCGCGAGGGGGTTGGCCAGAGTTGGATAAAAAAGTATAAAACCCTGAGTATCCCAATGTACGGTCTCTCACACTAACACGGCGAACTACCATTGACGGTTTGTTCTGTTACTCTGAGGGCCGAATAGCTATCCGTATGTCAATTGACTTTTGGTAATTGTTGTATCTTTGAATAAAGCGCTTTGTATGTCCTTTGTAACCTGTGTTGGTGTGTTTCCTTTGGGCTTCCCGGCCTCATATCAATTTTTCTGTTCCACACCTGGCAGTGAGGGGGGACCTCCCCCTTACATAGCCCGGGGGTTGGATTACAGTTTTGAGCGATCCCTGCTTTGCAGGGATCGCTCAAAACAAGGTGCCGAAAAGGATGAGCTATCTCGTCCTTGGCACTGCGTGTGCACTGTCAAGGACGAGATACCTCGCCCTTGGCACTTAAAGGGTTAAAGTCCATCTCCACCTGTTAGCCTGGGCTTGAAACCTATATTTTATATTGAAAATATAAAGAAAACACAATGTTTGAACTTCACCATCGAGAAAACAACAACACGCTATTAGAAAGTGTTGTCTTCAGCGAAGTAGAGTTAAACAGTATAATTTTTTAGTAGTGTTTTTAAATCTGTAGATGCAAATCCTGTAGATAATCCAACAATTTCTAGTGTTGAGGATAGTTTTTAAAATGGTGAACATTGCTGGAACCAATGTTTTTATTGAAAGTAAAAAAAAAGAAAAAAAATTCAAATGTGTTACCAGCTAGTAAAAAGAAATATTTTAAGAAAATAAATCTAGTGAATGTGCTATCAATTTGAAACAGAGGAATAAGGATATATATAACACAATATCACTCCAGAGTTTTTACCAATCTTTGTAGAAGGGTGAAACCAAAATCTAGATATGTGGTAAAATGTTTTTTGCAAAATAATACAATAGAAGTAATCATTAAGAAGGCTTTTGATATGAAAAGAAAATAGCTCATTTTCATGTTAAATACACCTAATAAATTGCTCAAGGTAACTTCACCATTCTATGCAAATATATAAACAGTTCATGTGCTTAAACCTGACAACTTTAGCGACATCTTTGGTGGAGAGTGGAAACACGCTTCTCATAATGAAAAGAGTTACATTCAAGGATAGAATGTTCCACTAGCCATTGATAAGAGTGGATGTAGCTATGAAGTCTGAAATGGTGTGATTTCTAAAAAAGACGTCATACAGTGTAATAATACGGAAATGGAAACTGTAGGTCAATCAAAAATGAAATGAAAGAAGGATTGTGAGGTATGCACTTGCAATTTTTTGTGCAATATTGATACATTTTCTTGTAAAGTTTTAAAGAGAATTTTGCAAGTATTGCACACAAGTGATATTGTTCAAAGACAAATCAAGATGGCACAAAAAATAGATGAGTGAGAAGTTTGTGAAAAAACAAGACTTTTGGGACGGCGGCAATAACGGTACTGCAAATTGTGGCACCGTTATTGACCCCGGTATCCCTTTGCGGGTCCCGTCCTTAACGCCTGGTAAAATCAGGTGTTAAGGAAGGACCCGCAAAGGGAACTCGTAGTACTTAATTTTCTCACCTGTATTTGTGTTGTTGAGAACCTCGCCTTGTAGCTTGTAAGCGTTCTTGCCTCTTTAGCCCAGCCAGATTAATTTCTATCTTATTCATTCTACCGCACATGCAAACTGATTTCTAACTATCCTGTGAATTTCGAGCGCCATATTGCTCATTTTTCAAGGTTTTCTCATTGTGTTTTGGCCTCCCATTCTGGTATGGAAAGTCGGAATTCATGTCTGATGTTTGCCTCTTATTTCGGACTCTTTGCTAGTCCTTTCCACCCACACACCACTTGGTCAGCAGGTGTTTGGGGGAGTGTTGCAGGGGGAGTGCATAACTTCAGTGCAATCTAAAGGTATAACATAGAGTGATCTTGCTTTCACCTCCACTTCTGTAACTGATGTTATAAAGTGAAAGTAATTGTATTATAAAATGTTCCTGTATAGTATCACCACTCTGGTGATTGCTGACCTAAATTTGATTTGTTTGATTTTGCATTTGAATTTTAAAAATATATACATATTTCATTATTACACACCGGCCTGGTTCATGGTCCATTGTGACATAGGGTGTTTGTCAAGGAGGGTGTGAGACGGGTTGGCCGCTATCTCAAAGCAGAATCCAAAATTTAAAAGCGTTTTTATTGTGCGCCACATCCCTTACCAGTGGAAAGATTCATGGTCTGGAGTGTGCTGTGTCTTTAAATCTGTTACACAGTGGGGGCTCGTTGCCGGGATTGAGATGAGTGTTTCCACCTGTGACAGCTTAACACAGCAGGCTGACCTAGAAAAATTAGTTAGGTTAGACTACTGGGTTACACTGTATAAGTGCCATCCCAAAATGTAGACCCTAAGTATCAGGCCTGTGTGTAAAATGAAAGTAAAATTAACCCTGAACTAAACAAAAAACAACAGAGTACAGATTTGTCCTTCTATCCATAATTTAATAAAGGAAGAACACTCTTCATAATGACCACAATGGAGATAAACATGGCTAGGCAGCACCTTCCATCTAAACTATTCATTAGAGGGGAATGGGCAGAGCAAGCTCAGTAAGTCTGGCAAGCCAACATGATGCAAAAGGTCACCTCCATGAGAATGGATGTGTGGCAGGACAGCTGTCTGTTACATCAAGCCTTGACTGAATTATATATGACTCTGAATATTAAAGATTAGCTTAAAATGGTCTGACTTACTGCCTACATATACCTCCACATGGGATTATTGAGGAGAAATATAAAGAAAATACAACCCTTGCCCAAAACCATTCTAAGCTCTTAAACCAAATCCAGGTGGAATTAAAACGAGTAGAAGGAAAATTGCCAAAAGGCCAAAATTCAGGGGTAGAATTTGAAAACTACTTTGAATATTTAAAATAGGATTTGGCTGTACAACAATAAAATAATTCGGAGCAAGAGGCCAAATTACATGCATTAAAAGTGGAGTGTCAGGAAAAGGTTGACTCTCTGGAAGAGAGTCAACAGAAATTGAATCAACAACTAAAATATAACAGAGCCTGTTCACAGCAGATATCCACTTTACTAAAACAGGTTGAGAAATTGGAAGAGTAGAGTAATAAATTAATTATTAAGGAACTCCATTTCCAAGCAGAATTTGATCAGGAACGCCAGCAATTAGGGTTCATAAAGCAATAGAGGGATGACTCGACAGAACAGGTTGGCACCCTGTATCAGGAAAAAGATGCCCTACACGAAGAATTGTGCAGATTAAAACAGATCTACAGAAAAGAGAGTCAGACCTTTGGGAACTGTCTGACTTAAACACTGAATATAAAAACGTAATGGGGCACACAAGACAAGTAGAAGGTGATCTAGAAGAGACCACCAAGGAGAAAAATGGGCAAAGCCAGGAGATGCAACAAAAATGGTCTCAGTGTTACCAGACCATACAGGCAGCACAAAAGACAATGAGACACTACGTGCTGAGAACAGGGGACCCCAGAGCCAGGTGGCAGCTCAAGAGAAAGTAATAGAGGTAAGTCAAGCCCTGATAGCAGAGCAAAAGGTTCAGGCCTTAGCCTACTGTCAGGAAATAGGGGCTGAGAGGGATAAACTTGAGCTGTTAGAAAAAGAGTAGGCGAGGCTGAATCCAAACTTGAGGGACCCCGAACAAGTAGAGAGGGACAAGGCCACCCCTGATCAGTGTGATACCCTCTGTACCAAGGGCCTCAAACCAATTTACCACCTTGTATGCACAAGGTACTGCTAACTTCATGTCCACTGTTTCACGGGAACCGGGAATCATGAGGCAGCCAGACTCTAGTAGGTTCAGCATGATTGAACATTCAGGCCACCGCCCATCAGAAATTGATGAACGGGCATGTCTGTACAGATTCCAAAATATTATGGCTGATATATCTGATCAGGAAGACTCCTATGAGGAGAAACTCAGGGAGCTAGATTTCAAGAAACATCACCTATAAAGGGACCATTTGGTTTGCTGTGCAGAAAAAAAGAGCAGGTGATTGAGGCCCAATAAAGAGTATTCTGAAAACCTCTACCCAATCAGGGCAGTGGGGGGATTCTCTACCAACCCTGGAAGCAGGGAGGAGTCAGAAGACCACTCTCCTGTGCAAAAGAGGGAGTTTAAGGGGAGTGACCCAGAGAGACCAAAGTACAACAGAGGAGAAGGAAGTAGGCCCCCCATTCTGGGAGCAACTCACAAGCTCAAAGAATCAGGGAGCGCCTAGAAGATAAATAGGGGACCTCAGTAGCAGCAGCCCTGAGTCTGAGGGCAAATGGACTCAGGTGAAGCCGCAAAAGAAGTGTACGGAAGGAAGGGGCCGGTTGAGCTCCCTCCCCGTACATTCTACGCGAAAGGGACCACTTGCTCTTGCACTAGTGGAGGGATGCCTGTTTTGCCCTTCTGTGGCCATAGGGGACAAGGCCCAGGCACAAGCAGCAGTGGGGCTATTGCAGGACACACTTGGGCACCATTTTGAATACCGTCTACTCCATCTTTGGACTAGGCTGCATTCTGGTATTGCGAAGTCTACTCTCATCTCAGTAGCGTCGCACACACAGCGAGTACAGACAGCCCCCGCCCTTTTCCTCCCACACCTGTGCCTCCCAGTCCCTTTCTCACGGATGCCCTGAGACAAAATGTTGCAAACAAACAATGTTTTAATTCCATTCTTCCTCTGAGATCTCAGTCCTGTGTGTGACCGGGTTGAATCATGACTTGTAGTTCATCCATCTCAACAACCCTGCTCATGTAACTCTCACCCCCATTGTTGGAAAATGACTGCTTGTTCAACCTTGTGCACCTCCAAAGCCATTCTTTTGATGTACCAGAAGTGTGACCCTTCCTTGCTGGCCACCCTAGAGTGCCCCCAATAAAACCTGACTCCTGTCACAGTATATTCTGTCCTAAACTAACATGTGTCACTCCATACCCTTCCCGCTCTGATGTGGCACACCTGACAGCTATCAATCCTAGCACCCACAGGTTATCTGAGGGGCAAGACCCCCAGACACTTCACCCAACCAGTGACCCAAAGTGAAATAATGCAAACATACATGTACAATTTATAGGCCTATCCATAAACTTAAAAGGTGTAGTAAGGATCATTATTTACTGTATGTCTAGGATAAGTGTGTAGATTAGTTAGTCAGAACCAGCCACCTCTCCGGACCTGACCCAACCTTCACCTCACACGGACCAGCCCAGCTGAACCATGTGATGTCCAACCTCCTGCCAAATCATCAGCCAATCTTATAGAGCCGGCCCTTACAGCGCTATACTCGACCCCTTCCCTAACCAATGGAAATATAACTTGTAGACTATATAGAAATTGTCACTGATGACTCTGTAACCCTTTAAAATGGATTGTTTCTGTATTGTTTGCCAGAGCGCTCTCAAGGCAGCAGAGTTCTCTGGATGTTGAATCTTATATAAACCTTTGCTGAATCTCCATACCAATCTCTTGGTCTCATTTCGTACTGGGATGTGTCCTTTATTCTGAGCTTTATTGGTTATGTGGGGAGTGAGCGCCTTCACTTGGTGACCCTTAAGATGTGATTTGAGGGTGCACCGAGAGACACCCCTGTGTTGTGCGGCAAGATCCGGGACGCCCCCCAGCAAAATGATTGCCTCCTGCGGCTGACCAGTGCCTACACAAAGAGAGGTTCCAAGGGTCCCGGCCATTGCAATGCCCGACTGTTTGCCGTGGCAGGTTATGGTTTCTTTGGGGTGTGTTCCCGATTGTGGATAGACAATGAACTGAGGCTCACGGATCACCCCGGACATGTGAGTATTGGTTGCGAGAATCTCAAAGGAGGGAAATCTAAAAAGAGGGTAACGGGTATAAGAGTAACATTAGAGAATAGTGGGGAGACACATAAAGGGCCTAGGGCTTGTGTGAGTGTAACTGGTAGCTGTTTCTTCCCTTTTCTTTATATGGCGATTAGGTTGTGAATATTGAAGTAATGAAATACGGGAAGAGTACGGGAACCTAGCTCTGAAAGGGGGTGGAGGCTGACGTCGCGTAGCATTGTCTCGACCAATGCAGGAAATAAGTGGAGATAAAATAGAAAGAATGTAGGAGTCTTGTGGAATGAATAGATTCGGGACATATTATTAGCACATTCTTTTTCTTGTGAGCATAACTCTTTTACAGGTCAGCCCGGAGGGGCTCAGGGATGGGGAGCAGAGAGAGTGAGTGGGAGAAGAATATGATAGTGTGAACTAGGATAGGCTGGGGGTGTAGTTAGAAACTAAGCAATTCTCTGTTATATGTTAACGGTTGTTTAGGTCAATTGTGTTGGTACATCTAAAAAGTATACGTTTAATTGTTATATACTGAATTAATGTAAGGTCTGTTTTTGTTCATGTGGAATCTAGGAAGTGTAAGTGAAAAGGTTTTTAAAATTATAACATTGCACTGTGTTTATTGAGGTGTTATAAGGTAGACAGAAGCTCTTCTCAAACTTTGTGGCGCACAACACATACCTGATTGAACGTAAAAGGGTGTGGGGAACCATGGGGGGAGATACACCATTAGTCCATATTTGCCAGCACCTCCCACTATATAGCAAGAAAATCCAGAAATATCATGATCAGTGGCTCACTGAGGTAAAGGGGGAGGGATCGTCCCAAGTATGGCCAGAAGGAGGGTCATTCGATAAACGAATATTAGATCATGTGACAACCTACCTATTAGCAAAGTATTGGGGTAAGCAACTTCAAAATAGACGCAAAGTATTAGATTTCTGGAGGATGTTTGAGGAAACATCCTCTACTAATGGTACAGACAAGGAATTGTCATCTGAAACAGCACCAGCCCCCACAGCGGGAGGAGGAGAAGCATCTGAGGGGAAAATGGTAAAAACAGGGGACGAAGAACTCACTAGGCTTTACCCACCATTAACTAGGCCCGCTGCGGGATACAGTGACCAATCTTACCAGCCTGCATCAAATGTACCTTCCAGTCCTGCAGCTACAGCCCTGCCTCCCTTTGATCCTAGAGGGTGCACGGACCCACTAGCGCCCCTTCAGTAAACCTTGCACATCTAACTGGTGATCTAGAAAGGCAGCTTGCCACCACACAGATGGAATTCACACGATTGAGAGCATTATGTGACAGAGGGAAAATGTTGCCTGGGGGAATGGAAGCACCGTCCATGTCGGCAGGAGGGCAGACATCATCCCCACTCCCATCCGGGAACACATCTAGTAAGCCGGAAGTTGAATGGACATCTGGAGAGTTCTTCCTCCACCTTAACAATACCCCCATAAGGATAGTAGGAGTAGAACAAGAAGGCAGCCAAGCAAGAGAGGAACAAGGAAGTGGAGAGTCAGACAGGGAAATAGAGGAGGTGTGGAGCAATCTAGATGAGTATGAAGAAGGAGCAGCAGTAGTAGAAATAACCCTGCCACTACGAGAAGAGTCGGAAGATGGGGTGGTACGACAAAGGTGGCAGGGGAGGTTAAGGAGTAGGATGGGAAACATGTCATTGAGTAAAGCAAAAGGAGCAAAAGTAAGTACGAAAGGAAGTAAAATGAAATTGCAAATGCCCCTCATCCACAAGGGAGCAGGGAGGCCCCATTACATACCATGGGCACAGATGGACAAGAATAATCTGTTGAAGTTATTGCCCCCACTTTTGGGAGAGGCGGGAAAATGGATACATGCATTTGAAAAAAAAACACTACAGGGGTCCGGCTGGCTATAGGGGACATGAAGAGCTTGTTAGTATCCGTTGTGGGAGACCAAGCAGATGGGATGTGGGTTTCCCGGGAGTAACAACAAATTGTGATCACCATGATGGTCAGCATTTAAAGATGTAAGGACCCAGGTATGGGATGAACTGTGGAGGACCTTCCCTGATACCCCAGATTTACATTTAGTCATGCAATGCACCATGGGGGTGGAGGAAGAGGCTGCGCAG
Source organism: Ambystoma mexicanum (assembly GCF_040938575.1). Classification (NCBI taxonomy): domain Eukaryota; kingdom Metazoa; phylum Chordata; class Amphibia; order Caudata; family Ambystomatidae; genus Ambystoma; species Ambystoma mexicanum. The sequence continues at coordinate 515,763,612 of NC_090934.1, forward strand.
TACCTTCTCCGGGTGCAGGATCTGTGGAGATCAGAGATGTGCACGGCTAGGGACCAATCAGCCTCCCTTTTCTAGTTTATCATCAAAAGAGGGCTCCCAAAGGAGGTACAGAAAGCCTTGGATAAAATTGATGGGATAAAAGCCAAAGGCTGGCCTGAAATTCAGAGCATTATAGTACACCACTGTAGGAGGATCAAAGAAAGAGAACAAGAAATTGCACAGAGGAAGTTGGCAGATAAGGCCAAGCCTGTACAGAATAAACTGGTGAAGGTTGCTGTGGTAACAGCAGCCCTGCCCACTGAAAGACAGGAAGACGGGGCTGAGTGGTCAGGAGGTTCACTGGCAAGGATGGCAGCAACCTTGTCCACATACGGGCAGGAACAATGGGCTGGAGAGGAGCAATACAAGGGTCCCCAAGGGCAGGGAATGCCTACAAGAGGACGAGGTAGGTACAGGGGGCAGAGAGGTTGGTTCGGAGGTCAAGGGACTCACGGTTTTGGAGGACAAGGGGATCGGGGAGGGGGCAAAGGGTCATGTTAGAATTGCGGGAGATAGGGACATTTTTCAAGGGAATGCCACGCCCGATGCATGGGATATTATCAAGGCCCCCGCCCACTGGAAATGAACAGCAATTTGGTCACCCTCATCCGGGAAGCCAGTACGGATTACCAATGGGTGGTCATGGGCAATGAGAGCAATATTATGATAATGATCATCAAGGAATACAACAAATTCAACAAAGACCACAAGCGCCACTGCAGGGCATGCAGCCCCAAGTAGCTAGCCGAAACACTATGGGGAACGCCCACCCAAACATTTTCACTACTATCGCCAATGACGCCCCTGTGCCGTTCTGTTGAACAGCAGTGATTGCAGAAAGCACTTTTTCCGTCCGTTCATATTTTTCTTTTGGGAAATTCATGGGCTTTGTGATATTCATCATCGACATCATCCAAGTGGACTCTCACCAGGTGGTTAAGCATTATCAATTTTTCCAGACTTCGAGATGGAATATTGGAAGACCCACGGTGTAGAGTCTTGTTGCAGAAGGTGCACAGTACCTCTTCCACCTCTTTCCTGGAGCGGTGTCCCTTCACTTTAAAGAAGGGCCAACTGTCTGCAGTTTTCTTCGTGCCTGTGTGCTTCTTCCTTGGTGGTGAAGGATTGTCCACCCAAATGATGATGTCATCCTCACTTCTCCTACTTTCATGGTCAGACATGTTGCAATGCCCAACCAAGGAGGAAAATAAAAAGAATATAAATGACAATACGAAGAAATACAATGCTGGAAAAAATGAAAACGTTTATAAAAAAGAAAAAAGTAAAACAAAAATAGATAAACTAAACACATCACGACAAAGTAAAATTTGATTTTGGGAAAAAACTGTGTAAAAAGCATGATGAGATTAAGGAATAAAGTGGTAAAAGTGCATGAAGGTACTCCGAAAACCTTTTAGTAGCAAGTACAGAAAGCAATGATTAATGTAAAGTTATGTTTTTGTTGGTGTGGTGATTATTTGTGGATACAAACAGCCGCGCTGTCAGATTGGACAGTCTTGCATGAGCGGATGTCAACGAATGCCATGGGCATAGCTGCGTGGATGCAGCACCACATTTGTTTGGATGGCTGATTAATGGACATACAAGTCACAAATAAAAACAAGTACTTCTAAACATGCACAGTGTCAATATAGAGACCTTTTCAAACTTTTGTGATGGTGAATGGATGCACACAGCAGTATGGAACCATACTTTAATGAAGAAGCTTAAACACAAGAACAAAAAAAAAACAATTGCCATAGACAATAGTGATTGATGGTATGAAATGTTAGATCAAACCATTATGGCAAAAAAGAAATTATAGAAAAAAAATCCCAAACAAACTTTCAACCAAATGCTCCTTTCACCCAAACAAACTGTCCAGTCTACAAATGGACATGCAGCTCAATGGTAATGTACACCAACAATCCTTTAAATCGTTATGGCAATTCCTCAATCACTATGTAAAATTAAAACTTTACAAACCATAGACTCCTGTCAAGTGCGTAGCTACACTGGTCTGCAAGGACATTCATTAGCCTGCACTGCAGGAACTGCATAAAAAAGCCATTTCCACCACTTCAAAATGTTAGCCCCACCCCATTCCACTATACAGAATCTTGTGCATTGACTATACTATGCAAAAAGTCATGCCGTTAAACTGCCAAATGTAAATAACATTCTCCTTCATAGAACAGCCACAGAACTCCTTCAAGAATTAGAGCACATCCAACATAAATAATTTGGATCTGGAGGTGACTTAGAGAATTCTGTCCCTTCAGAAAACATTAACGAAAACCTGATAACCACCAACATCCTAATAAACACACACATAAAAGAAATAGCTAAGTTTCAAAACACATCTGCTGACATAGCAGACCAAATATGTGTCTGTTGCCGCAGAACTTTTAAGGAAAAAGCATAAAAACAGTAGGCGTAGCTTACAAAATACAAGACAATGAAGAATCCCAAGGGTTCCAATTAGCTTTATTTCTAACAGCAGAAGGTAAATACAAAATAACAAACCCCTCAAGAGTGTGCTCGTACTGCAACAAAAAGCAGTTTTCCCACTGCCAAAAGCTTTCCAGCAGCTTAACTTGTATGAGAGCATTATAACACAAACAGTGTACCCATTTCAATAATAATCCTTCAACTAAAAACAGCCAAATGACCTCCATCTTAGCTACTTACGGGCATCCATTGCAAAGTAGTATATTTACCATTCTACCTAAAAGAAAATGATCAAACTCTAGGACTACAACGACCAATGGATCAATCTATGATTATACTAGTTAATAGTGTGTCAACAAAAGAAACAAATATTTGGCAACAACTAGTCAACTTAAACAAAGTTAGACAAGCCCTGCAATATCTAAAAGAAAACAGTGAATACTAGAAAAGATATATACATAGAGGAAAACTTAAAATAAACCATGCCCATTATTCAAGAGTCACCAGAAACTGACCAATTGAATGTGTAGATCCTGTTACAGCAGCCAACATTTTAGATCAGTATACCATTCACCCACTGCACTCCAAAGACACAATTAATGATGCATTAGAAATAAATCAAATACATCAAGCCAAAGGAACCCCAATGAGCATATGGGGAAAATGTGTGGAAGCTCATTCTTTTTCTCTACTCTTTCCTGCAGCAAAAGGAGGAAGATATGATGAAATGTCCACACGAATTACTGCATCAGAAATTTGCTCTTTACAAATGCATTCTGAAGACCCCAGATGCAGGCAAATTGGCGAATACATTTTCCACCTCCTCTTCGAAGGTTAACTAGCAACTCTAGGTTATGGAATTGCACACACATTAAAAACAGGCTCTAACTGTTTAAACATATTCGCCACCCAACTACTTCAGAAAATAAAAGACAAAGATGAAGTTTTGCAGTGAAGTATCAAACATCTCTTGGCAAACATGTGTGATACAAAAGAATACTGGTTCTGATGCTACACTGATGTATGTTGTATGCTAAGGAACCTAGGCCCATCCACATGTTTTATTTTACTTTAAGTTGTTCAGAGTATGCATGTGATGACTTGCACAACTTCTTATGCATTGCAAACAAAAATAAAGATGGAATAGACATAAAAACACCAGGAAAACTCTGTTCTCTCGATCCTGTAAATGTATCAAGGTACTTTAACCATCACGTCATAGCCACTGCAATAAAAAAAAAACTCTGCTCAGAGGAGTGCAACACTCCTTTTGGAGAAAGGAATATCAATCCAGAGGAGCATAACACAGCCATATGCTTTTGTGGAGAAAACATTGCAATGTTGTTGCAGTTGCAAGATTTGTCACAGCCTATCTCACTAAAACTGAGAAAACAGAGCTACAATACATCAAGGATAACATATCATCTAACAAAACACTATCACAAACATTGTACAGTATTGGTGTAATAATGCTCTGCCACAGAGATTGCCAGTGCTACAGAGGTACAGCCTTATATGGCAATTGTGAACACATTGTTTGCCTGAACCTTGGACGAGTTTCATCCAGAAAAAAAGAAAACTAAAATCCTACCAAGAAATAGAAAACATAGCCACAAATGATCCCAACAGCCAGGACATTTTAAAAAAGATTTTAATTGACACATACTACCCAAACAGAAGTACTGCTTTGGGAAAAATAGGTCTTTATGGCACTGCCCAAAATTAAACCTGCAAAAAGAATGTCACACCAAATAACACAACTGGCAAATATTCAGTCTCAACTTATGAAGGAAGACGAGTGAAAGTCTTCAAACCTAGTCTAATTCATCATATAAAGTTATGATTTAAATTTCCACAACATAGAGAACTGCATTTCACAGCCCTTTTCCAACTTTTTAAACTGTGTCATTAGGTGACCATGATTAATTTGAAGTTGCATACAAAGCAAATTAAAGCAGTATAACAAATGACAATTTCAAACAATACAAACAAATGTTGGACAATCAACACCAACAGAAGGAAGAAATTGAGGGGGTAATTCACAGTGTGCGTGTGCGACAGTCTGCACCAGCTGTGTGCGCCAAAATCCATTTCCGCGCACAGCGTATTCATGGATTTTAACATCCATTACCAGCCGTGGTGCAGAGTGGCGCAGCGAGCCTGCAGCAGCGCCAGTTAGGCCCCCAACCTCTCCCCATGCGCCATATACAGTGCACAAATCCTGTACATGGCGCACAGGCCCCCAACCACGAAAACGCCTGTAAAACTCCCCACGCACCCCTCCGAATACACGTACCCCGCTGTGCGGGAAGTTTCACACACGATTGGCCCTGTGCGAGCAGGGTACGTGCATTTCGGGGGTGCACGGGAAGTTTCACATGCGATTGGCCCTGTGCAAGCGGGGTACATGTATTACTGGGGTGCACGGGAAGTTTCACACGCGATTGGGCCTGTGTGAGCAGGGTATGTGAATTTCAGAGGTGCGAAGGAAGTTTCTCACGCGATTGGCCCTGTGGGAGTGGGGTACATGTATTAATGGGGTTTGCGGGAAGTTTCACACGCGATTGGCCCTGTGCGAGCAGTGTATGTGTATTACTGGGGTGCGCGGGAAGTCTCACATGCGATTGGCCCTGTGCAAGTGGGGTACGTGTATTACTGGGGTGCGCGGGAAGTTTCACACGCGATTGGGCCTGTGCGAACAGGGTACATGCATTTCGGGGGTGCACGGGAAGTTTCACACGCGATTGGCCCTGGGCGAGCAGTGTACGTGCATTTTGGGGGTGCGCAGGAAGTTTCTCACGCGATTGGCCCTGTGCGAGCGGGGTACGTGTATTACTGGGGTGCGCGGGAAGTTTCACATGCGATTGGCCCTGTGCGAGCAGTGTACGTGCATTTCGGGGGTGCGCGGGAAGTTTCTCACGCGATTGGCCCAGTGCGAGCGGGGTACGTGTATTACTGGGGTGCGCAGGAAGTTTCACACGCGATTGGCCCTGTGCGAGCAGGGTAGGTGTATTTCCAGGGTACGCGGGAAGTATCACATGCAATTTCGCTGTCAGAGCGGGTACGTGTATCCAGTGGGGTGAGCGGGGAGTCCCACACATGACTTGGCAGTGTGGGTTGTCCCAGGTGTGCCCTCTACCCCCTCCACGGCCCCTGCAAGCTACCCACACCACAGGGGACTACCCTGCACCCCTGGTCTTGTCCCGCACGCAGCCCATCCACCATGGGCATGCCCCCCAGCCAGCCCACATGTCACCTTCCACTAGTGATCACCAACCCATGTCCCATAGCACCCCCACCCCCCAGCAGTGAGGGGCAAATGCCAGCAGGCCCCGACTCTTGTCCCCCAGCCCCCCACCGCCCCAGCAGTGAGGGGCACCTGCCAGCAGGCAAAGACTCATGTCCCCCAGCACCCACACCCCCCCAGCAGTGAGGGGCACCTGCCAGCAGGCCCCGACTCATGTCCCCCAGCACCCCCACCCCCGAGCAGTGAGCCTCAGGCCCCGACTAATGTCCCCCAGAACCCCCAGCCCAGAGCAGTGAGGGGACCCTGCCAGCAGGCCCCGACTCATGTCCCCCAGCACCCCCAGCCCCCAGCAGTGAGGGGCACCTGCCAGCAGGCCCCGACTCACGTCCCCAGCACCCCCACCCCCCAGCAGTGAGCCTCAGGCCCGGACTCATGTCCCCCAGCACCCTCACCCCCCCCACAGTGAGGGGCATCTGCCAGCAGGCCCCGACTCATGTCCCCCAGCACCCCCACCCCCCAGCAGTGAGGGGCACCTGCCAGCAGGCCCCGACTCATGTCCCCCAGCACTCCCATCCCCCAGCAGTGAGGGGCACCTGCCAGCAGGCCCCGACTCATGTCCCCCAGGACCCCCACCCCCCAGCAGTGAGCCTCAGGCCCAGACTCATGTTCCCCAGCACCCCCACCCCCCAGCAGTGAGGGGCACCTGCCAGCAGGCCCAGACTCATGTCCCCTAGCACCCCTATGCCCCAGCAGTGAGGGGCATCTGCCAGCAGGCCCCGACTCATGTCCCCCAGCACCCCCACCCCCCAGCAGTGAGCCTCAGGCCCAGACTCATGTCCCAACAAACAACATGTCCTAACAAAACAGACCAATGTCCCTAAAGCCAACCATAATCCCCCTTGCCCCCAAATCCAAGCATGCAAACATCCACAGAACCCACTCCCAAATTACCCATGCCATGATAGATGAAATGAACCACCATGCCCATGCAGGAATGCACAACGTAGCCACACAGTGGCAACCCGTGACTGAGGAAATGTTCAATGAGACATGCACAAAACCAATTACAGAACACAACACCAGTTCTGAAGTAATAAAAAATGTATTAAAAACATAAAGAACTGACTTTGAGGAATAGTAAAATGAAAATCAATGCACAATGACCGATGTAGAAAAGAATTATTGTAAATCCAATGAAGTTAAAAAAAAGAAAAATCACATAGAATAAAAAAGTGGTCCATTGCCAATGTCCATAATAAAAACATAATTCAAATAAAAAAAAACATTGATCCATGGGAATATAGAAAAAGAAAGTATGTACAAGTCTGCAACTATATACAATGTAAGTCCAAATGGTCCATGATCCAAAAACAAAAGGAAACCTACAAAAAAGGCCTAGGAAGAAAAAACTATATGCAATGTCCATTAACTCCAAATAAAAAGAAGAACAAAGGAAACCTAACACTATCTAACTATATACAATGGCGGTGGGAAAGTCCTGCAGCTCACTCTGTGATGTCCCGGGCCAGGGCATCATCGAACTCCATGTCGATGTCCCGGAGGCAGGCCTCTGCCCTGGCCCCGAGGTCTCGCAGGGATGCACTCATGGCCTGTTCCAACTCCCTGCGAGTTGCCTCGAGACACTCTGTCCACCTCAACGCCCGACGCATGGAGAACTTCGCCCTGACAATGGTGAGCCACGCCTCTTCTGCCCGCCGCCGCTCCGCATCTATGCGCTGGCCCAAATGCAGCCACACGGAAGACACTCCCATTCCAGGGTTCTCCTGCCCTCTGGCCGATGCCTGCCCCTCTGATGTCGATGGCCCTGAGCCATCATTGCTCCCACCTAGAGCCTGCTGCTGTTGCTGCTGTCCATGTGCCCTGTCCGATGCCTGCACATCCTCCATCTGCTGGACTCCAGTTGTTGGGGTGTCCACCCCTGCTGGACCGCTGACTCCTGACTGTGGCAGGGATGGAATCTCCACCAAGCTGGCTTTGTTGGTCAGGCCAGGTCCACAGTGGGCCCTGGTAGAATCTGGGCCTGAAGATGGCAGGGTGAACGACTGGCGCATAGTCTCCACAGAGGAGGAGATGTCCGCCAGAGTGTGTGACACATGTAGGAACCCACCGACCAGGGCCCCTCCCAACAGTGCCACGTCGCAACGCTGCTGTTCGTGATGGCGTGCGTGCTCCACCCAGGAAGCACGCACGTCATCATGAATGTCACGCGTGCGCAACGGGACACCAACCAGGACGGAGCCCATACGGTCATGGGACCCCTCGTCCGCAGGTAGTGGAGAGGCAGATGATGTGGCACTCCTCCTACCTGCGGACGGGCCTGGGTCGGGGCATCCCTGCTGGTGCATGGAGGTGCAGTCACAGGGTCAAGGACAGCGACATGCACAGGCCCCTCCTCGGTGACCTGTGCTGCCTCCTGACCCTGGCCCTGGACTGCACCACTTGCACCAATGGTACTACCCCCACCAGGCCCCATGTGCGGCTCAGTAGCGGGCTCCTCCTCCTTTGTGGAGACCACCAACCTGGATGTCTCCACACCGTCTTCCGCCATTGCAAGCCCCTGTGGGGGCTCACCCGGCCCTTCCGCTACAGCCATAGTGGCAGACGCGGCACCAGCCTTCTCGCTCCCAGATGTTGGCAATTCCTGGGAGGGTGGCTGGGCCTTTCATCACCACCCGGTGGAGGCATCCCCGCCGCTTGGCTCCACAGCGCCATCTCCGCCCTCTTCTTCACTTGACGCTGCGTAGAGGGAGACATAGAACACAAGCATCAGGGTACAGTACAATATTCCCCTAGACTGGAAGCAATAACACATGAGTGGCACTGTCAAATGTCACTTCCATCCTGTCCCTCCACAACACATGGGTGAATGCACGCAACACTCATGCATAAACAGTCCCGGCGCCTACAATCAACATCAGCATCCATGTACAAGGGCCTCTGTTAACAAAAATGTTGCCTTCAAACTCACATGCATCATGGCTCACACTGGTCCCATGCACACACATAACCGGAGGGTCATGCATCATGGCTTGTACACCACAGACACAGTGGATAGACACAGTGGATACAACGGTGACGGCACTGCATGAGTGAATCTACACATCATCACGGACATGTGTCATACATCCATGCCGTTTCAAAGTCACACACACACTTCTCAGACACACACACATGTGCACCATACATGTACATGACAGCAGCACCCATCCCTCACCCCTCCTCCATGTCCAAGAACAGAGACTGGCATGCATTCATGTGTGCATTCCGCATACAGCTCTCCATGTTGCATTGGAAAACATGCACCACCCATGTGGTTCACACATTACTGGTCTCACATGCATGACCATGATGTCCCTGAACACACACATCCATACATGGCCTATGTCACACATACAGGCAAGTATCAGACTACTAGCACACTGCAACATGCCCTGTCTCACACAGCAATGCTTGGCCACTTACCGCTCAACTCCAGAAGGGTCTGCCTCTGAAGGATCTGGGCGTGGAGCACTGGGGCTACGTGTTCCAGGACCCTCATCTGGATGTTACTCATGCTGCCCCGGCCCCCTCTGCGAGGCGCCGGGCCTTGTAGGCCCGGCACAGATGGAGGAGTGCCAATGCGCATGTGCGCGCAAGCATAGGCACAGGGATTGCGCTCATACAACCGAAAACAGCTGACATGTTACAAGGGACTCCAGGCAAGTTGAGCAGCACGGGGGAGCCACAACATAGCAAACCTTCCACCAGGCCAGTTGCAAATGCATGCTTATTAGCAGCACTGACAGTGAGCTTAGACAAATATTGGTGTTGAAGCGCACAATACAGCTGAGATGTGTTGGTGGACTAATGGCTAGTTGATGGGAAAGTTGTCTGGGGCACATGCAGGGGCAGTGGCACATACCCTACGGTCCGCCATGGTCCATTGAGGCACTTGTATTAGCCATATAGCGTTGCGAGACATGGAAAGAAGCAGCTCACAGGTACAGACAGCAAGGGACAGACTCGTGTGCAGTGCATTTCATTTCCATGTAGAATTTGACACATGCACTACCTACTTTATTTCGGTCATGGTGGAACACGACTTGTTCTGATGTCATACCTTGCTATATGCGTCTGGAGGCTTACCCATGAAACATTGCATGTTGTGTAAATCGTGACACATTGGTCTTCCATTTGCCACGCTCCAACCAGCGCCTGACTTACTGCATTGACTGTGTATGAACCATCACATGGGTAATGTTCCGTATGGGTACGAAGCATCCACACTAGATTGTTTGTTTGTAGAGTAGTTTGTTAAGTTTGGGGCATATATGGTGGTGTGTTTGTGTGTTATGGGCACGCACAGATTAGTAACTCTGGCTCTCTTTGCAGCATTGAACTGCTCCTGTTACCGGACCTGAGAGTGCGCAGGCAGGAGGCCAGCACTCACCCCAGAGATAAGTTTCTCTTTGTCTTCCATTTGAGTAATTTGTTGCTATGTGCATGATGATCAAGTTTGGTGTACTTGTGTATGTGTTAATGTGAGTAGTACAGTTTTGTGCATTTCCTACTTCCCCGTGTCAATCCTACTCCCCTCTCCTGCCCCACATTCCGGTTATCCAGTATAGCAATGCCTGTCCCGATTGCATATACCTGACCCTCCTTTCCCACCAGGGTCTCAGAGGCCTGTGTGAGTTTGACATTGCAGGCACCCAGACCACGGTGGGGGTGGTTGGTTCGTGCCACTCCTGCGCCTGTACACGGGAGCTGTGACAGTACACATCAGTTTGTGGTGCATCATTCTGTGTTATGTACCACACATGGTACACATCCTGTCGTGACATTGTTTTACTGTGCTACCTTGGTTGTTACGTCATTGTGGTAGTACTTGGGCTATGTGACGTACTGCTACTTCAAGTCATCTACTGGAGGCTATTCTGGTTTGTTTTTCTGCCTGCAAGCTTTTTGCTTGGCTTCTGTGTTGGTCTGCTTTGAGTTCTCTTTGATGTGGTGTTTTCGCAAGTCAAGGTAGCCTATGAGGGTGCTGGATGCTTTTTGCACACAAGGTGGGAGATGGTGACAAAGGGGAAGGGTGATCCTGTGGTCAGGTGAAAATCAAGGATGAAGGTTACATAACCCAGGTGCAGTTGTTCAGTGGGTCATGGTGATTTGTGAGGGAGGGGGGGGTGTTTTGTTGTTGACAGTTGCCTTGCCCTACAGTGTGATGCACACCCTGACACTGTAATTGCAGTATCCTATGTACATGAAGTATTCTGCTGATCAATGCCTGTTCATGTGTTGTGTTTACCTTTCAGGTGTGAGGGAATAGTTGTGGCTTGACATGCTGGGGTGTACACATGGTGAATGTTCACATGTGATGTGTAGAAGAAACTGATGCTCACTTGATTGCACATGCATATATTGAGTGGATGTCCCTACTGACCCACGCACTCTTACTATGATCCACTACATGTACAACCACCCTTCCATGTCCACATGTACACTCTGCTTGCCTTCTGGTGCCCACTGTGTCCCTGCAGCACATGATCTATGACCAATTGTGGATCCTATACATGCGTAATTTGCTTTTTGATGTAGTTTGTTGCTTAGATGTGATGCTCAGGGTGTGCGTCACACACAATGGCTGTTCACTATGCTGTGCGCTGAGCAGTGTGTTGCAGGAGGTGGGCACGGCACACAGAAGCTGCAGTGTTGATTTTGCAATTCACAAAGTGCATGTAGACAGGCATTCATTGTTATGTTACAACTACAACTGTTGGAATGCATTTGGGTATGACTTCTTTTGGGTGTGAGGTTGTTGGTCAGTCATTTCATCTGATTCCATGTCAGGCATCATTGTGTGATGCCACTTTACATTTTTCACATGTTAATGTGTACCTTATTGGTACTGTGTTGGTGTATAGCTATTGCTTGCCATGTCATGTGTGGTTTGGGAGAGTTTGGGTGACATACCAGTGATAGTCATGGCCTGTTTTGCAGGTCTGTGTGATTCACACCTTGCATGTGTGCATTTTGGTCACACAGGATTGCTTATGTTTAAGTAGCTAGGGATGCACACAATGTAGCACTTCCATGGCAACATTCTCAGGGTGGTATGGTTGTGACAGTTGACTGTCTCTTTGTCATCATCGATTGTCACCTGGTATGTGCCAGGCCTGTGTGCACTCTGCAGGGGTGGGAGTTTAGGTGAAAAATGTGGCCACAAGCTGGGTACAGGCTTCCTCGCCACGTGCCCTGTCCCCTCCCATGGGCAGCGCCTGTGGTTGGGGATGTGGGGGCACCACCATGTCCACCGGTACGCCCTGCCATGTTGCAACATTGTGCAGGACACATGCTGCCACAATGATCCTGCACACTACTGGGGGTGCATAGAGTAGCTGCCCGCCAGAGCGGTCAAGGGAGCAGAAGCATGACTTGAGCACTCCGAATGTGCGCTCCACTATGGCCCTGGTTGCAATATGGGCAGCGTTGTATTTTACCTGGGGTGGTGTGGTGGGGTTCCGGATTGGCGTCATCATGTGGTTGCTCAGAGGGTAGGCACTGTCCCCTGGAGAGGTGATGATGGTTGTGATTATTGTGTTTTTGTGTGCGTGTGTGACATGCATGCATGTGAAAAGGCATTTGTACTCACCTAGGAGCCATATGTCGCCAGGCTGCCCAGCTTCCAGGGCCCGGCTCAGGGCAGACATTCTGTATATGAAACTGTCATGGGTGGAGCCAGGGTAGTTTGTATAGACAGAGGTGATTCCCTTTGCATCACATACCACCTGCACGTTGATGGAATGCCAGTGCTTGCGGTTTCGGTAGATGTGTTCAGTGGCCCTAGGTGGACGTAGGGCCACATGCGTGCAATCTATGGCACCAAGCACTTTGGGGAAGTGTGCCACCCTGTAAAAGTCCTGGACAACAGCCTGCCTTTCTGCGGGTGTTCTCGGCATGTATATGTGCCTGCGGTCTGAGGGGCGCGCTGTCATGATTGCCAAGACCTGGTGTAGGCAGCGTGACTGGGTGGCCTGTGAGACCCCCCCCCCACTATGGCAGTAGTCCGCTGAAATGACCCAGTGGCCAAAAAATGCAGCACAAATGGGGCATTCATCGTAGCGGTATATACGTGTTTGTTGTTTGCGCGCACTTTTATACTGTGCGTGGGGACGCTTCCGCCTGCCTTCCTGTGGCGGACGCGTTGACGCCTATGCGCGTCTTTTGCCGTGCGCAGGTTTCCTGTATTCGAATCAATGAATATGGGTTGTTTTTCGTGGGTGTGGGCGTTCCCTGTAGTTCCCTGACGTACTTCCCCAGTTATGCCTTCTTTTTCATGCGTTATTCCCCATTCCGTGTGTTACGCCCACTGTTCCGCCCACTTTTGTTGTGTGCGCTGCGCTATGTGCGCTTTCACTGTGCGTGTAGCGCAAGCCGTTTGATGACTTGTGCGCCACGCACGGATTTGGCGCACAACCAATGGTATACACTCACAGCGCCTTCCTTGAATCGCTCGCGTGCGCGTGCGCTTGCTTTCTCGCGCTAGCGCCACCTTGCACGTGCTTGCGCTGGGATTTTCGGCGCACGTTTGTTCCATGAATCGGCCCCTGAATATCAACTAGATAAAGGCACTCCTGAGGGCAGTCATCCTTCCCTTACAGGAAGCCAAGAACCACTTGGAGAACCATTAATTCTAAATAAAGCAGAAATAGCCGTGCCTGAGGTAGAAAATACCATCAATATAAACAATAGAACAAAACTAGTCTGTGCTGGAATTACAACTAAATAATGAACAACTCACCATTTATCTAGAAATCAGTCAAGAAATTTAGCATGGTTTTAAACATGAAACTAAAACCTGTAGCTGTACAAATTAAAAACCTCTGCTTCTGTAAGGGGTGAAGCAGGCAAAACATTCTGAATTAAAATAATCAGCACATTTCTACAAAACCTAACAAAACAACCACCTTTCAGCTGTAGTAACAGACCCCGCAGGTTTAGCAGTTTGCAACATTTGATGTCATGGGTGTTAGTCTTAGCATTGCACGTGGTGGAGCTTAGCTTACCATAACTGGCAAATTTCTTGGGTTTTTCAGTTTTATTTGTAACCATAATATGATAGTAGCGCAACTTAACCATAACGTCCCTTTAACAAAAAATGTTCACTAAATTTCATAGGTTTTTATCAGTGTACTCTTAATTTGTTTAGATGTATCATAAAACATACTGAACCCCCTGGCCCCATGCTGATAACCACAGGAAACACGAACTGTGCGACTGTTCACAGACCTCGAGTAGCATCCACACTGCCCAAAACATCAGGGCTTGTCGTACATTAGGGTAGCGTGCAGCAAAGACACTGCACATTTTTAAAGAGCAGCACATAAGTGAATTATAAGGAAAAAAGAAGTAGGTCTACAAACTTTGTACTTATAAAAACAGCAGTGCAATTGCATAGGTTGTGCAACATAATGAAATGTACCAAGGAGATAAATAACCTGTTTTCCAACAGTATTACCTCAGTGCTGCTTTGCATACAAACTGCGAAGCAACTGTCAGCAGAAGTTCAAAGTAGTGACAGCAGAACCATACTAGAAAGTGGTAAATACACTATATGTTTTCCTATAACTGTTCAGTTTGTTCTGAATACATGACTAGTACATTTCTTTTGAAAAACATTTAAACGCAGAAATGGCAAGCACCCTGGAGTGGCTTATGGAGAATGTCCCTCTTGATGAAATGCGTGAATATAGTAACTCCAATGACAAATAGTGCAGTTTGAAAAATTTGAGAATTAATACACCTTACTTCACATGTAACTGAAAAATGTTTTTTTTTATTTAACAGTACATACAGGAAATGAAGGGAATGGCCCAGATACACTAGATACTACACAAGTGCATGAGCACATATAAACCCAAACTGACAAAGCGGCCAATGAACTAGTGAGCCTGGGGGCAAACATTGATGATTTGATGAACAGTTTTGGTGACTTAAAAGAATTTGTATGAAGACATATAATGGAAAATATGAAGTACCAATGCCCCATTTGCACCTGTACCCCTTCCCCCTGTCCCAGCCTCCCATCCCCACAAATCCCCTATAAGCAAAGAAGTTACGGTGAGACCTCAATCCCTTCCTCCCCTGATGACCACATTATACAAAACCCCAATTCCCCAGTTTGTTTCCTTTTCCGCTACCCCTTCTGTTTTCTAATTGTGTGTATTTGTGTGTGAACATAAAATTATGTGTATACTGTTGCTGTGTGTGTGTGCATGTTTTTTTAAGCCCCAATAGGAGTCTGCAGAGCGTACTACTGTCCTGCCTGTCTGTAATCAAAATGGGGGTGTCCTACGAAAACTGCGCCTGCATGGGATGTCTGCATTCAAAATGTAGGTGTTCATGTGGCTCCGCACCTGTCTGGCATGTCTGCAAAGTTGTGATGTACCTTTCATTAGTTCAGGAACCCCACACCTGTCCTGCGGACACCTGGGCGTACGCATATCACATTCTCTGTGTCCTACGGACAACTTGCCTGTCTGGCATGTCCGCAAAGTTGTGTTGTACATTTAGTTTGGGGAGCTCAGCCCTGTCTGGTAGACACCTGGGGGCATGCACATCTCATCCCCCGGATGCAATGAACAACTGGCCTGTCTGGCATGTCGGCAAAGCAGTGATGTAATTTAATTAGTTTTGGGAGCCCCCCCATGTTTGGCAGACACCCGGGCACATGCACATTGCAACTCCTGGGTCCTACAAACACTGCACCTATTCGGAACTGTCTGCCGCACATGTCTCACTCTTTTAATTAGTTTGAGGATCCCAACCTTGTCCATAAGACATCTAGGCACATGCACACAACGGATCCCGCGCAATAGGTGTCCTACGGACAGCCAGTCAATTCGTGAACATCTACGACTTCACCATGTGACCGTACCCACGCGGAGCATCACCCCTTATCCACAAAAATGGTCCGGGCCCCCAAACAGCAAAAAGGTGCTTTTTTGAGCAATTCAAGATGTTTTACTTTGAAACTTCACCCTTACAGAAGTCCAAGGCCATGCACCTAGTGATCTAGAGACGTTTTTGAAATTTTTTGAGCCTAGCATGGGGTTTGAAGTTTCCACGGAGTAGGTGACTATCTGTGGAGCATTCCTCAGCACCCCTGTAAAAGGCCATACCTGAGTGCTGCTCCTCATTCTGTTTTTGGATTTCCTGAACAGTGCACCCTGTCAGATTGCTGGATTGCTGCCTTTCTATTCAACATTGCTAGATTGCTGCAGTACTGCTCCAACTTGCTGAATTGCTGCATTGCTGGACTGCTGAGTTGCTGGATTACCTGAATAATGGCATCCACTGCTGATGCATCTGCTACCTCTGCCTCAGCACCACCCCACCACCACCAACACCATCACCACCTTCCCAGGGGCCTGGAGAGGGGAACAGGTGTGATGATGCAGAGGAGGAACAAGAGGAATAAGAGGATGAGGTAGTGGTGGTACCCAGTACCAGCTGCCAATGTGAGTCTTGGGTGTGGAGGCTTTTTTCCACTGTTGAGGGTAGCCAAGGCTCCATCAGCCAAGATTTGCTTGCAGCAAACCTGGGCTTTACAGTTATGGCACCACCTCCATGCGGCAACACCTGAGATCCAACCACAAAGCAGCAGTTCAGAGGGTTGTCCCCTTCGAACAGGGTAGTAGGTTGAGTTCCACTGCACCATCCATGACATCTGCTCCTGTCACCACAAGGGACACTCCTGTGGGGCAGAGGATCCCTCAAACAGCCTTGCAGGCCATACACACCGCTCTAGATCCTTACCTTTCAAAGGTCACTGTTTTGTGTATCTACTGAGACATGGTACACTGCAGGGGTGAGCAGTTCTGGAGTGGTTTCAAGGCTGTGTTCTGGTACCATGAAGGAAAGTGACCCCTACCTCAATGAGGCAAACCCAAAATCTTCCTCTCTCCATCTGCACTTCCTATCCCTGTGGTTGGTTCCCCTGCCCTACCATCCTACCCTTTGCTCTCTTATGTGTTATGTTTAAAAAATCCCCAAAATTCACAAAACACACCCATTTTAAGAAGAATTTTTTCAGAGCCACATTTTACAGTTTAAAAATAGAAGTGCCAATGAAATGGTGCAGGCTCCTGCACGACCTGCGAGGTCTGCGGACAGTCCGCAGACTTTAAAAAAAAGGAACGGGTGGCACCATCAGAAACATTGCATTCTTTTGCAGGAGAAAGTGGTGGCTCTGAAAAGAGCCTTTTTAGGTGTTTTATTTTTCTTCTAGGAACTGTTGAAGTGGTAAACACCTACTGCACACATGCTTGCTATGCTTGCAAGAACAGTTGGAAAGCATTTTGGATCAGAAAGATGAACACCATCTCTGTGGAAAATGTTAGTGCTATGAAATGTAATGTTTTCATTGTGAAAGGAAGACATACCATCATCTCACAAATGTGTGCAAACAGTCTTGTTATGTTATGTTATGTGCATGCTTATTACGCGCCGGTAGCCCGCAGGCATCAGGGCGCGGGAAACCAAGAAGATCTGAAACACGAATCACCTCTTCAAGACAGGTAGAAAACCTAGAGATCGAGACTCTAATGCTCATTGAAACAATGAGGTTTTTAGCGATTTCCTAAAACTCTGGTAATTAGCTTCAAGCCGTAATGCCATCAGCAACTTGTTCCAGAGGTCTACTGCTTTCACCGGGAAAGATTTGCCTTGCCTAAGTGCGGACTTAGCCCCAGGTCTGTTCAGAGTGCCCCTGTCGGCTGATCTTAGACATCTTCCAGGAGCATAGAAAGAGAAATGTTTTTTGAAATAGCTTGGGGCCTCTCCATATAGGCATCTGTGAATTATAGTCATGGCCTTGAACCTGACTCTTTCCTCCACTCTTAGCCAGTGTAGTGCTCTTCTCCCTGTTGACACATGTTCTCTATTATTTATGTTCTTGACTATGCGAACTGTGTCGTTTTGTATGACTTGGCACTTTGAATTTCCCTTTTTGTGGCTCCTAGCAAGAGAGCGTTGCTGTAGTCAAGTCGCGACAGGATGATGGCCCTAGCGATTTTCACAGCATTGACTTCATTAATGAAGGGTCTTATTGCTCTCAGAAGACGTAGATAGTAGGTGTTGTTTTTCTGCAGGTATCTTACCTGTACCTCTGCACCCACTGAGCCCTCTACCATCAACCCGAGAGTTTTAACAGGCGGCATCACCGGGATGTTAGCGTCCTTGATGGTAAAGGACATATATTCATTCCCTAGTTTGCATCTGGCCTGTCGCGTGCCGAAAATCAGCAGCTCTGTTTTGGTATTATTTAAACACATCCAATGATGTTGCATCCAGTGGTCTATGATGTTATAAACCTCTGAGATTTTAGCACTATCAGTGGTGTAATCACCAGTGAGTTCAAAGATGAGCTGCGTATCATCAGCGTAATTTGTAAAGAAAACGCTGATGTGTTCCAGGAGTTCGCAGAGGCTTCTCAGCTATAGATTAAACAAGAGAGGTGACAGGCTAGCTCCCTGCGGGACTCCGTAATGGATGGGAGAGGCCTTGGAGAAATTGTCACCCCAATGTATTCTAGCACTTCGATCTTTGAGAAAGGATGATAACCAAGCCAAAGCCTTAGGGGAACAACCTACAATGTTGGCCAGTGCCTCCTGAAGGAGCTGGTGATCCATTTGTTGATATTGCTCCTGGCTTTCTCCATTTTCAGACCAAATGATGAAGAGCACAGTCACATCTGTCTCTGGGCAATCCACAAAAACATTACGGGAGAGTTTGGAAACATGTCCATGACTTTCCCAAGTGCCTCCTTCATCGCAAACAGCAGAGAGAATCCAGTAACGTGGCCTACGCTGTTCCCTCCACATTGAACAATGCCAATGGTTCGATGATGCTGCGTCACCAAAGTGGCACAAGGGGGAAGCAAATCCAGCCACTTCACATCATGCACTCCATACCAGTACTCAACCACATGAGGGAATCATAGATGTGCAGCCACACCACAGTAATCTGCATACACCTGCAAACAATGTATCCAAGAGTCCTCCAAAGTCCAAACACTCTACCTCTGGAAACACACAGCCATAGCCACTTCCATCTGAACACCTCTCAGCAAAGAGAACCTCTACTCATACTTTCTCCTTGTACACCACAACCAGGGAACCTTATTGACCAATCCCCTGGGCTCCACAGTCCCATTTCCATGCCTGCCATCCTTAAAAGTCTCAGATGTGGCATGTGTGATCCGCGAACTACCACAAAGTTTGCAGATAAATCGGCCAATTCTATTTTTTTTTTTTTTGTTTATTAACCTGATAGGGTTTTTTACAAAACTGTGTTGTGGCGAACTGTGTTTGTGCTACTTTTGGAAGTTGGAAGTTGACCCAGAACTCAAATTTCCTTGGAGGTCTCTTACTGAGGTTGCAGGCGATGAGCCAATGTCGCTAGCTTTTACCAGAGCTACTTCGAGAAATGTAGCTGCCGCTCTGGACCATCTAGTGGAGTCGCCTGCAATTAGACGGAACCATATTGTCTCTTCGTCGAGTGTAAAAGGGCACGTGATCAGTGGTGTCAAATCGGCCAATTCAAGGGGGTGGGGAGAGAAACGTAACCCAGGGTAGGATATTTCCTCTATTGTGGTGACTCTGAAAAGAGCCTTTTTATTTTGTAACATTTTTTTGAGGTTCTTCTGAACAACCCCCTTTTGTTTTGTATTTTTGGGGGATTCTTGTTTCTTCTTTTCCTCCTTACCGCCTAACATTAACCTCAGGAAAGCATACCTTAGATTGTCCGTGGTAAAATAATGCACACTATGGGAGTCAATGTTGTCATTGGAGAAAACCGACATCTCAGCAAGACACAGCTATTCCCATGCTGCTGTTAAATAGGCACCTTACAACATTTTTGGTCAGGATTAAAGACATTGGGGTTGTTCCATTGCGCTCTTGGAAGTATGTCAGAGAAAACCACCTTTGCAGTACGGAAAAGAAGCATTAGTTCTTCCACCAACAACTTCAACAACTTTAATACAGGAACCAAACTTGGAGCACTGATGTAGCCCAAATGCTCTCCTTCACAGTGCACCACCAAAACATCAGGACTACCAAAAGTAGCCATGTTTCTACAAAGAGGAAGCAGTGCCTGCAAATTGTGGCCAGGCACACTGCACCATAAAGTCTCCCGGTATGGAAAACCAACATCAGCAGAAACACCTCTTGCCTTTGCGTACCTCTCCGTTTCAGATACAAAGGAATCTCCCACTATCCATACAATAACTCCAGCCATTTTCACTGCACAAACAACACAACAATGAAAAATTATTACCCTTCCTTCCTGTAAAGCACACACTTAACGCCTGATTGGCTAATCCCCACAGCCCCATTTCCATGCCAGGCATGCTGAGAAGCCCCGGATGTAGCATGTGTGATCAGTGAACTACTTCCATGTTCGCGGATCCCATAACACAGGGTCAGCCCTTCTTCCCTTTCCACTACACACATTTTCAGCACTCTCTCATTGGCTACTGGTAAGAGGTCCCACAACCATTCACCAATCACATCCAAAATCTCTATATCTAACTCTATCAACTCAGTTCAACACTGTAGCTGTACTGGTCAATACTCAGAACACAGGTCTCCTATGATTCCCAAGCACCTGCATCCAAAAGTACTGTAAAACTCTCCTAGATTTCTACTTCCAGATTCATCCACATCTACATGCATCAACACAAACTACAGGTATGCATATGTTTTGTAATGCACATGGAAAATGAAAACTGCATATATGTTACCAAAGCATATCAAGTACATAGATTACATGCATAGGAACTGGGTGCCTGCCACTTGCCCTGCATAACCTACTCAATAAAACTACTCTTATTTGTCCCATCTCCTCACATCAACTGACAGTTCCTTACAACGCTGTTTGCATTCAAAGTTTTGTTGTACTTCCCACTAGCAAAACCGCTGCAAACCAGATATTTCAATTTCAGCACCACTGGCTGTGATCTTTTCTATAAAAAAACACATTGGGAACATTTGCACAACACATTCAAGTGCCAGATCATCCGTGAAATGGCCATAATGCAAACAAAAAAGAAAAACTGCATGTATGTTAGGAAAGCATGGCAAGTGCATGCATTGCACAATTGACAAAATTAACCTTTGGAAGGGAAGCAAAGAAATGCATGCATACATTGGAAAACAGTGCTGTAAATGTGGATACATAAATGAAACAACAGAAACAGATGTAGCAAACATCTATGTGTGAGAAAGTTAACATAATTCCACACACGGTAACATTCTACTTTCCAATATCTACATCTTTCTGCGCTTTCTCTCACTATACTATGACTTGAAGCTACTCCATTTCCAAAGCAAATAGTGCAACAATATCTCACACACTTCAAAAGTGCAGCCCCATAAGGCACAGTATCACTGCAGCATTGGCCCACATACCAAGAATGCTGATACTCCCAAGTCCCCACTCATATGCAGTGTAAAATAATATGTTCTCCTACTGCAATTACTATACCATTAACACACATACCCACTAACTTCCTTCTTCTACAATTGCATTGAAGCACCACCTCCTAAAAGCCAGTGGCGTCTCTGCTGGAAGATAAAATCCAGAAGAAACATACTCTTCACATCCAACAAAGTAAGTGCATTACTGTTGTAGTGTTCTGCGTGTTACTCAAACAGTGCAGTGTTGTTGTATTGTAGCCTAGACAATTGTATACAACCCCACAGCACTCACTTCACCCTTACTCATTGCACCTTGCCAGGTCCATGGTTTCTATTGTCATCATAACACCAGTACGTAAATACCGACTAGTTTTATAAAACATTGCACTGTCCTTACTTCTTCAAGCACATTACACTGTAATACACACTGAAGCAAACCTTTCCCAGAGGAACACACACACATACCAGTATAACCTTTCCAAACAAAATTAACAGCCCTTTGCACAATCACACTCCTCTATCTATACCGACCCTCATATTCAGACACTCATGCACAGTACACACACATACATTGCACAACTTCCAAACCCACAAGTTCCTTTTTTCTCCAACAGACACAAGACAATGCCTACCAAAAAGCAGCTCCATAGAAAACAACGCAGAAATAGAGCAGATAAAAATCAAACCATGCACATTAGCCATCCACCTCTAGCAGACTTTGTATGAAAAGTTCCAAAAAATCAGCTAATACAGTCACTGAGCAAAACGGAACCAGGTAGCAGGAAAAAAAGTGTGACTTCTCTTCCAACATATAAAACTAAAAGTAAATGTATTAAGAAGAATACAACTACCAGTAGCGTAAACACTACATCTACCAAATATAACATAGCCACAAGCATTCAAAAAAAGAATATTTCAAAAAATGTTCCAACATACAATCCTTCAGAACCTTATAAAAACAGGGGTGAAATCACCCTCAACCCTTTAAACTTACCCCAGAAAACTGATCCTGGAAGCTCTCATAGACAGTGCAATGCTCCTCAAAAAGAAATTATTCATATTAATTTTAAACAGAATGAAACCACTAACAAAATGAATTAGTAAAATACAAAAAGTACTTTGCAACATACGCAATATCACCATAGATACCTTTGCAAACGTCTGTGCAGGTGAGTGGATTCACACAACCAGCACAGAACCATATTTGTATGAAGAGGCAAACAAACAAGAGCAAATAAACCCAATTTCCATACATAGCAGTGGCTGAGGCTATGCAAAGATAGACAGGACCATTATGGCAGAAGAAACGCTGATTGCAAGAATATCCCCAACAAACTTACAATCAACTCTCCATTCCACCGGACCAATCCGTCCCGTCTACAAATAGCCGCGCACCTCAATGTGTAACGTACGAAAACAATCCTTCAAATCTTTGTAGCTGTTCCTCAATCAGTATGTGAAAGCCAAAGACAAATTAAAAATTTAAATATTACAAACCATGGACTCCTGTCCAGTGCGCACATACACAGTACTATGAGGACATTCAATAGCCTGCATTTCTGGGACTGGTTGCAAAATCACCTTCCATCACATATAAATGTTAGCAACACAACATTCTACTATACAAAATCTTGTTTAGAGACTGTACTATGCAAAAAGTACTGCTTTACCAAAGGAGCATTTAAATTACATTCTCTTACATGGCACAGCCAAAGAACTGCTGGAAGAAATAGACCATATCCAGAGCTAATATTTTGGAAGTGAAGAGCACTTAAAAAATCCAGTAACTTTAGAAGAGAGTAGCGACAACCTAGCGGATGCTAAGCTCCTATTACACACGTACAAAAAAGAAATAGCAAAGATTAAAAGCACATCTGCTGAAGTATCAAACCAAGTATGTGTGTGTTGTCTCAAAACTTTTTATACAAAGAGCACCATAACTGTAGATATAAAATACAAAATAGAAGACAATGAGGAATCCCAATGGTTCCAATTAGCTCTCTATCTTATAGCAGAAAACACATACAAATGACAAACCCCTCAATACTTTGCACATAATGCACTGGAAAATAACTTGGAAATATTCCCACTTCCAAAACCACTCCAACAGCTTAATTTGTATGAGAACATTATAATCCAAACAGTGCACCCATTTCAAGCGATAAAACTCTGTCACAGAAATGATACAACTTTGGCATTCAAATGCTCTTCCATAGAGAATGTGGCTGCTACAAAGCTGCAGATCATTTAACTGGCACAGCCATGTATGGGAAATCTGAAAACACAGTCTGGATAAGCCTTGGTCTGGCTGCATCCAGAAAAAGTGCTCTCAAATCATAGCAAGACATAGAAACAATAGTTAAAAATGATCCCAAAAGCCAGGACTTTTGGAAAAACAATGTATTGGACACATACTACCCAAACAGGAGTACTGCTTTGGAAACCATGTGTCTATGCCACACAGCCCAAATCTTCTCATACAAAAATACTATTAAACCAGATGGGGGAAAAAAGTACATAGTCAAAGGTTGTGAGGGCAGCCTGCTTACACTTACCAAACACAGCCTGATTAATCATAAGAAGCTATCAATAAAAACTTTACTACATGTCCCTACTGCAACTTTTTAAACCATGAACAAAAGAAGAAGATTTATTCGACACCCATGCCTCCTACGAAGATGCTTTCAATGCAAGTGAAAGCACTTTAACAGATATGAACTTCAAACAGTACAATAACATGTTGGACAATTAACGCCAACAAGAAGAAGAACTTCAAGCAAAACTAAATGTAGACACTCCTGAGAGCAGTCAACCTTCTCTTACAGGAGGCCAAGAACCACTTGGAGAGTCCCTCATAGTAAATGAAGCTAAATTAGCCATGACTGAAGTAGAAAACATCAAGTTGCAGTATGAGGAATCTGAAGAAAATGTTGCTCTACTGAAATCACAACTTAATGATAAACAGCGTAACATTTTCCTAGAAATAATTACATAAATTGAACATGGTGTGCAGCATGAGAATAAAACATGTACCCGTCAAAACCATAAACCTGTACTGCTGCGTGTAAGTGGTCAAGCTGGTTCAGGCAAAACACTCTTACTAAAAATCATCAGCAAGTTACTCCAACAATTGTCATCCAACAAGATTTCAGCTGTTGTAACTACACCAACAGGTTTAGCTGCCTACAACATAGGTGGTGTTACTTTACACCGATTGCTATTCCTTCCAGTAGAACATCAAAACAAGACTTTCAGCAGAAGCTGCTATTTGTTAGGGGGAATTCTCAAAATGTACTAATTTCCCTTACCTTTTGAGCCCCCCAGCAACTTTGCTGGATTTCTGGGATAGGATTTTTTACCTGGGAAGAGTGTAAGCCTTTTTTTCTCACTCTTCCATGTACTTTGATGAGTGTTTTACTTTTGTGTTCTTTGGTTATGGAGTTTTAAAACAACTCCATAGGTGGCATCTTTTTCTGTGTCAAACAGCACCTTCAGTGCAGTGACATAGGGGTGTCTTTCAGACTCCCCAAGGTTCAAATACCTTTTCGGGGACTGACTACTGTCTCCCAAAGCATGTAAAGTTAAATTGACTTTACTAGTCTCTTTAAATTTACAGACCCAGCACACACTATCTTCCTATAGAGTGCTGGAGGGGTTGAGTCAAAATGTTGATCTAACTGTCAAATGTTACTCTTTCCTACTTTAAATGGCTGGTGGCAGTGGATTAGTTCAAATACCATGATTTTTCCCGAACGCAAACAGCGGTAGCTAAAAATCAGGTCAGCCATGTTTTTCAATATTGCACCCAAGACCTATCTGTAAAAACAGACTCTGGTCAACTTTTTTCGCCATTTCTTTTAGCAAGGGTCCTTCTTGTGTTTGTCTCTGTGTGCCAAACCACCAGGCTTGCTCCCTTTGTTCATTGGCCTTGGCAGGCTTCTGTGATGAAGTCCTACTCTGGTGCCTGAGTGTCGGGGTGGGCAGGATGCGAAGGGTGCCCAAAACCCCCTCTGCTTAGTCTCCTAGAAGACCTGAATGCACCCTGGGTGATTGGCCGGTTGGCTGTCCAGCAAGGAGAGCCACCCTGCTGTGTGAGTGACAGCCATGCTGGAATTAATGGGGGAAAACTGTTTCAAAGCAGGTCTTTGGGACTTAGAAAGCAGAGTCAACCATTGCAACGAAAGAACTGAAGACGAGCTGACGGAAGAGGTCTGCTGCAACTCCTGACGACCGGTGAAGCTCTGCTGCAGGTCCAAATTGCCTGAAACTCCATCGACAGAGAAGCCCTTCAAGGTTAACTTCTTCCCTTGAGTTTGGTGGGAACAATCCATCGTCCCTATATTGGTCGAATTTTGTGCTGTTGCAAACCGGATAGCCAGTGGGATGGAAACCAGTTTGTAGACTTTAAGGGACTCACACCTTAAACTGATGTTTTGCTAAGCTTGTGGCCTCTTCCCTGGGAAGTGCAGGTACCTCCCAATGTCCTCCTTCTTGTCCCCATGACTGAAGCTCAGGAACAGCGAGATCTGCTCAAACTGCCAGGAGCAACTGCCTCAGCTACAGCTCTTCTTCACTTTAAAGGTACTGTGCAAACGCGGTCCGGAAATCTTTTCGGCCATCGTGAAAGTTTATGAAACTTTCCTGACTTTGAAGGCTTGTCCTTCCCTAAACATTTGTCTAACTTTTCATCTGATCAAATTCTTCTAAGATCTGTGGCAAAGACTTAACTGTTTACTACCAGAACTGTGCTATCCTATACAAAGACTCTGAACCATTGACTTTGGCCCAGGCCTATGAACTGAATTGCTGGTTGTAGTTAACTGAAATACTTTGACCTGTCTATGAAAGTGTTTGTGCTATTGATTCTTATAACCTTGTCTTTTTACCCCTTTTTAAAACAACTGAAGTGCCATTTTGCTCCCACTTCAGGGGAGCTGGACTTGTTCAGTAACTTATTGGTTGTGTATTTGTGGTATATTGGTATATGATATTGAGCTGTTCTTGCTAGTGTAATGTTTTCAAACTGATTGTGTAAATGTATATTCTTTTACCAAGAAACCTTGAGTAAGTGCTTGTTTGAACCACTGTATTTGTTTGTCCTTTGTGTAACTTGTCCTACTGCTCACTCACATCTTGAGATAAGTCTGACTGCTCAGCAGCTGTTACCACATTACTGTGTAGTACAGGCTTGTACCAAAGGTGACATTTTACTGACACTTGTAGCCTTAATTACATGTAGTGTTCCCAAAGGGTACTGCATGTGATTCTGCCTAACTCTATGGCGATATGCAGAGTTTTGAAACAAATGAAAATCTTCCTAATAGATGAGGCGAGCATGGTCTGCACCCTAATGTTGGCTTTGATTCTCCTCAGATTGCAAGAGGTCCTCAAAATGAACTACAAAGAGCTCTTTGGAGGAAAACACGTTATTGTTTATGCAGATCTTCTTCAATTAACACCAGTGAAGGGTGAACCTATGTTTAAAACCATAGGACACAGACTGTGCTGTAACACACTTGGCAGCATAGGAAATATAAATCTCTGGCCACATTCCTAATACAGAAAACTAACTGAAAACATGTGTCCGTCTGCAGACCTCACCTATGCTAACTATTTTAAAAGCATTTGGATTGGTGTACTTTCTAAGGAAGCACAGTCTACCTTAAATAGCAGATGCATCCATGAGCTTTACAGGCATAACAGATCTACTACTGATGTCATGGAACAAGTAGCACAAATACATGTGAAATCTATGTCCTTAATGCCAACCCTAGCAGTTGTGAACAATTCAATGAAAAAATGTTCAAAAATGAAATGCAACCAATAGTGCAAATGTACTCCACAGACAAACTGGACAATCATGGTATGCCAGTACCTATGTGTCAACAAGCCACAGCACAACTACACAGCTTAGAAAATGTTAACATTGTGTTTAAACTGTAGAGTAATGCTAAAGCGTAACATTGACGTGGAACAAGTTTTAGTTAATGGAGCACTTGGTACAGTTGTTCACTTCCAGGCATACCCACATGACAACAGCATTCAGTTTATCAACATTCACTTTGAGAAACTTTAAGAAGTTAAAAGGAAAAGATGCTCAACAGCTGGATTCCTTCATTTCAAAGACATGTATGTACGCAGAGAACAGTTTTCTCTGTCTCTTGCATATGCAGTCACTATTCATAAATTGCAAGATCTAATCCTGGATCGAGCATTGATTGACACTGGCAGCACAAGCTTTAAAGAAAGCATGAGTTACATAACACTGTCACACATACGTACACTTGAAGGACTATTTCTAGTCATTTTTAATGCAAGATAAGTCAAGGCTGACATTCCTTGCATCATAGAGTACAACATACTACGTGCACACTACACACCCCATCTCAAAATGTACCCTGTTCCTCAAAAAGACAAACTTTGTAAAAGAAAACTAGTGCAACAAAAACTTATATGTGATCTCCCAACAGTACCACCAAAGAAACTGAAAGCAGCTGCTACTCCATCAGTTACCACAGCCACAGAAGGATGTACTTAAAAGGAAAATGCATACCCAACTGCAGGAACAAAGAGAAATACCTCTTCAAAAAACACCCATGAACTTCAATCAAATGGCTGGTGTAAATTGCTATGCAAATGGAGTAATCAATGTTCTATTCCAATCGCCACCAATTATAGAAAACATTTACTTAAACGGTGCAGACCAGTTTGCAAATGCTACTCCTTCATAGAAAAGCAACAAACAATCCTGACAACATTTACACTGCCTCAGGAATAAGGCAGGAATTCGACTACTGTGAGGGAATGGTGAAATTCACTATAAACACACAAGAATATCCACAAGAATTTCTCATGTAGTTACTGCAAGTACTGGAAAGCAAAAACATACCTATAAATGAAATCTTCCATGGGGAAACATAGATGTACCCTCTAGAGGCATTTGGCACAGGAACAAGTCCCTAACAAGCGCGTTTTGTATGTATCTATACTGTGAATCACTTCCATTTCAACAACTGGTACAAAATGCAAATTATGGCATATTATGTACTTCTTGCAATTCCGGCAATCGTTCCACCTTACAGATACAGTCACATAGCCAATGCTTAATAGTAATGCTTTTACGATACAGTGCAGATGGTACCAAAAGCAACTGCAAGCTTACCAGCAACACACATGGGCAAGTATGACTTGGCACGAAAACTTTCACAACAGTAGGCATAATCTACCACACGGGCGCCACAACCACTGCAGTTCACTATACTGCATACATTAAAAAGAAATGTGGGTGGTTTGAATACAATGATACTTCCATTATTCTGAAGCTGAGATCACCAGCAAATCTTGCAAATGCCTACTTAATATTCTTGAAACCAAAATGTACTAACTGATCTACAAAAGTAGCATAGCCTACTGCCCTAGACCTACCAATAGATATGTAAGTGCAAACAAAAAATAACCTTCTGCCCTGCGAAACTGGAACAACTTAGCATACAGCACTGGCCCATGAGGACATCAGTTGCGCTGCTATACAGTCATCTCAACAATGACCCAATGATTATAGTCACAGAAACAACAACTGTGGAAAGGACAGACTCATTTTGTTTCACCCATAGTACATAAAAAGAAAAGTACTGAGTATGAGGGTATACATATTGTCCTCAATACCTGTGAAATGATCAACTGTTAGAATAAGGCAACAGCTATCTAACAATACCCATGCCACTGCAATAAACACACAACTGCATGTAACTACACCCATAATACTGCAAAGGCACTGCAGTAGTGGAAGATGGAAATCCGCCAACAAGAATGAAGGTGCTTGAAGACATACCCCGCAAAACTGTGAAACTGTAAACAGTAAGAATACACCAACTGGCATCTAACTTCAACCATAATACTGCAATATTATTTCCCATGACTACACAATTTAAAATCCAAAAGCAGAAATGAAAGTTCTTCTGAGGAAACCCTTCAACAGTTAAGTATAAACAACCAGAATACACCAACTGGTATCTTCTACACCTGCAGTACTACAATATTATTTCCAGTAGTCAAACTGCCAAAATCAACCTTCAGCAATCAAAGTGCTACAAACATAACCTCAACAACTTTAAAACTACCAACAGTTAGAATATGCAAACAACTATCTAACTGCCCCCACAATCCTGCAATATTCGTTTTCAATAAAACAGTACTAAGAAAACACCAACAGCAATCAAACACATACACAAATACTTCTAAAAAGAGGAAACAGATAAACAGTTAGAATGTGGCAACTGGTATCTAACTAAAACCATAGTACCACAACTTCCAAAAAGAAAAGCATACACCATGTCAATTCCTCCTACTGTAACAGTGCTTATAACAGCAAAACCACATAGATGTGCACCTTAAACATTCCTATAAGTAATGCACACCGCAATGAAACAGAGTTTTCCACATAACTACAAATGAATATATACTTTTTTTTAATCCTGCAGGATTTTTTTTTCCCCCACGGACCCAATGATTATGCAAACAAATAGAGTAACTGAGCAAATTGCGCAGTACACTTGTTTAAAGCATAGTACTTGTAATGTACTAATTATGAGGGTCGACAAAGTACATACATTTCTGAAATTTAATGGATTACGACATTATGAAGTACCTTCCTTAACATGTTATTTTTTTTATCACAGACAATGAAACAAATATTTCTCCTACATTTCCACATGCAATGAATACAATATTTGCCCACAGTGAGACAATATTCAAATCTGCTATTGCCACTTCAATGTTATTCTATCACTGAGTTCAGAAAAGGTGTACAGTGCCCCAACAATATATACAGTGAGTATGTGATTATTGGTGTCATGCTTATTTGTAATCAGAAAATTGTATTTCTATACATATTTGAGCAATGTATATTCCAGTGTCATATTCTTGAGTGCATGGTCATATTATGCTGCAGTGGTTGTAGCCAGGCCCTACACTCTTGGGTTTATGGCATATGGGCTCTGCCCTCCAGCCATGCACCCAATAGTCTAGGGCCTGGCCACAACCACCACAGCATAATAGGGCCATGCACTCAAAAATCTGCCCAGTGACTATAACCAACACACATAAGGCAGCCACCTGAGGCCATGTCCACTACAGTTCACATACTATTACACTACTTGCCCCCACTGCACAGACTCTCATACACCCAGGCAGTGCAATAATCCAGCTGCCACACACCCTGTGGACTTATATACATATACTATTACAGTATTTCAACCAGTGGGAAGACTACAAGAGTCCAGCAGCTTACCACAACCACCACAGCATAATACAACCGATACAAACATCCTCATATCATCTACATTCCACTCCCCTACCATAATGAAGCCTGCCTGCACTCACCAGATAAGCTGCTCGCCTGAGGACCTACCCATTCACATACTATTACACTACTTGCACCCACTGCACAGACTCTCATACACACAAGAATCTAGGGGCAGTCCAATAACCTCCCACCATGCATCCAAGACTGTAGTAGCTGACCACAATTAACACAGCATAATACAGCCATACACCCAAGAATCTCCCCAGTGGCCACAATCCTCAGGACAGTCCAATAAGCAAGCTGCCACACACCCTGTCCACTTCTGTACACCTAGTATTACACTACTATTCCAGTTCTTCAACCAGAGGGCAGACTCTCGAGTGCATGCCCGGAGTCTAGAAGTTGACCACAACCACCACAGCACAATACAGCCCCTACAAACATCATCATATCATCTACATTCCACTCCGCTACACTAAGCCACCTTCGGCCCTGTGGACTTCTCTACACATACTATTACAGTACTTCTACCAGTGGAAAGACTCTTGGTCCATCCGGCCATGCACCCAAGAGTCCAGTAACTTACCACAACCACCACAGCATAATACAGCCTATACAAACATCCTCATATGATCAACATTCCACTCCCGTACCCTAATGAAGCCTGCCTGCAGTCACGAGATAAGCTGTTCGCCTGAGGACCTGCCCGTTCACATACTATTACACTACTTGCACCCCCTGCATAGACTATCATACACCCAGGAATCTTGGGGCACTCCAATAAGCCACCTGCCACACACCCTATCCACTTCTGTACACATAAATATTATACATACATATACATACATTATACTACGTTCAGCCAGTGGACAGACTCTTGGGTGCATGGCCTCTGGCCATGCACCCAAGAGTCTAGTAGCTGACCAAAATTAGCACAGCATAATACAGCCATACACCCAATAATCTGCCCAGTGGCCATAACCCTCAGGAAAGTCCAATAAGCCAGCTGCCACACACCCTGTCCACTTCAGTACACATACTAGTACGCTATTTGAAGCCAGTGGGCAGGGTCTTGGGTGCAGGGCCTCTGGCCATGCACCAAAGAGACTAGTAGCTGGCCACAATCACTGCAGCATAATACAGACATGCACCCAACAATCTGCACACTGATCACAAACCACACACATAAGCCAACCGCCTGAGGACCTGTTCACTTCTGTACACTTACTATTGCAGTATATGCAACCATTTCGCAGACACTTGGGTGCAATAAGCCAGCTGCCTGAAGCCATGTACACTTCTCAACAGATACTATTACAATACTTCAACCAGTGGGAAGACTCTTGGGTGCATGGCCTTATGCACCCAAGAGTCTAGTAGCTTGCCACAACCACCACAGCATAATGGAGACTATACATAAATCCTCATATCATCTACCCCCCTTTGCTACCCTAATGAAACATGCCTGCAGTCACCAGATATGCTGCTCACCTGAGGACCTACCCATTCACATAATATGACACTAATTGCACCCACTGCACAGACTCTCATACACACAAACATCTCTGGGAACTACAATAAGCCACCTGCCACACACCCTATCCACTTCTGTACACATACTATTACACTTCTTGCAGCCAGTACACAGAGTCTTGGGTGCATGGCCTCCAGTCATGCACCCAAGACTCTAGTAGCTGACCACAATTAACACAGCATAATACAGCCATACACCCAAGAATCTCCCAGTGGCCACAACCCTCAGGACAGTACAATAAGCCAGGTTCCACACACCCTGTCCA
The DNA here is from genome assembly GCF_040938575.1 of Ambystoma mexicanum. Taxonomy (NCBI): domain Eukaryota; kingdom Metazoa; phylum Chordata; class Amphibia; order Caudata; family Ambystomatidae; genus Ambystoma; species Ambystoma mexicanum. The sequence continues at coordinate 515,795,934 of NC_090934.1, forward strand.
CTTCTGTATACATACTATTACACTACTTGCAGCCAGTGGGAAGACTCTTGGGTGCTGGCCATGCACCTAAGAGACTAGTAGCTGGCCACAATCACCATATCATAATACAGACATGCACCCAACAATCTGCACACTGGCCACAACCCACACACATAAGCCAACTGCCTGAGGCCCTGTCCACCTCTCTACACATATTATTACAGTACTTCAGCAAGTGGGCAAACTTGGCCATGCACCAAAGAGTCTAGTAGCTGGCCACAACCACTACAGAACAATTCGGCCTATACAAACATCCTGATATCATCTACATTCCACTCCACTACCCTAATAAAGCCTGCCTGCAGTCACCACATAAGCTGCTCGCCTGAGGACCTACCTGCGAACTGCTGCAGTGTGCGCGGACACAACACAGTCCTCTTCCACCTAAACAAATACATCATATGAACCATCTTTCACTTCCTCACTCTTTCCAGCCCCTCTTCCCAACACCAGATTCCCCAAAACATATTTTCTAGCCCTGTCCACCACTGTGCTATCCATGAATATCCGTGGAGACAACATGGCGCACATTTCGGAAAAATATGACAGACATCACGCTTCGCTCCAGCCAATCAGCGGCTGCGTTGGGTGTCCACGGACATCACACGGTCCTTCCAGCTCAATCCGAGTCCTGTCCATGGAGCAAACATGTAAATGGGTCCGCAGAGCCAGATATCACAAATGTTTTTGGACCTTCATTTTGTCTGTTTAAAAAAAAAAACTCCTGGACTTATGTTCACCAAATGTACAAATGCATACATTTGGGACAAAGCCTCTGCTCCTGCCGCAAATTTGTTGAAAAGCCGTCCAGCGGTTTGGGCTGTAGGCGTGGGCAAACATTTTTTCCATTAAGTCTATGGAAAAAAAAATGTTGGGCCCCCTTTAACTTTGCCCCCCTTGGCAAAACCTCACCAAACTCGCCAAAGAAATTCAGAGTGGGCCATATACTTTTTTGAAGATTTTGGTGAGGATTCGTCCAGGAGGAGCCAAGTTATAAGCCGCCCAAAAAGTGCTCTTCCTATGGGTTTAGCAACTTAACCATAACTACACTGCCGCTACCGCAGTCCGTGTCATATAAATATTAGGTTTTGCTGCTCAGCTTTTAATGTACATCTTTAACTGTACCAAATCATACTTTATGCTGTCATTCCTCATTGGAGTACCTCACTGATATTGAGGCTCTACATTTGGACCTTGAAATATACATTGCAATTAATGACTCATGACTGGTATAGTCGCCAAGTGCAAGGTACAACATTAAATATGCTTATGCTGACATCATATTACACAGCTCACGGTAGTGGCTGTGTAGTTATGGTTAAATTGCTAATCCCACAGGAAGAACACTTTTTGGGTGGCTTATAACTTTGCTCCCCCTGGATGAATCCTCGCCAAACTTTGCAAAAAAAGTATATGGTCCACTCTGATTTTTTTTTGCAAATATTGGTGACGTTTGATCCGGGGGGAAAACCTATAGGGGGGTCCCAAAATTTCTTTTTTTCCCATAGATATAATGGAGAAAAAAAATGCGCACACCTACAGCTCAAATCGCTGGATGGATTTCCACCAAATTTGTTGCAGGGGTGGTGGCTTATTCCCAAAAGCGTGCTAAATCTGTCCAGTAGTTTTTTCTTTTTAAATGCCAAAACGTAAAGCAAAAAAATGTGTGACATTGATGTCCGCTATGCAGACACACTTCCCTGTTCGCTCTGCGGACAAGACACTGATTGGTCAATCGGTTTGCATCATGTCTGCAGACACACAACGTGTCCTCCGATTGGCTGGGAATGAGGCATGAGGTGCATCAAATTGTTTCGATGTGCCCACCATCTTGGATCCTCCGACAGCACAGCGGCGAACAGAGGCAAAATGCAATTTTGGGGAGTGTGTTGGTGTGCAGAAGTGCTTGGGGAGGGTTGGGGAGTAAGAGATGGATCAAATACTGTATTTGTTTAGGTGGCAGGTGCCCCTGATGTGTTCGCCATGTCTGCGGTCTTCGTGGCTGTCTGCAGACATAATAAATGCACCACTGGCTATTTTAGTATGATGTTGGTTTTGGTTTGTTAGTAGAGGATTGATTGTAATTAATATCCGGTATAAACAGCCCACATAGCACAGTCAAAATGTTTGGTAGTATAGGTGTTTCATGCTGTGGTGATTGTGGCCAGGGCCTAGAGTCTTGGGTGCATGGCCACAACCACCGCAGCATAACACACCCATAGAATCAAATACCCATCAAATATACACAACCTAAAAGTTTGTGTAGTGTTTCATTTGTAGAGTTTCTATGTGAAGTTGTGGCTAGGCTATGCAGCTAAGATTGTAGATTTGTAACACGGACTGCAGTGTTTTTGAGTGTATTTATTGTATACTTAGTGGTTGAGTTTTTTGTGGTTGTATGCAGTTTTTTCATGACATGGGTAACTGGACTGGACATACTTTTCGATCTCTGTGATAAAAGAACAGATCATATGTTAGAGGAGGAAGTTCAAAATGAGTTATTGCATTGCATAATAGACATTTCTGTATTGTTTTGACCCTCGTATTTAGTACTTTACAAGTACTAAAGTTCAAACCAGTGTACTGTGTGCAATTTGCTCAGTTTCTGTGTCTGTTTTCTAAATAATTGGGTCTGTGGGAAAAAAAATCCATGCTGGATTAAAAAAGAAAAACCTTCTATGTTGTGGTACAATATATTTCTTTCATTGTTTTACTGTTTATTTCTTGTTTCTTGCTAATCTTCTATCTGTTGGCTTGTTGCAGATTTGTGGGGCAATTAGATACCTGTTGGCATATTCTAATTGTTTATTTCTACTTTTATGCTGTTCATCTATCTGTTAGGTTGTTGCAGATTTTTTGGGGCAGTTAGATACCTCATGGCGTATTCTAACTGTATATTTCTTTTTTGATTTTAGTAGTATTTGTTTATCTGTTTGCTTGTTGCAGATTTTTTGGGGCTGTTAGGTACCTGTTGGCGTATTCTAACTGTATATTCCTTGTTTGATTTTAGTGGTATTTATTTATTTGTTTGCTTGTTGCAGAATCGTGGGGTTGTTAGATACATGTTGGCTTACTCTAACTGTGCACAGTTTTGAAGTTGAAGTTTTGCTTATGTTCATACACAGATTATGTATTAAATGTTGGTTTTAAGAATATTAAGTAAGTGTTAACAAGATTTGCTGGCAATCTCTGCTTTAGAGTAATGGTAATATCATTACATTTGAACCATCCACAATTCTTTTTTATATATGCAGTGTAGTGACCTGCATTGGTTTTGGCTCCTGCGTGGTAGCTTATACCTATTTTTGTGAAGGTTTTCTTACCAAGTGATACTTGACCATGTGTGAATCCAGTCAGCTTACAGTTGTTTTTGGTACCATCTGCATTGTAAAGTCAAAGCATTACTATTACATATTTACTATGTGTCTGTATTTTTAAGGTGGAGCGATTATCTGAATTGCAGGTAGTACATTATCTGCCATGGTTTGCATTTTGTGCAAGTTGCTGAAATGGAATGGATTCACAGTTAGGTATGGATACATACACAAAGTGTTCATTAGGGACTTCTTTCTGTGCCACATGGTTGCAGAGAGTGCATGTATGATTCCACAGGTATGAAATCTGAAAGATTTCATTTGTAGGTATGTTTTTGTTTTATAGTCCTTGTAGTAAGTGCATTAGACATTCATATGGATCTTCTTGTGAGTTTATAGTAAATTTGAAAATTCCAGCACAGTAGTCCAATTCTTGCCTTATTTCATGAACACTGTAAGTGTTGTCAAGATTGTTGGTTGCATTTCTATGAAGGACTAACATTTGCAAACACAATTGGTCTGTACTGTGTAAGTAAATGTTCTCAATAATTGTTGGCAATTGGAATAGAATATTTATTGCTACATTTGCATAGCAATTTACATCAGTTATATTTGAAAATTCGAATGGACCTGACAGTTCTGTGTCAAAGTCAATTGTTCGGAGTGTGTGTTGCTTCTTTGAAGAAGTAGTTGAGTTACTTTGACCAATAGATTCTTCTTTGATTGTGGTGCTTGATGAAGTATTCGTTTCTTTTTTTTTCTTTGGATTAATTGTAGTGGTATCCTGTATCGTTTCAGTTTGAAGTAGTTTTCTTTTACAACGTTTTGCTTTTTGTGGAACAGGATAGGTTTTTAGATGGGAGGTGTGGAGTGAAAGCAGCCTACTATATTCTAGAATGCAAGGAATATCTGCATTTACTTTACTTGCATCAAAGTTGATTAGAAAAAGCCTGTCAAGTGTATGTAAGAATGATAGTGCTACATAGCTCATGCCTTCTTTAAAGACTGTGCTACCAATATCTATTAATGCTTTATCTAGTGTAAGACCTTGTGATTTGTGAATGGTAACTGCGTATGCTAGAGTTAGTGAAAATAGTTATCTGCGTACATACATGTCTTTGAAAAGAAGGAAGCGGGCTGTTGAGCATCCTATACTTTTTAACTTTGGATAGTTTGTCAAAGAGAATATTGACAAATTTAATGTTTCTGTCACATTGGTATGTTTGAAAGCCAACAAATGTACCAAGTGCTCCATTAACTAGTCCTTGCTCCAGGTCAAGGTTACATTTAAGCATTATTCTACAGTTTAAAGATAATTTTAATATTTTCTCCAAACCAGCTGGGTTGGAGATAGAATTTTCTAGGGTATTTAGTCTTGTTGTGGCTTGTTGACACATGGGTAGTGTCATACCATGTATGTGCAGTTTATCTGTGGAGCAAATTTCAATCATTGGTTGGATTTCCGTTTTCAACATTGTTTCATTACATTTTGAACATCTTACAAGAGTTGGCATCAAGGCCATACAATTTATATTTGTGTGTGCTAATTTTTCCATGACATCAGTAGCACATGAGTTATGGCCATAGAGTGCATGGATGTTTCTGGTTTTTAATATTGTTTGTGCTTCTTGAGATAGTACACCAACTCTAATACTTTTTAAAATGTTGTCGTATGTGAGGTCTGCAGGCTGGCGCATGTTTTCTGTTAATTCTCTGTATTGGAAATGTTGCCAAATGTTGACATTTCCTATGCTGCCAAGAGTTTTATGGCATAGTTTGTCCCCTAAGGTTTTAAACATAGGTTCACCTTTCACTGGTGTTAATTGAAGAAGATCACCAAAAACAATAATCTGTTTTCCTCCAAAGATCTCTTTGTAGTCTGTTTTGAGGACTTCTTGCAATCTGAGGTGAATCAAAGCCAACATTAGGTTGGATACCATGCTCACCTCATCTATTAGCAGCATTTTCATTTGTTTTAAAACTCTGCATAGTTCGATTGCAGCTTCTGTGTAAAGTTTGTAGTAGTCTAATTTGTTTTGGTGTTCTACTGGAAGGAGTATTAATCGATTTAAAGTGACACCGCCTATGTTGTAGGCAGCTAAACCTGTGGGGGCAGTTACAACAGCTGACAGTCTGTCTGGTTTTTGACAATTGTTGAAGAATCTTGCTAATGTTTTTGGTTAAGAATGTTTTGCTTGAACCAGCTTCACCTCTCACGTATAGCAGTATAGGTTTTGTAGTCTTGGTAGGTACAGTTTCTATTTTCATGTGCCACACCATGTTCAATTTGTTTTGTTATTTCTTGGAAAATGCTACACTGCTCATTGTTCAGTTGTGATTTCAGTACAGCAAAGTCTTCTGTAGCTCTTTCATACTGACCCATGGGGTCTCATTATGAGTTTGGAGGTAGTCATGCCCTTAATAAGGGTATGGCTGCCTCCAAACACGGGTCCGGGTCCGTGATCCCTGAATGGGGAAATACCGGGCCATTCCGACTTTGGAAGGCCCGGTATTTCCCCATTCAGGGAACCGGACCCGGACCATCCCCATTCCCATTTGAGCCCCCATAGGGCCTGTTAACATGCTGGTCCCCTCGCGGGACCTGCAAAGGATGTCTGGTCTGATCCAGTACTTCTTCTTCTTTTCTCCAAGGTTTAAAAAGTTGTAGCAGGGATATGTAATACGGTTCTTTAGGTTGAGCAGTTTTTAATGACAATTTGATATGATTAATTAAGCTGCGTTTGGTAAGTTTCACTAAGCTGTCTTCACAATTTACCACTCTGTAGCTACCTTTCTTTTCATCTGGTTTAAGATAATTTTTTTCTATGTGAAGTTTTGGGCAACATGGTAGAGACACATGGTTTCCAAAGTGGTACTCCTGTTTGGGTAGTATGTGTCTAGTAATTGTTTTTTCAAAATGTCTTGGCTGTTGGGATCATTTTTGCTATTGTTTCTATGTCCTCGTATGATTTGAGGACTCTTTTTCTAGATTTAGCAGGACCAAGACTTAGCCATACTCTATTGTCAGATTTTCCATACAAGGCAGTACCGGTTAAACGGTCTGCAGCTTCATAGCAGCCACATTCTCTATGAGAAAGAATGTTTATGCCTAAACTGTACAATTTCTGTGATAGTGTTTTGTCAGATGATATGTCATCCCAGAGGTCCTGAAGCTCTGTTTTCTCTGCTTTGGTTAAGTAGGCTGTGACATATTGTGCAACTGTAGTTGCATTGTCTGTAATGTACTGCACATCTATGTATGCATTCCATAGGAGGGCAATGCTTGGATTGTAATCATTGATGTATTTTGATTTTTCTGTTCTTTTTATGTGTCTGACTGAAGACATGAAGTTGTTTTCTTGACCTGTTGGTGAAACTGCTCTAGGGAAACCAAAGCGGCATTTGGTGTAGTATTTCCCATTTTTTTTTATATTTGCGACAACAATATTTCCCACATTTGTGTCTTTGAAATTGTAACATTTGTGCATGAAGCTCACTATGTGTTGTTTGTGAAGGGATTTCAAAAGTGACATATTTTTGGATGAACTGCAAAACAGTGGCATCACTGTCCTGACCAAATTTAGGAGCATCTTTAATCATAATAGCATGTGGATGTGTGGTGCTCCTCTGGCTTGGTATTCCTTTCACCAAAAGAATTGTTGAACTTCTCACAGGGGAGGAAGAGTCTTATTACAAATAAAGTGTAGCAAAGCAATGAAGCGATGATGTAAATACCTTGATACATTTACAGGATCTAGAGAGCAGAGTTCTCCTGATGTTTTTATATCTATGTTTGTTTTATTTTTGTTTGCTATGCATTGGCAATCATTTCAATCTTCCCATGCATATTCTGCACAACTTAATGTAACAAACCAAGTAGGTGGGCCAAGGTTTCTTATCATACAGCGTACATCTCTGTGACGTCAGAACCAGTATTCTTTTGTACCACACATGTTTGCTAAAAGATTTGTAATACTTGACTGTAAAACCTCATCTTTTTCTTGCACTTTTTGTAATAATTGCATAGCTGACATATTTTGAAAATGGGTACCTGATTTTAATGTGTCTGCAACTCTGTATCATAGAGTTGCTAGTTCACTTTCAAAGAGAAGGTGGAATGTGTATTCCACGTTTTGTCTGAATCTGGGGTTGTCAGAATACATTTGTAGAGAGCAATATTCTGATGCTGTTATCTGTGTGGGTCTATCATCGTACCTTCCTCCTTTTCCAGTAGGAAAGAGTAGAGGAAAGGCCTGTGCTTCTATCATTTTTTCCCATATGCTGATTTGGAAATCCTTTGGCTTGTTGCATTTGGTACGTTTGCAGTGGATCATCTATAGTGTCTTTAGAGTTTAAAGGATGGATTGTATAATGGTCTCAAATATTGGATTCTGGAGCAGGATTTAGAAGTTGAAATTGACCAGTTTCTGGTGACTCTTTAATTATTTCAATGGTTTCTCCCATGTCTTTGTAGTATTCATTGTTGTTTTCTAGATATTGCAGGGTTTGTCTAACTTTATGTAAGTCGACAAGTTGTTGCCTCATTTTTTTTGACTTTTGTAGGTACACCATTTACTAAGACAATTAAAGATTGATCTATTGGCCGTTGCACTCCCAGAGTGTGTATATTTTCTTTGAGATCTAATAGTAAATACACTATTTTGCCACAAATGCCTTTTACTAATTCAGAGGAAGGTAATTTTGCTGTTTTTGGTTGGAGATGCATTTTTGCTTAAAATGGGTGCACTGTTTGAATTATGATGCTCTCATATAAATGTAGTTGTTGCAGGTGTTTTGGTTGTGGGAATAATTCCATGTTATTTGTGATGGCACATGAAGGTGGTTGGTTGTTGTCAAGTTTTGCAGTGCAGTAATTGCAAAGTATTAAGGGGTCAGTAATGTCGTCTTTGCTTTCTGCTATAACGTAGAGAGCTATTTGGAACCATTTAGAATCTTCATTGTCTTCTATTTTGTATGTTATGTCTATAGTTTTTGTCGTACTTTTATAAGAAGTCCTGTGGCAACACACACACATGGTTTGGTACTTCAGTGGAATTACTTTTAAACTTCAGTTTTTTTTGTGTATGTATTTAATAGAAGGTTGCTATTTGTACAGTAGCTGCTAGCTTGTTGTACATCTATTTCATTTTGTAAGTGGCTTTCAATTCCAAAATATTTTCTCTGGATATGCTCTATTTCTTCGAGTAGTTGTTTGGCTGTACCATTTAGAAGATTGTTATTTAAATTGGCTAGTGCTAAAGCAGGACGTTTAGCATAGTAGAGTTTTTGGACCAGATTTCTTGTTGTTGAATGATGTGTTGATATCATATTGATATATTATGGAAGGTGCTTTTGCAAATAGGTCCTGAAATTCAGGCTAATGAATGTCCTTGTAGTCCTGTTTATTTGCGCACTAGACAGGCATCCATATTTTGTAGTAGTTTCATTTTGAATTTGTCTTTTCTTTTTACATTCTGATTGAGGAACTGGTGTAAAGATTTGAAAGATTTTTTGGCAATGTTAAACAATGATGTGCACGACCATTTGTAGACTAGACATTTTGGTTGAGTAGATTGGGGAGGTGATACTGAGTATTCTGGGGATATTTTTGTGAGCAGAGTTTCTTGTTCCATAATGGTGTTATTAAGTTTTTCATATCCTCGTCGACTGCTATGTATGGCAATTGTTTTCTTTTTATTTTGTTTATATGCTTCTTCATTAAAATATGGTTCTTTGGTCGTGGTGTGACTCCATTCACCTCCACAGATGTTTAAGAAGCTATTTTTGTTGATATACCATTTATTGAGAAGTCTTTTTTGTAGTTTAGTAGTTAGTTTTGTTAGAGGTTTCATCCTGTTTAAAACTAAAATAAATAACTTCCTTTTGAGAAGGATTGCACTGTCTGAGAACTTCTAGCATTAATTGTCTACGGTAGGTTTTAAGGGTTTTGCATGCTTTCTCTCTTGCTTTTAAAAGGTCCTCAAGGACTCTGTGGTGGAACATGTTTAGTAAAATATTTTTTTTGGAATGCTTACTTTCCACTACATCAAGATGTATAGGTGCAGCGTTAGCAGTAGTGGTAGGTGAAGTTTTGTTAATCACTTTCTGTTTCGTTTTTTTGATAGAGGAGGGAAGGTTTCTGTACTGGAAGCTTTTTCTGTTTTGCTTAATGACTGCATTAGCTGTTTTGTTTGAACTTTTTCTACAAAATCTGCTAGAGATGGATGCTTAATTTGGACACTTCTATTTTGACTTGCTCTACTTCTGCATTGCTTTCTACAGAGTTGCTTTTTGGTAGGCATTCTCTGGAGTCTGTAGTAGAAAAACAAAGTGTGGGCTGGGCTGTTGTGCTGTGTATGCATGCTTTGTGCATGAGTGTCTGAGTATGATGGTAAGTATGATTGTCGAGGTGTTTGATGGTGCAATGGGCAGCTAAATCAAGTTGGGAAGGCTATTCTTGTATTTGTGTGTTACTATACTGGGCTTTAGATGAGAATATAAAGCATGAAACTGGTAAGAGGAAGCACTAATACTACATCTAATGGTAAAGGGTGAATATACTTTGTTTTTTCTACAATACTAAAATGCTTGTGTGTTTGAATAACAGTTAAAACATTATGCTAGTTTTGTACTTACTTTTATGTATGGAAAGAGTCGGTTTTCTCTAAGTCCTTGCTCGTACTTCAGATACTGCTGCTTTTCAGGAGAGTGGTCTTCACTGCAAATGTAAAAGAAAGAAGTTAGTGAATATGTGTGTTTATAGCACTTTTCATAATTATACTGTTATTTCTCCCATTTTATAATATGAACAAATATTTTTTTAGATTGGTGTGCGTGTAAATAAACATGTGGAGATCTGAAATGTTTGCAATTGACACTTCATCATAGCAGATGGGAGAAATGACAGTAAGTTCATTTTACAGTTTATACAGAGTAAGTGGCAGTTACTCTGTTCATATTTTTATTTTATTTTACATTTTTTACAGGAATTATTTGTTTTTTAGTTGCAACATTATTTTGTCTTATTTGCGTATTTATAACGTGCTTAAACACCCAGAGGTTTCTAAGCGTGGACCCGGGGATTGAACCTATGTTGCTTCATGTCGTCTTGCTTCCAAGGTGCGCACGTTGCCACTGAGCTATGCTCCCGGTATGTATTGTATTCCTAGAAGAGGTGTACTGTGTAGAAAATATGCATACCTGTAGTCTGTGTTCATGCATGTGGATGTGCATGAATCTGCAAGTAGAAATCTTGGAGTTTTATAGTAGTTGTTGCTGTAGGTTGTTTGCAGTCACAGCCAAATTGTACTGATACATCTAAACTGCTGTTCTGTGATGACAGAGTTAGATGTAGAGTTCTTGGATGTGATTGGTGGATGATTGTGTGACTGCTTAACAGTAGCCAATGAGGAAATAGTGCAGAGTGTGCTCTGGAAAGGGTAGAAGGTCTACCCCAGTGTTACTTATGCACTCCGGAGACAGCACGGCTGTTCTCATGAAGTGGGAGTGTATTTTGAGGATTAGCCAATCAGGTGGTGAGTTTCTGCTTTGTGCTAAGAGAGGTTGTGTGTAGTGAAGATGGTGGAGGTGCAGAAAGTCAGGGTGTTGGTGGTTGGAGATATGTTTGTGAATAGTTTGGAGAAGTATGCTAAATCTAGGAATGTGGTTAACCATTTTGACTCAAAGGAGTGGGTTGTGGTGTGGAGCACTGTGCCTGATTTGAATTTGCAGGCAATTCTAGTAGTTTGTCAGGATATGGCTAGGTTTCATTGTCCACATGTAGTTGTCCTGCACTGTGGTGCTGTGCATTTGGGCTATGTCAGTGCTCCTACTTTGTTGCAAGATCTGCAAAATTTGGTTCAGGCAATCATGAAAGTCCTTTCAAACGCAAAGGTTATTTTTTCTGCTTTGTTACCTAGAACAGTATGGGACAATAGGTCTGTTTTTTGTCCTCAGCAAAATATTGCTAGGTGTGCAATCAACCGAGGCATGTTTGCTTTCATGCTTAGAGCTAGTATGTTCTTTTGTAATAATGAGAACATTGATTCTGGTAATGTTTATTTTGAAAAAGATGGCACTTTTTATCTTTTATGGGAAATGCCATGCTGTTTTGGAACATAAGGGTTGCTTTGGAGAAGCTAATGTGAAGATTATTGGAGGAAAATAAGAAACAAATCAAAAAAATACAAAATAAAAGGAGTTTCTGAAGCATCTGCAAAAAATAAAGGTTCTTTTCAGAGCCAACCTCAAAGAGGAAATGGGGCACACTATTTAAATTTTCATTCCCCACGCTTAGATTTTTCAATTTGTCCACAAACATGTGGTTGAACGGGGACAGCACATATTACATACAGGGAATTTGGGGTTGAGAGGCATGCAAATGAAACTGAGCAGAGCAAGGGATTAGTCAATAAGGTTTACTGGGTCTGTTGTGTAAGGAGAGCGTTTGTCAGTAGGTATTTTTTCCTGAGAGAAGAGCAGATAGCTATGGCTGTGTGTTTCAGAAAGCAGATTATTTGGATTTTATGAGATTTGTGGATATATTGGTTGGAGGTGCATGCAGATTGCTGGGGAGTGGCTGCACATCGTGGATTCTCTCATGTGGAAGTGCACTGGCATGGAGTTAGTGGAATGAAGTGGGTGGATTTGGTACCGCTCTGTGCTTCTTTGGTGACACAGCATTATCCAGACATTATTATTATTCATTGTGGAGGCAACAGTTTAGGGCATGTGTCTGGAGTCTCTTTGCAATTTGCAATGAAAGAAGGACTTGGGAAAGTCATGGATTGTATCCAAATTCCAGAGTAATTTTTTTCCGTATTGCGCAGAGACAAATGTGGTTGCGTTCTTTTTCATTTGGTCCACAAATGGAGAAAGCAAGGCCTAATGTTAACAATTCTGTTTGTGCCTTTTTGAGAGATGTTTGTATGTCCTCTTTTCAGAATGAAAACATTATGTTTTGTAGCACACACATTTTTCGCAGAGATGGAGTACATCTTACTTATGCCGGCAATCAGATTTTTCTGCGAAATATACAAAATGCATTGCGACCTTTTTTGGAATTACAGAAATCCATTTTGCAGTAGGTGTTGACCATTTCAAATTTTTGAAACACAAAAAAAAACACAAAAAGGCTCTTTTCTGATCCACAACTTCGTCCTACAGAAAAGTGCAATGGTTCTGATAGGGCAGCGCCCCCAAAAAATAATGCCCACGGACTTCTAAAAAATGCACAGGATCCTGCACTATTTATTGTAATTTTTATTTTTAAACTGTGAAAGGCGGCTCTGAAAAGAGCCTTTTTTTGGTTGTTGTTGCTTTATATTATTTTTTTGTTTTTTTTAAACACGACACACAAGGAAAGGAGGGGAAAGGAGTGTAAGAAAGGGACACCAACCACAGGGATTATAAAGGGCAGGTGGAGAGAGGAAGATGTAGGGTGAGCCTTATTCAGGTAGGTTGCAGACCTTCTCATGCTCCTTGACTGCAGTCTCGAAAGCAGTCTGAAGGTTCTCCCCCCTGCAGAGTACTGCATCACAGTACATGCACAATATTGTGAGCCTCGAAAGGTAAGGGTCAACAGCATCATGAATGGCCTGTGAGCCAGTTGGAGGGATGCACTGTCCCAAAGGAGTGTCTTTTGTGGTGACTGGAGTGGAAACAGAGGATGCTGCGGAGGAACTCAACCTACTACGTTTATTGCAAGGTACAACCTTACGAAGAGCCCCACCGTGGAATTACTTTAGGTGTTGCTTCATTGATGTAGTACCAAAGCTGTATGAACCAGGCTTACCACGACTCAACACCATGTGGCACTGAGTGCAGATCACCTTGTTCACAGTAGCTTTTGACTTTCCATCAACGGTGGTAAATGTTAGGAAAGATTTCATATTTGAATGTAATTTCCCCTCCATGTGTCAACCCCCAAACTATTTGCTGCTGTGTAAACACCTGTAACTAAACTTTGCCAGAGAAGCACAGCCCTCAGCTGCACTCCTCTCGGCGTTCTCTCACATTTTATGGGGAAACTGACATGCCCTTAAGACAGTCAGTACTGGGAGACTTTGTTTCCCTTAGTCCTTTCCTCATGTTGCAGCTTTTGTGCAACATGTAACAAGTGTACAATGTAACTTACCTTACAGTGCGCTTGGGTCTCTAGCCTTTCCAAAGGACCTAGAAACTCTCGCTGGACTTTTTATGAACTGTGCAGATGTGTCAGGGACAGGACTGGTGTCAGCTTTCGTTTACATATATTTTAACCCTTTCTTGCCATGTTAACCACATTAACCGTGTTTGGCACAAATAGGTGGCCTGCCTCCAAAATGGACTTGCCACGAGGTTCTTTGTCTTGTCCTTTGGCCAACTTGCCCCTTCACCTTCCCCAGGTCGAGCCGACCCAGGTCAGTCCTTATTTGGTCATGCACTTTCCCGCGAAACCCAAAGCTTTTGCAGGCTTCTGCATGCCTTGCGTGTGTGCCCCCAGGATGTGGGTTGGGATGTCTGTTCCCAATACACATCCTGGGTGCCAGAGAGTCTAGAGTGTCCTGAATGCCTGGGACCATCATGGTCAATGATTGGCCCATGTATGGAGTGAATGTTTGTGAGCAGATCTCCCATTGGGTCCTCTCCGGTTTTGCGCGAAGGGAACTTTGGATAAGAGGAGGCTGGAAAAACCACTACCATGTCGATCTCCCGAGTTCACATCAAACAAGGGATAAGGAGTCAAGTATCCTGCAAAAGATGCCGAGTCAAGGAATCGCTGGGGACCCGCTGGAAGGTTTGGCACCTTGAGCCCACTGTCGTCCCGTGAGACCCCTCTGCATCTCGTTGTCCTAGAAGGTCTGCAAAGGCGCTTCGACCCATTGGAATAGTGGGACCAACTATTCTCGGCACCTTCACCAAACCCTGCAAGTAAGCCTCTTCGGAAGTGGCCCAGGGACACCAGTGGGCTAACCAGTGGGCTAACCATCTTACGTGGGACGTTTGCTCTGTCACTGCCGACATTTCGAGGAGGCCCTCAAATCTTGGCATACTGCTAACTCTGTGTCCACGGCACCCTCACACCGAATTTCGTACACTTGGCATTCCCAGTTCTGAAGTGAGACAAGTGTATCGGGACCGGAGTAAACACGGTTGCCATGTTGCCCTACTGTGGCAACGACCTGTGCAAGTTTGCTGCATTTGTGACCCCCTTGCCCCTGAAGCCTACTGCAGTGGAATTGGGCCGATTCTTTCACCCTGAGTGGAGAAAACGCCACTGTCCCATTTGGGAATCCTCGCTGCATCTCGGGAACTACACTGTGTCGAGACGTCCTGATTGTCGCATTCGAACCTGCCAGCGAAGTGGACTGTACTGGCGAAGTTTCGCTCTGCCTGCATCGGGGACCGGTGAGTAATCCTTACCCCAACCGGTGGCCCCTAGCGCAAGAGCCCATTTTTATGCACAAAGTGGCCACTGAGGGCCCCTTTCCTTTCCACAGCTATTGTAAAATAGCGACTCCATCCCAAACTCTCCAACTGCCTATGCCCTCAAGTGGGAACTTGTTCTTCATCGCCTCATCCACCTTCCTGAGCTGCTAGAGACCCTTGAAGAGACCCTCTTTTGTCCATTGGCACAAGAGCGTGCATGTACTATTGAGCATAAGGCTCCTCTCTTCGTAGGGCTTGGACTGCCTCTTAAATTAGGTGTATCCTCGATGTGGAACTGGGTCTAAAGATTATTTGCACTGCCTGTTTTCCTCCCCATCTAGGTGGACTACATATTTTGTGCTTTAAAACCCTTAGACCACAATGGTCTTGTATATATATTGTATTGATATTGATGTATTGGTTTACTCTAGAGATACTGTGATTCTTTGCTATGGTCTATTTTACAAAGGCCTTGTAATAAATGTGTATATATTTTTAATATAACACCTGTCTGGAGTAATTTGTAAATGTCCTTGCTTTGTATGCTCATTGAGGTCTTTCAGTCACCCTCACCCCTCTTGAGACTTAGTCTTGACCGTCTTCCATAGCTACCCTGATTGGTCTGGCTTGTCCAGAGGTTACCCTGTTCCAAGAAACTAGGCTGGCCTTCTGAACCTCGCCCCTCCAGGTCAGAGTTCAGAAATCCTTCTTAACATTAAATAACCACCACGCCAAAGACTCATGATGAGTGCTAGTAGTAGGGGCTTCCACTAGCTAATACTCTTCTTTCGTCTCCTCTGCATCCTCACGCCTGTTCCCCTCTGCAGATCCTTTGGGATGTGTTGGTGGTGGAGGTGGTGGTGAGGGTGCTGATGCGGTGGCAGTAGCAGCAGAAGCAATTCGGGATGCCATCTGAAAGGTTAATAAACAGGAACTAGGAACCTGGAACCAAGAACAGCAACCTGCACAATTGTCCTGTTGTAAATCTTGGAAATCCAAAAGCAGAATGTGTATCTGCTCTGGGGTGTGGCCTTTTATAGGGGTGCTGGAGCACGCTTCTCAGACACCCGCACCATCCCCGAACACTTCGAACACCAAGAAATGGCTTAAAAAGTTCCAAAAAGTATGTAGATTGGCAGTGACATGGTGTGGGACATGTGCAATGTTTAACTTTTACTGTAAAATACCTTGCATTGCACAAAAAAGCACTTTTTAAATGTTCAGAGGCCCGGACAGTGTCTGCAAATAAGGATACATGCTCAGCGTGGGTGTGGTCACATGATGACGTTGCGGACACGTTCACAAATGGGACGGCTGTCTGCAGGATAACAAATGCACAGGAATGGTTGTGCGCATATGCGCGGGTGTTCTACGGACAGTGTTCGGGTCCCTGAATTAATTAAAAGTGCTACTCCTGTGCGGCTGACAGTTGTATAGAGGCGGGATGTTCGTAGGACCCAAGTGTGTGATGCGCATGTGCGCGGGTGTTCTACGACCAGTGTTGAAGTCCCCGAATAAAATAAATGTGCATCAAAACATTGCGGACAGGCGGACGGGATATGTGTTCTACGGATATATTCATTCTGGTTGCGGACATTACGAATAGCGGGGGTGTTCTTAGGACACCCCCATTTTGGGTGATTGCGGATAGGTGGACATCTTCTGTGTTCTAAGGACACCTCTATTTTAATTATGAACAGTACAAACAGGTATATTGTCCTTAGGAAACCCCCATTTGGGTTAATTACAGACAAGCTGACATCTTTTGTGTTCTGTTGGCATCGCCATTTCAATTACAAACAGGTATATTGTCCTTAGAACACCCCTATTTTGGTTAATTACGGACAGGCGGACATCTTGTGTGTTTGTAACGCTCACCTGATTCCCGTAGAGGCGCCGGTCTTGGCTGGGCGTATACCGTATCTTCAAAGGTGATGTGTAACACACGGCTGGCTCTTTGGGCTGGACCTCTGTGCACTGTATGTCTGACTCGAAGGGTAAGATGTCTGCAGATAGAAAATATGGGATTAATGAACTGGGTTATTGAATGTCTCTCTCTTCTTCCCTTTCTCTTCTCCTGTAGAACCCAAAGGTTAACGCTCTCACCTTAGGTAAGTAAACGCTGTGCTCTCCATCTGCCTCGGGGCAGGGTGCTGTAACCAGTTTCTTCACTGGATAAGGGGAGCAGGCCTCTTGACTTCAGAGGACTGCTGCCCGTCGTTTACTGCACGAACGGTAAGTTTCGAGTAATTCTAATGTCTTTAAAAGTCTTTAGGAATGATGTCTCTTGTTTTGCAGGGTTCCGGCGATGGCGGATGACTGGCTGAAGTGAGTTGAAGATGGAGCCCGTGTGATGAATAGAAGCGCCTGGAATGCAGCGCGAGGCGTTGGTGACAGCCGATGGACCAGGTAAGTGAAGAGCTGTCACTGAAGACCGTAATGCTAACCTGTTCTTTCTTGTCTTTATAGGTGTTGCTGAAGACTGGATTCAGGATGGTAAGCGTCTTTCATTAGGCCCAGGATCAGATGCAGAAGACACGATGAGCGTTCTGCTGCAGAGGATGCAGAATAACGCAAAGCAAGATTCATCCATCGGGTGTGGTTTAAATAGCCTCCTGTAGTGCTTAGGTGTCTCCTTCCACAGCCACGCCTAGGTAAGAAAAGAGTTCCTGCTTTCCAGAAGAGTTCCAGTGTTCTGAATCTAGGGAGTGGCTCCTGCCCCACCCAACAGGAAAAGTAGTTCCAAACAGAAGAGGATCAGAGGCTCAACTGGCAGGCAAGTAAGCAGCATGGTCTGCTGCAGATAAGTCCACCCAAGCATTATGAGCCCGGCGCTTCCAGCGCTGGGACTGGGCATATTTATGAGCCTGGTGCCACTGGCGCCAGGACTGGGTCCAAAAGGTCCCAATTGGGACTGGTTGGCACTCGGAACCTGGGTTATGGATCTACTTCCAAGGGAGTTGGGAAAACCCTGACCTTTTGGAAGCAGAGATCATGACAGTACCCCCCCTCAAAGCCCCTCCCAAACCGGGCTTCTCCGGGGGTTTTGGCTTGTCAGGAAATGTTCGGTGAAATCTTTTGATTAGGCGAGGAGCGTGGACATATTCAGCAGGTTCCCAGGATCTCTCTTGGGGGCCGTAGCCTTTCCAGTCAATTAGGTAAAATAGTTTAGATTTGGAGATCTTGGAGTCCAGAATGCTTTTAACTTCAAACTCGAGTTCTCCATCAACTAGGATAGGTTTTGGAGATTTAGTTAGTCGGGTTTGAGGTTGCACGGGTTTTAATAGAGAGACGTGGAAGACCGGATGTATCTTCATGTGCGGGGGAAGTCCAACTTCACCGCTACTGGGTTTACTATGGTAGTTTGTTTGTTTGTTTGTTTGTTTGTTTGTTTGTTTGTTTATTTATTTATATAGCGCTCTTGACCCGGGGGTATATATGCGCTTTGAACATCAGGTTACAGGTAAAAGACAATAGTACAGTATTGATAGGGCATAGATAATAGTATTCAAACAATATACATAAAATTGGACAATCGGAGTGCATACATATGTGGTAGGACAGTTATTTGTTGGTTAACCAGGAAATGACCTTAGTTCTGAAGGGTTGGAAAGGTGGTGTAGATTTAATATCCAGTGGGATGGAATTCCAGAGTTGTGATGCCAAAGTTGGGAAGCTGGATCCTCCAGCTCTTTTGAGGGAGTATTTGGGAACTGTTAGTTGTAATGAGTTGGACGATCTGGTGGTTCTAGTGTTCTGTCTTAGTGTAAATTTGTTCGAGAGGTAGGGTGGGGCAAGATGATTGAGGGCTTTGTAAGTAAGGCATAAGGTTTTCAAGTCAATTTTCTGTTGGATGGACAACCATTTGCAGGCAGTTCTGGTGGCGGAGATGTGTTCTCTTCTAGGAATATTGAGGGCGGCACGGAGTGCGTTATTTTGTAAAACTTGCAATTATTGATTACTGTTTTGTTGGCACCTACATAGAGGCTATTACAGTAATCCAGTTTAGATTGAATGAGTGCTCTGGCTAGGATGAGACAGTTGCTAGGGGAGATCAGTGGTCTGCAGGCCCTGATTAGTTTACCGGTGTAGGCAGTGGCTGAGGCGGTCATGTTGATTTGTTTAGCTAGGTTGATGTTCGTGTCTAGGTAGAAACCGAGGGTTTTTACGCTCTTGGCAGTGGGTATGGTGTTACCGTCAATAGTGAAGCTAGTGTAGCCGGGACAGAGTTTACTGATAGTGTTCGGTGAGCCGACAAGAAGCAATTCAGTCTTGTCATCATTCAGGCATAGGCCATGTGTGGCCATCCATGCCTGAATGATGGAAAAGACTTCATTGATCCATTTGGCGTCCTTGTTGTAGTTGCCTGATAGGGTGAGGAGTATCTGGGTGTCATCTGCGTAGTTAGTATAGGTGACACCCAGATTGTCTAGCTTGTCGAATAAGGGCTTGGTGAAAATATTGTAAAGGGTAGGTGAGACACAGGATCCTTGTGGGACACCGCAGGTGATGGGGATGGGGTCAGCCGCTGCTAGGGGGGAGAAGACCCGCATGGTTCTGTTGTCCAGGAAAGATTGGATCCATGTGACTGCAGAGTGGGAGAAGTGTGCTGCCAGAGACAAATGGTTGCACAGGATTTTATGGTCGACCAGGTCAAAGGCAGCGGAGAGGTCAAGGAGTAGAAGGGTGGCAGCCTTGTTTTTGTCTTTGAGTTCGTCTATCTGGCATTTGAGATCAACAAGGGCCGTTTCTGTCCCGTGTTGTGGTCGAAAGCCAGATTGGCGAGTTCCTAGTAGGTGATTGGCCTCAAGGTAGTCCTGGATTTGTAAATAAGCCACTCTATCCAAGATTTTTAGTAGGAATGGGACGGTGGTAATGGGTCTGTAATTCGTGGGGATGTCAGGGTTGAGAGTAGTTTTTTTTAGTAGCGGTAGGACCCAGGACTGTTTCAGATTGCTGGGGACCATGTTGTTGGCGAAGGACAGGTTTATTAATTTGGTGATAAATGGGGAGAGATCCCTAGCTGCATCTTTTATGATCTGTGCAGGGCAGCTCTCCCCCTTGCAATTCGATGGTTTAAGGGATGCTATAATTTTCTGAACCTCCAATATGGATACCTTTTTGAAGGTGAAGCCTGAACTAGTGGCAGTAGGTGGAGGGGGCGTGGGGAAGGAGGTGGGATCGAGAGTGAGTTGTTGTCGTTTGTTGTTGATTTTAGTTTGGAGCCCTGAGATTTTGTTAGCTAGGGCATTCTGGATCCCTGTGCACCAGGGTTTATCCTTAGTGCAAGAGTCAGTGGGGGTAATGGGGTTTTCTAATTCCTTTAGTATGTTAAAGAGCTCCTTAGTACTGGAGCTTGCCTGGGAGATCCTAGTATTGAGAGATTCTTTCTTGGCCCGTATAATCTCATTTTTGTAGAGGGTGGAGATGTTGGTGAGATTGGTTCTGTTATTTATAGAAGGCACTGATTTCCAGAGTGCTTCAAGTTTGTTTTTTTGTTGGCGCAGGGTTTTCAGCTCCGGGGTGAACCATGTGTTCAGGTGCGCTTTGGGTATTCCTTTGCGCAGTTTCAGTGGGGCAATGATGTCAATGGCTTTGGCCATGGACTCATTGTAGGCGTTGACCAGTTGGTTCAAGTCCGTTGTGGCGGGTAGTGCGTTTAAAGTAGGGATCACCAGAGGTATTAGGGCTTCCGCTGTGATATTGCTCTTTTTCCTAGTAGGGCAGGCAGGTGCCATGATAGGCCTTTTATGTGCTGAGTTGCTGGTAAGAATGTCAAACGGGAGGAGGTGGTGGTCAGTCCAGATAAGTTGTGTGGGATCTTTCGTAGTAATGTTGCAGTTAAGGGTAGTTATCCAGTCAAGGATTCTGCCTTTCGAGTGGGTGGGTTTGGAGCAAAGTTGTTGGAGGCCATGCTCCTCTAATGCCATGGCCAGGGCAGTGGCTGGGGTGTCTAGGGGGTCGTTAAACCCAAGGTAAAGTCTCCGAGTATAATCAATTGTGCTGATGGTTTGGAGCTTTCAGCAACTAGTGAAGTGATGTCTTCCTCAAATGAGCCAGGAGGGCCCGGGGGTCGGTAAATTAAGTGCAGCGTAATAGTACTTTTAGGGGAGGTTTGAAATTTGACTGTAATGTGTTCACAGGATTTGAGTGGGGGAGCAGAGGATAGTCTGATGTCAAGCGTGGACTTAAAGATGATAGCTACGCCGCCACCTCGAGCGTTCGGTCTATCTGCTCTAAGGATGGTGTAGTTATCAGGTATGGCTAGGGTAAGAGATGGACCTGCAGCATCGTGCAGCCATGTTTCGGTTACCGCAAGGAAGTCCAGGTTGTTTGTTAGAATAATGTCAGCGACTTCTGAGGCATGGGCGACTAATGATCTGACATTTAGGAGAGCTCCTTTAAGACTGGGATGGATAGTGTTGATGGGTGTTACAGTGTGAGGGTTGATCTTATTGAGTGATTTGGTAGGGCCTTTGCTAGGTCTGTGGTGGGTTCTGGCGCCAAGTCTAGAATTCCGATCGGAGGGGATGAGGGTAGTGTTACGGGAGTTGGTTGGGTTAGCTAATGTAGAGGTGTTGTAGTCAATGGTAGGGCAAGATGCTCTCGTGTTGATGGGGTTCTGCTTATAGACAGCTAGGTGTGTGTTAGCTGCGACATGCGGAACGTGTGCATGTCTATGGGTGGGAAGGGCGGACTTGGTATCCGGGGGGAAGGCTGGTGTGGTGGGCAGGAATGGTGTAGGGCAGGTGATCGGGTGGTGTCTTGGGCAGGCGGGTCTGACTAAACCATTATTATAGGCTAGGTAACTGTTGCCAGTGCAGGGTATGTTACTTTGCATGACACAGAAAGGGAACATGATCGCAGTCAGGCAGAGTAGCATGCTGGGACTAAGGTAATGTAAAGGGGAGTGGCGTGAAGGGGGCATAGGCGTTATAGGTAGGGCACAACACAATGCGAATGAGGTCTAGGCGACCATAGGGCACAACACAATACAAGTGGGGTCTGGGCGACCATAGGGCACAACACAATGCAAGTGGGGTCTAAGCGACCATAGGGCACAACACAATGCAAGTGGGGTCTAGGCGACCATAGGGCACAACACAATGCAAGTGGGGTCTGGGTGACCATAGGGCACAACACAATGCGAATGAGGTCTGGGCGACCATAGGGCACAACACAATGCAAGTGGGGTCTGGGCGACCATAGGGCACAACACAATGCGAATGAGGTCTGGGCGACCATAGGGCACAACACAATGCAAGTGGGGTCTGGGCGACCATAGGGCACAACACAATGCGAATGAGGTCTGGGCGACCATAGGGCACAACACAATGCAAGTGGGGTCTAGGCGACCATAGGGCACAACACAATGCAAGTGGGGTCTGGGCGACCATAGGGCACAACACAGTTGCAGTGATACGTTAGCGACCATAGGCGGCGGCGTTGGAAGCATGAGAGTATGTAGCAAACAGTTAAAGAAACCGAGTTCAAATGTTTATGGGTGCGGAGTAGCAGAGGGCATACCAGAAAGCACAATAGTATAGACTGAGGGTATTCCCACTACTCACAAAAGATTAAAGGTCCGTGGCCCCTGGCTCCTGATGCTCCAAACAGGCTCTCAACAGGCCTTTGTATGGCCTTCGTAGGGCCGCCGGCGCATCCGCCTGCCGGCGGATGTAATGGGCGGGATAAGCGAGGCTTAGCCTCGATGTGGCGCCGCGATGCGCCCGGCATGCGGGGGTCAGGCAGGAAGTTGGACAAGGCCAGGCAGGCCTTCGTTGCAGCTTACCAGCTGTTATGGCGTTGCAGCGATGGGGAAAGGGCTCCTGCCCTCTTCCCTTGGATGGGGCGATGTAGTGAGGCCCAACAGGCTCTCAACAGGCCTTTGTATGGCCTTCGTAGGGCCGCCGGCGCATCCGCCTGCCGGCGGATGTAATGGGCGGGATAAGCGAGGCTTAGTGATGGAATAGGGACCAAGGTATCTTGGGTTGAATGTGCGTGGCCCTTTTAGAGGTAGATATTTGGTGGATAACCAGACTTGATCCCCTACTTGATATTTAGGGGCTTCCTTCCGATGTTGATCTGCTCCTTTCTTGTATTGTTCTTTAGCCCTTTGAAGGTGAGAAACAGCTTCCTTAAAGGCTTGGGTGATTGTAGAATGCAGGTAGTCTACTGCTGGTGTTTCAAGATCTTGGAGGGGATCCAACTCCGAGGTTCGAGGGTGACTGCCGTACAAAAGAAAAAACGGGGTTTTCCCAGTTCCCGAATGGACAGAGTTATTGTAGGCATATTCGGCTATCTAAAGGATGTCTTTCCAAGTTTTTTCAGTTTGTTGCAGCATGCAGCGTAAATACTGTTCCAGAGTTTGATTGGTCCTCTCGGTTTGTCCGTCGGTCTGAGGGTGGTGACTGGTCGATAGTCTCACATCAATTTGAGCCGACCGACAGCAACTTCGCCAAAAATGAGAAATAAATTGACTACCTCGATCCGAAATTAGAACCGAAGGAAAACCGTGCAGTCGGACGATGTTTTCGAGAAATTCTCGGGCCAGAGTTGCTGCTGTTGGCAAGCCTTTGAGCGGAATGAAATGCGCCATCTTGGAGAATAAGTCCACGATTACTAGAATTGTATTGTATCCGGAGCATGGAGGTAGATCAGTGATGAAGTCCATAGAAAGCGTATGCCAAGGGCGAGGTGGGATGTCAATAGGACGTAAGAGGCCTGCTGGTCTTTCCTTTTGACTCTTGTTTTGGGCGCATACTCCACAGGACATTATAAAGTCTCTGATATCTTTTTTCCAAGACGGCCACCAGAAGTAGCGCTTGATCTTTTCTGAGGTCTTGGCCATACCGGGATGTCCTTCCATTAAAGAATCGTGATAACAAGAGATTACTTTTTCTGTAAATCTGTGCTGGGTAGGTATAATCGTTCTTGGAAATACAATAAGTTGTCCTTTACTGCAAAGTCCTTTCCCTGCAGATGCCAATTCTGTATGTCTGCTGGAGTTACAAGTTGCCTGGCTTTATCCTTAACTTCCTCTATGGATTCTGTGGCGATTACACCCAGAATTCTTTGTTCGGGAATGATTGGTACAGGTTTAGGGTTGATCAAGTGTTCTTCCACTCCCATCCGAGAAAGGGCATCAGCTTTACCGTTCTTTGTACCAGGTCGATAGGTAATTATGAAGTCAAACTCGGCAAAGAATAATGCCCAACGGAGTTGTCTAGAGGATTGGGCTTTTGCGGTTTTCAAATATTGCAGGTTTCGGTGATCCGTAATCACAGTAACGGTGTGTCGGGCCCCCAGCAGATAATGCCGCCAAGCCTTAAAGGCAGACTTGATAGCCAGAAGTTCCTTGTCAGTAATCGTGTAATTGATTTCAGGAGGCGAGAATTTGCGGGACCAAAATGCCACGGGATGCAACTGATTGGTTACCGGGTCCTTTTGTGATAGAACTGCCCCCATAGCAAGGCTTGAAGCATCAGTTTCCACGATGTAGGGGAGTTCGGGGCGAGGGTGTTTTAAGATTGGTGCAGAGATAAATTTAGTCTTCAAATCCTGGAAAGCTTGTTCCGCCTCGGTAGACCATTCAAAACGTTTGTTTTTCTTTAACAAGGCAGTGATGGGCTGGACTATTCGAGAGAATTCGGGGATAAACCTGCGGTAAAAGTTAGCGAAGCCTAACATGCTTTGCACACCTTTTACGGAGGATGGTGATGGCCATTTGAGAACTGCATCGACCTTCTTTGAATCCATACGCACTCCGCCAGGTGATAATATGAATCCCAAGAATTCAACTTCAGTCACGTTGAAAACACATTTTTCCAACTTAGCGAAAAGTTTGTGTTGACGCAATCTTTCGAGGACCATTTTCACGTGTTTCCGATGTTCAGATTCCGATGAAGAATAAACGAGGATGTCGTCAATGTAAATAACAACACACACATCTATGAGCTCTCTGAGGACATCGTTCATAAAATATTGAAAGGCGGCCGGGGCATTGCAAAGTCCGAAGGGCATGACCTGATATTCAAATAGCCCATACTTGGTGCGGAAGGCCGTCTTCCATTCATCGCCCTCTTTTACTCGCACCAAGTGGTAAGCTCCTCTAAGATCCAGCTTTGTATATATGCATGCTTTTCTGACTTGGTCCAGGAGTTCAGGGATCAAAGGTAACGGATATCTATTCTTAACAGTGATCTGGTTCAGGGAGCGATAATCTATACAAGTTCTAAGGTCTCCTTCCTTTTTTGGAACGAAGAACAAAGCTGAAAGAGCAGGGGACTTGGAAGGACGAATAAACCCATTTGCCAGGTATTGATCCAGGTATTGTTGAAGGTGAAGGTTCTCAGGCTCGGTGAGGGCATAAATTCTACTACAAGGAGGAGTAGATCCAGGTATCAGGTCTATCTGGCAGTCATAAGACCTATGAGGAGGTAGAGAGTTAGCCTGATCCTTCCGGAAAACATCTTGGTATTCTAGGTATTCGGGAGGTAACTGGGGAGTCTCTGAAGAAATTGCTGCCAGTGCAACACCAGGTGGAGGGTGACAAGTAGAGACACATTCTGGAAACTGGACCGTTCTTGCTCGCCAATCGATCAGAGGATTGTGTTTCTCTAACCAAGGTATTCCTAGAATAATCTGAAACTGAGGGGCCTTGATCACATCGAACACGATCTTCTCATGGTGTCCATCTTGACTTACTAGCGTCACCTCTTGAGTGGTATGCGTTACTGGCCCGGAGGCTATCTCCGTACCATCCACCGTAGTAATGACGTCCTTTACAGCTTTGGGACAAAGAGTTAGATTCATCCTCAAAACCATTTCATGATCCACATAATTGCCGATGGCACCGCTGTCGACGTAAGCTTCAATTGCATGTAATCGATCCGGATTATCAGGGCTAATGAGGACCATAGGTATCACGAAATGCGAGGTCACGGAACTGCTTTTCACGCTAGGCAAGAGGACCTCAATTCTTGTCGGGCAAGGTCGTTTCCCTGCTCAGAGTTTGTAACTTTGGTAACTGCAGCTCCTACTGCCTTCTTGGCAGGTTTCACCGGACAGTCTCGAAGAAAGTGCCCTGAGTTTCCGCAATAGAGGCATAATTGCAACTGTTTTCTCCTTTCCCGCTCCTTTTTTGTTAGAGGACCTTTCAGGCCCCCTATTTGCATGGGTTCCCCGGAGTCTACTCCTTTGGAAGGAGTTGGCGGTTTGGAAAATACTCGAGCATCAAACTTGGAACGATCGGCCTTCCTGTTCTGCAGTCTGTGATCTATTTGAACGACTAAGTCTATATAGTCCGAACAATCTTGTGGGGGATTCACTACTTGGGCTAACACATCTTTGAGCTCTCCACGTAGACCTCTATAAAACAGCGTAATCCTTTTGTCCTCAGGCCATTGAGTTTCCACTATCAGTCTGTTGAAAGACGCAATATAAGCCAAAAGGTCTTGATTACCTTGTCGCAACGAAAGAAGCTCATTGTCCAAGGCCTGCCCCTGTGAATGTCTTGCGAACAGTTTTTCCATACTGAGCTGAAAAGCTTGAAAATCATGGAGGACTGGATCATCTTGATTTACTAGAGGGATCGACCAGTCTGCCGCATTGCCACTAAGGTACGAAAGCACGAAAGCTACTTTAGCTTGATCAGTTGGATAGGCTGCTGGCCGGCATAAGAAATGCAACCGGCACTGATTGATAAATACTGCAAACCTCTTTGGGTCACCAGAAAATCGTTCGGGCGGAGCCAGAGGTACATTCCCAGGTAGGTTAATCTGCACTGGATTCATAGAGGATGTAGAAGGAAGATTTCCCCCAGATGCGGGTAACGGGGTCTGTCCGGCTTGTGACTGTAGCAATTGTCTAGCGAGATCATCTGTTCGCTCCTTGGAAATAATCAGTTCCCTTCTTAGAGCGTTCGTTTCCTGACGGGCTGCATGCACTTCTGCCCTTAGTTCCCCAAGTAACTGGGCTAGCTGGTCGGTATCCGAGGTTTCCATAGCGCCTGGACGGGAGTTTTGCGGTAGGCTTTGCGTTCTGTAACGCTCACCTGATTCCCGTAGAGGCGCCGGTCTTGACTGGGCGTATACGGTATCTTCAAAGGTGATGTGTAACACACGGCTGGCTCTTTGGGCTGGACCTCTGTGCACTGTATGTCTGACTCGAAGGGTAAGATGTCTGCAGATAGAAAATATGGGATTAATGAACTGGGTTATTGAATGTCTCTCTCTTCTTCCCTTTCTCTTCTCCTGTAGAAACGAAAGGTTAACGCTCTCACCTTAGGTAAGTGAACGCTGTGCTCTCCATCTGCCTCGGGGCAGGGTGCTGTAACCAGTTTCTTCACTGGATAAGGGGAGCAGGCCTCTTGACTTCAGAGGACTGCTGTCCGTCGTTTACTGCACGAACGGTAAGTTTCGAGTAATTCTAATGTCTTTAAAAGTGTTTAGGAATGATGTCTCTTGTTTTGCAGGGTTCCGGCGATGGCGGATGACTGGCTGAAGTGAGTTGAAGATGGAGCCCGTGTGATGAATAGAAGCGCCTGGAAGCACGTAAGTAAGTGCTTGTTGCCTGCTTCACGATGCGCTCTAACTGTCTTTTTATTTTGCAGGTACAAGTTCGGAGCGGCTGCAGGGTGCCGGAATACCCACTGGGTTGGATGTGGAAAGGAGTAATGGCACGTGAGTATTAAAGTTCCCCAATGTCTTTAAACGCACCTTGTTTTGTCTTTCAGATGCGGGATGCAGCGGCGAAGGCCTCCGGAGCGTGCAAAGAGTTGGTAAGCTTTTGTCTTTCAGATGCCGGAATGCAGTGTGAAGACCTCCGGAGCGCACGAAGAGTAGGTAAGCCTTTGTCTTTCAGATGCCGGAATGCAGCGCGAGGCGTTGGTGACAGCCGATGGACCAGGTAAGTGAAGAGCTGTCACTGAAGACCGTAATGCTAACCCTGTTTCTTGTCTTTATAGGTGTTGCTGAAGACTGGATTCAGGATGATAAGCCTCTTTCCTTAGGCCCAGGATCAGATGCAGAAGACACGATGAGCGTTCTGTTGCAGAGGATGCAGAATAACGCAAAGCAAGATTCATCCATCGGGTGTGGTTTAAATAGCCTCCTGTAGTGCTTAGGTGTCTCCTTCCACAGCCACGCCTAGGTAAGAAAAGAGTTCCTGCTTTCCAGAAGAGTTCCAGTGTTCTGAATCTAGGGAGTGGCTCCTGCCCCACCCAACAGGAAAAGTAGTTCCAAACAGAAGAGGATCAGAGGCTCAACTGGCAGGCAAGTAAGCAGCATGGTCTGCTGCAGATAAGTCCACCCAAGCATTATGAGCCCGGCGCTTCCAGCGCTGGGACTGGGCATATTTATGAGCCTGGTGCCACTGGCGCCAGGACTGGGTCCAAAAGGTCCCAATTGGGACTGGTTGGCACTCGGAACCTGGGTTATGGATCTGCTTCCAAGGGAGTTGGGAAAACCCTGACCTTTTGGAAGCAGAGATCATGACAGTGTTCTACGGACACCTCCATTTTAATTAATAACAGTACGAACAGGCATAGTGTCCTTAGGACTCCCCCATTTTGGTTAATTGAGGACATCCCAGACTGCCACGCTGTCCCCAGACACCCTAACTGACTTTTAAAAAAAAATAAGACACGGGCATATCCTAAGAACACACTTAAAATGTTATTATTGTTTAACAGTAGAAAAATTAGGAAAGAGAGGGGGAAGCAGAAACTGAAACAAATAAAGGGGATTTAGGGGTTTGGACATGATGTCTGGGAGGGGAGAAAGGGATGGAAGTCTCATTGTATCGTTTTTCTTGGTGGGGAGTGTTTGGGGATAGTTGGCTGGGACATGGAGAGCGGGAACATTTACATTTGGGACAGTGATATTCAGGGGCCGAATGTGCGCCGAAAATCTTGGCGCAAGCCAGCGCAAGCGTGAAAAAGTAAGCACACGTGCACACATGCGATTCATGGAAGGGCCTGCGCGTGTTAACTGTGGGATGTGCGCCAAATCCGAGCGTGGCGCGCACAGGCGCACACGTCACAGCAACATCCCAAACGCTGTGCGCAACGCACACAGTGAAAGCGCACAACGTCAGCGCACACACCAAAAAGGGGGCGGGACATGGGGCGTAACACGCGGAATGTGGAACAACGCGTGAAAAAGAAGGCATAACTGGAGAAGTACTGCAGGGAATTACACAAATGTCCACACGCATGCGAACAACATGTATTCATGGAATCGAATACGGGTAACCTGCGCATGCTAAAAGACGCGCACAGGCGTCAACACGTCTGCCACACGAAGGCAGGCGGAAGCGTCGCCGTGCGCTGTATAAAAGTATGCGCAACAACAACACATATATACAGCTACGATGAATACCCCATTTGTCACAGCACTGATCGTGGGACACCGCAGGAGGAGGAGAATAGCCAGGCCCTGCATTTATTTGCCCCGGACCAGCCTTTTTGGGATGCCTGACGACCAGGTCTATGGCATGTACAGGTTTCCACCTCGTATCATCCTAGACCTGGTCAGGGAGTGGGAAGATGACCTTACATCACCCACCCTGTGCTCCCAAGCATTGAGCCCCTTGGAGAAGGGGCTCAATGTCCTGCATTTTTTGGCCACAGGGTGATTTCAGCGGACATCTGGGGGGTCTCACAGGCTATGCAGTCACGCTGCCTACACCGCGTGTTGGCAATCATGACTGCATGTCCCTCGGTCTGCAGGCACATATACATGCCCAGAACACCTGCAGAAAGGCAAGCCATGGTCCAGGACTTCTACAGGGTGGCATACTTCCCAAAAGTGCTCATTGCCATAGATTGCACCCATGTGGCCCTACGTCCACCTAGGGCCACTGAGCACATCTATCGAAACCGCAAGCACTGGCATTCCATCAACGTGCAGGTGGTATGCGATGCAAAGGGAATCATCACCCCTGTCTATGCAAACTACCCTGGCTCAACACATGACAGTTTCATATACAGAATGTCCACCCTGACCCGGGCCCAGGAAGCTGGGAAGCATGGCGACACATGGCTCCTAGGTGAGTACAAATGCCTGTGCACATCCATGCATGTCACACACAGACAAATACACAAATCCAACTAATCACAACCATCATCACCTCCCCAGGGGACAGTGCCTACCCTTTGAGCAACCACATGATGACGCCAATCCGGAACCCTACCACACCACCCCGGGTAAGATACAACACTGCCCATATTGCAACCAGGGCCATAGTGGAGCGCACATTCGGAGTGCTCAAGTCACGCTTCCGTTGCTTTGACCGCTCTGGCGGCCAGCTACTATATGCACCCCCAGTAGTGTGCAGGATCATTGGGGCAGCATGTGTCCTGGACAATGTTGCAACCCGGCGGGACGCACCAGTGGACATGGTGGTGCCCCCACATCCCCAACCACATGCACAGGTGCTGCCCATGGGAGGCGAAAGGGCACGTGGCGAGGCAGCCCGGACCCTGCTTGTGGCCACATTTTTCACCTAAACTCCCACCCCTGCAGAGTGCACACAGGCCTGGCACATACCAGGTGACAATCGATAATGACAAAGAGACAGTCAACTGTCACAACCTTACCACCCTGAGAATGTTGCCATGGAAGTGCTACATTGTGTGCATCTCTAGCTACTTAAACATAACCAATCTTGTGTGACCAAAAGGAACACATGCAAGGTGTGTATCACACCACCCCCTTCAAAACAGGCCATGACAATCACTGGTATGTCAACCAAACCCTTCCAACCCACATCATCCTTGTCTGCCACACCATGACATGTCATGCAACAGCAAAAGCCCAACACATGACCAATAAGATACGAAATGACATGTGATAAATGGAAAGTGGCCCGACACAATGACGCCTGACATGGAATCAGGTGAAATGGCTGACCAACAACCTCCCACACATACCAAGTCATACACAAATGCTTTCCACCAGTGGTAGCATGAACAAAAGACTGAATGCCAGTTCACATGCACATTGGGCAAGCCAAAATGGCTACTCCCTAACACGTATGCTGTGTGTGTCTCTTGCAACACACTGCTCAGCACACAGCACAGTGAGCAGCCATTGTGTTGGGGATACACCTTGAGCATCACATCAAAAGGACAAACAAAATAAACTACCAATTGACGCATGTACATGATCCCCAAATGGCAATTGATCATGCGCTGCAGGGACACAGCGTGCCCGAGAAGGCAATCTGTGTGCACCTATGGGCATGGAAGGGTGGTTGTACGTGTGGTGGAGCATTGTGTAACTGAGTGTGTCAGTAGGGACATGCACTCAATATATGCATGTGAAATCAAGTGACCCCTAGTGTCCTGTACACATCACATGCAAATATTGCCCATGTGTACACCTCAGCATGTCAAACCACAACAATCCCCTGACACCTGAAAAGTAAATACAACACAGGAACAGCCATTGACCAGCAGAACACATCATGTACATAGTACCCCACAATGAATTGTCAGAGAGTGCCCAAACACTGTAGCCCAGGCTTACTGTCCAACAACAAAAGGCCCTCCCTCATTCACACATCACCATGACCTTCTGAACAACTGTGTCTGGGGTATGTAGCCTTCTCCCTTCTAGTCTACCTGGCACAGGATCCCCCTGCCCCTTTGTCTTCATGTTCCACCTTGCATGTAAATAGGGTCCAGCCCCCTCAGAGGCCTCCTTGACTGGTAAAAATACCAAATTGCAGAGAACTCCAAGGAGCCAAACCCCCAAATCAGGGAAAAACCGTCTAGGCACATACAAACGCTGGAAGAGTCTCCAGTAGATTACTTGCAGTAGCAAAAAAATGTCCAAGCACATGTACAAGCAGAAAGATAGAACTACCAAGGTAGCACAGTTCAACAATGGTTCAACAGGATGGGTACCTTTTTCAGGACACAATATACAATGAGGATGCAACAACTGATGGGTAGTGTCACAGCTCTGGTCTCCAAGTGCAGGAGTGGCACGAACCAACCACCCCCTCTGTGATCTGGGCGCCTGCAAGGTAAAACTTACCCAGGCCTCCAAGACCCTGGCGGGGAAAGAGGGTCAGGGATCTGTTGTTTGGACAGGCATTGGTATTCAGGATAACCGGAAAGAGGGGCAGGAGAGGGGAGTTGGATTGGCAAGGGAAAGTAGGCAAAATACCTAATACAACTATTGACAATGGCACATACTCAATCAGAGTAACCATGTTCTACCTGTACATTGTACCAAATAAGTCAAATGCAAGACAAAGAGAGACTTAACTCTGGGTGAGTGCTGGCCTCCTGCCTGCACACTCTTAGGTCCGGTACAGGATCAGTCCAATGATGCAAAGAGACCGTGAGTTACTAATCTGTGTGTGTTTACAACACACACACACAACACCATTCATGCCGCAAAGTAAGTGAATCCTCCACAAACAAACAATCTTGTCTGCTGCTTTGTACATATACGTTAGCTTGCCCCCGTGATGGTTCATACACTGTCAATACAGTAAGGCAGGCGCACGTGGGCCCGCAGTAAATGGAAGACCAATGCGTCAAGAATCATACATGATAGAATGGTCCCTGGGTGAGCTGCTAGACCCGTATAGCGAGGTGTGACTTCAGTACAAGTCATGTTCTGGCAGCAGCGGATTTCAATAGGTAGTGCACGTGGCAATTTGCACATGCAAATGATATGCACTGCACATGAGTCTGTGCCTCGCTGGCTGTCCATGTGCGCTGTATTAGTTTCTGGCTAGGAACGCTACTGTGCTAATAACTCAGTTTCTATGGAGCAGGGGGGACACGAGGATATGTGTGACGGCCCATGCGTGTGCCCCTGACAACTTGTAAAGCTACTTGGCATTTGTCCCTCAACGCATTTTAGCTGTACTGTGCGCTTCTACAACAATGCCTGGCCAAACTCCCCAGCACTGGCGCTACTTAGCATGCATGTGCAAGTGCCCTGGTGGAAGGTTGGCTGCAGTGTGGCCCCTTGTGCTGCTCACCTTGCTTGGAGCTCCTGGAAACACGTCTGCTTCTGTCGGACCTCTGAGCACAAGCCCTGTGCCTTTGCTTGCGCACACATGCGCATGTCTGCACCACCGAATGTGGCCAGGTTTCAGTAGTACTTGGCCCTGTGTCTGCTGGCAAAGGTAGTCTGGCGGCTCATTTTCCTGCAGAAAGGGCATAAAATATATTAATAAGGCTTGGAAGTTCCCTGTGTATGTGTCTTCATGCAGGTTGTCACTGGGCCATGTAAGAGACCTACATCCAAACTCCTCCCACCATCAGTGTTACTTTGACAGGCAAAGGGTGCAGACTACTGTCTACAGCATGAATTGCATCAAGCACATATACAGGCAATAAAAGAAAATACATCACAATCCACATCAATTAATGGAGATATCAATCATGTACTCACCCAAATTGATTACAGACATGCCGTAAAACCCACTGACTCCTCACTAGGGGTGTTAACACAAGTAGTACAGCAGCAGACAGGCCACAGATATGACGAAAGTCCAAAGCCCTTGTGAAAATGGTTGTTACACCAAACCATCCTTGTGAGCCCATGGATAAGGGAAGCAGGAGTGGCCTATGTGAGTCAGGACCCCTTTCAAAAGCCACAAAGCACCACACCGTCACATGAATGCACAATAGACAAGCAATTTTAAACTATATCAACTAATTAAACTAACTATAAAAAACCTATATTACCCAATTAAACTAACTATCAAAAACCATATTAACTAACTAAACTAACTATAAAAATCAAAAATGGCCACATACGACCCGGGGGGAGGCACCCAGGAGGGGTGAGGTACAGGGTGCACCTCAACACCCACATGCAATGATGTTGAGACAACAAAAAAAACCCTCCATGGGCTCAACCCCTGCACAGCCCGACCTGTGTGGGAGATAACTCGTCGTCCGCATCACCCTGTGGCTGAAAATGTTGTTGTGGCACAGTACCCTAACCACGCCTAGGTGCAGCTTGCCCCTCGTCAGCAGCAAGTCTGCTGGTTCTGTGTGGCGATGACACGTAGGTCAGCATGTAGAACCTCGCGTGATACGCGTGCTTCCTCGTGCAAGGTAACACGTGTAACACAGAGTTCTTCCTGCAAGGCCTGGCTGGACAACTGGTACACCTCCCAGCAAGCACGAAGCTCAGCCAAGATGGTGTTCTCTAGCTGCTCCAACCTCTCCTCTGACCGCGTCCTCTGGGACATCAAGAGCACAGCCAGAGTAGATTTGAGGGATTCATAGTCAACCCTCATGGCCTCCATGTGTGCCTCTGTGTGAGCAGCAATTGCTTAACGCAAAGGCACTATTTCTGCCCGGCGTGCCCTGTCTGAGGCCGCCATGCCCAGCCTGAGTGAGCGGGCCGTGGACTGTGCCACCTGCTGCTGGAGTTCCACTTGCCTAGCAGAGGGTAGCACGGATTGGGCCTCACGTTGCATGCCCTCAGCGATGTTATCAATTGCTGCCCCCTGGTGTTCTGAATTTGCAACCATGGCTTGCTCCTACTCAGTATACCCCAGTGGCACGTGGCCAGCGCGTTGATGGGCTTGACACCTACCGGGCCCAAGGAGCCGACGTCCTTCTTGTGTTGGCATCGCCCGCGGCTGCAGGACTACATTCCACCATTGACGTGATTCCCCAGGCACTTCAGCAACTGGAGTGGAGGGTGACCCTGCGTCCCGATCCACCACAGGGGGAGGTCCCACCACCATCTGGCCCCTCAGTGCAGGTGTCACGAACAGAGGAGCGTCTACATCAGAATCACTCACCCCTGACGAATGGACCCGATGCATATCCAACTCAACATTGTCGTCAGAGTGATCATCCCAGCTAGACTCATTGCCAGCCCTAGACAAGATGATCTGTAACACAAGTGGTTTCTCGTGGCCTACCACCCCATGACCCCCACTTGAGCTGGGTTTCTCATGTGATACCAACCCTGTGCCTGGCATGACAACACCATCCTCTGGCTCCATTGCGTCATCATCTGAAAAGTGGAGAAAAGATAAACATTAGTACACATGTCAGAAGCACATAACACACACACACACATAGACATCACATAGACAGCCAACACATGAAGCAGCCATGTCACACACAAATGCGAACCTGGCATGCATCCAGTGGCCTTGATATGCAAACACATCCCAAAAGCAGAAATGGATGTGTATCAATAGCAAAGCCTACACAAGTACAAAATGTAGTATATGAACTCCATCAGACACTACCTCTGTTAGGCACATGTCACAGGCAGAAAAGAAAGATGGCAACTAAGAGATGCAACACACCATAAGCATTTCCGAAATGCAATTTTTCCACTGCTGCAAGTGAATCCAAACACACAATGACACAGGTAGCATGCATGTAGACATGCATCACTAAAGCATCATCATCAATATAGCCACATCCATCTGCAGCTCGGCCCGTGCTGGGTGGCATGGGCCATGTAGATATAGTGAATGTCCCAAGCAAAGCAAGAGCCTGCAACCAGGCATGAGGGACGATAACGCCCAGTACAATCTAAGCTGCAGGACATGAGGCTTCCACAACACCCCTCAGGGCCTGATAGAGCACATTGGTCTATGAATGTGCCCTATTACATCATTCCTTGTAGAAATCTCCACGCCCATGACCCACCATAGTAGATAAGTGGGCCTGGGCATACACATACTGCACAAAAGTGAACCTTTGCGATCAAGCCAGTCCCACATAATGTGAGCAACGCAGAAATCTCAACAGCATAAATGTCTATCAACTACATATTAGTCTGTCAACAAAAAAGCTGTGAAAATGGACACTTTCACAAACACATAAGTGAGTACTCGCAATGTTGAACCACACAACGTTGAAGCTGCTTGCATATGTACATGTGAAAGCTTTCAGAAACACCCATTTCCCCATACACCTGTATTGTGAACATGACCAGCATCCAATACACCAAAGCAAGCAGCTATAACGCTGCTTGCTTTGATGTATGTGGAAGTGCACATATACACACGTGAAGGAAGCTCCACAGTCATTACAACCCGATTGGCAGGCTACATCCAATCAGTGCCCTATGCCAGTTGGTATAGGCCGCAGATTGACCAATCAACTCATCTAAACAACCACTAGGGAGTTCCAATACTGAGTA
Organism: Ambystoma mexicanum; assembly: GCF_040938575.1. Taxonomy (NCBI): domain Eukaryota; kingdom Metazoa; phylum Chordata; class Amphibia; order Caudata; family Ambystomatidae; genus Ambystoma; species Ambystoma mexicanum. The sequence continues at coordinate 515,831,851 of NC_090934.1, forward strand.
CATATGTCACAGGATGGACCTGTGCCCGTCGCATTCATGACAGAGAAGGGTTGAAAAACTGGCCATACATGACAGGTGACTTTGACATTGCATCAGTGAGTAGGCATGTAGAAGGGTGTAACACGGCTCAGAAGTGGGTTGATGCAGTGCAGAACATGTGTACGTTACCCACTATCTACATGAACAAGTACATTATGATGTCTATCAATAAACGTGAAGGCAGTGCAAGGGCAAGTTCAGGAATCACTTGCAATGTGCATGCAATCGGTTGCATGGCTACAAGCAAACCCCCCACACCCCTAAGTGAAAATGCAGCAGACATTGCATATCAACGAAAGGGTGACTAGAGACCTGTGGATTGGCAGACAGTGTTGACTAGCGTCAATTGCATCATCTGAGTCAACTGACAACACAGCAGATGATAATGGGACAGTAAGCAGGACACATGATGAATCCTCAGTAGTACACCCATGTGTGCAGAAGCCACTAAAACAGTTAAACAGAGTCAGTGGGCCTGAAACAGGGGGAGGCCTGTGCCCCACACAGACTGTGACAGCCTAAACCTGTGTGTGCTGCTGGACTGAGCCAGAGTGGGCATGGAATGGATGATCAAATGCCATGAAACGTAGGTCATCCTGGACACGTACTACAATGATCATCCTGTCAAGGACACATAGGGGCATGCATGGAATGCACATGGAGCATGAATGGGCACTCATGTCCCTGCGGAGCATCTGCCATCTGCACAGTCCAAGTGAGACACCCTGCATGAAGGACAGAGGATGTACCCCACTGTATGTGTCTGGCAGGTTGGCTGGTGGAAGTTTGCATATACACAGGAGCCTTGAACAGGACATTGCAGTATGCCAACATGATGCACACCAGTGCCATGGTGAAATTGGGGTGCAGGGGGGGTGGAGTGGCAAGGGAGCATGCCTAAGTGGAGTACCCACATGCAGGCAGAAGACACATGCACATCAGTCATGCAATGACATAGTCCCAGTGCTGAAAGGAAAGACACCCCAGGCTACATGCAGAAGGGCCAGTGAGCTGGAACATGGACCGGAGGTGCAGCCGGGTGAGTAGCATGTGAGTAGGGTGCAAGTGTGGCGATGAGGACAGTCCATGTCTGCTCTAAATGTCCAGGATCCTGCACAGCAGGCTTGCATCAGTGAATCATTGCATGACTTGCACATGAGAACCATGTACACATGACATGTAGTGGAAGTCCAGCACAACACATCACACAAGCAAATCACACATGGACTCGACAAACACGCAACAACACTCACTGGACGGGGCATCAAAGCCCAGCATCTCTCCCACTCCTTCGACCATTCCTGCCAGTATGAACTCTGCAGCAACTGACTTGTGCAAAGTGAGGTCTTCATCCTCAGGTGGTGGCACACTGCCAGTCACCGGAGTCATGTAATTAGAGGCACGCTTCGCCTTAGTACTGCGTTTGAGGTCATCCCAACACTTTTTGCACTCTTGAGCTGTGTGCACCTCATGGCCGAATGCACTCACACAATCTGTAACTTGCTTCCAGTGGGACATACGATGAGCAGCCACAGTTTGACAATTCGGCCCCACTAGCATATCACGGTTGTGGTCCCACACGTAGTCCACAAGGAAGTCCAGTTTTTGCTTGCAGAAAGGCTTCTTCCTCGACGTGCTGGAGGCCAGAGCTGTGTCTGGGGTCCCAGCCTCGCCTGCAGGTGCAACCTTCCTCCTCTTGGACAGTGGTCCGGACCCTGGCTGGCAAATGCTGCCCTGATCAGTATGGGCTGTGGCGCTGGCGGATTGAACCGAAGGGGTGGCAGGTTGTACAAGGATGGAAGCCCTGACTTGCATCAGTGGCTGCTGTGTGCCCTGGAATGGACCCTGCGCATCAACATCCGCTGTGCCAGGGTCATTGACCGGGACAGTCCTGGATGGTAGACTCACAACTGGGATGGTGTCGGCTGCATCTGCCCATGCACTTGCCAACACCCGGCTGGCCGGGGCAGCAGATGACATTACTGCCCCAGGGACATGTGCCTCGGTCAGGGCATCCTAGTGTGCACTTACGGTGTGCCTCCTGACCTCCCGGAAATCTTCCAGGGACTCTTCAGGTGCCAATGCAGCCTGCGCTGGCAGACCCTTAGCCTGGGTGGTGGTGTCCACAGCTGCACCTGCAGCTACCACTACCCTTGGCCCCGTGGCAGTCGATGGAACAGACTGCCGGGTCACATGGGTGCCAGTGCCAGATGCAAGAACCGCATCTCCCGGAGCCACATGGGGTGGTGGCATGACTGCACCAACACGTGGCACAACATCGTGCCGTAGTGGCGCACCTCTACCTCTTCCCCCTCTGCAGCCACCCTGGACACCCTGGAGTCCCCCTACTCCCTGGTCACCCCGGCCACGTCCCTGACCATGCCTGCCACATGGAGTATGTCCAGCTGAGGCGCCTCTCACTTTTCGTGGCCTCCCAGCCAAGGCACAGATGTAGTAGTGCCGGAACAGATGTAGTAGTGCCAATGGGAGGTGTACACAACAATTGTCCTGGGCAATTGGGGTGAAGGGGGTGGGATACAAGCACTTAACAGCACCCCTGTGCACCTGCAAGGCTGTATGTGACCCCGATGATAAAGTGACAGGTCACGCAACGCACAGGCACCCCAAAACTGCAGTAAAACCGTGCACACAACTCCCGGTAGCCCACGTGTTTGGAACTAATGGTTCCATGTAATATCGCCATGCAAAAATATCGCCGAAAAATGGCTGTTTTTTGTGGGGACATTATTGCATGGCGACCATATATATGGGGATAATATTACCCGATACCGAATTAACCTCCCACAGTATGCGGTGGCACCCAGGGACATGAAAAAAACGTACGCGTGGGACACGCAGGCTACTATGACCTCGAAAACGGGTACGCGATACACAGGGGCACCTGCAGTGGGAAAAATAGCATGCGCGACTCACACTAGCGTGATAATGAAAAACATGCATAGCCAATACCCCCGCCAAAAGAAGCGATACATCCTTGATCCGCTGTGAAGTTGCCATGGCGCGCAAATCAACACGAAGTAGCAACACACACGTCGATCTCCACGAAAGGCACGTACAGTTAACTGCTGGCTCCACTCACCTTTAACCCGTGCTGAGGGAAACGCCCATGCGCATCACTTCTCTTACGCGCTTAGGCCCTTTCCTCGGATTACCCGCATTTACACGCGTACATGATTTTCTTTCCACGTGCAGATGCACCCGTGCTGAGGGAAATGCCCGTGCGTGTCAGGTCACATACGCGCTTACGCGCTAAGAGCCTTTCCTCGAATTACACGCTGATGTGCACTTTTTTCACGTGCCAAATCACTCTGTATCAAGCTGGCCACGCGACAACACACGGAAGACCACGCTCCTGCCCAAATGGCCATTTACCTGCCCCCCAGATCCCCGAGCACACTCCAACCTGCCATCTGCTGCTGCCTGACTGCCTGCTGGCCATGTGCCCTGCTATTTGGTGCCTGCACATCAGCAATCGGCAGGGGTCCAGTTGCTGTGACCACCCCTGCTGGAACAGAAGACTCCCGACTGGTATTCCTTTGCTCCACAACCCAGCCCCAGGACCCAGTTGCCCACCCACACCTGCCTCGGGGGTTGCCATGTCCGACACAACACCATCTGGCACCAGTGGTAACCCCCCAGCAGAGAGGCAGAGGGCTGCCAGATTCAGTGCCAATGAAGTTGGCATCCTGATGGAGCAAGTCCTGGGGCATTATGATGCCCTCTTCGGAAGTTCACGCGCCGACAATGAAGGACGTAAGAGGATCTGGAAGGACATTGTGGCTGCCATCAACGTGGAGGTGGTGGGGGCCCACGACACGCAACACATCCAGAAGTGCTGGGAGGACTTCAGGTCCAGGACCCTCAGCAAGGCCCGGCCCCTCTTGAAGGCAGCAGATGCTGAGGGGTGCCGGGTCCATCTTACTGACAACCAGATGAGGGTCCTGGAATGTATATGCCCAGCACTCCACCTCCAGGTCCTTCAGAGCAGACCCGTCCGGAGTTGATCGGTAAGTGTACATGCGTACTGATTGGATGCTGTGCATGTTGTGGTGTGCCAGGAGTGTGCAGGTTGGGCATATATCTTGAAAGGCCCGTGTATGGATGTGTATGTATAGGGACATGAGCCTGCTGCTTGTGAGTCCAGTCATGTGTGAGGCACATCAATGGTGAATGTGTTCAAATGCATGGTGCCCAAATGCATGTGTGGGTGCACACATGTTTAGATTTCTGTGTATGTACTGTGGCATGGTTGTGGTGTGACACATGGATGCTGGTTCCACCTTCATGTATGTGCTCAATGTACATGTGAGTATTTGTGTATTTGACATGTGTGCCACTGTGATACACCATGGATGCATGTGACACCGACATGTAGGAGGCTGATTGGCAGATGTGACATGGATGCCGATGATTTCACTGCAACAGGTGGTGGAGATGTACAGATGCATGTATGTCTGGTGGCATGTGTGCATGTGTTTGGCACTCCCCGAGTTGCATGTGACATCAGGCTAACCTTTGGATGTTCATGCTGTGGTATGTGTATGGATGGTGCTGCCTGCTGCAACATTCCTGTGAATTTGCGCATGTGTGTGGGTTCAAATGATATGTGTGTTGTGGAGTGTGATGCCATCTGTGAAGTTTCACACTGCCACTCATGTGCAACTGTCATGTGTGTATCAGACCATTGTACAGTGCCCCGACACCTGTGTTCTGTCTCTCCCTGTCTGCAGCATCAACTGATGAAGAGGGCAGAGACGGTGCTGTGGAGCACAGCGGCAGGCATCCCACCGCCAGCCGGAGCTGCAAGGCCCAGCTCCCCTCCCAGGTTGTCATCTCATCGGGAGTGCGGAGTCTGGTGCCATGTCCGCAGGTGCCGAGGGTAGGTCCAAGAGGTGGAGGTCCGAGGTGGACTCCTCGGCAGCAGAAGGGGCAGCTGAGACCCCACAGGGGCCTATGGAGGAAGATGGCACAGAGTCATCCAGGTTGGTGGGAGGTGTGGTTAAGGAGTAGACAGTGAAAGGGCCACATATGGGGTCTGGAGAGGGGATTCCACTGGTGCTAGTGGTGCAGTCCAGGGGCAGGGATGGGAGGCAGCATAGGCGGCTGCGGAGGTGCCTGTGTGTAATCCTGTCCCCGATCCTGTGACTGCATCATCCCACACCCGCAGGGATGCCTTTGACCAGACCCGTTTTCAGGGAGGGGATCCGCTAGCAACAACTGGCCTTCCTCTCCCTGCAGACGTGGCAATCTGGGACCGTGTTAAGCCTGTCCTGTTTGGGGTGGCGTTGTTCGTCAATGTGGCATCTGGGATGACGTGCAGGGTTCTCATGAGGACTCTGCACGTTATTTCAGATGCCTCATTGACCGTGTCGACCTACTAGGACGGGTCACCAGTGCTGGGTTCCCCCGTGTGCTGGACCTTCTCCCAACCCCCTCCTCAACTGAACCCCTATGCGCCAGTCATCCTCATGCCATCTTCCAGGCCATGTATCACCTGGCCACCCTGTGGAGTTACCCCTGACCCAGCGACCAGGCTGGTGGAGGACACATCCCTGCCACAGTCGGGAGTCGGAGGTCCAGCAGGGGTGACCACCCCAACAACTGGACCCCAGCAGGAGGAGGACGTGCAGGAATCAACAAGCAGGGCACATGCACGGCAGCAGCAGGCTCAAGGTGGGAGTGATGATGGCTCGAGGCCATCAACATCAGAGGGGCAGGCATCGGCCAGAGGGCAGGAGGACCCTGGATTGGGAGTGTCTTCTATGTGGCAGCGACTGGGCCGGCAAATAGATGCAGAGTGGCAGCAGGCGGAAGAGGCACGGCTCACTATGGTCAGGGCAGAGAACTCCATGTGCAGGGTGTTCAGGTGGGCTGAGTGCCTCGAGGAAATTCGCAGGGAGTTGGAGGTGAACATGGCTTTATCCCTGCGAGACCTCTGGGCCAGGGTACAGGCCCACCTCCAGGACATTGAACAGGAGTTTGATGATGCCCTGGCCTGGGAAATCAACAAGTGAGCCGTAGGACTTGCCCACCACTATTGTATATAGTTCATTAGTGTTAGGTTTCCTTTCTATTTTTCTTTCATTTGGGGTGAATGGACTATGTGCCACCTTTTTGTACATAATTATTTATTAGGTAGGGTTTTTTGTAGGTTTCCTTTGGATTGTTGGGCTCATGCACCCTTGGATGTTCTTTTGTAAATAGTTTTCGATGTGGATTTCATTTTCTTGGACCCATGGTGGAATGCTTTGCTTTTTTTGAACTGTGATTTTTTTTTTTTTATGGACAGACCCATAGGAGCCATTTTACTTTTGATTTTATTGGTTGCAGCATTTATTTTTTAATCAATTTTGGACTTCTGGACTTGGATTATTTCTTTTAATTATTGTGTGATTTGGTTTTATTCATTTTGTTCTTCAATACACTTTTTTTCTTTACTTTACTTGTGTGGTCTTCTATCATTTGTTTTGTGCCTGTCACAATGTGGGTTTTCACAGTCATGTGTCACCATTGTGTGGGTCTGAGGGACATGTATTGATGGACATGTTGGTTATGTATAATCTATCATGACTTTGGGAATTCAATGTGGGGTGTTTGGACTGGGGTGGCCTAGGGTGGGATTTGGGTGGCCATAAGGCCCATGGGTCTGGAGTGTGATGATGTGTCGGGTGGGGGGACAGGAGCCGGGGCCTGCTGGCAGGTGCCCGTCACTGCTGGGTGGGTGGGGGTCCAGGGGGACATGAGTAGGGGCCTGCTGGCAGGTGCCCGTCACTGCTGGGTGGGTGGGTGTGCAGGGTGACATGAGTCGGTGGCCAGCTGGCAGGTGCCCGTCAATGGTGGGTGGGTGAGTGGGTTGGGGGACATGAGTCGGGGCCTGCTGGCAGGTGCCCGTCACTGCTGGGTGGGTGGGGGTACAGGGGGACATAAGTCGGGGCCTGCTGGCAGGTGTCTGTCACTGGGGGTGGGTGGATGGGTGGGGGACATGAGTCAGGGCTTACAAGTGTGCTCACAAGTGCATGGTGCCATGTGGGCTGCCTGCAGGGCATGGTGAGGGTTGTAGAGTAGTCCCCTGTGGTGTGGGCTGCCTACAGGGCATGGGGAGGGGGGAAACCGCACACTCGGGAGGGCCCACAATGCCAAATAGCATGTGAAACTCCCCATGTACACCCCAAATACACGTACCCCGCTCTCGCCTGGAGTATTGTGTGTAAAACTTCCCACATACCCCAAATACACGTACCCCGCTCGCACAGGGCCTATCGCATGTGAAACTCCCTGCGTACCCCCCAAATACACATACCCCGCTCGCACAGGGCCTATCGCATGTAAAACTCCCCGCGTACCCCCAAAATACACATACCCCACTCGCACAGGGCCTATCGCATGTAAAACCCCCCGCGCACGTCTCGGAATACACGTACCCCACTCACACAGGGCCTATCATGTGCAAAACTCCCCGCATAGCCCCCAAATACACATACCCCGCTCGCACAGGGCCTATCACGTGTAATACTCCCCGCACATGCCCCAGAATACATGTACCCCACTCGCGCCAGGCCCATTGCGTGTAAAACCCCCTGCGCACCCCTCGGAATAATCGCGTGTGAAACTTCCCGTGCAATGCCGAAATTCGTGAAGGCTGCCCATTCACCCTCCCCATGCCCCACAGGCAGCCCAAATCCACCCTGGCCATGCGCCACAGGCAGGCCACACCACAGGGGGGGTCTTTTTTCATGCAATTTACCTGGCACAAGCAGGGTATGTGTATTCCAAGGGGTGCACGGGGAGTTTTACATGGGATAGGCCTGGCAAGAGCAGGGTATGTGTATTCCGAGGGGTGCGCAGGGAGTTTTACACGCGAAAGGCCTGGTGCGAGCGGGGTACGTGTATTCCGAGGGGTGCACGGGGAGTTTTACACGCGTTTTATTGGTTGGAGGGCTGTATGCTGGTCCACTGGCCTTTGCGCCATGTTCTGGATCTGTGCGATGTTTTTGGCACACGGGGCGGGTTGGGGGCGGCGCTGCTGCAGGGTCGCTGCGCCACTCTGCGCCACGACTGCTTATGGATGCATTAATCCAGGAATACGCTGTGCGCCTGAATGGGTTTTGGCACACGCGGCTGGTGCAGACTTCCGCACGCACACTCTGTGCGCCAGCTACGTGCACCACTTGTGCGCCGAATTCTATGAATTACCCCCTTAATATTTTCTTTACTGTGGTCCACAATACACTCTTTTAGTTGACTGAAGGGCTGCATTAACAAATCCATTTGTAGTTCCATTAATTTCAGAGGATCTTCTAATATCTCTTTTGTTGGTACATTACATTTATTGTTTGTCTGGTCTGTTAAAAAAAATGTGTTAAGTACACATAAATTAATGGTTATTAATTGGCTTATATAGAGAAATGTTGTGTGAACCATTATTATCATCTTATCTCGTGGGAAATTCTCTTCCAGCCACTCCAAAGTCCAAAGTAATGGACATTTCTGTGTTAAAAAAAAAAGGTTTGTTTTAGTGTACCTAATACAGAAAATGTATAAGTATATGAAATAAAGGTAGTGTACTTACTTGTTTTTTACAAACATTTGCTGTTACTGCTCTGTAAGTATGCTCTTGCTTCTTGCTGTGCAGTCTCTGTGAGGTAATTCAGTTGGAGAAATATTTATTTTGTTTTGGTATATTAAATTATAAAGCAAATGCTACTTCAGTGGATGGTTGGTGTCTTACATATACAGTTTCCACTTCTTATTTAGTATTAAATGTAATGCATTTATGTGGTGCTTTTTGAACATGTTTGGTGTTTTTATTGCATGATACAATAATGTAAGATACCCCCTGAGTTTTTGGATAGTGTTGATGGTGACCGAGTCCGTCCGCGGACATGCGCGCGGTCGGCGGGCATCAAAATCACTAGCGGGGCAGTGGGTTCATTATTTTCTATGTTATATGTATGTAAGCTAAGGGAGTCTTAGTAAACATGTATAACATTTGCATTTTCTATATTCAGTGAAAAAACTTTGTTAAAGGGACATTATGGTTAAGTTGCGCTACTAAAAAGCTATGAAATTCATTGAAAAAATCTTTGTTAAAGGGATGTTATAGTTCCAAGTAAAACAAAAAACCCCTGAAATTCGCCAGTTATGGTAAGCTCATCTTTCTCCCCCACTTTGGGATTGCCAAAACAAAATATTCCTTTTTGGAGACAGATAATTACAGATAAGACTAATTGACTCCAAAACATTAGACTGTTGCGCAATGTCAGCTTCTGTTCGCACATATATCTGAAAACCAGGTGCAAAGCCTTCTTCAATAAGGATGAACCAGCTGTCTCCCTAAAATATTTTTTCTTCATACATTTCAATTCAGGGCTTGATTCATGGAATTATGCACGTGGAAAATAGGGTACTTGCGCACCAGTCTGCGCAAATCCCTGTTCGTTGATTCATGGAATCGAATGCACAGTACTTTTTCTGGATGGTTGTGGAGTTCGCTCAGTTTCGGCATCTCTTTGCGAGTCGCCAAGGGCCTTGCGCAAGACTCCTCGCAGAGCGTGGGTGCGGATGGCACCAAGGGCTGGGAAGGGGGCGGAACACAAAAATGGGGCTGCACGCGCTCTAAAAAGGTGTTACAAGGGATGTCCTTCAGGCAGTACTTCACACGGCCACAATGATGTATTCATGGATTCGATGGTGCAACCTTTCGGCTGGGAAGTAGTCACAGAAGTCCTTCATACGATCTGCCACACGAAGGCAGGCTTAGGTAGACTTGCAAATGCTATTTGCAGTGCAGAGGTGGGGTTGCATGTCGGATTTCGGAGTGCGTGTACTCAACCGTGTTTCTGATGTAACTTAACTGTGCGCATATGCAGTTTTGCAGGGTGCAGGAACAGTTTGCGGGGGTTCGCACACAGATTTCTTAGAATTTATTTTTTATACGCTTGTTGTCGGGGTGCCAGATACATTTACGGGGACCCTGTGCAGGGTCCTTGTGATGCAGGCCTGCTAAGGGGGACCCTATGCACTGTTTTGAAGGTGCATGTATTCATGCCTGGGGGAGCGTGCCAAGGTAGCTGTTCTGGCTGTTTCTGCTTTGCGTGTGGGTGTTTCAGGGGCATTCCGGCCATGACTTGCAATTACGGTTACCCTTTGCCCAATAGATTCCATGAATACGCAGCATGCAAATTAATTCAGTGTGTGTGCAGGCTTGCACAGTGTCCTTCACAGAGTGCAGCCCATGCAGGATTTCTGCACATATTTCCATGAATCTGGGCCATTGTGTCTAACTTGTTTGAGTTATTGTATTGCTCTCCCCAGAGTGCACGGAAAAACGTATATCACCATTGCAATTACAGAGCAAATACTTTGAACGCAGACAGATGCAATAACTTACAACCACACACTCTTAGAAGATAATCAGCTCTTATACGGCTATTTATTCAAAGCTTAGAAGCAACCAATAATAACATAGAAATAACCCACAGAAGTAATATAGACATAAATCACAAAAGAAACAAAGAATTCAAAAGGAAATACATCACCGTGAGCGTAACAGGATTCCTCATCTCGCCCAGAAGCGGCTGGAAGACCCCAGGAACAGCCAGGCCGAGAGCACCACAGCTCACAGGAGTGCCGGACGTAAGCATCCTTCTCCGGCTGAAGTCTCACCTGACCACCTGCGGGTTTCTGCATATATACACACTACACAAAGGGGAGTCAATTCTCGAACCTTCTGGAAATTGCACTTGCGCAGTTGATGAGCAGCCGTTGGTTGCCAGCTGGGTCAATCGAGAGCTACCCTCAAGGAGCAGAGTGCCTCCCTTCTCTAAAAACATGCTCCTCTGAGAACAGTATCAAACCATAACAACGTTAGCTTTCCTAGCAGAAATGTCCTTGACCGCATACCAGGTTTGGAAAGCATGTTTTTCTCAGCACCATGAATCTAACACTCAGCAAAATGTGTGCAGCTTTTCACTGTGGCATGAAGTAAATATCCATCATGGCTCCGAGCACTCCCAGAATGCATTGCGCACCGGTGCCATTTTAGTTCAAGCATAACAATTCCACCCTTGGATATTTACCTTCCATAGCCCGGTGGCAAAGGAGCCGGTCTCTGAAACCTACGAAACATTAAAACTAAATTGGGAATACATTGACTACAACAACAACAAGCTATTATGGTAGACAATATAATAAAAATACAAACAAAAGCGTAATGTAGTGTACCCCCAATATCAGGTATCCATGAAAATAACCAATCACACCAATTCCCAGTACGATCTTGAGACACTTGAGAAATGAGATCCCTCAAACCTCAAATATGACTTTCAATAGATTGTGAATGGTCACTTAAATTGAAACAACACATACCTTCAAATGCGTTAGACCCTAAATTATGCTTTAACAATAGATGATCAACAGCAGCTCTGTTCTGCAAAGTTGCTTTTCCAATAACTTGACTATCAAGGAGTAATTCTTCTAATGCCTGAGAAGTATGGTTAAGGCTTTTGACTACTAAACATGCTAATTTCATCAAAGATTTGTAATCTCTAGCAGCTAAACCCCAAACTTCCACTAATGAAAGGGTTAATGCTAGAACCTCAGATTCAAAAGTTGACCTTTTACCTTGAGTTATCGCTGGGTATAAAGGAAACATCATTAGTCCTAATCGAGTTAAAGCACATGGACCTCCGGAAATGTTAGCTGGAATATAAGTATATGTGATGTTACCACATGAAAAGAGCCATCCTGTTGGAAGTTTCACATGATTCAAATGACTGGCAGCTATCACTGTATGATTACAAGACATAGTATTATATACACTGTTGCATTTGCGTGGCACCCGCAAACATAATCGTCTCTCAAACATTGTTTGATTGTGCTGGTTGGTTAAATCGATCTGTCGGCATTTGCCAATTTCTTGTGCATTGCAGGTCATAAAATAACATACATCACCTTGCGTTATATTATAAGTAATAACACGTGTCAAATTTCTCCATTTATGATCGGTCTCTTGGCAGAACCTACAATATTCATAAATGGAAATAGATTGCCTAATATTCGAGTCTTGAACCAAAGAATCATTGTGTGTGACGCGGATGATATGCTTTAAAACCGGAACAGGCGTCGGCACTGCTACTAAGCACGTAGTCAATAAAGCTTCAGCATTGGGCACATCAGTAAGACAAAAGTGTGATATGTTGAGTACTCGCTGTGCCGGATATATCCACATATTCTCTGTCTGGGTGATCATAGGAGAATGTTTTCGCCTTCCTGAAAATATGTCTCGCATGATTGGCATCAAGGTTGTTTTCACTTGCTCCTGATGTGTTTGTCGCATTTCACAAATCCATGTCTTCGGTGTGGCTGGCTTTTCGCCATCGGCATAAGGCTGCTTTGGGGCAACATTATTCATCACTATCAGTATCCCCTTGATCACTGGCACAGATGTGACATTTTTCGTTGGTAACAGCAGACTGTTTAACTCTCCCAAATGGAGTCCATTTAGTACCACAATTACACCAGCTAGACACAGGATCTTCAAGGCAAACCCAGAAACGAGATATCAGTGTTGCACATCACTCTCTCAGGTAACATTTGTCTGCGGGTACATATTGCCATTTCTTTCTACCAGGCTCCATAACTAAAACTACTTGATCTTTGCCTGATGCAATGACATCTGCGGGTACTGGCGGGACACTTGGATTTTTCACCCACACATTTGCACCCGCTGCCATACTGTCTGAAGAGCCAAAACCGCGGTCTTAATCATGGACAATAATGATCAATTGGGCCACTCGATCACCATTGTGGATTGATAACAATTGGTCCCCACTATTCATTAGGATGACTTTGATCTCGCCTTGGTAATCAGCATCAATTACCCCTCCCAACACTTGAACTCCCTTCAATGCTAGGCCAGATCTAGGGGCAATCCATCCCATATTCTCTGGGGGAATTTGTACTCCAATCCCTGTTTCAATTACAACTATCCCTCTTGGGTCTAATCTGATTTCTTCATGGGAATGCAAGTCTACCCCTGCTGACTCTGGAGTTGCTCGATAGGGAGCTAAAGAACCTGGAGTAATTTCCCAGTACAATAGTGTTTCTCTGACTGAATTGGGTTGAACATGTAAAGTGGGAGTCAGTAATCGCATCAAAGGAGTTTCATGTTCATACACAGGCCTATTGTTTAATACTTGCACCGCATCAAACACACGATCACGCCAGCCTGCCAAATTGCCATCTCCAGATTTGCGCAACTGTTCTTTCAATAACCCATTCATTCGTTCAATTAACCCTGAAGCAGCTGGGTAATAGGGCACGTTGTACAGCCACTCAATGATCTTTTCCTGACAAAACTCCTGGATTAATTTGCCTTTGAAATGTGACCCATTGTCACTTTGAATCTGCAAAGGCACTCCATAATGTAGTATGATCTGATCTAACAACCTGATGGTGTTCAGTTGTGTTGCACGTTTGCACGGCAAGACCATCAAATATCCTGAGTATGTATCCACAATAGTGCATGCATACTGACAACCTCTACTGATTGGCATGGGACCAATATAATCAATCTGCCAAATATGACCTGGTAATTTTCCTCTTCTCAATGTGCCTCAAACAATTTGAGGGATAGGTCTATGCAGATGGTGTTGGCACACTGGACATTGCAAAATGATCATTTTCACTACTTCTAAAGGAAGACTGATTCCTCGAGCTTGTGCCCACCTGATAGTAGCCTTTTCTCCAAAGTGCCCACATTTCTGATGGGCCCATTTGACAAAACCCTCCAAATCGTCTTCCCGAGCCTCTGCATCCACAGATGAAATCTTTGTGTGCTCGTCTGCAACAGAATTTAAGAAACGTTCTAATGAGTCTGTGGCACAATGCGCGTCCACATGATATACAGTGACTTCACTTTGTAATAACATTTCTGCAATATCTTGCCACAGTTCTTTTCCCCACAACTCTTTTGAATGAATCTTCCACCCATTCTTTTGCCAGGTTGTCAACCACACTGCCAATCCATTCGCCACTGACCATGAGTCTGTGTACACATAACATTGACCAGGGGTCTCTTGTTTCAATGCTTGGTAAACTGCGTAAAGCTCTGCAAACTGAGTGTTCTTCCCTTTCCCGGTCGTTGTCAACATCTTTTTTGTTTTGGGATTGTACGACACTGCTTTCCAGTACCGCTCAATTCCCACATATCGAGCTGAACCATCCGTGAACCAAGCATGCTCTGTTTGCTCCACAGTGAAATCGCTGTAAGGTACTTCCCATTTCACTGGAGACTCGCGTTTTTCAGGCACTTACGGTGGTATGTAATCTGAGGGCGGTATGTTGGCTACTTGCTCATGTAATTTTGCCACTCCACCCTTTCCTGATTTGGCTCTCTCTTGAATATACCATTTCCACTTAATTATGCTTGTTTCTTGAGCATGTCCTATTCTATGCGTTTTAGGAGAGCTCAGTACCCATTGCATGATTGGTATTTCTGGTCTCATGAATACATCATGGCCCACCGTCATCTGTTCGGTATCAACAAGGGTCCAATAACACGCCAGCAATTGCTTCTCAAACGGAGTGTATGAGTGACCAGCGTTAGGCAATTTACGACTCCAAAACCCCAATGGCACACGTTTCCTGTCTTGTTTCTGCCACACACTCCAGTTAGCATAATTGTCTTGTACAGACACATTTAATTCCACTTCGTCTTACTTCAAGGGCCATAAATCAAGCACCTGCTGCACGGTGTCTTTCGCCATTTCAAAGGCTTTCTGCTGCTCCTCCCCCCACTGAAACTCATATTTCTGTCACCTTGTACAGGGGTGCAAATATCTGACCTAAATGGGGAATGTGCTGTCTCCAAAACCCAAACAGCCCTATAAACTGCTGAGCTTGCTTTTTGTTCATTGGTGTGGTGATTTCAAGTATTTTCTGTCGGGCTTTTGGCACCATTTCTCGATGCCCATGGTGCCACTGAATCCCTAGGAATATCATTGTTTAAGCTGGATCTTGAATTTTACTCGGGTTAATCTCCCACCCTTCCTTCATCAATACTTCCATAATGACATCTAACTGGCTTTGCACATTGTGCTCATCCTTACCCTGAATCAAAATATCATCAATGTAATGAGAGATTTGTATGTCAGGTTTACATGATATCTTGTCTAAGTACTCTGCCACCAGCCGGTGACAGATAGTCGGGCTGTGTATGTACCCCATAGGTAGCCTCGTGAACGTGTACTGACGTCCACTCCATGAAAATGCAAACTGCTCTTGACACTCTTCAGCAATTGGCACGGAGAAAAATGCATTGGCTAAATCGATCACTGCATGCCAGGTCCCTCAAACATTTGGACATTCTCAATCAAGGTAATGGCATCTGGGACTGCGGGCACTAAGGGAGGAGTGTGTTTATTCAACTCCCTATAATCCAGCATCATCCTCCACGACCCATCTCCCTTTTTAATAGGCCAGAGAGGATTGTTCCATGCAGTGGAAATGGGGCGTAATACACCCGCCTCCACGTACTCTCTGATGGTGTCTGAAATTTCCTTGTGCCCCCCAGGAATGCGGTATTGTTTCATTGCTACCCGCTTGGTTGCCACTGCCACTTGCACTGGGGGCATCTTCAATTTGCCTACGGTAATGGGTGTACAGATCAATGCCCTCACCCCAAACTGGTACGTTTTACCGCCAAGTCCCAAGGTTAACCCTTCCAAAATGTCAAAGCCAATTATATATTCAGGTATCGGGACAATCAACACTTGGTATTTCTGCCTATTCAAATTGCCTATTTTCATCTCCACTTTCGTTTGTACTGCGGGGGTCTCCTTTCCCCTAGACCTGTAATAGTAAACTGTTTGCCTTTAAATCATGTTGGATTACCATGAATCAAAGAGGCCTCCACCCCGGTGTCTATCAATGCTTGCACCCCTTGTGTATTTCCTGGCCCCCAAAAAATCTTAACATCAACATGAGGCCGCCTATCCACTTTTATGCGGGCAGACGCTGCCGGAGCTTGCCCGAAGCCCTAGTCAAACTTCGAATGAGTGTGACTCGTCTCCGCCTCTAACATCGCACTCACCACCTTTCTCAAATCAGCGTATGTTGGCTGGTACGGGGAAGGTGTCGACATAGACCCTTCGTCTTGTTCTTCCGCAGGGGGAGCAGAAGGTGAGGTGTCCCCCTGTGGCGTGGTGACTACCTGTTTCTTAACCTGTTTATTGTGCTCTTTGGCTGCAAGTCCTCGTTTTTTGTATAATTCATACATTACTCTGGTTTCAATGCCATCAATTTCTTCGTGTGGCACACCATCTTTCAACAAAGTCAAAAACATGTCTTTTCAGGACACTCGGGAGTCTCTACTATCTTGCCGCCTGCCTTCGGTTCTTCTCTCACTACGCCCCTCTCTATCCCGTGGCTTGTTATCACTCTTATCCCACTCCCCCAAATCTGCAAGTTGCCGAATGGCATCTGCTACCTCATCAGTAGCTTTGCCCATCATACCTACAAGCAAACTCATAATGACACTTTTGTATGCGGGTGGCGCAGTTCTGATCACCATGTTTCGAGTTGAAACTGAGAGCGGCACGGCTCCCATGTGATCAGTAGCATCTATGTGAATAGCCTCTTTCATAGCATGCTCCCTGACTTTTTGAATTGCTTCTCTCAACATATACCACTTTGTTTCTTCACTGGGCCAATCTGTGGTAATGGGGTATTTACGGTTACATGCTTGGGCTACCAGGTGCAACAAAGACACCTGAGTATCTTGACCATTTGCATCCAGGGGTGGTCCTGCCCTCAAGACCTCCTGTACATTGGTGTCAATTGACAGGGGTAAAAAACGCGGTGAATCTGTAGAATCTACCAGCAACCCTGCAGCACCCCCAGCGAGTAATCTCACCATCCATGTCAATAAAGCTTCCCCTGATTTTTGCTCAAACGAGTAATAATTTCCCCAACCTCCTGTTGTGTGTAATCCTCCAGCGTGGTTAAATCCACCATTCCGCCAGCAGGATTCTGTGGGTGGGGTCCGGCTCGCAGTCTTCTAACTGGCTTAGCCGCCACTGTTTTCTGTTTCACTTCCTTGTTGGGGTCAGACTCATTTGCGGAACTACTTTCTAGACTGGTTGAATCAAAAATATCACCATCCCACTTATCCGGATCCCAGTCCACACCAGCGGTAGCGATTACAGTTGCCACCTTTCTTTTGTTGACCCCTCCCCGTCTTTTCCTATATTTATACCGGGCTACTCTGACACATGCCCTCTCGGCCACCGCCTGATATGTGTCAGCCTTATCTTTAAACAGTTTCATTTGAATCTGCTGCATTAATGCAGTCTGCCGTTCTGCAGCTAGCTCTCTTTCTAATCGCAAAACCTCATTTTTCATTTCCACCTTCATTTGATGTATTTTCCTATAAGCATGCAACACAACCCAACCTCGCCTACCTAATGCCGCACATTCTTTGCCACGTTCTACTAGGACTTGTTGCAAGCATGCCATTACATCAGCCGGATCGGCATCTCCCAATCCTTGATCCCATGTTTCACTTAGACCTGCACCACATGCCCACGCCTGGGCCAACTTATCATATGGACTTTTAGTCCAACCTGGAATAACAACATCAGAACAGTCACCGCCAGCGGTAACGCTCTTCTTCCTGAACAAACTACTCATTATCGCAAACAAAACAAAACCTTGTTATATCTATATATTTTTTCTCTCCGCGCTGCAATCACTCCCACAGGCACTCACACACTGGCAAAGGAAAGAAAAAAAACTTCACTATTCAAAAACTTCACTTGCAAGACAACTGAATCCTATCTACGTTCCAACAGATTCTTGAATACTCGGAACAACTCATCACAAGTATCCTGTTCGTGATGCCAAAAATGTATTGCTCTCCTCAGAGTGCACGGAAAAATGTAAATCACCAATGCAATTACAGAGCAAATATTTTGAACGCAGACAGACACAATAACTCACAACCACACACTCTTAGAAGATAATCAGCTCTTAAATGGCTATTGATTCAAAGCCTAGAAGCAACCAATAATAACATAGAAATAACTCACAGAAGTAATATAGACATAAATCACAAAAGAAACAAAGAATTCAAAAGGAAATACATCACCGTGAGCTTAACAGGATTCCTCATCTCGCCCAGAAGCGGCTGGAAGACCCCGGGAACAGCCAGGCCGAGAGCACCACAGCTCACAGGAGTGCCGGACGTAAGTGTCCTTCTCCGGCTGAAGTCTCACCTGACCACCTCCGGGTTTCCGCATATATACACACTCCACAAAGGGGAGTCAATTCTCAAACCTTCTGGAAATTGCACCTGCGCAGTTGATGAGCAGCCATCGGTTGCCAGCTGGGTCAATCGAGAGCTACCCTCAAGGAGCAGAGTGCCTCCCTTCTCTAAAAACACTCTCCGCTGAGAACGGTATCAAACCATAACAAAGTTAGCTTTCCCAGCAGAAATGTCCTTGACCGCATACCAGGTTTGGACAGCATGTTTTTCTCAGCACCATGAATCTAACACTCAGCAAAATGTGTGCAGCTTTTCACTGCGGCATGAAGTAAATATCCATCATGGCTCCGAGCGCTCCCAGAATGCATTGCGCACCGGCGCCATTTTAGTTCAAGCATAACAGTTATTGAAAACGGAATGTTAACTGGTGAAAATCGTGAATCAAGACATTACAGAAAATCTTTAACTTGAAAGAGTGACAAATCTACTGCTGCGTTTCTTAGGTAACATTACCATTATCAGACTAACAGGGAATTGATCGAGCATATGTAATCGCTCATCTTGAATATGACTACATGATTAAAAGCTTCCCAGACTAACTTCTCTGAGTGCTGCACATGATTTTCAATCAAAGGAAGGCCACTGTATTGTTCTCCTTAGAGGGCAGAATAAAATATGATATTTTTCACTTGATTATCATCTCTACATTCGGCTGGACCTTTTGGGTAGCTTGCACCTCATCGACAGGCAAGGCCCATGGACTAGTGACTTTAGTGACAGGATCTACTGCCAATGTCATTGTTTTGAATAAACTATATGTGTAAAAGAAACATCCTCTTTTATTTGACTTGTCACCAAGTCACTGCACAATGGCCCAATGATGCAGGTGTTAGAACTTGTTAAGAGGCCTTAATTCCATTTGATGCTCCACATCAGAATCTGTCATTAATTTCTGAGCTTAGATTCAAAGCATTTTACAATAGATCCTGATCAGCCTTTGGAGGAGTGATGGAAGAGTGGTGTTGACACAATATTACCAGCAAGGCACAATCTAAACGTTAGAAAAAAAACAAAGTACCAACTGCAGCAAATACTTCGAGCATGTCTTGTTCTGCACATTCACTGCTCTCGTATGCACATACTTTTAAATATATTAGATGGACCAAAGCAACTCATTTGTCACACCACTTCCAAGCATAGACGCGTTCTAGCCCCTCAACTGCTTGTTACAACAAAGAATGGTTGTTTATACAGTATTTGCAGAAGCTTATGGTCTAGAATTTACAAAAACAAAGTGTTCGTTCCAAATATAATTCAAACACAAATGTTTTAGCACGTAGTTGCACATGGCTTGTATAGAAAACAAATGTAAGGTACAGCGACTCAGATGCTGCTGCTAAATATACCAAGTAACATCTCACATCCCAGGTAATGCAAACACTTGGCAGTGAATGCACCAATTGTCTGGGGTAGTCATCCTGTGAAGAGGACAGCCTCCGATGAGCAGGGGGCGCTATTGGTCACCTCAGCCATCAAGTCTTTAAAGTGGCTATTCTTGGGCTTAATTTGTGTCTTTCTGTGATGTCGCTTTCAGAAAATACTTCTTGAAGAGGAGGCTTTCCTTGCCGTGATTTTACTAAAAATGTATTTGTTCAAAGTTGATTGCATTGCTTAACATTGCATAAGTTGCTACTGTGTAGCACAATGACACTGGCTGTTGCTTAGTTAAAATTTCACAAACGAACAATAAATAAGTAACTGAAACGTAGCCTCAAAAGGCCAATTACTGTCATGGTATGCCAGTCAAAGCATCACAATCCTGGTACATGTTTACAAATTCTTTAATAAAATGATGTTCGCAGGTACATTTGGAAAGGGTATTTTTACAGGAACAAACATGGCCACCATGGAGATAAGGAAAGGCATTCAGAAACAAGCACCTTCCATCTCTCATGGTCGCCATTTTTGCCGGCAGTGTGGGAGAAGTCAGGTAAATTGCACACTTCTTTTGATTTAATACAGGGTAAGTTGTGGGAGTGATAGGCTGTTAAGGGGGAAGAATGAAGTAGAGCATTGTGTGGGTGCCGGAAGTGAGGATGGTAGGGTTTGGTACCGCTCCCAGGCTGCTCTGAACGCATGCGTTGAGCCGGTGACTACCATCTGCATTGCGAACAGCCTGTTAGGCTGTTTGGTTTGGTGGTATCACGTTGTGATAATGCATACTATTGATTACCAGTTAACACATTATTTATTTGATATAGCTATCACATGCCTGGGTGCTGCTTCTCAGCCATGTCCCATTTCTTTTCCTGCACTTTCACTTGAAAGGTTTAATAAGCCTGGTGCTGTGGCTCCGAGCTCATTAATGTCAATGGATAAACTAGTCTATGCAGTATTTGCCCTCTTTCCATGTCTCTTGATGATCCACATTTACTGATCCCCAAAGGGTCATTAACATATTCTTGAAAAAAACATTCTTGCTATGTTATTATCTTCATGTCACACCAGGACTCACCAAACCGGAGCCGTGATTCATCCAGTTCTGCTTATGAAATGCTAACATTCCTTCTCACTAAGCCCTATCCACTGTCATCCTCCTTGCTCACTGCATCTGCCATACACTCAACTTGTAGACAAAACCTCTCAGAGCCATTAATTTATCACAAATATTCTAATAAGCTTTAATGATATGTGGGAATGGACTTCAACCATCACACACGTTTAAAAGTGGGTCTTCGGTTAATGAGAATGGTTAATTGTCCCACCCAGGAGTCTAGTTTCACAGTTTCACATGTGATTTTACATTCATATGTTTGCACTGTGTCAGCATTTTTTCTTCTTCAATGTTCTCTTTATAATTCATTAAGGCACACTTCATTCAGACTCATATACTTCTTAAAGAACATCGTCTTCCCATCTAAATTCCTTACATAGTCATGCTAATAGGACATATACAGTGTATCAGCAAACAGGAACACATACTATAAGTATACTATTGGAAGACATGCTAACAGAGAAACAACAGACAACACCACTTAAAACAATATGAGCATAAACAGCACATCTATCCATTGAATGAGACCGAAACATCCTCATACCTTTCTAGTATCTCGCTTTGCGGCCAAAACATGTTTCTCTTAGGGCATGACTATATCATGAATGCAGTCTGCAGATTTTCGAAAGCTTGCAGATTTTCTTTGATTGCAGTCATAGTAGTTGCTTAATTCGACAGTTTGCCATTAAAGCATCACACATTAAAAACATATATACACAACAAAACAGAATGAACTTCGTTTATTGAGAACAAAAAAACGCATTTTGTCAATATGTAACACAATGTGCATCAACAACAGAAGTAATCCTCATTTAAGAAATCTAAATAAACATTAAACATTTACAAAATTACTTTTCAAATAATGTTTCTCCATAACCATGCAGAACGTTTTGTACTGTGTTCTACACACATATTCTTCTGAAGCTGTGGATTGCTACTTGTTCTCTACGGATGCCTAAATGCAACATTAGGTATAGGCTGCACATGTTCACGGGATACACTATATATCAAGGTGCACTTCATAGCCAATACAGGGTTTGACAAAAGGTACAGCTGACATAATGGTACACCTAAAGATGTCTTTAAACAGTCTTGCAATACCCTTCTTACAGAAACATGTTTTACTATAATGTTGGAATTCTTGGAAATTCATGGGGTTGAATATCCAATTCACTTCAAATTATTTTACACGTTTTCCCCAGGAGAAAGGCATGCATTAGTGTGGGTCAGTTAAATCAATTAATTCATCTTTATTCCCACACTAGGTGTAATCCAGAGTTGTGGTCTCAGGCACCCATGTTCTTCAATGCTCAACATTCAAGATCAAAATTAATTTAGGAATTCGGTGCACGAATTGGGAAAGCTAAACGCATTTTAATAAGGCATTCTCTGAACATTCCAATTTTCTATCTTTCAGCCGGAAAGAATGCTGCATGGAGTGCTTGTACTGAATTTGCAAGTGTTGTGTGCATATAGACCTATTTCCAGATGAAGACGAAACACTAACCATGGCCGAACTAGTACTTGTAATATCTGTATCCTACTGCATTCTCATATGGATTGTTAAATTGTCTCATGGTAGTCATCACGTACACAGTCGTGTCTTGGATAACACATAGCTCGTTGCTAGTGCTATACGGTGTAAAACACAGACCCCAAAAGGGCTTTATCTTTTTCACTTAGCAAACACATATGGATATAATGAACTATTTCTGCTACACATGCCTTGATTTCGGATGCTAGATGTTTTTCCTTAAACAGGTTTCACGGTAGCCAGCCGAGCTGGCAGATGATAGGTAGGCATGCATACTGTACATTCAAATGCACTGAAATATAGAGAGGGCTTTTTTAGCGTATGCATTCAAAAACTATTTCTCCACGTCAGACTTCACAAGCCAGCTGGTGTAACAGTACTATTGGAAAAAAGTACCCTGAATCGAAATACCACATTTGGTGATATACTGTCACCATGAAGGCAGTTTTTAAGGTTCGCTGGAAATTGGAAGATTGGGGAGCATGCTTGAAGTACCCCGGTGCAATGACGTTGTGCCATGTGCAATGAAACTGTTTTCCATGTTGCATCAAATGCCTACATCTGTTTGATTTTCCTTCAGAGAAAATTGAAAATTGTGATTTTCATCATGACCTAAGCACTGCAGAATGCAGTGTATTCAATAATGTATATGCTTATCCATTTATCTAAGGACAATGATTTGAAAATATTAGCAATTTGGTGTGACTTGATGATATGATATGGAATTTATAACGCGCCTATACACAAGTAATTCAAGGCGCGACGAGGCAAGGGAGGGGAACAGAGGGAGGACAGACGATGATCCTACTAGGCCAGGTGTCATTCAGATCACTCAAGTGCATGGGAAGGGGGCAAGGGACAGTGCAGGACAAGCGTTGCAGGATAAACTGGAGAAAACCATTAACGCAATTACGGAGAATAACAATAACCTGAGTCAAGAAAATGCAACACCAAAGTGGGTTTATGAGAAATCCCTTTTCATTCCTGTTTTTAACTTTACGATAATCTCACTAAAGGAACTGGATACTATCATTAAACGGCTCAAACCCACCAAATGCAAACATGAGATGCAGTCAACAATAATTATTAAATCTTGCCTGCCCACATTTTTAGGAGCAATATGTAAATGTATTAATACCTCTGTGACAACCGGTATGGTTCCCCAGGATCTAAAAAAGGCATGGGTGATGCCATTCTGAAAAAAACCTGGATTGTCACCCGATTTGCCTAGTAGTTATCAGCCTATTACTAATACCGCCTTTCTACTGAAAATCCTAGATCGTGTGGCGTTCAAACTGTTAGGCGGAAACCTGTGCAGTTCCCTCTGGGACCACTGCAAAAGATTTAGGACTACAGGTGTTTGGCAGTAAACCCACTTGGTAGCAGTCTGTACCACACAGATTCACTTGGTAGCTGGGCTGAGCAGTCAGACTTCCCTCAAGAAGAGTTAGGCAGTATGTGGAGTATACAAAATAGGGCAATCTACACAGTAGAACAAGCAAACACGGAACAAGGCTTCGGTGTAAAGATATATAGGTATTTATTTATAACAACACATCTATGGAAAACACTCTGGCACTAATACGGCAAACAACTTCAATCACAATTACTATAAGAAAAAGATCAATCCCCTAACAATAGTTCGACAAGTCTAGGTTCAAGGGCACCACTTATTTGCAGACAGAGGTGAATGCTTTAACCTAGATGGCACTCTAGTATTTGTTAGGACGGGAGAGAAAAGGCAGGTTATGAAATCACTCGGTACCAACACTTTTACGAACAAATGCAAGGCATGTAAGGCAGGGTCTACTGCAGATCACAAAGTTCAGAGGCCAGGCCCACTCGGAGAGAGGCAAGGCGATATGTCCCAAAAAGTGTCTCAGTGGAAATGCGCTCGAGTCTTTATCGCAAATTGTTATAGAAAGATTGGACCAGTTCGGAACAGAAAGTTAAGAAAGCTTGGAGGCGACCCAATGGAGAGGCGAGGATTAGGACACCTCACTCTATCCGGCAGAAAGGGAAGCCAGGCGGACACGGTGCCTTGTTTGTGGAGAGACAGCTCCGGCGGGGGCAGTTGTTCCTGGTGGTGGATGCATGTCGGGTCTTTGCCAAGAGAAGAGATGATCTCGTCGTCGAAGGAAAGTTGAAGATCGTTGCACCACCAGGGAAGAGACCAGCCGCGGAGTGCTCCGTCACAAGGCACCACCTTTTAGTCGCGGTACAGGGGTAGCGGCTATCCGGTTGCCGGGGTGCTCTGCACGGGCAATTCGACCACTGCGTCCTGGAGCGAAGAAAAAGCAAAGGGGACTGGTTGTTCCCACCAGTCAGGGGAAGAGACTCTCCGGCGAGGAGATCTCCTCTGTCGTCGGGAAGTGGTGAGTCGGTTCAGCAGGGCTCCACCAGAGGTGTCGTCGTTGCAGGTCGGCTCAGCTTTACCCTCGTCGGATTCTTAGGTCCTGTGGCGACTTCTGAAGGTCCAGTCCCAAAAGCCCTGCTTTTATGCAGAAAACCCCCATTCATTCAGCCTAGCTGTCAATCAAAACACGGTAAGTGGTGAGCGGGGGGCCAATCACACCAGAGTGCGACTTGAGTTGGCAAGGCAACTCAGTCCAGGGTGCCTAAACCCCCTCCCACACCCCCTGTGGTACCCAGACAGAATGGCACCACTTTGGAGGGCATCTGTACAGAAGCCCGTCAAATGTGGAACAAAGGGCTCAACCTTTGGTTTAGGAGTCACAGAGACGAACACAGACGCCATTTTGAAAACCAAGTTCTGGCAGAAAATACCAACCGATAGATTTATTTAAGATAAATAAACCGGTGGTATGTTAGAGATTAACGAGACAAAGTATTAACCTCCAACAATGGGAAGAATCCCATAGGGTTATACTCGGGGTAGAATATAACAAGTAGTTTCCACTGCCACCAGCCAAAACCTGACGAGGGGGGATGGGACAGTGCCCCCTCGAATAACAGACCCAGGAGTAATCGAATTACCCCTACTAGTACGTCCACAATAGGATGGTTTGTACTAGTTCTGTTAGTAAATTTAGGTCTAGTAAAGCCAAATGGTGACTTTACATGCCCGGGGAGACAGTAGTCAGTCCCCGGGTATGGTCTATGGTGGAGGTCCGTTAGGACGCCCCATTGTTACGGCACGGAGGGTACGTTGTAACACACATAGCAAAACATATGAGACCCTATGGAGTAAAAGACCCCATAGCCCATAGAACACATTGACATTCAAAGGAATTAACCACATTCATGTCCAAGAGTGGGAGAAAAAGAGTCTCACTCTTGGCAGGATGGAAAAAACAAACTGCAGAAATCCAGCACAAACACAACCCAATTACCTGTTCTTGGGTGAGTAACCCCTGGGAGAGACTCTACCAAGTCTTTAGCTCACTGTCCCTTTCACATAGAAGAAATTTCCCAGCACATCAGTCTTTGTCCTGCCCAGGGGCAGTCCAGCACCAAAATACTAGGCAATTCTCCTCTGAACAAGAGTACCAACAGCAACCCCATAAACGTGTTTCAGCCTTGTTGGGCATCATCAGTGAGGTGAAGCTGCGCCTCTCTAAGAACAGTGAGAAAAGGGTCCATGTCTGGATTGCCCTTTTAATTTTACCAGAATCTTCTCACCCCTCCCAAATGCTGTACTGTTAGAGTGTCCAACACAGCCTTCTCGGCAACTGCCCCAAAAGTATGGAATAATCTACCTCCAGAGCTGAGATGCCTGGAATGCACTGAACCATTTAAAAACAAACTGAAAACTCATCTGTTCACATAGGCAGCCTTTTCCACCAGCTGAATATAGGATTGTCATGATGCCAACCCACGGGGACCCAGACCACGTCCAGCAACCCCGGAAGCAGGCATCAAGTTATCCTAAGCAAGCCCAACAACCCCTGCTAGGGGCTATTTGGGTCCAGTCTATGGCGCCAGGCTCATATGGAGAGTCAGTCCTGGCGCCATAGGGGCCAGGCTCATAGATTAAAACTTACCTGATGCAGACCATGCTGCAACCTTACCTGATGCAGACCATACTGCAAGAGCTCCAAGCCAAAAGAGGCTTGGAAGGGACTACTTTACTTAGGGACTATTTTTTACTCGGGCGGGGCTGGGGAGGAATACTTACCTGGGACTACTTTGGAGGCTATTTAAACCACGCCCGAAGAGCAGCACACGCTTTGCGTTATTCTGCATCCAGCAGCGTAACGCTCACCGTGCCTGAAAGTCTGCATCCAGCCTTCTGCCACGCCCGCCTCGAGTTTGGAGCTCCTAGAAAAAGGGAGAAAGAAGGGGAAAAGGTTAGAATAAGAGCAATACCTTTAATCCTTACCTGAATTCCCGATCCATTGTGCCTTCAAGCTGGAAGAAAGAAGTTATTTTATGCGCGTCGCCTTGCCTGCTGCAGCATCGTGCTGAACTCACCGGCCTTCGCAGCATCTTCATATTCCACCGCATCCTCCTGCATGTTCCCGCCGCACTCCGGCACCAAAGGAGAAGACGAGAACAGCAAGGTAAGCCAAGGGAATACACAGAGGAATATTAGTTAACCCCCATAGACTTACCTGATTTTACCACCGGGGGTACTATTCCTCTTCACGGGTCGGCGCAGCTTCCACTGCATCTTTGACAAACCCTGGCCCCTAAGGGGAAACAAAAGGACAGCAAGGTGAAACAAAGGGACTAACAAGGGGAACCCTCCTCACCACAATAGACTTACCTGATTTTACAGCTGGAGGTATTATTCCCCAAGACTTCATACTTTCTCTCAGCGCCTGAACAAGGGGGAAAGCAACAGGTTACATATTGACATTATTTTATCAAACTGTGTTGGAAAATACAAATCCTTACCAGAATACAACCGGTTGCCACGAGGAACTCTTCATTAGGGTCAAGCTACAACCTGCAAGGAATCGGACAAGAGTGAAAGTCAGGCATTTGTACTCTTACGAACTTTATACTTACGGCGTCTTGCCGGGAATCTCGGAGTCAATATTGTTCTGGAACTCACCAATTCCTTCGAGCCAGTGAAGCAACTGGTTATCAACGCGCCCCTGCGCTCAATGCAGGATGGAGAGCTCATCTTTTCAAACCATCAGGTGAGACTATAAGAGGGGACATCAAAGGCGATCTGTGGGGAGAACAGCGGGGGTGGGGGGATTTACGCTCAAATCCACGGGTGGTTAATTCCCTTTCTCCATTTGCAGAAGAATATTCCTACGGGCCAAGCAAACGAAGCTAGGTGGGCCAGTCCAGTCCGTCATCTCGGCCCTATGCGTCACATTGGTGGAGACCGGAGCTGTCCAGTTCCGATTGACGCCTCTGTGGGAGCCAGGTGAGCGTAACAAAGATTCCCCACGGCCTACTTGTTTTTATGGTGTATATGTTTTATCGCACCCTCAAGACCCAGGGTCCATGGATGCGCGTTATAAATCTCTTAAAGTAAAGTAAATGATAAAGGATCAAATATTGAAAATGCATATGGCCATGGTCACACAAACACAAGAACACACCTGCACGTATGATACCATTTCCATCCAGCTTCTTGGTTAGAAAGGAAGTCTCATGTAAAGCCTCATATTGATTATATAACAGAGCCGAGGTCTAAAGGATAAGGGCGAGCATTGGGAATTGTAGCAGACATACATCAGAATAATATGAAACCCTACATAGACGTTATCTCCACACATTAGAGAGGAGTGTAAACAGCTACACCAGAGCAGTGTTAGAAATAGCTTCATGCGATGCTGCAGAACAATTGGCATTTTCTCAGACGACGTACAAATGATCCCAATTATATCTGTTCAGGCAAGTCTATTCTATAAGGGTTCTCACAACACTGATCCCGAAATGATTGACCTTTTTATAAATTAAGCTTGTCTGTCCAACACAGCTCAGGGCCCGAGTGACTTCCCTTCAGTTTCAATGAACACTGATAACATTGTGAAAAGAGAAGGGAGAGGGTTTGGCGCGCAGAGCAGACATTCAATTTGTGAGCAAGCTTGCAAAGGGCAAGTGATGCCAGAGAAGCCAGAGTTTCTTGTTTGATGCTTGACAAAAGTGCCATGCTTGTGAAGGGATGCAGAGTTGGTTGGCGGCCAGTAGAGAACTGATCATGTGTTAAATGTTTTGCAGTGTCCTATTAAAAAATACCCTGATAACTCTCCTCATTGTTAGTGTGTTGTTCCATTATTCTTGCAAGGCCTTTTTTGAACTGTTTCATCCTTCCCTCGAAGTCCCAGGTCATTGTCAGTGTTCATGCTTGCAAGAAAAAATATGAGTGAACAGACAAAGGAACAAACAAATGTATTCAGTTCAGAGAACAGTTGTGACTTCAATAGTGTTCTACCACTATTTACGTCCACCACAAAACCTGCATTGCTTTCGTCTTTTGTAGCAATTCTGTCAAGTTCTATCAGTCTTCTACTGCATGTTTGGTAAGACCTTTTGCTGTAGTTCCGTTGCTCTGTTTAGTACATTGTGTGAAGTGTTCTTGAATGCAAACTGAGACACAATTCCATCATGTATTCCATATTCTGCATCTCTTTTGATTACTCCCAGATTGCTGACATAGGCCCAAGATTCAGGTGAGCAGATATTAGGCTGAAGCAAGGCGGCTGGAAAACCTCTGCCTGGACGCTCGTGTATGGCGGTTCAGACCCTATGTCTGGACATAGTGATAAGTTGGCACTCCAAGATTGAATAAAACCAACTGTGTTACTTCATGGAGATTGGTCTAACTTGGACAGGTTCATCAGAACCACTGAATCCTTTGAGGAAATACAGTGGGCCAATCAGAGCCTACAGTCTCTGGGAAGATTGTGTTGTCTTAAGAAAGCCCCGGTTCAAAATCTCTTTCATGTTGTGGGTTGTGTTCGACTGTGAGAGTCTGTGGTAGAAACACGACTTCTTTTGTTTTATTGGACACTTGGTTTACTTTAGTGAAGGTTTCTTGTAAGTGGAGGAGTTTTAAAAAAAGTTGTTGACCACTAAGTTCTTTCCTTTGTTTGTGTATTTATTTGGCCAGCTTCGTTTACCGTCACTTACCTTAAAACAATACCAACATACCATTTGCCTACTCTTTCCACTGTTCCTTTTGCCCTTTGGGTCACTTTAAAAGCCCTCTGTTGTGTCACTTTTAGAATGAAACAGACAGGCACATGCATCTCACGTTAACTTTTAAGTGGAATAGGGGTCATCCCCTGAAACACAGTGGAGGTTGCCATGAGTATAGCAGTATTTTAGCTTGCTTTAAGGGAAGAAAGCCAAGGGGGAGGAATGCACTGGGAAATGTGAATCATGCAAGAGCCCTTTTAAGCAGTATAGCTAAATCGTGGGCAGTGCATTGAGATCCACTGCAACTTGCTTCTGCAAGAAGGTCACAATCTTAATAATTCCAGTAGCCTGTTCCATTGCCTATTGTTATGTAAATACATTTGAAACATGCTTAAAAATGCATTAGCACATAGAATGATTTGACTTGATATGATATGGCATTTATAACGCGCCTATACACACGTGTTTCAAGACGTGTCCCCGAGGGTGCATATAAACATTAAATTATCCCTTTTCCACTGATCCCTCCAGTTTTGGGGATGGCAGTGAAGTTTTACATGCAGGCTATTCTGATGTGGACATACTTTGTTGCCCAACCTCCTTGGTCCTCCATGTGTACTGTGCCAGTGGTACCATCCATCAGCAGGGCAGTGTTGTCACATTCACCAAAACCATGACAGTAGTGTGGTTTTGTTGGTGTTGGTAGCATTGTTCATGCGTGTTATTTGGATAGTCAAGGAGGAGCCAAATTATGCAAAGTGCAGACCAGTACTGCCTGTTTTGCAAGATGGTAATCGGTTTTGGAGGATGACTCCCAAAGCAGTGGAAAATGATTTTTTAGAAACACCAGCAGTAGCACCTTCCTACTCTTTTGCGCTTAGCTGGTTAACAGCATAGAAAACGGACAGATGTGGTGGGCTGACTATTCTCAAAGTGATGGCCCCGGAATGTGTTGGGATGGTTTAAATGTGGTGGGAGAGTCACATGTATTGTGCAGGAAGGTCACAATCTGAATACGTTGTAAGAGCGTTTTCATTGTTTGGGTACTACATTGGAACCATACCTGACACTGCCATGTGTGTCACATGGCCTCATTCTGAGTGGGGCGGTAAGGGATAACGGGTACTGGTAAGGAGACCGGTGCCGGTAATCCCTTACTGCCCTACTACGAGGTCCCTTAGCGTTATTAGCTACTTCCCCATTCCCATTGAGCCCTATGGGGGCTCAAATGGGAATGGGGAATGGTTTTTTCAATGGGGACTTAGCGGTCCCGCAAAGGTCGGACTACACCGGTAAGACCCCATTGAACGAGACCGGTGCTGGTACCGTTATTGGAGGCAGTCATGGCGCAAATAGCGCCATGACTACCTCCAATCTCGGAATGAGGCCCACTGTCTCTAAAGTAAAAAAAAAAAGGGAATATTCATGGATGTCACACAATACTACATGATAGTGCATTCTTCTAATACTGTTTTAATATTTCACCTGTTATTACTTATATTAAGTTTTTTCCTGAAGCTAAATGGTGTCTGCTGGGAATAGGCACCTTATGTTTTTCTTTTATTATTGATGGAGTAAAAAGCACAATGAGTATTTGAAGTAGTGGAGACCTAAAGATGCTTAAAACCAAATCCTAAGGAGTTCGTTTTGGGTCAGTGCGTAACGTAAATGAAAGGCGTGCTTTTACGCCTTTCATTTATGCCATGCTCATTTCCATAACTTTGTATGGCAGAGGAGGAGATGCGTATAGTATTCCGCCACCCCCTTTCCTCTCTGCTGTACAAATACTGTAGAATCGATGGTAAATACTGCCTGCGATGGATACATGTCAGGCACCATTTACTTCATTTGCACCGCAGAGTGCAAAAGGGCCTTTTAACAATCTCCTTTTCCACTCCACTCGGCAGAGGGCCCGTTTACACAAAGTTAACAATTCATCTAAGACAATTAAAGACATAATTGTCCGTTTTCCTGTAAGTAAGTTTGTTTGCTTTTAGATTTGTAGAGTTCAACCTAACACTAAATGAAATGCTATGATTAATGCACCTATCTGGGAAAATTGTATTGTTAAATTGTATAATAATTGTTTGTAAAGATTCTTTCAGAAATGTTGATGCTAATGGGCCAAAAAAAGAACAATTATACATGTTGAAAAGGATGTGAGGTGAAAGTTGCAACAACAGATATCCCGTTAGGACTGATTGAACATCCTTATTGTGTTGCACATTTGAAATCTGATGGTGCAGATTGGTTGCAATCATGGAAGTCTACAATAATGTAGTTAAAGTTGCAGAAGATACATATATGCACATCAGTTGTTGCAGTTGAAATTCACTGGAATATAAAATTGAGTAATATTGAAGAAGCTCCGCATTAGAGAAATACAAGAAATGGGTGCTTCATTGCTGTTTGCACTTCACTGTGCACTCATCTCAAACAAGGAGAAGTAGAGAAACATGTCATGGGAAATATCTGCACTGTTGCAAGGTGTCTCTCTTAGCAATATTGTGGTTGTAAAATGGCAACGAAGGACTCAAGAAACAGTGGTAGCACAACTAGTAGTGACATTGCATACTCTTACAGCGAATCACCCCTGCAATTCGTCACTAGAGGTATGGCAGAGTGCACCATTTTCTTAGAAGTACAAGCTGGGTGTGGTATAGTGAATGGCTACAAGTGAGAGAGCTGATGTAGAATTTTTCAGGGTGTATCCCAGTCCTATGCATTGTGTCCCATCATATGGGACACAATCCAAGGAACATCGCTTTCTTGCAGACTGTAGGCCATGAGATACTTTTGCTCTTTATCAGATGTGAGGAGATTGCAAAGTTTATTTTTCTTGACGGGCCATGGCATGCCCTGCTATTCTCATCTTCCTGTGAAGTTAATGGTGGTGGAGTTGGTGATTTGATTGGCACTTTCATAACCCCCGGGCTGTATTTGTAAGACCCTGAACAAAGGAAATAGAGCAGTTTTATCTTTCTCTCTGCTATTTTGCAATGATGTTGTCAGTCTGCTTCTCCTTCTCTTTATCACTGGCTTCCAGAATTATGCGATGTGTCCTGGATACAGATGAGTCATAGTCGTTATCTTTCTACTCATCATCATCATTATTTTCTGTCTCTTCACTGGCTGTGGGTTGCGGTGGAGAGGAAAACTGAAGGCTTATCATATCCTGCCCCTCTACACTCTCTGCTGTTTATGATGGCTAGTCAGGGGATGCACTCTGCTACTCATCTCTCCTGTCTGCCACAGAGTCATTGGGCTGAACTTTCTGATTCCACCTCTGTCTCATCCTCCATCTTCAAACCCTGATAATGTATTAAGTTGCCTTGCACTTCATAGTGATGTATAATGGAGGGTGTTGTAGCTGAATGAGAAATTGATTCATTCAAATTACAACCAACTTCTGTGTAATCCCTGATGTGCATGGCTACTGCTATTGCAGATGTCCAACATTATCTACCTACATGTCCTCCCTGTCCCCTTGTACATTTAAGTGTTCTGGACCTTTTTTGCATTCCAAACGGTCACTTTCTATCTTAGAAATCTTAACAACCAGAACATGACAGGTGTGTTGCACACTCTGTTGCAGCTACTGAACGTACCTTACTATTTCTAAAGGATTCTAAGAGATTGTCTTCACAATTAGCATGTGGTCTCATCATAAATATTATGTGTTGGTTCTTGTCCCGAATCTGCGCAACTAATGATTGCCTCTGTCACAAAGGGTTACCACACCAAGTGGAAGTGAATGTATGCTTATGCTTACATACAATTCCAAGGCTTCTTTTCACAAGTTCTTTGCCGCATCACGAACATATGGCACACTTGTTTACAATCACTCACTTGCCTCCACACACGTATTAGACTTTCTATTGGCAACTTGTATTTTGTCTCCTTAAAATTGTTTTCAAGTACACCCAGTTTCAATATTAAATTAAAACTCCTGACTTCAAACAATTCTAAGATGTTTTCTTTGTAGAAAGTATTTTGTTTCATGATAAAAATATGGCTTCCTCCAAGCAATGAACAGAGTTTATCCTCACACACTAGTCACTGATTTGACATGTCACCTAAGTATATTTCATGCAAGGATTTCACAGGGATTATCATACCTTTAATAGTCACAAAAACGATGTCCTATCCAAATTAAAAGTTGCACCATTTCCTTAAATAAAGCTTATCTTAAATTGCTACCTCTAACGCAACTAAATTGTATTAAAATGTTCTGTCTCTTCCACAATTTCTATGTGTAGCATGTTAGCCTGAACTCACCCAAATCACATCGCACCAACCCCAAAGGAAGTTTGGGAACATTAATAATATTTAGATCCTGGCTGAACAGATTCTCCTGGGCTTAGTTAATTACCCTGTCCAAATTAAACAGTCACATATTTAGGGTTGAGATCAATAGTCACATTTAAAACGTGCCTTTCTGACACAATGGCATTTAATTTTGAATAGCACTTCATACTGTATTCTTCCCTCTTCTAGCCACAGTAATGATACTAGCTAAAATACTAGTTATTAGTAGTAATGCTTATTATTAGTGAATCCTATATAATTTTTGCCAATGTTTGGTACTCATTTTTTCAATGCTAGAAGGGTGGCAAGCTCAACCTATGCCTGCATATGTACAGATGTCAGTGGTCAGTCGGCTCTGCCTGAGGTCGAACATGCTTCGGAAAGTTGCATACATATGTTTGGGACCTTGCATAAAATAAACATGGTACAGGGGTGAGTGATAACTGACGATGGATACAAGGAGGGGGGAGAAAATGGGCATAAGGCAGCCACTACAGGTGGAAGCCCCTCCCAAGGAATCTGCCACACATTTAATTTTAACAACTTTAATAGTAATACTTGTGACTTTCGAGATTCTTGCAGAAAATGTTGCTCTGACAAAAAAAAAAAAAGAAAAAAAAACTCCCACGGTCCTCTCCTGTGTACTCACAAAACCCTTTGTCCAAATATAGGACTACTAAAAAATTATAGATGAGATTTTGCCTATATTATACGAAATATTGCATTTTTTACATTATGCAGCAAAAAGGCAATTTATTAATTTTTCACAAATTTTAACTGTTCCAGCAAACAACATTTAACAATAAAATACATCAATTTCAATACTCCCAATTAATAATTTTGCATCCAAGTTCATATTAGTTATGCACAAATTTACACTTGAAATTTCTGATGATTTTTGTAGGTATTAGCCCCAACTCGTTTCGAGTCAATTACACTACTTCATGTGGATACCCCAATTTCTTTTTTCGAAAGAGTATATATAAATAAGATAAACTCAATTGTTAATAAGTTATCCTCTTGTTGGCGGTCGGTGGTCTGCCTTGAGTTTATGAGATTCCAGATGCCATGGTGTTTCTTTGAGTTTGTAGGAGCCTCCTAATGCGGCGTGGCTCACCTTGTACTTTCCTGCACCTTTCTGGCGTTTGGCACTACTTTGTCCATGTTGAATTGTTGCACTACTTTTAGAAGGGAATCTTTTTCTGCCCCTGTTAGAAATCAGACTCTTTCTGCTGTGCTGAACACCCCACACCCCCTCCCGATGAGTCCGTTCTTGGAAGTGCTTAGTTTGGCACATGGAGGGGCATTACTGGACTAGGCATAGGGCATGTTGGAGAGGATATGCCTTTGGTCTGATTCAGACTGATTGTGTGCCCCATGGCCTCCTTTGATTTATAACACTTATCTTTTTGGACATTAGGGTGCAGGAGGCTATTGTTGTTTATTTCCCCTGTTTGGTGAATGTGCTGGGTTTCTACCTTTATCTACCCTCATCATACCCCTATCATCAGTTCAGACTTTGGTGTGAGTGAAGCATTGGATCTGTGATCTACAAAATACCTTTTAATAGAGCTCCCGCGTATCCCCATGTCCTTAAAATGATGGCCAAGCCCGTAATTGAAATACCCTCTAAGCCTATACCCCCAGGTCAGGAGTAACTAATGAGCTTTCCAAAGAAGGACACGTCTATATGTATCTGAGTCCCCAGTTTCTAGTGGGAAAAGGAGTCAATATGTTGAAATCTTGGCATGGAGTGCTTGGAGAAGACAATGATTTCAAGACATGAAGCTCCAATCTTCTGAGGATGTTTCTGAACCAGGTCAAATTGTGGGTATTCATTTGACCAGTTTGGAGTTGGTGACGCATCTCCCCCCACTCGCTCCATCGGTGATAGACAGAATGGCCAGTCAGATTGACCATCTGGGTTTCTCGGCAAAACCTCTTAGAGCTATCTGGTTTGCAGTATTGACACTTTAGCCTCCTCGTTGACTTTAGCAATGCAGCCACCTACGAAAAGGATAGAGGAAGTTGTAGCAGAACCTCTGGTGCAGACTTCCTTGGATAATATGGGGTTCCATGATGAATCAATCAAAGCTGTGAGATGGTCACATATTAAGGAGCTTATTATACATGACCTTAATTTAGGTGCAACTGTTGTGTAATTTTACTCTAGGGTTGCCGCATTGGATACAAGGGCATTACGGGTACATATTGAAAGAGTCTACAAGCCTTGTGAAATGGTTCAGAGTGATGACAGAGTTAATCAATATTGTCAGACAAACTATAGAAACTGTTGAATATCAGACATAGACAACTTGTTCAGTCTTCTGCCCAGTGGTAGAACTTTTCCATGGTGTTATTTCATCTTTCTCGAAGCATGTTGGCTCTGTGGTAATTTCAAATGCTATTTTGGGTGTTCCACCTCCAAAGGATATTCACATTAGAAAATCCCTAATGCCAAAGGTTACTGATATGAACTTAAGGTGGTTTTCTATGGACACACACAATCTCATAATCACCAATGTGGAGAAGCCGAGGGGGCCTGAGCCAAGGGAGGCACTAAGGAACAAAGTCTTGGTATGGCTACATTAAAGAGTGCATCAGAACTGTATTAGAACACAGGACCTGAGGTTTCTCCCCAGGGTGAACATTGACAACTAGTTCAATAGAAGGTGTATTGGTAGATGGTGTGGTCAAAGCAACCTACCAGTTTTCCTGAGTTTATATAACAAACTGTGCAATAGGTCATCTCATGCTAATTTG
Source organism: Ambystoma mexicanum (assembly GCF_040938575.1). Taxonomy (NCBI): domain Eukaryota; kingdom Metazoa; phylum Chordata; class Amphibia; order Caudata; family Ambystomatidae; genus Ambystoma; species Ambystoma mexicanum. The sequence continues at coordinate 515,868,400 of NC_090934.1, forward strand.
AGAGTTATCTTACATTGATGTATTCTGTGCACTTGTGGGAATTGTTAACCTCTGCCTGGGGCTCTATTTTATCTCTCCTGTTTTTGTTTGATGTTTCTGCTTTATTATTTGTTTATATCTATTGTTATTGTTGTGGTTCTATGTTTTTATGTTGTGCACTGAGGCGTATGGGCATGTTGTGCTTGATGCTGCATGAATAAAATAACACTAATGCAGAATTAAAAAGGATGGCTAGTGGTATGTCCTGCACTGGACTTTCGATGCATCTAAACAGGACACATTCAGAAGTTCAATTGTATTTGAGATTTGTATTCTTAATCGTTCTAAACATTTACCAGACCAATTACTAAATCAATATACAAACGTTGGGGTTGCGTCATAGGGTCTGGATTCAAGGGTCACCATCACAATATCTTCCTGCAGGGGAACAACAGAATATATACATTGTCCAAAGAAACAATACAGATACAAATAAATGGCACAGTGCTATACTTTTACTTAGGGCAGCAGGAGCGAAAGCTATTGACATGAATTATTGTACCTGTAGCATTTCTGGCAAGTCCGAAGAAGGGCACAGACTCTCTGAGGAAAAGTTTTCTGTTATTTTATTAACAAATAATTATAATGCATAATTTTCCCTATCACTATGGGTGATCGCTACCTATGTTACTAAATTAGGTGCTCATCTGTCAGATATGAATGTCCAAAGAAATAATTCAGCTGTCCAATACTACCTTTACTGACCCTAACACTATGGAAACTAAATTAGGACAGGATAATGACTCCCTTCTCCTGAGGATACTTTAATACCATTGGGAAACAAGGAGTTGTGAGAACCCTGTGCACCAGTGTGCTGGATATATAATAATTTCAGATCTGGATTGAGTTGAGTGTATATAGCAAAGAAGTGAGGCGTCTTGTCACTTTGTTATGGTTTTCAGTGTAGGTTTATTGACACACTATAGCGACATGTGTTTTGACCCAACAGGTCTTCATCTTTTAGAAAAGATCATCATGACTGCTCATCTCATTACAAAGTCCTAGCTGGCCTGCATGCTTGCTACTCAGCAGAGCCATTATACATTGCCCCTCATACAACCCAAACGTACTTGAACCCCTGACACACGCCTTGATAAACATCCCTGTTGGGTCAAAAAACACATGTCGGCTTTAGTGTGTCAATAAACCTAGAATGAACACAATAACAATGTGACAAGAAATATAATTTCTTTGAATATAACACTGCAAGTTGCAGATGAGTGTGCTTGTTAGGCAGACTCATATGCAGTAGTACCCTTTGGAACACCAACCATAATTAAGACTACAAGTGACAGTACAAATTCAACTTTGGTACAAGCCTATACTACACAGTAACGTGGTAGCGATGGGTGACCAGCCAGACTTATCTCAAGAGTAAAGGAAAGTGAGCAGTATCAATACTTACACAAAGGACAGTAATTACTATGGTTCAAACACTGACTCAAGGTTTCTTAGCAAAAGAATATACATTTCACCAAAGTAATCTGTAGAAAAATCACACTCTTAATACACTACACCACACTCAATAGATTCTGGACAAGTTAACCTCAAAATGAAGTGTGAGCAAAATGGCACTCCAGCAATTTAAAATGGAGGGAAAGACAAAGTTAGACACAAGTTTAGCAGCACCAACACATAAGTAAGCAGGGCAATTTAGAAAAAGTAACTACAGTGAGGAAATATAAATCAAGAGGCCTTGGCCAAAGCCAGTGGGCCAAAGTCTTTGCAGAGGATCACACAGTTCAGAGTAGTTTGTGGTTAAGTCTTTGTCAAGAGTTCAGAACGAAGTTGGTCGGACGAAAAGTTACTTTAACGAATAGAGAAGGACAAGCCCTCGGATTGTCAAAAGGTTTCAAGCAATTTTACTGCAGTCGGATGGAACGAAGGACCGGATTTGAACAGTACCTTAAATGGAAAAGAAGGCTGTAGCTGAGGCGGACGTTCCTGGCAGGTCCTGCAGGCTCACGGTTCCTGAAGTGACTCTCAGACTGACACGAAGTAGGAAGACTGGAGGGTTCTGCACTGCCCAGGGAAGAAACCAGCAGCAGAGCAAAGCATCAAATAAAAGATGCGCTCCTTTAAAACGCAAGCAGGGTCCGGTCCTCCTGGCTATCCGGTTCACTTTAGCTGTGCACAGCAAATTCGACCAGAGGAGGGAGGCCTGGCTTGCAGTTTGGCGAACTGGTTGGTCCCACCAGCTCAAGGGGAGAAGATTCCTTGCAGATCTTCCCTGTCTTCGAAGTTTGAAGATTCAGACCTGCAGCAGGGCTTCTCCGGGAGGTTCAGTCGTGTAGAGGTCCTCTTCTGTCAGCTTCTCTTTGGTTCTCTCGATCCAGTGGTGACTCTGCCTTCTCAGTCTCAGTTCCAGAGACCTGTTTTTTATGCAGTTTCCCCCAATTCAGACAGCCTGGCTATCAATCACACAGCAGGGTGGCTGTCCCAGTGGGACAGTCACCACAGCCAATCACAGAGTGCTACATGGGTCATGGGACATGTGTCTCCAAGGAGACTCTGTGCATGGAGTCTCAAACCCCTCCCTCACATCCTGTCCCCCTCAGATATTCAGGCACCTAAGGAGGGCTTCTTTGCAGAACTCCACCAAAGGACGGCAAACAAAGGAACCAAACATGGTTCGGAGCGCAGAGTAAAACATGAGAAAGACTTTTCCAAAATGAAATGGCAAATAAACCCAGCCAGAACCATATAAAAGTAAATGTGGTCCAGCGGGTTTAAGTTTGAGGCTACTAAAACAATACCGGGCTATTTAGAATAACCGCAGTAGGAAAAATAGGGTAGATACCACTGCCACCAGCCAAGTCTTAATGAAAAGGGAACAAAATAATGTTCCATGAGAAACATACAAAAAGGGATAACTGTTAACCTTTTCCAGAACTCTATGTGAGATAGTTTGTACTGGGTCTGTGAATTTAAAAAGACTAATAAAGTCAATGGCACTTTACATGTTCTGGGAAACCTTAGTCAGACCCAGAAAATGAAGTTTAAAGTGGGGAGTCTGAAAAAGACAACCCTGTGTCACTGCACTAAAGGTGCTGTGTAACACACAGTAAAAAGATGATGCCTATGAAGTAGTTGAGAAAAACGGGAGGGAAGCCCAAAACAATAGCACAGGACAAAGGGCTATCAGTAGAAAGCAAACAAGAGGAAGAGTCCTGTCTATGGAGTCAAAGCTAATTGCAATTTAATTATATGCAAAAGAAATTTGAGGTGTATCTGATCCTCTATTGTAGCCTTATTTATGCATATACAAAGGATAGGTGTACAAAGGAGTAATAATACACATGCACTCGTGTAAGTTAAATTAAATTAAACCTGAGAGTAGTTTTTATTTTCTCTCCTCAGTCATTGAATCACTTTTTTTAAAAAGGAAACAAAAATTGGATTGTCAATTCCAATATGAAAGACAGAAATTGCATTTATACATTGATACAATTGTTCCGCATATTCAAAAACATGATGCATGGAGACTTTTGCGGCATGCATAAAACAGAACCTGAGTGAATGGATACATGAATATGCCGTATGCTGACATTCTTTGAGAAAGACACATGTACAGGCAGATTTTTCTTGTATTTAGTACATTACTTGTTCTTCTCATAATTCACCTAATATCAACACCAGGTAAGTTACACATTTACCTCAAACGGATAGAAACAACATAAACAATTATTGCTCTAAACACAGGACCTTGGATAGGTCTGACAAAAGCCAGGCTAGAGGGTGACCAAAGTGGATCGACGTCCCTGACATAAATCGAACCCAAGATTGTAAAGGTGGAGGGGGGACCTAACAACAGAAGGTGGAAGGGTCCCTGGACGTTTCGGCTAAACAGTGGGTCACAGCCTTCTTCATGGAGCCAAGGTATGAGATCCCCTGTGAAAGATGAAGGGGAATTCTGGTTAACACACCATATGTGATGTTTGGGTGCAGTGTATAATACAATCAAATGTTCCAATGATAAGATACTAAAGGACAAACAAATTAAAAAGGGCTCTGGTAAACTCATATTTTTGGTCAAGAACTGACCTTACACTGGACTGGAACCTGGGTGCTAGCCAGGCGGCTGACTTTGAAGAATTCCGACGGAAAACTTTCATGGATGTAAGTTGGAAAATTCTCACAACATGTAGCTGGAAGGGACAGGAAAGAGCAGAAAGGCACAAGTGGGTAAATGTTATGTGGAAAAAAGGATTAAAGCCAATTGTGGTAACACGCCAGGGAAGCTGATTACCTTGGTAAGAGAGCTGAGTTCCCAGCGGGTAGGTAATTTAAGGTTTCAAATGGATATGAAAATCGGGCTGGAATGGCCAGTGGAAGACCGGAATGACTCGAGTCTGAAGAAACAAAAACAAACACACACACCCCGAAATATGGTAAGGATATGAGAAGGCTGCGAGCATAAGCAGGGGCCTAAAAATGTAGGACAAGAGCAGCTGTTACCTTGTAAACGCGAGCCGCAGCAAACGTGTGCGTTGGTGAGTGAAGAGCAGTACGGAATGAAGCTGTATGCACAGTGGTGAAATGTGCATGTGCAGAAATGAGAGACGCTCCTTCCCGGCGCATGCGCGGGGGGGGAAGAAGGAAAAGCGGTGTTATGGCAACCAGATGCTAGTTGTAAGGGGGGCAAAATAATAATACCCATAAAACCGCGAAGCCGGCGGGCTTAGGCAAATGCTGGAAATGTAAGTATACACGCATATGAAGCAGTTGAAGCTCCACAGTCCATGAATACAAACATGTTAAACACACAGAGAAAAACACATGTAAGAGTGGGAAGAAAAGCTTACACTCTTACCAGGCGAAACAAATAAATCCTAGAAATCCAGCAAAGCTGATCAGGGACTCAGTAGGTAATGGAAATTAGCAATTCTGGAGAATTCTCCCTAACAGTTCTCCAGAATTACAGGCATCCACAAAATTCTGGGGATCACATACCTTTCCATTTACATATGCTGATGTCCCTACATTTCCTCACTATTGGGTCATTCGATAAGACAAGTGGCTTAGTGTTGGTCATTTCACAACCCAGCAAGAAGTCACAATGAGTAATTCAGGCCACAAGCTGCATCGCTGCATCACTGCTCGTGCACAGCAGCACCTATGCATTGCACATATCTAGGCAGCTGTGCAACGAACAGTAGTGATTTCTTACCAGTTAGCATGCTTCCCTAAAGTGTTTTGTGGCGTAGACATCACTAACGTCACCCTGCGATCGTCCAGTAGGACAGAACATCTGTATGGCAGCATTCATAGTTGCCACCAAATTACCATGCATGTCATCTGCAATGCCAAGGCGTTGTTCCTGAGCATGCATGCATGCAAACTGCTCTGGATCAACCAATGAAAGTCCCTTCTTCACCCGCTCTGGGTTGTGTGACAGCACAACTTCAGGCAGGAGAATGCAAAAAGCATGTGACGCATAGCTAAGTAGCACACACTGCATGCTACATAAAAGAGACCTGGAAATAATCACACATGTATTTCCAAGTCATGCATAGAAAGGACTTAAGACATGCAACACAGCAGTCACTAAAAATACACACACATCACACAGAGACATATTACAGTATCCAAAAGAACAAAATCCTTTCCAGTTCTGTCCTACAGGTGATGTTTCATAGCACGTGTGGTGACATCTGATGACACCAATGTGAAGGCCAACAACTTCTGCCAAGAGATGTTAAAATCTGCAAGCACACACATGAATTCATGGGCTCGTAAGCAGTGCATTTGGAATCCTGAAATGCAAGTTAATTTCTGTACTCCACAGTGGCTGGGTGCTGTTGTAGAAACCCCCAATGGAATGTGTGATGATATCGGCCTGCCACATATTGCACAATGTGGCTGTGCATAGCAGAATGAACGTGGTTTTCACCCACAGCCAAAACTACTCCCTGCAAAAGCAGCAGACCAGACGCTTGTTCTTCTTTCTGATAGATTTTTATCCATCAGCTGTGATTTTTGGATACCGAGGCTTGAGCCTCATTACTCCATCTTGTCGGGTTGAGTATGTAGTCGTGGGTTTGTATTCAGCTTGGTCTGTGTGGTCTTGTCACAGTAGAGCTGGTTTCACAGGGTCTTCACAGTGATGGGCCGCGGGTAGCGGTCAAAGGGGTTTGCAGTGGGCAGCAGACCAGGCTGATGATTCCGCAATATAAAGGAACTGCCTACTTTTCACAATTTACAGATAGCGAACATGCAACCCAGAATGGTGTAGAGTGGCCATGATGGATATCAATGATGACAAGAGGCATGACGTGGCCTTTGCAGCCGTCTGAGATGTGCATATGCACATGTCTCCAGCCAATCAACACCTGTGCAATGTAAGGCGGAACAGTATGGTTGAACACGAGGGGGCTGGTGCCAGATCAAAACGCACATCGACACATGCCCCATTATGCACACTACTCACATGCATCAGCAAGCATGACTGTCCCTGTACATGACATGGCCACAAAACACAGCACGTTGTATAACTAGAAAGGCTGCCTTTTTCCTTTGAATGTGAGCTACGCCTGTCGCATATAGGTGCACAAAACATTCACTGCACCTGTACGTAAAATGACACCCTTATGCCAAACACACATCCCTGAGTCTGGCCCACACTTCTGGTGTGCAGTTGCTGATGCTGCATATACGTCAACTTTACGGAAAAGCACATTGCATAATGCATGAAACAGCATGTCCCTGTTATTTCTTCAGAGAAAATACCACAGTCCTAATGGCAGGATGCGACCCTCAATGTTCGTGATCCATATCTATGCCTCCTTTACTACAGACTCATGCATTGGAGCAATGTCTGGGCATAAAGCCAGTGCATCGATTGCAGGGGAGGGGTCAGAGGTCCCCCAATTTCAGAATGAGATAACAGAAGTGATACATTGTGAAAACAGGTATGACCGCAGGCAAGAGCATTTGAAACAGAGAAGAAATGACATGAAAGGCTGGTGCCAAAATAATACAAGACACCTACCTTGACCCGACACAGATACATGGAAGAAGATTGAAGAAAGTCATGTCCTCCTTGAAGAGGGAGGTGCTGAGGCTTATTTACACCAATAACCATTATACATGACTCCAGCTTGAGAAGAGACATCAGCCACCTATTAATATTACAATATATCATCAGCATGATTGCTCATTCATCTTCTCAAAATCCTGAGACGAAGACCTCAGTGGCTCGAGATTCATCAATGTGTACATGATATCTGTTATTGTAAAATAAATCATCTATCAATGCTGGATGATTGCATGTATGGTAGATGTTAACGCATTTAGGTGTACCATGGTGGAATCTGTGTTAGGGCATGCAGTCAGTGAAGGCAGTGGCTCTATCAAAATACGGAATCCAAGGGCAATGCAGTGGAGGACATGACCGCCGACAGCAAATGTTTACCATTATGATGCGGCACACCTTGCATATTACTTGAATGGCCAAAGAAAATATACATCTGATAGACTGTATTGTGTGGTGATGAAATGACAACTGCTGTGCCAAAGTACAGGGACGAGTAGTTGCTACAGTGCTCACTCAACCCCACACTACTACTATGCCAGCAGTTATCCAAATCATAAAGCGGAAACAAGCACAGCCTGGTAGGTATAACTCATGTGGCTCTTTTGGTGACGTGACTTAAGGATATCCTATTAATTTTACGGAGGGGTGTGAGCTAGCTCAGAAGCATACAATGCAGTGATAGTACTGCAATACCAAAATAAGGGAAATATCCAACCAAGGTTATATACAAATACAAATGTTTATTTAAACTAAAAATCCACACAACTAATGCAATCATACAATCACTATTAACATACCTCTGTAAAAGAAAACACACAGAGTTCAGAAATTGCGATAGAGGGGCATTCTGGGTTGGAAGACAGGGTGCAGATAGGCAAGAATTTATGTAGAAAATGTTCAAGTCCAGTGAGGATGTCTTTCTGTTGGCAGAACGTTTGGTCTCACAAGTTACTAAGGCACTTAAAGTCAGGTCATATGGGTAGCAGAATACCATTCGGCTAAGCTTATAATGCTTCCTGATTCTGTGATTTTGCATCAGGTTGATGAACTGATCGACTGGTTCCAACACAGTGCCGTCCAAGCAGCAACACTAAATGGCATTAAGAAGGTTGGGAAAGACATGCGATAATGGGTCTGGGTCAGTGTACCCTACCAGCAAATTGAGGTGGGGGCCAGGACCAATGTCGGGGTTGGTGGGTGACCCAGTACAGGGTTTCTATGGGGAAGGTTAGTCCTTTTCTTATACCCCTCCTAATGATGAAGGTTTGTAGAGGACACGTGCAGGGGTACTGTCACCTCCAGAGGCAGGGTCCCGGGTTTCAGTGTCTCAGTTGTAGTATGCCATATCTGCACAGCAGTTTCTCACATAATGTGCCTTCGGGATGGGTCGGGAGAAGATCTTTCCTCGTCTTTGAAGCCTTATAGCTTCATCTCAAATGTAGAGGACTTTGGAATAGACTCTATACACGACAAAGTTCCAGATTAAAATGTCTTCTCTTGAAGTGCACAGATGAATCCACTAAGGAAAACAGGAACACCGCAATAGCAGATTCATCCACAGAAAGCATGATGTGTGCCGTCCAATACAGTTTGCTTTAAGTGATGCCCTTTGCTGGCTGATGTCATACCCAAGGTGACTTGTCTTCATGAAGTCAGGACGTTTTTGGAGCACTAGCATTAACTAAGATGGTAAGATCATTCTGCGGTCTGAACCTCTCCTTTGGGCTTATCTAACTCTACCCCCTTACGCGGTCTGCCTACTTGAAAAAAACACCATTAATCAGCACCATGATGAACGATAGCCATTATCATGACAGGACTGTCCACAGTCTAGTACTGGAGTAGGGTTCCTGTTGTTTGGAACTGCTCCTCAGGTTGATCAAATAAGAAACATCATGACCTGCACCTCGCTGTGGGTACAAAGGCCAGAAAGCTAATACACATGCATCCCTTTCATGCATGTGTCACTGCTCATCAAGATGATAATCACATGACATCCAATGCTTGTTGCTCTATAATTGTGTAATCTCAGTAACCATCACACCAAAAACAGACTTTATGTTTATTTAGATTTTTATAACCAGGCTGCTAGGGTACACAATTATACTATTTTGAAGCGGAGGTCTGGATGGTTAAAGAGCCAAATCTGGCTCTTGGAACTTTGAATTCCAGTAGCTGTGTCTAGTGATCCACATGTGACATTTGATTTTACCCTGCTGCATTTTTTAGGCCGTTGCTGGGAATGTCAGGAGAAGGTGCACGCAAGGTTCATATGTGGTTTCCTCTTTTTTGCAAGGAACATTATGAAAGTGGGATCTGGTAAGCAAATATCACCTAAAAAAACAGAATTATCTGCCTCATTGTATTATTAAAAATAAAAATGCTCACAACATCCCACCCTCATTAGATAGCATTTTGTCACAGCTGCAAACAAACATCCACGTGCAGAAAGGTTCAGAGTCTGCAAGTACATGCAAGTACCTACCAGACTGCAAGTACTTACCAGTCATAGTTGTGTGATCAATCACTGACTCCCCTGCCTTTCTCAATCTTGTTTGTCCGAGTTGCCATTGCTGACTGGCCTACATCACATGTTGGACACAGTTGACCATCTCAACAACACAACACTGAACCACCAACTCAAAAAGCACATAGATGTTGTTCATGATGGCATGTGGGCAGCAATAAAGGCAGGGTTGGAGCACAGTGCACTGTGATTGGGACATATAAATCTCAAGTATGCCATGTAATAGTGCCTGAGTCATTGTTCATGACTTCCATGAACAATATGACAGATAAACACCATCAACGGAGATATGCATACGCACTCACTGTGGCTAGGCATCCTCAGGGTAATTATGATGGGATGCCATCTGAGAGGGTGTACACACCTTACCTTTTTTGATTTTTTAAAAATAATATTATGCAAAGATTCTGTTCCAAAAACCAAGCTCTGCTATTATGGCTCTCTTGCACCAATGATCCATAGCAAAAAGCACAGTGTGCCATCTACATGGCTGTGGCTGTCTAATGACAGCCCTCAACAGCTATTCTGCAGTGCCAACTTGGCAGGTTCTCAAAGCTGCCATACACAGTCCTGAAATCAGCTTCAAGAATCCAAAATTCAATGAGGCTAAGGTGGCTTTTTTAACTGCAAGCATTTCTACTTCACAATGTAAACATTCTTTACACACGAAAGCCTTGTGGCGGTGGATTAAGATTTACATATCAGTCATTTTGGGTTTGACATTGTGGCTACTGGGATCACACAATTATAAACTCTCAAATATGTGGATGTCATATTATTTTCAGTTGAGTGAGGTGGCTCATGTATGATAGGGCAGGTTGTGTATTAGTTGTATGTACATGGTGTATCTAAAACAACCATGTGGGCCCCTCCCCAGAAGGTTTATCTTTGATTCATTGAGGAAGGGTTGACACAAGAAGACAGGTAGCTACCCAGCGTGGTGCCATGGCAACCGATGATTTAAAGACATTCCTGACTTGGAAAAAAAACATTCACACCAGGGTGCTGATTACAGGAGTCAATTTTAAGTAGTGTGACAAATTGAGGGATCTCATCCCTTCTACCTAAGGGGGACCCCGCCCCCTGGGAGTCTAGGGAGGTAGCCCCCTCTGCAATACCATCCCTAGGGGTAGAGGCAAGTGAAACCTCACAGGGATAGACACCCCCTTTGGGGACAAGGAGTCCTGTTCCCATGAGCAACTCCCTAAAGCGGGACATACTGTAGCTTACATGGGAGACTCAAAATGATCAGAGGATACAACGTATCAGGACTAGGACAAAGGAACACATAGTCAATGCCATTATTTTATGAGAAAAAGCATATCCCTTTAAATAAAAATGAACAATCTACTTGGATGAGGAGGTTCATTAAAGAGCCCTCTGTGAGAAAGCAACTAGAAGAATAGAGAGACAGGCCCATATGTAGGCTTTGGGTACTCCCACACTAAGTACCACCTGGGGCAGACAGAAACCCAGATGCTCGAGAGTTTTGAACTCTCCTGAGAATGCAGTGTGAATCGTCTGTGATACTGCAAACTCAAACAGAGAGAAACCAGCATGGCAGAAGTCTGCAAAATGGTGGTGGGAAAACCATGAATGAGAATCCATGATGGATAGTCTATCCACAGGATATCACTGAGACAACTGCCAAAAGCGAGTCACTAGGTGTCCGGTCACACAGTGAAGTACTGGGGCACTATGAAGAAGCAAGTGAAGGTGGAGTCAGATACACCTAAGACACGAAGCAATCAGTCTGTGATCGAAAGAGAGGTGCCCAGCCGACAAATCTCCTGAGGAAGTCCACCATCAGGAATGAAGGTAACAGGCAGAATGCAAAGCACGGGAGCCACCCAGGAAATCATCATAACGCACGTACAACCGGTCTCAGTGAAAAGTATGAACAAATGTTCGCTGTGAAACACATTAACTCAAACCCTATTGGTACTAGAGAAGGAACCATTAAAAAGCTAAATAAAGCAATGGAAAAGCAGTGGGATGAAATACCCCAGGAAAAGGGGAAGAACACTAAATGCCTTATACAAGAAGAGAGAGTTTGAGCCCTATTCACCTGAGCTCAATGTTACTGATTAGTTCAATATGCATACATTGATGAAATAATGTATTTAATCTGATTTGTTAGTATTATATTTATTGCAAGTTGTCAGCCACCATTTGTTTCGACCCTTCAAGGGTTTTTCTCAAGGCTGGGAATCATAAAGTGACATAGTACATGGGTATGCATATATCCAACAGTGATGTTAGTGATTCCCAGATTGTTTTAAAATTGAGTGGTGCGTCATGTTTTGTAAATTGTGAGCACAGTATACAGTTCATATAATGGTATTGATTAATATTGGGTAGGTTTGAATACAGATAAGTGGTATGAAACAAGGACAACAGTGCTCATGGAATTCAAGAGACCATCGCAGAACAAAGCACCGATCAAAAGGGCGAAGCTACCAGATCTCACCAGTTGAAAACAGAAACAGAATACAGCAAAGATCTTTAAATGGGCTATATCGCTGGTCCAGCTTGAATCTACAAGAACAAATACCATAACAAGATCAGGGAAACAGGACACGGGAGAGAATCTTGCTAAAAAATCTTCGGTACATAGTCTGTGGGCCTGGTTACCGAAAATTCTATCAACACAACAAAAAAGATAGCAACCCTTACCATCTGAGCATGGCAACCAAATGCACACAACTATAAAGAAGCCAACAATAGAAATGAAGCTATGCTCATGGAATACAAGGGGTCACGCCCATCTGACAGCTCCAAGTGACATAAACTGGTGGATTATGATGTCCTTTGCCTACAAGAGACCGGGCTGATAGAGCCTCCATCTCTCGACCGCTACAAGGGGCCTCATTACGACCCTGGCGGTAAGGGGTTTACGCCAGCGTTAGCTGCGCCGACCCCTTACCGCCAATTACGAGGTCCCTTAGCGCCATGGAGCTTTTAACACCCGCTTCTAGCGGGTGTTAAAATCCATGGCGCTAAGGGACCATGGAGTTAATTACGCCACCGTAATTTACGGTGGCGTAATTAACGCCTTCCCCACTCCCATTATGCCCTATGGGGCAAAAATCGGAATGGGGAAGGGTAAATGGGGATTGGGGACTTACCGCCCCGCCAAGGCCGGAATGGGGCGGTAAGTCCGCCAACCACCATGGCGTAAACGTAGTTTACGCCATGGTGGTAAAGTGACGGCCCAGGCGGTAACTTACCGCCTGGGTCGTAATGAGGCCCAAAGTCTTTCTAGCTCCAGCAAAAAAGGGCCCACAGGGTTGGCCTTCTTCAGGATCCTGACGGCCATACGTCATGACTGTGGAATATCCTCTGCGGAAGCAGTAATAAGTAATCAGTCTTTACTAATGATCAAGGCAGAGTGGACTAACTCAGAAACCAACACAACAAGGGAAGCAAAGAAAACAATTGTGATTATGAACACATACTGGAATCCAACTACAATTGACTCTGGCCATTTTCTTGGGATGATTGAAAATGCAATTTATGAGGCAACTGCAGTACATCTGGCTCCACTCTTACTGATATGTGGTGACATTATGCAACTTGCAATCGGAAACAAGATACAGATCACTCAGTCACCAAGACATCGGCGGCAGACCAAAGAGGAGCAACATGAGAAAAACTGATGACATCACGTGAGCTGTACAACATAGGTGAGGTGCTACCAAACGAAAATACTTTGCCAACATGGGAAAGTGAAGCATCTAGTGCAACGATCGACTACATCTTTGCCTCAGGCCACTTAGCACAAATAATAACCTTGTTTGAGGTGGTCCGCACTGCTGCAAGTGATCACAACTTATTGCGTATCATCTGGCCAATAAAACAAACCACAATTATTAAATCTATCGCACACTTGGAGATAAATACCCAAAGTTCAAGGTTAAAAATGTAAAGTTCAAATACATAGCCCAGATCATCCTGCAGCCGCAAGACAGATCGACTATTTAACGTTGCTTGAGATCTACAAAACGACACGGGGTAAACAAAACAGCACAAGCCCTAAAAAGCATGTGTTAGACAAAACTTTGGTTGAAAAAAGAAAAGAACTAAGAATAGTGAAGAGAAAAGCCAAACTCTTAGGCCCTATAAAGACAAATCTGACAGTGATAGAGGCCACCCGGAGATACAAATCATGGCTTAAAAATCATCGGATTGCGCTATACCAGCAAGACGCAGAAACCATCCAAATAGCCATATGGGGAAACAAAAGCAGAGAATTTTGGTCTCTCCTAAATTCAACTAGTCCAAAAGAAGAAATATCTATACTAAACAGCACAGGTGAAGCATCATGGGTGAACTTCTTCAGAACCTTGTTCTTACCGCCTAAAACCAATTTAATTTCTAATCAGAGCATGGAAGCAGCAGAATGGGCCCACTTGGACGACTGTGAAGAGATAACTCAGCTGATCAAGACCCTCAAGAACTCTAGAGCGCCAGGGCCAGATGGAATTATGAACATGGACCTAAAGGCACATCCAGAAGAATGAGCAGCTCTTTTGAGTGAAATATTTTAAAGATGTGCAGAATTAAAATCAGTCACGATATCGTGGTAGTCAGCAATGGTGGTGCCAATCTATCAAAAAGGGAAAAAGAGTGATCCGGCTAACTAATGTCTGATCGCTCTGCTGGACTGTATTGGAAAGGTGTTTGGGTCTTTGCTCCTAAACGAATTAAAAGCATGGGTGAAGACGGCGCCATGCAAGGATTTTCTGCAAACAGGGTTCAAGAAAAATCTAGGAACATCAGCCATAAACATCCTGAAGCATAAAGTCCTAGATGGGGGACCCTGGATATTTAGCGTTTTTGTGGACCTCACTGAAGCATTTGACCATGTGGACAGGTCACTCCTTTGGGAGAAATTATCGGCTTGGAATTGTCTGACATCCCAACATCTCTATGGCCTACACTGGAGGCTCGATTCTGGAGAAAAGTACTAGGACTTCCAAATTGCTCCTCAATAGTTTGTATCAGAAAAGAACTAAGCCTACTTTCTCTTGTGGCCTCAGTTAAATGTAACTCTTAGATGCTCTTCCGCAAATGTCAGTTGGCAGAAAAACCCTCATTATACAATCTCATCCTACAAGAAAGTATGGACTCAAGTTGTAAAATGTTACACAGGTGGGCACAACAGAACCTGGAAACTCTACAAGAGGCTGCCTTAGATGAAGAGACACTTAAAACAAACCCTGTGAAAGTTCTGAACAAAGTAAAAGAGCTTGACTGGATCAGGACTGGTGAAAAAGCAGCCACGAATAAACTGACGCAACATCTATCCCAGAATCCCAGGAAACTGAATGATTTACAACCATTCATAAAACAGTTTCCCTCAAAACAGGCAAGGAATCTGCTATTAAGAGCGAGACTGAACCTATTACATACCAACAAAATCTTATCCATACGTGGGCTGGCCATCACCAATGGCTGCAGATTCTGTGGTTTACCAGAAGTGTTGGTGTCTATCCGACATCTACTCCTCTCTTGTTCAGGTACTTTGAGGATAAGAGCACACTACTTTAGGCACTTTAGGCCCTCATTACAACCTTGGTGGAGGACCATGGTGCTATTAGCACCATGGTCCATGCCGCTAAGGTTACGATTCCGCCATGGTGGATGGCGGAATTACCGCCCCATTCCAAGGTGAGTGGGGCGGTAATTCCCCATTCACCATTTGCCCTTCCCCATTCCCATTTTTGCCCCCATAGGGCATAATGGGAATGGGGAAGGCGCTAATTACGGCAGGCGTTAAACACCAACACGCAAAGGGACACTTGTAATCAGCCGTTAAACCCTTAACGCCTGAGTTGTAATGAGGGCCTTAGTCTCGGACTTTGCTTTACGAGACGAAGATCTTTGCTGGTCAAGAATGATGATGGGAGACAAGACCTTGTGGCTATTGGCAACATATAACATCTTACAACATATACAAAACTCTTTTCCCACGTCAAAGGAACCAGCGGACGATTGATGATTGATGATTGATTGCCTTAGATAGAGTGCTTCATGCCTAAGCTTCATTGGTCAGACTTTTTTTGCGACCTTAAGACTAAAGACTTACGAGCTAAAGATTTTCTTTTCTTCTATTACTTTTTGTAAAAATCGAATTGATTAAAATACAAATAAATAAATAATAATAATACAAATAAGTGGTATGCATATATTGATGTTCAAATATCAGAACACATTGATTCATCATGTAATGAGTTGCATACTTGAATAAAGTCAGGTAAGAGAGATCAAATGCACAATGGAGAAAAGGGGGGCTTGTTTGGTTTAGCTGGTTGCATTGCATTAAATGGTTGTCTAGGTCATGTTATTGGCAAATTGCTGGTAAGATCATGGTCTTACCATGTAGTGATATGATGCAGTGAGGCCTGGCTTGTGGTAGATTTAAATCCAGGGTGGATGTTGGTATTCTGGCCCCGGTGTGGTATGGTTGCCCCAATTCTCGTGATTTGGTCAGTGGACTGACGTCCAAGTTGCCACCTTTGAAGGCGTGCTAGTATATAGTTAGCTGGTTTACAAGGCAGGAGAATTAAGTCATGTATTAGTCTGGGGTGGCCTAGGCTGAGTCTTGTCTGAGCCTGTATGTGAGAATGCGCTGACTTTGTGGTGGCCCTGATTAGTAGGACAGTGGCAATTATGAGGCGCAGTGCCAGGTTGCAAATGGTGTGATGGTTGCTAATCTCAGGTGCTGTGTAGATGCATCATGTCATCTGTCCTTCTTCTGACCCACCACAGTAGGCAGACAGTGAAACGGGTTAGAGTTAGAGTAGCACACAGGAGAGATTAAGTGTCGAGATGGGTTCTATGATTTTGGATTTCTCTTGGGCTTGCCAACTTCCTGCACCCTCCCCACTTCCTGAAGATTAAGCACTCTGGGTATGAAACCTGCTAGCAAAGGACACCATTTGCAATTTGCCTATATGAGCTGGGAAAACCCTCCGCTTATATAAAAAATCTTTGAACTTCAAAACAAGAAGGATTCACTTGAAACTCTTTGGCAATACAGCTATTCCAAAGTCCTTGCACATGTAGGAGAAGACAGAAGGCTCCAAGAAAGTGCTTCTCCCAACTCATGACAAGGGCACATTTGATGCGAAACCACTATACGGGCAAGGCTTTCTGCCGTCTAGGCACTAGTACATAGGACCCCTATACTGGAGATAATTAGTGACTTGAAAGTGCCCTCTACAAACTTTGTCAGTTGAGAGTGGCATAAGAATCAACACAACCTGCTCCAGGAGACACTGGCTTTGGTCTTTCAGCATCCCATAAGTCAGCGAATAGCCAGGAGCGCTAGTTCTTACATCATACAGATTGTGAGCTACACCAGAGAGGACATCCCCTGCCTTTCTCAAACGTCTTGGTGTGAGATGCCATTGCTGATTGGCTAGCATCACTGTTGAACACTGTTGACCATCTCAACAACCGAACACTGAATCACTGACTCATAGAAGGTGTTGAGGTACAAAGAGTGCCCTGGTGAATTGTTTACCTCACTTCACTCCCTTTTTTAGACATCTGCATTAAGTTGACCTTTTGTGGCAGAAATGTTTGCCTGAGAAACTGTGTAAACAAATGCAGTGTGCTCCTTTATTTGTATGTCTGCTTTCACTGGTATTTCACTTACAGGTTGTGTCCATTGGTGTATTTATCAGTTGTAAGCATTTTTGTTAATTGAACTAAGGTCCCTGTTTTCATATAATCTTGACTGGATGTTCTTTGATTTTGATACCACCATACTGCCCTTTGACTGCACTATTAAAAAAAGAAAAGGAGGTATATACTGGTCAGACTGTTCCAGTGTCTCCTTTATGATTCGGATTTCTCCAAGTTTTGTAGTGTTGGGCTGAATAGGGGCTTCTGGCACTACTCATTTGTGTACTCCTGCAGAACAGCAGTTATTTTGCCACACTAATAGTAGGCCACATTTAACAACATTCACATTTGGCAAAATAACTGTGGAGCATGTATCGCTAAAATCTCCCATGAGTCACAGAATGTTAAACGGTAATTGTATAGTGCCTCCTTTATATTTATATTGGCCTAAGCCTAAGCCTAGTCGCGCTCCAAGGAAAACCGCGTTGCAAAGCTCCGATATTGGGTTGACTTTGCGGCCATTTTAGGATTCATCCGCCATTTTGATTTCTACTCATGTGTCCTTCGTTCTAAAATCGTGGACTATGCTTTCAACTTGCAACCGAGCTTCCTGACCCTTTGAGTTCTGTTAATGTTTAGACTGTCCGAGAGCTGACTGTTTAGACTAAGCAATAAGGCCTTGCACTGCATATCAACTGTTGTTTAAGTGTTGTCTGCGCTCACCAGACTCATCCGTGAATACACATTAGGGACAATGTAGAACAAATCTCGAGTGTAGACACAGGCCGAACGCAATTGTAAAGGGATATTAAAGGATGCTTCCTGAGGGATTTGAGAACATACATCACTTTTGTGCCTACATGGAAATGCAAACCTATGTAATCCTTTTTATAATATTGTATAATCCGTATGTGAACTAGGCACAAACTCTAAACCATGAATTATTAACGTGAAGAGAGGCTGGACAATATTGCTTGAAATTGTATAAAAGCATGAATGTTTAGACGTCCAGCACTTTCTCACCTCTCTCTGTCGGGCTGGTACACATTACAGGGTGTTGGGAGCCAGATAGCTATCTGTTTTGCTTTGTAAACTGTACAGTAATAAAAGATCTGTGAATCTTTTAGCCCGTGATTGGTGTATTTCCTTTGTGGTACTCAGCCTCGATATTTCCTTGTTCTTTCAGATGGTGCCCAAATAGGGACCCTCAAGATTGATGCCATCTCGTTGAAGAGTTGATGCGGCTATCGGTCAGGGATCGGACGGTGAGAAAGGGGGCCCCTTCTTGGATGAGACACAATACCTCAACAGTACTGCATGACCCGATCCCTGGACAGTGAGCTTGTGGTTCGCGACGGCATCTTGACGAGGGTCCATGTATTGAGGCAGGCAGTTTTGTTGAAATCACCAACCACAAGGGTCCTTTGTTGTCCTTTGTAATCTGATCGGACCTCCCTTAGTCCTTTGAATCAGGAGAGATGTTCTCCGATTCCTAAGTATCCTGATATTTGGTTGTAGTATTGTTCTCGCAAGCGCGATCGTTGACAGGTAACACCAGTGATCTGATATGCCTGGGAAATTGTCTGCTTGTTTCAGGGCGTTATTCCGCAGAGACAGACAGTCTTTGGAATTTGGCCGTCCGCACCGCAGGAGGGGTCGCCGGCATATACTATTTATTGTAAGTAAGGCATTGGTAGTATAGTATTCAATGATATTTGGCACAGACAAACTAGACATGCTTCCAAACTTCAGTGGCCAATCAATGGTAGCTTTTAGATTTCCTGTATAGAGTATTTAGAATCTATAGTGTTAAAGAAAAAAGCTAGTCCTGCAGCATTTGATGTAATACAAAATTGGAAAAAAGAAGCTATGCAGCAACTTAAAAGTAAAGAGAAACATTACACGTCGACATATGTCAAACGCCGAAAAGGCATTATTATATGATCAACAAAAACAGAGTCTGTTAGAAACATAGATAGGGCTTTTCAACCTGGTATACAGAAAATATATCTGTCTAAAGATTTTCATGTATCAGATGAACTAATTGATAAACTCTTAAATGAACGTAGGACTGGTGCCACTGCATCACCTCCTCATGTACCTGTTCCTGCTGTCTTACCTCTTCCTGCTGTCGTTCCTCCTCCCATAGCAATTCCTGCTCCTCCTATTGCTCCTCCGCCGTCAGCTATTTCTCTGTTTCCTGTTGTTGTTCCTCCGCCTGTACCTCCACCTTTACCAACTGTTGCGGTTCCAATAGATTCATCTTTGGTGCCAATAATAGTGTTTCCACTGCCTGTTGTGCAGGATTTATCAACACTTTCTCTTCCAAGCGGTTCTGCTCCGCTTGTAGGTCATAGAGGAGCGAGTGTTGAATCAAAAATTGTAAACCGAAATACAGTTTCCAAAGAGAGAAAGAGAGACTTGAATGCATGGGCTAGACAATGTATAGAGAAAGGTGAAAGATCTGATGTCTTAGCTACACTCTCTAAAATTGAAAGTCTTCCTGAGCTAAATATCTTTATCGAAGGGATGGGAATACATTTGACTGTAATGTGGAATAGACTGAAGGACACAGATGCGCCGCAAGGGTTGAGGGATTTGAATGTTTTAGCGTATTCAAGAGATACTGCGGAGAAAGTATATGAGCACGTCGAGAGGGTACTTGAGTTTAGAAAGGAGTTAGAAAGGTTGCAGAATGATTAAATAGATGGTGATAGTTTGGATGCTTCTTACATACAGAAATGGTTCCTTCCTCTTTGTAAGTCGATGAGTGAAGAAACGTGAATTTGCACAAGAGATGCACTTGGATGGATTCCAGACATGTCGATATCTCCCGTAGAAGTATGACACGTATAGTCAGTATACTTTAGAAATGCAGAGGAAAGTGATACAGGTAATGGTAGAATACCTGCAGGATGAATGTGTAAAGAAAAAAGATTTGTTGTCCCGCAGAATTGTTGAATATCTTTAAGAAAGCTTTTGCGTCTAACACTACTTCCACCACTTTAGCGCTCGATTTAGCTCTGTTGCTTAGTAAGCATTTGGAGTTGCCTACTTCTCAGTTGCCTATGAGAGAAGTTCCTCCGACATTTGTTCCTAAAGTTGGGGTCCTGGCTAATGCCGCAATGGGTGTAGCCACCTATGATATTGATGCACATTGTGTATCACAGTTTGTTCACGTCCCGTCCTGAAGACCGGAACTGAATGCTATTAGACAGTCCATTCCAGACATTAGGAAAAATCCGAAAGGGTTTTACAAAGAAATAGAATCTATCTTGCAATCGTCAGTTTTTACTGTGGGTGATATAGATTTGTTTTTTCCAGTTCTCCTACCTGTTGATTTATGGAAACAGATTAGGACTGTAGATGATGCAGTGGGGTGGGTGACAAATGGGATAGCTTGGTTAGGCAAGATAGAGAAAGGAAAGCTGGTGAAAGACCACGACAGGTGATACTGACTTTGCGAGATAGAATAGAAGCAATATTGAAGACCTTAATCCCCGAGAAAAGGATTGTTTGGGACAAACTCACTGCTTGTACACAAGGAAAATCTGAAGGGGCCACCGAATTCTTTAATCAGTTCGAACAAATATTCTCAAATTTTAGCGGACAGGATTTAAGCACCAAGTCAGGTAAAAGATTATTTGTGGACAAATTTGTGTGTGGATTGTTGCCTTATACCCAGTCCCAAATTATGACTTCCAAGAGTGCTTGGCAAGCTAAATCACAGTCCAAAGTATTGCATATGGCTCAGTATTATGAGAATAGAGTCAATAATGAGAAAGAAAGGATTGAAAAGAAAAAAGGAGATCTGAAAACTAAGGTATTGTTTCAACAGATAGAGGGCCTAGAGGTCCTGTACACGCGAACCAATATGCTTATTGCAGACAAGAGGGTCGTTGGCGAGCACAATGCCTGATCCTCCAGCAGAGGTCGAATAACACATATGGTGTCATGGGTAGACGATCCAGAGGACACCCTGGGTAAGGGGTCCTGTTAGAAGTCAGTTTGCTCAAAATTCCCAGTCTTTTTTGCAAGATAATCAGCAACCTAGTGTGGATAGCAGAAATATTTTCGATAATCCTTCTACTGCCTATCTCTCTGAAGATCTTGTCTTTGATGATATATTGTTATGTTAGGACAGCCCGAAGCAGTGTCTGGAACCAACGCCTATTCCCGTTAATCAGAGAGGTCCCTACATTGAGATGATGGTGGGGAATAGGAAGCATCTATTTTTGATAGACACAGAAGCACATAAGTGTTCCATTCACGGGTTCCAGACATTCCACTGTCAGGGCAGACTAACGTTTCTGTAGGGTTTTCTGGTACGCCAGTTGTTAGTCCGGTGTCTTTGCCGGTACCGATTTCACTGGGTCCATTTACGGATCACTGTTCATTTCTTTTGGCAACAAACTCTGGAGAGAATTTGCTGGGGTTGAAGCTGTTTAAGGAATTAAGGGGCCGATTCATGGAACAAATGTGCGCCGAAAATCGTGGTGCAAGCTGGCGCAAGCATGAAAAAGCAAGTGCATGCGCATGCATGCGATTCATGGAAGGCTCTGTGCGTGTTTTCCCCGGGATGTGCGCCAAATCCGCGCGTGGCACACATGGGCCCACATGTCATTGCAACATCCAGAATGCCATGCACGACGCGCACAGCCAAAGCACACAAAGTCAACGCACACACCAAAAAGGGGGCGGAACACACAGAATGGGGAACAATGCGTGAAAAAGAAGGCATAACTGGGGAAGTACTGCAGGGAAATACACAGAACGCCCACACGCACTCGAACTACACGTATTCATGGAATCGAATAGGGGAAACCCATGCACAGCCAAGGACATGCACAGGCCTAAACACGTCTGCCACACGAAGGCAGGCGGTAGCGTCCCTGCGCATTACAAAAGTGCACGCAAACAACAAACACGTATATACAGCTACGATGAATGTCCCATTCTGTGGTAGTCCTAGGACAAATGACGTGTCATGCAACACTCAGGCATCCCAAAAAAACACGAAAAAGAGATATGCGACCCCTGTAGCCCACGTGCATGTAAAAAAGTATGCACTTTAGCCGCTGTGAAGTAATGGCGTGTGAACCCCAACGTCAGGAAAACACACGCACTGCTTTCCACAAAAAGTACATGCGAAATGATGGAAACCTACGTGGGACCTTCAACCCATGCCAGGGACAAGCCTGCGCGCACATTACGTCACAGACACGCTTACACACTAAGGGCCGTTACTCGAATTACACGCTGATGTGCTGTTTTTTCACGTGCCAAATCGTTCCGTATCAAGCTGGCCACACGACAACACACAGAAGACCATGCTCCTGCCCAGAAGGCCATTTTCCTGCCCCCCAGATCCCCGAGCAGACACCCACCTGCCATCTGCTGCTGCCTGCCTGCTAGCCACGTGCCCTGCCATTTGGTACCTGCACATCAGCCATCTGCAGGGGTCTAGTTGCTGTGACCACCTGTGCTGGAACAGAAGTCTCCCGACTGAAGTTCCATCACTCCACAGCCCAGCCCCAGGACCCAGTTGCCCACCCACACCTGCCTCGGGGGTTGCCATGTCGGGGGAAACACCATCAGACACCACTGTCAACCCCCAGCCAGAGAGGCAGAGGGCTACCAGCTTCAGTGCCGCAGAAGTTGGTATCCTGGGGGAGCAAGTCCTGGGGCATTATGATGCCCTCTATGGAAGAAGACGCGCCGACAAGGATGGAAGTGAGGGGATCTGGAAGGACATCGTGGCTGTCATCAACGTGGAGGGGGTGGCAGTCCACGACATACAACATGCCCGGAAGCGCTAGGAGGACTTCAGGTCCAGGACCCTCAGGAAGACCCGGCACCTCTTGGCAGCAGCGGGTGCAGTGAGGCGCCAAGTCCACCTTACCACCGACAACATGAGGGTCCTGGAATGCATTAACCTAGTGCTTCACAGCCAGATCCTCGAGAGGCAGAGCAGTCCGGAGTCGAGCGGTAAGTGTTCATGCGTACTTATTGGACGCAGTGCATGTTGAGGTGTGCCAGGAGTGTGCAGCTTGTACATATGTCTGAAAAGGCCCATGTATGGATGTGCATGTGCAGGGACATGACCGTGCTGCATGTGAGTCCTGCCATGTGTGATGCACCTCAATGGTGTATGTGTTTGATAGCATGATGCACAACTGCATGTGGAGATGCACTGTGACAGGTGGTGGATATGTACAGATGCATGACTGTCTGTTGGCGCATGTGCATGTGTTCAGCATTCCCCATGTTGCTTGTGACATCATGCCAACCTTTGGATGTTCATGCTGTTGTGTGCGTATGGATGCTGCTGCCTGCTGCACGATTCCTGTCAAATTCTGCCGGTGTGTGGGTTCAAATGATATGAGTGTTGGGGAGTGTGATGGCATCTGTGAAGTTTGACACTGCTACTCATGTGCAACTTTGACATGGGTATCCGACCATTGCCCTGATGCCTGTGTTCTGTCTCTCCCTGTCGGCAGCGGCGATTGATGAAGAGGGTGGAGACGGTGCTGTGGAGCACAGAGGCAGGTATCCCACCGCCAGCCGGAGATGCAAGGCCCAGCTCTCCTCCCACGTTGTCATCTCTTCCTGGAGAGAGGAGTCTGGTACCGCATCCCTGGCTGCAGCTGCCGAGGGAAGGTCCAAGAGACAGAGGTTGGAAGTGGACTCCTCAGCAGCAGTAGGGGCAGCTGAGCCCCCACTGAGGCCTATGGAGGAAGATGGCACAGGGTCATCCAGGTTGGTGGGGAGTTTTGTTGAGGAGGAGGGCGTGGAAGGCCCACACATGGGGCCTGGAGGGGGGCATTCCACTGGTGCTAGTTGTGCAGTCCAGGGGCAGGGACAGGAGGCAGCACAGGCTGCCGCGGAGGTGCCTGTGTGTAATCCTGTCCCCGATCCTGTGACTGCATCATCCTGCACCAGCAGGGATGGTTTTGTCCAGACCCATTTCCAGGGAGAGGATGTGCGAACAGCAACTGGCCTTCCTCTCCCTGCGGATGTGGCAATCCGGGACCGGGTTGAGCCTGTCCTAGCTGGGGTGGCGTTGCGTCAACGTGGTATTGGGGATGACGTGCAGGGTTCTCGTGAGGACAATGCACATCATTTTGAATACCTCATTGACCATGTCGGCCTACTAGGATGGGTCACCCAGGCTGGGTTCCTCCGTGTGCTGGATCTTCTAGCGACCCCCTCCTCAACTGAACCTCCTATGCACCAGTCATCCGCCATGCCATCTTCCTACCCAAGTATCACCTGGGCACCCTTTGGATCTGCCCCTGACCCAGTGGCCAGCCTGGTGGAGGGCACATCCCTGCCTCAGTCAGGAGTCGGAGGTCCAGCAGGGGTGGCCACCCCAACAACTGGACCCCAGGAAGAGGGGGATGTGTAGGCATCGAGCAGCAGGGAACATGCACGGCAGCAGCAGGCTCAGGGTGGGAGCCATGATGGCTCAATGTCTTCAACATCACAGGGGCAGGCATTGGCTGGAGGGCAGGAGGACCCTGGATTGGGAGTGTATTCCGTGTGGCAGCGATTAGGCCAGTGGATAGATGCAGAGCAGCGGCGGGCGAAGGAGGCATGGCTCACTATGGTCAGGGCGGAGAACTCCATGCGGCTTAGTGCCTCGAGGCAACTCGCAGGGAGTTGGAACAGGCCATGACTGCATCCCTGCAAGACCTCGAGGCCAGGGAAGAGGCCCACCGCTGGGACATCGACATGGAGTTCAATGATACCCTGGCCCAGAACATCAACAAGTGAGCCGTTGGATTTGCCCGCCGCCATTGTACATAGTTCATTAGTGTTTGGTTTCGTTTGTTTTTTCTTTTATTTTGGAGTTCATGGACATTGTTCCACTTCGTGTATATAGTTTTTTATTCATAGGACTTTTTGGTAGGTTTCCTTTTGTTTGTGGATCATGGACCATTTGGACTTCCATAACGTTGCAGACTTGTACATACTTTCTTTTTCAATTTTCCCATGATCAATGGTTTTCTTTTATTTGGATTATTTATTTCTTATTGACATTGGCAATGGACCACTTTTTTATTCAATTTGAATGTCGGGCTGGTACACATTGCGCGGTGTTGGGAGCCACAGATAGGTATCTGTGTTGTTTTGTAAACTGTACAGTAATAAAAGATCTGTGAATCTTTTAGCCCGTGATTGGTGTATTTCCTTTGTGGTACTCAGCCTCGATATTTCCTTGTTCTTTCAAGAATCAACATCAACTAAGGGCAGAGGTAGTGTAAAATTCCCAGAAAAACGTTCAGAATAAAGTACTTGAAGTGCAGGTGACTGTCAAATCCAGCTGACAGAGAAAGCAGACCACAAGACAGGCTCCCACAGGCACTGTCATCTACCCAAATAGCCGTCTGCCCCCACCGTTTCTCAGAGGTTATAAAGAGGATATGTCTGAGCCACAGAAAACAAGCACACCGGAATATATACAAACGTATGCAATAGTGGATGAAGAACACATGAGTTTAAGTAGTAGAGAGTTGGTGCAGAATGGCCACCTTTAATTCACCTCACAGGCAGCACAACATGGATTGGCACAAATGCTGGCAATCATGCAGACCATCAACGCGAGCATTGACACCCTTGCCAAGGAAATGCCAATGTATGGTCTGATCTGCAAAAGATACATGAGGACCCTATAGAGAATGACATACATGCTTGGATGAGGCACCATGGGACAAATATGTTACTTACAACCCTGCCCTCAGACATCGTGTCCAGAAAACAAGACACAGTAGGAAGGTACTCGGAGGAAGGACACCCCTATGTGCAACATCACATAATGTGTCTAGGCAGTTTTGTGGGTGGAAGATCATTTAGGTTAAATCCTCAACACTCTCCACAAATGTTTGTCATCATGATTCCATTTCCAAGGGCAAGTTTGCTAATTGCCGAGGTCACAGTTGTTGAAGTTGTGCCCAACAGTTTCATTTCTATTGTCACATACTGTCTTGTTCATAACTTTTTGCTTGATTGACAGTTAACACACACCTTTACTTGGAATAGTTTTGAAAATAGTAGACAAGATTAATGAATGTGACTGCATGAACCGATCACACCAAAATATCAGTGACGACAGTCACCAATGCTACAGGCATGAGCAATATCACACGGGACAAACACCACTTCTTTCAATGTAAGAAGCAAAGCACACGCATTCAGACAAATGTTCAGTGGCTATGGGTGTGCATGTAATTTATGGCTAAAGGAGCATGCTGGTGTAGTCAACATCTGGCATGCAGCAAAGTGCAGAGTGTTTTGCAAGGACGTTTGTATAGTAAAGCTATGGGGAATGTTAGGCCACCGCTACCAGTAGGACTTCCATAGAACACATGGGTATATAGATGGCCCACACAATGACTGCTTGCTCAATCCATTGGAGTGGCCTTTTCACCTTACTGCGAGTCTCCAGACAGGTTGGATCCACCACTCAGTGGGAAGGGCACAGAAGCCGGTCTGCATCTCTTCACGGCATTTCAAATGCATTTCAAGCAACAGTTATGACCACCATCCTTAGTGCCTTTGACTTGCCATGCCTCTCCATTCGTTTCATGTGTGCCTCCACAGTTTGTACATTCCATTGACATCCTGCAAGGTCCTGCAGCATCATGACCTATATAGAGTCTTGGTGTTCCTTTATCTCCTTGATGAATTGTGCCATCAAATCTACTGCCTCTACCACTTTTCCTTCGCCCCTCACTATCCCCTCCACTAAACCAGCTGCTCGATGTAGCCCTTCATGGTGATCAGACTGTTCCATGCAGTCTCCTGCTGGTGGATAATCTCTGCTTGCCAGTGTGGCATCGTCTGTAGCCATCAGGGACCATGTATGCATAGGGTGCTCCAACAACAGAGTGTGTCAAAACATGATGGATGGCTGGGACTTAGGTCTCTGCAATTTGTATATTTGGGTTATACCTACAAAGGTCATTGTCTGAGGGAACCATGCTGGAATCCATGAGCTTAGCATTGATGTCTTCCATTTTTTCTTCCACTTGTGTTACTGGGACACCACGGGGGTGTGGATGAGCCTGAAGAAGGCTTGGTTGTGATACAAACATCAAGCTGAAGTCCTCCTCATTTTGCTCCTGAGATTGATTGGTGATGAGAAGGCATGATTGGTGTGATGTATGATGTTGCAACTGAAATTTGGAGTGGCTTGGGTAGCCATTCTCTTCTTAAGAGCTGCTTTGCTAGTTGGGGTCAGATTCCTCATGCTATGATTGCCTTTCAAGGTAATTTAGTGCTGTTGCATGTGTGTCACCTTATCATGCTTGCACTACGCTTGTTTCAATGTGGCTGAGTAAAATACCTGGTCACTTTGGAACACTAACATACCACGGTAATACAAATTGACCTCTATATAAATCTTGTCGTGTACACAGTTGCAATGTCTACCCTGTTCCCTGTGAGCCAGCTCAGCTGTTGTGAGTGTACAGGTGTGCTCTATCCTTCACTGTTTACCGGCTCATTGCAGTGGTTGGGCATCTCCTGTACAGTTGGTTAGATGAGCACATGTATGACCTGGTTATAAATGTATTCTCATGGGTAAATTGCTCTGTTCAAAGTGTTATGTTAGGAATGCCAAGTCATACATGATGCCAAGAGGAGCATATCTCATCAGGATAGAGAACAAGAAGGATGTCACTGTTCTTTGATGAATCATGTTCATGGAACTTTCACAGTCAGTGACATATATGTTCAATTTTCTCAGCAAGTGAAATTCAGAAGACATTTACATTGGTGGTAAATATATATATATATATATATATATATATATATATATATATATATATATATATATATATATATATATATATATATATTACAGGGCATGCAGTAGTGGCCCTGTAGTTATGGTTAAGTTGCTCAGCTCATAGGAAGGCTAATAACGTTGCACCCCCTAGACGAATACTCACCAACTTTGCAATAAAAAGTAAATTACCCCTCTTAATAATTTTGCAAAGATTGGTGCGATTTCGACTAGGGGGAAAAGTTATATTGGGGGTCCCAAAATGTGTGCATATCCGCATAGATGCAATGGAAAAAATATTGCGCCTGCCCCTACAGCCCAAACCAGGGGACGTAGTTTTTTACCAAATTTGTGCTAGGAGTGCAGGCTTGGCTTCAATAGTGTGCTTTTGTAAATGTGGTGTAAATCCATTGAGTATTTTTTTTTTAAATAAATTGCCAAAAAGTAGGTCTAAAAGAATTTGTGATATCTAGGTCAGGTCAGCAGAATCATTCCTGATTCGTAGTCAGTGGATACATCTGGACCAATCAGAGAGCAGTGTGACATTCACGGACATCCTACGCGCCCGCTGGTTGGTCAATTAAAAACATGAAGCGTCAGATTTTTTTAAACATCCACCATGTTGGTTCTGCAAACAGCCGCTGCTGACCACGGACACTGCAGTGAGCAAAACATGCGGTAAACACATTTGGGGTAATTTGGTGACAAAAAGAGGGGCTGCAAAGGGTGGGGCAGTGGAATAATGTTGATATGAAGCTGCTTTTACTGTTGAAAAAAGGGTCTGCATGTGCCGCATACTTAATGGACATCATTGCTGACCGGTAACAGCGCAATCAGAATAAAGTCTGCAAAACACATTTGGGGTTATTTGGTGGCCGAAAAAGGGTCTGGAAAGGATGTGGGAGTGGAATAAAGTTGACATAGAGCTGTTTTTATATGTCAAAAAAGGTGTTTAGGTTATGCTGCGTTTTCCCCCCACCTCTGTTCTTAGGCCTGGGTGCAGAGAGGATTTTGTAGCCTTCAGGGAGGAGTGTGTCAAAGCTCATGACAGATCTATCCTTGAACCAGGTCTCAGTGATGGCGAACACATCAAGATCCATGAGTTTGAAGAGGTTGCAGATGTCAGACAAGTGTTTGACGCCAGAGCGGGTGTTGAGAGTGGCAATGTGGAACAGCTTGCCATCTTTGAGGGTCTTAATCGGGGGGGCACAGGGGACAGTGGTACCCCCAGAGGGTGGCGAGCGGGCCAGGGGAAAAGTGTAGGAGGGCAGAAGAGACGAAGGCCAACAAGGGAGCCGGGGCAGTAGGGCAGGGACGCCTGTACAGAGGAGGAGGAAGGCACAGAAGGCAAGAGAGCTTGTACAGAGGAGGAGGAAGGTACAGAAGGCAAGGGAGCCTGGCAGGAGGGAGAGGTTAGGTTTGAGAGTCGAGGGAAGAGCCTGTCAAAGAGAAGAAGGTTGGGTTGAGGACCCTGAACCATGATGGTGCCATTGATATAAACATTGATGATGACTCTGGAAATGGCGTAGAGATCAAGGAGTACCTCCCAGTGAGTGACACCATTAATGGGAGATGAGACGATAGGAGAGAGAAAGTCTACCATACAGCAAATCCATAGATCGGGTGCGTTAACGAAGAAGAGGATGTCAGTAATATTCTCTCTGGTGGAAGCCGTGAAACAGGTGTCTGCAATAGGAAGGTCTGGGTTGGAGCCCAGTATGTCCTTCTAAAGTTTCTAACGGTAAGATTTAGAGATAAAAGGATAGGAGATAGTGAGGATGTTGAAGAGAATGAGAGGGATATAAAGCGACATGTTTGGCTGAAGTGGAGGGCGGGAGAGACCAGGCTGAAGCACTGATGGACTTGGAGGTAGGGGTTATGAAGTGGTGGAGTGCACAAGGGAGGAGGGAGACAGAGGGAGGTGTGCAAGCTAGTGAAGAACACAGCAGTCACAGGCCCAACTAAATTCGACTTTCAGCAGGACAGGTGAAATATATGCAGCAACTGGGCAGGCTAAATACGAAATTCAGCAGGACAGGTGAAATACATGCACCACCTGGGCAGGCTAAATACGAGGTGAAGTGACAGGTCGAACAGTCCAGATTTGAAGGAAAGAATCAGTGAGGTTTTTTAAAGAACTGACCTTAAGAGAGTGTTGGGTGGTGCATTGCTTACCGTGTGTCCAGGGAACATGGAGTTTTTCTCAGCCTCCATGTGCAAGTAGGGGTGTGCAGGAGAGGTTCCCAGACCCCACCGGGTAACAGACAGGTGAAAAGACAGGGCCCTTTGGTAAGGGGGCTAAGTAAAGCCCGCCAGTCCCCGATTGGGCAGTTTACAGAAAGGGTGATGAATCAACTTGCAGGAGGCAAGTTGGGAAGTACTGATGAGGGCCTCTACAACCCTTCCAGGGTGGCGCGCATCTTTAAATTGCCACAAGGAAGGCAAACACAGCAACTGCAGGCCTCCATGCACACGTGGATGAAGAGAGGTTTGAAGTGCATACAAGAGGTGCCAGGCAACACAGAGAAGTCAAGCAGTAATAATGATGCAAAATAACATTATTTTCTTTGCTTTTTCTTTTTTTTTTTATCAACTTCAGTAAAAAGGGTGATGGTGATATATGGTCATCCAATGGGTTTCATACCTCAATGAAGGAGTCGCACAGCGGCAGGCACAACCTCCAGGCATGCAGGCAGTCATCAGGGGCGGGAGAACACATCTTCATGCTCCAGAGACTGGGAAACAGAACTAGTGGTTGTAGCCAGTGGCCAGATTCTTGGGGAAATTGCCATAGGCCATGCCCCCAATAATCTGGCCACTGGCAACACATAGTATAGTAATATGTGTAAATTAATTATAGGTACTGTACAGGGAGTATACATTATTTATAATATGGTGGAATTGTATAATTGAAGTGTATATGGAATGTATGATCATAGTACAATTGAGAATAGTGCTTATGGAATATTTATGTGTTTCTTTGTGAAGATAAACAATGGGATAATACCTGGTACTGTTACATAGTTGCATACCGTAATAAAGCTGGAATGTATGGTTCTTTTTCTGTGAAAAAAAGTTATAATTTGTTAAGCAGAAAAGTTTAAAAGCTTTCATTGCATACAATTTTACATATACATTTACTTTGTCTACCCTCATAAAGAGTACATTCTATGTACTATGTTTGGTACAACATTAGTTTGTGCTACACTGTTGTTGTATTGACATGAAGTAATAATTGGGTCATTGGGAAAAATAATCCATAGAGGAATACAAATAAAATACTATAATCATGTGAGGATAAGTGTGATAATATGTTTGTTTGAAGTGTGTTGTAATTATGGGCATATTCTAACTACATTGGACTTTGCAAGATGTTTTGCAGTAAGAATAACTCTAATGGCATATTTGAAGTGTAATGCAATGACGGGTATTTTAGAAGTAGTTAGATACCTGTTGGCATATTCTAATTGTCTTGGGTTTTAAAAGTACTATTGTAGTGTTTTGGATGTAGTTAGATACAAGTTGGATTATTCTAACTGTTTGTTGTAGTATAGATTAGTGAATACATTTGTGGTGAATGAATATTAAATAGGAATGTATTAGATTTGGTGGTAATGTTAGCATCTTGTAATTATATTGGATTTTATAAGAAGTATTGCAGTAACAAGAACTGTTATAGTATATAAGAAGTCCATTGCAATGAAGGTTGGTTTTGATGTAGTTAGACACATGTTGGCACATTCTAACTATCTTGGCTTTTAAAAGTAATACTGTATTTAGACACCGGTTGGGATATTATAACTGTTTATTGTGTGACAGTTTAGTGACTAAATTTGGGTTTGAGGAATATTAAGTAGGCATTTGTTAGATGTGCTTAGAGTAACATAGGTGTTAGATTCAAACCAACCACTTCTTTTGTTGACATATGCAATATAGTGGCCTGACGTGGTTTTAGCACCAGTATGGTAGATTATGCCCAATGTTGTGAAGGGTTTTTTGACAAGAGATACTTGGATACTTACAATTGTTTTTGGTACCATCTGCATTGTATCTTAGAAGCATTAGTATCACATATTGGTGATGTGAGTTTATTTGTATGTTGCAAATCGTTCATTAGTGATGTGTTCTTGTAAAACAAGGTTGCAGAGAGTGCATGCATGTTTCCACATGTATGGGATCTGTGTGTTTATGATTAATTTCACCATTACTGTATAGTAGTCAAATTACCTTATACCTGAGACAGTGTGAGTACTGTCAGGATTATATCTGGCAATTATATGAAAGACAAGCATTTGCAAACACAACTGGTCTGAGCAGTTTAAGTAAATGTTGTGAACAACTGGTAGTAACTGGAAGAGAAGGTTGATTTCTAAATTTGCACAACAATTTACTCCAGTTGTGTTTCTGAACTTAAATCGACCAGAGAGCTGTGCCTCTGTATACTTTGATGGGCCTGCAGTTGTTTTTTGAGAAGAGACATTTGTCTCTTTGTCTTCTGATGGACATGCATTCATTTTGTACTAGACAGTTTTCTGGTTGTATTATTTGATGGAGCAGCAGTTGGTCTTTGTTTCTTCAGCAGTATTTTGGAGAGATATGTTATAGGTTCTGTGTGTATTTGCTTTCTTTTTAAAGATCTTCTTTTTTGAGGTACAGGGTACAGATCTAGATGGGGGTATACCATGCACGTAGCATGTTGGATTCTAGGATGCAAGGCATGTCAGCATTGACTTTGCTTACATTAACGTTAACTAGGAATAGACCATTGAGTGCATGCAGATGTGAAAGTGCTACGTAACTCATTCCTATTTTAAAGACTGTGCTGCCAATGTTAATCAATGTGTGATCTAGGGTTAGATCTTGCACTTTGAGAATAGTGACAGCATATGCAAAAGATAGAGAGAATTGTTCTGTGCATACTTACATGTCTTTGAAAAGAAGGAAACATGCTATTGTGTGGCCTATACTTTTAACTTGTGTAAGTGTGTCAAAGTTGATGTTGACAAACTGATTGTTATTGTCATGTGGATATGTTTGGAATCCAACAGCTGTACCAATTGCTCCATTGACTAAAGCGTGTTCCACATCAAAATTACATTTTAGAATTACTCTTTAGACACAGAGTTAATACTTGTTCTAATCCAGCTGTTTTGGATATATATTTTTCTAAGCTATTTAGTCATGCTGTTGCTTGTTGACACATAGGGAGTGTCATGTACTTCTAGTTTGTCTGTGGAGCTGATATGCAGTATGGTTTGCATCTCCTTTTTCAACATTGTATCATTGAATTGACTACAGCTTGCAAGGGTTGCCATTAAGGACTTGCATTTTATATTTTGTTGAGGTCATTGTTCCATGACATCAGGAGCAGATGTGTTTGCCTATATAGCTCATGGATAAGTCAAGTATTTACGATGGATTTTGCATCTTTAGTAAGCAGAGCAGTTCTAATGTTTTTTAAAATGTTAGCAAAGGTGAGATCTGCAAAATAACACGTGCTTTGAGTTAGTTCTCGGTAGTGAAAATGTTGCCAGAGATGTACATTTCCAATGCTGCCAACTGTGTTACGGAATTGCATGTATCCTAATGTTTTAAAAATAGGTTGAAATTTTAATGGTGTTAACTGTAGGAGGTCTCTGAAAACAATAACGTGTTTTATTCCAAACAATTCTTCGGAGTCAGTTGTTAGGACCTTTGCATTCTGAGATGAATTAAAGCTAACATGAGGTTGGAAACAATGCTTACTTCATCTATCGGGAGCACTTTAATTTGCTTCAGAATTCTGCATACTGCAGTAGCATCTTCTGCTGATAATCTGTAATATTCTAATTTGTTTTGGTGTAAGACTGGGAAGAGCAGTAGTCATTTTACCAGAACCAGCTTCGCCACTTACATGCAGCAGCAGCCGTTTATATATTTTACAGATACAAGTGATAGTTTCATGTTTAAAACCATGTTCAATTTCTTCAGTGACTTCTAGATAAATGGTGAGTTGTTCATCATTTAGCTATGATTTGAACGCTGACAAGTCTTCTTCAAATTGATTAGATTGATACATGGCATTTTCTACCTCAGTGTTGGCTTGTTCTACTTAATTTAGAATGAGTGGTTCTCCAAGAGGTTCTTGGCTTCATATAAGGGAAGTTTGACTGCCCCCAGGAATGTATTTATCTAGTAGAGCTTCAATGTCTACCTCTTGTTGTCGTTCATTGTCCAACATTTGTTTGTATGGTTTGAAATTGACATTTGCGATATGGCTTTCATTTGCTTTGAATGTAGCTTCAAATGAGTCATGGTCATATAATAATTCTTCTTCTTTATCCAAGGTTTAGAAAGTGTGACGCTCACCTGACTCCCACGGAGGCGCTGGCCTGGTTCTCGCTGCTGTGACCTCTTCTAAGGTGATGCGCAGGGTTCAGAAGACGGACTGGACCGGGCCCCTCAAATCTGGCTTGTCTGGCTCGCAGAAGTATCCTTCTGTAGGCGAAAATAGGGGATTAACTGTCTGCGGGGTAATGCAATCAGCCTCCCACTTTCCCCTCTCACCCTCCTCGAAACCCTTCTGTGATTCCTCGTAGCATCTCACCTTAGGGTCAGGAAGGTCGAGCTCTCCATACTGCTTCTGATGCAGGGGCGCGTTGGTATCCAGTTACTTCACTGGATTTTCGGATTGGTGAGAACCAAACTTGCTTGGCTTCCAGGTAAGTCTTTTGATAAGAGGTTCCCCTTGTGTCCATGCATTAATGTACTAATGCTAGTGTCTTTTTCCCCATAGGGGCCGGGGTACAGAATGCCGGGGAACAGGCACCGACCCGAGATGAGAGGTGAAATCCTTGTAGAAATCAGGTAAATCTTTAATGAGCGTTTTTTGGTAATGTCTTTTCATTCGCTCATTAACGCTGATGTCTCTTTTTCCCCTTAGGGGACGGGGTCCAGAAATGCCAGGATGTGGCGCGGACCCGAAATGAAGAGGGAATGAATCAACAGGTAAGTCTTAACATGGAGATTTAGCTTTCCTTATTCCCTTCTCTCTCTCACCTTTTGTTCTGGTCTTTTTCTCCCTAGGCGCTGGGGCGTGACTGCGAATCCGGATGATCGCTGCTGAACATGGAGGCGCCCTGTAAAGGTGAGTGGAATGCGGCGCTGCAGCGATCGACGCAATGAGCTTTTAAATAAAAGTCTTCCTTTTCAGGATTGTCGGCGAGATGTCTCCGGGATGCGGATTTAGCAGGTAAGGACTTTTCCTTCTTCTGTTCTCTTCTTCTCTTCCTTTGCAGGTGATCCAGGATGCTGGCAGGAGTGGCAGAAGTCAGGATGCAGGAGCAGACACGGTGAGCGTCCAGCTGCTAGATGCAGAACAACGCGAAGCACGTGTGGCTGTTCGGGTGGGGTTTAAATAGCCTTGGAAGAAGTTCCAGGTATGTATCCTTCCTCCAATCAGGTATGTATCCTTCCCTGACCACGCCCGGATGGTAAATTAGTCCCACAGGTAAAGTAGTTCCTTTCAGGCCTCAAGGAGGCCGGGATCCTGCAGCATGGTCTGCATCAGGTAAGTGCACCCAAGCACTTTCATAATGAGCCTGGCGCCTATGACGCCAGGACTGATGTCTTTTATGAGCCTGGCGCCATAGGCGCCAGGACACTGTCCAAAGGGCCCCTATATGGGGTTGCTGGGTCCTTCCTTGGGGACTGGATGTCCGCTTTCGGGGACGCAGGGCTTGAACCGGCTCCCCGGGAGCGGGCATCATGACAGCACTCCCCCCCAAGGCCCTTCCCAAGGTTGTTTCCTCCTGGGGTTTTGGTTTGTCTGGGAAGAGTCGGTGGAATTTCCTGACTAATCGAGGTGCATGCACATGGTCGCTGGGTTCCCACGACCTCTCCTGAGGTCCGTACTCCTTCCAATCAATTAGGTAGAACAGTTTTGACCCAAACATTTTTGAGTCTAAAATGTTCTTCACTTCGAATTCGGGCTCCCCATCTATTAGAATAGGTTCTGGAGGTTTGAGTAGTCGGGTTCCGGGTACCACTGGTTTCAGAAGTGACACATGAAAAACAGGGTGAATTTGCATACTAGCTGGTAAATCAAGTTTAACAGCCACTGGGTTAATTATTGCCGTAATAGAATAAGGTCCCAGATATTTTGGGTTAAAAGTTCGAGGCCCTTTGAGTGGTAAATGTCTGTTAGCTAACCACACTTGATCCCCAATCTGATACGGAGGTGCTTCACTCCGATGTAGATCAGCATTCTCCTTGTATTTTCTCTTGGCTTGTTGTAAATGCGTAGTTGCCTCTTTGAAGGCTTGAGTAATTGTAGAATGCAGATGTTCTACTGCAGGCATTCCGAGGTTCTGAGGTGAGTCAAGGTTTGAGGTTCGAGGGTGATGCCCAAACAAAGTATAAAAAGGACTGTGGCCAGTTCCAGAGTGTACCGAATTATTATATGCGTATTCGGCTATCCAAAGAATGTCTTTCCAGTTGCTTTCAGATTGCTGTAACATACACCGTAAGTATTGCTCATGGGTCTGATTTGTCCTCTCGGTCTGACCATCGGTCTGAGGGTGGTGACAGGTCGATAATCTTACGTCGATCTGCGCCATTTGACAACATTTGCGCCAGAAGTGGGAAATGAATTGGCTTCCCCGGTCAGAGATTATTATAGATGGGAATCCATGTATCCGAACAATATTTTCAAGGAATTCTTTGGCTAGGACAGAAGCTGAAGGTAAACCTTTCAAAGGAATAAAGTGGGCCATTTTGGAAAACAAATCCACAATTACCAGAATAGTATTGTACCCCGAACAAGGAGGCAGGTCCGTAATAAAATCCATTGATAGGGTGTGCCAGGGTGCTGGCGGTATGTCTAGAGGTTGAAGGAGACCGGCTGGTCTTTTCTTTTGACTTTTATTTTGGGCGCAAACACCACAGGACATCACAAAAGATTTAACATCTTTTCGTCAAGAGGGCCACCAAAATTGTTGTTTCACCTTTTCCTCTGTCTTGGCAATACCGGGGTGTCCCTCTATTAATGCATCATGATAACCGGAAATAACTAGTTCGTGTAATTCCTTATGTGGCAGGAATAAGCGTCCTTGGAAATAAGGTAAACCATTATCTATGGTAAAGTCTGATCCCTTTTGTATCCAATCCTGTAAGGTTGTAGGGTCCAGGAGTTGTTTAACTCTGGCTTGAATGTCTTCAAGCATCTGTAAAGAAGTCATGCCTAGAATCCTCTGTTCGGGAATTATTGGTACTGGTTCTGAGTTTGTATTAGATTCTCCCATTCCAATTCGGGATAAGGCGTTTGCTTTGCCATTCTTGCAGCCAGGTCGATAGGTTATCACGAAATCAAATTCAGCGAAAAACAAAGCCCAACGGAGCTGCCGTGATGACTGAGCCTTGGCGGTTTTCAAATACTGTAAATTCCGGTGATAAGTGATCACTGTGATGGTATGTCGAGCGCCAAGCAGATAATGCCACCAGGCTTTAAAAGCGGACTTAATGGCTAACAGTTCTTTGTCCGTGATTGCATAATTAACCTCGGGTGCCGAGAATTTTCTGGACCAAAATGCTACGGGATGCAGTTGGTTGGTTTCAGGATCTCTTTGGGACAGGACTGCTCCCATGGCTAGTCTGGATGCGTCAGTCTCGACGACATAAGGGAGATCTGGACGCGGTGGTTTTAATATAGGTGCGCAGGTAAACTTAGCTTTTAAATCCTGAAAGGCCTGCTCGGCTTCTTCAGACCATTCAAAATGTTTATTTTTCCTCAAGAGTGCAGTAATGGGTTGTACCACACGTGAAAATTCCGGGATAAACCTGCGATAGAAATTGGCAAAGCCGAGCATGCTTTGAACCCCTTTTACAGAGCTAGGTGATGGCCATTTGAGGATGGCATCCACTTTTCTTGAGTCCATTCGGACTCCTTTGGGTGTCAGGATGAAACCTAGAAACTCAACTTCTGTGGTATGGAAAACACATTTCTCCAATTTAGCAAATAGTTTGTGTTGGCGCAGTTTTTCAAGTACTGCCCTGACATGTTTTCTGTGATCAGATTCCGAAGAGGAGTACACCAGAATGTCATCGATATATACAACAACACAAACATCGATCAGTTCCCGAAGGACATCATTCATGAAGTATTGGAAGGCAGCCGGCGCGTTACACAACCCGAAAGGCATCACCTGGTACTCGAATAATCCGTATTTAGTACGGAAGGCAGTTTTCCATTCGTCGCCTTCTTTAACTCGTACCAGATGATAAGACCCCCGGAGATCTAACTTGGTGTATATGCAAGCGTCCTTCACCTGGTCAAGGAGTTCAGGGATCAGAGGCAGAGGATAACGGTTTTAAACCGTTATCTGGTTCAATGCGCGGTAATCGATACAAGTTCTAAGGTTGCCTTCTTTTTTGGGCACGAAGAACAAAGCCGAGGATGCCGGGGACTTTGACGGGCGAATAAAACCATTAGCTAGGTGTTGATCCAAATATTGTCTCAAATGCAGATTTTCAGGTTCGGTAAGGGCATAAATCCTGCTACAAGGGGGTTGTGCACCAGGCACCAGATCGATTTGGCAATCGTACGATCTGTGAGGTAACGTGTTGGCCTGTTCCTTTTGGAAGACATCCTGAAAGTCTTGGTATTCCGGAGGTAGTTGCATGGAGGCAGAGGTTACAGATGCTAGATTAATCTTCAGGTTTTCTGGGTAGCAGGTTTGTGTACAATCCGGGAAGGTTATTCTCTTAGCTCACCAATCAATTCGAGGATTATGTGTCTCTAACCAAGGGATTCCAAGAATAACCTGAAACTGTGGAGCCTTGATTACATCAAACACAACACCCTCCCGATGGCCGTCGGGACCAATAAGAGTCACCTCAGTAGTGGAATGTGCTACCGGTCCAGAGGCAATTTCAGTTCCATCGACTGTGGTGATGACATCTTTGCTGGTTTTAGGACGGAGAGGGAGGTTAATCCTAGAGACCAATTCACGATCCACATAGTTTCCAATAGCCCCACTATCGATGTATGCCTTTATTGCATTCAACTGCTCAGGCTGTTCTGGATCTACGAGAACCATTGGCACAATGAAATGCGAGGTCTGAGAGTTAGTTTTCAAGCTCGGCAAGCGGACCCCTACACTTGTCGGGCGGAGTCGTTTCCCGAAACAGAGTCTTCATGGTTTTTATCAGCGGCTTCTACCGCCTTTCGGGGTGGTTTTGCCGGGCAATCTCGTAGAAAGTGTCCTGAATTCCCACAATAAAGACATAATTTTAACTGCCGCCTCCTTTCACGTTCCTATTGAGTTAAGGGTCATTTAACCCCTCCAATTTGCATAGGCTCAGAGACATCCCTTGGGATTAGCATGGGTCTTGACCAACACCCGGGTCTCAAACCTGGACCGATCTGCTTTTCTGTTTTGAAGTCTGTGATCCAATTGGACCACTAAGTCTATATACTCTGTGCATATTTGGGGCGGATTTACAACTTGGGCCAAGACATCTTTAAGTTCTCCGCGTAGGCCTCGATAAAACAACGTGACTCTTTTATCCTCTGGCCATCCCGTTTCCACAATTAGTCTATTAAAGGTTGCAATATAGGATAGGAGGTCCTGATTGCCCTGTCGCAGGGATAGAAGTTTGTCATCCAGAGCCTGCCCCTGAGAGTGTCGAGCAAATAACCTTTCCATGCTTGCTTGAAACCTTTGAAAATCACGGAGAATCGGGTCATCTTGAGTAACCAGTGGAACTGACCAATCGGCAGCTCAGCCGCTGAGATATGACAATACAAAGGCTACCTTGGTCTAATCATTAGGGAAGGCCCCAGGTCTGCATAGGAAGTGCAAAAGACACTGATTCATGAAAACGGCGAATCGTTTGGGGTCCCCAGCAAAGCGTTCGGGTGGGGCCAGCGGCATGTTTCCCGGTAGATTAATCTGCACAGGGTTAATGGAAACCACAGGAGCGGGGTTCCCTCCGGAGCCGGGTAGAGGAGTTTGCCCAGCTTGACTTTGCAAAAGCTGTCTGGCCAGGTCATCAGTTCTTTCCTTTGATATTATTAATTCCCTCCTGAGGGCATTAGTCTCTTGACGAGTGGCATGTACTTCGGCCCGTAATTCCCTCAGTAATTGGGCCAACTGATCAGTCTCAGAACTTTCCATAGCGCCTGGGTGGGAATTTGTAGGAAGGCTTCGCATTCTGTGACGCTCACCTGACTCCCACGGAGGCGCTGGCCTGGTTCGCGCTGCTGTGACCTCTTCTAAGGTGATGCGCAGGGTTCGGAAGACGGACTGGACTGGGCCCCCCAAATCTGGCTTGTCTGGCTCGCAGAAGTATCCTTCTGTAGGCGAAAATAGGGGATTAACTGTCTGCGGGGTAATGCAATCAGCCTCCCACTTTCCCCTCTCACCCTCCTCGAAACCCTTCTGTGATTCCTCGTAGCGTCTCACCTTAGGGTCAGGAAGGTCGAGCTCACCATCCTGCTTCTGATGCAGGGGCACGTTGGTATCCAGTTACTTCACTGGATTTTCGGATTGGTGAGAACCAAACTTGCTTGGCTTCCAGGTAAGTCTTTTGATAAGAGGTTCCCCTTGTGTCCATGCATTAATGTACTAATGCTAGTGTTTTTTTCCCCATAGGGGCCGCGGTACCGAATGCCGGGGAACAGGCACCGAGATGAGAGGTGAAATCCTTGTAGAAATCAGTTAAGTCTTTAATGAACGTTTTTTGGTAATGTCTTTTCATTCGCTCATTAACGCTGATGTCTCTTTTTCCCCTTAGGGGCCGGGGTCCGGAAATGCCAGGATGCGGCGCGGACCCGAAATGAAGAGGGAATGAATCAACAGGTAAATCTTAACATGGAGATTTAGCTTTCCTTATTCCCTTCTCTCTCTCACCTTTTGTTCTGGTCTTTTTCTCCCTAGGCGCTGGGGCGTGACTGCGAATCCGGATGATCGCTGCTGAACATGGAGGCGCCCTGTAAAGGTGAGTGGAATGCGGCGCTGCAGCGATCGACGCGATGAGCTTTTAAATAAAAGTCTTCCTTTTCAGGATTGTCGGCGAGATGTCTCCGGGATGTGGATTTAGCAGGTAAGGACTTTTCCTTCTTCTGTTCTCTTCTTCTCTTCCTTTGCAGGTGATCCAGGATGCTGGCAGGCGTGGCAGAAGTCAGGATGCAGGAGCAGACACAGTGAGCATCCAGCTGCTAGATGCAGAACAACGCGAAGCACGTGTGGCTGTTCGGGTGGCTCCCTCTGGAATGGCCTCCCTGCCCCTCTCAAACTTGAACCCGGAGCACCTGAAGTTCCAGGAGCAGCTCAAGAAATTCCTTATCTCCTCTGCTGTCTCTCTCGCTCTCCCTTGCTGACCTATCTGTCTGCTGCACCGACTGGTTGCTTGGCCTACCCTCAGAGTCTCACTGGGTACCAGGGTCCTCGTGATCAGTCTTCCCTGCACTGCCTCTGTGGCAACCGGGCACTTAGGGGCTGTAAATGTAACTTTTAGAGTTCCCTGCCTCCATGCACGTACCCAGAACCCTGCTGCCCTTGGCTGCACTTACTCAGAGCAATGCTGTACTGACTGAACTTCCCTCTTCCCTTACCCTGGCACTCCCCCCTCTGCCTTCACCTGCACTTTGTACTGTCGCACTTGCATAATCTGAATAACGCAAGGCCTATTAAAATTGCTTGTTGTGTCCTCCCTCTGTCTTCCCTCCCGTGTCTTGCCGTGCCTAAAAACACTTGTGTACAGGCACATTATAAATGACATATCATATATCATTTCATGTTGTGTTGTACTGCATGACAAGACAAGTTGCAGGAGTTAGGGGAAAAACTGTATATTATGAGATGTGTACTTTGGTATGTGGACATGGTATGGAGGTATCTGGGGGTGGAGCACAACAGATGTTGTTGGTCACGGATGGGTCTTCAAAGTCATGCATGTGTCATATTAGTGGCTGGATTGGTTTGATGAAGGATGACTTGGATTTGGAATTGCACTTCACCAAAGGTGGTGTAGAAGCTGGTGGTAGAGCACAGACAAGTTTGATGTGCTGATGTGTAAATAGTGTGTACCTTGTCAGGTGATGAGGTTTTGTCATGCCTTTGGCCATGTTAAGGGGATGAGATTTTATGTATTGATGGCGTCTTTGATATAACCACTAGAGGTATATTCAACGTAGTGGTAAAGGTTTTGGGAGTGGGGAAGGCGCTAATTACGGCACCGTAAATTACGGTGCCGTAATTAGCACCAAGGCGGTTTAGCGGCATGGATTTTAACGGCTGCTAAAAGCAGCCGTTAAAATTGGAATCAGGCGTTAAGGGTTAACGACGGCGTTAACCCTTAACGCCTGAGTTGTAATTGTTATTTGGATTGTTTGTTCAGCTGTTGGATGCAAACATGTGTGTGTGCATTTGTGGTTTGCCTTCACATGTGTGAAATTAATTAGTTACAAATGTATGTTGGTGTGTTAGATGGTGGGACGTACTCACATATGGGGTGTACACTACTGACAGTACGTGTTCACGTGCTGCATCATGTCACCAATGTGTTTTCCTCTTAGAAATTGGGCATTCAGGAATATGTTTGTATACTCTGTTGGTGCAGCGTGGCATACATGCGCTGATGTGCAGGCGCACCACCAAGATGAGCAGAATATGGAGCTGTATTCACGAAAATGTTTCTAATTAATATTTTTGTGTACATATACCCCAGCGTATTTATGATTGTTCTGTTCGTGAAGTGCCATATTGCTACACGTTCCTCCCCATCGTGCTTTGTCACCCCACACATTTATGTTGGACACTCTTAAGATTCGGGCCCCCTTACTCCAAAATGTTCAACACTTACAGTTTCTTTGTTTTTTGTTGTTATTAGGACATGAGCAATCTTGTTTATTTCACTACCAGTTTTAGTGGATTAAATCTAGTGCCAAATTCTACTGTGGCAAGAAAAGCACAAAAAAAACATCACAAACATGGATCCTGAAATGATTACAGCTATGCAATGGGCCTCATGCTGAGTTTGCCGGTCTGAAAAAAAGGGCTCACCGGCACCCTTGTTTCAGACCGGCAAACTACGGGTTTGCCTGCCAGAGCCGCTGTGCCGGACAGGTATGACCCTGCCGGGCACAGCGGTAACAGTAGGCAAAGCCGTCACGGAAACACCAGCACTGTTAACAACGGTGCTGGTACTTCTGTGCCCACACTCCCATAGAGTCATATGCGAAATTACAAGTGTCTGTCTTCCCGGCCACCGGACTTGGAATAGCCCGGTGGCACCGGGAAGTCAGGCGCCTGTCCTTTTTTACGGGTCCGACAGCAACCCACTGGTAGCACTGGCAGGGTTACCACCTGACCCGTAATGTGGCCCAGTGTCTTGCCCTGCATTGCCCAGCACAACACTTACAAAAAAGATGGAGTGCGACTGGTTTATATAGGCTGGGTACTTCTTGAAGTGCATGACATGCTTGCCTATATCATTCTTTTGATCTTGAAGTTACTGCTGATGATTTGCTACTGGTCTGTCAGAAATGTATAGATGGAACACTAAAATGGTACCTTGTTAAATTTTAAATTGATCAATTCTTTGTGAAGAGGATAGTTTATCTGTATGCCCATGCACAAGAGGAAAGTGGAGTACGATGAATGAATTTACATTTTAAAACGATTCAACATGATACA
This sequence comes from Ambystoma mexicanum, assembly GCF_040938575.1. NCBI lineage: Eukaryota > Metazoa > Chordata > Amphibia > Caudata > Ambystomatidae > Ambystoma > Ambystoma mexicanum. Next base: position 515,912,103 of record NC_090934.1, read on the forward strand.
AAACATACTTCTGCAAATAGTGCCCTTAAAGGGTCAGAAGATTAGGAAGGAGGTGAGTGGTGCGATGGGTTACATTTTCACAACGAATATTGGTTGCATCACCTTCAATGAAGAACGATGGTTTCAAAACCATAAATAAACTACAAGAAGAAAATGAGTTAAGCACATGCGCATACTGATATTGTGAAGACAAATATAAAACCGGAGGGGAGTACTGTCTGTGTGTAATAGCAGGACAGTTAAACTGGATGAATGCATAATATAAAAATAAATCAGAATAACACCATAATACTAACATTTATTTTTTCAATGTCCAATGTATTCACTTATGCGAAATGTAACATTGAATACATTTGTTTAAGAAATATCTACTTTGCATGTGTTCAAACACTGTACTCAGCCAGCCACGGTGTGACATTTTTTTTTATTCAGAAGAACATTTTTAAAAGGTGCATATCTGCTGAAGAACATGTTATCAAATATGTATCAAAAGTGACATTTGAGCTCCACAGAAGCATATGGATTAACATTAACTTCGGAGAAACTGAGCCAACACATTGTGTGCAACCCAACCAAGCGAAAACTTCCATTGAAGTTGGAATAACTCAGGCCAGGTTGAAGCAATGCAGTGCCAAGGCAATTCCAGAGTTGCGGTTTTTCATAGATCCATGTCAAACTAACTAATATTTGATTCTGAGGTCAGCAAGATGCAGGCAGTGGCCATGGTATTCAGTGTGTATGTGACAGAATGCCACCTGGGGGGTTGTGCAATGACCTTTTATGATTTTTGCAATGCAAAACGATGATGGTTTCCTCTTGCAGAAAGTGGGATGTACCAAACAGACCCCACTTTCCAAATGATCCCTGCTGAAAAGGATAGTTCAAACATGTGTACTTCGCAGGGCCTTTGCCTACTGACACACCACAGGTGCAATACAATTGGACAGCATGGCAGCCATGGAGTAACATGTGCCTCCCCAACACAGCAGAATAGAGCCAACATCCATTTAACAGCCACTGGCTGCCATTCAAAGGACGCTCACCTACAAATACTGTTTACTCTATAACATTGTGGGTGGCGGCAGAGTTTTGGATAAATATAAATATAAAGCGCAGTCTGGTTTGATCTAGACGCAGATGAAAAAATGCCAAGACCCATTCTGGTGTCATGTATTCATTCCTCTTGTTTGCAAAGCTAAACAGAGCCATTTGTGTATTGCATCTAGCCTCCACGGTTCACCTTATACATGTGGTTGGCCTTGTCGAGTATGTTACTTCTTCGGTGCTGGGAAGATATGTGTAATATATAAAGATGCTGGAAGTCATCAGAAAGCAGGTAAGACACTGGAGACTTGGATGTATAAAAGTAAGTTGCTTTAAAATGAATTTCAGGGCAAGTTGGATTAGGAGAGGCAGGAGCTAAACAGATAAAATCATCTCAGCTAGGTTCTCCCATCCTGAAGTCCCAACTGTAACTATTGGAACTCTGATGTCCCATAAGATTCTAGGTGACATCAACAGATTCTACTGCCTGCACAGTGTGCACCCAGTGAGGCAGATACTACAATATGACAACTTTCCCTGGAGAACAGATCATACCTCCTCTATGTGCGGGGTGAGAGATGGGACACAGTGGGGATAACTGGAGAATGTTCACCAAAGGCAGACAGGAGTTATGGGGAAGTACAGTGTGACAGTAGAAGATTGTTTTCTAGGGAAGTGCCAGCCATCTTGGGTTTGTCAGTTCCCCACTTCCGTCCTCCCCTACATTTCTGCAGACAAGGTTCCCTGGGAGCTGACATCAAGGAATAACCCTTCTTACAACAGCAAGGATTGGCCCCTTACAGAAGGCTTGGAATGGAACAAGCCATTGTGGCTTAGTGAATATATAAGGGCGGAGAACAACCCTTGCTTAATTGAATCATCTTTGAGCTCCCTTTGAGGAATCATCTGGAAGAACCCTCTTGAAATATCTTCATGGAACATCTTCAAGAAGATTTTATTGGAGCTTGGTTGGAGTAAAGGTTGCCTAATGTTTCCATCCAAGAATATCCAAGGGGGTTGAAGACCCTGTCTCTCTAATCACTACTATAGAACATTTTAAGTGACTTACTTGGAGAAAGACTGAAAGCAGCTGGACCCCGATACCCTGGACTCTGCCTGTTAAAGTGGCAGTCCTGCAAGTGTCCCTGCAAATCTTACTGGCTGGGAAGGCTTGTAGACAAATTCAATTTTCCTCAGGTTCACGGGTGAATAGCCCCAGAGCACTGCAAGGAGCAAACAAAGCTGCCTTTGTCACTAGCTGCAATTTAAAGCTACTGCAAGTGCTTTGAGCCACTTCGAAGACCAAACAGAGCTGCATTTGATACTGTCTCAGCTTTGAGCCTCTAGAGCGCATTCAAGCTATGCCAACACCAACATATCCACCCGCTCTAAGTTCCTATGAGACATGAACTATTGCCGCATGTCGAACCGCACCAGGTTGTCAGATCGAGCCGGGCCAGTTCACTGATGAATGTGAATCTCCACTTTCCTTACAAAGAGAAACAGTTGTGCTGTTGATCTATGCTGACTCAACATTATCTGTCTATCCTAATCTTCTTTAAGCCATGAGCCATTGCCCTTGTCAAACCGCATTGCTGTGTTGAATCCTGTGGAGCCATCTCATAAACTCAAACCTGACTTGACCTATTGATTGAAAGACACCCGGAAGCCCACTTTGACATTGTTGAGACCCTGAAAGAATATAAGGAGGTATTTGTCAATGATCAGTGCCCATGGCCTACTTGTATTGGATCTAGTGACATTTAAGACTTGCTTAAAGACATATTATTTAACTTGTTTGACTTGTATCCACCTGCAGACTCCTTTCCTTCAATACACAGACTGCCCATTTCCCCCAAAAGGTGCATTCTCTCTGCATCTCATTACAGGGGCAGGTTGTTTGTTGTTTCAATATTTTGTCTGTTATTTTAGTTTAATTAAAGTTTTATTTTTAAAAAGCAGCGATTGAGCATTTATTTTATTTGGATACTTTCAGTAATATTCATTTTTTGTTTGCTTCCAGGCGGCCTCTCACTGTCGTGAAGAATATAGTCTGCCCTCGGCCCAAGCTACCTTAAATTTTCAAAGGAGGAATACCATTCAGGTTGTTCATGTTTCATTTGTATTATTCATATACTGCTGTTCTATTAGTAGGTTGGGGCTAAATAGGAGTTAGAAACTACTACTCATCCTTGGATTCTTGCAGGACAGTAGCTATTTTATCACAGTGCACCTTCTACTAACATTTATTTTCCATGATAATCTAGGCCAAACTTTCATAATGGTTAGAAACAGAGGGCAGTAAAGATGAAATGCAATGCACTGAACATGACTGGCCGTTGTCTTCTGAACAGTTTCTGATTCGTTCTATGAACCAATGTGATGTGGGAGATCCGTCAGATTGCTTTAAGACCATGCAAATGGTAGCAACACACTGTACAATTCTAGTAAAATAACATAAAAAACATAACATAAGATAACATAACATAACATAGGGTTGCAAGAAAGTATGTTTGGCCACTTTCAAAAATGTAGTCATGCATTACACGGGGAGACATTTAAATTCTGGAATTCCTCTCCTTGCAGAAAGGGCTTCTGGAGTAGGCAATTTTTGAGAAACACGTCTGCACCATACAAAAAATCATGTTCAACCACATTTATCACCTCGTTGAGTCAGATTAGGTGGAAGCTTTTGCTCACTTAGAGAGACCTCCATCACCTCAAAGTTCAGGCTCACCCAGTTTAAATTCCTTCAGAGAATGCATTACTACCTTAGTAGGTTGGCCACTAGGGGCAGGAGAGAGGATGACCTATGTCTCAAGTGTTCCCCTCCGCATTCTACATTATGCTCTGGGAGAGTCCAGTGCACCAATGGTATTGTTCACACATTCAAACAGGAAACTAAGGGCATGTTATCCTGGAAGCTGATGCCTGACCCCAAGACTGCTATGCTGGGTATTTGGAGGAATGTGAATTGCATGTGAAATAAGCTTCTCTTTATTGGAACCGCAACAACCCTTGCTAGAAGAGATGTCACCGGGAAATGGGAGGAAGCAAAAGGTCCAAAAATTTCAGAATGGAGAGTGTGGATGCATGTATCGTCTTGGGGAGAGTGATTTACAAACAAAGGTGATGATATGTTAAATTTAAGAAGTGGTAAGAACACTCAAGTGTGTAACCTTGAATGTCTGACACTAGTGGTAATTAGGGTTTGGTGGTCTGGCATTGTCTTGCAGTTAATGTTCACAGATGTTGGGGGGCGTCGGGGGGAGGTGAATGGAATACATTCTGATCCTCTGATTATTATGTTTATTTTTGCATTTTGTTTTTGGTATCATATTTAAATAAAATGTTTTATCAAAACAAATAATTCATAGAGATGCACAGCACGGATAGTATAGCTCAGTAGCAACACAGGTTCGAATCCTGGGTCTGCTCTTAGAAACCTCATTCGTATTAAGGCTTATAACAAAAAAAGACAATTGCAGAATCGTCAGAAACATTTGGATGGAATCCGCTCTCACTTAGCTGAAACTCTCTACATGTAGTACTTTGACTGAAGTGATTCCAGCTCTATAGCACTGGGTTAAATCTTTGCACAACACAAACCTTGATCTTCCTCACCAACATGCATAGTGCCTAATGTCAGAAGGAGACTCAGACATACTGAGCAGGCCTTCTTGCACGGCAAAAATGAGTGTCTGGCTGTTATGTGGGATTGTGAACATTACAGCTTTCTTCTATAAGGTAAATCCTTCACAGTCATCGTGGATCACCAAGCACTAACCAATATCTTTGGCAAGCCCACTGCATGAATGCCCCATGCATGGATTATGGAGTTTAAGACTGCAGAAGTATCATTTTAACAGAGTGCAGAAGCCATCCAAAGATGCCAATGTGGCAAAGTTCCAGTCTTGCCACCATCTTCTATTACACCACACACAATTCTCTTTTGAAGATCTCTATATCAACTACATTGTACATAGATAATGGATGGGCCAAAGAAATATCAGTTGTTAACCATCCTCATGATGTGCTTGAAGCCAGGCAAATAGAAACATGCCAAAGAGCTATCTGCAAATTATTAAGATGTTGACTAACACAGCGCACAAACTCTGCTACTGGTTAAAGGATGAAGTATCCATTTATGAATGTAAGCCAACGTGTTCGAGGATTATTGGCAAGGACCCACAAGCATGGTTTCGCAAATGTGTCCATGTTTTATTGTTTGAAAAGTGTCATAATGTAAGTGCAAACATTAGTGATATACCTTTGTTGACTGAAGAATAGCCTGTGGCCATGGCCACTGGCCAGACTGTCCGGGTCATGGCCAAAGGCTATGACTGGGGCAATCTGGCCACTGGCCATGGCCACCAGAGCGCAGCAATGGGTTTAAAGTCGGCATGGCCACCAGGGACTGGATATGTGGTAACATTTTTTAAAATTCGGGATAGGTTTGAATGGGAAAACAAATTCTGCTTGTGGCTACAGCCAAAGTGCTGGATGGGATTGCAACAAACTTGTGCGAGGAGCATCAGTAAGGAACTGAAAGCATGCTTTTGCATATATGTACTGTGTTTTATTTTTTTCAAAGTGTGAAAATGTAAGTACAAAAAATAGTGATATAACTTTGGTTTCTAGGCAGTGGGTCTTGCCCTCAAGAAGGACACATGTCTACTCTGATTTGAATTTTGGGACATACGGCATGGCAAGAGCCCTGCGTTTGAATGGGGAAAATGATTCTGCCTGAGGCTGCAACCTGAATTGCTGGACAGGATAGCAGCAGATTGCGCGAGGAACATCATCAAGGACCTGAAAGCATGCTTTTGCAAATCTGTCCTGTGTTTTACTTTTTCCAATGTGTCAAAAAGTAACTACAAAAAATTGTGATATAACTTTGGTGCTGGGGCAGTGGGCCTGCCCCTTGGCAAGGACATATGTCTACTCTGATTTGCTTATTGGGGCATGCAGCATGGCCACAACCCATGCCCCATGGATTATGGAGACTGGTCATAGATGCAAGCCATGAGCACTGGCCATTAGTTACATTATGGGGGCATAGTGGACACTGAACTAGGATGAAGGATAGGGGCAGTGGATAAACAGGGGTGGTTTGTTAGAGTTGGGGTCATGGTCGACACTCGTGTCATGGGCAATTCAACCATGACTTTCATTCCCAGCAGGTGCTGCTGATAACCACACACATCAGTATGTGCTGCAAGACATATGTTTGTTAAAGAAAGTTTACAGTTATTTCATATATGTTAAAAAAGGAATTATTAATAACTTATATATGTTATGTACATTTATAGAGCACATGTCCACCCAAAGGCATCTTGGCGCTATGTCCAATCAACAGCTCATACCCTCTGTTACCCCTTAGATTAACAGAAACATCTTTAAAGATCGGCAGAAGACTAAGTGACCTGCTGTCGCCTGAAGGCAGAGTCGAAGGGAATTCCAACACCTAGCTGCAGCGACAGAAAAAGCATGCCCCCCAATTCGAGAGGGACGTACATGTGGAACAAAAATGGTGTATGATTTGAGGGAATGAAGCGGCCAGTTGGGGACGTACGGGCAAAACTTACTCTGCATATTCTGCACCTTGGGCATAAAAGGCTCGGTACGCAATGCACATGGATTTGAATTGAATTATCTGAGCCACAGGGAGCCAGTGAAGCTGCCGTAGAGCTGGAAATATGGACATATGGTACGGAGTACCTACCACCAGTCTGGCTGCTGCATTCTGCAGTACCTGCAGACAGTGGATCAGATATGTAGGCTGAGCTAAATATAGCAAGTTACAGTAGTTCAATACAATCAGCACCAGTGCAGCTACCACTGGCACATGAAACTGTAAGGGGAGAAATCCCAACACTCTACACAGAACTCTTAATCTATAGTGACCCAATTGGTGGACAGCAGCCACCTGAGCCTCCAGAGAGAGCTACGCAGAGATTTTCACCCCCGCATCTTTCACCACAGAGACCGGAGTGGGAAAGGGACCCAGAGAAGAAGGCCAAAAAGTAGAAGTCCACAGAGAAGGTGTAGACATTGGGCCCACCACACGTATCTCAGTCTTGTCCCCATTCAATTTAAGCCAATTGCAGCTCACCCACCTCCCCACGTCCTCGAAGCAACTCCGTAGCTGAGATGCTGGATCAGGATGGGAACAATCAAGCTGCAGAATAATCTGAGTGTCATCAGCATCGGAGTAGCACCTGAGGCTGTGGGAGTGGATGAGTCTAGCCAACTGTTGGATGTAGAGAATGAATAACGTAGGGGACAGAGGCAAGCCCTGTGGGATGCCACAAGTCAAATGAATAGACACTGAGCGAAAAGGTGGAAGAGAAAAAGTTTGGGTACTATCAGTGAGGAAAGCAGAAAAGAAGAAAAGTACTTGTCTGGATATCCCCACCTTGGCCAGGCGGGAGAGCAGGATGGGATGGCCAACAGTATCAAACGTTGTGGATAGGCCTAATAAGACCAACACCCCAACTCCACCATTGTCGGTGAAACATGCAAGATCATCCATTACTCACCTTCCCCCCAGAGGCTCATTGTCTCCAGAGCCCTGGATATCTCCAGACTGGACTACTGTAACAGTCTCTTTCTAAATCTTCCTACCTCCACTCTCTGACCTCTTCAACTTATCCAGAACAGAACCGCAAGAATTATCCTTGGCCTCAAGCCCAGGGAATGCATCTCTCTGGCGTTGAAATCCCTCCACTGGCTCTCTGTGGCTGCAAGGATCAAGTTCAAATCCCTTTGCATAGTGCACAAAGTTTTATGGGGTGGGTTGAGTGCAGATCAGTCCTGAATGCACAATCGAGGAGGCTCTGCAGATGCCAAGTTCATGAAGGTCTGCCTAGTCGCAGGGGCTGCCCTTGCGCAGGTGGAGGTGCGGGCCATAGGGAAGGTTTGATGGCAAGTGACCTCTAGGACACTTGAGTGTATCAGCGTAAGAACGTGTGATACTGTGGTTGAATTCATACAGAGAGGAGAGGGATTGTTTATGGTGTTTAGAATGCACCCTACAGGGGGGAGAATGATCATCCTTAGTAGTCATAGGTGTTAGCTCCACCCCTCCGATTGGGAAAGGTTGTGTGGCAAGCAATTTGCACTACAGCAGAACGGTGTGTAGACGGTGGCAGAACCCATTAGATGGGAGTTGCGCGTAGTGCATGTGATTGTATAGTTGCATCATTATTGTGGACGGGGTGTTGAAGATTTGTTGATTTATTGACAAAGGGCTCACAGTAGAATACTAGGTGTTGGGAAACCTTGATGTTTTGACCTTCTGTGTTTTTTCGGTTTAGTGTTTGGAGTAGTTGTTGTTTTGTCTGGGGCGGACAGAAGTGGAAATGTCGACACCAGAGCTAGTGTGTAAATATTGTGCTTTGTATAAGTAGTGGCACATACAAGGCCAGAGGGAGGTGTGACCAGGCATTTGCATACTAACATTGAATATGGTAGGAAACAGGTGGGCCTGTGGAGAGGGCCATAATTGTACTAATATCTAGCAAATGGGCGGCCTGTGGAGAAAGCTGGTTAGCATGACGGGTGTGAGTAGGCAGGCAGGCCTGTGTACAGGGCAACAGAATGTGGATAGGATGTGAGCCGACGGAAGGGTAAGTATGGATGTATGAAGAGAAGGTGGGGGTGTGTGAAATTTAAGAGAAGTGGGGTTTGAGTAGAGTTGGAAAGAAATAAGGATAATTTGGACATTTTGGGGTCTAAAGTGGGAGAGAGCAAGGAGCCCCAGATGATAGTACAGTCGGAGTGCAGGAGAGGGTGGGAATGGCTTTCAGGATGGACACACCCCAGGACCATTTATGTAATAAATTGCCCCAATATCGGTATAATGGGCCTCATTTTAACTATGCCAGTCCAGTAACAGCAGTGTGGTAAGCCTACCGGCACAATTGTTACTGGGGCAGCACAGTACGACTCTGCAGCCGGGTGCCGTCCCGCCCTCCAGGGTCAGACCTGGAGGCCAGGACGGCAGCCCCCTGCACAGCTTCATGGAAGCAACTGCACCGCTAGTAACAGTGCTGGTGCTTCCATGGTCCCCATTCCCGTTGAGTCCTATGGGACTCATATGGGGATGGGGATTTACAATTACCGGCACCTGACTTCCCAGAACACCGGGTTGTAATTCCCCAGTGTTTCTGGCAAGCCAGGTGCCGATAAAATGTGGACATCTGGCGGCAACCTGTCGGTTTTACCGGCATGGTTACCACCAGACTTGTGATGAGGCCCAATATATTAAAATACCAATTTCAGTGGATATGGGACACTGTGGGACAGTGTTATTGTGAATGGCCAGGAGAAGGAATGTTTAACAGTGGAAAAATAGAAAACATGTTTTCGTACTTATTAGCAACCTATAACAGATCCAAAGTAAAGAGCAGGCAATAACTCCTAGGGCTCTGGAAGCTCCATGAGGAGAAGTAAGTGCAGCTTGTGTAGGGGCAGGTGGGCAGGATAGAGACACGGTGGGGCAGCCTAACCCACCACCCCCTCACTATGGGCTGTACCCAATGTTGAATCCTAACATGGGGGTACACTAACCCACAGTGCATGTCCCAAGCTGGGGTAGGGGGCAGAAAAGAAGAAAGGGAAACACAAGGGTGCTGGTGCTAGGGAACAAAAGGAAAAGGACAACCAAAAGTATTGGCTGACATAGAAAAGAGCACGCAGCGACAATTGGACACTATGTTCAAGGGGGCTGTGCGATCACAGGAGAAAGGGGAAGCCGTGGATAGAGGTGGGTGGACATTGGGGAAGATAAAGTTTAAATTGGACTGTGAGGCCTCCGATCTAAGATACTCTGCAGTAGAAAGACAATGATAGAAGTGGTGAAGGCCCTGTGGGGCGGGGTGGGCCCTGGACCACAGACAACACAAAAGCCTGTGTTGCAGAAAGAGCAGGGTGATGCACACTACATACCATGTCAGATGATGAACAGCTTGATATGCAGCTTGCCCTCCCTTATTGCAGGAGTGAGAAAGTGGATATATGCTCTCTTGAGAAGGAGACAGCAGGGGTCACCTAGTGATTGTGGTTATGAAGAGCTTGTTCGTAGCAATAATAGGGGAGCAAGGTGACAAAATATGGAAACAAGTGGGATACAATGGGGTAAAACGGAGTAGAAATGTACATGATATGATATGATATGGCATTTGTAACGCTCCTATTCACAAGTGTTTCAAGGCACGACGAGGCAGGGGGGGAACATGGGGGAGACAGACAACGATCCTACTAGGCCAGGTGTCATTCAGATTGCGCAAGTGCAAGGGTAGAGGGGAAGGGAAAAGTGCAAGGGGAAAGGGAGAGGGGAAAGTGCAGTACAGGGTTATAAGCAAAAAACATTATAAATAACAAGGGCCAGCTGGTGGCAAGTGTGAGGTAAGTGCAGACAAGTGCTAGGAAAGGGGGGCTGTAGGGATACAGACAAAGTCCCGCAGTGCAGGGGTTGCCCGGGAGGCAGTGCAGGGGAGAGTGGCTGGGCAGGGACCAAGAACGGTGAGTGGCCCAGTTGCAGATTCAGTGCCGTTTCAGTAATTTTAGCAGGGGAGAGGGGGAGAGAAAGCGGAGGCAAAGAGGAAGGTTTTGAGGTGCTCCGGAACCGGAGATGGTTCTCCTCAAGTTTCAAGGAGGCAGGAAGGCTGTTCCAGAGGAAGGCCCCTGCAGAGGAGAGAGATCTGCCCCCAACTCGTTGTTTGGAGAAGCAGCTGACCCTGAGGGAGTTGGAGGCGGATGAGCGAAGAGCTCGAGAAGGAAGATATTTAGGAAGAGAGAGTTGAAGATATTTTGGCCCAAGGCCCCAGACGGCCTTGTGGACAATGCAGAGGGCTTTGAACTTTATCCTCGCAGTCACTGGGAGCCAGTGTAGTGATTTCAGTCCTGGAGAGATACGGTCCCTGGGCTTGAGGCCAAGGACAAGTCTCGCAGTCCTGTTCTGGATGAGTTGCAAAGGGCGGAGAGTAGAGGCGGGCAGATTTAGATAGAGGCTGTTACAGTAGTCCAGCTTTGAGAGAACCAGGGCTCTAGAGACAGTGAGCTTCTGGGGGAAGGAGAGGAAAGGGCACGATGATCGAGCACCCTTCAATACCTGTCAACCCCATGTGTGGAAAGTGCTAAGAAGCATGTACCCTCATACTTTGGACCAGGGGTCCATATTGGCATGTAAGATGAAAGGAGATGAGGGCCCTGCTGAGTATATATGACAAATACAGGAGATCTAGACGTTAGAGACCCGACAATAGTGGGACATATACATACTCCTTTTTGACCATATATTGGTTTGAGGGCTTCCACCGGATGTACAGACCTCCCTGGAAAAAATAGTAGGGTTAGAGGCAAAGGGGGGGTTGCAGATATACAATCTACAATTGTACACTATTATAATAAAAAGCAAGAAAGGGCAGGGAGTCAGCAGATAATGCCATAAAGGCAGTGAACATATTGGTGCAGAAGAAGCTAGTAATGGAAGGGGCATTGAGGTGGCTCCTACCCAACAGGGGGGGATTTCCAGGTGGGGGTGGCCACAGCAAGGGGGTACCCACAGCCATAGTACGCTCAGGAGTGGGGGGGATGTAACAGCCCAGTTTCTACCCACAAGGGGGAATGACCAATTAATGGGATACTACCAACAAGGCAGAGGGTACTCACAGAGGGGCTGGGGCTTTGGGTACGGAGCGGCAGGACCCAGGTTAGTAGGTCCATGTTTTCTTTGTGTGCAACAGGGTCATTTTGCACGAATGTGCTCCTATGGGAAACAGCTCTACTACAATCTGTCGGGACCAAAGCCAGGGGGCAAACCGATACACCATCAGGTATCACCGCAAAAGCAGGTGCAGCCCACAAACTTGCAGCCCCAGGAACCCCCACCACAGCAAATACAGATGCTTGCCCAAGCAGGACCTGTAGGGATCTGATCCTGGCCAGTGAATGCATTGCAAGCACCCACACATACACACCCACAATGGAACGGTACACTGCTGGGCCAGAAAGTAATACCCCATTAAACAGAATTAACAGTTCTGGGATGGAACCCGGTCCCGGTCGCACAGAACTTGACACCCCAATAGGAGTACCCACAGGGCTTTTATGGGGATATTGTGGTTCAAGTTACACAGGATTTACAACTAGCAATTGGCACAACACCTTGTAGCGTCCATATTGTATTCAAAAGATACTCCCATAAACATACTGGGGAGGGACTTGTTGAGCAAACTAAATGCAACAATTACATTCTCTGAGAAAGTGATGGTGTGCTCCATACCTGACATGTTTCCAGAAAGTTTGACAGCCATCCTACAGGCCTACTGTGCACAAGGTATATTGCAAGAGCAACCCGTGCACCCCGAGGTGTTCCTGTATGGAGGTCCACGTACTATTGAGTTGGGTAACAGAAATAAAAGAGAAGACATTACAGCTAGGCACATAGTTTCTGTTTAGGCTCTCATGCACAAGGAAATTGCCCCAGGCATGCTGATACTGCTGCAGTTAGAGGGGGCAATAACACAAGAAGACATGTTGATATGATGTGGGACAGATGAGGATGACATTGAATGGTGTACACTCTTCTGTATTGAAGGCAAGTCCCTGAACGCTCACACTACAGAGAATACAACCCACTAGGGAAGAAAGCCCAAGTTGATCCTGTAAGGATAACACATTTTAATCTCACACGCAGATGAGAGCAACAGCAACAAACTCTGCTGCTAAGAAGGTTCTTCCGAAAAGTAGTAAAAGCAGATTCTTATGAAGAAAAACATTGTAAAAAATGATGCAATACATATGTTAAAATCCTGTGCGTCTTGTTTGTGTGCAGCTATACAGGATCTGCCTGTCCCATAATGGATGCCAAGCCATTGGTTCCAGCCCAATCCGTCCATCTTTCATCACGTGGGTGCTGCAGTGATCATCTTCTTCTCACGTCGAAGGTCAAAGAGCAAATTAATTATACTCCTACCATACAACAATGTTATCCGTCATACTGTGCACTTGGCAGGCCCTAAGACGGGCACACAGGATGTTCTGGGGCACTCTAACCTTCACAAACGAATTTCAGTGACTCCCTTCCATGTCATCCAGCTCTAGGTCCTCCACCCTCGTTTTGAACTATAATGTATCCCTCCCAGCACCTCACAATACAAATCACATGATCATTGCTTCAACTGTGTGCCCTGTCTGGCCTCTTTGACAATTTCAGGACTTGTTACTTTGGGGTTGGTGGTCCAAGGTCACCTGGTGCCATGGAATTCAGATGTCTTTCATTTTAGTCAGTTGTATGGGCTATAACTCATGGGCACCTGGGGTTGGGGTGGGTCATGCTTCGGCCAGTGTGAGATAACATGCACATCAGGCACTGGTTTGTGATCTACGTTAAATAGCAATGCTGCTCACACCCAACGCTACACTATGTGGGGTGATTATATTTGATTATATTGACATGGGGTCCTTTTGTACTGGGAGGTGGTCCTCTCTCCATCCCCCCTCCTCCCTAGCCCACCATAGTGCTTCAAATGCATCTTGCCTCACTCTAACGCACCTAGGGGTGTGGTCAGGGCTGTCCCTTCCAAACAGTATTGACCCCAGATTGACATTGACTGATGTGACTGATGTGCAGCTTTTTGCAGAGAGTGTGGAGGGGGAAGAGAGGGACATGGTGTTCCAACTCTGCATCCCTTGCCCAATACGAGTGAGTGAAAGATTAGTAACCCAAATGACACAGGTAGTAAAGACGCAGGCCATCTACACTCGTGAAGATTTGAAGAAGGTCCCATAAACTGTATGGATGAAATGGCCCCATGATGTGGGAGTGTTCAAAGGAGCTGGGGCAGTCTGCATAAAATTAAAAGAGGTTTGGGGCATTGCTGCCCTAAGTGAAACAATACTCACTCCCTCGCGAGGCAGGTGAGGGCATGTATGACACAATCCTCGCATTATCGCAGCAGGACAAAATACAGACCACAACCTCCCTATGCAGCCTGGCTATATACCCGATCAAGAAAGCAAAGGGAGGGGCTTGGAAAGTTATATGGGATCTATGCCACCTGAACAATGTGGTAGAGTCCAAAATCCCACTTGTGCCAATCCCAGCTACAATGCTGTGTAATATCCAAATGAATGCAAAACCTTTCACAGTGAATGATTTGAAAAAATGTGTTCTGCTGATTTTATGAGTAATTGCATGACCTGCCATAAGTTAGTTATACTCTCCATGACTGTTTTGTAAATGTTCAGCTTACAACTACTGACGCAGTTGCCTCTGGTGGTGGATGTTTTATAGGCAAATAGAGGAAGAGGTCATTTGGCTTTGGACGTCTCAAATATTTTCTATTGTCTATGAATAATGTTGCCCATGGTTAGGCTCAGGTTTGTAAAGGTGTTTACATAAACTATCCTATGGTCAGGTGTTTTTTGTTTTTTTTGTCTTCCAGAAGGGCATATTTGTTGTTATTATAGGCCCTTTTGGCTGCCTTTCTTGGGTATCCTCTCTGTCTGAATTTCACTGTTAGATTATTAACTTCTTCCTCGTATGAACTTGTTCTGCTACTATTTCTTTTGAGCCTCAGAAATTGCCCTTAGGGCAAATGTTCTTTCAAGTGCTTGATATTGTGGCTAAGGTAATGGAGAAGAGAATTTGTGTCTGTTTCTTTTTTAAATGGTTTGACAAGCAGTTTTCCCTGTTCGTGATAGATGGTGAGGTCAAGAAAATCATGTGAACAAATCAACAAAGTTTGTAAACGACAGAAACAATACAATCATTCTGATGTTGTTTTGACACCCAATAGAGCCTAGTTATCGCTCGATTTCCTACCAAAAAGGATAAACTGTCACAAGACTATTGCATTTATATTAGCTTCTTAATATTTATGCACTTTATTTCTCAATATGATGTTATTGCTGTGTTTTGTTTTTAATCACGATTTCATAAATATATTTTGATACATTTTGATAATTATTGTTCCAAGGGTTAAACTGTTGCAATATCTAACTACCTTCTCGATACATTGCCTAACCTTCCCCAGAACAAGGTAGAGACATCACTATTTAGTGAAGTTTTGGGTTTCCCCCTACTATTTGAATGTACGATGATATGAGGCATGTGGGACGGGATAGGGCTAATAACTCTTGTTATGTGTGCTCACTCACCCCACACGTCACTGGGGCACCAACGCTTTTCCTTCCCCAAGAAGTTGCATTTGAGGAAGGAGGTTGCTTAATGCACCTGTCACTTTGCAAAATGATGCACCTTTTTTTGGGGCAGTCAGTGTCCGTCCACTGGGTTGAAGAAAGGGACAAGGTGCACAATGGCATGTATATGCAGTTGGAGAGAATGGCAAAAAAGGAAGCAAACAAACAAATACCACAGAAATATATTACACAGGGGGTGAGAATGGGGGAACATCTTTTCACAACACCCATCAAAGTGCAATGCCAAAATACAACAGTGCAGGATATCCCATGGTGCCACACTAGACCATTAATGAGGATAAATGGATATGCATTTCATGATGTCCAATAGGATGGGGGAATTGTACAGTGTCGAGCACACGGGCTACTATGATTTGAAGAGGATGTAGTGGCAAAAATGAATGACAATTGTAGTTCAACATGGAATAAATATATGCATAAGTTAAAATGGATAGATGAGAGACATCAAATAGTTCACATAAAGTCTCCCACATGATTTCCCTTATGTTTACAGTACAGAAGGTTCTAATGCCGACTGCACCAAGGTGATGAGCATCCCCGCAATGAAGAGCGGGACAGCAGCAGTAATGGACCACTGCTAGGTATGTTTGTTTGTTTGTTTATTTATTTATTGTGCGCACCAGACCCTAGGGTAGCAGGGCGCAAGAGAACAAGGAGGTTTACAGCTTAGTTAACGTTTACAGGTTACAGATTAGTTAACGTTACAGGTTACAGGCATAGTGGACATTTCGAATCTGCAGGGTAGGGCAAGTGCAAGTGCAGATAAGGCGTAGCTAAACAGTCAAATCTATGGCGATCAAACAGTAAGAGCAGGTTAGTACAAACATTATAAGAAGACGTTACGTATAAAGTGACATACGCTATGTCGCATTCTCAATAAGCCATTTTATGGTGTTCTTTCTAAAGTTATTGAAGGTTTGGTCAGATCTGAGTGCAAGGGGTAGGGAATTCCATAACTGTGCTGCCTTAACTGGGAAGCTGGAACCTCCAATGGTGGCTAGTTTGAATCTGGGCACTAGGAGGCAGTTGGGGCTGGCTGTCCTTGTGAGTCTCGTTGGATTTTTCCTGTTGAAGCGTTCTGAGAGGTATCGGGGAGCTTTGTTGTTTAGGCATTTGTGGATAAGGGACGCAGATTTAAGGTTGATTTTTTCTTGGGTGGAAAGCCATTTGTGTTTTCGTCTTATTTCTGAAATGTGTGCACTTCTGGGGATACTTAGGGCCGCTCTAAGTGCGTTGTTTTGGAGCACTTGGATTCTGTGGATGATTTGTTTGGTAGTCCCTATGTAGAGGGCGTTGCAATAATCTAGTTTCGATAAAATGAGGGCTCTAGCTAGAATAAGACAGCTGTCCTCTGAAAGGAATGGTTTCCCAGCTCGTATTAACTTGCATGTATAGGCAGTGGATGATGACAGTGAGTTCACCTGTTTGGTGAAAGATAGTGTCGCATCAAGGTAAAAACCTAGGGTTTTTACTTCTCTGGCGACCTTGATAGTGTTGCCATCGATGATGAAGGCGGAGTAGTTTTGGTTAAGTTTGGAGATACGGGCTGCCGTGCCCAGGATGATGAGCTCTGTTTTGTCATCGTTCAAGCATAGGCCATGGTTGGCCATCCATGCCTGAACGATGCTGTAGACTCTATTCACCAGAGCCAGATCTTCGACGTAATCCCCAGTAAGTGGTAAGAGAATCTGAGTATCATCTGCATAGTTAGTGTAGGTGATACCCAGATTATCAAGATCGTCAAAGAGTGGCTTGGTGAAGATGTTATAGAGTGTCGGCGAGACGCAGGATCCCTGGGGCACTCCGCAAGTGATTGGGATAGGGTCTGCTGCCGCTGCGGGGGAGAACACCCTCATGGTCCTGTCACTAAGAAATGATTGAATCCAGACTATAGCCTCCTCTGAGAAGTGGGCAGCCGAGTCCAAGTGATTACATAGGACTTTATGGTCCACCAGATCAAAGGCGGCTGAGAGGTCTAGAAGGAGGAGGAGAGCTAGTTTTCCCTCGTCTCTGAGTGAATCTATTTGGGCTTTTAGGTCGATAAGGGCAGTCTCTGTGCCGTGTTGCGGACGGAAACCGGATTGGCGGGTGCCGAGGAGATGGTTCATCTCAAGGAAGTTCTGGATTTGGGTGTATGCTACCTTGTCTAATATTTTTAGTAGGAAGGGAACCGTGGTGATGGGCCTGTAGTTAGTAGGAATGTTGGGGTCCAATGTTTGCTTTTTTAGGAGGGGGAGTACCCAAGATTCCTTTAGATTGCGGGGGATGGTGCCCGTAGTAAAGGAGGCATTGATAAGTTTTGTGATAAAGGGGGCTAAATCCCTAGCCGCATCCTTGATCAGTTGTGCGGGGCATTGGTCGCCTTTGCAATTAGAAGGTTTGAGGGTCAAAATGGTCTTCTCTACCTCAATTACTGAGACCTTGGAGAAACGGAATTGGGTGGATTCTGGGTTGTTGGATGAGGGAATTTTGACTATCAGAGGTTGAGTTGGCAGAGAGGCTTTCTTTAGGGCAATTTTTGTTTGGAGGTTGGATACTTTGTTGGTTAGTGCCAGTTGTATGTCTGTGCACCAAGTTTTGTCTTTGATGGAGTCATCCTGTACTGTGATACCCAGGCATACGTCCAGCTCCCTCCTGACTGGGTGGGGCTTTGCTCCCTCGTCACACTGCACAGCTCTGGCTTGGTAGTGCCTTTTGCAGAATTGATGCCCTTCAGTGACCACCCTGCAGTGCTCAAAAGTCAAATGGCAGGGGAAGAGAATATGCAAGGGCCTTGAGCACAAACACTGAAGAGAAACAGGCGCAGCAGCAACTATTGGTCCAGCAAATCATCAAAACGTTTGGCTGCAGTTGCACCACATGTTCGCTTGTTTTCTAAGGCTTCCACCTTTTTCACATCTCTACTGCTTCCTGCGGTCCAAGCAGCTTCTAACGCCAAGTGGTTACAGGTGACCCCCTATTAGTTGTTATAACTGGCAAATTCGACCAATAAAGGATTAAATGCGGTAAGGGAGGAGTATCAGGCAGCCAGAGTAGTGGCACTCCAGATTTGCTATGTGTTCAACATGCTTACTGGAATGGAGGGTGGTGCCTGCCACAAAATATGTAGTAGCAGCTGTGTCCTAATGCCGGCTAATGATGCAGCTAATAGAACCTTGACAGAAGCAATAGAAGAAATTGTCACACTCCATGAGACTATGACATGAGGAAGAAAAAAATGTTTTATCAGGCAGCTGGGTTGACTCGCCTTTTGCTTGGGTTCCTTAGTGGTTGGCCAAGATTTTAAAAGAAACTGTCCCATTTCTTGTTCTGGTGTTCATCACCTTCTGTGCGGTCAGCTGATATTACAACACTGTAAACGCACAAAGGATAGGAGGTGATACATAATGGGCCTCATTACGAGGAGAGTGGTAAGGGGTTAACAGTGCCTGTAAAGGTGCTGGAGCCGATAACCCCTTACCGCCCCATTTCAAGGTCCGCTCGCAGGACCCGCTCAGGACGCCTGGTTTTACCAGATGTCCTTAGCGGGTCCTGTAAGCAGCCCAGCATGCTAACAACGGGCCCATCATTAACATGCCCGTTGTTAGCATGCTGCCCATTCCCATTGAGCCCTATGGGGGCTCAAATGGGAATGGGGATGGACCGCGTCTGGGTTCCCTGAATGGGGAAATACTGGGCCCTCCAAGGTCGGAATGGCCCGGTATTTCCCCATTCAGGGAACCCAGACCCGGTCCATCCCCATTCCCTTATTGAGGGCATGGCTACCTCCAAATGAGGCCTAATGTCACTGAATGTTGGTGGGGAAGGGGATAATTCACAACATATTAAACACTTGGGCTTAATACAGTTTGAAGTAAATGAGCAAGATGCACAAGGGGCAGATATGATGCCAACTGCAAACATGGATGAGTATGACGCCTTTTGGGTGGAGTGCTCAGCTGATGGTCTGGAGTGTGTGGTAATAGAATCTTCTCAGGTGGAGTATGAGGAAGTAGAGCAGAGCATGGATAGGGTTACTAGGGTATGGATCCCCATGACAGAAAGTAAAAACATGAAAAGCAAGAAAGTGTTGATCGAAAGATCGATCAAAGGGGCAAATTCAGCACTGCCAGGGCGGGTGCTCCTACTAATTATATGATGATGGGGGGACATAGTGAGGAAGAGGAGGGGACCCTCTTGGGAGTGAGAACATTTTTGACAGCTGCAATGTGTAACTTAGGCGCCATATGCACAGGTGCAGCCAGAGAAGTCTGTGGGTAAGAGTGGCATTTGGGCCACCAAGTGGTGAATGGCAAAGAGGGGCACACAGAGGGACACACAGTGGCCAGAGAAAAGGGGCAGGCTTAGTACAGTAGAACTGGTAGTGTAGCACAATGTAAAACAGTATAACAGCCATCATGGAGTATAGGCCACAGGTAAGCAAACAATGTGTTCACAAACACAGGCCTCAGGTCCTGGGCAAACATGAATGTCTTGAGTGCTCAGTGTGAGAAACCTGAGGGTTTTCTCACTTCCACTCCATTGTGTTTTTCTACACAGTTGGCCAGGGAAAGTCCATCGCTCTTGGTTCCCAACTCAGGAGGATGGACAAGCATGCAAGGATCAACTGTGTGGAGGATCCTTTGGGATTGGGAATGGGGTGTCTTTGGGTGAGACGTGGTATTCCCCACTTCCCTCCCAAAGAGGAAACGTTATTCCAGGGGCAGTGTTTGTTAATCAGAGTTATTGGTGTCGGGACTTCCTATCCCCTGCGCACTTCCTATTGACTTGTTACAGAATCTGCCTGCAGCCTAGATCTGGGTTCGTCTGGGGACCAACTCCAAGGTTCCCGATTGATTGAAAGATCGGTGGGGGTGACAATTCTGTGGATCAGCATAGGCGCTGGTTGGATATAATAGTCCATGAGGTTGCAATTCTGCTAGTGGTTTTTATTCATGGTCCAGACAAGGGATAGTCGGTGCATGTGATTTTTTATTATTTTTTGGTATCATCAAAGATAGAGAAAACATTTTTGTGGCAATGATTACCAAGTATTCAACATGGTTAAGTGCAAACAGCCGACGCGCGTTTCAACCTAAGTCTTTTTCAAGGCCAATTGAGTTAAGGGGTAGGCTCGGGGTGAGCTGTAGTCTGGTTCTCCCAGGTAAGGGCGCACGAGGGGCACTGTCTCGCTTTGTGACTACCCCTTGGCAGATGGGTCTGGGAAGAGGTTTGTAGGGTCAGGGGATGAGCCGGGAGGGGACCAATCACACATAGTGTTGGTGTTCCTAGGGTGCAACAGTGTGTTGTGTCCTTGTTTATGTCCACGGGCACTTCATTCATCTGATGTCATCTGAATGTCTCCCTTCTGCCAAGCTCAGGTTGTCTTGTGTTCTTAAAGAGAGGTGGCCAATGGAAGATGAATAAAGCTTCAGTGGTCAGCACAATCGCATAATGCTTTGGCACATAATTGTGGGGCATTGTCGGAAGATGTGTGATGTCATGATGGGTGGTGTGGGACACTGGGGACCAGGATGGCACTGAACAATTTTAAATACTCAATGTGTGTCTGGATGTAGGGGACTGATGATGTCACACCTATCATCTTTCCTAAAGTGAATTAACAAATGTTTCAAATTATTTCTTTTTTGGATGAAAGTTTAGCCCACAGTGGGCAGCGTTGACAGTTCTATTAACTCAGTTCTGTTCCAGGGTGCTGTTTGAGCCGTGCTATCCAAGCTATGCCGGGGCCTATAACAAACTGTGTTAATTCATGCTTTGTGTATGCTCCTTTTTGTATTACTTTGGTGTTTCAGTCATTACTTGCCTTGGAGGACCCTGATACAGGACAAAAGACAATGGGGGTCATTACAACCCTGGTGGTAGGGGGTTAACGAGGCCAGTAGAGCTGCCGGGCCCATTAACCCCTTAGCGCCGCATTACGAGGATTGCTCGCGGGACCCGTTAAGGACGCCTGGTTCTACCAGGTGTCCTTAGCGGGTCCCGCAAGCAGTCCAGCATGCTGACAACGGGCTCGTCATTAACAGGTCCGTTGTTCGCATGCTCCCCATTTCCATTGAGCCCTATGGGGGCTCGAATGGGAATGGGTATGGGTTCCTGGAATGGGGAAATACTGGGCCCTCCAAGGTCGGAATGGCCCGGTATTTCCCCATTCCAGGAACCCGGACCCGCTATTTGCGGCATGGCTTCCTCCAAGGTCGTAATGACCTCCAATGAAATACAGCACTTTTCCCACAATGTCACCACAACGGAGACACAACATATCAGTTGAATCACTTGGTGACCATATTACATGGAAGAGGAACAGTGGTTGAATTATTAATCAAATTTAACCAACAACACTTTCATATACAAATCTGATAATCAGACAGCATATGTCTTTTCTCACTCTTGGCTACTGTCTCTCTGACCATCCAAGCCCAAAGAGATTACTTCAACCTATCTTTTGATGGAAGGGGGATAGTTCCAGGTTAATCTCATGTCTTCTCATCTCCAGCACAGTGGACATTTTCCTAATCGGCCCCATACAGGGGTCATCACAAGCTCCAGGTCAAGACATGACATCAATAAGGGCCCTAATGCAGTTGGCTAAGGTTGACAATCTTTAAATCTTCAACCAATATTCTATTCATATTAAAGACGATTTAATTTCAAACCCAAGATATCAAGTTCAGGTTTTCAGAACATAATCAGAGAGATATTAAAAGCCCATTCTTAGCTTTAGACAACAAGGAGAAATGTTCATTGCCCTACAATTCAGTCCCATAGAATGAGTTAGTATTATCCAAAACCTAGGATATGATTTCATGTGTATTTTGAATGTATAGTGGACAAACAGTGTACCTACAATTGCTGTAAGGACGACTGACTTGAAGAAATTAATATGAATCTGCATAACAAATGCCACATAGACACAAGTGTGGCACAGCAACTCCAGCGACCACACCATGCAAATTGAAATGATATGAATTAAGACAGCAGACTTGTGTGTCCACTCCCTGGTACACATTACAGAGCTACAGAAAGTGTGGTTTACTTTAGAAACATTATTCTAGTTCTGGTGAGATGTATTCATGGTTTAAATCACAAATATTATATTACCATAAGTTGACCACATCACTCAGTGTGAATTGACAAACTGCTTTTCCAGTTGCAGGTTCATTTCGCACATAAAGTATTTCAGGTGCAAAACATTTGGTTGCCAACTATTTCTTTTTTCCTCAGGATAATGTATGAACAATTATATTTTATGTTGAAGGTATGTAAGCAGGAGTCGCCAGCGGTCGCAACACAACCCCTCTGTTCTCCCTTGCTTTCTCTGCAATCTCACTTGCTACCCCAGGGGGAAAAAAAGCATTTTATTTAAAAACTGAAGCTCTTGGAGTATCTGGTGCCCCCGCAGCCACTAAGGTCCAGTGGCCCCGCCAAGCCAGGTCTTTGGGTGCCCTGTGCAGTCTTTACCCATTATGGTGAAGGCTGGGCTGGGGTTTGCCACTCGAGAAGGAATTGCTCAATAGGGGTTGGAGCTGACCGTGACACTTGGCAGCGGTCACATGCTACGTTCAGCTCCAACCCCTTCTCCTGCGGCTTCCTCGCAGCTCATATACAGGAACCAGGAAGCTCTTCCTGTTTCCTGTTTGTGAGCAGCATGTAGGAGCCGAGGGTAGCCTGGAGTGATGGTCCAAAGCCAGAAAAACAGCTTAGAAGGCTTTTTTTAAATAAAATTAAATGTGATGTGCATTTTGCATGTTTGAAGTGCATGTCAGATGTAAGTATATTCTATGGGTCAGTGAGTGGTGGGTCAATGAGATGAAATTTGATGTGATAGTGTGTGTTTTTGAATGTTCTGGGTGGGTGTTTGCCTGTGTAGAGAATGCTGTGAGAGTGGATGTAAGAGAAGGTGAATGTGCGAGTCACTGGTGGGTTAATGAGTATGAATATTATAGTGTGTTTCAATGTGTTGGATGGGAATGTGTCTGAGTGGAGAATGCAGTGTGAGTGGACATGAGGAAAGGTGTTGGGTCAGTGAGTGGTGGCTGAATGAGTAGGAATGTGAGCGTGTGTGTGTGTGTACATGTTCTGGGTTGCTGGATGCTAGTTTTAGTGTACCCGCCAAACCCATTTTCTTTAGTTTGGGCCCCCTTCGCTATGCTTTTTTTGGTAATTATTTACACAACCCAATAAAACTACCCACCAACCACCACTGGTGGCTGGTATATTTTGGGACTAGGCACTGCCCCCTTCTTTCTTCGCTAGGTGAAACATTTAAGCTTTGATTAGAACACATGTTTACTTCTTTCACTTGAAGTAGTGCATGCCCCTTCAGCGCCATAATCATTATAGGCATTGCGCACACATGGTGGTCCGGGTCATCCCGTGCTGTGGCGTGCCCTATGCTTTATTAAGGAGCTTAGGGTGGGGCCTCGTCATGGCTCAAAGGTTGGCCCCCACATTTTGTGCTATGCCACCTATTGGCCTCTGCTCACCTTGAACGCATTCAAGTGTGATGTGAATGGTTGAGAGGGACCGCACACTCAACCATAAACCTGCTCTTGTGCAACACTATTTAAGAAAATGAGCGTTCGACACAGAGTCTCAGAAGTGAGAGAGTCTTGGAGTGACCCACCCCTACCCACTCAAACTCCTTCTTGGAACAGAATTTGTGGAAGCTTCATTCACAGGCCCGTTCTGTGGGGAGTAATTGAATAACCCTCCTCCACATAGAGCTCTGGAAATCAGAGATGCATTGTGCCCCACTCTTGAGGCAAGTGCAACCCCCCACACCTCACCCCGTTAAAAAATATTATAGAAGAGTCAACTACGAAAGCCTAGGACATTAAGGTGTTCCGCTCTGGGTTTTGTGGGACAACATGTGGTTGCTTGTCACATAAATTAAATATAAATGGGCATGGAGACAGATGGCCTTAGCTTAAACCTGCACAATAGGTTTCTTCTACCATAGTGGTAGCTTACTCATAGATAGATTTATAACCAGGGAATTTTGTTGATACTAAATCCTGGTCAATTATGTGATTGTCACACTCTGCTCGTGAGCATTTTGCTCCTGGGTAAACCGACAGTGCATGCCTCCTCAGGTTCCCCAGGTCAGTGATTTTTTGGCTTGTTTAACCAGTGCCACAGATAATGAGTACTTCTGTGTTCATTGATCTGTAGAGGTTTCATACACTAACTGTAGCCTGTATTAGAAATTTCAGTTACAGGGCATGGCTTAGTGCCAATACAAGATGGTGGCATGGTTTCATCGCTTCGCTCATGTGGATTACATGGGGCTCATAGCATCATTTTAAGAGTTTACTTTCTGCAGCTTCGGCACGGAGAATGAACAGTAATGGAACATAATCTGTCTGGTACCTTATTGAAGCAGGTTGTGGCATCAGGGGGCTGATTTCACTGAGGATGACGGAGGCGGGGGCTTGTTACCTCTGAAGCAGCATTCTCTTCAGGAGATGTGTGTGCATGTTGGAGTGAGTGCACAAATAAAGGTTGGAAAACAAACAGAGCATAATTACCATTTTCGTATGACAAAAAGTGATTTATTTTACTGCGCTCACCGTGTACAGAGCTGAAATTTGCCCCCAAGTGGCACTTTAGGTGTACAGTAAAATATCCATTAAGCAAGAATATGTTTCTCTTATAAAGACAAAGCCTTTACATACTTATGTTTTATGACCACACTAACACCTACACTGACTCATATATATCTATTCTACTCAAATTTTGAACCTGCTCCATTTATTGAAGTACTATCTTACTATTATGGCATCTTCAAAAAAAGGTCAATATGAAGAGGCCGCTTCTAAAACATCTAATACATTCAAAAGCCCAAAAAGTGATTCTCTGCCATCCAAAGAAGAGCCTTCAGAACCATCTGTGCAAGCTATTTTAATGGAACTTAGGCCACTAAAAGCCTTTATGGAAGCCACTAATATCAAACTGCAACAATTAGATGACAAATGGTCCTTGTTTGAATCCAGAATGTTGGAAGTATAATGAACAGTTGGTGACACAGAAGATGTTATTGGTAGAGCTCAGGTACTGGAGACAACAGTTAAGTCCTTACAGAAACCTTTGAAAACAGGAATAGAAGGAATAATCTTCTCATTGTTC
Source organism: Ambystoma mexicanum (assembly GCF_040938575.1). NCBI lineage: Eukaryota > Metazoa > Chordata > Amphibia > Caudata > Ambystomatidae > Ambystoma > Ambystoma mexicanum. The sequence continues at coordinate 515,937,507 of NC_090934.1, forward strand.
ACTCCCTGAAGTTGTGGAGAAGGATAACCCTATCCTGTTTCTAAACAGCATGCTCCCTAAACTGCTGGACTTCCCAGCATCTCTAGACCTCAACATCCAAACAGCGCATTGTGTGGGTCCTGTTAACTCATTACACAATGTTGGTGGCTCCTCCAAAACTTAAATGTTTGCCTTGTTGGATTACACTCATATTTTCGCAATTCTAAAAAGAGTCAAGCAAGCTAAACAACTACTATGGGATGGCCGAAGGATTTACATCTCCCAAGATTTCTTTAATGATACCTCTGCAAGAAGAAAGGAGCTTCTTGCCCTGAGACCCACTCTTAGGCAATTGAATGCCAGATTTGGTATTATTCATCTAGGGATTATGAAAGTTACCCTCAAAGGTCACATGGCTAGGTTTGAAAATCTCAGAGACATAAGATATTTCATTCAAATTCATAAGATGGATGACATGGACACATCTCTGCTGACCCCATAAGAGTCTTGGCAAGGTTTTCTGGTGTCCTCTCCCCTAGCTCTCCCCCTCTGCAGTTCTAGTAGTCAACATGAATTGATGTGGCTGTTTCCGGTTAGCCACGTTGGTACGTTTAGATGATTGTTGCCATCTACCATGGCTTAATTTTGTGTTTACTTTCTATTGTCTCCACTTTTCCCTTATGTTTGCTCTTTTGTTATTTGTTCTCCCTTCAGGATAATCTAACTGTGAATCATAAATGGTGTTTTCATTGCTACTTGACAACACATTTTAAAATGTTACTCCCTTGATGCTTCTCTTTAATTTAATTATTAATCATTATGTTTTAAAAAAAATCTTTACTGTGTTATAGTCCAATGTCGCTAATTATATCCTCCTGGACTGTTAAAGGTGGACAATAACCCTATAAAAATACAAAAAGTACTTTGCTTTTCAAATAGAACAAAACCATCAATTGCTTGTATTCAAGAGACTCACCTGTCAGAAACTGAAGCAACCAAACTCAAGAGGTTATGGGTAGGGCAGGTATTCACTAGTGCAGCACACATGTAGAAAAATTGTGATATCACCCTAATCAACAAAGCTCTTAATTGCAGTGTAATTAAATCTGACTCAGATGATTCTTGGCAATTGGCTCTTTTTCAAGATTCTTTTTGATTCAGTGGAATATACAATTCTGAATGTATATGGTCCTACCTAATCTGGCCCTGCTTTCTGGTTGCATGTTAAAGATTATTTTTTCCCAGCCAATATTCAGAATTTACAGGGTAATTCATAGAATTCAGCGCACAAGTGGCGCACGCGGCAGGCGCACAGTGTGCGCGTGCGACTTTCAGCGCCAGCCGCATGCGCTAAAATCCATTTCAGCGCACAGCGTATTCATGGATTTTAGCTTCCAAAACCAGCCGTGGCGCAGAGTGGCGCAGTGACCCTGCAGCAGCGCCAGTTTAGCCCCCAACCCCTCCCCGTGCGCCATGCACAGCGTACAAATCCCATAGATGGCGCACAGGCCCCCAACCACGAAAACGCCTGAAAAACTCCCTGTGCACCCCTCCAAATACACGTACCCCGCTGCAGGGGGAGTCTCACATGCGATTGGAGCGGGGCACGTGTATAACTGGGGTTCGCAGAAGTTTCACAAGTAATTAGAGTGGGGTACGTGTATTTCGTGGGTGCGCTGAAAGTTTCTCACGCGATTGGAGCGGGGAACGTGTATAACTGGGATTCGCGGGAAGTTTCACACGCGATTAGAGCGGAGTACGTGTATTTCGGGGTGCGTGGGATGTTTCACATGCGATAGGCCCTGTGCAAGTGGGGCACGTGCATTACTGGGGTGCGCAGGAATTTTCACACGCGATAGGCCCTGTGCCAGTGGGGTACATGTATTTCGGGGGTTTGCGGGAAGTTTCACATGCGATTGGAGGAGGGTACGTGTATAACTGGGGTTCGCGGGAAGTTTCACACGCGATTGGAGCGGGGTACGTGTATAACTGGGGTTCGCGGGAAGTTTCACACGCGATTGGAGCGGGGTACGTGTATAACGGGTGTGCGGGAAGTTTCACACGCGATTGGAGCAGGGTACATGTATTACTGGGGTTCGCAGGAAGTTTCACACGCAATAGGCCGTGTGCGAGTGGGGTACGTGTATTACTGGGGTGCGCGGGAACTTTCACACGCGATTGGAGCATTGCACGTTTATTTCGGGGGTGCGCAGGAACTTTCACATGTGATAGGCCCTGTGCGAGTGGGGTACGTGTATTACTGGGGTGCGTTGAAAGTTTCACATGCGATTGGCCCAGTGCGAGCGGGGTATGTGTATTTCGGGGGTGCGTGGGAAGTTTCACAAGCGATTACGCTGTCAGAGCAGGGTACGTGTATCCAGTGGGGTGCGTGTGGAGTCCCACACGTGAATTAGTGCTGTAGGTCCTCCCAGGTGTCCCCACTACCCCTCCATGGCCTCTGCAGGCAGCCCAAACCACATGGGACTACCCTGCACCTCTGGTCATGTGCCGCAGCCAGTCCATCCAAATGGGCATGCCCCCCAGCCAGGCCACATGTCACCTTGCACTAGTGATCACCAACTCATGTCATCCAGCACCCCCACCCCGCAGCAGTCAGGGGCACCTGCCAGCAGGCCCCCACTCATGTCCCCCAGCACCCTCACCAGCAGTCAGGGGCACCTGTCAGCAGGCCCCCACTCATGTCCCCCAGCACCCCCACCCCCAGCAGTCAGGGGCACCTGGCAGCTGGCCCCCACTAAATGTCCCCCAGCACCCCCACCCCCCGGCAGTCAGGGGCACCTGCCAGCAGGCCCCCACTCATGTCCCCTAGCACCCCCACACCCCATCAGTCAGGGGCACCTGCCAGCAGGCCCCGACTCATGTCCCACTCATGTCCCCCAGCATCCCCACACCCCAGCAGTCAGGGTCACCTGCCAGCAGGCCCCCACTCATGTCCCACTCATGTCCCCCAGCACCCCCACCCCCCAGCAGTCAGGGGCACCTGCCAGCAGGCCCCCACTCATGTCCCACTCATGTCCCCCAGCACCCCCACCTCCCAGCAGTCAGGGGCACCTGTCAGCAGGCCCCCACTCATGTCCCACTCATGTCCCCCAGCATCCCCACCCCCCAGCAGTCAGGGCACCTGCCAGCAGGCCCCCACTCATGTCCCCCAGCACCCCCACCCCCCAGCAGTCAGGGGCACCTGCCAGCAGGCCCCCACACATGCCCCCCAGAACCCCCATCCCCCAGCAGTCAGGGGCACCTGCCAGCAGGCCCCCACTCATGTCCCACTCATGACCCCCAGCACCCCCACCCCCCAGCAGTCCCTCACTCATGTCCCCCAGCACCCCCACCCCCCAGCAGTCAGGGGCACCTGCCAGCATGCCCCCACTAGTGTCTCCCAGCACCCCCACCCCCCAGCAGTCAGGGGCACCTGCCAGCAGGCCCCCACTCGTGTCCCCCAGCACCCCCACCCCCCAGCAGTCAGGGGCACCTGCCAGCATGCCCCCACTCATTTCCCCCAGCACCCCCACTCCCCAGCAGTCAGGGGCACCTGCCAGCATGCCCCCACTCGTGTCCCCCAGCACCCCCACCCCCCAGCAGTCAGGGGCACCTGCCAGCAGGCCCCCACTCATGTCCCCCAGCACCCCCACCCCCCAGCAGTCAGGGGCACCTGCCAGCAGGCCCCCACTCAGGTCCCCCAGCACCCAGAACCCCCCCAGCAGTCAGGGGCACCTGCCAGCAGGCCCCCACTCATATCTCCCAGCAGCCCATCCCTCAGCAGTCAGGGGCACCTGCCAGCAGGCCCCCACTCATGTCCCCCAGCACCCCCACCCCCCATCAGTCAGGGGCACCTGCCAGCAGGCCCCCACTCATGTCCCACTCATGTCCCCCAGCACCCCCACCCCCCAGCAGTCAGGGGCACCTGCCAGCAGGCCCCCACTCATGTCCCACTCATGTCCCCCAGCACCCCCACCCCCCAGCAGTCAGGGGCACCTGCCAGCAGGCCCCCACTCATGTCCCCCAGCATCCCCAACCCCCAGCAGTCAGGGGCACCTGCCAGCAGGCCCCCACTCTTGTCCCCCAGCACCCCCACCCCCAGCAGTCAGGGGCACCTGCCAGCAGGCCCCCACACATGTCCCCCAGCACCCCCATCCCCCAGCAGTCAGGGGCACCTGCCAGCAGGCCCCCACTCATGTCCCACTCATGACCCCCAGCACCCCCACCCCCCAGCAGTCAGGGGCACCTGCCAGCAGGCCCCCACTCATGTCCCCTGCACCGCCACCCCCCAGCAGTCAGGGGCACCTGCCAGCATGCCCCCACTCATGTCTCCCAGCACCCCCACCCCCCAGCAGTCAGGGGCACCTACCAGCAGGCCCCCACTCATGTCCCCCAGCACCCCCACACCCCAGGAGTCAGGGGCACCTGCCAGCAGGCCCCCACTCATGTCCCCCAGCACCCCCACCCACCAGCAGTCAGGGGCACCTGCCAGCAGGCCCCCACTCATGTCCCCCAGCACCAGAACCCCCCAGCAGTCAGGGGCACCTGCCAGCAGGCCCCCACTCATATCCCCCAGCAGCCCACCCCCCAGCAGTCAGGGGCACCTGCCAGCAGGCCCCCACTCATGTCCCCCAGCACCCCCACCCCCCATCAGTCAGGGGCACCTGCCAGCAGGCCCCCACTCATGTCCGACTCATGTCCCCCAGCACCCCCACCCCCTGCTGTCAGGGGCACCTGCCAGCAGGCCCCCACTCATGTCCCACTCATGTCCCCCAGCACCCCAACCCCCCATCAGTCAGGGGCACCTGCCAGCAGGCCCCCACTCATGTCCCACTCATGTCCCCCAGCACCCCCACCCCCCAGCAGTCAGGGGCACCTGCCGGCAGGCCCCCACTCATGTCCCCCAGGACCCCAACCCCCATCAGTCAGGGGCACCTGCCAGCAGGCCCCCACTCATGTCCCCCATCACCCCCACCCCCCAGCAGTCAGGGGCACCTGCCAGCAGGCCCCCACTCATGTCCCACTCATGTCCCCCAACACCCCCACCCCCCATCAGTCGGGGGCACCTGCCAGCAGACCCCCACTCATGTCCCCCCCTACATGAAATACAGATGGACAATCATGTCCCACTTCTACACCAAAATACCACAGCACGCCACCCCATTCTTGAGATGCAATGATTTCCCAATCCACCCCACACTGACATGCCTATCTCAAGACACAAAACAATAGTCAACTATGTACATCAACACATGTCCGTCACACACACACACTGGTTGGCATTGATTGTGTAAACCCACATTTTCACATACATCAACCCAATAAGCGAATCCCACACATGGAACTAAAATATGAAAATGTATTATGTACAAAAAAAATCAATGACATGAAAGCATAAAAAAACAGCAAACATGAAATTAAAAGCATGTGCAAAAGATGAGTAAATGAAAAGTATAACCAATCCAAACAAATCTGAAAGAAAAATAGTCCAAACTCTCCCTCCAACAACGCAAATCCAAAGGAAACATGAAAAGAAAAATCCATTGATCCATGGTGAAATCAAATGAAAAAGCTCAAAATAATCCATTGTCCAACTATGTACAATCCATTGTCAAGGGTCCATGAGCCCAACAAAAGAAATGAAACCTACCTAATAAACTACCTAATAAAAAAACTATATACAAATGTGTATGGCATAGTCCATTCACCACAAATCAAAGGAAAAGGAAACCTAACTCTAAAAACTATTTACAATGGCAGCGGGCTAGTCCGACGGCTCACTTTTTGATGTCCCGTGCCAGGGCATCATCGAACTCCCGCTCAATGTCCTGGAGGCGGTCCTCTTCCATGGCCCAGAGGGTTTGCAGGGACGACGACATGTTCACCTCCAACTCCCTGCGAATTGCCTCGAGGCACTCGGCCTGCCTCAGTGCCCTCCGCATGGAGTTCTCCCACTGATCATTGTGACCCATGCCTCTTCCGCCCGATGCCGCTCTGCATCTATGGCATGGCCCAATCGCTGCCACACAGAAGACACTTGAAATCCTGGGTCCTCCTGCTCTCTGGCCGATGCCTGCCCCTCCGGTTGAAGGCCCTGAGCCATCATTGCTCCCACCATGTTGCTGCTGCTGCTGTGCCTGTGCCTGCACCCTGGCTCTTGCTGCCTGCACGTCCTCCTCCGGCTGGGGTGCAGTTGTTATGGTTGCCACCCCTGTTGGACGTCCGACTCCCGACTGTGGCAGGATGTGTCCTCCACCAGCTGGCCGCTGGGTCAGAGGCAGCTTCACAGGGTACCCAGCTGATACATGGGTGGGAAGATGGCATGGAGGACGACTGGAGCGTAGGGGGTTCAGGTGAGGAGGGGGTCAGAAGAAGGTCCAGCACACGGAGGAATCCAGCACCGGTGACCCGTCCCAGCAGGTCAACGTGGTCAAAGAGGCATCCGAGATGACTGCAGTCTCTTCACGAAAAGACCGCAGGTCACCTCACAAGCCCCGTTGACGCAACGCTATCCCAGCCAGGACAGGCTCAACTCGGTCCCGGATAGCCACGTCCGCAGGGAGAGGAAGGCCAGTTGTTGTGTGCTCATCCCCTCCCTGTAAGCGGGTCTGGACGTAGGCATCCCTGCTGGTGCCAGATGATGCAGTGACAGGATCAGGGACAGGATTGCACACAGGCACCTCTGCGGCGGCCTGTGCTGCCTCCTGTCCCTGCCCCTGCACTGCGCCACTAGCACCAGTGGAATCCCTACCTCCAGACCCCTGTGTGTCCCTTCCGCTGCCTCCTCCTCCACCAAACCCCGCACCAACCTGGATGACTCCGTGCCATCTTCCTCCGTTGGACCCTGTGGGGTCTCAGCTGCCCCTTCTGCTGCCGAGGAGTCCACCTCCGACCTGCACCTATTGGACCTACCCTCAGCAGCTGTGGCCTGGGATGCGGCACCAGACTCCTCACTCCCCAACGAGATGACAATCTGGGAGGGGAGCTGGGCCTTGCATCTCCAGCTGGTGGTGCGATCCCTGCCGCTGTGCTCCACAGCACCCTCTCCGCCCTCTTCATCAGTTGACGCTGCAGACAGGGAGAGATAAAACACAGACATCAGGGCTCTGTCCAATTGACTGATACACACATGACAGTTGCACATGAGTGGCAGTGTCAAACTTCAGACAGGGCATCACACTCCACGACACACATGTCATTTCAACTCACACACATGAGCATTTCCACAGCAATATTGCACCAGGCAGCACCATCGATACACATACAACAGCATGAACAGCCGAAGGTGAGCCTGACATCACATGAAACACAGGGAGTGCACTAGACATGGACACACGCCACCACATTTACATGCATGTCTACATCTCCCCCAACTGTCGCAGTGATGAGATTGCCATACATGTCACATCTGGCATTCAGCCTTCTAAATATCAGTGTCACATGCATCCATGTTGCATCACAGTTGTCAAAAACACACACATGCACATGTACACAGTGCAGATACATGCAGCAGGAACCACCATCCATGTGTGACACCACAACCATGCCAACGTACATACACAGAAAATCAAACATGTGTGCCACCACACCTACATTTGCACAGCATGCTTACCAACACATACACCATCGATGTGTCTCACACCTAAGAGGACTCTCATGTGGCAGCCTCACATCCCTGTTCATATACATCCCTACATGGCTCTATGAAAACACATGTGCTACCTGCACACTATTGGCACACCACCACATGCACAGCGTCCAATCAGTATGCATGTACACTTACCGCTGGACTCCAGACGGGTCTGCCTCTCAAGGACCTGGACGTGGAGTGCTGGGCATATGTGTTCCAGGACCCTCATTTGGTGGTCGGACAGGTGGCCCCGGTGCCCCTTGGCATCCGCTGCCTTCAAGAGGTGCCGGGCCTTGTTGAGGGTCCTGGACCTGGAGTCCTCCCAGCTCTTCTTGACATGTTGTAAGTCGCGGACTGCCACCCCCTCCACGTTAATGGCAGTCATGATGTCCATCCAGATCCTGGTCCGTCCTTCATTGTCGGCGCGCACACTTCCAAAGAGGGCATCATACTGCCCCAGGACTTGCTCCACCAGGACACCAACTTCCCTGGCACTGAAGCTGGTGGCCCTCTGCCTATCTGGCTGGGGTTTGCCAGTGGTGCCAGATGGTGTTGTGCCCGAAATGGTAACCCCAGAGGCAGGAGTGGGTGGGCAACTGGGTCCTGGGGCTGGGCTGTGGAGCGATGGTATCCCAGTCGGGAGTCTTTGGTTCCAGCAGGGGTGGTCACAGCAACTGCACCCCTGGCTGTCGTGCAGGCAACAAATAGCACGGCACGTGGGCAGCAGGCAGTCTGGCAGCAGCAGATGGCAGGTGGGAGCGTGCTCATGGCTCTGGGGGCCAGTAATTCGGCCTTCTGGGCAGGAGCGTGGTCTTACGTGTGTTGTTGCGTGGCCAGCTTGATACAGAGTGATTTGGTATGTGAAAATCTTGCACGTCAGCGTGTAATTCGAGGAAAGGCCCTTCGCGCGTAAGCGCGTCAGCACACGTATGCGGTTTCATTGGACCAAAGGCCCTTAGCGCATAAGCGCTTCTGTGACGTGACTCGCATGGGCGTTTCCCTCATGACGTGGGCATAGTGGTTCAGCATGCATGTTCATCGTACACGTCCAAAAACTGCACGTCCGAGTGTCAGCTCGTGTAATTGGAGGAAAGGGCCTTAGCGCGTACACGCGTAAGTGACGCTGTACATGTGGGCCGTTTTAAAAGGTATGTGTAGGACCCCATTCCCTTGTACTTGCTTTTCGTGGAGAGCAAGTGGGTGAATTCTGTACTTCTTGGCGGTTCACACGCGATTACTTCACAGTGTTTCACGTTCATACTCCCTGTTACCTCTGACAGCGTTCTTTATTTTTTTTGGGCCTGTTTCCTCAAACAACGTTCACTTCTTCTTTTGTCCTGTCTCCTCAGACTGCGTACAATTCTTCTTTTGGCAGGGGTGTTGGCAACGCGCACACGCACGTTTTTTTCATTTTCTTTTTCCAGGCAGACGGTGAGTCACGCACGCATTTACCAACTGTGCTTGCCCTGTGTGTTGCATAACCCTTCAGAGGTCATTGTAGGCTGCGTGTAACACGTGTACGCTTATTTTTGTGTTTCTGGGTGCCACAGCGTAGTGCGGGTTCATTTTTCCACGCACGTGGTCTACGAGGGGTTGCGTGCACGTTATTTTTTTTTTCGGGGTGCCTGTGCGTTGCGTGACCCATCATCTTCCCCCAGGGGTCACAGACAGCCTTGCTAGAGCACTAGGGTACAAATTCCATCTAGTACCCTACCCCTTTCACCCCCAATTGCCCAGGACAATTGTTTAATGCAACTCCCATACGCACAACAACATCAGTGCCATGGTTGGGAGGTGACCAAGCGGTAAGGGGGGCAAAGGTGGCCGACCTCCAAAAGGTGGGCGTCGTGTGCGTGATAGGGGATGTGGCCAGGATTTGCAGGGTGCCCCTAGACCCCATATGTAGAGGACCAATCAGGGACACCCATGTGCCCCCCCATGGTTGAGGGAAACGTGGCTGACACAATCCCAGCTCAGCCCTTGTTGGACCAGCCCATTGTGACACCTGACCCGGCACAGGATGACTCCCAGGCTGACTTCCAGGTCAGCAACTCTAAGCCACGTGTGCCGGTGCAAATTGGTGTCATCAGGCCATGTGGATCTCGGGCAGCGATGTCATCTGCTGTCCCAAGTAGGCAGGGTGGGGAGGATGCAGGGGCAGCTGACGCTCTATCCCCCCCAGCTCTGAGTCTCCCAGCCGGGACAGTGTTGGTCCTGGTCCATCAAACTGACCTTGCCCCTGCCAACATCACACTTCAGCCAATGCCTGCACCAAGACCTATGGTCATTGTGCCTTCGCACACTCCCAATACCTAGTCCACCTGCGCTTCTGCCTCTACTGACCAGAGCGGCGCAAGCCACTCAGGCTCTGCTCCACCTTTTAAAAAGAGAAAGAAGGGTGCTCTGGCACTGCAGGCTGAGACCCCAGACACGGCTACACAGTCTGGCACGTCAAGGAAGCCTAGGTTTATGACCCCGTACTTGATGCACTTGTGACCTATGTGTCGGCACATAGCCGCGAAATGGTGGTGACTGCAGGGTGCAAGACCACACCTGGTCAATGTAGGGCACACTGGCAGACCATCGCGGACCGCATAAGTGCCCTTGGATTTGTGAGGCACACAGCTGATGATTGCTACAAGCGGTGGAATGACGTGAAACGCAGAGCAAAGAACAAGCTGGCCTCAAATCATGCTGCTACTCTGGTGACTGGCGCTGGGTCTCCACCAGAGGACAACAAACTCACTGAACATGAGTCTGTTGCTGGGACCTTTGTCACAGAGGAACAGATCCAAGGTGTGGGAAATCTACCTGATTACGACGCATTGCCTGGTGAGTGCCCATGCGTGTGTGTGTAATCCATGTGTATGTTGTTTGGGTGACGGGTTCTGATTGAGTGCCAGGTGAGGATGTGTACTCCTGAGTGTAATTGGTCACCCATGTGCTTCCTCCAATCCATTTGTGTGCCTTTGATTTGGGTATGACAGTATCCCTTCTGCCCACAGTAGCCAATTAGCCCCACATTACTGCTGTTGCACTTGAACTATCATCTTGCAACAACATTATTCTGATTTTTTCTGTGTTCATTCAGGGTGATTGTTTAGATTATCCCATTTTTCATATGCTTTTTTCATCCCTAATGCCACATATGTGACATGCTTCTGTCATTGTTTACACCCCACATTGTGCCACTTTAGTTACCTGGATATGTGAATGTTTAAACCATTCAGGGTGAGGGAGTATTGGCCTGCTGAAATTTATTTTTAGGGCCTGTTTGCATGTGGAACATCATAGTTGTTTCCTATCATGTTGAAGTGACCAACCATTGATGTGTACATCTGCCTACAATCACTGTCTAATTGTACAATGTATGCGTTGCAGTGTGCGGCACATGCATATTTTGCAACTCTATTCTGCATTAATCTTCTCATCATGTCCATGTGACATGGATGTGTGACAGTACTCATTCACTGACATATCACTGTAGTTGTCTAATTTACCATGGCTATGCTACATAACATCTGTGTGCTGGCATGTGTTATGTATGTGTATTGGACATGCCACTCACAGGCTGATGTGTGATGCCAGTGCTACACGACATGCTGCAAATGTGTTGCTTTTCCATCTTGGTGTCCTCATTGTCTGCCTTTTTGACTCCCCAGAGTCCCAGACTCAGAATCATTGACAGTGCATGCATGCCAGGGTTATAGTCATGTGGGACATGTGTTAACCATGGGACAGGATCTGCATGGTGTATTGTGTTAACCATGTACAGGATCTCTGTCTTGTCTGGCCTATGTGTGTGCTTTGGTGCTCATGCCTGTTTCCATTTCTTGTGTTTCATGTTTTTGCAGGTGATGACGCACTTGATGCTGGTGAGGTTCAGGAGATGGTGCAGATCCAGGAGGATTCTCAGCCACGACCAGGCACTAGTGGGGGATGTGGTGTGGTGGTGGGTGAAAACACTTTGGTACTGCAGACCATACTGTCGAGGGGTGCCTCTGGGTGTAGCTCCCCAGACCTCTATTCAGGTGCTGAGTCGGATGATAAGACTTATGTGCTGTCGCAGGTCAGTGCTTCTGGCAGGGATTCTGTTCTGTCCAACCCACCTGGACCAGGTGTAGAACCCTCTATGGGGATGTCAGTGTTGGTAGGTCCGCCTTTGGCGGTTACGGATGCAGAGTCACACTCCACAGCATCTGATCCTGTTCCCGGGCCAGAAAATCAGAGGGGGAATGCAGTCCTGCAGCCTCAGGCAGTGCCAGCACAGCAAGGTGCAGATTGCCTTGCCCCAAACAGGTGTGGTGCCCGCCGACACGGTGTCCGTGCGCCTCCAGACAATACTGTATGGGAAAACTCCATGTACGGTATGGCAACCCAACAGGCAGCATCAGTAGAAATGATGGCTCAGGCAATGGAGAAGGTGGCCACTTCCATTATCCCCCCTGAAAGGCAGATGGAGCAACAACAGCAGGCAACAGACTCCATTTGCCAATCACACAGGGAAGACATGTTGGCGTCCAACAGGGACTGACAGGCGGCAATGGAGACTGCGCAAATCCATATCAATAGAGTCACAGGGCCACAGGGAAGCCCTGAGGGTGGAACTCCATAACCTCAGGCAGAGTCTGCTTGAACTTGAGGCTTCCTGAAATGTTAGGGCAGAACAGCAGCTGGAGTAGCTCACACATTCACTCTCAGCTGAGCTGCAGGCAACACGTGAGGAGATCTGGGCATCTCGCGAGGCCATGCGTGCAGAAGTGGCGGGACGTGCTGCATGGGGATCTCCGCACTTTAATTCCTCCAGAATCAGACCTTCCAGACCTGCATGCTTGCTGCCATGGAGGACCATACCAGGGCTTTGCATGGGCTGCCTCCCATAGTGCCACCGCCTCCTGATGCAGCAGCAGAGGGTGAAGAGACCGACAGCAGTTCTCCCACAATGGCATAGCCGTGCAGGCCATGAGCCCATGGAGGTATTTTTTTTTCACAACATCCACGCAGGTGGGTGTTGGTGTGCACCCTGTCCCTCGAACCTCCTGGTTGCCCCCCCCTCCTGGCGCCCACATGGCCATTGTGTTGCCTTGTATGGCTCCCGTGGGCATCCACTCTATTCCGGCTGGGCACATGCAGGCTTGTCCTGAGTTTGGGTTAGATGCTTGGGTTCGTGACACACACACCCCTCCTGCTTCCCGTTTTTATGGGCTTGCAAATGGTGTGACCAAGTGACAGTGACTTACACAGTGACATTGGGCTCCCATGAGCTGTGTGTGCAGTCTGTAGTCAATACTGTGTGTACATCCCTAGTGGGTATTGTTGTATTGTAAACTGCATGGTGTATTGATATGTGCTTGTGCATCCATGTCTTCCTCCTAATTTGCAGGTTCCTTCCTCATGTCTTCACAAGCCAGGCCCATGGACAACCGGGCGCATCATCTTACATACAGGTTACAGAAACTTTACAGTTACATACAGTAGATCATCAAAATACAGTTGAGCAAGGCCGGAGACTTTAGTTCTCCCCATTACACAAAAGCTAATAGAGTAGCAAACAATTCAGTACTGGGAAAGCAAATAAATAAGTAGGGAATACAATAAGTACAGTAAGGCAGAAGATAAACCTAATGTTCTAAGGAAGTTAGACTGTCATAGTGTCCATGTCCTGAAACCAGCGTTTAGTGTTGCATTTGAATAAATGGAAGGAAGGTCCTGATCTGAGAGGAACAGGGAGTGTGTTCCATAACTGTGATGCCAGAACAGAGAAGCTAGCACCTCCCGAGTTATGGAATTTGAATCTCAGTATGGACATTGTGTGCACTTGGGCCGCTCTAAGTGGTCTTGAGGATGTGTGTGAAATGAGATGGTTAGTAATGTAGGCTGGAGTGAGGTTGGCCCTAGCTTTGTGTGTTAAGGCAAGAGTTTTGAGCGATATTCTGTGCTCTACCAGAAGCCAAAGCAAGTTGCGTCTAGTGTCATAGATATGCGACTTCTTCAGAATTTTGAGGGCTGCTTTGATGGCATTATTCTTGATTACTTGTAACTTATTAATGTTTTTGTGGCTGGTACCTAAGTAGAGGGTGTTACAATAATCAATTTTGGACATGACTAGGGTTCTAGCAAGTGTGATGCAACTAGGTGTGGTAATGAAAGGCCTGCAGGTGGTGATTAGTTTACATGTGTATGCGGATGATGTTGCAACTGCGTTGGTTTGTTTGGAGAAGGATAAGGTGGCATCAAGGTAAATACCAAGTGTTTTAGTGTTGTTGGATACAGTGATGGGTTTACCATCTATAGTAAATGATTTGAAGGCAGTGTTTAGTTTCTTCAGTTTAGCGTGAGTACCAAAGATTAGCAGCCCAGTTTTTTCGTCATTTAGACAAAGACCATGTTGTGCCATCCATGCTTTTATCACTGAGTAGATTTTGTTGAGGGTGTTGCTGTCTGTTGCATAGTCACCAGAGATGGCAATGAGTATCTGGGTGTCGTCCGCATAGTTAGTATACGTAACACCCAGATAGTCAAGTATATCGAACAGGGGCTTTGTGAAGACATTGTAAAGCGTAGGGGACACACAAGAGCCTTCTGGAACCCCACAGAGTACCGGGCATGGTTCAGCAGAGTCGGTAGAGGAAAAGACCCTCATAGTTCTGTTTGCCAGGAAGGAGCTGATCCAGAGAGTGGCAGAGTCAGAGAAATGTGCTGCAGATTTCAGATGATGGCAGAGCATTTGGTGGTTGACCAAATCAAAAGCTGCTGAGAGATCAAGCAGTAGGAGGAGTGCTGGTTTACCATTGTCTTTTAGTACTTGAATTTGTGTGGTGAGATCTATCAAGGCAGTTTCCGTACCGTGTCTTGGTCAGAAACCGGATTGCCTCAGACCCAATAGGTTGTTAGATTCTAAGTAAGCCTGTATTTGCAGGTAAACTGCTCTATCCAATATTTTTTGTAAAAAGGGTACCGTTGTTATAGGTCTGTAGTTAGATGGGTTGGCAGGGTAAAGAGTCAATTTATTGATTAGAGGAATGACCCAGGCGTCTTTTAAGTTATCAGGCACTACTCCAGTTTTGAAGGAGGTATTGATAAGGTTGGTGATAAATGGTGCAAGGTCATGTGCAGCTGCTTTGATAATCGGGGCAGGGCAAGCGTCACCTTGGCAATTAGATGGTTTGAGTTTCCTAATGATATTTTCTTCTTCCCAGATTGCTAGGGATGAGAAACTGAATGGTTTGCAGGTGGGCTCAGAGGTGGAGGTCTTACTAGGATATTGTTTGTAATCAGGGTCAGAGAGTAGCATGCATTTCCTCGTGTTAATTTTAGATTGTAGCAAGGCTATTTTATCCAAGAGAGCTTTATGGATATTAGTACGCCGTAATGCATCTGTGATGCATTTGTTAACAGGGGTGATAGGAGATTCCAGTTCTTTTAGAATCTTAAAAAGTTTTTTTGTATTTGATTCCGCTTGTATGATGCTTTTGTTGTAGGTGTCTTTTTTAGCAAGTATAATGGCCTTTTTGTATTTGGAGGAAGTTAATGTCAGCTCATTCTTATTACTTGCTGAAGGACACGTTTTCCAGTGTGCTTCTGCAGTTCTCTTAGTTTTGCGCAATTCCCTCAGATGTGGCATGAACCACGAGTTCAGACAACGTTGAGGTTTTGGTTTCCGCAATTTTAAAGGGGTGATGGTATTCAGTGCTTTAAGTATTGCCTGATTGTAGATGTCCACTAGGACTATGGGGTCAGACGTAGAAGTATTATTGAGGAGGGGGAGTATTAAAGAAAGGAGTTTATCAGGCATAATGTCTTTCTTATTCCTAGTGTGGGTAGCTGGAGCAATGATTGGTGCAGGACTTAGTGTAGTGGCTTTGATGGAGAAGGTTATTTTGTGGTGATCCGACCAAATACATTGTTCTTTAGATAGGAGATCAATAGTGCAGTTAAGGTTGGTGAGCCAGTCCAATGTTCGTACTTTGATATGTGTGGCCTCGTGAATGATACGGAAATGACCACGGTCTGTTAGAGTATTGGCTAGATCAATAGCGTTAGTATTCAAGGGGTCATTAAGTCCAAGGTTAAAGTCACCACGTAAAATACGTTGTGAATTATGTTTGGTATTGGTGGATTTAAGGGACACAATGTCCTCAATTAATGTGGATATAGGTCCTGGGGGTCAGTAGATGAGGTGCACTGTTGCTGTATGGTTAGGTAATAATGGTAGTTTGATGGACAGGGATTCAGCCGAGGGGATTTGTAGATCCTGAATGACTCTAATGTCAAAGGTGTTGAATACTTATAATAAGAGCAAATCTATTTCCGTTACTAATAATTGGGTCTTAAAGCTGTATTTAGAGGACACATTATCTCATATGTGGCTAAGAAAAAGAAGAAACTAAAACATGAATCAGAAATTAGCTTAAAACAATTAAAAACCCTTGAAAGGCAATATACTCAGAATCCTGCTCAAGATATCCTTAGTAACATAATAAAATTAAGAATCAAATATAATAAAATAACCTTGGAATACTCTTGTGCTACTTTACTCAAGTATAATGCTAAAATATATCAATTCTCCAATAAAACCAGTAAATGACTTGTCTCGTCTCTTAATATTAACAAAGATAGAACAAGCGTAGAAGTGGTTAAGGATATTTTAGGCAACAGAACATTTTTAGATAATGATATTATTGATATTTCGTCCATATTCTAACAGAAATGATACACTTCACAATCAAATCCTATCAATCCTTATAGTCAAAATGTCCTTAAGCACTTATCTCGATTCACTTACTATTCACTTGATCTGAGCTCGTTAGATAGTCCCAGTACGGAAAGTGAAATTCATAAAGCAATTTGAGACATTAAAAAAGGTAAAGCCCCAGGTCTAGATGGGTTTTCCATTGATTTCTTCACGCATTTCAAATATTTACT
This sequence comes from Ambystoma mexicanum, assembly GCF_040938575.1. Taxonomy (NCBI): domain Eukaryota; kingdom Metazoa; phylum Chordata; class Amphibia; order Caudata; family Ambystomatidae; genus Ambystoma; species Ambystoma mexicanum. The sequence continues at coordinate 515,954,041 of NC_090934.1, forward strand.
AGTTCCTAAATGGTATGAACTCTTCACCCATTTAGATGTAAGGTGTAAATCTGAAAGAAACCTTTCAGAAGCCAGGTTAATTGTATTCCCTAAACCTAATAAAGATCCCAAGCTCCCTCAAAGTTACAGTACAGTTTCCCTTATCAATGCTGATTGTAAATTTTTTGGCAAGATTCTAGCCAATTGACTTCTTACATTTCTACCCAATCTAATCAAAACTGATCAGGTGGGCTATGTTAATGGTAGACTATCTTCCGCTAACATTAGGCTATTTTTAGAAGTTTTGGATATTGTTTGAGAACTCAAAGGACCCTTATGCAGATGTTTCTCTTGTTGCGAAAAAAAAACAGCTGATACAGTGGAGTGGGATTTTATGTTTGCTACATTCAAGTGGCATGGGTTTGGAGATGTTTTTACCCATGATTAAAGTGTTATATTTAAACACGAAAATTGGTATTTTTATTAATGGACACATGTCACCATATTATCCTCTGTTTAGAGGTATTAGACAAGAAAAAACATAGAATCTCGCTAGGTAAACTTAAGCGATCCGCTCATAATGGGGGTGTAGGATTCCAATATTTTAGAAAATATCACTATGCTTTTGGGTTTAAGACAAGCTCAAATGTGGTTTATACCCGCCAACTACAATAATGCACCGGCTTGGTTGTGTATAGAGAAAACATTAATTTTTCCTTTATCACTTACAGTGTCACAGGTTTCCCCTTTTCTCGCCTGTTTTCTCTGTTTTGCGGAGTCCTTTGTCAGGGTTTTCTTTCGAGCAGTTCGGGTCTTGTACAAGCCAGCTCAGCCATCTTCGGATTCCAGGATTCATTCAGCTTCTTCATCCGGGAACTAGGAAACTCCAGGAAGCTTGGAATGTAGGCAGCACACGGAGGCGGTCTGCGCAGAACGCGGAAGAGACAGGATCAAGGAAGGCAGTAGGAAAGGAGAAGGAGGAAGGTCCGGGAACCAGGACGCAACACAGTTCAGGAGAATGAACTACTCAGCACGTCAGGCCACAGCTATCTGTAGCGTTGAGACACGCGGAACCGCAGGGGAGTGGCTAATTTATAGAACGTGCTGCATAGGACGTAAAAGGTCGATAGACCGCGTTCTGTGTATGCGACCATGTTGGGTGTACTACAGCGAGTAACCCCTGACATGCCAGGGACCAGGAAGACCAGAAGGGGCGTGATCGATGGATCATGACAAACAGATTGTCATATGTTTACGAAGATAAACAGATTTATTAGATGTACAAATTTTATTATTTCTGCCAAGAAACACCTAGAGTGCCTTGCTTGCAGGAAAAGGGGGAGAAAGTTGTGTGAACCCTTCTCTCAGCACACCTTTACCTCCTGGTTACTCCACCTCTTCCCCCTTTATATGCCTAATAACTTCAGATGGACTCCACAGATCAGAACCCTGCTGGGAGAATAGCTTTGTCATGTCAGTGCTGCCTTTGAAGCAACAGTTCCCAAGAGAAATCCTGGGGTAAGTTCATGTTCCTTTGGAGAAAGGTGTTTCCCTTCTTCTGGGGAATTAAAGAGGCATTCTGGTCAATGAGAAACATAGCAGTAGTTGCACAGAATTTGTATTTGTATTTGTTTTATTTGTAGAGTGCCCCTTGGCTTTAAGGCATCTGGGTGCATATCTTATGTTACAGTTACATACAAACATCGAGGTACAGTTACACATATTTACAAAGAGCATAAACGCATATCTTATAATACAGTTCAAAATGAGCAACAAGGTGCATATACACAAATGTACTAGAAGCATGATTGAGTGGGGCACAGTCTAGTAGAGAGTAGGTAGAAGTGAGAAAGTTTGTACATTAGGGAGGCAACTAGAATTGAGAGCAGGCTAAAAAAGTACCAATAGTACGAGAGCTACAGAATAAAATACAAAGTTAATGTACAGCAGGGCAGATTTATATATCTTGGGAAACCAACCAGGTCTTGGCTTTGTGCTTGAAGGCGTGGAAAGATGGCTCATTCCTAATGGGGTAGGACAGCGAGTTCCATAGTTGAGCAGCGAGGACTGGGAAGCTCACCCCACCAGCTTTTTGAAGTTTATATCTTGGTACGTTAAGACTATGCAATTGGGAAGATCTCAGTGGCCGTATTGAAGAATGATGAGCAAAGCGGTTTACAAAATAAGTGGGCGTTTGATTATTCACACATTTATGAGTGAGAGCAAGCATTTTAAGTGATATTGTTTGTGTGATCGGTAGCCAGTGAAGGCTTCGTCTAGTGTCCAAGATGTGTGCAGATCTAGGAAAGTTCAAGGCAGACCTAAGGACATTGTTTTGAGTCACCTGGAGTTTGTTTAGGTTACGTTGACTAGTCCCTAGGTACAGTGCATTGCAGTAATCTAGTTTAGACATAACCAGTGCCCTCGCTAGAATAATGCAATTGGGAGTGGTGACGAAAGGGCGGCAGGCTGAGATCAGTTTGCAGGTGTATGCAGAGGCTGTAATGACTGCGTTAGTTTGTCTGTTGAGTGAGAGTGTGGAGTCGAGGTAGATTCCGAGGGTTTTGGTGTTATTAGAGACCTGCATAGTGTTGCCATCAATGTTAAAGGCTTTGAAGGCCGAGTCCAATTTGTTAATCCGGTTCTGTGAGCCGAGGATGAGGAGCTCTGTCTTGTCATCATTAAGACAGAGCTCGTGTTGGGCCATCCAAGCCTCATTCAAAGTCTTAGTGTTTATAATGTGGTCACCCATGATAGGATTAAGTATCTGACTGTCGTCAGCATAATTGGTGTATGTGACACCGAGATAGTCAAGTATTTCGAATAGAGGTTTGGTGAACACATTATAGAGTGTGGGAGAAACACAAGATCCTTGGACCACCCCACGGACTGGTGATGGTTTGGCCGAGGCGGAGGCGGAGAAGTCAGACTAGAGACCTATATTTCGTATTCCTGTTTTTGCTTGACCTGCTCACAGAGCTGAAACTACTGTGATAAAAAAATTGCTCTGGCTGTATATATGAGGAATCACTTATCAGTCATCATGCCACCCAATCATTGCTTTTATTTTGAGATTTACATTCCCCAGACAGTGTAAGGGATACAATTCTTATAATTCCGATCAGAGGTGCAGGAGATTAACACGCCACCTCTAACTGCATGAACTTTGTGTTCCATCAGTTGTCAGGAAAGGAACCTTTCCTCTACCACTGTAGAGTTGGGATTGAGTGTGTTTGTAGGCTATCAGCAACGGTGCACGTTTGCACTATTATTTTGGCATGCAATTGTTATGATAGGGATGGTTCTGGTTGGTAGACGCCCCCTTCAGTAACAGATTTACCTGCAACATTTTATGGTAATACAACTAAAAAAGCTAGACTTTCACAACCTTAAAGATGTCAATCTTTCACAGGGCAAATCCTGTGCTGAGATCTGATGTGGATGTGGGCAATTTTTTTTTTAAATGGGATAATCTCAGAAGGCACCCAAAGACACTGCAACTCATTCTCTTGCACTGTCTCTTCAAAATAGGGACCTACATTCAGGGAATGAAAAAAAAGGCTGTGGTTCAGTGCGAGAAGATTAGGCACATGCAGACTGATAATTAGAAAGGAAGGAGGTTTTTGTGAGAGATAGCTTTCACTCTTTCCTATGTAAATGTTTTACCTAGCAGAATCTTCTTTGCACTGTTGACTGTTTTGTGCACGTATCTCCTTGACCTTCATGTATCCAATAACAGTGTCTATTCTATTTGACTCTCTATACTCTCTCTTCAGCCGACTGGGGTGTCGAGCAAGGTAAATGATCTGTATCACGTGATTGTCGTAGCATGTATTCCTAAGGAATTGCTTCGTGTCCATTCGTCAATCAACAGTAGAGAATTGATCCTCATGCTCGGATTCCTGCTGAACTACAAAATCAGGGGATTGTGTTAATGCAAGCAATCTTCTGACACAACAGGCGGTGACAGCCAACCCTGCCTTGCCAGTCGTCCAAGATAAATATTTCACGCCCCTGGGCCATCGAGTTAATATTGATGATGTATTGATATTTTCCGCACTTTCCATATAAATTAATGAGCCAGTGCAGCAAGTATCCAGAAGCCATGGGATGATTTGTGGCTTTGCGGCTTCCCCAATTTGCTTTCTCCCCAGAGCGTCAAATTATCAGAAAAAGAGCGCATGGAATCCATGAACCACCCTAATTAACTTGCATTAGCCACATCCAGCAAAAAAATGACTCCTTCCGAAATGATTATGCTTTATGATGGGTCACTACAATGAAATCTTGAAAACGTTACCTTTTTTTAACATAATGAATTGAAGCAATAATTCTCACCGTCAGATTGGTTCGCGTGTGCTCTTAATCACCGGTGACTGATGAGTGGAGAAAGGAATCCAAAGTTTCTGAGCGGACAAAAGCTCATTAGTGGTCACCTTTCCAGGTGCCCTGAATTATTTCGCAGCACAATAAATACAGACCTCTTGGATTTATAGTTCCGATGCTGTTCGCTGGATTCGTTTTAAGGACAATCGGTGTATGAACCCAACCATTCTCTGGTCCCCTTCTGCCCTTTCATTTCCGATGGCTGTTAGGGCAGGAGAGTTCGAAAAATGCTCTTCTTTGGCACTATTTCTTTTTAAAGTGATAGGACATTAAGCACATTAGAAAATAAATGTGTATTAGATCAGGAAGGAGATCTGTTCTCATCTGATAATCGGCAAAGAAGGGTCGTAGTGGGCGTCTTGTCAACGTTATCACAATGTTAATGCTGGCATTTCCGTAAACAAAGGTACTATGGTCCACTATGGGCAAATATTGTAATCACATACTTCAGCTCCCAGAATGCATTCGGTCACGACTAGTCGCCACATTTTATATTTGACATCATTCACTGGTACTTTGCTTTGTAGCCAATAAGACATCTGGGTACAATAATCCCATGCATAAGAAGGCTGCAAGTACCGACGTTGGGAATTCAGCTGGTTAAACATTAAGGGACGTCTAATGATGGCACACATTATATGGTGGTACTTGGCTGCTATGAATTGCACTGCTTGAATGGTCAGCCCTCCAAACCTTCACACACCGTCACTCCACTGATTTCCATAGGCAGGGAACCATCCTGAGGTCAAAATAAAACTCACGCTCATCACAGAGGACTTCCATAGGACTTTCAAAAGAAATACCCATATTACTATGCACTGGGTGTTTACATCTTAGCAAAGGTAAGTAAATATAATGGACAGCTTTGAAGGCGTTCCCTTTTACCAACAACAGTAAGTATTTAAATATAGTACAATGTGCTAACAAATGTGCCATATTAGTTTATTAAACACATTTTTGCCATATAAGGAAGTCTTCAGGCTGTTTGCTTTACAGAGGCACAACCTCTGAGGTGAATTTTAATATCTGTAGAAAGTACAACATGGGGGTGGTCTATTGTTTAAAATACAAAAACACTTTTGAGTTTTGAATTTGTAATCATTTGTAACGCGCATCTGACAGAATTCACTCTAAGCGCAGGTGCTATTAATATGAACTCCAGTACGCCAAGGTAAAAAAAAAAAGACTAGGATCTGCGTGTCTACTATGACGAAACCAATTATTTAAACAGGTAGGTGTTGAAGGCTTTCTGGAACCGAGGGAGCATCGTGACACTCCAAACCTCACAAGGCAGGGAATTCCAAAGCCTATGGCCATAAATAGAAAAGCACCCATTGCCCCATCACCAGGCCCATCACAGCGAAGACCTTGTGAAACCAGCCATACTGTGACAAGTCCACACAGACCAAGAAGAATCCTAACTCACGAATATACACTCAACCCGAAGTTGGAGTAATGAGGCTCAAGCCTCGGTATCCAAAAATCACTGCTGATGGATAAAAATGTATCAGCAAGAAGAAGAATAAGTGCCCCTCAGAACACATCTGGATGACAGGATCACCAGTAAGAGTTTAACTGAAGATTAAACTGAACACGTTGGCACATAGCGAGTCAGTGTGTCTGCGAGATATCTCGGTGCAGGATTGTGCAGGCCCTTAAAGACAGGCAGACGATTTTAAAGTAGATCCTTTCCCTGATAGGAAATCAGTGAAGTGTTCTATGCATGTGGCAAGATAGACACATATTTAGAGGCTTTGAAGATAAGCCATCCTGCCGTGTTCTGAACCCTCTGGAGCCAAATCATTTGTCTATCAGGGATAACTGCTAGGTTGATGTTACCAGCGTCAAACTGGGCCATACAAATGTCTTGGGCACCAATGTAAAAGTGTCCCACAGTTGCAAATTGCTGTACATTCCTTTTGTGAACTGTTTGAATAGTAACCAAGGGGGAGATTTTTGATAAAGTGTGATGCAAATTGTGCATATTAAAGAATATTTATTCAGTAACACTGGTCAAAACTACTAGCTGCAGAGAGAAATGACTCATCAAACTGGCCCACTTTGGCCAAAAACGTGGCCCACTTTGACCAAAAAAACTGCCCCACAAGCATTTTGTATTTTTTGGTTCGCTCATTGGCCTATTGCCCTATAGGCCAGTGCGAGGCTGTATGTTACCAGAAGTCTACTCTAGAATTGATCAGCACCCCAATTACAGTTGAGTGGTCTTTCTGGGGGAGAAATAGGAACGCGAGACATAACAAGCGGAGTAAGTGGAACACTGATTGCACCTCAACTCCAACTTGTTGCTCACTAACAAAGTTGTACTGCTATATACATCTTAGATTCTTAATCTTGGAAGTAAATGCCAACTGTGAGCCAAGGAAACAGGGTGGTGGAGCACCTGCGCTAAAAATTGTTTCGGGTCAATGAGTTCTGTGATCAAACATAACAACATCTCATCAATTGTTGAAAATCAATGATCCTGTAGGTCGCTGTTCCAATTTGCTTATCACTTGATGTGTTTTGCACTCTGAAGTAAACTGCAGTGAGAATGGTCGTGTTTGTTTGGCTGACATATCCTGGAGCACACGTTGGGGGGAGGCGAGAGTTGGTATACTGCTGCATACTGGTACCTGTGTGCTCTCTCTCTCTCTGCCTGTTGCCACACCATGGCATGGTACAATTCATTATGGTGCATTGCAGTGCAAATGTCCCAGAAACCGTGCATTCTAGGGTGATCGTGCATTCTAGGGTTGAGAACTGGTCCTTCTATGACCACATTGATGTTTCACTGATTTCAGGCAACCATCTCATGACTGAAGGTGCTGTCATCCGGGGAAAGGGGTGGGATGTCCACATGTTATGTAGTCAGTAATGTCCAGAGAGTCGGAACGAGTAACTATGCAAAATCTGGTGTAGATTGGTGAAACAGTATTTATTTATGTATTTGCATTTGTATAGCGCACCTACAGCCCGGAGGCATCGTGGTGCCTGTTACAAGAAATGTATAAGCATTTTCAGTAGGCAGGGTTACATGTGACCGAGAGGTCTCTTACAGGTGCAGTATTCATCACATATTTTAGTAGACATAAGAAAACAGTTGATTAGTTAGATGTAGAGTTGTGTTTTGAGTGTTTTGCGGAAGGCTAGGTGGGAATGAATCATTCTTAGGTTAGGCAGAAGGGCATTCCACTGTGTGGCTGCTATCGTGGGGAAGCTGGATCCTCCTGCACGGGCCTTTTTGGTTTTAGGCACAAGGATAAGCTTAGAGTACCCCTCTCTAAGAGTTCTTGTGGCAGTGTGTTTGACAATCCTCTGTACAAGGTACGGAGGGGCAGTATCATGGAGGCATTTGTGCACCAGAGAGAGAGTTTTGAAAATGATTCTCTGTTTAACCGGGAGCCAGTGGACCTGTCTCCTGATTTCTGAGATGTGTTCTTTCCTTGAGGTCCCAGTGGCTGCCCTGGGGGCTTTTTTTTGCACTAGTTGTAGTTTGGAAAGGTTTTTGCATGACGTCCCGGACAGTAGGGCGTTAAAATAATCTAGTCGAGAGCCAATGATGGCTTTGGCTATGGTAAGACAATTCTGTTGTGATAGGAATGGTCTGGCTGCGTTGATGATTTTCACGTAGTAGGCTGATGATGTGGAAATAGCATTCACTTGTTTGTCCATGGTGAGGTTTGAGTCTAGGTAGACGCCAAGTGTTTTAACATTGTCAGACACCTTGATGGGTGTGTTGTCAATAGTGAAAGAGGAGTATTCCTGACTGAGGTTACCCAAGGTAGTGGGTGAGCCGATGAGTAGGAGTTGAATTGTATAAGAAACAACGCTTGCCAAGCCACACAGCCACAAACAAATGTAGAATTTAGTTGCAATCTGACAAAAGGGGTGGGATGTCCAAATGTCTTGTAGCCAGTAATATATGGAGGGTCCTAACAGGTAACGGTATCAAATCTGGTGCAGATTGGTGAAACACTGTGGAATTGTATGAGGAACAACAATTTGTGAAGCCCCAAACCCACATACACATTTTGACTAGTGCTGACAGCCAGGGAAGGGGGTGGGGTGCACCCATGTCATGTAGCCAGTAATATCCAGTGGGTCCTAACAGGTAACTATGCAAAATTTGGTGCAGATTTGTGAAACAGTGTGGAATTGTATAAGGAACAAAGATTCACCAAGCCACTAACACATTTTGAGTTTTGCTGAAATCAGTGAAAATGGGTGGGGTGTCCAAACTTCATGTAGCCAGCAATGTATGGACAGCCCTTACAGGTAATTATGCAAAACTTGTTGTAGAATGGTAAAACGGCATGGAATTGTATAAGGAACAACGCTTTGCCAAGCCACAAAACCACTAACAAATTTGAGTTTTTCTCAAATCTGTGGAACAGGTGGGTTGTCCAAATGTCATGTAGCCAGTATTGTCCAGAGGGTCCTAACAGGTAATTATCCACTATTCCATGCCGATTGGTGAAACAGTGTGGAGTTGTTAAAGGAAAAATGCTTCACCAATCCACAAACCCAGCCAAAAACCCACACATTTTCACTTTTATAGATATAGAAGATAGAGGATGGATTACTAACTTTCCTCCATTTTCTTTCTAGTTGGTGACACTGTTGTTTCAGTGAAGCTATGGACGGGAATACCAGGGATTTTACTGGTTTTTGGGTGGTGTGAGTTGGAGGGGTTTATGTCCTTCACAAATGAATTCCAGCTCCTTAGAACCAAGTTAAAAACACTCTGCACATCCCAGCAAAGTATTAATGGAGGCCAAAGCATCAACAAGTTTAAACCCTGGTATTCCCAGCCAGTCAGTCCCCCTCAATAGCTATGAATGCTTTCAATTGATAAAAGCTCTGTATGTTCCTGTCAGAATTAAACGTAAAAAATCTAATGGAATGGTATGACCCGGAGATGACCTGAGTATTGAGGATTGAAGTTCCAGGGCCATGTGACAAAATGGGGTCCAGACAGTGGCCATGTTGATGGGAGGGGGAGATAATAAGAGGACTTGGTTCATGATTATGCAAAATCTCCAACAGTTCTGCTGAGTCCAATGCTGGGGGGGGTCACCTAGCCAAATGTTATCATCTCTGATACACACTAGATGATGGTGTTTGATTCATGTATTTGTGAGAAAAGATCAAAATTAGTTAAGAAAGTTTTAGCTGGTCAGAGATTGGTCTTGGAGCAGAGATTAGTCTTTTGATAGAAATGGCTTTCATAGCAGGGTTGGACTTAAACAAACAATTTTCTTCAAGGTCACCCTCAAGGAGCAGGGATCGAGCTTGGGTGAGGACTTGTGACAGGCCTAAGAATACTGTTTATTAATGTTGACTTTAAATTAGGAGAGCAGTGAAATAGTTGTAGACGAGCAGGTGAGTGCTATCCTGCCAGTCCCTGGCTCCTCACCAGTGTCATATTTGAACAGTCAGAGAAGAGCTATAGAGGGACCCCCTGTATCGTTCTGATACCACATCGAGTGCATGAGAGATGTTATGCACTCCGACAGCAATACAGGATGTACCCTTGCACTGAAAGTGTGGAAGGATGTCACATGGAAGAAAGTCACATGGAAGGATGTTATTTGGCAAGATGGCAGAATTCACCAGTGAATATCGTGAATTGATAAACTCTGACAGGACAAAGTGGTGTCATGAAGAAGACCTATGAACCTATCCTGAAACAATATGAAAATACTAAGTAATGAAACTGAAGCACTAAGAGTAACATGAAACTGAAGTTAAAGTGATCATGAATATAATATATATAGAAGATATAAAAGAAGATGAAGTAACTTACTGACCAGTAACAGTAAATACGCAGTAATACAAGTGTAGAGAAGGTCCCAAATAAAACCAGCACGCCCATTTTAAAGTACCAGGAATGTTCATACCAAAATATGTGACGTATGATGAGCAGATAAATCAGCAGAGAGCTGCAGTAGGGTAGGGCTCTGCCCAGTACCTATCAGAAGAGCAACATTTATTGAAGTACCGATACCAAGGAAACCATGGACAGTAGAAAACCCTAGCAGCATATGAGATGAAATGAAGATTTCCTAAGTACTCTCCCGGAAGAAACAAAAAAGTCCTTAACGGAAGACAAATGGTGATGTCAAGAGGCCCCGGACAGACTCACAGATAGAAGAAATGACACACAGAGACAAAACGCCATGAATAAAGATATTGTCAACCCAAAGGAGGAGAATGATGTTGAAATACAAAAGAAGCTTAAGCTGTAAGCAGGATGGAGATAATGAACATGCTAACACCTGTACATATGCTTGGAACTGCAAGAAAGCTAAGAAAACAGTGCGGCTTGCTATGCTAGGTAGAAGAATAGCGCGGCAAGAGCCATTATGTTATGTTATGTTATGTTATTTTGCACTTATATAGCGCCTTATGTACCATTGGTATGGTCTGAAGGCGCTGGTAGGTTGAACGCCCTTGGGAACCGAAGTTCTTGTCAGTAGAGGGAGGAGAGAGGATCCAAAAGGTGTGAGTGCGCATCTGGTATGTGTGCAGCTGGTGCAAAAATTCCTGTGGAAGCTGCTTCATAGCGGTAGGTGTGGTGGCTGAGAGGTCAGGAGTATGTGTTCGAATCTGGCAGGAATTATCCAGACCGAGAGTGGCAGCGTAAGGCCTGAGGAGAACGCCTGGCTGGGGGTGCGAGACCAGCAGTGATTACAATAGAGTGATGTGGAGTGAGCGGCGTCAGATGTTGATATGAGAACAGTTATACTGAATGGTGTCAAAGTATCTCTGTGTTCTAGTTGGGTGGTGGTGTAAGGAGAGGGTAAGCGTGGGGTGTGATATGAGGTATGATCTTTTAAAGGATCCATGCATTCTAGGTATAACATGGACGTCATGCAGTTAAGCAATTCGTCTGTTCTGCACATTCGTCGGCCCTCCACACGTCCTCTCGCCACACACGTCCTGTCGCTACACACGTCTTCTCGCCAACACGTCCTCTCGCCACACACGTCCTCTCGCCACACATGTCCTCTCGCCACATACGTCCTCTCGCCACAACACGTCCTCTCGCCACAACCCATTCTCTCTCCATAACACGTCCTCTCGCCACAACATGTCCTTTTGCCACAACACGTCCTTTCGCCACACATGTCCTCTCGCCACCCACGTCCTCACGTCACCCACGTTCTCTCGCCACCTACGTCTTCTCGCCACCCGTGTCCTCTCGCCACACACGTCCTCTCGCCACACACGTCCTTTCGCCACACATGTCCTCTCGCCGCACACGTCCTCTTGCCATACAACGTCTTCTCGCCACACACGTCCTGTCGCCACACACGTCCTCTCGCCACACACGTCTTCTCGCTACACACGTCCTCTCGTCACAACACGTCCTCTCGCCACAACACGTCCTCTCGCCAAGCACGTTTTCTCTCGTCACACACGTCTTCTCTCCACACACGTCTTCTCTCCACACACGTCTTCTCTCAACACACATCTTCACTCCACACACGCCATCTCTCCACACACGTCTTCTCTCCACACATGTCTTCACTCACTACATCCGGCCGTCCTACACACCCGGCCGCCCTCCACACCCGGCCGCCCTCCCCACCCGGCCGCCCTCCACACCCGGCCGCCCTCAACACTCATCCGCCCTCAATACTCATGGGCCCTCAACACTCATGCGCCTTCAACATTCATGCGCCCTCAACACGTATTCGCCCTCAACATGCATCTGCCCTCAACACTCATGCGCCCTCAACACTCATCCGCCCTCAACATTCACCCGCCCTCAACACTCATCCGCCCTCAACACTCATCCCCCCTCAACACACATCCGCCCTCAACACACATCCGCCCTCAACACTCTTCCGCTCTCCACGTTATACATAATGTACCTCAAAACGAAGATAAGTGCAATTCCACTTTGCACGAAAAGCAGAATCAATTACTAGAGGCCAAACAAGACAAGATTCATATTCTAGCAAAACGAGAAGAGACGGTTTAATTGAAACTCAGCAGATACAACTCTTGCCAGGAGAGCCAAGGTCATACCAATAGAAGAAACAAACAGTAGCTACATATAATTGAAACTTAAGAACAGAATATCCTGTCCTTGAAAGGTCGAGATAAGGCAGCGTAGTTGACATTGTCCGACTTGGAAAGGGATGAGCGTGAGGAAAATGAGGAAGAGAGACGGAGCAAAAGACGTCTCCCCAGGGAAAAAGGAATAAGATGGTCAGACACTAGCGAGTCTGCAATGAGGGCATCAGAGTCAGCCACGCAGTCCGACCGACATGAAGAAGTATCTCATGGTCAGAGGGCGGTGTCTTCACTGCCCAATGTAGACAGGCTCAGTACATTGCCAGGAAGACAGCGATGCAGGAATATTACCCCTGCAATAGACAGAAGAACAATGAGAGAAGAGAGAGCGGGCTAGGCATCCCAATTTCTGTTGCTCGAGAAAGGGGGAGTAAGACCACAATATATTCCATGGCCAAACATTGATAGAGAACATTTGAAAAACAAGCTTCCAATGCTGTCATCGGGAGCTGGAAAGTGGATACATGAATTAGAAAAAATGGCAGGTCGAAACACGATAGCCATAGGCGACGTCAAAGGTCTCATAATCACCGTACTTGGTGAGAGAGCAGACAATGTGTGGGCACGAGCAGGCTACCCTAGTGTAACCACAATTAATACCGCGCATGACGGAGCTCCATTTAACAATTGTAAAGCCACAGTATGGAAAGTGCTACGAGTGCTGTACTCATATGCTTCCGATATGGGAGCTATAATGACACGAAAAATGAAAGAGTTTGAGGATCTGTTAATTTACATACAGAATTTTCAAGATGCTTGTGTGCTCAAGACTCATGAATCTTGGGCAAAATATATACCTGTGTTTTACCATATATTGTGCCAAGGGCTGCCAGAGCCGGTTCAGCAACAACTCAAGAAATTGGTGGGAATTGAGGCCAAGCCTTGAGCTGAACTACAGTTGACCATCGTACATTATTGCAGACCACTGCAAGAAAAGAATCACAAAGAAGAAGCTGCACGAAAGGGTGAGGAAGCGAAGTTGGTGCAAAAGAAATTGTCAAAATATGCTCTTGAGAGAGCCATGATAACTAGCGCAGCTGAATCAAGCATGCAACAGGTGACTAATCCACAGCAGAATAATCAGGGCACTACAGGGTTTTACCCCAGGGGAAGAGGATTTAGGGGAAGAGGATGGCAAAGCAATCAGGGAGGTTTCCAAAATAATCAAGGAGGTTTTCAAAATATGCAAAATGGTAACCAAGATATGTCAAACGGACACATGATCCGACCACCGCCAGTATGTTGGCTGTGTGGAATGACAGGACACTTGGCACGCACATGCAGAAACCAAGGCATGATGCAGAACAGCCAAGGGAAAGTAGCAGGCATGACGAATCCACCTGCAGTTTCACATCAGCGTATTGCACAGAATCACACAGTGCAACAACAAGCACCAGGAGCACAACAAGGCGTGCAACCTAAGAGCATGGGGAATTTTCCACAAGGACAATCCCAACAGGCGCCATTGCAATTGTCACAGACGATGAGCCAGGGCAGACTCTGAACCCTGGAATGGGAAGTAACAATGGACATGGGGGGAAACCCACAAGCACACAGTGGCCCAAATTTGTATATGGATCTAAGTGGTCTGCCACTCAAGGATTGCGCCACACATATTTTTTTTCCAAGTCACAAAACCCTTTATTCCTTGTTTCAAAGTCACAAAGCCCTTTATTCCTGGTTTACACGTGTTTCGGCTGCTCAAGAGCCTTTCTGAAAACAAATAGGGCAATAGCAAAACAGTCATGTTCTATGTATAATGTTGAAAGCACATTCATACATTTGGCCACAAAGGAGAACAGAAAAAATTGAGGGTTTGGTTTCGGAAATGTTTCAAAAGTTCAAAGAAATAAACATACATTAATAATTCAAATCAAGAAATTTGTACCCCCAAAAAAATATATAAATGGAAATATTTGTCAATCAGTGAGAACAAACATAAAACAAAAACAGGAGAAAAGAAATAAAAAAAAAACAGAGAAATAAAGAAAAATCGTTTTAGCATGATTTGTCATATATTAAAAAATGAGATCATCTTTTTACATTGTTTGTTCCTATAGTTCATAAAAATAACCTCTTTTCTACTTCACATTCCACCATGTTCCATAAGCTATACCATTTGCATTTAATAGCCACTAGATAATTTGTTGTAGGTTTATAGCATCTCACATTTCACACACTCTCCGATAATGCTATACTAAGAGTGAATTAAATAATCTTACCCGTTTTATCGCAATAGTCCCGTGTAAATCCCTGTAATTAAGGCAATATATGATAGATTTTCAATCTGATTGCACATTTATCACAGTGTTCTTTTTCGAATATTAATGTTAACATCCTTTGTTCGTGCACTATTAGTATGCCCCTCCTAACCTGAATAGTAACAGGTCCCGTTTATTTATGTAGATAGGCTTAATTTTTGAGTAAACAGATAACGTGGCAGTGCCTTACATAAATGCATTCCCTTAGTTATTCAGGTTTGTTGTCCGTGATACATGCTCCACATTATTTCAAAGGACTGTAGAAAGTCTGTGCAACCCTCCTTGTCAAATTTGGTGCCAAAATGCGGGCGTAGCAAAACATCTCCTTTCCCCAGCCCAGAGACCCACAGTGTCTGCTTACCTTGAGTGCTTCTGATTCAGATTCCTCACGTCGGCTTTGCACAATAGTGGGCCGTCGCGCGGGTCTTCCATGTATTCTATAGTGTTACCATGGTCACTTACACAATCCCTTCTTGATTTCTACTCAGTTTTACATGGCGGCCATATTGGAATGGTACGAAATTCAGGACCATGTAATACAGTCACATTAGTATTTCCTATTTAGTGGTAATGTATACACATGCCCGACTCAGCAATTTGATATTTTAGAATATCTTACTTAGATTTGGATTTCGTTTTAAATTTCATTTTGGTACAAACCGTATCCTTGACATACCTACATTCTATAATGGTCCACGATCATATATCTTTCTTTTATTCATGAAAAATCCTTTTCTCAATGTGGCCATTGTGATGCTGGAAATCCATCGGAGGGACAGGGCCTCCGTATCCTTGTCCTTTATGGCTTTTTATCGTGTGTTCTATCATGTTTTTCGCACAGGAGTTCATGTGGGACTCCTTGCGGTGCAGCTCTCTTTCTTTTGGTTTGGTGAACTGACCCGTGGGATACCCTTATGGCACCCATGGGTGGGGGTACAACCCTGTGCCCCTAGTGTATGTTTTTGGGCACCTGTGGGTGGCCCGCAAAGCAGGGTATGGGCTGGTGGCAGCTCCATGCTGAATTTGACAGGTGTGCGGACTATCCTCCATTTTGGGATACCCCGGCTCTGCCATAGGGATCAGTTGATTCCTGATGGAAAACAAGATGGCCCGGTGGCCTCTTGCTTTCTATTACCCATTACCTTGTTTTCCCAAAGTCCTTGGAAGCCCTTACTCTGTCCCTTCCCCCTGACTGGCTGTTGGGTGGAAATGCCATATATGGTGTGGTTGTGAAGGCCCGGCCAGACTGGCTGGATCCTTCCCGGTGATGTATGTTGTGGGTACCTCCTTTGAGTGGGACCCGGGTGAATAGAGTGTGTGACGAATATGCATTGGGGGTCATTCCGAGTCCGGCGTTAAGGGAAAAACGAGGCCCGGTAAAGGAATAATGACTTCCTTTACCGTTATGGTCTATTCTGACCCGCCACACCGTTATTTACGCCACCGTAAACTACGATTGCGTAAATAGCGGACCAGTGTCGCGCGCCCGACACACCATCCCGTAAATAACGGGAAGGCGTAAACCATCTCCGATTCCAAGCAAAGCGAACACGGAAATAACGACCTCCACATGGGCGCAAAGTACCTTACCGCCATGGCGTTAATACCGGCATCGCGGGGAAGGTGTTAACAACCCTGATCAGTGTTTGGAAGAGGAACAGGTGCACCCAATCAGCACAGGTGGAGGCAATAGAGTCTGGCACAGCACAAAAGGAGCACACCCACACACCACACCCCCACCCACACCAAGATGATACCAATTGTAGCAGCATTCCTGGAGCTGGAGGCCCTGCTTGCAAGGCAGCAACTACGACAACAGCAACAACAGCAACCACAGCAACCACCACAGAGGATACACAGGAGGAGAAGGAGGGTGAGACAGGGCCAGCATGCCCTACCAGTGCAGCTACCATTACCACACCGGCAGCCCCCAATACCCCACATCAGAGCCACCCCCCTCAACCTCACACCAGAGCAGATCCACACCCTGTACCGGCTTGACTGGGACACCATAACCACCATAGTGGCCCTGATACATACTGACATAGTGAGCCTCATAGAAATCAGCACTGCCATCCCCCCTCTACTAAAGGTAGTGTCCGTGCTCCACTTCCTTGAGACAGGCACCTACCAGCATACAGTGGGGCACATGCATGGCATTTCACAGCCAATATTTTCCCGGATACTCAACCAAGTGCTGGATGCCCTCCTCAAGCACAGAAGGGACTACATATGCCTCCCCCGGACTCCACAGGAGATATATGACACCAAAGCTGCCTTACATGCACTTGCAGGCATGCCAAATTGCATAGGTGCCCTCGACTGCACCCACGTAGAATTGGTGGTTCCCCATGCCATGGAGGTGCCGTATCGCAACCGCAAGCAATACCACTCCATCAACGTCCAGATGGTGTGCAATGCCAGTAAAGCCATCACACAATGCAATGCTCGGTACCCCGGATCAACTCATGACTCCTTGGTCCTGCGGAACTCAACACTACCACGCTACATGGGCCGACATGCCGGACAACGTACCTGGCTGCTTGGTGAGTAACCATAATGGGACAAGGCAGTGCATTGGGTCTCTGAGTAGGTTGCCAGCATACCCCATTGCGAAAGTGGGTGGGGGAGATGCATACTCCACCCGGGAGGGAAAGGGGGGGATGCATACTCCACCCGGGAGGGAAAGGGGGGGGATGCATACTCCACCCGGGAGGGAAAGGGGGGGGTGCATACTCCACCCGGGAGGGAATGACAACGCTATTGTACGTTGTGCACCTCACAGAACACTGTGCCCCATGACAAGTGGCACGCCACATTACCACCTAACCACACAGTAGTGAATACGAGCCAACACCTAATGGTACCTGACAAACAGTTACCCTGGCCTAAGACCACGACACATGCACCACACATTGGTGGACCTTACACACCGTAAGGCCATCGTGCACCATGCAGTGCAATAGCACCATGTCGCTGACTCCTGCATCTCAACACAAAGGACAGTCATCCATGGGAGTGCATAGAGGTTAGTCTGACAGGGATCCTACTGCGTGTGACTGGTTTGGCACCTCCATAGGATAGCTGCCAATCACCATGATAGGGATCAGTGCTGAATGAAGGCTATGCTACCAACTACTACCAACACACCCTTACAGCAGGTCTCATGCAAGTCATCAATTAATGCAGTCCAACACTGCTGCATGCATAAACGATGCACATGCAACAAGACATGAGTGCGCACCCTGACCCATCAGGGAGAAGCTACCCAATCCATCATTCCATTGGCCAGCACACATGGCCGGACCAGTAATGGGTTGATTGCATCCAGGGACATGTGTGCATGGCCAGTCATCACCCGCTGCAATGTAAGACTAGCACAGTTCTCCACCATGAATGTACCAACACTTACCTTCATTCCACTCTCATGCAGGTGATGCTGGCTACCCTTTGAAACCGTGGCTCATGACCCCGGTCCGCAACCCCCAAAACAGGCACGAGGAGGACTATAATAGATCTCAGACCCGTACACGGGTGGTCATAGAGCAGGCCTTCTGCCTTCTGAAGGCACGATTCCGTTGCCTCAGCCGGTCAGGTGGGGCCCTCATCTACAGCCACAAGAAGGTGTCCAAGATCACCATGGCATGTGTAATGCTGCACAACATGTGCATCCGTCGGAACGTGCCACTGCCCCCTGACGTGGGACTGCTACCACCAGATGAGGAGGAGAAGGAGGAGGTGGAGGAAGGAATGGCAGAACAGCAACATGGTGCCGATGCACGTGAGGGACGTACCGTGCGACACGCATTGATCGAGCAATATTTCTGAATCACAAGTCAGCTAAGGGGGTGAGGATGACAGGGCATTGGGCACTGGGTGTGGGGATACATGTACTACATGCACTGTGAGACATTAAAAGACACATGCACAATAATGAATGTCCACTCTGTATTGTAGGATAGACCAAACTGTGTATTGCATGATGATGTCCAAACGTGTACAACAGATCCTTCACCCTCAACCCCCTCCCCCTTCCCCCCAACTCCCACACACACCCTCAACCCCCTCCCCCTCCCCCTCCCCCCAACTCCCACACACACCCTCAACCCCCTCCCCCTCCCCCCCAACTCCCACACACACCCTCAACCCCCTCCCCCTCCCCCCCAACTCCCATACACACCCTCAACCCCCTCCCCCCCAACTCCCACACACACCCTCAACCCCCTCCCCCTCCCCCCACAAAAA
Organism: Ambystoma mexicanum; assembly: GCF_040938575.1. NCBI lineage: Eukaryota > Metazoa > Chordata > Amphibia > Caudata > Ambystomatidae > Ambystoma > Ambystoma mexicanum. Next base: position 515,972,997 of record NC_090934.1, read on the forward strand.
CCCCACAATGTTCCCATCAGTGCAGCATTGGCCACATGTGTGTGGCTGCACGGTCAATGGGCACTGCCAGAGCCTGGGGCATCCCTTCCATTCCGGCGCATCGTGCGCAGTGACCTACGGACCGGGCTGGTCTGCGTGGAGGAGCTCTGGGAGGGTGGCTCCTCCTGCTGGGGCTGTGGTCTGGGGGGTGCTGCCTCCAGGGCATCAGCAATCCTGCCAAGCATCTCACAGATGCGGTTTGTGCTGGTACTGATGACCTCGCCCAGGGCCTGAAGGTCATTATGTAGCACCAACCCTGATTCCCGGTTGTCCCGGAGGAACTCCTCTATCATGCCCGTGAGGTGCTGGCAGCGCACTGTTTCTGCAGCCAATGTGGGCGATGTGGTTGGCAGGCTCCGTGTTGTCGTGCCTGCAGGACTTACAGGACTTCCTGCAGGGGAAGTGGGCACATGACAGACAGGTGTATCCGCTTCGCAGGTGAGCCCTGGGCCGTCACTCGACCCAGGGTCGCTATGGGCAACCTGGCTGTACGAGGGAGTGTCTGGGCTCTGTACATAGACATTGGGCTCCTCCACGTTGTCGATGGTGTTTGGTGATGTGCTGCCTGGCACATCGAGGATGCACATGGCAGCATTCTCCCCTGACGCACACGATTCCTCATGGTGCAACGTGGGGCATGTGTTCCGCAGAACTGCAGGCATGTCCAGAGCCGCGGATGTGGGTTGTGTACCCTCCATGGGGGTTGCTGGGGAAGGTGGTGTGGCATGTGCCTTCTTCCTGCTTGCAGGTGTGTGCTGTCCCCTGCCTGTGCCCCAGGAGGTACTTGTCCGGGGGCCTTCCTGGTCCTCACTTTCATGACCGGTGCCTGTGGGGGGCAAGAGAGAGACAGCATGAGCAATGATCTGGGGGTCAGTATTACTTCCAGACAATGGTATTACGATGGGATAGCAGCGTTTTGGTGACATTTGGGTGCTGAGTGGGACTGTGAGCTTTGCTTGGATGGGAAAAGCATACTGTCGGCAGGGTCACTCATGTTGGCAGAGTACTGTGGTGACTGACATTGACCAGCTTTTCTTGTGGCATGCCCAATATGGGTGTCAGCCTTGCACCTGACATCATCCTGGGTCCCAGTTGTAACGGCATCATTGGGGGGGGGGGTTTACCCATACATGATGTGACTGCTTGACCTGCCCTTGGCGATGACTTGCATTAGGGATGCATGTACTGTTTACACTCATGGCACTCACCTGCGTCAGCTGATGAAGGGTCACCGCAATCCATATCACCAACGCCTTCGATGGCTTCTGTGCCCATCATCTCTGCACATGTTTCCTCCCAGGGCATCATTTTTATGGGTGAGCCTGGGCCTCCTCCTGTCTCTAGGGCCAGATTGCGGTTTGCTGAGAGGATGGCCCGCACCCTCAGACGGAGGTCATCCCAGCGTTTGCGGCAATGCGTCGTGCTGCGGGGGGTGTTTCCAACAGCGCTCACCCTCTGCGAGACCAGCTCCCATATCTCCTTCTTCCTGAGGATGGTGGGCCTGCGCATGTCGCTGCTGAATACAATCTCTGCATGTTCATGCAGAGTATCGAGAAGTACCTGGAGCTCATCCTGGGAGAATTTCTCCTTCCTGATGGACGCAGCACCCTTTTTTAATGCTTTTGGCATGATGCTGGTCTCTGGAGTCTATTTTGCCTATCACAATATGCCCACGAGTCCTGTATGGGGAGGATTGCAATGGATTGAGATTTTAAAGATGGCCGCCATGATGCTTCCCGTTCCTGTTCGATGACGTAACTTCCGTTTGCGGTTTTTACCGGTGCCCGTAATTTACGGTCATCGTTAATTACGGGCACCGCTATTTACACACTAGGTGGAGGGCGATGGTGTTAGTTACGTCTCGGTTGTTGTCGGTAAGGGGTTTGACGCGCCCTTTACCGGTATGGCGCTAGGGGGTTTACCGGCATGGCGGAAAGCTCGTACCCGGGAGGTCGGAATATGGTGCTATTTACGCCCTGCTACCAACGCGGATACGGTATTTCCGCCATGCCGGTAAAGTCAGTGATTTAACGCGAACCTCGGAATGAGGCCCATTGTGTTGTGGATGTCTAGTATCTGGTGGTTGACACAATGACCGAGACAGCCCTGCCCGAAACCGGTATGAATGCAGCTTGGAGTGTTGAATGGCTCGGTACTTTTCCCAATACACATAACTTGCTGTGAGTGTCTGGAGAGAAGTGAATGGCCTGAATACCTTGTGTGCCTGATTGGCTGCCTGCCTGCATGAATGCCCTTAGTCGTGATTGGATGCTTTAGTGTGACCCAGCGGAATGAATGGGAGATCAACAGTATATCTAGGGACCTCTCACTGCTAGGAATTGTGTTCAGAAGCTGAAGTCCACTACGACGAGTAACTGGAGTAACTGACGCTTGACCTTGAAGCCCTCCTGGACGAGAAGAATTGCTGTTGCTCTCCTTCACAATCTGAAAGCTGCTGTGCCTCCAAGGACTGAGCAAGCGAGGACCTGGTAAGGCGCCCTCTTCCCGAGCTACGAGGGACCATCGTTCACAGCTGATCTTTGCCAGCGCTCCCTGGTAGACAGACCTTCGACAGGCTGCCGACCCGATACGGGTACTGCTGCGGAACCCCAAGGAGAAGCACTCAGACTGTTGTCCACCACTGTCGACGACCGCCGTCGCCGACTGGAGCCGCCGTGCTCCCGTTTGCCTAAGAACTTCAATTGATCATTGGACGCTCGCATCTGCATCGTCACCCGCTTGTCTCCCGCTGGAGAAGGCCCGACCGTTGACGCGCCGTGGAGCATCCACCCGTTGGTTTCCTGCCACCTAAAGACCACAGAGACGCCGACGACTCGATGCCCTTGCTGGGCCACCGTTCTTCATCATCTCTTTGTGGTCCAGAACTATCGTCATTGAGGTGCCCCGCACGCCTCTTCCTTGCAGGACGCCAACGCTTTGTCGTCGACGAGCACCGCTAGGAACGAAGCTGCCACTTCCCTGCCGTAGTTCAACCTGTTCTCCGTCAGACGTTCGACGACCTGTGACTCCCGCCTTAAAGGGAGGGCACTCAAGAAGGGCCGTCGATTCCCCCACACCGAACGCCGAGTTCCTCGACACCTCTCGACGATACGTGGCCCCTGCCTTAAAGGGAGTCTCTCAAGAAGGATCGGTTGACGCATCGTCAGAGAACTCTACTCCACCAGGTACATTGGGGGGGTAAAACCTTAATAGGAGGCAGTAAGACTATTGAACATTATATGGACTGGGCTTGTACTATATATCTTTATTTACAGGTTGCCCAGGTGGGGGGATCTCCACACAGAACTGTGCCTCGTGGTAGGGGTCAGCATTCTGCCTACTCTTTCAACCATCTTGCGTTCCTTCCTATCTCTATTGCTGGTTTCCTCGTTATTGATCTGTGTGACATTTTAACCGTACAGTTGATGCACTTTAATGAGATTCGATAACATTGGCGGTAGCACTTTGGAATTCTATATATTTATCATTATTGACTTCCGAGTACAAAGTGCATTATTGTGATCGTGTACATACCTTTGAATATTAATTATATAAAGACTGTGTTTTTAGTAATACAGTGTGTGGACATTCCTTTGTGGGGGTTCGGGGACTACACTGTACTTAAGAACCAGCCTGCATCACCTCCTGAGAAGCTAGGCATTGATTGCTCGACCACGTACCAATAATAGAGAATCTTGGCTGGGGTCCTCTGTGCCTCTCCTCTACCATATAAAGAGCGGAAGTACAGACACCCCCTACCAGTCTTTACAGCCATATTAGAGTGATGCGAATTACAAGACCACACATTACAATCACACTGATGATTCCTGGTGCAGGCAGTGTATATTAGATGTAAGAGTCATATAAAATTCCCCTTCACGGATAATATTTAAGTATGTGTTGGTGCCAAATGTAACATACTAAAACCTCCATCCTGTTTATGATATGACCAGTTCATGGGCATGTTGCCCCCCAAGCATTTTTTACATTATCACTTTTATAGACTCAGCTTTCAGATTACCAATTAAACTTAATTTTACACATGTTGAATTAGACCAAGGGGTCATTACTTAATAGAGATTCATCAATATACAATCAGCCCTTCCCACTTTCCACTAGAATAACATAAATACCATGTTACACATTTTGCTTTTCATTCGTCAATATGTAGGTAACCTATCCCACTTTTCACCGAAAAATCATAAATATAATGGTACACATTTTGCTTTAAATTCATTGGTTCATAGGAAATTTCCCATTTCATTATCATGATTCAAAGCAAATTTTATTGTCCTGAATTTACAAATCAATCTTGCTTCCATCTGCCTGAGTTTTTCCTCCAGGTTTCCCCCTCTTCTTCCTAGTTTTACTTTCTGTAGTCCAATAAACTTCAGTGCCTTTTTATCGTCCATCTGATGTTTAAGCTGCCAATGTTGGGCCAGTGGTAATGATGCATCCTGGCTTCCAATTGTTGAAAAATGCTCCCGTATACAGATTCTTGTTTCCCTGATTGTGCTCCCAATGTAAATCTTTTTACAGGGACATATTATCGCACAGACAATATATTTGGAGCGACAATTAATGTTCTCTCTAATTTTCATACTTGTTCCTCTTGAATCCACAAATTCAGTTGTCACCTCATGTGCAAAATGGCACACAGTGCATGTGCCACATTTACGAAAACCTGACACCCTTGCATCCAGCCAAGTTCTAGTGGGTTCAGGATTCACATCTGGGAGAAGTGAAGGGCTCAGAGTCATTTTCAATGTTTTAGCCTTCCGATATGTCATTTTTGGTTTGTCGCCAATGTATCCCTTTAGGCGAGGATCTAGTTGTAAAAGATGCCAATTTTTATTTAAAGTTTTCCTCAGTACTGAAATATTGGAACTGTATGCCATAATTAAATTTATTTTGTTAGATTTAGTTCTGTCCATTTTATCTTTCGGCATCAGAGTCTGCTCCCATGTCACATTGGCCACCTTCTGTTTAGCTGCTTGAATGCACTTTCTCGAGTATCCCCTCCGTTTAAAACGATCCTGCAATAGATCACATTCTGCCTTGAAATCATTATTATTCTTACAATTTCTCCTTGCTCTGGTAAATTCACCTTTAGGAACATTCCATTTTACGGGTTTGTGATGGCAACTCTCTGCATGAAGTGTTGAGTTTACCTCAGTTTCTTTTCTAAATGTCCGTGTTGCCAATTTATTGTTCTGTACAAAAATGGTCAGGTCCAAAAAATTAATAGACTTCTCGTCATCATGACCCACACATTCAAGACCAAGATCATTCTCGTTCAATCTCATTCTGAATTCATTCAAATCCAAATTTGTATATGGACTAGGACAGCTCACAGGGAACCCTGATGTGTTCTATCCTATCAGTGATGCCAGACCCTCACAGGGAACCTAGGGTGGATGTCGTTATAGGGGATAAAGAATATTCCTTCTTAGTTCACACGGGTGTAACATGCTTGTGCATACGTGAAAGCAAGTTTTCCTTGTCTGGCGAGGCCATAAATACTCAGAGTTTTACCTGAGCTTCCAGTCATGTTCCCTTCACAAATGCACTTCCATTCTCCATAGGAGAATGTGAAATAAATGTACCGTTATTATATTCTCAACAGACCCCAGTAGACATTTTGGGTTGAGATTTAATGACAAAGTTAAACATGACAATCTCGTTCACGGAGGGCACAGTATGTTCCACTCCAGGAATGCATTACTCAAATGTATGTGAAATTATTAGGGCATACTCAGGACACATAGCCATGAGGGCCTTACCATTAGAGACAGAAATGTTTGCCTATGGTGTGTGTGTGCTATTGGCATAATTGCCAGGCCTTGCAGACAAAATCATGAGAACCCCTGATGAGTTCTTATTCAGACCCAGAATAGTGATGCATGAGGAGAAGGGACAAGTATTTCGCTTGATGATACACAGAGCTGCAGTGCGAGGGAGAGTGGTCTTGATTGATGGTTATGACAACGAGGGCCGACAATGGTGCACAGTAATCGCCATTGAAGAAGGATATCGATTGACTTACGTCACCGATGACAATCTGTTTGAAGAGCAAACAGATATGGGAGAGACAATGGTGGAAGTGAGTCTCACCTTTTGGGTAAAAATGATTAAAAGAGAAGTACCTCAGAGAATGATGTTGGCACAAAATCGTCCTCCATATTTTGATGATGATATGGCCAAGGTGCCTGTCTCAGTATGGACTACAGGCCCCTATGACGTAGGCCTCTTGAAGGGGGTTGGAGAAGTGAAGATCAGATTGAAACCAGGAGCGATTCTACCAAAAGCCTGACAATATCCTATGTCTTGAGAGGCAGATCAGGGGATTTTAAAAACAATTTCTGCAATGATGGAACAGGTCATCTTAGTGATGTCAGAGTTGTCATGCAATACCGCGGTTTACCCGATCAAAAAATCAAAATGGGGTCTTGGAGGCTAATTCAAGTTCTAAGGCCGATAAATGATATTGTTGAGGCCAAGTTCCCTCTAGTCCCTAACCCGTCTACAATTCTATGTAATGTACCCGTTGTGGCAAAATATTGCAGGGTGATTTACTTGAAAAATTCATTTTTCTCAATCCCGATGCACCGTGACTCAAAAGATCTGACATCATTCACGTCACACAAATGTGTCTGAAAAGCACAAGGCTGCCACAGGGGTACTGTGAGTCTCCTTCTATTTTCAACTGAGTGCTGCAGATGGACTTGAGCAATAATGCATTAGAAAGTGTTGTCCTGCAATACGTGGATGACATCTTAATTTGCAGCATCACAGAAGAGTAATGCAGGCACAATTCTGTTCATCTATTGACTATAAAGCTGAGAAAGGATATAAAGTTGACAAGGAAAAGTTATAATATTGTCAACAAGAAGTGCTGTACATAGGCCAGCTAATCTCACATGAGGGAAAGAGAGTGACCCCAGAAAGAGCTGAAGCCATACTTAATATGGCTAAACCACACACGATAAAGCAGATGCAGAGCTTTTTAGGCCTACGCAACTATGTCAGGGCATGGGTCTTTGAGTACAGCTCTTACAAAAAGCCTTTACTTCAGGCCCTAAAGAAGGCCCAAGTGATGAAAGAAAAGATTGAATGGTCTGAGACCATGGAGAAAGGGTTTGCTAAACTCAAAAGAGCTATTTGCACAGCTCCAGTTCTCGGGATACCCAACTATGCTGAGGAATTTGACCTGTTTTCACACACGCATGGCAGTGTTATGACAGCAGTACTCACACAGAGAACTACATTGGGGTACAAGCCCCTGGCATACTACAGTGAGAATTTGGACCCATAATGAGAGGTCATTTTCCATGTAAACAAAGTTTAGCTGCCACAGCGTTCGCCATAGAGGAGGCTACACCCATTGTGATGGGATGCTCAATGACGATGTACGTCGAGCACTCACTATTTGCCATTCTAGAGAAACCAAAGGGCATATTGACATCTCAGAGAGCTTCTGCTTACAAAGTGATCATATCAAATCCATCGATTTAAGGTAGTCCGATGTAAGATAGTGAACCTAGCTATGTTTATAGCAGAGCCAGTCACTGAAGGAGAGCCAATACATGACTGTGCAAATTATGAAGAATTCTATGATGAAATTCCCAGGGTGAAAGAAAATGCCTTGGCAGAAAGAGAGATCGTCTTCATTGACGGGTCTTCGAGGATCGATCAAAATGACGGGCAAAGATATACAGGCGTTGCTGTAATGAAGCACACAGCAAATGGATAATTTTAAGTGCTTCTTAGTGCTCAAATACCATCTCATTATTCAGCACAGGCTGCAGAATTACTGGCGTTGATACTCACCATTGAGAATCACGCAGACCAGGAAGTGACAGTATACAGTGACTCTGCCTATGTGATGTCAACAGTGCACGCAGGACTAGTGTGCTAGAAAAGGAGGGCTACCTCCGAGCGGACAGCACACCAGTGCAACACACAGCCTTGTTGGATAGGCTGCTAAAGGAACTACAGCTCCCAGTGGGCATAGCAGTCATGAAATGTGCCGCCCACACGAAAGGGACAAACTTTATCTCACGTCGAAATCAAGCAGCAGACACAGAAGCCAAGCGTAGGGCATCCAAAAGTGAGATGATCATGGATGTGGAAGCTACCCTCGCCAACGAGCGAATGATGGTTACACAAACTGTACCTGAGAGTTACAGTAATTTGGGGCAATCACAGCTAATGGAACTCCAAGGGGAGGCACCACAGGAAGAAAAGAATATTTGGAAACTTGAGGGTGTTCTTTAAACCCCTCGGACAGCTTGTGGTGACAAGACAGCACTGGTAAACCAGTGATGCCTGTAGCCCTATTAAAGATAGCGCTGGAGCAGTTACATTACCCGGCGCACATGACAAAAAAGAAACTAGCAACACCGCTCGCTGAAGACTGTTTCGTGCCGAATTTAGCTGAGCTCGTTGCATTCTTTATAGTGAACTGTATAATCTGCCAGCAATTCACGGCTGGGCACACATTAAAGGTAATGAGAGGAGTCATCCCAAGACCTAATGGGCCTTTTCAGCACTTGCATGTTGTCTACGTCGACATGATTCAAGCATGTAACAGGTACAGATACTTAATTGTTGTGGTGTGTCCATTCTCTAGATGGATTGAGGCAGGTCCATGTACACACCCAGACTCTACCTGTGTGGCAAAATGTTTTGTGAGGGAAGTGTTCCCCAGGTGGGGGGGGTGTGCAAAGTTATGAGATCAGATAATGGCCCTCACTTTGTTAATACAATATTTCAACAGATCAGCTTGCTGCTTGGTATAAACACAAGTTCTCATTGGTGTATCATCCACAATGTAACGGCGTCTGTGAGAAGCCCAACGGCTTGTTAAAGGAAAGGATGCCCAAGATGAAGGCCATAAGGGATGGTTGCACAGCCTTCATTTGGTACTGTATGCACTTCAGAACCAAACCCAGGTCTGACCATCATTTTACGCCACACGAGATAGCCACAGGAAGAAGAATGAGAACTCCTCTAACACCACGAGATAGAGCTAGATGTGATGCCCAGTGAACAGGAGAAATTTTAGGGTCTGAAATGCAAAACTATCTGAACTGCATGACATATTGCCTCACTGTAATTTCAGACCAGCTGCAGCGATGACGAAAAGGGTGCAGAGCAGCACAGAACACAGAAGGAGATACTACAACAGACCAAGTTCAAGGTTTACGTGTTCCATCCTCCTTCCCTGGAGATGCCATCCTTGTGACGAATCATACAAGGAAAAGGTGGGACGAGCCAAGATTCAACGGTCCTTTTACAGTGGAGGACTGCACTCCATCTGCACAGTGAAACTATAAGGCAGGAGAGCTTGGATTTTTCTTGACAATATCAAACCCTACATCGTAGAAGGCCCCCTTCTTACACCCCAATGAGAGGAATTGATGAGCGACGGGGAAGAACCACAGCACGTGCAGATGAGATCCATGACAAGGAAGAAGGACGCATGACCATCCAAAGATAAAGAACTTTTTGCAAATTGTGGCTTAAATTGGACACATATTCTAAGCAAAAAAGGGGATAAGGACATAAAAAACGGAGACTCTGTGCATCCTAGTTGCAGGGTGAAGAAGAAAATTGCACATATAAGCCACAACATAGCCTGCAAACTTTGAACTTTGGACTGAGGCACACTTAAGCCTTGATGCGAAAAGAATATGCAACATTTTGACTGAGGACACTTACATTGGAAGCAAATATAGTATCCTGACTCGTTCCAATGCGAGACCCTATTTGCAATCACTTATGTTGTCCCAAAAGCGACATCACCAAGGATGTGGTCATCTATTTTGATCTAGTGCTAAGATCATACCCGTCAATGGTAGGGAGACTCACCAATATCACTGACTTTCTTCAAGATCCTGAAAACAAAAAGACAACAAGACAACTGCTCACTGTCATTGCCGAAAAATTTCTCCTGCTTCCTGAGTACAGTGAGGAGAAACCAAATGTCACAAACACAGGTTGACAGCAATGAGCTTATCAACACATTGTTCTTCCGTATAATCGAAGACTGTCCAACTATTGTCGGAAGAACAACAGACACACTTACGTTCCTTCGAGACCCAGCAAATACAGAACACCTAAGCCATCTTCTAAATAAAATCATAATTCTAGTTGCACTCCACGCGAACGGACAGTGCGGACATTGTTTACATTGAAGAGAGTATACATACTGAACCTCAGCGAGACAGGACGGATGTCCCTGTCACTTGAAGACACCAGGTTTGCTCACAATGTCCTCTTTTGCCTAGTCACTGACTTTCCAGAGCTAGTGGGGAGACCGATCGATGTTGACGTCCTCACATTCATCAGAGATCCAGCTAATGTTGCACAGATGGGCATGGTCTTACATGGAATCATATTACAGATAGAACTCTAGAACCATCAATAGAACTTTCTGAGGAGATTCAAAAAAAGCTTTCAGCCGAGGGACAGATCGAGGAAGCAGTGTCAAGAATTTCACTTATTACATTTGTTATTATTTTGTCCTTATTTGTACAATCTGATCAGCACATAATATGTCTTCAGGACTGGAGAAAATCCGAGGAGTGGACTGGGAGCTTACTTACTGCGAACATGCACAGTAAAGTGACTTACCGAAGTGTTATTTAATTTAATATTAATCTAGCTAGGAACTGTAACCTGAACTAAGAGACAATCCATCACCCGCAAGAGGGGGGACACTTGTGGAGCACCTGACACTCTTAAACATAGAATTTGAAAGACGATATTGGTTAAGGGAATACAATAAATTTGACATTTGGTGAATGATCGAGATGGGGGTCCAGAGCCGCAATCTGGTCCTCCCGCAGGAGAGGCGACCACGCTTCTCTGGAAGTAAATGCTGCCGCCTCACATACAGAACCATAATGTACTTGTGTATCATATTCATAATTGTTTTACTGTCATTAATAATCAGAACTGCATTTTTTATTGGTGCACAAAGCGTTCCAATTCCAGTGCACCCACCTAATGATGCACACATGAAACCCACAAAAGCACCCAGACCTTATATAGTCATTCCACTCCCTAGAAGATCTGATGGAGGAATACATGAACTTGAAATGGATGTGATTAGCAATGACAAACATGCACTTGTGGTCACAAACAAACAGAAAAGCCAGAGACAGGGTCGGCACGGAATGCACATGAAACAGTCTGAATGCACATGAAACAGGCCTAGTGTCAATGACTGCAGAACTGCAAACCAAAGCAGTAGAGAAGAAGAGACTTGTGAGAAAACAAGAAGAGTTGGAAAACCAACAGAAGCAGTCATATCAGAAATTCTTAAGAAAACAAGAGCTAACTGATAGTAGACTTATTATTTCCGCACATAGCCAGAGAGAGGAAACTGCAAGAGGAACTGAAGAACAAAACCACAGAGACTGTATTACCAAGCACGTATGTTCCAACGCAAGGGACAAGTAACAGTTCCACAGTACAACCATATACTAGACCAATGCCAGAATGGATACAAAAATTTCTAGCCCGACAAAGAAAGATGTATGAAGAGAAGGAAAGAGCTGCCAGACTCTTATCCACTCAAATGGCGCAGATGAGGAGGCCTGCACTATAGGCCGGGATACCTGAAAATCCTCCAGCAAGAAAGAGCCATACAGATGCATTCAGTAATGTAGTCATAGCCAACTTCAGGAAAACACTAAGAATCAAGAAAAGCATGCATGGAGATGACAACAAACTCAACGACTCCCTGGACAGCACAGCACTTCTGGAAAACAACATCTGGTACGAGCACATGAAAGAAGTTGGAAGACGAAGTTCAGAAGGGGAATGCTTTGTTTATGCACTCCTACCATACAGCATGGGGAAATTCAAGATCTTCATAGCTGCAGAAATCGATGTCCAGACAGCACACTGTATCTCACACGTAGTGATGTGCAAGACCAGAGGCCAGTTCACGGGTAGTGATGCCTCACTGAAGTGGGCAACTGAAGCAACTGATCAAATGAAGACGATTATGTCCAGGACATAAAGACAAGAAACAATGGAAAGAAGAAACACATTGTGATCAGATATGAGAAGCCTGGAGTTAAAGGAGCAGAGATAAGAAGAGAAGCAAACCAGAAGCTAAATGTCCAAGGAAAAACTCCAGAAGAAGCTCATAGATGGAAGAATTGATGCCAAATGCAAATTTGGGGAACAGGGCTTTCACCAGACAGATGGGAGAAAGGAGTAGTGATATGCCAAGCAGTTACTACGAGCCTGCCATCAATATAGTGTGCAAGCCATTATGGCCAAAACTTGCAAAACTATTAACATGGGTCGGAGACAGAGGAGGACCCTTGCAGATAGTCCCACTGGAAAGCCGAAAGTTCTTTTTCAGAAATAATGGCACAAGGAAGATGGGAATGAATCAGAACTGTGGACGAGTTTTTGATGCTCCAGGAATGGTACACGGAACTGCAGTGATTATGGATCATTATTGGGCATGCGGATCCAAAGCATACATCAGACTGCCGAAAAACTGGGGAGGTATATGCACAATAGTGAACGTCCAAGATCCAGCATTGGTGATCCTGAAAAGTGACCTGAATATTGACAGTTTCCCGAAAGCAGATGCTCACCTGAGGAAGAAAAGATCTGTGGAACTGCTGACGCGAATTAAGAGAGAACATTATTTCTCTGCTAAAACAGAAGAAGCATTTCATGCAATCCCATATGAACACAGGCTGTTCAGTCTCACCTCATCAGTGTTCACAATGATTTTTATGCCAAGAATCCAAGTTGGAGTAAATACTAAATGGTTACAAATAACCACATGGGAGTTTCTGCAGACTATCAACACGACCGTAAAAGTATTCAATGCAATCAAGGAAGAGTTAAGAGCCATCCGACTGATGACTCCCCAGATCAGATATGCCCTTGACATGATCACAGCCATGGATGGAGGCGTTTGTGCAAAAATAGGAGAATCATGTTGCACATTTATACCTTCTCACAACAAGGAAAATGGAACTTTAACAGAATCCATAGTTATGATGACAAAGCTACAGAATCAGATGATTGACAAAACTGATGAAATTGATGATGACAGCTGGTTTGGATCACTATTCTCTTGGGTCCCACAATGGATGGCAAACACTTTCAAGTTTCTGGGAGCCCTGCTAGTGATGATATTGCTAGGATTTTGTGTTATCAAGATAGTAAGCTCGCAATGCCAGAAAACTGCGAAGAAAGCCATAGGGATGAAGATCATGATTGATGTCAAGCCAGGATGGAAGCCCAAAGACCTGACTGATGAAGAAATAAGAGACTTTGTGAAGGCCAGCATTCACACACCAGAAGGAACAAAGTTTCTCTATCCCAGGAAGCACAGAAATTATGTGGGAAGATGGGTTTACTGTAGCCCAAATGGACAATGTCAACTAATGACATGGAATAAAGATGAACATCTAAGGACGACAGGAAACCTGAAGAGAGTAATAAAGATATGGACTCCTAAGAGACACTTCTTCAAACCATCATGTATAGACCCAGAAGAGGAAGAAGGAATGAACCCAGGCAATGGAGTGAAGATAAATATAGAAGACTCAAGTGAATTGCATCCAAAGAAGGAGGTGAAAGTGGTTGATGAATCACCCAGAGGGGGGAGTGTGGAGGAGGTCCCAAATAAAGCCTGCACTCCAGTTGCCCAGTTTGAAGTATCAGGAACGTTCACACCAAAATATGTGACAAATGATGAGCAGATAAATCATCAGAGAGCTGCAGTAGGGCTCTGCCCAGTACCTATCAGAAGAGCAACAACTATTGAAGTACCGATACCAAGAAAACCATGGACAGTAAGGTATCCATTAAGAAAACCCTAGCAGCATATGAGACGAAATGAGATTGCCTAAGTACCGTCCCAGAAGAAACCAAAAAGGCCTTAACGGAAGACAAATGGTGACGTCACAAGGGCCCTGACAGACTCACAGATAAAAGAAATGACAACCAAAAATGACACATAGAGACGAAACGCCATGAATAAAGATATTGTGAACACAAAGGAGGAGAATGATGTTGAAATACAAAATAAGCTTAAGCTGTAAGCAGGATGGAGATATTCAAACAGCTAACACCTGTACATATGCTTGGAACCACAAGAAATCTAAGAAAACAGTGCAGCTTGCTATGCTAAGTAGAAGAATAGCGCGGCAAGTGCCGTTATACATAATCTACCTCAAAACAAAGATAAGTGCGATTCCACTTTGCACAAAAAGCAGAATCAAATCAGGTTACTAGAGGCCAAACAAGACGAGATTCATATTCTAGCAAAACGAGAAGAGACGGCTGAATCGAAACTCAGCAGATACAACTCATGTCATACCAGTAGAAGAAACTAACAGTAGCTACATATAATTGAAACTTAAGAACAGAATATCCTGTCCTTGAAAGGTCGAGATAAGGAAGCATAGGCAGGTGGCAAGCTGAATAAGAATTAAATGCACAAATTGAGAGAAACTAGACAAATTCACAGTGTGGGTAGCACATGACCAACCGAGCGAGAAGAAGCATGGGCTCACACCTACGCTTGGCATCCGCCCCGGCAGAGATATCAGAACTTTTCCAGACAGAAGATGCAGTTTCGAGGCCAAACACAGTAAAATAAATGATACATAGTTTCTGAAGCGATGATTGATTGTAACCTTAATTGGTGGAAGGCCGGGTAGCTGAGGGGCACCCTGCACCTAGCTGACCGTTCTGCATACTGCTAAGCAAAGTGGAAATGTATGCATGGGGTTGGTGCCAACCCAATCACAGTGGACCAAATAATCTAGGGTCCTATAGTTAGTAGAACCAATGGGACATTGTACTTTTAGTGATGTCTACGGTAGTCATTTTTGAAGAGAGGGCTTTGAAGCCCACCTGACAGTGTTTATCCAATCCCCTCACTCTGTTACCATATACAGATATAATACCTATGTTAAAGTTACCTTTTCCTAACCAATAGAATTGCATGTTAAACTCTTGAGTGTTACACGTCAATTATGACAAGTTTTCAGTATAAATGCTATGATATTTGTGAAGTTCATTGGAGTTGCAGCGAGAAGGATGATCGCATCACTGCTGATTTCTATGACTCCCCGTTTTTTGTACTTGTCATTAAATGGACTCCCTTTGCCAAACCATTGAGTTGTACTTATTGATTGGTGTTGGAGTAATACATCGGCACCCCATTCATCTCAAGGGTGCAGCTATCTCGTTTTAAAGTACTTCGGAGCAAACCTTGACTCTATTGGCCGGCTGGGGGTCTCCGGAGTACACAAGGTAGAAAGAGAATATATAGAAGCTTGCTATAGAGGAATATTTAATGTAGCAAGGACGGCCATATCAGAAAAATGGATGACGGTTCACGTTGAATTTAACCAACCTACCTCAGAAACAGGTTGAAGCTGTAAGAATCAGGAGACATGGAAAGACAGCACCGGGAGCAGACCTGACTATGAATCAATGTTGGCCCAGAGTGAAGATGCTATTTTTAAAGAACAAGCACAGAGCACAAAGGCAGTATCTAGATAGGTTCTTAAATGAAGGAAGACAAAACATCTTTGAGAACCAAACTACTGGTCAATTAAAAGCATACAAAGTTCATGTGAGATAGAGTGAGCAAGTCTCTAGAAGCCAGAAGGGATAACAGTACTCTGCATATTTAAATCAAATAGCACTAAATGAAAAGCTGAAATGGCCAAATTTGTGGTCCTCTCATTCGTGTATGAGAAGTCAAAAACAGACACTATTCATTAAAGCCTTAAGCTAAGATAGTGTTGTGCTCACACTCCCTTGAATGTTCCTGGACAGTGAGCAGTAACAAGGTTAAACTACAAACTAGAAACTTTGGCTTGTGGCCTGTCAATGAGAGATGATGGACTAATTGGGAAAATGGGGAGTAGTCTGATGGTATTCAAACACCTAATTTTTGTTTCACATAGGTGCTGCTAATGAGCTAGAAGTCCAAGGTTGGGATAGTATGTCAATCAATCAGTGGGGTTGGTGGACAACCTAACACACAACATTGCAAAAGCCAATCCCCTGATGTTGTGTCCACTATCATCAGTAGTGTATAAATTTAGAGGTAGATCAAGGGGTGCCCTACAGACAAGGGGTAGCCAATGAAGCACTAACCCTTATATATTTTATAAGTTGATATGTTCCCGTAACCAATCCCTCCCTTTGATAGGTTTTGGATTTTGCCACGTACAATAAGGTCATAGATGCTGCATATCGGGGTATAAGATGTCCATGTAATCAAACTTGGTTGTGAGTGTGCATGCATCAGCCTGATGTATGTGAGGTCTCCCTACTTAATTAAACTGAGAATAAAGTAGTGTTTTGCCGTATTCCTTGAGTCTGTCTGGTTATTTGATTTCTGAACATTATTGTAATTCCATCAACCGCAAAATACGCTCCAACGTGCTAAAGCACATTGGGCCTCATTAGAAGGTTGGAGGTAACCATGCCGCTTTTAGCGGCATGATTGCCTCCATACCGCAATCCGGGCCCGGGTTCCTCGAATGAGGAATTACCGGGCCATCGCAACCTTGGCGGACCCGGTAATTCCCCGTCCGAGGAACCCGGACCCGGTCCATCCCCATTGTCATTCGAGCCCCCATAGGGCTCAATGGGAATGGGGATGAAGCTAACAACGGGCCCGTTAATGACGGGCCCGTTCATAGCTCCCTGGTACCCTCGTGGGACCCGTAAGGACACCTGGTTTTTCCAGGCGCCCATTGCGGGTCCCGCGAGGAGACCTCGTAATAGGGCAGAACGGGTTTACCGGCACCGGCACCTTTACCGGTGCCGATAAACGCATTCCGCCAACCTTATAGTGAGGCCCATTGTGTTCCCTGCGTGAAAGGCCACAAACTAGAAACAAAACAATGATATTACAATCGGATAGTCCTGATGTCAGAATTAGCTAACTATAAGAGTATACTAGCCTGTACATGATATGCCTGTTGTGTTATAATATATGTACATTTCAACTAGTATGTTATGTGACTCAAGAGGCAATATTTTGGCTCTAAATGCCATTGGCCCCACATTGAAAAATGCATTTCCATTGTTACTCACAATAACTCCTCTCAAATGGCTTTTAGATGGACCAAAACAAAAATCATGAGCACTTCTGTCTTTCTACAAGGCTGCATGAATAATCATATAGAGCAACTTACTTTGTAGCATGAGTTTGGTATCTTGACTCAATCACTTCTTGCCTCAGCCACTGATATTTACTGACTTGTGCCACTGAATGTGCTATGTTTAAATGCTGATTACGTGTTATAACAGCTGTTTTTTTTAAATTAATTGTGACTAAATAGTTCTGTTTTAAAAACATACTTTCGGTTGTATACTCTGATTTTGTTTTTGTTTCTCTGTTATATATTCTGTATCTTTTATTGTTGTTTTAGACAGCTTTTATTGTTGTTTAGACAGCTTTTTGCTGGAGGTAAAAGGGCTAATCAGGAGTTGGGCAGTAACCCTTAAATGTGGCGGTAACTCTATCACTTGCGCACATAAGGGTTGCCCAATCACAAGTTGGGTTGAAAATTGGAGTTTCACCATCAGCTTTATGCCGGAGGTAAAATCTCCACTTTCCGGCTGTTTTTGTCTGTTTTCGGTGCTATTACCGCCGCCTCTATTACCACCAGTATTAATAGTGCTTAAAATCCCCATAGAGTTCTATGGACTCTTTTAGAAAAATTGGGATTTGCAGCCTTACGACTACTCTGGATCTGGTACAAATTGCACCGTACCAAGTAGCAGTAACGATGTTTGCATTGGCGGTATCCCGGCATAATTACTGTTGGGATACCGCCAAAGCTCTGATAGAGCCCAACATGTCATAACATTTGATTTCATAAGAAAATGTCTGACCCAGGTTTTAGCAGTAACTTTATACTGACTACTTCTTCTCCCCGTAGAACACCAAAACAAATTACAATACTACAAATTGTCAGCAGAAGCTGCTACTGAGGCACACAGAATTCTGCAACAAATGGAATTCCTCCTAGTTTATGAAGTAAGCAGGGTTTCCAAACTCACGCTGGATTTAATTCAGAATTCAGGAAGTCCTAAAGCTCTGATAGAGCCCAACATGTCATAACATTTGATTTCATAAGAAAATGTCTGACCCAGGTTTTAGCAGTAACTTTATACTGACTACTTCTTCTCCCCGTAGAACACCAAAACAAATTACAATACTACAAATTGTCAGCAGAAGCTGCTACTGAGGCACACAGAATTCTGCAACAAATGGAATTACTCCTAGTTTATGAAGTAAGCAGGGTTTCCAAACTCACGCTGGATTTAATTCAGAATTCAGGAAGTCCTAAAAACCGACTGTGAAGAACTGTTTGGAGAAAAACCCATAATTGTTTCCAGGACCTCCCACAGATAACACCAGTAAAAGACCAACCCATATTCAAAACATTAGGACACAAATAATGCCGTAATACACTGAGCAGCATTGGGAATGTAATAATCTGGCTGCATAGTTGCTAAAGAGAACTAACTCAAAACATGCATCAATCTGCATATCTAACCTATGCTAACATTTTAAAAAGCATTAGAATTGGTCTACTTACTAAAGATGCAAAATACACCTTAAAAACAAGAGTCATCCATGCGATGTATATACAAAAGACATCTGTCCCTGATGTCATGGCACAATTAACTTGGCAAAATCTAAAATCCATGTAATTAATGCCAATGCTTTGAAAGCTGTAGCCAATTCAATGATACTATATTGAAAAATGAAATGCAACCCATAGTACATATCAGCTCCACAGACAAACTAGAAATTCATGGCATGAGACTCCCTATGTATCAACAAGCAACAGCACACCTAAATAGTTTCGAAAAATATATCTCGAACAAAGCTGGATTAGAAAATCTATTAAGTCTGTGTCTAAACACTAGAGTAATTCTAAAACACAACCTTGATGTACAACAAGGTTTATTCAATGGAGAAATGAGTACACTTGTTAGCGTCTAAAATATACAATTGTATACTGACTATACACATGTATTCTCATTTTGTCAGGATCCACTTTGACAAACTTGCTGAAGTTAAAAGAATAGGCTGCACAATAGCATGATTCCTTCTTTACAAAGACACATGTGTACAGAGAGAACAATGTTCTCTGTCTCTTGCATTTGTAGTCACTATTCACAAGGTCTAACTATGGACAATGCACTAATCGACTTTGGAAGCACAGTCTTCAAAGAAAGTATGACTTACGTACACATTCATGACTCATTAAGATATTCCTAGTTAACTTTGATGCAAACAAGTCAATGCGGACATTCCTTGTATCCTAGAATGCAACCGGCTACATGTACTGTACACCCCCATCTAATTATGTACCATGTACCTCAAAAAACAAAACCTGTAAAAAAAGGAACTAATGAAAACAGAAGCTATAGCACATTTCTCTGCAATCCCACCCAAAAACCAAAGTAGAACTGCAAGGCCTTCAAATGATACAAACAGAAAACTATCTGGTCCAAAAACAACTGCACGTCCATCAAAAGACACAGAAACAAATGTTTCTTGTCCAAAAACAACTGCAGGCCCATCAAAGAATACAGAGGCCACACTTGCTATTCCATTTAAATTCTGCAACACAACTGGAGTACATCATTTTTAGGAAAATGTATCAATCAATCTTATTTTCCATTCACCGCCAATTTTTGAGAACATTTACTTGAACAACTCTGACCAGTTTTGTTTGCAAACGATTATCCTGCATAGAATTGCCACAAATAATGCTGACAGAACCTACAGTGTCTGTGGTATAAGCCATGAATTGGACCACTGTATAGGAATGATTACATTTACCATAGATGCATAGGAAGATCCACTGGAATTCCTAATGTACTTACTAAAAGTACTAGAATAAATAAACAACCTTATAAATGATCAAACACATATACATGATCATACACGTGGAAACATGGGAAGACAGCAGGAAAATCCCTGCTGCAATTCCCGGATTATGTTAGGGGCAGTTCTAATAATTGGAACACATAGACCTCTGACACCAGTCTTCAAAGTAGCTCATCAGCTATCTTCAGCTATCTATGATATGATATGATAGGTTATGATAGGTTATTTATAACACGCTTAATACCCAGAGGTTTCTAAAACTACACTAATTTTTAAACAGGAACTGTTTACACAGAGTATCGGCCAACAAAATTATTAATGCCACAATGCTGTCCGAGCACTATCCCATACAGTTTTTAATAATTTTACATTAGCAAGGCTTTATGCTGGTGCTTCTGTCCTGTATGAAGAAATTAATTTTGCAAAAAAATAATCAACAACTGGATTGATGCACAAAAGAATATGAATAGAACTAAAAAATGGAAGTTTCCTTTTTCTTACTCTATCCACTTTTAGATAAGATGCATGACAGTGATGTCTAGGGGTAGGACCAGAGATAGGAAGGGATAGATAGAAACGTCTCTATTCCCTCTTCTTACTGTCCTCAATAGTCACCTGAGATCTATGTTCAAGATCTTCTTAGCACAGAGCATCCAATACATTCACCTAGATTGCTTCCAAGAGATAAAACAGAACCCAGCCAGCTAAGTCTGCCCCTCCGCCCTTTCTTTCAGGAGACAGTTTGAATCATTCAGGGGCATTATATATGCTCCGCCTCATTAAGTAATTGTTAGGGTATGTAGCATTGCTCTCTATTTCATGTTAAAAAAGAAATCCTTCACAACAGTTGGAATAATATACTACACTGGTGCCACAAACACATCAGATTACTACACTGCATATGTCAAAAAAATTAGTGGTTGGTTTTAATTTAGCAACACTTCTGTTACTCAAAAAACAGGAAATCTAACAAATGCCTACTTAATATTCCTTCAACCGAAATGTACTCATTAAGGTACACTAATAAATCTAAATAACTAGAATACACAGTTGGAATATGCCAAGGGGTATCTAACTATTTTAAACATACCCTTCATTACAATAAATTGATTGTAGAGGAGGGGGGCACTGGTTGCTAAATACTCTCTTAACCTGTATACTCTGAAGTCCACCTATATTGATGGTTGTGAACATTCTTTTCTAAAATTAAAAATAAAATCAACCCCAACACCACTGTTTAGTTGCTGGTCTTATACCGACCTCCAGAGAGTACCGCTCTCTTTGACGTACAATTGTAGTCTTTGTTAGGAGACTTCTCTTAAATCATATACTCAGGTGATCATTCTTGGCGACTTCAACTCTGCAGCCATAACAATAATGATCATGATGCTGTAACACTTCCCTCTTATCTCTATTCCATGGGGTCTACTCTACATATTGAATGTCCGACCCATGGAGAGGGCAGTGTCCTCGACTGGGTGTCAACTCATAATCTTTTGGTCACCTCCCTTGCTATTACAGCATGCCCATGGTCAGACCATTACTTGATTTCATTCCTTCCTCTTCTTGACGCCTCTCATGATAAAGTGTACTCCCACTGCAGAGATGTCACTAGGTTTAGAAACCTCAGAAAGGTGAAACCTGTGGCTTTTGCCAACCTTGCAATGCCTATGATTTCTGTCAGAGAACGTTCTAATGACACTGTTGTTTTAGTTCACTATTTTGCTGACATCACTTCCGTGGTCATAATATCTTAGCCCTTGTTCATATGAAGAATTTTAAGAGTTTAGATTTATACAAGACATGGTTCTGTGCTGCTGTGTCATGCATAGGAATATTAAAAGACATTGCAAGAGACTATGGAGGAAAGATCCTTGTCTCGATAAATTGTCTACATATCGGTTTGCAGCCTATAACTAAGGCAAGGTTAGTCTCTCTGCCAAGAAGGCTAATTTTAACAGCAGGATAGCCAGTACTATGGCCAGTCAGAGAGAACTGTTTTCCATCATTAAAGAATAGCAAGGCAAAAAAGCAGCAGGTATCTTAGGACAACAAAGTGACTCCTGGTGTGCAAACATTCAGAATGATATCTTAAGAAAACTGAGGTACACCAGCAGACTGCCATTAAGAACTGCCAAATTGGCTTACATGCCCCTCTGACCGTACCTCTGTCTGATAAGGGTCCTTCGATTTCCAGCTCCACTGTTCCATCCAAATGTCAGTTACATCAAGTAAGGGAAGATTATATTATTAAAATCATGCAGGGAATGAAACCATCTACCTGTGCTGGTGACACCTGTCCTGGCAGTTTTATTAAAAGCTCAATAGGTTGCTTACAACCCCTCATAAGTAACATTGTTATTGCTCCCTTCTCATCCTCTGTTGTTCCATCCTGCAATCATACTTCTGTGCCTCGCATGGCAGAGAGGCCACCATGTTAGACTTAAGAGCCAACTTGATCCAGATTGTTCATGATGGTCATGTCCCCATACTTATGCTTCTCGACCTCTCGTTCTCATTTGATTTAGTCAATCATTCTTTTCTAATGGGAAAAGTTTAACGAGATTGCCAACTGCACTGAATCCTCCATATCCAGGATGGCCTCCTTTCCTGTCCCCCAGTCTGCTGGGTTAACTGTAAGTGAATTGAGGTTACCCCCAGTGCATTTGTCCTGCTGCATACCCAAGGGTGCTTGTCGTTCCACTAATCTTTTTTTCACATATACATTCACTCTCTTTTTGATCTATTGGACAATGTTAGAGTCAAGTATACTAACTACGTTGACGAAATCCAACTGATTTTCGAGCTGACGGGGGACCATGATCTGGACAAATCCCAAATCCCACATCAATCATATATGCGGTTTGATTCATAACTGGATGGCCATTAATGCACTAGTGCTTAGTAATAATAAGACAAAGCTGATGCTTGTGGGCTCGGCTCAACGCTTGCGCAAACTGGTTGATAACGATGGCCAGTTTAAGATAGCCAATTGTGTGATCACAGTTGCCCTATTTGTGAAAACTTTGGGAGTCCATCTTGACTCTTGCCTCACCATGAAAAAACATGTTGCACAAGTCAAGGCCTCTTGCACCTACACTACCAAGCTGTGTTGAGAAACCAAGCCATACATGTCCAAAACAAATGTGTCCCTTGTGGCTACACAACTCTAAACTCGACTACTGCAACAGCTTTTTCGCAGGCACTTCTAAAACTAACCCTAAAACCTTGCAGGTCACTCACTTTTTGTGGGCTAGGGTGGAGTGACCATGTCTCTGTGGCTGGATGATCGCTCCACTAGTTGCCTGCCCAGCTTCATATTTCCCATAAAATCCTATCTCATAAGCACAATTCCCTTACCAGATGAGCTCCCGGCTATATGTCGGAATGGCTGCACAAGGCTCCCATAATCAGAATTCTTTGCTGTAATGGTAGCAAGAAACTCATCCCTCCTCGGTTCAAGTTGAAATATGTTGGTGGCACATGCTTTGGTGCTTGTGTGCCAGGATTGTTTTATAACCTGCCTGCTGACATACGGGCCATCTCATGCTTTTTTTGGTTTTGTTCTGGGCCACCCTTGACTTATCATCGGGTCTGCTCACAGGGCTATCATTCTGTGTCTCCTTATACTTACAGCCTTGGCCTGTCGCTGATGTAGCTTGGTTAAATTCGGCGTGAGTTTTCGACGATATTCCTGATCTGTCCGTTGTTACCACATTATATATTCCTCTTTAGTAAGCTTCTATATGTTGATATGTTGTCTTTCTACCTTGCATTACTGTGTATTTAAAGTTACTGGTCAGTAAGTTACTTCATTTTCTTATAGATCCATGATTACTTTAGTTTTAGGTGCCTCTTACTCTTTATTCTTCAGTTACATTGTTACTTACAGGGTAAGTCATAGAATTTCGCACAAAAGTGGCACACGCGGCTGGCGCACAGTGTGCGCGTGCGAATGTCTGCGCCAGCCGCATGCGCTAAAATCGATTTCTCCGCACAGCGTATTCATGGATTTTAGCCTCCAAAACCAGCCGTGGCGCAGAGTGGCGCAGCGACCCTGCAGCAGTGCCAGTTACGCCCCAAAGAACGCCCTCGCGCAAGGAAAAGCCATCAAAATTCCCAATTCAGCGCAAAGGGCTGCTTTAACCATGGACCAGTTAACAGGGCTGCCAAACAGCAAAAGCCAAGCGGGGAACGTGTATTACTGGGGTGCGCGTGATGTTTCACACGCGAAAGGGCCTGTGCGAGTGGGGTACGTGTATTACTGGGGTTCGCGGGAAGTTTCACACGTGATTTCAGCAGGGTTCGTGTATTACGGGGTTCACAGGAACTTTCACACACGAAAGGGCCTGTGCGAGTGGGATACGTGTATCACGGGGGTGCGCGGGAGGTTTTACACGCGATTGGCCTGGGTATGTGTATTTCAGGGGTGCGCGGGAAGTTACACACGCGGTTGGGCTGGGTACGTGTATTTCAGGGGTGCGCGGGAAGTTTCACACGTGATTGGGCTTCATATGTGTATTTCAGGGGTGCGCGGGAAGTTTCACACGCGATTGGCCTGGGCATATGTATTTCAAGGGTGCGCGGGAAGTTTCACACGCGATTGGGCTTGGTACGTGTATTTCAGGGATTCGCAGGAAGTTTCACAAGCGATTGGCCTGGGTACGTGTATTTCGGGGGTGCGTGGGAAGTTTCACACGCGATCGGGCTTGGTAGTGTATTTCAGGGGTGCGCTGGAAGTTTCACATGCGATTGGGCTGGGTACGTGTATGTCAGGGGTACACGGGAAGTTTCACACGTGATTGGCCTGGGTACGTGTATTTCAGGGGTGCGCGGGAAGTTTCACACGCGATTGGATTAGGGTACGTGTATTACCGGGCTGCGCATGAAGTTTCACACGTGATTTTGCTGTCAGAGCGGAGAACGCATATTTCGGGGGTGCGCAGGGAGTCCTACACGTGAATTGGCAGTGTGGGTCCTCCCAGATGTCCCCTCTACCCCCTCCATGGCCCCTGCAGGCAGCCCACACCACAGGGGACTACCCTGCACCCCTGGTCATGTCCCGCAGGCAGCCCATCCACCATGGGCATGCCCTCCAGCCAAGCCACATGTCACGTTGCAATATGATCATCAACTCATGTCTCACAGCACCCCCACCCTCCAGCAGTGCAGGGCACCTGCCAGAAGGCCCCCACACATGTCCCCCAGCACCCCAACCCCCCAGCAGTCAGGGGCACCTGCCAGCAGGCCCCCACACATGTCCCACACATGTCCCCCTGCACCCCCACCCCCCAGCAGTCAGGGGCACCTGCCAGCAGGCCCCCACACATGTACCCCAGCGCCCACACCCCCAGCAGTGCGGGGCACCTGCCAGCAGGCCCCCACTCATGTCCCACTCATGTCCCCCTGCACCCCCACCCCCCAGCATTGCGGGGCACCTGACAGCAGGCCCCCACTCATGTCCCCCACAACATGTCATCACGATCCACAATCATGGGCCTAATGGCCACCCAAATCCCACCCCATGCCACCCCAGTCGAAACAAACAACCAAGTATTACATACACCCCACATTGAAATCCCCATCACATGAAACATCCCAAATGGCAAGTATGCACATAAATACATGTCCATCACACACGCACAATGGGTGCAAGTGAATGACAAAACATGCATCGTGACATGCAGGAAACCAAGGAAAGCATATCACACAATGAAGTATCAAATAAAAATGTATTACACACAAATGCAAGGGAATGAAATGAAATCACACAATAATGTACATATAAATAAAAAGCTGCATGTCCAAAATATGAAAAAGAAGATGTGTAAAACCAGAATAAAAATCAATCGAAAAGCAAATGGGTCCAAAGAGTTTGTCCGTCAAATCAAATCCAAAGTGAAAAAAAGAAAAATCCTTTGATCCATGGTTAAAATACAAAAAAAGGCAAATGAAGTGAAATCCATTGTGGAACTATATACAAAGTACAAATCCAGGGTCCATGAGCCCAACCATTGAAAGGAAACCTACAAAAACCCTACATAATGAACAACTATTTACAAAAAGGTGGCGCATTTTCCAAGCGCCCCAAATGAAAAGAAAAACAAAAGGAAACCTAACACTATATAACTAATTACAATGGCAGCGGGCTAGTCCAACGGCTCACTTTCTGATTTCCCGGGCCAGGGCATCATCGAACTCCTGCTCGATGTCCCGGAGGCGGTCCTCTTCCATGGCCCCAAGGGTTTGCAGGGACGATTACATCTGGGCCTCCAGGTCCCTGCGAATGGCCTCGAGGCACTCGGTCCCCCTCAGTGCCCTTTGCATGGAGTTCTCCGCCCTGACCATCGTGAGCCGTGCCTCTTCCGCCCGCTGCCACTCCGCATCTATAGCATGGCCCAACCGCTGCCACACGGAAGACACTTCCCGTCCTGGGTCCTCCTGCCCTCTGGCCGATGCCTGCCCCTCCGATGTTGAAGGCCCCGAGCCATCATGGCTCCCACCTTGTTGCTGCTGGTGCTGTGCCTGTGCCAGTGCCCTGCCACCTGCTGCCTGCACATCCTCCTACAGCTGGGGTGCAGTTGTTGAGGTGGCTACCCCTGCTTGAAGTCCGACTCCCGACTGTGGCAGGGATGTGTCCTCCACCAGCCTGGACGCAGGGTCAGAGGCAGCTCCACAGGGCACCCAGGGGACACATGGGTGGGAAGATGGCACGGAGGATGACTGGCGCATAGGGAGTTCAGTTGAGGAGGGGGTCGGAACAAGGTCCAGAAAACGGAGGAATCCATCCCTGGTGAGGTGTCCCACTGGGTCAACGCGGTCAACGAGCCATGCGAGAAGACGTGTAGTCTCCTCATGAAAAGACTGCAGGTCAGCTCGCATGGCACGTTGACGCAATGCCACCCCACCCAGGACAGGCTCAACCCGGTGTCGGATAGCCACATCCGCAGGGAGAGGAAGGCCAGTTGGTGTAAGCCGATCCCCTCCCTGAGAACGGGTCTGGACGTAGGCATCCCTGCTGGTGCGGGATGATGCAGTGACAGGATCGGGGACAGGATTACACACAGGCACCTCCACGGCGGCCTGTGCTGCGTCCTGTCCCTGCCCCTGCACTGCACCACTAGCACCAGTGGAATCCCCACCTCCAGACCCCATCTCTGTCCCTCCATGGCCTCCTCCTCCACCAAACCCCCCACCAACCTGGATGACTCCATGCCATCTTCCTTCGTCGGACCCTGTGGGGTCTCAGCTGCCCCTTCTGCTGCCGAGGAGTCCAACTCCGACCTCCGCCTCTTGGACCTACCCTCGGCAGCTGTGGCCTGGGACGCGGCACCGGACTCCTCACTCCCCGACGAGATCACAACCTGGGAGGGGAGCCGGGCATTGCGTCTCCGGCTGGCGGTGCGATCCCTGCCGCTGGGCTCCACAGCACCCTCTCCGCCCTCTTCATCAGTTGATGCTGCAGACAGGGAGAGATTGGAGACAGGCATCAGGGCACTGTACAATGGACTGATACACACTTGACAGTTCCACATGAGTGGCAGTGTCAAACTTCAGACATGGCATCACAATCCCCAACACACATGTCATTTCAAATCACACACATGAGCTATTCCACAGCCATATCAAAACGGCCAGCACCATCCATACACATACAACAGCATGAGCAGCCAAAGATGAGACAGACATCACATGAAACACAGGGAGTGAACTAGACATGCGCACAAGCCACCACACTTACATGCATGTGTACACCTCCACCAACTGTCACAGTGATGAGATCGGCATCCATGTCACATCTGGCAATCAGCCTTCTACATATCAGTGTCACATGCATCCATGTTGCATCACTGTTGCACCCTTGTCAAATACACACACATGCACATGTACACGGTGCAGATACATGCAGTTGGAACCAACATCCATGTGTGACACCACTACCATGCCAACTTACATACACAGTCATTCAAACATGTGTGCTTACACATATGTATTTGGCCTGCATGCTTACCCACACATACACCATCCATGTGTCTCACACATGAGAGGACTCACATGTGTTAGCTTCATGGCCCTATAGATACACATCCATACATGGCCCTACAAAACCACATGTGCAACCTGCACACTACTGGCACACCACCACACGCACAGCTTCCAATCAGTATGCATGTACACTTACCACTCGACTCCAGACCGGTCTGCCTCTCAAGGACCTGGACGTGGAGCGCTGGGCATATGCGTTCCAGGACCCTCATCTTGTGTTCCGACAGGTGGCCCCAGCGCCCCTTAGCATCCGCTGCCTGCAAGAGGTGCTGGGCCTTGTTGAGGGTCCTGGACCTGAAGTCCTCCCAGCGCTTCTTGACATGTTGGAATTTGCGGACTGCCACCCCTCCACGTTGGCAGTCACGATGTCCATCCAGATCCTGGTCCGTCCTTCCTTGTCGGCGCGCAAACTTCCGAAGAGGGCATCATACTGCCCCATGACTTTCTCCACCAGGACACCAACTTCGGTGGCAGTGAAGCTGGTGCCCCTCTGCCACTCTGGCTGGGGGTTGCCAGTGGTCTCAGATGGTGGTGTGCCCGACATGGCAACCCCAGAGGCAAGTGTCGGTGGGCAACTGGGTCCTGGGGCTGGGCTGTGGAGCAATGGTATCCCAGTCGGGAGTCTTCAGTTCCAGCAGGGGTGGTCACATCAACTGCACCCCTGGCTGATGTGCAGGCAGCAAATAGCAGGGCACGTGGGCAGCAGGCAGGCAGGCAGCAGCAGATGGCAAGTGGGAGCGTGCTCGGGGCTCTTGTGGGTAGGAAAATGGCCTTCAGGGCAGGAGCGTGGTCTTCCGTGTGTTTTCGCGTGGCCAGCTTGATATGGAGTGATTTGGCACGTGAAAATCTTGCACGTCAGGGTGTAATTCGAGGAAAGGCCTTTAGCGCATAAGCGCATCAGCACACGCACCTGATTCCGTTGGACGAAAGGCCTTAGCGCGTAGGCTCGTAAGTTAAATTACGCGCACGGGCGTTTCACTCATAGCACATGATGACGGAGCACACGTGGAAAAACTGCACCTCCGGGTGTCATTGCGTGTAATTGGATGAAAGCGCCCGTGTACAGGCGTCTCTGACGTGTACATGTGGGCCGGTTTAAAAGCTGCATGTAGGATGCCATTTCTTTGTACGTGCTTTTCGTGGAGAGCGAGTGGGTGAAATCTGTACTTCTTGTTGGTTCACACGCGATTACTTCACAGCGTTTCTAGTTCGTACTCCCTGTTACCTCTGACAGGTATTTTCTGATTTTTTCTTGGGCCTGTTTCCTCAAACAGAGTTCACTTCTCCTTTTGTCCTGTCTCCTCAGACAGCGTACAATTCTTCTTTTGGCGGGGATGTTGCCAACGCGCACACACGCGTATTTTTCAAGTTCTTTTTCCAGGCAGAGGGTGAGTTCCTCACGTACTTAGCAACTGTGCTTGCCCCGTGTGTCGCCTTCCCCTTCAGAGGTCATTGTAGGCTGCGTGTATTACGTGTATGCTTATTTTTGTGTTTCTGGGTGCCACAGCCTAGTGCGGGTTCATTTTTTCACGCACGTGGTCTACGAGGGGTTTCGTGCACGTTTATTTTTGATTTTGGGCTGCCTGTGCGTTGAGTGACCCGTTATATTCCCCCAGGGGTCACAGACAGCCTTGTTAGAGCACTAGGGTACGAATTCCATCTGGTATCCTACCCCTTTGACCCTCAATTGCCCAGGACAATAGTTTACTGCAACTCCCATACGCACAACATCAGTGCCATGGCTGGGAGGCAAGCAAGTGGTAAGGGAGGCAAAGGTGGCCAACCCTCAAAAGGTGGGTGTGGTGGGCGCGGTAGGGGACGTTGCCGGGCTTTGCAGGGTGCCCCTATGCCCCCATGTGTGGAGGAACAATCAGGGACACCCATGCCCCCCCATGGTTGAGGGAAACGTGGCTGACACCATCCAAGCTCAGCCCCTGTTGGACCAGCCCATTGTGGCACCTGACCTGCCACAGGATGACTCCCTGGCTGACTTCCAGGTCAGCAAGTCAAGGCCACGTGTGGCGGTGCAAGTTGTTGTCACCAATCCACGTGTATGTGGGGCAGCTATGTCATCTGCTGCCCCAAGTATGCAGGGTGGGGAGGCTGCAGGGGCAGCTGCAGCTTCATCCGCCCCAGCTCTGACTCTCCCAGCCAGGACAGTGTCAGTCCCAGTCCATCAAACTGACGTTCCCCCTGCCAACATTACCCTGCAACCAATGCCTGCATCAAGGACTATGGTCATTGTGCATTCCCACACTCCTACTACCCAGTCCACCGGTGATTCTGTCCCTACTAACCAGAGCGGCGTAAGCCACTCTGGCTCTGCTCCACCTTTAAAGAAGAGGAAGAAGGGTGCTCTGGCAGGACAGGCTGAGACCCCAGGCACGGCTACACACTCCGGTACCTCAAGGAAGCCTTGCTTCAATGATTCGGAACTTGATGCACTTGTGAGCTATTTGTTGGCACATAGCCACGAAATGGTGGTGACTGCAGGGTCCAAGACCACACCTGGTCAACGTAAGGCACACTGGCAGACCATCACCAACCACATAAGTGCCCTTGGATTTGTGAGGTGCTCAGCTGATGATTGGTACAAGCGGTGGAACGAACTGAAATGCAGAGCAAAGAACAAGCTGGCCTCAAATCATGCCGCTACTCTGGGGACTGGCGGTGGGTCTCCACAAGAGGACAACGAACTCACTGAACAAGAGTCTGTTGCTGGGACCTTCATCACAGAGGAACAGATCCAAGATGTGGGAGATCTACCCGATTATGACACACTGTCCGGTGAGTGCCCATGCGTGTGTGTGTAATGCATGTGTATGTTGTTTGGGTGACGGGTTCTGATTGAGTGGCAGGTGAGGGCGTGTGTGACTGAGTAGTATGGGTCACCCATGTGCTTCATCCAAAACATTCCGCAGCCTTGAATTTGGTTGTGAGAGTATCCCTTCTGCCCACAGTAGTAATTTAGCACAACATTACGGCAGTTGGCCTTGAGGTGGCATCATGCAACTACATTGTTTTTTATTTTTCAGTGTTCTTTCAGGCTGATTGTTTCAATTCTCCCACTTTTGCAACACATTCCTCAGCTCTATTGTGACATATGTGACATGCTTCTGTCATTGAAGAACCCCACATTGGCCCACATGTGTCACCTTGGTAGTTGAATGATTTGACCATTCAGGCTGAATGAGTATTGTCCTGATCACATGATGTTTTTGGGCCTGTTTGAATGTGGAACATGCTAGTTGTTTCCTGTCATGTTGAAGTGCACAAC
This sequence comes from Ambystoma mexicanum, assembly GCF_040938575.1. NCBI lineage: Eukaryota > Metazoa > Chordata > Amphibia > Caudata > Ambystomatidae > Ambystoma > Ambystoma mexicanum. The sequence continues at coordinate 516,004,289 of NC_090934.1, forward strand.
CATTGATTTGTACATGGCCCTGCAATCACTGTATTTTTGTACACTGGATGTGTTGCAGTGTGTGGCACATGGCGTATCTTTTCACACTATGTTGCATTTTTCATCTCTTCATGTCCATCTCACATGGATGGGTGACAGTACTCATTTACTGACATATGGATGTACTTGTGGAATGTACCATGGCTATGGTACATGCCATCTGTGTGATGGCATGTGTAATTTATGTGTATAGGACATGCCACTCACAGGCCAATGTGTGATGGCAGTGCTACCCAGCATGCAGCAAATGTGTTGCTCTTCCATCTTGGTGTCATCAGTGTCTGACTTTTGCCTCCCCTTCCAACTCTGTGACAGTGCATGCATGGGAGGGTTATAGTCATGTGGAGCATGTGTAAATCATGTACTGGTTCTGTAGCTTGTCAAGCCTATTTGTGTGCTATGGTGCTAATGCCTGTTTCCATTTTTGGTCTTTCATGTTTTTGCAGGGGATGACGCACTTGATGCTGTTGAGGTTGAGGAGATGGTGCAGAAGCAGGAGGAATCTGAGGCACAACCGGCCACCAGTGGGGGACGTGGTGTGGTGGTGGGTGAGAACCCACTCTTGATGCAGACGATTCTGTCAAGGGGTGTCTCTGGGTGCACCTCCCCAGACCTCTATTCAGGTGCTGATTCGGATGATGAGACCTATGTGGCGTTGCAGGTAAGTGTTTCTGGAAGGGGTTCTGTTCTGTCCAACCCACCTGCACCAGGGGTAGAACCCTCTATGGGGATGTCAGTGTTGGTTAGTCAGCCTTTGGTGGTTACGGGTGCAGGATCACACTCCACAACATATGATCCTGTTCCTGGGCCAGCAGATCAGAGGGGGAATGCAGTCCTGCAGCCTCAGGCAGTGCTGGCACAGCAAGGCGCAGATCGCCTTGCCCCAAACAGGTGTGGTGCCCGCCGACGTGGTGGCCGTACTCCACCAGACAATACCGCATGGGAACAATCCATGTACGGTATGGCAACCCAACAAGCAGCATCAGTTGAGATGATGGCTCAAGCAATGGAGAGGGTAGCCACTTCCATTGTCCCCCATGAAAGGCAGATGGAGCAACTACAGCAGGCAACAGACTCCATTTGCCAATCCCACAGGGAGGACATGTTGGCGTCCAACAGGGACAGACGGCCGGCACTGGAGACTCTACGCCAATCAATATCAATAGAGTCCCAGGGCCACAGGGAAGCCCTGAGGGTAGAACTCCATCACCTCAGGGAGACTCTTGTTGACCTTGAGACTTTCACTAACTTGAGGACAGAACAGCAGCTGGAGCGGCTCACACGTTCGCTCTCAGCTGAGATGCAGTCAACTCGGGAGGGGATCTGGGCATCACGTCAGGTGCTGCATAGGGATCTCCGCACTATAATCCTCCAGAACGAGACCTTCCACACCCGCATGCTTGCTGCCATGGAGGACCATATCAGGGCTTTGCGTGGGCTGCCTCCCATAGCACCACCACCTCCTGTGGCAGCAGCAGAGGGTGTTCAGAGTGACAGCAGCAGTTCTCCCACATTGGCATAGCCGTGCAGGCCATGAGCCCATGGAGGTGTTTTTTTTTCCAAACATCCACACAGGCGGCTGTTGGTGCGCACCCTGTCCTCAGACCTCCTGCGTGCCCCCCCCCCCGCGGCCCCCACATGGGCATTTTGTGATTTTTGATTTTTGATTATTTTTTGACAGTGTGTTCCCTTGTGTGGCTCCCATGGGCATCCACTGTATTTCGGCTGGGCACATGCAGGCTTCTCCTGAGTTTGGGTTTGATGCTTGGGTTCATGAGACACACACCCCTCCTGCTTCCTGTTTCCATGGGCTTGCAAAGGGTGTGACCAAGTGACAGTGATGTACACAGTGATGTTGGGCTCCCTTGAGCTGTGTGGGCAGTCTGTAGTCAATACTGTGTAGACATTCCTTCTGTATATTGTTGTTGTATTGTACACTGCATGTTGTAATTATGTATGCTTCTGCTTCCATGTCTCCCTCTAAATTTGCAGGTTCATTCCTCATGTCTTCACAAGGCCGTCTACTTTGGAGATGGAGCTCATGTTGTATGCAGTACACAGACAAGTTTTGAAGCCTGCAACACTACAGTTGGAAGGGGGCGATGTGGTGGCATATTCAGGTTGCAAGACTACGACTACTTTAACTTTGTACTGTCATGTTTTAGTTATGTTTGAGCTTGTGTAGCTGCTTTGTATTGTTGGTAAGTATTTGGTCATGTGTGTTGTTAGTTCAACATTACTGGGAGCATATTGTCTGTGGCCAGTTTCCATTAGGGACACTGTACTTTGTGAAACTTGTGTCAGGTTTTCGGGATTGCTTTGTTTGCTCTCACATAGCATGACATGCCATGGTGTGTTGGGTGGCGGTGCTGGGGAGGGGTTGGGTGACATGGCAATGTTAACATGTTGTATTTTGCAAGGGGGTAATGCATTTAGCAGCATATGTGTCTTTTGATGACACAGCATTGGTGGTGTTTCTGTAGGTAGGGATGCACACATTGTGACACTTCCAGGTGACCAATCTCAGGCTGGTATGGTTGTGACAGTTGACTGTCCCTTATGTCATCATCATTGATTGTCAGCTGGTATGTGGCAGGGCTGTGTACACTCCACAGGGGTGTGATTCTAAGTGAAGTAATTAGCCACCAGCTGCGTTCGGGCTGCCTCACCCCGTGCCCTTTCCCCTCCCATGCGCAGCAGGCGTGCATGTGGTTGGGGATGTGGGGGCACCACCATGTCCACCGGCAGGCCCGACGTGTTGCAACGTTGTTCAGGACACATGCTGCCACTATGATCCTGCACACTACTGGGGGAGCGTATAACAGTTGCCTGCCAGAACGGTCAAGGGAGCGAAAGCGTGACTTGAGCACTCCAAATGTGCGCTCCACTATGCCCCGGGTTGCAATATGGGCTGTGTTGTATCTTACCTCGGGTGGCGTGGTGGGGTTCCGAATTGGCGTGATGTGGGTGCTCAGAGGGTAGGCACTGTCCCCTGGGGAGGTGGTGATGGGTATCATTAGTGGGGTTATGACATTACTCAGTATCTGGCATGCATGCATGTGCTGTGGCATTTATACTCACCAAGCAACCATGTATCGCCATGCCGGCCAGCTTCTAGGTCCCGGTTTAGGGTTGACATTCTGTAAATGAAACTGTCGTGGGTGGACCCTGGATAGTTGGCATATACTGAGGTGATGATTCTCTTGGCATCACATACTACCTGCACGTTGATGGAATGCCAGTGCTTGCGGTTTCTATAGATGTGCTCTGATGCCCTGGGGGGACATAGATCCACATGGGTGCAATCAATGGCACCTAGGAATTTGGGGAATTTTGCCACCCCGTAGAAATCCTGGACGGCAGCCTGCCTTTCTGCAGGTGTTCTGGGCAGGTATATGTGCCTGCGGACTGATGGGTGTGCAGTCATGATGGCCAAGACCTGGTGTAAGCAGCATGACTGCGTGGCCTGTGACACCCCCCCACTATGGCACTTGTCCGCTGAAATGATCCGGTGGCCAAAAAGTGCAGTACATTGAGGACCTTCTCCAGGGGGCTGTGCTTGGGAGCAGAGGGTGGGTGATGTGAGGTCATCCTCCCACTCACTGACCAGGTCGAGTATTATGTGAGGTGGAAACCTGTACCTCCCATACACCTGGTCATCAGGCATCCCAAAAAGGCTGGTTCTGGGTGTGAAAATTCTGGGCCTGACTATCCTCCTCCTCCTCCTGCGGTATCCCACGACCACTGCTGCTAGGAACGGTATGATCATCCTGGCGTCTGAGCTTGCTTGTTGTTTGTGCGCACTTTTATGCTGCGCGGGTCCACGTACGCCTGCTTCCTGCTGGCATACGTGTTTCCGGATTAGCGTGTCTTTTTTGGCGAATGCTTGTGGGCGTTCCGCGCATTTGTCTCCTGTACTTCCCCGCCCACCCCAGTAATACACGTACCCCGCTCGCCCAGGCCCAACCGCATGTCAAACTTCCCGCGAGCCCCTGAAATACACGTATCCCGCTCGGCCAGGCCCATTCACGTGTTAAACTTCCCGCGCACCCCCGAAATACACGCTATTTTTGACACAGCGGGTGTCCGTGTTTGTCGCGTACCCCTGTGCACTTCATTTGTCCTAGAGGGCCACAGTATGGGACATTCATCAGAGCTGTATATACGTGCTTTTTGTTAGCGCACATTTTTTTAATGCGCAGGGACGCTACCGCCTGCCTTCGTGTGGCGGACATGTGTTGATGTACATAGTTGACTTTTGGTTTGAGTCATGAGATCGCCATTTCACTGCTGGGGGGGTGGGGGTGCAAGGGACATGAGTGAGACATGAGTGGGGGCCTGCTGGCAGGTGCCCTGCACTGCTGGGGGGTGGGGGTGCAAGGGGACATGAGTGGGACATGAGTGGGGGCCTGCTGGCAGGTGCCCTGCACTGCTGGGGGGTGGAGGTGCTGGGGGACATGTGTGGGACATGAGTGGAGGCCTACTGGCAGGTGCACCTGACTGCTGGGGGGTGGGGGTGCAAGGGGACATGAGTGGGACATGAGTGGGGGCCTGCTGGCAAGTGCCCTGCACTGCTGGGGGTGGGTGTGCTGGGGGACATGAGTGGGGGCCTGCTGGCAGGTGCCCTGCACTGCAGGGGGGTGGGGGTGCTGGGGGCATGTGTGGGACATGAGTGGGGGCCTGCTGGCAGTTGCCCTTCAGTGCTGGGGGGTGGGGGTGCAAGGGGACATGCGTGGGACATGAGTAGGGGCCTGCTGGCAGGTGCCCTGCACTTCTCGGGGGTGGGGGTGCAAGGGGACATGAGTGGGACATGAGTGGGGGCCTGCTGGCAGGTGCCCTGCACTGCTGGGGGGTGGGGGTGCAAGGGGACATGAGTGGGACATGAGCAGGGGCCTGCTGGCAGGTGCCCTGCACTGCTGGGGGGTGGGGGTGCTGGGGAACATGAGTGGGGGCCTGCTGGCAGGTGCCCTGCACTGCTGGGGGGGTGGGGTGCAAGGGGACATGAGTGGGACATGAGTGGGGGCCTGCTGGCAGGTGCCCCTGACTGCTGGGGGGTGGGGGTTCCGAGGGACATGAGTGGGGGCCTGCTGGCAGGTGCTGGCGCACATTTTTTTCATGTGCAGGGACGCTACCCCCTGCCTTTGTGTGGCGGACGTGTTTAGGCCTGTGCGCGTCTTCGCCTGTGCGCTGGTTTGCCCTATTCGATTCCATGAATACGTGTTGTAGGCGAGCGTGTGGGCGTTCCGCGCACTTGCCTCCTGTACTTCCCCGTGACGCCCACATTTTCACGCGTTGTTTCCCATTCCGCGTGTCACACCCCATGTTACACCTACTTTTGTTATCTGCGCCGCACTATGTGCGCTTTCGCTGTGGCCGTAGCGCACGCCGTTAGATGACCTGTGTGCCGGCGTGCGCCATGCAAATTTTCAGCGCACATCCCAGATTTTACTCGCGCACGGACTTCCATGCAATTCGCATGGTTTTGCACGCTTGCGCGGGAATTTTCAGCGCACATTAATTCCATGAATCGGGCTGTTAATATTTTCATATTTTCTCAACAAAGGTTCATCTATCTTCTTGATGACATGACTTCTTCCTTGTCTGATTTTATTTAACGTCCATCCACGATATTCACCTAAGAATTCTGATATCTTGGCAGGCAACATCCTTCCATGTAAATTTCTTCCATACAACATCGTTCCACACTTTCAGTGTGAGGGGACCTTCTATATGGCTGTCTGAGTGCATACATTCTCTCATACACTCAATGTGGTATAGGAACGATACAAGGGGTCCCATCAATGGTGTTTCTTCAACTGTTCCAATATGAAGGTGGTGAAGGGGAGGGAACTGGCAAGAACACGTTTACCTGCTCCTCTACAGTACATTTTGTATAAAAGCTGTGCATTCATTCTGAGCCTGTGAAATGTACATACTCTACATGCATGTGTATGATTTGTATCGATGCTGTACATTACATTTGAGTGTGAGTAATGTAAATACTCTAAAAAATACATGTATGTCATGTATAGAAGCTGTACATTAATTCTGAGAATGAGTAATATAAATATTCTTCAAATACCTGTCTATTTTGTATAGAAACTTTATTATGAGTATGTGTCATAATGCACCTTATATACTTATGAAAACTGTCATTAAAGTGAGTCCTGAAATTGATGGAAGTTTTCATACATATGGTAGCGTAAAGTACAATATGTACATCTTCTACACGTACTTGTACAATTCCTATGGTGGATGAACATTAATTCTGTGTGTGTTTGTCATATAGATACATCTTAAAATGTTCATATCTCAAAATGTGTGAGCTCGATTTTTAAACATATTTTTAATTGTATGAATTCATGATAATATCTAGGAGCAGGACCAAAAATGTTGAAAATCCATGTGGCCAATATTGATATATGCGGTCCGAAAAAATATATTTCTTATTTCCATATAAGAAAGCCCATGCTAAAAACTGTTCAAAACGTAACCAAAACAGCATTAAAACAAAAAAAAAGTAAGCAGCTCCATAGAAATTCATCTTAACCTTACTATGGCATGCATTATACACTTTATGTGTGTATATCTATAAGACATTGAGAGGGTAAGTGGCACCACTGATCCACACATTTTCGTACACTTTTAACAATCCAGGAATCATCTGCCACAAGGAATAAGCTCACAACCACTTCCAGTTTCTACTTTATTTACAACAGCGATAAATCCATCTCTTTTCCGTAGACTGCAACTTTCACATTTCTAGCTTACTCATCTTTCCAACCTGTTCCCTCTCTAAACCAGCGCTTCTGCATGTTCACTCTAGTTACCTTTCCATTCAATCGCCTCCCTAGACCACATATTTTATACTTTTGTATGACTCATTTGTTTATCCCAATGTGTTTAAATCGTGTTGTCCTACTTCTGATTTCATGCAGCCCCCTGGCAATTCCCTCTCCATGTTACAAGTGTTTCATCTTTGCCCTTCACATCTTTAGTTCGCAACCCCCTCTTTCCATTGCTTTCCTCTGTCCAATGATTCATCCATTTTCCTCTAAAGGCCAAAGTGATACTCCCCATTTTAATCACGTGGTCCAGAATGTTCTATACCCTTTACACCACAGGTCTGTAACCTGGGGCTCTTCAGATGTTTTGAACTATGACTCTCATGATTCCTTGTCATTGATTTTGCTCGCTCTAATCCAGAACAAGTGGAGAGCAAAGGTTGCAGACCCCTGCTTTACACTATGGTGTAGGCCTACCTGCTCCTTTCCAGCCCCCACCTGTGTGCCTTTATTTTATGTATCCACTTATTATATTGCTTCTGCATTCCTGGGCTCACATGACACACCCAGAGGCAACAGCAAGTAGGGCTCTATACGGTTATCTTCTCTGTGCCCTACAGCCCCACCTTCATTGGGCAGGATCTCAACTCCATTGCCTATACATACACAGAACTTGCCTTCCATTATCTGCGCTTTTACTCTAGGATAAGAGATTCTTTCAATTCTGTCCTCTTTAATTTGCAAAGTGGTGCACTGCGGACGTGGGAAGAAAATGTGTGCTGGTACACAAAGCATTTCTTCTAGATAATGTACTTTGCCATAGATTTTTCTATGTATGTGAGCGTGTCGAGTCATATGACAATAATGTCGGGTTTGTCTGGTGATAGATCATCTAATATTTGGGTTTTTATATTTCTCTTTTTTTCTCTGTGTCACAAAACTACTACTTAATGATCATTTGCCACGTATGTTTAATATTTCTTGAAACATTCAGAAACATGACTCACTACCTTTGTTAGCATTTCTAGAACCGCATAAAAGGAGTACATCGGTTGAATGGAAGCACATTCTACTAATCAGGTTTACCCAGGCTGTACATGACATATTCTCTTTTGGCTACAACTATGGATTTATTACGGTTGATTTCATTAATTACACTTTGGGTGATTGTTTACAGAAACGGATCTGCAAAGAAACTGGTTTTGTTCCTAAAATTACAACTCATACCTATCATACCAGAACAGCTAACGCTTAGAAGGTGAAAAGGACCTTAATTAAAAACGTGCAAGTCCCATTCATAGATTTGCGGGATTATGCTGTAGCTAAAAAACGAATCTGTTGGTGTAACAGAATCTATAACAAAAGGTTAAAGTTACAGCTTGCCATAAATGATAGCCAGATGTCTATGACCTATTTGAGCAATGTCAATTCCTCCCAATTTTGGCAACTAACAAATTTAGTCAGCAGGCGCAACCTCCAGGATGACCTCTGTGTAATTGAAGAGAATGTGTGGGTGGAGTATTACGTGAAAATGGTGCAAAGTTGCCTGGAAATATGACTGTTAATCTTCCAGGCAATGTCTCATGTGCCTTGATACTTAGGGACTAATTCACAGAAGCGTGTTATAATGGCAAACCCGCATTGGAAAACGTTATTTTATTTAGGTCCTAAATCCACTAGATAGTAAAGATACACAAGAATGTATTTGCTGAAGTAAACCATCTAGGGTACCGGGCCCTGATCTGTTGTCCCCAATTACCATAAAGAATGAGGCAAGTCTTGGTGCAACAATAATGTTTAATCTATATCACAAATTCCTCCTTACCAGGAGGCACCCTATTTTTTGGAACATGTCTTATATTATTCCAGTTTTTTAAAAAGGCAATCAGTCGATTACTGCTAAGTATCGACCAATCTCCATTTCGGATGCTATAAGCAATATTTTTGCCTCTGTGATACTGATGGAGCTAGAGAGCTCGGTGGACAGACTAAACATCCTGAGCAAACATCAGGTGGGATTTCGAAAACGGGTGGGCACTTCCCTCAATGGTATTTTATTGTCACGCATCCATGCAAATGATACTATGTATCTATGGACATGTCCAGTGCTTTTGATTGAGTGAATAGATAAAGGTTATGGTCCAGGATGCTACTTTGGGGAGTACGTGTCCTTTTGGTTAAGCCACTTCCCCTGCTATATGAAAATACTTATGTAAAAATTAGGCTAACATGGGAAGGAGATTTGTCAAGACCCATACAAACCTGTGTGGGGCTCAGACAGGGAAGCCTTTTAGCCCCTTTACTTTTTAACGTGTAGATCTCTGACATTGACTCCCTTTGAGATTCCGTGCATGCCTTCCCAATAAAATTGGGCACTTTGAGACTACTCTGGCTGGAATTTGCAGACGATTTGAAGTTCTTCTATTTAACTTCCATTGATTTACAAAGAAAGCTAGCAAGTTTCTCAAACTTTGCACATGATAATGACTTACTTGTAAGTGGGAGCAAATCAAATATCATTACATTCACAACAAAAAGGAAGCCTAAAATGATGTCCTGGTCATTGGGCAATGCTCTACCGGAATGTGCACATTCAATTAAATATTTGGGCTTCGACATTTATATCAATGAGCCCCAATCAGCTATCATGGATTGATTGGGACTTAAACCCCAGCGTTTGATTGCCCAATTGAAAAGTTTATATAAGGTTGAGTACGTTTTCACTCATACCGGATAGGAAATGTTATCTTGCTAAATTGTACCAACAGAGTCCTATGGTATGGATATTATTCTAACGGTCGTGGAGCAGTATCGGAATTCATTGGAAGGGATTTTTTTTTGGAAGCAAGCATTAGGACTTCCACATTCAATTCCCAAACTGTGTCATTAGGCATGAGTCTTTAACTAATGTATTTAGCCACATAGGTTCTTTGGAAAGAAATGCGATTGTATCTTAAGATTGGTGTACCTTCTGCTAAATCTTTGTTCTTAGACCTGAATGAAGACCTTGAAGATAAATCTAATATTTCTCTTAATAATTTTAGTACAACTATGCTCCAGATTTTGGCCAGGATTAGGTCCAATCAGAATGAACTGAATAACTCATCTAAGGTAATACAAAGTGAATAAAACTACACAATCAATAAAGACTGGTGCAATATGGCCCGAAGAAGCTACAGCTACCTCCGAGATTAATCCTTCTGATGATACTGAGTTCACAGAAGGCGAACAGATGCCAATCATACAACCAACGCCTTTTTTAGAACAAATATGCAGGTACAAGAAAGGCAACCGCCAAGCGTCATTAGCAGCCTTAAAAAAGGTTTGATTCCAAATACCTCTAGTCACAAATACTGCAATCCCAGACCCAAGCCTCAGGGCACAAGGGGCGGCCAAACAACCAGGCGTAAACGCCCCACCCGTCCAACGCAGAATTACACGGGCAATGTACCAACAAACTCTCAGGAACTAGATAAGATAGATTTAATTCATAATTTGAGTAGTTATTCACCCTCCTCTGACAAATGCGCAGTCCTCAATAGAGGACTTTCCTTTGCACCTACTGGTTTCAATGAATAGGTTCAAATTCAGATTGACTTATTCAAATTTATACGAAAATTCAAATTTAAAAAAATGTTTGCGACTCAAGTCAAATACTACAAAAGTAAGCCCCATGAACCCCAACCGTCCAACATCACATTACAAACTATGTTAAGTACTCATGTATTAATGTCCATTGATGAATGTGAATTTGATTCCAGTACAAATGTGATGGACCTGTTGCATGATTTAAACATCCAACAACAGAGCCTGAAAATAAAAGAATTGTCAAATATATCTTAATGTACTCCTTTATTTCCAAAGGACAATTTGATTGATACGTTTCACCAAGCAGTGATCAATGATATTCATAAACTACAAAACTCCTCTAAGCAAAAGAGTACAAGATGTAATCTTTCTAGTAAAGAACAAAAAGCTTTACATAATTTGACTACCATTGACATCATTATCATAAAGGAGGCGGACAAGGGTGGGAACGTAGTTATCATGGATAAAGCCGACTACATCGCAATGGGACTTGTCCATCTGAATTCCCCGGGTTGTTACGAAACCTTACCAGGCAACCCCACGCCAACCCTTCATGAACCAATTAAATCTGTGGTGTCAAAATGGGATACAGTTGGTTTGATAACTGTTGTGGAAAGAAAATTCTTAACAGTTGATGGCCCAACAATGCCTACTGCCTACTTTCTGCCAAAGATACATAAACCGTTTGATAAAATACCAGAAGGGAGACCAATCCTCAGTGATGGTGGTGGCATTATAGAGCCCATCTCCTTGTATATTAATGAATAGATCTCAACATTTGTAAATATTATACCAACATTCATCCGAGATACAATGCATATTCTTCAGATACTTGACCAACTTCTAGTTCTACCCAACCTGGTGTTAGTTATACTTGATGTAAAAGCTCTTTATACGTCTATCAATCACCAGCAGGCAATAACTAGCATTGACTATATTTTCCGTGAAGATTCAGCTTCTTTTTTTGAACACATAGAAATGATCAAAGACTTACTAACAGTTGCACTTTCAAATAATGTGCTTATTTTCAATAATACTTATTACAGACAACTCATTGGAATTGCAATGGGGGCAAGCTACGCCCCCGCTCTCGCAAATTTCTTTATGCATAACTATGAGAAACAGTTTGTCTTTTCCAACCAGCTTTTCCAACCACACATTTATATGTGGAAGAGATATATTGAAGATGTGAGTCTGGTCTGGCAGGGGTCCATTGAATGGTTGAATGATTTTGTTGCTTATTTAAATTTGAATAATTGGGGCATCCAATTCACACATACGTTCAGTCTCACGAGCAGTCTTGCATGCGACAAGTTACCACAGGAAAACTGTGATCTCAAACATACCAAAATGAGAATTTATCCGTGCAAGGCACAACTGTTTGTTAATAATGATTTCAATGAAGAATGTTCGGTGATACGCCAAAGATTTCTGGCAAGAGGTTATGACCCAAAATCAGTAGCTAAGGCTGAACAAGACGAGCGAGTCATGAAGAGATGTGACCTACTCACACCGAAAGTTCGTAATGAGACAGTACACTCTCAGGAAATTGAAATGTATCACCAGATTTAATGAAGATAGCTCTGTTTGCTACAACATAATTAAAAGGCATTGTCACATTTTACAATTTGACCGTGATATCACCTCATGGGTTGATACTAAACCCAGTTTTATTCACACCAAGGCCAGTAACCTTAAGAATATACTCTCACCTTCCCTCATGTCAATTCCGCTACATAAACATACATGGCTACATCAGCCTCCATGCCCAGGTTTTCACAAATGTGGAGGTTGTTCTATGTGTTCCTATGCATATGCAACATCTGTCATCGACTTTGGACATTTAGGCACACACAAGATGAATTCCTTTATCAACTGTAACTCCAAATTCTGCTTTTAGTGTATTAAATGTATTTGTGGTCTCTATTACATTGGGAGTACTATTCGTCCATCAAAAATTTGGATCAGGGAACACCTATCATCCATCGCACAACCTGATTCCAAATATCACTTGGCCACACATTGGCAACAAGTCCACCAAATGGACAACAAAGCAATGATTAAATTTGCGGGGATGATGAAGGCTTCCCTACCACAACGCTGAGGAAATTTGGTCCTTAAACTCAGTCAATTAGAAGCAACGCCTGATTTGCCAATACTGTACTTTAGACATTGGTCTTAACACAGACCATGAACTATCTGTCTTCTTGTGAAGTATGTGTTATTATGACTACATTGTATTGTATTATATAGAGTTCAGGGTTGTTCTTCATGTCATTACCCTGTTGCAAGTTTACTCAAGTATGTATTTCTCAATTATTCCCAGTGGTGATCATCCAACCAGTCCATGCGTTTGCATATTAACTAGTGGGGGCCTATGTTTTCTATTTATCACTTGATTTATCAAACTTGCCGCACATAAGTAGACTTAAAGGTCTGAACCAGTAACAAGCCCAAGCTCCCGCCAATTCAATTTCGCGGACCTTTGTTCGCGCCACTCTGTGCCTTGTTACGATTTAACAATGATAGGTTTATCCAAACCCCAGCTAATATTGATTGTGCTCTGTATAGCTTTAGACAGTGCCGTATCTTCAATTGCTTCTGCAATGGAGACAATTCTTGGTTCATTGTAGTTGCTCGCGCAAACAAGCGCTGGCCATACAACTTTGTTAGTTAATTTCTCTAATTTATATATGGTGATATTTCCTTTTGGGTCATCTTTTGATCCTAGTGTTACGATTTAAGTTGCACACATCTTCCTATAATAGGCTTTTCCGTTTGGGCTCTTAATATAGCCCGTTGTGTATTTTTGCACGTCCAATATGGCGGCTGCGTTCTCAACCCCTACGAGCCCATTACAACGCGGCCATCACTTTCTCTCCGCCCCTTCTCTGTTTCAGTTATACCAGGCACAGAGGCTCACACGGCTGGCTCCCGTTTCCTCACTAGGTGGCGAACACGTTGGTGAGTGGTTGGTACTTTGATGCAGAGCCCAGACACAATTAAGGGGTCTCCGCTTATCCAGCTGTTAGTCTAGATGACCCCTGGAGCATGCTTTGTTAATTGGTCATTCCCATTTTGTCTTCCTTCTCCCCCGGTCCACATCTCCGCCTTGAATACTTGCAGCCGATTTGTCTTCCAGCAACTTAATAATTTACACATCAAGTCTCTCGTGCAACTGCAAGCAATTGGTATGTTTCCTCAATTCTCTTTTGACGTAACACACATTCTTTGTTGGTAGCCCTTTACAAGTTATTTAACAGTTGTATCAAACGGCCAACCTTACGTTTTTCTTCCACAGTGGAGCCCACGGCCAATTTATCTTTCTGTAATTAGTTACTTCACACTCACGGTAAGTGAGCATTTTCATTTTATTTATTTGTGGCACAATTGATTTGCACATTTACGCAACTCCGTACAATTGGACTGCAATTAGGTGCTAGCCGACCTTTAGATCCGGTAATGACCATTGACTTAGATTGTGCAATTAATTTTTTTCATTACGCAGTTTATCAAGAAGCCAAGATCAAGGTACCATCCCGCATTATCAATTTAACACATGTACTGTTGGCTGATCACCTTTGCAACCCATCACTTTCTGGCTAAATAATTGTACATTTTCTTTTCTCTTTTCCAATTGATATCCTTTTTTTTACCAAATGGCGTGTATTACTGTACATATCCTTTTGAATTAATTTGATGCACAGAAATGTTCCGTTTCATTTTATTTTAATATATGATTCTTATTTTACTTTGGTTGTTGTCTACCACCTCCAATTGCCCTATCATTCTTTGGTTTGTTTGCGTTTGTATTATTGTTTCTGTCATATGATATTTTTTTTTGCTTGAACAATCATAATTATATTTACTAATATGCAGCCTCAGTGGAAGAGCGGGAAGCTCAAAACTGCTACTGCTCAGGCTGCTACGGTGTTGATTAAACCGACAACAAAAGCAACTGTGCTTGGTAGTTCAATTGTGTGCGCAGTGTGAGAGCAACCCCATTCTCCTCCTAGTTCATTTCCTCAGTGGGTAATCAGGCAGGTTCCCACTACCGCTCTCACCCGCAGCCCATCCAAACCTACATAATTTGGTGTCAATGCGCTGTACCTTGCAGGGCCCTTTCTGCCAAAAATGTTTCCAATATGGTGGATCACCTGCGTGCTTACACACTATATGGGGAATATCGACAGTACATCAGAAAGAGAACAGACCAGTCAAAATACATCTATCTGTTTCCGTACAAAAGGGCCTGCAACATTTATGTTAGGTTTAAGTCTCTAGGTCCCCTTCATTCTGTAGTTACTGTTGTGCTGTTAACTGTGTCCCATTTGGCTCTCTCCCACTCTCTAGGTCTCCTCCTATTGGGGGTACCAGTTCTACTGTTGTGTGTCACCTATCTGCTCCACCTGTGTGCTCCCTTGAATGACTCCCACACCCCACATATTCAGCATTGTGCTGTGCTGGGCTGTGCATCTATCCATTCTCTCTCTCACTCCCAGCCTCCTCCTACTTTCCTCCTTGCACCCCCTATGCTGCTCTCCATTTCTCCCATCTGCACAAGCTGCTACTCTATCTCCTATCTTATCCCTCTCACTAAGTCTGGATGAAATAAGTTCAAGATACCTACATCAGTGCTTCCTCCAGACAGACTCTCACTGACCTCTTCTTTATCGTTCCCTCACCAGGCCTATCAACCCCTCATATGGTCATGGCTCTCTCTCCTATCTCTTCCTCTCCCATTAAAGGTGGCACTCGTGGGATGCCCTATTGGCTACCTTTCAATCCAAGATCATCATTAATGTCTATTTGAATGGCACCATCTTGGTCTAGGTCCCTCATCCCAATCTCCTCCTTTTTGATAGGCATTTCCCACATCTTATAAACTTCCTTCCTTCTCCTGCCACTCCTGCTAGCACCTCTCTGGCCTCTCTGCCACCTCCTTCTTCTGCCACCTCTCTGGCACCTTCCTCTTCTGATTGGGTTACTATGCCACCTCCTTCTACCACCTCTGCCCTCCTCTGCTTGGTGGACCTCAAGCCTGTACACCACCTTGGAAGACGTTGCTACTCTAAACTCTCACTCTGCTGTCAAACACTCCTCTGACATCTGCCACCACCTCCATGAAGAAATTGACCTGGATGTCCTCACTTTCACCGAGACATAGTTCACGGCCAGCTCTGTCACATGTTTTGACCCCCTCCTCCCTGATGTCCACAATATCCTTTCTGAACCCAGAACTGACCCGGAGGTGGAGTAGCCCTGATCATTCCAGAGTGGGTCCCTGCTTCTGTCATTCCTATGCAGGCGTACTCCTCCTTTGAATGCCTGCTCTGCTCCTGGCCTCTCTTTGACTGTGGCCACCATCTACAGGTCACTTTGCCAGGTTGCCCTCTTGCTCTCAGAGTCGGCTGACCTCTCCTTTTCTCTCCTTGCCTCTACCTCTCAACTTCTCCTCCTCAGAGACCTCAACATCCAGCTGGATGCTTCTAATACCTCCTCTGGGCCCTTCCTAAAAACTGTGCGACACTCTCTCTCTTTACATTCTACACTCTGGTCCGACACACTTTGCATGTCACACCCTAGATGTTCTCATCTCTTCAGATATCCCCTCTCTAACCCTATTGCCACTCCTCTCTCTTGGACTGACCACTTTCTGCTCTCCTCTCATCTGAAACTCTCTGTCATTCAGGCTAAGCCTACCACAGCACTGCCACCTACTTTCTCTGTCATTGAGCCCATGAAGCGTGTGTCAGTGGAGTCATTTGCCTCTGCTTTCTCCGCTCCCCCTAGACCTGTGGCTGACTCACACTCTGACACAGCCCTCTCTAACTTTCATCTTTCCATTTCCACCATTCTGGAAATATTTGCCCCTGTCATGAGAATCTGTCTGAAGCCTGCATCCAAGTGCAACTCTTGGTATGACTCCAACCTTGCTTCCCTGAAATGCAAGTGCAGGGTGGCTGAGAGGAAGTGGAAAGCTTTGGGATCCTCGTATGACAAATTGGCTTGCCGTCTGCTCCAAAGACAATACAGACTTTTTATTCTGTCCAATAAGAGAGTCCACATCTAAGCCTGAATCCCCTTAGCCTCTAACAACATGAACAAACTCTTTAAAATCTGCATGGAGCTGGCCAATACTTCTGCAGTTTCCACCTCTCCTGTTCTCTCTGAGACCCTCTGTACGGCTCTGACTTTTCACTTCACGACTGAAATGCAAGACATCCTGTCCTCTCCTCTTCCTCTCCCTCTCCCAGCCTCCTATGGCCACCTCTCCCTCCCCTCCTCATTTCTCATCTTTTTCTCCAACACCACCAGACAATACCAGACAAAGTTTCTAGATAAATCCGATCTATGAAAGTGTCTTCCAAACATATGCTTCCCTGCTCCTCCAGAACCATCAAGGACAACATTGACGTCCTTGCTCCAGCCTTGGCCAATTTCTGCAATCACTTTTCACCACTGTATCCTTCCACTCTCTCCTCAAGCACTCCCTTGTGCAATCCCCTTAAAAAACCTTCTTGCGATCCCACCTGTCCGGCAAACTATTGCCTGATCTCTATCACTCCTTTCCTGGGCAAACTCTTGGAAAAGCTGTCCATCTCCCAGCTTAGACTTCACACTGAATCTGTTGGTTATCTCCATGACCATCTTCACTCTAGCCTTCCTTCTATCCTCATCCTCATTGAACTTTCCTCTGCTTTTGACACAGTCAATCACATCATCCTTTTCAAACGACTCAGTGAGAACCTGGGCATCATGGATCAGGCACTGGAGTGGCTGACCTCATTCTCCTGGACTGACCCTCCCAAGTCCAACTTGGGTCCTTTCTCTCCACCACCTCTCTCTCCACATATGGTGCTTACCATGCTCTAACCTCTAACCCTGGCACTTTAATGTCTACTTGGCTCCTTTGGCCCACTGGATCTCTACCTTCTGCTCTAACTTTCAGTGTTATGTGGATGACACTCGGCTCTCTTTCAGGCTCCCCCCAGCCTCCTCTTCTCTCCTGATCATTCCTTTCTATTCACGATTCTGTATTGGTGTGCTTCCAATGATCTATGCTTTAATGCCAGTAAGACAGAGATCTTTCTCATTGGGACCCCTGCTGCTGCTTTCCCTCTCTCACTCTGGCTACACTCGTTGGGCCCTCTTCCTTTGCCTTCCTGTGAGGCCAAAAACCTTGGTGTTATCTTAGACTCCACTCTCCCCTTCTTGCTTCACATCACAGACCTTGCCAAGAAGAACCAATACCAGCTGCACCTCATCTGAGGTATTATTCCTATTTTCACCTTCCCTCAGAAGCTCACTGTCTCCAGAGCCCTGGAATATTGCAACAGCATCTTTCTCAATCTGCCTTCCTCTACTCTCCGCCCTCTGCAACTAATCCAGAACAGGACTGCAAGACTTGTCCTTGGCCATGAACTGTATCTATCCAGCACTGAAATCTCTCCACTCGCTCCCGTCCCGGTGGCTGCAATGAGGATGTACAAAGACCCTTTGCATTGCCCAAAAGGCTTTCTGGGGCCAGGGCCCACACTACATACAACTTTCTCTTCCAAAATACCTTCCTTCTCAGTCCCTTTGCTCAGCTACCTTAAACTCTCTGAGGATCAGACGCTTCTCCAGGCAGAGAGTGGGGATAGATCTCTTTCATCTGCAGGTGCTTCCATCTGGAAATGCCTCCCTGCCCCTTTCAAACTTGAACCAGGCCAGACAAAGTTCCTGTAGCCACTCAAGACCTTCCTTTTCTCTGCTTTCTCTCACTCTCTCTCCTCTGATGACCTACCTGTCTCATGCACTGGCTTGTTGCTTGGCTACCCTCAGAGTTCACTGGGTACCAGGTTCCTCCATGATCAGTCTCTCCTGCACTGCCTCTGGGCAACTGCGCATTTAGGGGCTGTAACTATTACCCACAATACCCTACCTCCTTGCACTTACCCAGAGCCGTGCTGCCCTGGCTGCACTTACTCAGAGCAATGCTGCCCTGATTGCACATCCCCCCATTCCTCTCCCTGGCACTCCCCCTACTCCCTTCCCCTGCACTTTACATTGCAGGACTTGCATGATTTGAGTGACACAAGGCCTAGTAAGAACGTGTGTCTTGTCATTCCTCTGTCGTCCCTCCCTTGTCTTGTCACGCCTAGAAACACTTGTGTACAGGCGCATTATAAATGACATATATCACATCATGAATCTGCCTCCCAACACTAGAATGTGCAGGATCTACAGTTGGAGTGCCATGAGGGGAAAGAATATACAGGTTGTATAAGAACCCAGGTTGGCTTGAAACAATTAAACACCTAGTTCATTTTTGTGAAGAGACTGTAAAAACTCAAGCACAAGCACTTTAGTTTCTTTAATCAGTATTGTTCTGAAAAAGCAAATGAACTATTATGGTCTAGTTTGATGGAGGGTAATCGCCTAACTCGTTTATTAGACCGCTATAGATTTTTACTGAGTGTATTTACTATGTTGCAGGTACCCATTTTAATTAATAATGATTATATAAGGTGAAGGACTAGGACCATTATGAATGAGTAAACACTGATGAGACATTTTAATATTTTATTTATGAGTGGTGAATAGGATTTTAGTTGTGCAATATGCCGCATTAGATTAGATCTACCTTCTTTAGACTAGTGAATTTCAGATTAAATATATGTATCGTTTTTCATTTTCAATTTATTGTAAGTCTATCAAAAAATAATTTTATGTTTGTCTCTGTTGTGAAAGGTTCAAATGTGTTAAAAAAAAACTACAATAAAACATCTGACAATTAGAGAATCATTGACCATGCAGAATGAGTACAAACCCACCTCCAACCGCTATCTTTACACACTGACAATGCCCGATATCCATTCACCTCCTCCCACTAGATTGCACCATTGGCCTTTGTACCTTGCACATCTTTTCATTCAATCCCCTTCTCTGAACTACAGCTTTTGTCATTTTACCTTATAAATCTTTCATCAAAATCCCTCTCTAGACTGCACATGTAAGTAATCCTTTTGCACAACTCATTTCTTTTTAAAATCCAAAACACAATTTCATCTTTTGTCCCTACTTCTGTTTTTATTCAACTCCCTCTCCAGTTCACATTTCTGTCCACTTTTCCGAACTCACCTGTTCGCCCTTTCTCTTCACGCACATCAAGGGCACACCGCAGCTTTGGGTTATTTTCTGATATCCATCCATCAATCCATTTTCCTCACACACTCCAAAGTTATTGCTTTAATTTCAACCAGCTTATCCAGCAAGTTTTGTTCCCTTGCCACCAAGATGTAGACCTAGATTTACCTTTGCCACCCCCTGTGCCTTTCTTTCACTCTCCCCATTTTTTTCTGCTACTGCATTCCTGAGCTCATAGAAGAGTCACCATAGGCAACAGGATAAAGGACTCATCTCCTTTGAGCGACCCATCCCCACCTTCATAGCAGTGGGCATCACTACCATTCTGTATACAGCCACAGAACTTGGATAGTATTGTATGCACTCTCACATGAATGTAAGGCATTGTTTACATGCTGTCCTCTTTAATTTCCTCTTTCTTCATGAGTGTGTGCAGTGCGTGAAACTATGCAAATGAATGGACTGTGACAGTGGGCAGAACCACTTTTTGGTCCACACAGACCTCTTCAGGATAAAGTAACAATTCTGCCCTGGAATTGTGTATCCATGCAGATAAATTCAGTGAAAAACCTCTGTTAAAGGGACGCTGTTGTTACGTTGTCGTTATAAAAACCTGTGGACAACCTTGTTAAAGGGATGCTATGGTTAAGTTGCTCAAATTAAAAACCCATGAAATTCAGTTTAAAATCTCTGGTTGCAGTGCAACATCTCGAATCCAAAGAGTGTTGCCAGTTATATTAAGCTTACAACCATAGCTTGCACACCCACCATGCTCTGCCCTTACCAGCACACATGGCATTACAGGTGTCACAAATTACATCATCATTCCTATAAGGAGAACAACGTAACCATAACTACAGGGTCTCTGTAACCAACCCTATACCACATAGGCGTATATCAGAATATTTTAACATGTTCTTCAAGATAAAATAGTTTTGAATCAGCCATTTTTTAGAGGCAAATCCAGAACATATGTGTGCATATAATATGTTCGCATTCTTGTTCGTTTTCTGACTTTAGTCGCATATTTCTGAAACCAATTCATTTAAAATTTCAACTAGTAAGCAACACACCTAAACCGTGTGATGAAAAGATAAAGAAATGCCATCGGATTTGGTGTAACGTGTAATTTAATGCACGAGGATCCTGGCAAGCTCGCATCCGCAGATGGGGAGCTCCCAGTGGTCCTCCAGGATTGACATCTGGCCCTTTGATTGGCTTCCTGTCTGGCCTCGTGTGAGACCTCTTGAGAGGCTCCACTCCTGGCGATCATTTCAGAGAAGCAACTTAGTGAGGCGCGGGCCGTTGGGGGAGTTGAACGTCCCATGGAGACTGCTCTTTTTCCACTGTGTAAATCTCCTGCAAATCATTGTAATGTCTTTGCTCATTTTGCCTGTGAAGCAGTTGATGAGGCTGTTTAGATCACTTATCACATTTAGAAAAATCTGTGTTCAATAACGCAAAACCGCATTAGGTTGATAGGCAATCCATTTCACATCAATGCTCTCTATGAATATGAAATTCATCACAGGTGAAGTATGGTCGCTTACCCCCACATGTGAATGAAGATGAGTGATGTGTTAAATGTATATATCATTAGGATAATGTGTAATACTCGTAATAATACTACTAGTACTACTACTACTAATAATAATAATGATGATACTACTTTTCATCTAGATGTTCATGCTGGCATACTCAAACTTCTAAACACTGCCATAAAAATGGTATTAGCCAATTTAATGGTAATCAATGCAATGCATTTTTTGGAGTGATATGCTTAATCTGGCTTCAATTCAGATTCAGTCTCGTGACTACAGGTTATGTGCAGATCTCCAAAGTAAGCGTTAAAGGAGAGTTCCGGGACTTTTTTTTTATTGTCCCTACGGTTCGGCCATGTGTTTTTAAGCATAACTCGGTAGATCGTGGAAAACTTTCCTATGGACCTTACCCGACTTTTCGTCCATTAACGCACTCGAAATCAGCCGCCATTTTCTGATAATCCTATCACTTGCCGCATCGCCCTGGCTCACCTGCTTTTGCGGCACTAAATCAAATCCCCCGCCCCTGAAACAGACTTGATCAAAACATTCATATTCCCCGCCTCTATCCGTGACGTGACTGAGCTGCGTAGGCAAACGCGCCCAGGCGTCTTCTACGCGACTCCACACAGAACCAGGAAATCAACACAGATGAGCTCAAACAACACAGCGCGCCACAATTGGGAATATGAAACTGTACTTTTAAATTAAACCGCAAGATTGTAAATTTGGTAAAGTAAATTTATTTGACATCAAATGTTTTGAGAATATTCAGCGATTAGCATTTTTATTTGCACATGTTCCAAAAAGTTCCGTTTCGAGGCACACGATGTTCCTTTGCTGTACACAGGGTCTTAGATCATCTCACAATACAGCGCCACAATTCGGAATATGAAACAGTGGTTTAAAAGCAAACGGCAAGATTGTACATTTGGCAAAGTACATTTATTTGACATCAAATGTTTTGAGAATATTCAGCGATTTGCATTTTTATTTGTTCACGTTCCGAAAAGTTCGTTTCGAGGCACACGATGTTCCTTTGCTGTACACAGGGTCTTAGATAAATGAATTTTTATTTGCTCTCGATCCAAAATATTTCGTCTTGAGGCAAGCGATGTTCGTGTGCAGTAGACATGGTGTTGGTTTACGATAAAATAAGCTCTTCGGTCGCACTGATAATCGCATGGCTGTTCCAACAACGAGGCACTAGGCCACCACAACGGTCTGTATGTTGCATCTAGCCGTTAGTACCGCGTAAGGGCATACTTGTACTTGGCGATCGTCCCATAAAATGGTCAGGGTGGTAACGTTGTTCACGCGGAGAAGCAACTGGCGGTTAAAGAAGCCGTCCGCCGGTGTCTGGTACTCGTGACACATGCAGTAATGCATGATGTACCTGTTTGAAAAACATAAACAATGAAATTAGTCTCACCATCAGATCTTTATTAAAATTATTCATTTTATATATTCGGTCGGTAAATTATTTCATAGCTAGGACAGTGCAACTGGGTTTTAAACGTCAAGGGGGGGCTGTAGGATACTGAGACAGTCCCTCAGTGCAGGGGTTGACAGGGAGTGCAGGTGGAGAGTGGAAGGGCCCAGGACCGAGATCGCAGACAGTGGACCAGTTGTTGCAGGGGAGAGGGAGAGAGAAAGCAGAAGCAAAGGTTTTGAGGTGCTTCCGTAAAAGTAGACGGTTCTCCCCAAGATAGTGTGCGGTACAAAACAACATGCCACATAGAACGAACAAGTACAACTTAACCCGTCTTTAAAGCAACTGTATAGTAATTAAATTGCGGTATAAACTCATCTAAAGAGTTACTTACATTATATTTGCATTTTCCATTGCGTCTGTGCGTAGGGCAGCCCCGAAATACCACTCCTTCTATGCCGACGTTATTTCTTCTAATGAACGAACATGAAATGGCTTTCGTTTCTGAAATTATATTCATTATCGTTTCTTACGTGGTCCAGGCCTGTCAAGGTCAAAATACAATAGAACCTTATTCTGAGTCGTGGGCCATTCTGGCACCCGAGAAAAAATCAAAGCAGCTGACCTTCACTTCGAACGAGCACACATTCCAAGTTAGCTACATTCAGTGTAAGGCATTCTCACAGGACTTGAAATTTACACTCCATCTTTGCATTTTGTCTGCGTGCTTTGCAGCCACACAGAACCATAAATACGGAGAGATTCTATATTTATTGAAAAATGATTTATATTACTGTTTGGTTTAATTTAATGCGCAAATGAACAAGGGTGGAGAGACACATTGCATGTACACTGAGCAATCACTTTTATTTACACAATACATAGATACACATATTCAATGGGCCTGCGACATGAGGAGACTTGAGAGAACAGACAATCAAATTACAATCATTTAAACCGTGATGTGTATTTCTCAATGAGTTCTTCTTTAGGTGGACATGGAACAGATGCAATGTTGGGTGGCAATGCAGTTGTCCCCTGCACAGGTTCGTTCACAACTCCATTTATGTGCCTATCTAGGACGTCAACAATAAGTTTCTCAATAAACTCATATTGCATATCCTCAAACACTGGTTTGATCACCCATTGTTTACTTCTTTTAGTGAAGGCCTTATTGTAGCGAAGCGTCCCTAAAGTTCCGGTCGTCCTACTTTGTTGACGGCCAACATTATGGTTATGTGCCAAGACCGCTAAAAGAGTCCGATTTATCATGCCCTCCATGCCAAAATGCAATCGTTTTGGCCTGTACTTTAGGCACATATTGTGGAACACCTCCAAATCTCCTGTGTGGCAGAATTCCGTGAGTCCCCTCAAAGCTTTTGTTATAGTTTTATCAAATACAATCTTTTCAATGGCTTTGTGAGTGGGTGATGAAGGAATCAACCACTTCTTCTTCCGTGCCTCCTCTGTGGACAAATGGCCATGTTCACAATTGTGGAAATGTTGGTTCGTGTTCCATCGGTGAACATTTGTACAGTGTGGCATTACTGACCGCCATTTTTCCAGTAGAATTTCCAACGACCCTCCACATGTTTTTGAGCTCCACCAAAGATGGTTGCTGATTGACTTGGACCACTGTGAAATACCTTGCAATTCTTTTTTTTTACCTGCAGCCGACAATTTTTTATTGATTGATTTTGCAAGATGCCAAACGTCAAATTGGTGATTTATATTTTTGTACTGTTCTCTCATTGTCTTGGCAATTGAAACATGTCTGTCCGTGGCTATCAGGTCGATCACCATTCCCCGCGATTGTAGTTCTTGCAATGATGCTACAAAGCCAACTTTCTCCATGGCCACTGAGGATGTACTTTGTGACACCTGCACGACCACCGAACTCACAATTTTCTTACTTTCCATGTCCTGAAAGTGGTAGGTGCAGTACTTGGCTGAAAATCCTGGGCTGTCGCACTGTCCATCACCGGCTAGCCTGAACCGTTTGCCCGCGAATGTACTATCAATAGACATTTTTTCCATTCTCCAAGCTTCGCTAATGGCTGGAAATAGATAATCAGTTTGGTATTTGTAGAACTGAGTTTTCGCAATGAAATGGATTCCCACAAACTGAAAGAAAGACTCTAATTTTTTAAAACTTGAACCACTAAAAAGTGCAGCCGCTGCACAAAGTAGATTGCCTGCTGGCAGTTGTCCCAGCATAGGTTGTGCAGACCATGTGAAAGGATGATATTTTGTACAGGTGGCATGTATTTTAAGGTTAGTGCCTCGAATTGCACGAGTCACATTAATCAATGGCTCCCCACATACTTCCCCACCTACCAAATGCCCACATTTAATCCGAATAATAATATCAATCAAACAACTATCGAATACAATGAATTTGGCCTCTTTCCTTATACTGTCACTCTGCATCCCAGCTGGTTCGGCCTGTAACGTTGAGGACATGTCACTCACATGAAAGGTAGAATCTCTGATATCGTCTTCCGCTATGTTCAGTGATATTGATGGTGTTTCATTGTCGTCTACTTCATTCTCTTCCATTGCAACATCTGTTCCTTCTCCGGCGATGGGTGAATAAAACAATTTCTTCAACTTTCTCGCCGTCTTAGTTTTTGCGTGTGTGGATTCTGTGAATTGATCTCCGACTGCATCCGAACTACCAGGAGGACATTCACTATCAATGGCTGGTGGTGGTATAGCTCCGTTGTCAATCACTTCATATTCTTCCCATTGGCACGATGCTTCTCCAGTCTCAAGTCCCTGCCAAAAGGTTTGACAAGCAACATCTCTCGTTCGCTTCACTGTCTGTGTAGATCTAGTTCGTACACCCACTCGCAACTAGAGGACAGATTGGAAAAGGGGTGTTCAGTTTAAACACAACTTACAGTATTGAACTATTAACAGTGAAAAACAACATAATATAGTGACCAGGACACTAACCTTCTTTTGCTTTCTTTTCTTTGAAACTTTCTTGCCTCGAACTTCAACATCAGGACGCTGTTGCTCCGACTCGTGTGTGCATGTCTCCACTTCCTCTTGCGCTGCAACGACTATGTTTTCCTGATAAGCACATCCATCACGCACTGACGCTCCATGGACTCCCTGAAACATAGAACTTTCATTAGTATGTATAATAATATCGAAAACACAAAATGTACTTGGGGACCAATACCCACGTACATCTCAATAGCAAAACACGAATGAACGCTTTGTGTAGAACATTCAAACGACAATTATTCACGCATTGTTGATCTAGTTAGATGGAACTGTCAAGATCCATACCTCGGGCTCCTCATAGACTTCCATTGATGATATTATTGAAGATGATGCTTCAGTAACTCCCTGAAACACAGTAATTGCATTAGTATGGTTTTCTATTTTGTTAAAAAGAACATACACTTTGTGCAGGCGTCAACGGCTCATCTAAATAGACCTGCACAAATGATCAGTTGTCTAAAATAAATAATGGATATCTAAATATGATTCGATTTGCTCGATCGTTGGAAGTGTCACCACCCAGAGATCTGCATCAACTACTAGGGGTGATGTTCTTGTAGAAGAAGCTCCGTCATCTCCCTGAAACATAGTACTTGCGTTTATAAAGAAGGAAGTATAGCGGATGTAATCACGTCATATGATCTCGCTTGATCGAGCTGTCAGTATCCATACCTCGAAATGCATAAGAACATCAAGGGACGATGTAACTGCGGTGCACACTTCTGCAAGCTGTTGCGCCGACCCGTAACTGCACGCTCCCCCTTCTTCTTGGACTAATGCTCCATCGACTCCCTGAAACATAGGACTTTCATTAGTAATGAACACAATATTGAAAAAAGAAGACACATAGGAGGGCGACGACAGAAGGACATATCAATGGCTAAAAACGAAAGAAACTTTGTGTGTAACAATCACGCTACAAGAATGCAAGATCTGATGATCTCCATCGATGGAACTGTCCTGAAACGTACCTCGAGCATCTGAGTGACATCAACGGTAGTCGTCAATACGTTGGACTCCTCAGCATCTCCCTGAAAGACAGTACTTGAATTATTTTGGATAACAATAATTATAACTGAAAACAAAGACTAGAGGACGAGTACAAGGGTGTACCATTAGGTAAAATAATTACACGATAAATTAAAACTATTGATTTACATGCCTAAAACAAGTCAGTGGCAGAATAGCCTAGTAATATTACCCGATAGGCGCTTGAAGTGGCTGATGACTGCAATAACGACACGGATGGAGAATCTTCCGCCTTCATATTGAGTGGATACATAAATGGGGAAATTATTGTTAGCTAATGCTACACACTACCGCAAGGCCGAGAGATAAATACGTAAACTTGACTCACCAGTGGAGGGATGTGGACGAATAGAGTGGGAATAGCGGTTGAGAGTAATTTTCGCCTCGCTCGCGGTGTGTTCTTCTTTATTAGCAATGATGTGGAGTACATGTCAGAGGTAAAGTGCCTGCTGCAGATGCGGTATCGATCACCCCTCTTGTCCGCAAAGACTTCTAGGACTCTACTTTCAAGCTCAGAGGGTGGATATCCGCAATATCGGACCCATTCTCTTATCTGATCTATTGTCTTAGGGAAAACATGCATTATAGTACCTTCAGATTTATTATGGGTCTTCGAAGGACAACCGCCAATGGAACAGGCAGGCATTGTGGAAAGTTCTGAAAAGTAAAGATCAACAATTCTCTATGAATACCAATGTGTTAAAAAATTAAATACATAAAAGGTTCAATGCAAGGTATGTTTTGGTTTTTGGAACTATACACGGTATTCACATGCGGATAAGTATTTGAATAACTTTAAAAAAAAACAAAAATAATTTGACTAAACTCAGAACATGTGACTAGTTCCTTGCATGTACTGTCTTGAACGAAAAGAAATTGGACGCAAAATGAGTATGGTACATGGCCTTACCTTGACGAGCAAACAGTTAGATGCAGGGATCAGAGTAGTTTCTTGTCGTAGAACAGGGAGCAGTTCACAGGTTGCAAACTGATGAGTTTGCTCAAAGTGGTCACGGAAGTTCACAGAGACGAAGAGCAGACAACCAGCACCTTCACGGGTTGACTAGCAAAGCGCAAAGAAGTTCTCATTAGAAATATGAAGTGGGTTATAAAGAATTCGAAACAGGGGTGTGTTTGTGAATGAATGACGTGTGGGGAGATGCTTGGCAGGAGACACGGGGTCTGGCGGTAGACATGGGAACAACAACCCATGCTCTATAGACCACTTTGAAGTGTACATGGTCTTTGGCACCTCTTGGCCTTTATCGCTCCCTGACAGCTCCACTTGCCAGCGCAAGTACCCCGGTGCGAACTGCCTTTGATATGGCGGGGGGTGGATTGGGGCGGTGGTCGTGCAGACAAGACACAGGAAGACTCGTGAATGGAGACACACTTATGTGGATTGCAGGGGGCCGTCCAGCGTGAGGGGAGATGCTTGGCAGGAGACACGGGGTCTGGCGGTAGACATGGGAACAACAACCCATGCTCTATAGACCACTTTGAAGTGTACATGGTCTTTGGCACCTCTTGGCCTTTATCGCTCCCTGACAGCTCCACTTGCCAGCGCAAGTACCCCGGTGCGAACTGCCTTTGATAGGGCGGGGGGTGGATTGGGGCGGTGGTCGTGCAGACAAGACACAGGAAGACTCGTGAATGGAGACACACTTATGTGGATTGCAGGGGGCCGTCCAGCGTGAGGGGAGATGCTTGGCAGGAGACACGGGGTCTGGCGGTAGACATGGGAACAACAACCCATGCTCTATAGACCACTTTGAAGTGTACATGGTCTTTGGCACCTCTTGGCCTTTATCGCTCCCTGACAGCTCCACTTGCCAGCGCAAGTACCCCGGTGCGAACTGCCTTTGATAGGGCGGGGGGTGGATTGGGGCGGTGGTCGTGCAGACAAGACACAGGAAGACTTGTGAATGGAGACACACTTATGTGGATTGCAGGGGGCCGTCCAGCGTGAGGGGAGATGCTTGGCAGGAGACACGGGGTCTGGCGGTAGACATGGGAACAACAACCCATGCTCTATAGACCACTTTGAAGTGTACATGGTCTTTGGCACCTCTTGGCCTTTATCGCTCCCTGACAGCTCCACTTGCCAGCGCAAGTACCCCGGTGCGGGCGGTGGTCGTGCAGACAAGACTCGTTTGCCGTAGGGCCTCACCAAGGAGAGGCCATCTAACTGCATGTAAGAGGCAGGCTGCAGGATCTAGTACATGGAAGGCAGGGGGGTGAGTTTATAAATACATCAGCCTCCCAGGAGAATATATGGGTGCAGTTCACCCTGGAGACCCTGAACAAAGTGGTGTGGTAAGTATTTTTGGGGGAGGAGGCAAGGCCGGGAGGCTTGATGCCAACCCGCAAAATAACATATGTATGTCTGCTGCATATGGGTTCAACGGTTATGTGGATTGAAGGTGGGCGGCCAGCGTGAGGGAGGATGCTGGCCGGAGACATGTGGTGTGACAAGACAAGGCACAGGAAGACTATTCAATGGAGACACACTAGATTCATTTAAAAAATCAAAACAACCATTGTTAAAATATATGTTGGGTTTTATTTTAGATCTTAATTTCAATTGAACATAAATAATAAACATTACACATTGTAAAGTTGCGGTTGCAGCACATCCCGGGAAAAGCCGCGGTATTGTCCACTGTCGCTGGGGAAATGTTGTCTAATGGCAAGTACCGCACAGGCAGGTATTACTCTCCGAACGCGGTGTCCGAGCCTCCCGTGAAGCCACCAAGTGAAGCAACGATAGGCCACCAGCCTGTACCACCCGTGGAAATGAATGATGCAAACTGTATTAAAATGACAACTTTCTTATCACTGTCGATTCAGGTACAAAAATGTCATTCTGCTTTGAAAAAAATTCTATCTAGAAAATGCACAACATGGAACCAATTTACATGCATTCGAATGATATGTAGATGTAGTTTTATATGTGGGAGACGACCATGAAATAGTAGTGGCATCACTGACATCACAACCAGAGTATACTTACTCGTTACTCGGATTACGCGGACGAACAGTGCCGCAAAGTTCGTGCATAAGCACCATCATCATCCTCAACACTGTCCGTGAGAGGCAGGCTTCCCTGAACTCTGGCAGCTCGGTGATGCATTGCGGACTTGGCTCGCCTTCCGAAATGTAGGCCAAGCACCCGGAATTTTCACGGCAGCAGCAGTTCTCCTCCTCAGTTGGCATTAGCTCGCAACGATTGCACGTGCACCAGGTGGAGACGCCGTCCATGCGACATGGTCCAGGCTCTTCATCCGTTGACTGGTCCTCCCAACTGCCGTCCGAATCCCCATCGTTTTCACGTGCTTGCCTTTCCAGTAGTTCTTCCTCGGTGTACTCGGGCTCGTACATATACGGCATTATTGTAGCCATTGTGTGGTAAAGAAAGTAAAATAATTTATAGCGGTGGTACTGGTATCTGTTCACACGGGCTACAATCAACGAAGGTAGCTGACCAGAGCACAGAAACGAGTCACAGAATACTCAAAGTAACACAGCGAGAGTAATGGAATCGAAAATCTGCTGCTGTGTGTTGTGAAACGGTGTGTTTATACTTATTGAGGAAAGAGGCGTCCTGCCGTTTCCATGGCGACACTTCATTAGCTGAGGCGCAGCGATTGTTGACACGAAACGTGCTTTGGCGTTGGGAAATGGGCGGTACGCGTCTGCTGATGTCAGCCTCGGGGGCGGGGGATTTGATTTAGTGCCGCAAAAGCAGGTGAGCCAGGGCGATGCGGCAAGTGATAGGATTATCAGAAAATGGCGGCTGATTTCGAGTGCGTTAATGGACGAAAAGTCGGGTAAGGTCCATAGGAAAGTTTTCCACGATCTACCGAGTTATGCTTAAAAACACATGGCCGAACCGTAGGGACAATAAAAAAAAAGTCCCGGAACTCTCCTTTAAAGGTGTGGGCTGCCTTGCCAGTTAGCTTGAACTTTATATCCACACGCCTCAAATGTAAGCACCGTAATAATGTATTAACCCCTTTAAGATTCTAAATCAACCCATGAATGAAGGACATTTTGTATCAATTTGCCAATGGTTCGGATTTATTAGCATCAGGCTGGCGATCCCGACTCATTTAAAGAGATATGATAATCTCCAGCAGAAAAATCACGTCAGGTGATCTCAGCAAAGTGGTTAAATATGGACTGAGGGTGGTGTTTAATCCATTGCTACAGGTTGGCTGTGGAGTATGGAGAAAGATTGCACTGCTCGTTAGGGATATTTCTCTCGTATGTTTCAGAATGCCATTAATAAAGTACTGCTCGTAATGAGTAAGCGTGGGTGAAACTGTTTCAGACATAACCCGAACCCCAGAATAATTGGCATGTTTGTCAAACTTAGTTTATCTGAACATTATAAGTGATTCTGGCAGTGTTTAGTGGGGTTCAGGATAAACTATTACACACATTGTAGGTGCGATTTGATTTCACGCTCTATCTTGTTTGAAAGAGGCATTAGGTCGCTACTGCTTTTAAATGAGTAGGCCTTAGTTAAGGAATAGATGGGTAGATTTATTTGAGAGAGATGTCAAACATTGAAATAAGCGTTAGTTTGGGGACAGTTTGAGAATTATATTAGGATGTAGTTGAGGTACAGATATATAATGAAAATAGGATTTTGGTTAGGGAGGGGTACGGCAGTTAAATAGGATATGCCATCTCTTTTTCAATAGTACTGACTCTCCTGCATCCCAGACACCACCTTACATGACATAAACACATGAGCTATTTCCTCTCAGTGTGTGAAGGAGAACATCATAGAATTGTGCGTAGGTAGAGTGTACAATTGCATTTAGTGGCTGCAAATCGGTATGCCACAATTCACCAGCAAGAAAACATATAGGTCGCAAATTGAAAATAAGATATCGAAGAATTCTTTCAAGGCAAGAGAGTGCATTCAGTAACTGCAACTGAGTGTGAGTTCTTTTTGTGGTCAGACCAAATACGAATTGCAAAGAAAGTGTATTGTATTTCTTTTGAGGCAGGAGGAGATTACATTAATTGGTTATCAAGCAGTGCTCAATTTTATAGTGTCCAGACAAAAAAACGTGCTGCAAGTTACAAAGTTTCAAAGTTATGCTATGTTAAATAGCATTTATATAGTGCCTACCGCTATTGGTATGGCCTAGAAGGGCTTTAAGGATGAACTTCCTTCAGCGGACCATGGTCCGAGGTGTGAGATGTGAAGGAAGGATTCTAAAATGCATTTGTGCATTTTTCAGCCAGCATGAAGATAGGTAAGGTATGGCTAGGTCCCTAATAATATAAAAAGCATGTGTTAAATTGTTTAGCCTGCCCAAATGTAGGTGGGTAGTGGCTGGGTCCACTACCCACCTACCAGAGGAGATGGATGCTGTGATGGACTGTCAGGGCAGAAGGAGCATCAGGGAGACTGAATATGTGTACAGCTTTACTTTACTTTACTTTATTGCATTTATAATGCGCACAATGAGCCAATGGGTATTATGCCACAGACAACACAAACAACATACAACATAAACAGTGCAAGGAATGAGGAATACAATCAGCGTGGGGAACACAGTAATCAACTTTGAACATGACAGCAATGATTCCCTAAAAACAGTTATCAGCCAAGTAATAATCATCACAATTAAATAAATATTAGAGAGCACAAAGGAGAATTCCTGAAAAGAATAAAACAATTAAAGAATTATATTGCAGTATGAAGTACCTTTGTTCAGGTAATTACAACTTCTGAGAAAGACAGGTGGGGTACTAGCCCCACAGCCCACAATGATACAATCAGAGTTAGGTTGCGAGCACCAATCGCTCAGTTCTATCAACTGATCGTCAAGTAAGACTTTCTGACCACACCTTGCCCTGTTCTCTGACGCAACCAGGCAAGAACCTTGTTTCGCAAGGCTTCTTTCGACTCTTTATCTTAAATTTGCGGAATGTTGGTAATGATAGTTTCTCTGATCAATAATAAAGTCATATTTGATCGTATCTTTAGTGGTGGCATATGTGACTTTTTTATTTGACAGTTCCGTGAGAGAGTCCTCTTCAGTTTAGAGTTCAATGTTGTAGGCTGTTTAACCTCTTTATGGTAATGATTAGACTTTGAAAACAAAGACGATGCAGAGGTTTCCTGTATACCAACTAGTTTAGGAATGAAGACTTTTTCCTTATGATTCAGGCCAACCCCAGACGGTATCAGAGATTCCTTACTACACAAGTAAGTTTGAGTGGCCTGGTCTATCAATTCCCTTTGAATGA
Source organism: Ambystoma mexicanum (assembly GCF_040938575.1). Lineage (NCBI taxonomy): Eukaryota > Metazoa > Chordata > Amphibia > Caudata > Ambystomatidae > Ambystoma > Ambystoma mexicanum. Next base: position 516,037,123 of record NC_090934.1, read on the forward strand.
GGGCTTGACAGGCCATATTCACTCGGGATGCCTGTAACGGTATGCCTGTCCTAATAGGCTCATGCGTCTGGGAGGCAGTGTTCACTTTAAGTGGCCGTCGTTTCAGTGCCCAATCATTCAAGGCATCGGACACCAAACCAAGGTCAAATGGATCCTTAAATAAGAGAAGTTCTTTGGCAATGTTGGTCATGAGCTCCGACCACTGGGGAGAACCAGCGGACTCAAGCTGAGTTTGGCGGGCAGGTGTTTTTAGTATTGTGGGCACCGCATGCCTTACCACGAGTGAGACATATAAAGTTGATACAGGAGACAAGTGGACCGTGGTGCTTGTCGGGGGTACTTCAGCTACTGGACTGGACTTACAAAAGAGGTATCCAGATCCTGTGTAGGGCTTAACAGTTCATGATGGGCAGCAAGGCCTTCGCAGAGAGACGTATTTATAACAGAGGAGTTGAGTTGTTTATTTTGCACTCTTTGGGCCTCATTAGGATCCAGGCGGTAAGGGGTTTACGGCAGCGTAAACAGCGTTGACCCTTACCGCCTGATTCCGAGGTCCCTTAGCGCCATGGAGGTTTTAACACCTGCTTTTAACAGGTGTTTAAATCCATGGCGCTAAGGGACCTTGTTGTTAATTACGCAATCGTAATTTACGGTGGTGTAATTAACGCCTTCCCCACTCCCATTATGCCCTATGGGGCAAAAATGGGAATGGGGAAGGGTAAATGGGTTAATGGGGACTTACCGCCCCACTCACCTCGGAATGGGGCGGTAAGTCCGCCAACCACCATGGCGTAAACGTAGTTTACGCCATGGTGGTAAAGGTACGACCCAGGCGGTAACTTACCGCTTGGGTCGTAATGAGGCCCTCAGTCTCCTGCGCTCACTAAGCGCTAAGACCTCTGATACCCGATCCCTGTTAATCACTGGGGATGAGGCCATGGCCTCTACTAGGATACCCCATATCCAACTTTGAGTTAACCCCAGTCTTCCTGTGTGCAGCCACCCCCTAGTATTCATAATAAACGTCAAACAGATGCATTGCCAGCATTAGCTGACTAAACAGACTTGAAACTACCCTGGACTGATTTTCTTTTTCATGGGACCCAGCTCCATTCCATTGGAAGCAATGATGTGTGTTGGGTGGATGAAGCCGAACAATGTTTATCGCAGATATGTGGGTGTGAGTGGGCATGGCCCAGAAGGGGTACAGTTATGTTCCATTATGATGGAGCGCTCAACATTACAGAGAAAGCTAAAACAAAGAGGTGATGGCTGGAAGGTTTAGAATGAATCTTAACCACTGGCATTGCTCTGGGAACCCTCCAGACCATCATTCTTCATCTGTCAAGCCATTACAGAAGGGAAAAGAATATATGCAAATCAGGCTTGGTCCCACCCCATAAAGGGGAGTCCAGCCTGAACTGCTAGGTCACATGCCTTCTGCACGAGACCACAAGCATCCCCAAAAATGTTTCGGCCTGGTTGGGCCTCATCAGTGAGGAGTAGCTTGGGTCTCTAGGCCCAGCAGGCACGGGACCCACGTCTGGGCATACCTGTCACACTCTGGGTGACAAAGCAAAAACAAAGAGGTGATGGCTGGAAGGTTTAGAATGAATCTTAACCACTGGCATTGCTCTGGGCACCCTCCAGACCATTGTTCTTCGCCTGCCAAGCCATTACAGAATTGAAAAGACCATATGCAATTCAGGCTTGGTCCCACCCCAAAAGGGGCAGTCCAACCCAAACTGCTAGGTCACATCCCTTCTGCACGAGACCACAAACATCCCCAAACATGTTTCGGCCTGGTTGGGCCTCATCAGTGAGGAGTAGCTTGGGTCTCCATTGGTGGCAGTACCAGACTGATTTGCATATGGCTGGACCCCTTTTGCAATGGCGCAGATGGGCTAAAAAACGATGGTGTGGAAGGTTGCCCAGAGCAACGCCAGTGGTACAGATTAATTCAAAACCTTCCACCCATCACTTTTGTGGTCACAGTTTGTCTCACTATGTGAGAGAGGGTATGTCCAGACGTGGGTCCCTTGCTCGCTGCGCCATAGGGAACCAGGCTGCACCTCACTGAGGAGGCCCAACAAGACTGAAACATGTCTGGGGTTGCTTGGTTTTCCGTGCAGAGGGCACATGGCCTAGCAGTTCGGGCTGGGCTGCTACCATTGGTGGCAGTACCAGACTGATTTGCATATGGCTGGACCCCTTTGGCAATGGTGCAGACGGGCTAAAAAACGATGGTGTGGAAGGTTGCCCAGAGCAACGCCAGTGGTACAGATTCATTCAAAACCTTCCAACCATCACTTTTGTGGTCACAACATTACAGAGAAGCATGGTTGAGATCTTTGTAGAGGAGGAGCAAAGTACCCCTACTCCAACTGCCTCGCAAATATTACATGTCTGTTGGAAACCAGAGTATGAGGCATACACGGAGCAGTTGAACAGAAAAAGAGCGGAGTATGGACTCTGCGCAGTACCAGTGAAAATACCAATAGTTAAGAAGATCTGGGAGACAAAGTACCCATTGAGAAAACCGTACCTGCATACAATACATTTGTGTTCTTTCATGTCCTGGGTGTTAGTCTTAGCAGTGCACGGTGGTGGCGCGAGTTCATCTGGAAATGCCTCCCTGCCCCTTTCAAACTTGAACCAGGCCAGACGAAGTTCCTGTAGCCACTCAAGACCTTCCTTTTCTTCTCTCTCTCTCTCTCTCTCTCTCTCTCTCTCTCTCTCTCTCTCTCTCTCTCTTTATCTCTCTCTCTCTCTCTCTCCTCTCCTCTGATGACCTACCTGTCTCCTGCACTGGCTGGTTGCTTGGCTACCCTCAGAGTACACTGAGTACCAGGTTCCTCCATGATCAGTCTCTCCTGCACTAACTCCGGGCAACTGCGCATTTAGGGGCTGTAACTATTACCCACAATCCCCTACCGCCTTGCACTTACCCAGAGCCGTGCTGCCCTGGCTGCATTTACTCAGAGCAATGCTGCCCTGATTGCACATCCCCCCATTCCTCTCCCTGGCACTCCCCCTACTCCCTTCCCCCTGCACTTTACATTGCAGGACTTGCATGATTTGAGTGACACAAGGCCTAGTAAGAACGTGTGTCTTGTCATTCCTCTGTCTTCCCTCCCTTGTCTTGTCACGCCTAGAAACACTTGTGTACAGGCGCATTATACATGACATATATCATATCATGAATCTGCCTCCCAACACTAGAATGTGCAGGATCTACAGTTGGAGTGCCATGAGGGGAAAACATATACAGGTTGTGTAAGAACCCAGGTTGGCTTGGAACAATTAAACACCTAGTTCATTTTTGTGAAGAGACTGTAAAAACTCAAGCACAAGCACTTTAGTTTCTTTAATCAGTATTGTTCTGAAAAAGCAAATGAACTATTATGGTTTAGTTTGATGGAGGGGAATCACCTAACTCGTTTATTCGACTGCTATAGATTTTTACTGAGTGTATTTACTATGTTGCAGGTACCATTTTGAATTAATAATGATTATATAAGGTAAAGGACTAGGACCATTATGAACGAGTAAACACTGATGGGACATTTTAATAATTTATTTATGAGTGGTGAATAGGATTTTAGTTGTGCAATATGCCGCATTAGATTAGATCTACCTTCTTTAGACTAGTGAATTTCAGATTAAATATATTTATCGTTTTTCATTTTCAATTTATTGTAAGTCTATCAAAAAATCAATTTATGTTTGTCTCTTGTGAAAGGTTCAAACGACAATAAAACATCTGACAATTAGAGAATCATTGACCATGCAGAATGAGTACAAACCCACTTCCAACCGCTATCTTTACACACTGACAATGCCCGATATCCATTCACCTCCTCCCACTAGATTGCACCATTGGCCTTTGTACCTTGCACATCTTTTCATTCAATCCCCTTCTCTGAACTACAGCTTTTGTCATTTTACCTTATAAATCTTTCATCAAAATCCCTCTCTAGACTGCACATGTAAGTAATCCTTTTGCACAACTCATTTCTTTTTAAAATCCAAAACACAATTTCATCTTTTGTCCCTACTTCTGTTTTTATTCAACTCCCTCTCCAGTTCACATTTCTGTCCACTTTTCCGAACTCACCTGTTCGCCCTTTCTCTTCACGCACATCAAGGGCACACCGCAGCTTTTGGTTATTTTCTGATATCCATCCATCAATCCATTTTCCTCACACACTCCAAAGTTATTGCTTTAATTTCAACCAGCTTATCCAGAAAGTTTTGTTCCCTTGCCACCAAGATGTAGACCTAGATTTACCTTTGCCACCCCCTGTGCCTTTCTTTCACTCTCCCCATTTTTTTCTGCTACTGCATTCCTGAGCTCATAGAAGAGTCACCATAGGCAACAGGATAAAGGACTCATCTCCTTTGAGCGACCCATCCCCACCTTCATAGCAGTGGGCATCACTACCATTCTGTATACAGCCACAGAACTTGGATAGTATTGTATGCACTCTCACATGAATGTAAGGCATTGTTTACATGCTGTCCTCTTTAATTTCCTCTTTCTTCATGAGTGTGTGCAGTGCGTGAAACTATGCAAATGAATGGACTGTGACAGTGGGCAGAACCACTTTTTGGTCCACACAGACCTCTTCAGGATAAAGTAACAATTCTGCCCTGGAATTGTGTATCCATGCAGATAAATTCAGTGAAAAACCTCTGTTAAAAGGACGCTGTTGTTACGTTGTCGTTATAAAAACCTGTGGACAACCTTGTTAAAGGGATGCTATGGTTAAGTTGCTCAAATTAAAAACCCATGAAATTCAGTTTAAAATCTCTGGTTGCAGTGCAACATCTCGAATCCAAAGAGTGTTGCCAGTTATATTAAGCTTACAACCATTGCTTGCACACCCACCATGCTCTGCCCTTACCAGCACACATGGCATTACAGGTGTCACAAATTACATCATCATTCCTATAAGGAGAACAACGTAACCATAACTACAGGGTCGCTGTAACCAACCCTATACCACAGAGGCGTATATCAGAATATTTTAACATGTTCTTCAAGATAAAATAGTTTTGAATCAGCCATTTTTTAGAGGCAAATCCAGAACATATGTGTGCATATAATATGTTTGCATTCTTGTTCGTTTTCTGACTTTAGTCGCATATTTCTGAAACCCATTCATTTAAAATTTGAACTAGTAAGCAACACACCTAAACCGTGTGATGAAAAGATAAAGAAATGCCATCGGATTTGGTGTAACGTGTAATTTAATGCACGAGGATCCTGGCAAGCTCGCATCCGCAGATGGGGAGCTCCCAGTGGTCCTCCAGGATTGACATCTGGCCCTTTGATTGGCTTCCTGTCTGGCCTCGTGTGAGACCTCTTGAGAGGCTCCACTCCTGGCGATCATTTCAGAGAAGCAACTTAGTGAGGCGCGGGCCGTTGGGGGCGTTGAACGTGCCATGGAGACTGCTCTTTTTCCACTGTGTAAATCTCCTGCAAATCATTGTAATGTCTTTGCTCATTTTGCCTGTGAAGCAGTTGATGAGCCTGTTTAGATCACTTATCACATTTAGAAAAATGTGTGTTGAATAACGTAAAACGGCATTAGGTTTATAGGCAATCCATTTCACATCAATGTTCTCTATGAATATGAAATTCATCACAGGTGAAGTATGGTCGCTTACCCCCACATGTGAATGAAGATGAGTGATGTGTTAAATGTATATATCATTAGGATAATGTGTAATACTCGTAATAATACTACTAGTACTACTACTAATAATAATAATAATAATGATGATACTACTTTTCATCTAGATGTTCATGCTGGCATACTCAAACTTCTAAACACTGCCATAAAAATGGTATTAGCCAATTTAATGGTAATCAATGCATTGCATTTTTTGGAGTGATATGCTTAATCTGGCTTCAATTCAGATTCAGTCTCGTGACTACAGGTTATGTGCAGATCTCCAAAGTAAGCGTTAAAGGTGTGGGCTGCCTTGCCAGTTAGCTTGAACTTTATATCCACACGCCTCAAATGTAAGCACCGTAATAATGTATTAACCCCTTTAAGATTCTAAATCAACCCATGAATGAAGGACATTTTGTATCAATTTGCCAATGGTTCGGATTTATTAGCATCAGGCTGGCGATCCCGACTCATTTAAAGAGATATGATAATCTCCAGCAGAAAAATTGAACTTGAGAACGCACACGTCAGGTGATCTCAGCAAAGTGGTTAAATATGGACTGAGGGTGGCGTTTAATCCATTGCTACACGTTGGCTGTGGAGTATGGAGAAAGATTGCACTGCTCGTTAGGGATATTTGTCTCGTATGTTTCAGAATGCCATTAATAAAGTACTGCTCGTAATGAGTAAGCGTGGGTGAAACTGTTTCAGACATAACCCGAACCCCAGAATAATTGGCATGTTTGTCAAACTTAGTTTATCTGAACATTATAAGTGATTCTGGCAGTGTTTAGTGGGGTTCAGGATAAACTATTACACACATTGTAGGTGCGATTTGATTTCACGCTCTATCTTGTTTGAAAGAGGCAGTAGGTCGCTACTGCTTTTAAATGAGTAGGCCTTAGTTAAGGAATAGATGGGTAGATTTATTTGAGAGAGATGTCAAACATTGAAATAAGCGTTAGTTTGGGGACAGTTTGAGAATTATATTAGGATGTAGTTGAGGTACAGATATATAATGAAAATAGGATTTTGGTTAGGGAGGGGTACGGCAGTTAAATAGGATATGCCATCTCTTTTTCAATAGTACTGACTCTCCTGCATCCCAGACACCACCTTACATGACATAAACACATGAGCTATTTCCTCTCAGTGTGTGAAGGAGAACATCATAGAATTGTGCGTAGGTAGGAAGAGTGTACAATTGCATTTAGTGGCTGCAAATCGGTATGCCACAATTCACCAGCAAGAAAACATATAGGTCGCAAATTGAAAATAAGATATCGAAGAATTCTTTCAAGGCAAGAGAGTGCATTCAGTAACTGCAACTGAGTGTGAGTTCCTTTTGTGGTCAGACCAAATACGAATTGCAAAGAAAGTGTATTGTATTTCTTTTGAGGCAGGAGGAGATTACATTAATTGGTTATCAAGCAGTGCTCAATTTTATAGTGTCCAGACAAAAAAACGTGCTGCAAGTTACAAAGTTTCAAAGTTATGCTATGTTAAATAGCATTTATATAGTGCCTACCGCTATTGGTATGGCCTAGAAGGGCTTTAGGGATGAACTTCCTTCAGCGGACCATGGTCCGAGGTGTGAGATGTGAAGGAAGGATTCTAAAATGCATTTGTGCATTTTTCAGCCAGCATGAAGATAGGTAAGGAATGGCTAGGTCCCTAATAATATAAAAAAGCATGTGTTAAATTGTTTAGCCTGCCCAAATGTAGGTGGGTAGTGTCTGGGTCCACTACCCACCTACCAGAGGAGATGGATGCTGTGATGGACTGTCAGGGCAGAAGGAGCATCAGGGAGACTGAATATGTGTACAGCTTTACTTTACTTTACTTTATTGCATTTATAATGCGCACAATGAGCCAATGGGTATTATGCCACAGACAACACAAACAACATACAACATAAACAGTGCAAGGAATGAAGAATACAATCAGCGTGGGGAACACAGTAATCAACTTTGAACATGACAACAATGATTCCCTAAAAACAGTTATCAGCCAAGTAATAATCATCACAATTAAATAAATATTAGAGAGCACAAAGGAGAATTCCTGAAAAGAATAAAACAATTAAAGAATTATATTGCAGTATGATGTACCTTTGTTCAGGTAATTACAACTTCTGAGAAAGACAGGTGGGGTACTAGCCCCACAGCCCACAATGATACAATCAGAGTTATGTTGCGAGCACCAATCGCTCAGTTCTATCAACTGATCGTCAAGTAAGACTGCCTGACCACACCTTGCCCTGTTCTCTGACGCAACCAGGCAAGAACCTTGTTGCGCAAGGCTTCTTTCGACTCTTTATCTTAAATTTGCAGAATGTTGGTAATGATAAAGTTTCTCTGATCAATAATAAAGTCATATTTGATCGTATCTTTAGTGGTGGCATTTGTGACTTTTTTATTTGAAAGTTCTGTGAGAGAGTCCTCTTCAGTTTAGAGTTCAATGTTGTAGGCTGTTTAACCTCTTTATGGTAATGATTAGACTTTGAAAACAAAGACGATGCAAAGGTTTCCTGTATACCAACTAGTTTAGGAATGAAGACTTTTTCCTTATGAGTCAGGCCAACCCCAGATGGTATCAGAGATTCCTTACTACACAAGTCAGTTTGAGTGGCCTGGTCTATCAATTCCCTTTGAATGAGGGCTTGACAGGCCATATTCACTCTGGAGGCCTGTAACGGTATGCCTGTCCTAATAGGCTCATGCGTCTGGGAGGCAGTGTTCACTTTAAGTGGCCGTCGTTTCAGTGCCCAATCATTCAAGGCATCGGACACCAAACCAAGGTCAAATGGATCCTTAAATAAGAGTAGCTCTTTGGCAATGTTGGTCATGAGCTCTGACCACTGGGGAGAACCAGCGGACTCAAGCTGAGCTGGGCAGGTGTTTTTAGTATTGTGGGCACCGCATGCCTTACCACGAGTGAGACATATAAAGTTGATACAGGAGCCATGGTGCTTGTCGGGGGTACTTCAGCTACTGGACTGGACTTACAAAAGAGGTATCCAGATCCTGTGTAGGGCTTAACACTTCATGATGGGCAGCAAGGCCTTCGCAGAGAGACGTATTTATAACAGAGGAGTTGAGTTGTTTATTTTGCACTTTCAGTCTCCTGCGCTCACTAAGCGCGAAGACCTCTGATACCCGATCCCTGTTAATCACTGGGGATGAGGCCATGGCCTCTACTAGGATACCCCATATCCAACTTTGAGTTAACCCCAGTCTTCCTGTGTGCAGCCACCCCCGAGTATTCATAATAAACGTCAAACAGATGCATTGCCAGCATTAGCTGACTAAACAGACTTGAAACTACCCTGGACTGATTTTCTTTTTCATGGGACCCAGCTCCATTCCATTGGAAGCAATGATGTGTGTTGGGTGGATGAAGCCGAACAGTGTTTATCGCAGATATGTGGGTGTGAGTGGGCATGGCCCAGAAGGGGTACAGTTATGTTCCAATATATGCAAATCAGGCTTGGTCCCACCCCAAAAAGGGCGGTCCAGCCCGAACTGCTAGGTCACATGCCTTCTGCACGAGACCACAAGCATCCCCAAACATGTTTCGGCCTGGTTGGGCCTCATCAGTGAGGAGTAGCTTGGGTCTCTAGGCTCAGCAGGCACGGGACCCACGTCCGGGCATACCTGTCACTCTCGGGGTGACAAAGCAAAAACAAAGAGGTGATGGCTGGAAGGTTTAGAATGAATCTTAACCACTGGCATTGCTCTGGGCACCCTCCAGACCATTGTTCTTCGCCTGCCAAGCCATTAGAGAAGTGAAAAGACCATATGCAATTCAGGCTTGGTCCCACCCCAAAAGGGGCAGTCCAACCCAAACTGCTAGGTCACATCCCTTCTGCACGAGACCACAAACATCCCCAAGCATGTTTCGGCCTGGTTGGGCCTCATCAGTGAGAAGTAGCTTGGGTCTCCATTGGTGGCAGTACCAGACTGATTTGCATATGGCTGGACCCCTTTTGCAATGGCGCAGATGGGCTAAAAAATGATGGTGTGGAAGGTTGCCCAGAGCAACGCCAGTGGTACAGATTCATTCAAAACCTTCCACCTATCACTTTTGTGGTCACAGTTTGTCTCACTATGTGAGAGAGGGTATGCCCAGACGTGGGTCCCTTGCTCGCTGCGCCATAGGGAACCAGGCTGCACCTCACTGAGGAGGCCCAACAAAACTGAAACATGTCTGGGGTTGCTTGGTTTTCCGTGCAGAGGGGACATGGCCTAGCAGTTCGGGCTGGGCTGCTACCATTGGTGGCAGTACCAGACTGATTTGCATATGGCTGGACACCTTTTGCAATGGTGCAGACGAGCTAAAAAACGGTGGTGTGGAAGGTTGCCCAGAGCAACGCCAGTGGTACAGATTCATTCAAAACCTGCCACCCATCACTTTTGTGGTCACAACATTACAGAGAAGCATGTTTGAGATCTTTATAGAGGAGGAGCAAATTACCCCTACTCCAACTACCTCGCAAATATTACATGTCTGTTGGAAACCAGAGTATGAGGCATACACGGAGCAGTTGAACAGAAAAAGAGCAGAGTATGAACTCTGCGCAGTACCAGTGAAAGTACCAATAGTTAAGAAGATCTTTGAGACAAAGTACCCATTGAGAAAACCGTACCTGCATACAATACATTTGTGATCTTTGATGTCCTGGGTGTTAGTCTTACAGTGCACGGTGGTGGCGCGAGTTATAGTTGCTTAGCTTACCATAACTGGCGAATTTCAGGGGTTTTTCGGTTTTACTTGGAACCAGAGCGTCCCTTTACCAAAGTTTTTTTACTGAATTTCATAGGTTTTTAGTAGCGCAACTTAACCATAATGTCCCTTTAACAAATGTTTTTACTAAATTTCATAGGTTTTTATTAGTGCAACTTAACCATAACATCCTTTTAAATGGATGAAGGCCATTACCACCCTAGGTTCCCAAAGCGGGAACCTGGTGTGCTAAAAAAAGATTTTTCTTCCCACACCGTTACGCCTGCAGCGTCCCAGTGTAGAAAGGAAAATCCTTTACCAAGATGGCCCCCATAGAAAGGGAAGGTGGGGTTCCATACAGGGCCCCTCTTCACTTCACAACACGTGTGCGCGGTCTTCTCAGCTATGTGTTTTCCACAACGCATGTGCGTGGTCTTCGCAGCTATGTGTTTTCCACAGCGCGAGTGTGCAGTTTTCACTGCTACGTGTTTTCCATTAATGCCTGTGCGCGGTCATCATTTCTGCGTGTTTTTCTTCAACACATGTTCGGATGCGGCACGTGTGAGCTTGGATTCATCTGTTTAAAGCACGTGTACGAGTTTGAAAAAGATACACTGATACGTGCTTCATTCCACGCGTGTGTGCAGTCTTCTCAGCTACTTGCTATATACAGCGCGTGTGTGTGGTCTTCGCAGCTACGTGTTATCACAGCATGTGTGTGTGGTCTTCACAGCTACGTGTTTTCTACAACACGTGTGCGTGGTCTTCGCAGCTATGTGTTATCTACAGCGCACATGTGCGGTCTTCGCAGCAATGTGTTTTCTACAACTCATGTGCGTGGTCTTGGCACTATGTGTTTTCTGCCACACGTGTGCCTGCTCTTCGCAGCTATGTGTTATCTACAGCACGTGTGAGCGGTCTTCGCAGCTATGTGTTTTCTACAGCGTGTATGCGTGTTCGGATGAGGCATGTGTGAGCTCGGATTCATCTAATTTCTATGTGTTTTTCTTCAACGCGTGTGCGTGTTCGGATAAGGCGTGTGTGAGGTCGGATTCATCTGTTATGAGCGCACGTGCAAGTTTGAAAAAGATACACTGCTATGTGCTTCCTTCAACGCGTGTGCATGCTTCATTCAACGCGTGTGCGTGGCCTTCTCAGCTACATGTTATCTACAGCATGTGTGCATGGTCTTCGCAGCTACATGTTATCTACATCACGTGTGTGCAGTCTTTGCAGATAATTGTTTTCTACAATGCATGTGCATGGTCTTCCTAGCTAGCTATGTGTTATCTACAGTAAGTGTGAGCGGGTTTCTCAGCTATGTATTTTCTACAGCGCGTGTGCGTGTTCGGATGAGGAGTGTGTGAGATCAGATTCATCTCATTTCTGCATGTTTTTCTTCAACGCGTGTGTGTGTTCGGATAAAGCACATGTGAGCGCAGATTCATCTGTTAAGAGCACGTGTGTGAGTTTGAAAAAGATAAACTGCTACGTTCTTCCTTCAACGCATGTGCATGCTTCATTCAACGTGTGTGCCTGGTCTTCTCAGCTCAGTGTTATCTACAGTGCGCATGCGTGGTCTTTGCAGCTACGTGTTATCTACATCATGTGTGTGCAGTCTTTGCAGCTACGCGTTTTCTACAGTGCGTGTGTGCGGTCTTCACTGCTACGTGTTTTCCGTTAACTCCTGTGCGCGGTCATCATTTCTGCATGTTTTCTTCAACGCGTGTCCGTGTTCGGATGAGAAAAAAGAAAGTGTCTGTGCGTTTTGACTATTGCGGTATATGTCAAAAGCGGGTGAAGTAGTTGTGCACGTGCGCTTTACTGCATGAGCGTGGTCTACACCGCTACGTGCTTTCTTCGTGTTTGGATGTTTTTTAGTTAACACGTTTTTTTGCTTCTTGCAGCCATATTCCATCCCATCCTCATCACCACTCACCTCCTCAAACATTATTTGATAAGTTTGACGAGTGCAATGTTGTGTTTTTTTATACATTTTACCGCAATGTCCGCAGACACCGGACGAGAATCCAAGATGGCGGGCGTCTCCAAAAATCTGATGCACTTCACGCTTCACCCCAGCCAATCGGAGAGCACGTCACATGTCTGTGGACATGATGCAAGCCGTTTGGCCAATCCGTGTCCTGTTCGTGGAGCGAACAGGGAAGTGTGTCCGCAGAGCGGACATGGATATAACTATTTTTTTTGCCTTACATTTTGGTCATTTAAAAAAAACGACTGGACGGATTTACACCTAATTAACAAAAGCATGCTTTCGGGACAAAGCCGCTGGTCCTGCTGCAAATTTGGTGAAAATCCGTCCAGCGGTTTGGGCTGTAGGCGTCAACAAAGTTTTTTCCCATTATGTCTATGGGAAAAACAGAAATTCTGGGACCCCCCTTATAACTTTGCTGCCCCTTGACCAAACCTCACCAAACTTTGCAATTCAGAGTGGGCCATATACTTTTTTTGCAAAGATTGGTGAGGATTCGTCCAGGGGGAGCATAGTTATAAGCTGCCCAAAAAGTGCTCTTCAAATGAGAATGGCAACTTAACCATAACTACACGGCCACTACCCTGTGGCTGTGTAATTAATATATATATATATATATATATGAAGTTGCCTCATACCACAGCATAAGGCTTTCAGAGTGCACTCCAGAAAACTAACCCACGTGGTGATTCCACTCTGGACCCAGAGTTACAAAAGACCAGCAGTCCTTCAAACGTCCAAAATATTCTTTTAATGAAATGCCAAGGACAAAAAAGAGAAAGTGCGCGGACAACGATGCGTTTCGCGACAAAGCTAACCGCTTGATCACGTTGAGGGTGCTGAAACAAAAGAAGTACATTTAAACCTGTGTATACTCTAGGGTGTACATGGATAGAGCGCCCTGCACAATGATAGTCATTTGCTTGCACGAAATCCGCCATGTTTCAGTGTGTTTTAAACCCAGTGGGTTAGGTAAAAAACATTAAACTGCATAGAATACATTTGTTAGGCATATCAAATTGGCTGGCAATATGCCACTTTTCTCAACATGTAAACCACACATATTAAACTTTAAAATGTCCTCCAATTGCACATATTACACCTTTTTTTGGGGTGTAATGCTGCGTATAACGTGTTTGTTTATGAATCTGAAACATGTATGTTTCCGATGTCAAGAATACGCAGACAGGGGGCCAGTAAGTTTCAAGGTGTTGAGTTGTCGCAGTCTTGGTAACTTAGGTAATTAATATTCCTGCAATTCGAAAACGAATTACCGAAAGTTATGTTTCAATATAACTTGTATCATTTGTTGAGATTACCATACATCAGATTATTTGTAGTCAAGGCTTTCCAGTTAAAGTGCAAGTGCCTTTAGGCTACTTATGCAAAAATACTTAATCCAGCCTATCACTAATAAAGTGCTAGTGCATCTCGGGCTACTTTTTACATATACCACATGTAAAGATGTATAAAGTGCAAGTGCCTATGTGCAAAATCGCAATAGTTAACCCCAATGGCTAATGTGCAAATAGCAATATAGCAGCATAAGAATCCTATACAAAGATATATAAAGTGCTTAGTGCATTCATAGCCTTGGTGTTGTATCAACAGATTATATCCACACTACCATGTGGATAATGATACAATAAAATACAAGACTGCGACAATGGATAAAGGCTGAATTGGAAAAACACACCAAAAAATAATGATATACTGATCTTTGTGCATTAAAGGAGGGGGACAAGTTTAAAATCACTAGGATAGGATATAACCACAGGTTGAACTAGAGTTCCTAAATAACACAGCAATAAAGTTGCTCACCCTTCATAAGAAATAAGAAAGAAAATGTTTAAAATTAGATAGCTAGAGATAAGGAGAATCTAAAATTCATTCAATTACTATCATTAAAATATTGAATGAATTGATGGACTCTAAAACCTACAGGCTAATTTGAGAAATAACGGTGGTGTGAACAAAAAATATAGCATAAAAAAACAAAACCCTGTGTGCAATTTAAATAAATAACATAAAGTAATCCCATAAAATCTATCTGACTGATGGAACTACAAATTATGTTAAAACGTGTCCCAGAGAGTTTTAAAGAAATGCAAAGAATCGGCACGGGAGGGTCTCAAAGTAAACACTCAAGACTAACATGTCTCCTCATCTTAAAGCAAGATAAAAAATACACAATACATAATACAAATGCAGATAGTTGGTTTAGGTCCCAAGAAAGGTATAGCGTTCCTCATCCAGGTTATGTCCCTTGGGTTTCTTAGTTTCTAAGTCCAAAATGTATTTTGTCTCAGTTTGTCTAAGGAGCAATTCATGGTTTCCTCCTCTTGGTGCCTTTGGAATAACATGTATCCCAAAGTAGGCGAAGCCTTCAAGGTTGCCTCCATGTGTTTCCTGAAATTGGAGAGCCATCGGGTACGTAGGATCAATATTCTTGATGGCTCTTATATGTTGTAGTATCCTCAATTTTAATTTGCCAATGGTACTACCTACATACCATTTGTCACAAGGACAAGTGAGCACATACACAACATACTCAGTTTCACAAGTGATATGAGATTTGATGATCATGTTTTTGTGTAATATTGGATGGAGGTAGTTTTTGTTATTCTTGGCAAATTTACATGCCTTACATTTCATACATTTCTCGAAGCCGTCTGGTATTGCTCCGAGCCAACTCTGGCCTGTTGAGACAATTTTGGGACTCATATAACTGGATACAAGGTTATCCCGGAATGAGGCAGAGCGTCTAAAGGTGATTGTGATGCTGGAAATGCATCAGAGGGACAGGGCCTCTGAATCCTTGTCCTTTACTGCTTTTTATCGTGTGTTCTGTCATGTTTTCTGCTCAGGAGTCCATGTGGGACTCCTGGCAGTGCAGCTCTCTCTTTTGGTTTGGTGAACAGACCCATGGGATACCCTTGTGGCACCCATGGGTAGGGGTACAACCCTGTGCCCCTAGTGTATGTTTTTGGGCACCTGTGGGTGGCCCCAGAGCAGGGTATGGGCTGGTGGCAGCTCCATGCTGAATTTGACAGGTGCTCTGGGTGTCCTCCATTTTGGGATACCCAGCCCCTGCCATTGGGATCAGTTGATTCCTGATAGAAAACAAGATGGCCCCTGTGGCCTCTTGCTTTCTATTGCCTGTTATCTTGTTTTCCCAAAGTCCTGGGAAGCCCTGACTCTGTCCCTTCCCCCTGACTGGCTGTTGGGTGGAAGTTCCATATATGGTGTTGTTGTGAAGGCCCAGCTAGACTGACTGGAGCCTTCCCAGTGACTGTATGATGTGGGTACCTCCTGTGGGTGGGACCTGGGTGAATGGAGTGTGTGACCAATATACACTCCTTGTTGTGGTTGTCTGGTTTCTGGCATGAGAGACAAAGACTGAGACAGCCCTGCCCTAAACTGGCCTGAATGCAGTGTGTAGTGTTGAATGGCTGGGTACTTGTCCCAATCCACATTCCTTGTTGTGAGTGTCTGAAAGGGAGGAGTGTGGCCTGAATGCACTGTGTGCCTGATTGGCTGACTGACTGCATGAATGCCCTTCTGTATGATTGGCTGCTGAGTGTGTGCCAGCAGTGTGGATGGGAGGCAGAATAGTATATCTGGGGACCTCTCACCACTGGTAAGAGGTCGGGAACGTTCAGGAACGTTCAGAAGCATCCTGGAGATGAGTCTCCACTCTAAGAGTAACTGGAACTGCTGATCCTCGACGTCCAGCTGGAAGAAGAAGACTTGCTGTGGCATTTGCTTCGACCGATCCGAAGGCTGCCGAAATCGTCGAAGGCTGACCCGAGAGAGGACCTGGTAAGGCGCCCTCTTCCCGTGCTCCGAGGGACCATCGAGCACCGCTCCATCTTCGCCAAAGCGCCCTGGAAGACAGACCCTCGAAAGGCTGTCGACCCGAGACGGGACCGCCGAGGAGATCGAAGTGAAGCACCCGGACATCGCCGCCGTCGAAGTCCATTGCCGTCGACCAGGGTTCGCAGGTTTGTGTAACCGCTGGAAGCCCGTCGAAGTTGTGTTGCCCAGCCGTGGGAACCACTTGACGCCGTGCCGCCGACGACCGGAGCCGTCCGCTCCTTTGCCTAAGAACATTCGAATCGAAGGACTCCCTCGTCCGCATCCGTCGACCGCTTTATCCTGCCGGAGAAAGTCGAGGACGACCAACGCGCCGTGGAGAAACCTGCCGGTGGGTTTCCCGCCACCTGAAGATCACAAAGACTCAAACGACTCGACGCCCTTGCTGGGCCTCCGTCTCCACAATCTTTGCGGTCCAGAACTATTGTCACCGAGGTGCCCCGCACGCCTCTGCCTTGCAGGACGCCGACGCTCCGACGCCGACGAGCACCGCTCGGACGAAGCTGCTGCCTCATCGACGCCGTTCTACCCTGTTTGTCGACGGACGTTCGACGCCCCGTGCCTCCCGCTTGAAAGGGAAGGCATTCAAGAAGGCCCGTCGATTCCCCGTCGCCGAACGCCGAGTTTCTCGATGTTTCTCGACGATCCGTGACTCCCGCTTGAAAGGGGGTCGCTCTAGAAGGATCTGTCGACGCCTCTTCGAAGAACTCGACTCCACCAGGTACATTGGGGGGGTAAAAACATTATAGGAGGGAATAAGACTTGCAGAACAATATATGGACTGGGCTTGTGTTATATCTTTATTTTACAGGTTGCCCAGGTGGGGGGATTTCCACACAGAACTGTGTCTAGTGGTAGGGGCCAGTATTCTGCCTATCGCTCAACCATCTTATTTTCTCTCCTCTCTCTATTGCTGGTTTCACTCTATTGATCTGTGTGACATTGTTACAGTATGGTTCATGCACTTTAATGAGATCTAATACAAAGGGTGGTACCACTTTAGAATTGTATATATTTGCCATTGTTGATTTTCCTGAGTACAAAGTGAGTTATTATGATAAGTGTACATAAACTGGAATATTGATTATATAAAGACTGTGTTCTAACCAATACAGTGTGTGGATATTCCTTTGTGGGGGCTTGGGGACTACACTGTACTTAAGAACCAGCCTGCATCACCTCCTGAGAAACTAGGCCTTGATTGCTCGACCATTGCTACCGTAATAGAGAATCTTGGTTGGGGTCTTCTGTGCCTCTCCTCTACCAAATAGAGAGCAGAAGTACAGACACCCCCCACCGGTCTTTATCACACTGGTGGCAGCGGTGGGATGCTTATGGTTTTAAGAATCAGTGTATAACCGTGCCACTTACAAAGGATATCTGCCCTTTATTAAATTAAGGTTTAGTTGTGTACAAGATAACTGCATTACAAACAATGGAGTCTATTGCAAATGGCAAATTGACTCGGATGAGCTTGGAGGCTCTCCAGAGTGCTTGTGAAGCCAGGGAGTTAGACTTTGTGGATAAGTCTAGGGCTGAGCTGATAGCTGCCCTGGTGGACTACCAGACTGATAGTGAAACTCTTGATGAGGGGGGGAATGCAACCAATGAGGACTCTGCCCCTGGGGTTTCTGCTGAATCTATTTCTGGGAATGCCGCCATTCCTGCTGCCTCTGTTCCAAACCCCAGCAATTCCTTGGAGCTTGAGTTATTAAGGATGAAATTGGCCTTTGAATACCGCAAGTTGGAAATAGATGCTGAACTTCAGAAAGAGGAGTTGGCTCAACAAGTGGAGCTCAAGAATAGGGTTCTTGAACTCAGAAATAAGGACCTTGAACTCAAGAGCCAGGACACTGAATGTCAGAGAATCCAGCTAGAGAAAGCTAGAGTGGAGACTTCAGCTAAAACCAGTGAGAGTGTCAGGTCCCCAGCCACCAAGTTTATGAAAGATTTGGTTGGTGTATTCGTGGAGGGTTCAGATATCCTCCAATGGATCGAAGCGTTTGAAATGGCTTGTGCGATTCATGATGTTGATAAAAGAGATTGGGCTAAGTGTTTGTTAAGCAGAGTGCCTCAAACCGGATATGACTGTATTCCGAAGCTGAGTGTGGAAGAAAGGGGTCAGTATGAGTGTATGAAGTCTGCTTTGATTGCCAAGTTTGGCAAGACACCTACCCAATGCCTTAGAAGGTTCAGGGATTTTAAGAAAAGAGAGAATGTGTCTTGGGTTGACTGGGTGAGTGCTGCGCACATGAACATGATGGGGTGGATCGATGGATACAAGGTTAAGACTTTCGTTGAATTGTCCCACCTCTTGTTTTTTGAGCATTTTTCTGAAGCCTGTTCACCAGAGCTGCGTCAGTATGTGGCTGACCAGAACATTTTGGACCCCTTTAAGCTGGCTAGGTTGGCTGACAAGTGGGTCTCCCACCGGGTGTCCCCTAAGGACTCCAGTGGGAAGGACAAGGACAAAGAAAAGGGGGCCTCTCAGAAAGCTGAGGAGTCCCCCAAGCAGTCACAGTCAGGTAAACCAAAACCTTCCTCTCCTAAGACCCAAAAATCTAGTGGGGATAAGTCATCTGGGGGTGGGAATAAGAGTAGTGGTCCACCTGCTGCAAAGCAGGCTCCCAGTGGTTCCAGTACCGTACCCCGCACTCCTGGTGTTTGCTGGGACTGTGGGGCTCTGGATCACAAAAGGGGTGACCCCAAGTGTAAAGGTAAGGCACTTGGAGTACAGGCTGTCAGCCTGACCTACCCTTACCCCGTGTCTGAGGTGGAGGCCACTGTCCTCCCCTCCTCTGCCGGGATCACATTTGGTGCTCCGGTAGAGATTTCCTTAGTGTCCCTTGGGGCCTGGGACCAGTATGCAGAAGTACTGGCGACTATCCCACAGAGCACCCGTAGGTTTTTGAGAAGTGTCCTCTTGAATGGCCAGCCTTCTTCTGGTTTGAGAGACACTGGGGCAAGCATGACAGTGGTGGACAGGACCCTGCTCAAGCCAGAGGACTATGAAGGTGCTCCTCTGCAAACCACCAGGTTAGCTGGTGGACCTCCCAAATTATCACCTGTAGCCTTAGTCACACTCATGATTGGAGACAAGACAGCAAAGCTTCCTGTCCTGGTTCAGGACAATGTCCCTGCTAACATTTTGTTAGGAAATGATCTAGTAGAGTTGGGGTTGATCTCGGATGGTCTTCCCATGACTGCTGCTGCAGTCACTAGGTCACAGGTGACACCGGGTCTGGCTGTGGGTCAGGTACCCGAGCCAAAGGCGAGGCCTAAGGCAAGAAGAAGGAAGACCACGAAGGCCACCTCTGTGGAGGGAACACCTTCTCTTCCTGCTGTTCCGACAGCACCCATTGGGATCCATGCTCCGGACGGGCTGGGTCCCGTGGAAAACCCAAACTCAACTCCTGTGGGAGAAGAGACAGAAGACTCTCCTGTGGGAGAGGTTCTCAACCCGGAGGATCATCCTGACCTTCAATGCTTGTTAGCTGAAGGGGGACCCTCCCGGGCAGACTTCTGTAAGGGACAGAGAGAGTGCCACTCTCTCGAGGGACTGAGGAAACAGGCCCTGGCCCAGGCACAAGGAGAAGTGCCTAGGACATTCCGGATTTATTGGGAGGGTGAGCTCCTTGTTAGTGAGCCCCCTAAGCCTGAACCTGGTGCCCTCAAGAGGTTGGTGGTACCCCAGGTTTACAGGCCCTTCCTACTGCAGTTGGCACATGAGGTGCCCTTGGCTGGTCATCTTGGGACCAAGAAGACTAAGCAGAGGCTCTCTGCCCATTTCTACTGGCCACGGATGGGAATAGAAGTGGAGTCCCATTGCAGGACCTGCCCAACTTGTCAGTTGTCTGGCAAGACTGGAGGTAGTATCATTGCCCCACTGCAGCCATTGCCAGTGGTTGGCACACCATTTGAGAGGGTGGGCATCGACATCGTCGGTCCCCTTGACCCTCCCACTTCAGGTGGACATCGGTTCATCCTGGTCTTGGTAGATCATGCCACCAGGTACCCTGAGGCGATACCCCTTGGGACTGTTACTGCCAAGGTAGTTGCCAGGGCTCTCCTGGGAATTTTCACCCGTGTTGGATTCCCCAAGGAGGTTGTCTCTGACAGAGGATCCAACTTCATGTCTAGTTACATGAAAACCATGTGGAAAGAGTGCGGGGTAACCTACAAGTTCTCCACCTCTTACCACCCCCAGACCAATGGTCTGGTTGAGAGATTTAATAAAACTCTCAAGGACATGCTAGGGGCTTTGGAAGAACCCCAAAGGAGGAAATGGGATCTCCTCCTGCCATGCCTGCTGTTTGCTTACAGGGAGGTACCTCAAGAGGGTGTTGGTTTCAGCCCCTTTGAGTTACTCTTTGGACATCCCGTGAGGGGGCCCCTCGCCTTGATCAGAGAAGGCTTGGAAGCCACCCCTCCAGGTCCCGCCAAGCAAGTGGGGGACTATGTGTTAGGCCTCAGACAGAGGATGACACAGATGATGGGTCAGGCAACAGCAAATCTCAAGGCCAGACAGGAATTGAATAAGTACTGGCATGACCTTAAAGCCTCGCAAGTGGATTGGACTCCGGGACCGGAAATCCTTGTGATGGAGCCTACCAAGCCTAGAGCTTTGGCAGACAAGTGGACTGGACCCTTCAGGATCATCTCCAAGATGGGCGAAGTCAATTATCTGGTTGACTTGGGAGCCTCTGGGGTAGCCCCTCAGATATTCCATGTCAACAGGCTCAAGCCTTTCCACCGGCGAGCAGAAGTCTCATGTCTCTTGCTAGCTTCCGGGCAATAAGAGGATGAGAGTGAGCCCCTTCCTGATTTGCTGCATAGCAACCCTCAGGATGGCTCAGTGGAGGGAGTACATCTCTCTCCAGATTTGACAACAGAGCAACAGAGGGCCTGCAGGGCTTTGCTCCAACAGTATGCCTCTCTGTTTTCACTGACGCCAGGCCTTACACCGTGGTGTAGGCATGAAATTGACACTGGTGACAGTGTGCCTGTCAAAAGCAGGTGCAACCGTATGTCAGATACCGTCAAGAACCACATCCAGACTGAGGTCGCCAAGATGTTGGATCTGGGTGTTATTGAGCCCTCAACCAGCCCCTGGTCCAGTCCAGTGGTCCTTGTCCCCAAGGCAAGTTCCCAGGCGGGTACCAAGGATTGGAGTTTCTGTGTGGACTACCGAGGAGTCAATGCCGTCACCAAAACTGACGCGCACCCATTGCCCAGGGCTGATGAGCTCGTGGACACCATAGGTGCTGCCAAATTTGTGAGCACCTTTGACCTTACCACAGGCTATTGGCAAATAGCTCTGACGGACCATGCCAAGGAAAAGACGGCCTTCTCAACACCTGAGGGACTCTACCAGTTTAGGGTCATGCCTTTTGGGTTGAAGAATGCCCCTGCCACCTTCCAGAGATTGGTCAACCATGCGCTCAGTGGGCTGGAAGCCTTTTGTGTGGCTTACTTAGACGACATTGCCGTCTACAGTTCCACCTGGGAAGAGCATTTGACACATCTGGATAAGGTGTTGCAGGCCTTGAAAAGGGCTAACCTCACTATCAAGGCCACCAAGTGCCAGATAGCTCAGGGGAAAGTTACCTATCTTGGTCATGAGGTAGGAGGGGGTCAAATCCAACCTCTCTCCAGTAAAGTACAGGATGTACAGAACTGGGAGACTCCCACTACTCAAACCCAGGTGAGGGCCTTTTTGGGCCTGACTGGGTACTATCGCAATTTCATGGCAGACTATGGGACCATAGCTGCACCCCTGACAGCTCTAACCTCACCCAAGCAGCCTAGGAAGGTTAATTGGACCGAAGACTGTCAGAGGGCCTTTGATGGCTTGAAAGAAAGTCTGTGTAGGGCACCTGTGTTGAGTGCGCCTGACTACAGCCGACCCTTTATCGTCCAGACGGATGCCTGTGACACCGGAATTGGAGCTGTCTTGTCCCAGTTAGATGACAAAGGGAGAGAACATCCTATCATATTCATCAGTAGACAACTCAAGGGTAGAGAACTTAGGTGGGCTACTGTTGAAAAGGAGTGTTTTAGCATAGTTTGGAGCCTTAGGCGTTTTAGGCCCTACCTTACGGGGTCTACCTTCAAGGTCCAAACAGATCATAAGCCCCTGAAGTGGCTTATGCAGATGAAGGGTGAGAATCCGAAATTGCTCAGGTGGTCCATTAGCCTGCAAGGGCTAGACTTCACCATAGAGCACAGACCAGGGAAGAGTCACGATAATGCAGATGGCCTTTCCAGAAGGTATGTTGACCGTCTGGATGAGGGTGTCTATCCCGTGGGAGATTAGACACCCTCCACCTCAGTCTGGGGGGGGCGACTGTGATGCTGGAAATGCATCAGAGGGACAGGGCCTCTGAATCCTTGTCCTTTACTGCTTTTTATCGTGTGTTCTGTCATGTTTTCTGCCCAGGAGTCCATGTGGGACTCCTGGCAGTGCAGCTCTCTCTTTTGGTTTGGTGAACAGACCCATGGGATACCCTTGTGGCACCCATGGGTAGGGGTACAACCCTGTGCCCCTAGTGTATGTTTTTGGGCACCTGTGGGTGGCCCCAGAGCAGGGTATGGGCTGGTGGCAGCTCCATGCTGAATTTGACAGGTGCTCTGGGTGTCCTCCATTTTGGGATACCCAGGCCCTGCCATTGGGATCAGTTGATTCCTGATAGAAAACAAGATGGCCCCTTTGGCCTCTTGCTTTCTATTGCCTGTTATCTTGTTTTCCCAAAGTCCTGGGAAGCCCTGACTCTGTCCCTTCCCCCTGACTGGCTGTTGGGTGGAAGTTCCATATATGGTATTGTTGTGAAGGCCCAGCTAGACTGACTGGAGCCTTCCCAGTGACTGTATGATGTGGGTACCTCCTGTGGGTGGGACCTGGGTGAATGGAGTGTGTGACCAATATACACACCTTGTTGTGGTTGTCTGGTTTCTGGCATGAGAGACAAAGACTGAGACAGCTCTGCCCGAAACTGGCCTGAATGCAGTGTGTAGTGTTGAATGGCTGGGTACTTGTCCCAATCCACATTCCTTGTTGTGAGTGTCTGAAAGGGAGGAGTGTGGCCTGAATGCACTGTGTGCCTGATTGGCTGACTGACTGCATGAAAGCCCTTCTGTATGATTGGCTGCTGAGTGTGTGCCAGCAGTGTGGATGGGAGGCAGAATAGTATATCTGGGGACCTCTCACCACTGGTAAGAGGTCGGGAACATTCAGGAACGTTCAGAAGCATCCTGGAGCTGAGTCTCCACTCTAAGAGTAACTGGAACTGCTGATCCTCGACGTCCAGCTGGAAGAAGAAGACTTGCTGTGGCATTTGCTTCGACCGATCCGAAGGCTGCCGAAATCGTCGAAGGCTGACCCGAGAGAGGACCTGGTAAGGCGCCCTCTTCCCGTGCTCCGAGGGACCATCGAGCACCGCTCCATCTTCGCCGAAGCGCCCTGGAAGACAGACCCTCGAAAGGCTGTCGACCCGAGACGGGACCGCCGAGGAGATCGAAGTGAAGCACCCGGACATCGCCGCCATCGAAGTCCATTGCCGTCGACCAGGGTTCGCAGGTTTGTGTAACCGCTGGAGGCCCGTCGAAGTTGTGTTGCCCAGCCGTGGGAACCACTTGACGCTGTGCCGCCGACGACCGGAGCCGTCCGCTCCTTTGCCTAAAAACATTCGAATCGAAGGACTCCCTCGTCCGCACCGTCGACCGCTTTATCCTGCCGGAGAAAGTCGAGGACGACCAACGCGCCGAGGAGAAACCTGCCGCTGGGTTTCCCGCCACCCGAAGATCACAAAGACTCAAACGACTCGACGCCCTTGCTGGGCCTCCGTCTCCACAATCTTTGCGGTCCAGAACTATTGTCACCGAGGTTCTGCCTTGCAGGACGCCGACGCTCCGACGCCGACGAGCACCGCTCGGACAAAGCTGCCGCCTCATCGACGCCGTTCTACCCTGTTTGTCGACGGACGTTCGACGCCCCGTGCCTCCCGCTTGAAAGGGAAGGCATTCAAGAAGGGCCGTCGATTCCCCATCGCCGAACGCCGAGGTTCTCGACGTTTCTCGACGATCCGTGACTCCCGCTTGAAAGGGGGTCGCTCTAGAAGGATCTGTCGACGCCTCTTCGAAGAACTCGACTCCACCAGGTACATTGGGGGGGGTAAAAACATTATAGGAGGGAATAAGACTTGCAGAACAATATATGGACTGGGCTTGTGTTATATCTTTATTTTACAGGTTGCCCAGGTGGGGGGATCTCCACACAGAACTGTGTCTAGTGCAAGGGGCCAGTATTCTGCCTATCGCTCAACCATCTTATTTTCTCTCCTCTCTCTATTGCTGGTTTCACTCTATTGATCTGTGTGACATTGTTACAGTATGGTTCATGCACTTTAATGAGATCTAATACAAAGGGTGGTACCACTTTAGAATTGTATATATTTGCCATTGTTGATTTTCCTGAGTACAAAGTGAGTTATTATGATAAGTGTACGTAACAAGGAATATTGATTATATAAAGACTGTGTTCTAACCAATACAGTGTGTGGACATTCCTTTGTGGGGGCTTGGGGACTACACTGTACTTAAGAACCAGCCTGCATCACCTCCTGAGAAGCTAGGCCTTGATTGCTCGACCATTGCTACCGTAATAGAGAATCTTGGCTGGGGTCTTCTGTGCCTCTCCTCTACCATATAGAGAGCAGAAGTACAGACACCCCCCACCGGTCTTTATCACAGTGATGTTGATGTTGTTACCCAGAATGCTTTGCAAATGTTCATCTTGTTTCAATATATGCCAATGTTTATGCATTATATGACGTATATTGTTGGAAGCTTTACTATACCTTAAAATTAATCCGGTGTCTCCTGTTTCCGAACTAGTAACTGTTGGGACTTTGGGCATCAGCAAGATAGAACGATCTTTCTCTCGTGCCTTGTTGTACGCTCTTTCCAGCACTTTCTTAGGATAGCCCCTTTGTAGGAACTTTAGGGCCATACTTCCACATTCTTTGTCGAAGGTTTCAAGTTGGGAACAGTTACGTCTTATGCGAATAAATTCGCCATAAGGTATGCTCCACTTCAGAGCTGTGGGCTGGTTGCTTATGGCATGAAGTGGTACGTTTGAACTAGTGGGTTTGCGGTACAGTTCTGTTACTAGTTCACCTTCTGCCACAATAACAAGAATATCTAAGTAGACGATAGCAGTCTTGCTATGGGACTTGGTGAACTGTAGACCGATCCCAGATGATAAACAGGTAATCTATGTAACGTAACCAAAGTACAATCTTATCTGTTTTTTCAGCATTAATGGATGTCCAAACTTTTACTCCTCCCACCAGCCCATAGTAAGATTGTCATACGATGGAGCAAACGTAGTTCCCATAGCTGTACCTTGGGTGTAGAAGTTCTTATTAAACAAAAAGCTGTTATTTGTCAAGCATAGGTTGATCATTTCCGGAATCATCTTGCCATGTTCTAAATAGTTGAGTGATCTGGTTTTTAGAAAATAATCACATGTTTTGAGGCCATCTGTATGCTTGATGGATGTGTATAAAGAAACCACATCAAGTGTGGCTAGTATGTATGATTTTTCCCAAGGTATCCCATCAATTTTGTTGAGGAAATCTTTAGTATCGCATAGGTATGACGGTAAAGTGGTGACAAATTGATGTTTTCAAGTAGTGCACCACATAGCGTAACTATCGGCCTCCCTGGGGGTTTAGTTTTATTCTTATGTACCTTGGGTAGGAAATAAATAGTAGGCATCACCGGAAATTGCGGATGTAGGTATTTACACATGTCCTCATCAAGGAAGCCTTTCTCTTTCCATTTGGTGAGCAGATCAAAAATGTTATTGTTCATCTCTGCTGTAGGATCTGTGGCCAATAGCTTGTAGCAGTCAATGTCCTTAAGTTGTCTATTGGCCTCGCAAATATAATCTTGCCGATTCATAATGACTATGTTAGTGCCCTTGTCTGAGGGTTTAATAACACAGTCATCCATTCTGCGTAGATTAGACAAGATCTCCTGCTCACGACGAGTGAGATTATCTTTCATATTCATTTTTTTTTTCCTGAATTTTTTCAGGTCACTTATAACCAGATCTTGAAAAGCCTCAACATGCCCTCCTGGGTTGAACATCGGATTGAAGCGTGATTGTAATTTAAGTTTACTTTTGCTGGGCCAATCAGTTTGTATGTTCATTAGTTCCCATTGTGGGTCACTAATGTCTTCATTGTCTTGCCATTCCGATTTGAGGTGGATGAGGTCACATAATATATGTGAATCCTCAATTGTCACAGGGGTGTAGCCACCCAGAGGCTCATCTTTTTTAGGTATTGGTGGATTGATGGCAAAAAACTTTTTCAACCGGATTTTGCGCATATACTTGTCAAAGTCAATTCTGGTTTCAGCGTAATTATATGGGGACGTAGGGCAGATGTTAAGGCCCAACCTAAGTACAGATCGTTCTTCGTGGGTAAACTCTCATGATGTGAGGTTAATGACAGACATGTCTGGTGTTTTACTTTGTTCTTCCATTAATTTTTTGTCCCAGAGCGTGTTTTTCTGTCTGTCTTTTCTGCTGCTGCGGTTTCTGTGGCAGTAGCTCCTCCTTGTTTTTTTGATCCTCGCATCTTGGTTGGTTTTCCTCACCCTTTTCCTCTGTTTGTTTTGCCGTTGTTTTTGTTTCTGCCATCCATTCCTAAAAGTCTCATTTCTTCTAAAAAATTCAACTTTCTCTGGGGCTGTTCACTTTCGCTTTCTGTGGTGTCAATATCCGAGGATGACGGTTCGCTGGGCATATCATTTTCAGTATTGGGTGTGACTATTGGGAGTTTCTGTCTCAGAGTGTCGAACCTTTTAGCAAATGTCAATACTCTTCCCTTCTCGTAGTCATCTTTGTCCCGCAACATTTCCGCTGTTTTCTCAGCTTGATTTCTTCCTCGAATGTCTTGTACCTCTTTTCCATACTCAACCGGATGGCTTTTCCTTCCTCACTTGGACTAATGACCTGTAAAGCTTCTTCTGTTTCCTGTATTTTCCTCCATCAACTTTAGCATATTTGATGAGGATTCTAAGAAAAGTCACTGAACAAGTGTTACTTGATTGCCCCCATTCTTCCAGCATTGCAGGATCCTGATCTTCGTAGGTGAATGTGGTTAATATGCGCAGACCTCTTGGGATGCGTCCCACATCGATGTAATTTTGCAAAGAATATTCTTCCCACCATTTACTGATTTCCTGTCTTTGCAATTTTTCTAATTCTCTCAGTAGCCTCACTTTGTTATTGGGCTGGATTTCTGGCACTTTTTTGCTAAGTTTATTTGTAGCACCTCCAGTTTGTTTCTCACAGAATAAAAACACTGCTTGTTCCTTACGCGCACTTTCTCTGTCCCTTTGTGTAGACATTATATTGTAACTGATGTTTGGGTGTTGGTCTTAAACTCTCTTGGAAAATGTTTTCCGTTTTTCATGCAAATGTTTCTTATAGCTAAATGCTTAGGAAACTATCCTTAACGGATGTCCAGTTAGTATGAAGCTGATAAAATACAAAGCACAGTCCTCTGCTGTCAACATGGGACTCACCTGAGCGGATGAACGCGCCTCCACCCTCCGATGGCAATGGCTCCTCCAATCCGTTTTCAGGCAGGCACCCAAGTTGACACAGACGCTGTGGCTTCACAATGCCTTGATGGCTCTGGCAATCTGGAGCGAAATTCCACAGCTCCTCAAAAAAGAAAGCGGATGCTGCGTAGCGCTGCTAATCAGGAGCGGGTGCACCTTCCAACGCCGTTCTTCCCTTGGCGTGTAGAAATTTGAAGTTGCCTCGTACCACAGTATAAGGCTTTCGGAGTGCACTCCAGAAAATGAACCCACGTGGTGATTCCACTCTGGACCCAGAGTTACAAAAGACCAGCAGTCCTTCAAACGTCCAAAATATTCTTTTAATGAAATGCCAAGGACAAAAAAGAGAAAGTGCTGAAACAAAAGAAGTACATTTAAACCTCTGTAATCTCTATGGTGTACATGGATAGAGCACCCTGCACAATGATAGCCATTTTCTTGCACGAAATCCACCATGTTTCAGTGTGTTTCAAACCCCAGTCGGTTACGTAAAAAACATTAAACTGCATAGAATACATTTGTTAGGCATATCAAATTGGCTGGCAACATGTCACTTTTCTCAACATGTAAACCACACATATTAAACTTTAAAATGTCCTCCAATTGCACATATTACACTTTTTTTTGGGGTGTAATGCTGCGTATAACGTGTTTGTTTATGAATCTGAAACACGTATGTTTCCGATGTCAAGAATACGCAGACATGGGGCCAGTAAGTTTCAAGGTGTTGACTTGTCGCAGTCTTGGTTATATATATATATCCAGAAAAGGAGAAGGTAGAAACCGCACTCCCGCGGGCCAGATATAAACTACACAATACGGACCAGAAAAAGAAAAAAACACCCTGTGGTAATACAGGTGTTTTTAATATTGAAAACATGCAAAATAATGACAAAAAAGCCAAAGCAGCAACACATAAGAACAGACAGAGGCAGGGCACCGTGGTACGCGACCTGCAACACTACCTACGCTTTTCGCGCTACACTGAACGCTTGATCACGTGGTTTCCCAGCATAAATACAAACAAAACAGGCAGCAGTCCTACATCTCTGTCGGTCATTCTCACAAAAGGCCATAGCACTGGATGGAAACAATGGCAGCCATGTTGTCATATAGACAGGAACATTGCGTGCATGATAAATAGGGGTCAAGCCTGGCCGAGCATAAAGTGCAGGGACATCAAAGCAAATCTAGCACATAGTGTGCATATACTGCAGGATGTGGGAGAAAAACAACGTAGAAAACCCCCCAAATACATGAATATCAAAAAGAACATCAGAACCATGTATACATGACATTCAACAAAATCAGACACATAAACAAAATGCAGAAGTATAGTCTCCAGGTCATTGGATACATGCACACAATGAATAAATGCTACCTGTCAAAAAATGGCAATGTGAAAAAATTGCAAATGTTAAATAATAAACTGGGCACATAAATGTGTGACAATTAAATAACAGACGAGAAAAATAATAGAAATGGGCAAACCATGACAACCAGATAAAAATACAACAACAGGTAGGTACCGAGGTCACAAAAGGTGGAGAAAATGTCCAAAAGACTAAAATGCTAGTGCAGGAATGGAGATGAAATCACCGCCATAGAGGGCAATATAATAATAACCCATGGTGCAAAAGCATAGTAGAGACCAAACATACTTGAGCATAAGACAAAAACATAACAAGTCTTATAGTAAAGATACTAATGATCTAAACAGTTTATCAAACACAGTTACAGGGAGGATACAAAAAGGGTCCAAATGGTAGTAATAAAATCCTTGCAATGTTATGTTATGTTAGGGGTACTTGTATAGCGCACTGTCACCAACGGAATTTGTCCCCAGGTGCTCTGGCGAATCTGTAAACAGGAAGGGTGGGGTAGGGTTAGTTGGGAGGTTGGGAGAAAGGGAGTGGGAGATGTGGTGTGCTGTTGGCAGCTTCAGCTCGGTATACACCGAGTGCTGGGCATTGGTGCTAGTATCGGATCGGATGAAGGCCTCGAGCGCTGTGGGTGAAGTTTATGTGTTGTTGATGCGGTGTGGTAAAGTGCGTGTGGATTGCTGGGAGAGAGATCATTGTGTGGTTTTGTGTGGGTTTAAGTATGCAGAAGATTGAGGGTTGGGTTAGTGGGGTCTGTATCCTGGTTCAGGTACTCATGATTCCGTTAGAGTTGTATACCTATGGGTTCGTATGTTCCTTGTTCCTCGTGGGCCGACTCGATTTGGTGGTGTTGCGCTTATCCAACTGTATCCTATTGAGTATAGTTTGGATTGGTGGGTGCTTCTAAAACTAATCTTCAGGTGTGGGACTGGGTGGGTGATGTCTATTCTTAGGTGATATAGTGTGACCCTGATAGGTTAAGGCTTTGAGTGGTTCAGGGTCGCGGTCGTGTTGAAGTGTTGTCCTAGTGGATCTGTCTTGGTGAGCATGTGTATTCAGACGTTCGTATCCTTCTGTCGTGACTGATTCTTTGGTTTCCGTGGGGTGAACATCCTTGAGACTGTTATTTAGTTGTAGTTTTGTGTGGTGGGGCATTGTGCTTCCTGGACCGTGTGTAGTGATGAAACATTCTGTTTCTCACCCATTGTATTGGGCCTGTGATGCAGTGCTTCCTTTCCCTCTCTAAGTTTTGTTCGAAGGGCTGTTGGGAAGGTCATAGATAGGTCCTGGTCCTCTTGATGATTCATTCTAGTCTTTCGGTCTTAGTTTGCTATGTTTACTGTCTTTGGTCGTATTGCAACTGTCTCCCGTTTAGTCCTTTAGTAAGCCGTGGGATATTTACCTCAGCTTTTCCCATTGATTGATCGGTGTGTATCGCGGTCGCTCTATGTTTGTTGATGTTTTTAGTTATGTCGGTGCCCCTGTGGCCAGTCTTTCTAGTTATGATGTGAAGAGCCATGTTTTGAGTAATTTCCTGAATAATAGGTGGTTTCTTGTGTTAAATATGTACTTTGGAAGGTCGTTTCAGGTTTTCGGGGCGAGAAGAAGGAGGATCTTCCAAGTTTTCTTTTGTTGGAGGGCTTTGGTTCCAGGCGGATATCCATGCTTGATCTGAGCGTTCTTGTTGGTTGATGTAGGCGCAGTTTGTCTCTTAGGAACTCAGCGCCTTCATTGTGTACTGCTCTGTGCGTAATGCACATTGTTTTGAATTTTATTTGTTGTTTTATTGATAGCCAATGTAGTGTTTTCAGTGCTGGTGCGGTGTGTTTTCTTCGGGTAGTTTCAGAAGTAGTCTGGTTGCCGTGTTTTGAATGCGTTGTAGTTTTTTAGGTGTTGTTCAGGCATGCCTATGTATAGGCTATTGGCGTAGTCTACTTTGGACATGACGAGGGCGATGCTGGTGGTCGTTTTGTTGGCGAACGATAAGAGCGGTAAGATTCTCTTTGCCGCTCGCAGGAGGAAGAAGCATTTCTTGAGGAGAGCGTTTACTTGTGGCTCTAGCGTGAGATTATTGTCCATCAGAACCCCTAGGTTTTTTATAATCGTCGAGGGTGCTGGGGTAGTCCCGAGTTTCCTTGGCCAAGGGATGAATTGGTTTTCTCCTCCATTTTTTTTGACAAGAATTATTTCAGTTTTGCCTGGGTTGATTTTGAGGGAATTGGAGTTCATCCAGAAGAATACATCGCAGAGGCAGTTTTCGAGAGTTGAGTTTCCGGGATGCCTTGTATTTTGAAGATTATTTGTGTATCGTCGGCGTATTTGTAGCAGGTGAGGCCATGGCTTTTGATGAAACTGATAAGTAGATACAGATAGATGTTGAATAGTAGCGGGGAGAAGGATGATCCTTGTGGTACTCCACAGGTGGAATCTCTCAGGCTGGATTTGAAGGGTTTCATCCATACAGTTTCCGTTCTGTTTGTTAGGAAAGATTTGATCCATATTAGGGCGGTGTCTGTTATTCCAAGTTCTTCTAATCTCGTTATGAGGGTGTTTTGGTCGACTGTGTCAAATGCTGCCGATAGGTCTAGGGGTATCAAGGCAGTGCTTTTGTCCGAGTCTGCATTGATTTTTAGATCGTCCCATATTGAGAGTAGAGCTGATTCCGTTCCTCTCAGTGGTCTGAAGCCAACTTGTGCCTGGTCAGTAGGCCGTGCTCTTCTATAAACTCTACATTTCCTGCTGTATCTTTGAGTAGTGGCCTGATGTATGCAGTTTTGAAGGCTTGTGGCACTTTCCCAGTTGCGATGGAATGGTTGAGGATGTTTTGTGATATTCCATGGGTGTTCCTTGTTTAAGAATTGGTTTGTATATGTCTGGTGGGCATGGGTCTTCGGGGGACCCTGAGTTGTTGCTTTCATTCACCAGTTTGACGAATGTCTCCACTGATATTTCTGAAAAGCTTAGTAGTTTATTTGGGTGCTCCTCCTGGGTGTAGGTTGGGGTTGTGGTCAGATCAGACAGTCTGCTTTGAATGGTTTGTTGGATGTTAGTGATTTTGTTTTTGAAGTGTTCTGCAAGGTCGTTGCAGAGTTTCGCGGATGGAGTTGGTGTGTTGTTACATCCTGGAGGGTTTTTGATTGCGTTTATGATTTCGAAGAGCTCTTTTTGGGTGTTTGGTGCTTTGAAGAATCGGTTGTCGTAGTGTTTCCTCTTTGCTTTTTGTATTTCCTTTTTGTAAGCCCGGTTGTGTTGTAGGAATTTCAGTTTGTTCGCGGTGTCATTTTGTTTTTTCCAATCAAGTTCTAGTCTTCATTTTTTTCTTTTTATGATGCAAAGTAGTGGGGTGAACCATTTTGCCATAGACCGTGTATTAGAAGAAGCAAAGGGTTTTTCTTTGGCGATGTTGTCTATAGTAGTTATAATCCAGGAATGCAGCAGGAATCCAGGACCTTTTTGTCCAGGTCATCTTCTTCCATGAATGTTGGGTGTGGTTTGTTTAGCTCCAGGAGTTTCATACACAAAACTTGTCATCATTGACGTCCAATTCTACAAAACTCTTCATGCAATATAATTGGTTATGAAAGGTAACTTAAGTATAGGTGCTATATCTATATGATATTAGAGCATGCGGATTGGGTAACTCTTATCGGGTGGATGTCCACGCCCCTGCCTCTACATCACACGTGATAGACGTCACTACAAGTACGTCTCATTGGTTCTACGATCTATAGGACCCTAGATAACTTGGTCCTTTGTGATTGGGCAGGTTACACCACTAGAAATAAATCTCCACTTTTAATTAGCAGCATGCAGAATGGACACCAAGATTCACCCTGCCTCCCTTCCATCAATCAGTATCTTAGGGCTATGTGTCAATAATTTGGCTGGGTATGGCCTCGAAACTGTAGCCTCTTATCAGGAAAGGTTATGGCATCCTCAGGTTCTGGATGACATCAGGCGGTGGTACCTCTTCGCCCTAGCTGGTCACATGATAGTTCACCATGAATTTGCTTCAGTTTCCAGCTTTTCATGTATTTGTTCTTCTTTTAGCCTCGCCACCTGCCTGGACCTCCCTTATCTTGACCTTCCGGGCAGGCTGGTATGCTCTGAAGTTTGAGTCTTGTTAGCTGACGTTCTCCTCCCGTTCTCTGGTTGAGCTCCATTTCCCAGCATGAACAGCTCTTTGTTGAGTTTCGATTCCGCTCCTTCTCATGACTCTGGCAACCTGGGCACATTTCTGCTTAACAAAATGGAGTCGCACTTGTACAATGTGCCTTGTTGAGGTAGATATATGGTTGGTGCTTGCCGCTCTATTCTTCTACTAAGCATTGCAAGCAGTATTGGTTTCTTAGCTTCTTGCGTTCCAAGCCTATTTACACACGTTTAACTGGTTGGTTACTTCCATCTTGTCTTGTAGCAACGTTTCCTTACGTGTTAACATTGTCTCTTCCCTGTGTCCATTACATCTATTTTCAAAGCTACTCGGACTGGCGTGCTATCTTCGATAGCCGTTTTTGTTCATTCACAAGTCTGTCCAGGCCCTTGTGTCATTTCCACTGGCCTTCTATTAAGGCTCTTTGGGTCTCTTCATGGACCGTCTATAGGTACTCTTCATTTTGCATCAGCGACTGGTACGACTGTCTGATAGGGTACAGTGCTGCCCAGGGTTGTCTGGTTATGGGCGCTTCAACAGGTATGGATCTTCTGATGTACACTGGGCAGAGTCCCAGTGCAGCTCTTTGATGGTTCATCTGCTCCTCATACGTCACATACCTTGGCAAGTCCGCTCCTGGTACCTCGAAATGAGGGTCAGGGGTGCAGGCCATGTCTGGGACCTCCTCTACACTCCCACCACCCCATCGTGAGATTGGCAAAAGGTGGGGCAAATGTGCTGCCCAATAGCGGTGCCTCTAACTTGCCAAAAGAAAGACCCCTCAAACAAAAACACATTGTTAGTCAGACAGAATGTGAGCATATCCAAAATCATAGAGCTATGTCCCAGGTGGTTAAGTGAGCGAGTGTCCAAGTAACGTTTGCATGCATTAATTCCAACTGTGTGGTCAATAGAGGTGTATAAGGAGACCACATCAAGTGTTGCCAGAATAAGACCCTCTTCCCAAGGAATATTAGTAATATGTTGTAAAAAATCCTTAGTATCCCGCCGGTAGGACAGCAATGCTGAAACAAATGGAAACAGTGTTTCATCAATGAAATGAGCCAGATGTTCTAATAATGAGCCACACAGGGTGATAATCGGCCTGCCAAGGGGATGTTTAAGTTATTGATGTGTTTTGGGAAGAAAATAAATAGTGATTATAGTGTTACATGCAGGGATGAGGAATTTAACCAAATCATCCCCTAATAGATCTTCGTTTGCCCACTTGGTACAAAGAGTGATCAATTCTGCTTGTATTTCTGGAAATGGATCTTTGTAAAGCTTGGTATAACACAAATGGACACGCAATTGTCGTTTGGCTTCAGCTACATTCTTTGTCCTGTCCTGTATCACGATGTTAGAACCTTTATCAGCCGGTTTAATGATAATATTGGATAGTTCTTGATGTTCACCAATGGCCGTAAAAGTAAGATTCTGCTTGATGTTACTATTTTTTTGTCGCAATTTTCTTAGGTCACTAACACAGAGATCATGAAATGCCTCAATGCAGCCCACCACTGGAAATTGTGGATTAAATCTTGATTTGCTCTTAAATTTCGTACGTACATCCCAATTAGGATTAATGTCAAAATCAAGAGGGTCGAAGTTAGCTAGTTCAAATTGATGATCATTGAGGCAAGCTAGATCCATGAGTGAGGGACTATCTGAGATGAGAAGATCGGTGTGGCCAGTACGTAGTGTCGGATGTTTTACAGCAATCAAATTGGCAGAAAAGAACTTCCTAAGTTTGATTTTGCGTA
Organism: Ambystoma mexicanum; assembly: GCF_040938575.1. NCBI lineage: Eukaryota > Metazoa > Chordata > Amphibia > Caudata > Ambystomatidae > Ambystoma > Ambystoma mexicanum. Next base: position 516,072,333 of record NC_090934.1, read on the forward strand.
GAAATTTGTCAAGATCGATGTGTACTTGCACATAGTCAAAGCTCATTGTGGGGCTAAAGTTGAGGCCCAATGAGAGGAGTGATGTTTTAGGTTTGGTAAGGACATGGGACGATAAATTGATTATTTGACAAAACTTCATGGTATCAGTCATTCATTTTTTGTCCCAGAGTGCATTAATCTGCCCTGTTGGTGCCCCTCTGAGCCGTTTCCCACGTCGGCCTTGGCGGGTTGTCTTCCTGCTTGTGATTTCTATCCTCTTCCTCTTCTTCTTGCTTTGCCGCGACCCCACCTCCTTTATGATTTTCTCCCATCCTGACACAACAGTTGCATTTCGTCTAAAAAAAAATGCAGTCTCGTTATGAGCTCATCAGTTTCAGATGCTGAAATATCCGACAGAGACCTAGCAGTGCCTAAATCACCAGATTAAGGGGGTAATTCATAGAATTCAGTGCACAAGTGGCGCACGCGGCTGGCGCACAGTGTGCGCGTGCGAATCCCTGCGCCAGCCGCGTGCGCCAAAACCCATTTCCGCGCACAGCGTATTCATGGATTCCAGCCACCAAAACCAGCCGTGGCGCATAGTGGTGCAGCGACCCTGCAGCAGCGCCAGTTACGCCCCCAAGAACGCCTCCCGCGCAGGGAAAAGCCATCAACATACCCAATCCAGCGCAAAGGGCTGCGCTAACCCTGTACCAGCACAGCAAGCGGGCTACGTGTATCACTGGGGTGCGCGGGAAGTACCTCACGCGATTGGCCCCGTGCGAGCAGGGTACGCGTAATTCAGGGGTGCGCGGGAAGTTCCACACGCGATTCCATCAGGGTACGTGTATTTCGGGGTGCGCGTGAAGTTCCACACGCGATATCAGCAGGGTACGTGTATTTCAGGGTGCAGGGGAAGTTACACACGCGATTCCAGCACGGTACGTGTATTTCGGGGTGTGCGCGTGAAGTTCCACACGCAAATAGCCTGGGCGCGTGTATTTCAGGGGTGCGCGGGAAGTTCCACACGCGAATAGCCTGGGCGCGTGTATTTCAGGGGTGCGCGGGAAGTTCCACACGCGAATAGCCTGGGTTCGTGTATTTCAGGGGTGCGCGGGAAGTTCCACACGCGAATAGCCTGGGCGCGTGTATTTCAGGGGTGCGCGGGAAGTTCCACACGCGAATAGCCTGGGCGCGTGTATTTCAGGGGTGCGCGGGAAGTTCCACACGCGAATAGCCTGGGCGCGTGTATTTCAGGGGTGCGCGGGAAGTTCCACACGCGAATAGCCTGGGCGCGTGTATTTCAGGGGTGCGCGGGAAGTTTTACACGCAATTTCAGCAGGGTACGTGTATTTCAGGGGTGCCGGGGAGTCCTACATGTGATTTGACAGTGTGGGTCCTCCCAGGTGTTCCCTGTACACTGTCCACGGCCCCTGCAGGCAGCCCACACCACAGGGGACTACCCTGCATCCCTGGTCATGTCCCGCAGGCAGCCCACCCAACATGGGCATGCCCCCCAGCAAAGGCACATGTCTCCTTGAACTAATGAACACCAACTCATGTCCCCCACCACCCCCACCCCCAGCACTGTGGGGCACCTGCCAGCAGGCCCCCACCCATGTCCAACTCATGTCCCCCACCACCCCCACCCCCCAGCACTGTGGGGCACCTGCCAGCAGGCCCCCACCCATGTCCAACTCATGTCCCCCACCACCCCCACCCCCCAGCACTGTGGGGCACCTGCCAGCAGGCCCCCACCCATGTCCAACTCATGTCCCCCACCACCCCCACCCCCCAGCACTGTGGGGCACCTGCCAGCAGGCCCCCACCCATGTCCAACTCATGTCCCCCACCACCCCCCCCAGCACTGTGGGGCACCTGCCAGCAGGCCCTCGCCCATGTCCAACTCATGTCCCCCACCACCCCCACCCCCCAGCACTGTGGGGCACCTGCCAGCAGGCCCTCGCCCATGTCCCATCCATGCCCCCCTGCACCTGGGTCCCAACAATCCCCAATCATGTCCGTAATGGCCATCCTCCCCTGCCAAAAGGCCCAACCAACTATCACATCCACCCACATATCAAAGGCAATTACATGTTACACACCCAATGTAAATAATGCAAATGAACACATGTCTGTCAAACACAATGGCTGCAAGTGAATGTTAAAACACCCAACATGACATGCATGAGATGATACGACACATTGAAGGATGAAAATAAAAATGTATTGAAAATCAACTAGAATGGAAATGAAATTAGAAAAACCACAAAGCAAAACAACAAAAAGAAGATGAATGTCCATGAAAAAAATCCCCAAAATCAAAAAATCCATAGAAGAACTATTTACAAGACAATCCCGGGTCCATGAGCCCAACCAAATGAAACCTAACTATATCAACTAACTAAAAACTGAACTATATACAAAAAAGTGGCGCATTGTCCAATCGCAACCAAATAAAAAAAAATAATTTAAAGGAAACCTACCACTAACTATATAACTATATACAATGGCAGCGGGCAAGTCCTGCGGTTCACTCTGTGATGTTGCCGGCCAGGGCATCATCGAACTCCATGTCGATGTCCTGGAGGCGGGACTCTGTCCTGGCCCCGAGGTCTTGCAGGGATAACCCCATGTTCACCTCAAACTCCCTGCGAGCTTCCTCGAGGCACTCAGCCCGCCTCAACGCCCGACGCATGGAGAACTCCGCCCTGACCATGGTGAGCCGCTCCTCTTCCGCCCGCTGCCGCTCCGCACCTATCACCACACCTATGTGGTGCTGCCGCTCCGCACCTATCCGCTGGACCAACTGCTCCCACACGGAAGACACTACCATCCCAGGGTTCCCCTGCCCTCCGGCCGATGCCTGCCCCTCTGATCTTAATGGCCCGAGCCATGATGCCTCCCACGTCGAGCCTGCTGCTGCCTCCGACGACACTGCCTCTGCCAGCACGACAGCATCCAGGATGATGGAAACCACCGACGCCGTCGTGCACGTGCCCTGCCCGATGATGCCGTCACATCCTCCATCTGCTGGGGTCCAGTTGCTGTGTTGTCCACCCCTGCTGGACCTCTGACTCCCGACTGTGGCAGGGATGGGATCCCCACCGAGCTGGCTGCATTGGTCAGGGAAGGTCCACAGGGGGCCCTGGTGGCATCTGGGCCGGAAGACGGCAAGGAGAACGACTGGCGTATAGTCTCCACAGAGGAGGAGAGGGCCGCCAGATTGGCCGACACATGCAGGAAACCCCCGAACATGGCCGATCCCAATTGGGCCACGTCGGCACGGTGCTATTCGTGATGACGTGCGTGCTCCTCCTGGGAAGCACGCACGGCATCACGAATCACAGCCGTGCGCATCGCGACCCCAATCAGGACCTTCTCCACACGGCCAGGGGTCCCCTCGTCCGCAGGTGGAGGGGAGTCAGATGACATGGACATCCCCTCTACCTGGGGACGGGCCTGGGACGGGGCATCCCTGCTGGTGCAAGGTGGTGCACCCACAGGTTCAGGGACAGCGACATGCACAGGCCCCTCCACGGTGACCTGTGCTGCCTCCTGCCCCTGCCCCTGGACTGCACCACTTGCACCAGCAGGGATGCCCCCACCAGGCCCCATGTGCGCCTCAGTGGCGGCCTCCTCCTCCTTTGTGGAAACCACCAACCTGGATGGCTCCTCGCCGTCTACCGCCGTAGCAGGCCCCTGTGGGGGCTCACCCACCCTCTTCCGCTGCAGCCGTGGGGGCATCCCCGCCGCCTTGCTCCACAGCGCCGTCTCCGCCCTCTCCTTCACTAGCCGCTGCGTAGAGGGAGACATAGAACACAAGCATCAGGGTACTGTACAATGGTCCCCTAGACAGGAAGCAATAGCAGATGAGTGCCACTGTCAAAGTACACTTCCATCATGTCACACCACAACACATGTGTCAGTCCAGGCAAAACACACACAGTGACAGTCATGGTGCGTGCCATGGACATTTCAATGCATGTCCAATGGACTCTCGAATCATACAATGTAATGGGACTCACATGCATCATGGGTCATGCCTATCACATGCACACACTTCACCTCAGTCACATCCATCTGGCCCCGTACACCCCAATCACAGTGCATACAAGGATGAATAGGCTGCATCAGTGAATCTGTACATTGTCACAGACATGTGTCATGCATCCATGGCACTCACAAGACACAGACACGCAGGTCAGGCACACAGACATGGATACCACATATGTATCTGGCATCAGCACCCATCCCTCGCCCCCACCCATGTCCAGGAACAGAGACTGCCATGCTCTCATGTGTGCAATCTGCACAGGGCTCCCCATGTCGCATTCAAACACATGCAACAACCGTGCGGTTCACACATTACAGGTCGCACATGCATTCCCATGATGTCCCTGCACACATACATGCGTACATGGCCTATGTCACACATGCAGGCAAGTATCATACAACCAGCACACTGCAACATGCCCTGTCTCACACAGCAATGCTTGGCCACTTACCGCTCAACTCCAGACGGGTCTCCCTCTCAAGGACCTGGGCGTGGAGCGCTGGGTGTGTGCGTTCCAGGACCCTCAACTGGATGGAACTCATGCGGCCCCGGCCTCCCTCCACGAGGCGCCGGGCCTTCATGAGGGTCCTGGACCTAAAGTCCTCCCAGCGCTTCTTGACCTTCTGGATGGTGCGGGTTGCCACCCCCTCCGCGTTGATGGCAACCACACAGTCGGCCCAGATCCTATCCCGTCCTTCCCTGTTGGCGCGGGACGATCCGAAGAGGGCATCATACTGCCCCAGGACTTGCTCCACCAGGACACCAACTTCGGTGGCAGTGAAGCTGGTGCCCCTCTGCCCCTCTGGCCGGGGTTGCCACTGGGGTCAGATGTGGATGTGCCCGACATGGCAACCCCAGGGGCAGGAGTGGGTGGGCAACTGGGTCCTGGGGCTGGGCTGTGGAGCGATGTTATTCGAGTCGGGATTCTTCTGTACCAGCAGGGGTGGGCACAGCAACTGGACCCCTGCAGATGGCTGATGTGCAGGCACCAAATGGCAGGGCACGGTGGCAGCAGGCAGGCAGGCAGGCAGGCAGCAGCAGATGGCACATGGGAGGCTGCTCGGGGCACTGGGGGGCAGTGATTCGGCCTTCTGGGCAGGAGCGTGGTCTTCCGTGTGTTTTCGCGTGGCCAGCTTGATACGGAGTGATTTGGCACGTGAAAAATCTGCACGTCAGCGTGTAATTCAAGGAAAGGCCCTTAGCGCGTAAGCGCGTCAGCACGCGTACGCGATTTCATTGGACCAAAGGCCCTTACAGCGTAAGCGCGTCAGTGACGTTTTGCGCACGGGCATTGCCCTGGCAGGGCTTGGAGATCCTGCGTGCCTTTATGTTCTGTACGTGCTTTTCGTGCGGTGCGTGTGTTTTCCATCCGTTGGGGTTCACACGCTATTACTTCACAGCGGGTGTTGGCTACGCGTTCTACTACACGCAAGGCAGCAAACCCCTGAAATACACGTAGCCCGCTCCCCCAGGCCCGATCGCGTGAGAAACTTCACGTGAACCCCTGAAATACACGTAGCTCGCTCCCCCAGGCCCGATCACGTGAGGAACTTCATGCGAACCCCTGAAATACACGTAGCCCGCTCCCCCAGGCCCGATCGCGTGAGAAAGTTCACGCGAACCCCTGAAATACACATACCCCGCTCAATCGCGTGTGTAACTTCCCGCACAACCCCGAAATACACGTACCCCGCTCGCACAGGCACTATTGCTGTATGTTGCCACTTTTGTAATGCGCAGGGACGCTACCGCCTGCCTTCGTGTGGCGGACGTGTTTGGGCTTGTGCGTGTCTTTCGCTGTGCGTGGCTTTGCCCTATTCGATTCCATGAATACGTGTGGTTCGGGTGCGTGTGGGCGTTCCATCTGCTTCCGCACGTTTTTTTTCCGCTGCTTGCGCCTGCTTGCGCGTAGATTTTCGGCGCACTTTTGTTCCATGAATCGGCTCCTAAAACGTTGCTGACTGTATTGCAGTGTTTTTACGTAGGGTGTCAAAGCATCTGGCAAAGGTAAAGACACGTCCTGTCTCATAGTCTATTTTATCCCTAAGGAATTTCCTGTGCTTGCGATTGTTTTATCTCATCTTCATAAGAAACTAAACTTTCATCAATTTTGATATGTAATTTTCTAACTTCCTCTGTGGAAGGGACTTTATTGAGTTCAGTCTCTGTTTTCTCTAGTTCCTAGGCACCTCCGCCCACAACCTAAAAAAACTCCAAATCACGCAAAACAACGCGCTCCGGGCAGCGCTGTCTATTCCAAAAAGAGAACACATCTCGCAAGCAAGGAAAGATGCTCACTGGCTACCCGTGAAAGAATGCATACTTTTCAAAGCCATGACCATCACCCATAGATGCCTCTCCCTGGATGCCCCACCCTATCTCGCAGAAAGAATCACACCGAAAGCCTCCATCAGATCCACCAGAGCTCACCGCACCAACATGATTGATGTCCCCACGTTTCAAAGATCCAGGGCGGGAGGAACCAGCTTCCAACACCTCGCACCTAAAAACTGGAACTCCTTACCTACCTCAATAAGGAACGAAAATTCATACCACACCTTCCGTAAAAACCTCAAAACCCTCCTATTCCGCTAAAGTCCTCCACATGCACATTCATGCTTGCATTGTAACCACAGCATAGCATAACCTCTAAGCTCAATGTTTATTACCAATGTGAAACGTACTCTGTAACTCGGTTTTCATCTGTAAACATATTCCTATGTTTGTGTTCAAGACTAAGAGGGTAATTCATAGAATTTCGCAGAAAAGTGTCACAAGCGGCTGGCGCAGAGTGTCCGCGTGCGATTGTCTGCGCCAGGCACGTGCGCTAAAACCGATTTCCGCGCACAGCGTATTCATGGATTTTAGGCTCCCAAACCAGCCATGGCGCAGAGTATCGCAGCGACCCTGCAGCAGCGCCAGTAACGCCCCCAAGAACGCCCTCGCGCAAGGAAAAGGCATCAAAATCGCTAAATCATCGCAAAGGGCTGCGTTAACCCTGGACCAGTTTACAGGGCTGCCAAACAAGGAACGCAAAGCGGGTAACGTGCATATCAGGGGTACGCGTGAAGTTATACACGCGATTAGCCAGGCTGCCAGGGTACGTGTATTTCAGGGGTGCGCGGGAAGTTCAACACGCGATAGTCCAGGGAACGTGTATTACAGGGGTACGCGGGAAGTTCAACACGCGATTGTCCAGGGAACCTGTATTACAGGGGTACGCGGGAAGTTCAACACGCGATTGTCCAGGGAACGTGTATTACAGGGGTACGTGGGAAGTCTTACATGCGATTAGCCAGGGCACGTGTAATACAGGGGTACGCGTGAAGTTATACACGCGATTAGCCAGGGTACGTGTATTACAGGGGTACGTGGGAATTATAACACACGCAATTTGGCTGGGTACGTGTATTACAGGGGTACACGGGAAGTTCTACACGCGAATCGGCTGGGTACGTGTATTACAGGGGTGCGCGGGAATTATCACACGCGATTTGGCCTGGTACGTGTATTACAGGGGTGCGTGGTAATGATCAGACGCGATTTGGCTTGGTACGTGTATTACAGGGGTGCGTGGGAAGTTCTACACGCGATTGGCCAGGGTACGTGTATTACAGGGGTACGTGGGAATTATAACACACGCGATTTGGCTGGGTACGTGTATTACAGGGGTACACGGGAAGTTCTACACGCGAATCGGCTGGGTACGTGTATTACAGGGGTGCGCGGGAATGATCACACGCGATTTGGCCTGGTACGTGTATTACAGGGGTGCGTGGTAATGATCAGACGCGATTTGGCTTGGTACGTGTATTACAGGGGTGCGTGGGAAGTTCTACACGCGATTGGCCAGGGTACGTGTATTACAGGGGTACGTGGGAATTATCACACGCGATTTTGCTGGGTACGTGTATTACAGGGGTACACGGGAAGTTCTATACGCGATTCGGCTGGGTACGTGTATTACAGGGGTGCGCGGGAATTCTCACATGCGATTTGGCCAGGTACGTGTATTACAGGGGTGTGCGGGAATTATCACACGCAATTAGGCTGGGTGGGTCCTCACAGGTGTTCCCTGTACACCCTCCACGGCCCCAGCAGGCAGCCCACAAAACAGGGGACTACCCTGCACACCTGCTCATGTCCCCCTGCACCCCCAGCCCCCAGCAGTGCAGGGTCACCCTCCACCAGGCCCCCACTCATGTCTCCCACCACCCCCACACCCCAGCAGTGCAGGGTCACCCTCCACCAGGCCCCCACTCATGTCTCCCACCACCCCCACACCCCAGCAGTGCAGGGGCAGCCTCCACCAGGCCCCCACTCATGTCTCCCATCACCCCCACACCCCAGCCACCAGGGTCACCCTCCACCAGGCCCCCACTCATGTCAACCACCACCCCCACACCCCAGCAGTGCAGGGGCAGCCTCCACCAGGCCCCCACTCATGTCTCCCATCACCCCCACACCCCAGCAGTGCAGGGTCACCCTCCACCAGGCCCCAACTCATGTCTCCCACCACCCCCACACCCCAGCAGTGCAGGGGCAGCCTCCACCAGGCCCCCACTCATGTCTCCCATCACCCCCACACACCAGCCACCAGGGTCACCCTCCACAAGGCCCCCACTCATGTCACCCACCACCCCCACACCCCAGCAGTGCAGGGTCACCCTCCACCAGGCCCCCACTCATGTCTCCCACCACCCCCACCCCCCAGCAGTGCAGGGGCACCCTCCACCAGGCCCCCACTCATGTCCCCCTGCACCCCCACCCCCCGCCACCATGGGCAGCCCCCACCAGGCCCCCACTCATGTCTCCCACCACCCCCACCCCCCAGCAGTGCAGGGTCACCCTCCACCAGGCCCCCACTCATGTCTCCCACCACCCCCACCCCCAGCAGTGCAGGGTCACCCTCCACCAGGCCCCCACTCATGTCTCCCACCACCCCCACCCCCCAGCAGTGCAGGGTCAACCTCCACCAGGCCCCCACTCATGTCCCCCTGCACCCCCACCCCCCAGCAGTGCAGGGTCACCCTCCACCAGGCCCCCACTCATGTCCCCCTGCACCCCCACCCCCCTGCCACCATGGGCAGCCCCCACCAGGCCCCCACTCATGTCCCCCTGCACCCCCACCCCCCAGCAGTGCAGGGTCACCCTCCACCAGGCCCCCACTCATGTTGCCCTGCACCCCCACCCCCCTGCCACCATGGGCAGCCCCCACCAGGCCCCCACTCATGTCTCCCACCACCCCCACCCCCCAGCAGTGCAGGGTCACCCTCCACCAGGCCCCCACTCATGTCCCCCTGCACCCCCACCCCCCAGCAGTGCAGGGTCACCCTCCACCAGGCCCCCACTCATGTCCCCCTGCACCCCCACCCCCCTGCCACCATGGGCAGCCCCCACCAGGCCCCCACTCATGTCTCCCACCACCCCCACCCCCCAGCAGTGCAGGGTCACCCTCCACCAGGCCCCCACTCATGTCTCCCACCACCCCCACCCCCCAGCAGTGCAGGGTCAACCTCCACCAGGCCCCCACTCATGTCCCCCTGCACCCCCACCCCCCTGCCACCATGGGCAGCCCCCACCAGGCCCCCACTCATGTCCCCCTGCACCCCCACCCCCCAGCAGTGCAGGGTCACCCTCCACCAGGCCCCCACTCATGTCGCCCTGCACCCCCACCCCCCTGCCACCATGGGCAGCCCCCACCAGGCCCCCACTCATGTCTCTCACCACCCCCACCCCCCAGCAGTGCAGGGTCACCCTCCACCAGGCCCCCACTCATGTCCCCCTGCACCCCCACCCCCCAGCAGTGCAGGGTCACCCTCCACCAGGCCCCCACTCATGTCCCCCTGCACCCCCACCCCCCTGCCACCATGGGCAGCCCCCACCAGGCCCCCACTCATGTCTCCCACCACCCCCACCCCCCAGCAGTGCAGGGTCACCCTCCACCAGGCCCCCACTCATGTCTCCCACCACCCCCACCCCCCAGCAGTGCAGGGTCACCCTCCACCAGGCCCCCACTCATGTCTCCCACCACCCCCACCCCCCAGCAGTGCATGGTCAACCTCCACCAGGCCCCCACTCATGTCCCCCTGCGCCCCCACCCCCCTGCCACCATGGGCAGCCCCCACCAGGCCCCCACTCATGTCCCCCTGCACCCCCACCCCCCCAGAAGTGCAGGGTCACCCTCCACCAGGCCCCCACTCATGTCGCCCTGCACCCCCACCCCCCTGCCACCATGGGCAGCCCCCACCAGGCCCCCACTCATGTCTCCCACCACCCCCACCCCCCAGCAGTGCAGGGTCACCCTCCACCAGGCCCCCACTCATGTCCCCCTGCACCCCCACCCCCCAGCAGTGCAGGGTCACCCTCCACCAGGCCCCCACTCATGTCCCCCTGCACCCCCACCCCCCTGCCACCATGGGCAGCCCCCACCAGGCCCCCACTCATGTCTCCCACCACCCCCACCCCCCAGCAGTGCAGGGTCACCCTCCACCAGGCCCCCACTCATGTCTCCCACCACCCCCACCCCCCAGCAGTGCAGGGTCACCCTCCACCAGGCCCCCACTCATGTCTCCCACCACCCCCACCCCCCAGCAGTGCAGGGTCAACCTCCACCAGGCCCCCACTCATGTCCCCCTGCACCCCCACCCCCCAGCAGTGCAGGGTCACCCTCCACCAGGCCCCCACTCATGTCCCCCTGCACCCCCACCCCCCTGCCACCATGGGCAGCCCCCACCAGGCCCCCACTCATGTCCCCCTGCACCCCCACCCCCCAGCAGTGCAGGGTCACCCTCCACCAGGCCCCCACTCAGGTCGCCCTGCACCCCCACCCCCCCTGCCACCATGGGCAGCCCCCACCAGGCCCCCACTCATGTCTCCCACCACCACCACCCCCCAGCAGTGCAGGGTCACCCTCCACCAGGCCCCCACTCATGTCCCCCTGCACCCCCACCCCCCAGCAGTGCAGGGTCACCCTCCACCAGGCCCCCACTCATGTCTCCCATCACCCCCACACCCCAGCCACCAGGGTCACCCTCCACCAGGCCCCCACTCATGTCACCCACCACCCCCACACCCCAGCAGTGCAGGGGCAGCCTCCACCAGGCCCCCACTCATGTCTCCCATCACCCCACACCCCAGCAGTGCAGGGTCACCCTCCACCAGGCCCCCACTCATGTCTCCCACCACCCCCACACCCCAGCAGTGCAGGGGCAGCCTCCACCAGGCCCCCACTCATGTCTCCCATCACCCCCACACCCCAGCCACCAGGGTCACCCTCCACCAGGCCCCCCTCTCATGTCACCCACCACCCCCACACCCCAGCAGTGCAGGGTCACCCTCCACCAGGCCCCCACTCATGTCTCCCACCACCTCCACCCCCCAGCAGTGCAGGGGCACCCTCCACCAGGCCCCCACTCATGTCCCCCTGCACCCCCACCCCCCTGCCACCATGGGCAGCCCCCACCAGGCCCCCACTCATGTCTCCCACCACCCCCACCCCCCAGCAGTGCAGGGTCACCCTCCACCAGGCCCCCACTCATGTCCCCCTGCACCCCCACCCCCCAGCAGTGCAGGGTCACCCTCCACCAGGCCCCCACTCATGTCTCCCACCACCCCCACCCCCCTGCCACCATGTGCAGCCCCCACCAGGTCCTCACAATCCCCAATCATGTGCATAATGGTCAGCCTCCACAGCCAAAAAGCCCTACCAAGTAACACATTCACCCAAATGGAAATGAAAACACATGTTACACCCCCAATGTTCATGAAGCAAATGAACCCATGTCCGTCACACACAGATTTTCAAATTGAATGGGAAAACACACAACATGACATGCATGAAACCAATGAGATGAAACCACACAGTGAACAATGGAAAAAAAATGTATTGGACAAAAATACAAATGGTAATGAAAGAAAAATAACTACAATGTAAATTTGAAAAAATAAGCTGCATGTCCGCATAAAAACACAAAAGTAGAAAATCAAATCCATAAAATATTGTCCAAAGTGAAATGTAAAAACTCTCCATGCAACAAAGAACTATGTACAAAAATAACAAGGGTCCATCATCACAACTGAACTAAGGAAACCTCCTAAAAAACCTACCTAAATATCAACTATATACAAAAAGTGGAGCAGTGTCCGTCGACTCCAAATCATAAGAAAAAACAAAGGAAACCTAAAACTAAAGAACTATATACAAAGGCGGCGGGCAAGTCCAGTGGCTCACTCCGTGGTGTTCCGGGCCAGGGCATCATCGAACTCCTGTTCGATTTCCCGGAGGCGGTCCAGTTCCATGGCCCCGAGGGTCCGCAGGGACGACGCCGTGTCCTCCTCCAACCCCCTGCGGATTGCCTTGAGGCACTCGGCCCGCCTCAGGGCCCTCCGCATGGAGTTCTCCGCCCTGACCATTGTGAGCCGCGCCTCTTCCGCCCGCCGCCGCTCCGCACCTATGGCGTGGCCCAACCGCTGCCACACGGAAGACACTCTCTGTCCTGGGTCCTCCTGCCCTCCGGCCGATGCCTGCCCCTCCGATGTCGAAGGCCCCGAGCCTTCATGGCTCCCACCATGTTGCTGCTGCTGCTCTGCCTCTGCCCGTGCACTGCCTCCTGCTGCCTGCACATCCTCCGCCAGCTGGGGTGCAGTTGTTGATGTGGCCACCCCTGCTGGACGTCCGACTCCCGACTGTGGCAGGGATGCCTCCTCCACCAGCCTGGCCGCACTGTCAGAGGCAGCTCCACAGGGCACCCAGGTGACTGATGGGTGGGAAGATGGCACAGAGGACGACTGGCGCGTAGGGGGTCCAGTTGAGGAGGGGGTCGGAACAAGCCCCATCAGACGGAGGAATCCGGTCTGGGTGACCTGTCCCAGCAGGCTGACGTGGTCAACGAGCCATTCGAGATGACGTGCAGTCTCTCCATGAAAAGACTGCAGGTCACCTCGCATGGCCCGTTGACGCAACGCCACACCAGCCAGGACAGGCTCAACCCGGACCTGGATAGCCACGTCCGCAGGCAGAGGAAGGCCAGTTGACGTCAGCTCATCCCCTGCCTGGAAACGGGTCTGGACGTAGGCATCCCTGCTGGTGCAAGATGATGCAGGGACAGGATCGGGGACAGGATTGCACACAGGCACCTCCGCGGCGGCCTGTGCTGCCTCCTGTCCCTGGTCCTGGACTGCACCACTAGCACCAGTGGGATCCCCACCTCCAGACCCCGTCTCTGGTGCTTGCACGGCCTCCTCCTCCACCAGACCCCCCACCAACCTGGATGACTCCGTGCCATCTTCCCCTGTTGGGCCCTGTGGGGTCCCAGCTGCCCCTTCTGCTGCCGAGGAGTCGAACTCCAACCTCCGCCTCTTGGACCTCCCCCCGGCAGCTGCGGCCTGGGATGCGGCACCGGACTCCTCACTCCCCGACGAGATGACAACACGGGAGGGGAGCCGGGCCTTGCGTCTCCGGCTGGCAGTCGGATCCCCGCTGCTGTGCTCCACAGCACCTTCTCCGCCCTCTTCATCAGTTGACGCTGCAGACAGGGAGAAACAAAACACAGGCATCAGGGCACTGTACAATGGACACATACACACATGACAGTTGCACATGAGTGGCATTGGCAAACCTCAGACATGTCATCACAATCCCCAACACACATGTCATTGCAACTCGCACACATGAGCCATACCACAGCCATATCGCAACTGCCACCACCATCCATACACATACAACAGCATGAGCAGCCAAAGGTCACCCAGACATCACATGCAACACAGGAAGTGCACCACACATGTACACACACCACCACACTTGCATGCATGTGTACACCTCGGCCAAGTGTCGCACTGTTCAGACGGGCATCCATGTCACATCTGCCAATCAGGCTTACACATACCGCAGTCACATGCATCCATGTAGCATCACTGTTGCACCCTTGTCAAATACACACACATGCACATGTACACAGTGCTCATACATGCAGCCCAATACAACATACATGCGTGACATCACGGACATGTCTACTTACATACACATACATACAAACATGTGTGCACGCACAACTGCATTTGCCATGCAAGCCTACACACACAAGCACCATCCATGTCTCACACATTACAGCCCTCGCATGTGTCAGCCCCATGGCCATGTACACCCCCACCCATACTCGACCCCATACAAACAGATGTGCAACCTGCACAATACCGAATAATCACCACACGCACTGCTCACAATCAGGATGCATGTACACTCACCGCTCGACTCCAGACGGGTCTGCTTCTCCAGGACCTGGACGTGGAGCGCTGGGGATATGCGTTCCAGGACCCCCATCTGTTCTTCCGACAAGTGGCCCCGGCGCCCCTTGGCATTCGCTGCCTTCAAGAGGCGCCGGGCCTTGTTCAGGGTCCTGGACCTGAAGTCCTCCCAGCGCTTCCTGACATGTTGTAAGTCCCGGACTGCCACCCCCTCCGCGTTGATGGCAGTCACGATGTCAGTCCAGATCCGAGTCCGTCCTTCCTTGTCGGCGCGGGAACTTCCGAAGAGGGCATCATACTGCCCCAGGACTTGCTCCACCAGGACACCAACTTCGGTGGCACTGAAGCTGGTGCCCCTCTGCCTCTCTGGCCGGGGGTTGTCAGTGGTCACAGATGGTGTTTGCCCCGACATGACAACCCCAGAGGCAGGAGTGGGTGGGCAACTGGGTCCTGGGGCTGGGCTGTGGAGCGATGGAATTCCAGTCGGGAGTCTTCGGTACCAGCAGGGGTGGTCACAGCAACAGCACCCCTGGCTGATGTGCAGGCAGCAAATGGCAGTGCACGTGGGCAGCAGGCAGTCAGGCAGCAGCAGATGGTAGGTGGGAGCGTGCTCGGGGCTCTGGGGGGCAGTAGTTCGGCCTTCTGGGCAGGAGCGTGGTCTTCCGTGTGCTTATGCGTGGCCAGCTTGGTACGGAGTGATTTGGCACGTGAAAATCCTGCACGTCAGCGTGAAAATCGAGGAAAGGGCCTTAGCGCGTAAGCGCGTCAGCACGCATACGCGATTCTAATGGACCAAAGGCCCTCAGCGCGTAAGCGCGTCTGTGACGTGACCCGCACGGGTGTTTCCCACACAGCACGCGATGACAGA
This sequence comes from Ambystoma mexicanum, assembly GCF_040938575.1. NCBI lineage: Eukaryota > Metazoa > Chordata > Amphibia > Caudata > Ambystomatidae > Ambystoma > Ambystoma mexicanum. The sequence continues at coordinate 516,087,485 of NC_090934.1, forward strand.
GCACACGTGGAAAGACTGCACGTCAGAGTCTCATCGCGTGTGATTGGTGGAAATGTCCCTACACGCAGAAGTGACAAAGCGTGTAATAGGAGGAAATGTCCCTACACGCAGAAGTGACAAAGCGTGTAATTGGAGGAAATGTCCCTACACGCAGAAGTGACAAAGCGTGTAATTGGAGGAAATGTCCGTACACGCAGAAGTGACAAAGCGTGTAATTGGAGGAAATGGCCCTAGCGCGTACACGCCGCGTAAGTGACGCTGGACGTGTGGGCCTATATAAAAGGTACGCGTAGAACACCACTTCCTTGTACGTGCTTTTCGTGGAGAGCGAGTGGGTGAATTCTGTACTTCTTGTCGTTTCACACGCGATTTACTTCACGGCGTTTCAAGTTCGTATTCCCTGTTACCTCTGACAGACTTTTCTCTTCTTTCGCTTTTACTGGTTTACCTGGGCCTGTTCCCTCAAACAGTGTTCCCTTCTACTGTTGTCCTGTCTCCTCAGACAGCGTACAAATCTTCTTTTGGCGGGGGTGTTGCCAACCAAACGTGCTCCTTTTACACGCTCGTTTACCAGGCAGACGGTGAGTCACGCACGTATCTAACATCTGTGCTTGCCCCGTGTATAGCCTACCCCTTCAGAGGTCATTCTAGGCTGCGTGTGACACGCATACGTTCATTCTTGTGTTTCTGGGTGCCACAGCGTAGTGCAGGTTTTTCTTTCTGCACACGTGGTCTAGGAGGGGTTGCGTGCACGTCATCTCCCTTTTTTGGGCCTCCTGTGCGTTGCGTGACCCGTCATCTTTCCCCAGGGGTTACATTCAGCCTTGCTAGAGCACTAGGGTACAATTACCATCTGGTACCCAACCCCTTTGACCCCCAATTGCCCAGGACAATAGTCTACATCCACTCCCATACGCACATTAACATCAGTGCCATGGCTGGGAGGCGAGGATTCCGTAAGGGTGGCAAAGGTGGAAGAGCCACAAGTGGTGGCCGTGGTGGATCCGGTAGGGGACGTGGTCGTAACTTGCAGGGTGAGCCTGTCCCCCCATGTGTGGAGGACCAGTCACGGGCACCCATAATCCCCCCCCCTTCCCCCCTCCCATTGAGGCTGATGTGGCTGACACCATCCATGCTCAGCCCTTGTTGGACCAGCCCATTGTGGCACCAGACCTGGCTGACTCCATGGCTGACTTCCAGGTCAGCAGGGCTACGACACGTGCGCTGGCGCACGTTGATGCCATCATGCCACGTGGATCTGGGGCAGCAAGGTCATCTGCTGCACCAAGGAGGCAGGGCGGAGGGGCTGCAGGGGCAGCTGCGGCTCCATCCACCCCAGCCCTCACACACCCAGCCAGGACAGTGTCGGTCCTAGTCCATGCTGCTGACATTCCCACTGACACCATCACACTAGACCCAATGCCTGCACCAACTCCCATGCTGAGTGTGCAATCCCACACTCCTGATACAGAGTCCACCAGGGCTCCTGCCCCTAGTGTCCAGAGCGGCGCAGGACACTCAGGATCACCACCACCTTCCAAGCGGAAGAGGAAGAGTGCTCGTCCGGCACAGGCTGATGCCCCAGACACGGCTACACAGTCCGGCCCGTCCAGGAAGCCCAGCTTCACGGATGACGAACTGAATGCACTTGTCGAGTATGTGTCCGGACATGACAACGAGATGGTCATTGTTGCAGGATCCAAGACCACACCTGCACAACGCCAGGCACACTGGCAGACCGTTGCGGACATCGTAAGTGCCCTTGGAATTGTGAGGCGCACAGCCAATGATTGCTATAAGCGCTGGAATGACCTAAAGCGCAGGGCAAAGAGTAAGCTGGCCTCAAGTCATGCCGCAACTCTAGTGACTGGAGGTGGGTCTCCAGTAGTAGACATGGAACTCACTCCACATGAGTCAGTCGCTGGGACCTACGTCACGGAGGAACAGATCTAAGGCTTGGGAGATCTGGCTGATTACGAGGCATTGTCCGGTGAGTGCACATGCATGTGTGTGTCATCCATGTGCATGGTGTGTGTGTGAGGGCTTCTGTTTGTGTGCCAGGTGAGAGTGTGTGCGCCTGAGTCGTATGGGTCAGCCATGTGCTTCATGCAATCCTTCCTGCGCAGCTGCATTTGGCCATAGCAGTATCCCTTCTGCCAACAGTAGACATCTAGGCCAACTGCACGCCAGTTGCCCTTGAAGTGTCACCTTGCCACAACATATTTGCTTATTTTTCACTGTTCATTCAGTCAGTTTGTTTGCATTCCACCACTTTCACTAGGCATGTCGCTGTCCACTAGTCACATGTCTGACATGGGTATGGTAAAGTGGAGTGACTTTGTTACCTGGATATCATTTGTACACACATGTCCCTGTGCAATTGGACCATTTCAGACTGGCAGCTCCAGGTGAAAAATCTGACCTGTTAGAATTAGAAAAGCAATTACATGCAGGAACTGGACTGAATGAATAGGTGCTGCCCTCCTCTCCATCTTCACTCAATTGCAATGGTACATGCCATCTGTGTGATGGCATGTGTGTTTCACCTGGCAATCACAGGCCAATGTGTGATGCCACTGCCAGGCAGCATGCAGAAAATGTGTTCATCTTCCATCTTGGTGTCATCAGTGTGTGCCTTTTGCCTGCACTTCATACGCAGTGAAGGTGCATGCATGGGAGGGTTTTAGTCATGTGGGACATGTGTCAATCAAGTACTGGTTCTCTTGCTTCTCAGCCCTCATTGTGTGCCATGGTGCTAATGCCTGTTTCCATTTCTTTGTTTTCATGTCTTTGCAGGGGAAGACGCACCTGATACTGCTGGGGTTGTGGAGATGGTGCAGACCCAGGAGGGGTCCGAGGGCCGACCAACCACCAGTGAGGGACGTGGTGTGGTGGTGGGGGAGAACCCACAAGTGCTGCAGGTCGTGCTCTCAAGGGGTGTCTCTGGCTGCACCTCCCCCGAGCTGTACTCAGGTGTTGATTCGGATGAGACCTACGTGCCGTCGCAGGTGAGTGTTCCAGGGAGGGATTCTGTTCTGTCTCACCCACCTGCACCAGGGTCAGGACCCTCCATGGGGATGTCATTGTTGGCAGCTACGCCTTCGGTGGTTACGGATGCAGGGTCACACTCCGCGACATCTGATCCTGTTCCTGGGCCAGCAGATCAGAGGGGGAATGCAGTCCTGCAGCCTCAGTCAGTGCCGGCACAGCAAGGCGCAGTTCGCCTTGCCCCAGACAGGTGTGGTGCCCGCCGACGTGGTGGCCGTACGCCACCCGGCAATACCGCATGGGAGCAATCCATTTACGGTATGGCAACCCAACAGGCTGCATCATCCGAGATGATGGCTCAGGCCATGGATAGGGTGGCCACTTCCATTGTCCCCCCAGAAAGGCTGATGGAGCGACTAGAGCAGGCAACCGACTCCATCTGCCAGTCACACAGGGAGGACATGTTGGGGTCCAACAGGGACAGGGGGCCGGCACTGGCGACTCTGCAGGAGGCCATCTCCATTGAGTCCCAGGGCCACAGGGAAGCCCTGAGGCAGGAGCTCCTTCACCTCAGGACGACTCTTGTTGAGCTTGAGGCTTCAACACACCAAAGGACAGAACAGCAGCTGGAGCGTCTCACCCGTACGCTCTCAGCTGAGATGCAGGCAACGAGGGCGGAGGTCCGGGCATCCCGTGAGTTGTTGCATGGAGACCTCCGCACACTCATCCTCCAGAACCAGACCTACCACACCCACATGCTTGCAGCCATGGAGGAGCAGACTAGGGCCTTGCGTGGGCTGCCTCCCATAGTGCAACCACCTCCGGATACAGCTGCACAGGGTGATAATAGCGACAGCAGTGATACTCCCATAATAGGGTAGCCGTGTGGGCCATGAGCCCATGGAGGTGTTTTATCTTCCCAGGATCCACGCAGGTGGGTTCTGGTGTGCATCCTGTCCTCGGACCTCCTGGGTGGCCTCCCCAACCCCCCCGGGCCCATCAATGGCCATTTTTGATTGTTTCTTATTTTAATTTTTATTTTGATTTCTTTTATTCCCAATTTTTTTGGGACGATCTGTTGGCTTCCGTGGTTCCTGTGGGCATACGCTGCATTGTGGCTGGGCACATGCAGGCTTGTAATGTATTTGGTTCAGATGCTTGGGTTTGAGTCACACACACCCCTCCTGCTTCCCGTTTCCATGGGCTTGCAAAGGGTGTGCCCAAGTGACAGTGAATTACACAGTGACGTTGGACTCCCATGAGCTGTGTGGCCAGTCTGTAGTCAATACTGTGTATACATTCATAGTGCATATTGCTGTTGTGTTGTACACTGCATGTTGCATTGATGTGTAACTCTTCTCCTGTGTCTACCTCCCAATTTGCAGGTCCCTTCCTCATGTCCACACAAGGACCTCTAGTCTGGAGATGGGGACCATGTTGGCAGCAGTGCACCTAAAACTCTACATGGCGACAACACTGCACAGTTGGTAGTGGTGGGAGTGCAGGCATTTCCAGGTGGTGAGACTACTAATATGTAACATTTGTGATGCCATGTTAATGGTACTACGTGCTCAAGTATGTTGTTGGTCCGGCATTGCTGTGAGCATTTCAGGTGTTGCAGGTTTCTAATAGTGCCACTGTACATAGTAAGACTGATGTCATGTTGTGGGGATTACTTTGTTTACCTGCAATTAGCATGACATGGCACGGTGTGTCGTGTGGCGGTGCTGGGGTTGGGTTGGCTGACATGGCACTGTCCTCTTGTTGCATTTTGCAAGTGGGTATTCATTTTAGCTGCTTCAATGTGTAACTTCACAAAACTGCATTGGTGGTGTCTGTGTGGGTAGGGATGCACACATTGTGACACTTCCAGGTGAACAATCTCAGGCTGACATGGTATTCCCGGTTCATTCTCCAGACATTCAGGATCAGTGTCAGGTTGAGTCATCATTGATTGTCAGATGGAATGTGCCAGGGCAGTGTGCACTCCACAGGGGTGTGATTTCTATGTGAAGTAATTAGCCACTAGCTGTGTACGGGCTGCCTCCCCCCGTGCCCTTTCCCCTCCCATGCGCAGCGGCTGTGCATGTGGTTGGGGATGTGGGGCCACCACCATGTCCACGGCCAGGCCCCGGCGTGTTGCAACGTTGTGCAGGACACATGCTGCCACTATGATCCTGCACACTACTGGGGGAGCGTATAACAGCTGCCCGCCAGAACGGTCAAGGGAGCGAAAGCGTGACTTTAGCACTCCGAATGTGCGCTCCACTATGCCCCTGGTTGTAATGTGGGCTGTGTTATATCTTACCTGGGGTGGCGTGGTGGGGTTCCGAATTGGCGTCATCATGTGGGGGCTGAGAGGGTAGGCACTGTCCCCTGTGGAGGTGGTGATTGGTATCATTGGTGGGGTTGTGACCTTGCTCAGTATCCAACATGCATGCATGTGCAGTGGCATACATACTCACCAAGCAGCCATGTATCGCCATGCCGCCCAGCTTCTAGGTCCCGGCTTAGGGTGGACATTCGGTAAATGAAGCTGTCGTGGGTGGAGCCGGGATAGTTGGCATATACTGAGGTGATGATTCCCTTGGCATTACATGCTACCTGCACGTTGATGGAATGCCAGTGCTTGCGGTTCCTATAGATGTGCTCAGATGCCCTGGGGGGACGTAGAGCCACATGGGTGCAGTCGATGGCACCTAGCACTTTGGGGAATCGTGCCACAGCGTAAAAATCCAGGGCGGCAGCATGCCTTTCTGCAGGTGTTCTGGGCAGGTGTATGTGCCTGCGGACTGATGGGCGTGCAGTGATGATGTTCAAGACCTGGTGTAGGCAGCGTGACTGGGTGGCCTGTGACACCCCACCCACTATGGCACTTGTCCGCTGAAATGATCCAGTGGCTAAGAAGTGCAGTACATTGAGGACCTTCTCCAGGGGGCTGAGTGCTTGGGAGCACAGGGTGGGTGATGTGAGGTCATCCTCCCACTCACTCACCAGGTCCAGTATGATGTGTGGTGGAAACCTGTACCTCCCATACACCTGGTCATCAGGCATCCCGAAAAGGCTGGTTCTGGGTGTGAATATTCTGGCCCTGACTATCCTCCTCCTCCTCCTTTGGTAGCCCACTGCCACTGCTGCTAGGAACGGTATGTTCATCCTGCCGTCTGAGCTTGTTATTGTTAAAGTCCGTAAATTTATGCTTTGCGCGTGTTCTAGGCGAGCGTGTGACCCGCGCACCCCTGGAATCCAGTTCCCAGTCCAATAGCGTGTGGAAATTCACACGCACCACGGGATACAGCGTGTGACCCGCGCACCCCTGGAATCCAGTTCCCAGTCCAATAGCGTGTGGAAATTCACACGCACCACGGGATACAGCGTGTGACCCGCGCACCCCTGGAATCCAGTTCCCAGTCCAATAGCGTGTGGAAATTCACACGCACCACGGGATACAGGTTCGCTGACGTACTTGCGTGTGTAAGTGCCCGCGCACCCATTAAATACACGTACATAGGCCAATCGCGTGTACGCGCACTTTTGTCCAATTACACGCGATGACACTCTGACGTGCAGTATCTCCACGTGTGCCCCGTCATCACGTGCTGAGTGGGGAACACCCATGCGGGTCACGTCACAGACGCGCTTACGCGCTGAGGGACTCTGGTCCAATAGAATCGCGTATGCGTGCTGACGCGCTTACGCGCTAAGGGTCTTTCCTCGGATTTCACGCTGACGTGCAGGATTTTCACGTGCCAAATCACTCCGTATCAAGCTGGCCACGCGAAAACACACGGAAGCCCACGCTCCTGCCCAGAAGGCCGAGTTACTGCCCCCCAGTGCCCCGAGCAGCCTCCCACGTGCCATCTGCTGCTGCCTGCCTGCCTGCCTGCTGCCACCGTGTCCTGCCATTTGGTGCCTGCACATCAGCCATCTGCAGGGGTCCAGTTGCTGTGTCCACCCCTGCTGGAACTGAAGACTCCCGACTGGGATTACATCGCTCCACAGCCCAGCCCCAAGACCCAGTTGCCCACCCACACCTGCCTCTGGGGTTGCCATGTCGGGCACTTCCACATCTGGCACCAGTGGCAACCCCAGGCCAGAGGGGCAGAGGGGCACCAGCTTCACTGTCACCGAAGTTGATGTCCTGGTGGAGCATGTCCTGGGGCAGTATGATGCCCTCTTTGGATCGTCCCGCGCCAGCAAGGAAGGACGGCAGAGGATCTGGGCCGACTTTGTGGTTGCCATCAACGCGGAGGGGGTGGCAACCCGCGACGTCCTGAAGATCAAGAAGCGCTGGGAGGACTTGAGGTCCAGGACCCTTGTGAAGGCCCGGCGCCTCGTGGAGGGGGGCCGGGGCCGCATGAGTTCCATCCAGATGAGGGTCCTGGAACGCGTACGCCCAGCGCTCCACGCCCAGATCCTTGAGAGGGAGGCCCGTCTGGAGTTGAGCGGTAAGTGTCCATGCATTACTGTGTGAGACAGGGCATGTTGCGGTGTGCTGGTTCTATGATACTTGCCTGTATGTGTGCCATAGGCCATGTATGCATGTATGTGTGCAGGGACATCATGGTAATGCATGTGCGACCAGTGATGTGTAATGCACATGGTTGTTGCATGTGTTGAAATGCCGCATGGGGAGCCCTATGCAGATTTTGAACATGAGAGCATGCCAGTCTCTGTACCTGGACATGGGTGGGGGTGAGGGATGGGTGCTGATGCCAGGTACATATATGGTACCCATGTCTGTGTGCCTGACCTGCGTGTCTGTGACTTGTGCATGCCATGGATGCATGACACATGTGTGTGACAATGCACAGATTCAGTAAAGCAGCCAAATTACCCTTGTATCCGCTGTGTTTGGTGTGTTTGGGGCCAGATGGATGTGACTGAGGTGAAGTGTGTGCATGTGATGGGCATGAGCCATGATGCATGTGAGTTACATATCATTGAATGTTTCAAGAGTCCATTGGACATGCATGGAAATGTCCATGGCATGCACCATGCCTGTTACTGTGTGTGTTTTGCCTGGACTGACCCATGTGTTGTGGAGGGACATGATGGAAGTGTACTTTGACAGTGGTGCTCATCTGCTATTGCTTCCTGTCTAGGGGACCATTGTACAGTGCCCTGATGCTTGTGTTCTTTGTCTCCCTCTACGCAGCGGCTAGTGAAGAAGAGGGGGGAGACGGCGCTGTGGAGCAAGGCGGGGGGGATGCCCCCACGGCTGCAGCGGAAAAGGTGGGTGAGCCCCCACAGGGGCCTGCTACGGTGGGAGACGGTGAGGAGCCATCCAGGTTGGTGGTTTGCACAGAGGAGGAGGAGGCCGCCACTGGGGCACACATGGGGCCTGGTGGGGGCATCCCTGCTGGTGCAAGTGGTGCAGTCCAGGGCCAGGGGCAGGAGGCAGCACAGGTCACCGTGGAGGGGCCTGTGCATGTCGCTGTCCCTGACCCTGTGAGTGCACCACCATGCACCAGCAGGGATGCCCCGTCCCAGGCCTGTCCGCAGGTAGAGGCGATGTCCATGTTACCTGACTCCCCTCCACCTGCGGACGTGGGAACCCCTGGCCGTGCGGAGAAGGTCCTTATTGGGGTCGCGATGCGCACGGCTGTGATTCGTGATGCCGTGCGTGCTTCCCGGGAGGAGCACGCACGTCATCACGAAGTGCACCGTGCCGACGTGGCCCAATTGGGATCGGCCATGTTCGGGGGTTTCCTGCATGTGTTGGCCAATGTGGCGGCCCTCTCCTCCTCTGTGCAGGCTATCCACCAGTCGTTCTCCTTGCCGTCTTCCAGCCCAGATGCCACCAGGGCCCCCTGTGGGCCTGCCCCGACCAATGCAGCCAGCTCGGTGGGGATCCCATCCCTGCCACAGTCGGGAGTCAGAGATCCAGCAGGGGTGGACACCAGAGCAACTGGACCCCAGCAGATGGAGGATGTGACGGCATCATCGGGCAGGGCACGTGCACGACGGCGTCGGTGGTTTCCATCAGCCTGGATGCCGTCGTGCTGGCACAGGCAGTTGCGTCGGAGGCAGCAGCAGGCTCAACGTGGGAGGCATCATGGCTCGGGGCCATCAACATCAGGGGTGCAGGCATCGGCCGGAGGGCAGGAGAACCCTGGAATGGGAGTGGCTTCCGTGTGGGAGCGGTTGTGCCAGCGGATAGGTGCGGAGCGGCAGCTGGCAGAGGAGGAACGGCTCACGATGGTCAGGGCGGAGGACTCCATGCGGAGGGCGCTGAGGTGGGCTGAGTGCCTCGAGGGTCTTCGCAGGGAGTTTGAGCTTGACACTGCGTTATCCCTGCGGGACCTCGGGGCCAGGGAACATGCCCGCCTCCAAGCCATTGACCAGGAGTTCGATGATGCCCTGGCCCATGACAACAACCAGTGAGCCGTCCGAATAGCCCGCTGCCTTTGTATATAGTTGTATAGTTAGGGTTAGGTTTCCTTTGTTTTTTTGAATTTTCTTTTGGTTGCGATTGGACAATGCACCACTTTTTTGTATATAGTTCAGTTTTTAGTTAGTAGTCATAGTTAGGTTTAATTTGGTTGGGCTCATGGAACCAGGATGATCTTCTTCATGGTTCTTCATTGGCTTATTTTAATTTTTCAGATTATTTTCTTGGACATTCATCTTGTTTTGTTTGATTTGCTTTGTGTTTTTTCTTATTTCATTTCCATTCTACTTGCTGTTCAATACATATTATTTTTTTAATCTTCAATGTGTCGTATCATCTCATTGCTTTCAGGCATGTCATGTTGGGTGTTTTGTCATTCACTTGCAGCCATTGTGTGTGACAGACATGTGTTCAATAGCATTATTTAAATTAGGGTTGTAACATGTAATTGCCTTTGATATGTGGGTGGGTGTGATAGTTGGTTGGGCCTTTTGGCAGGGGAGGATGGGCATTACGGACATGATTGGGGAATGTTGGGACCCAGGTGCAGGGGGGCATGGATTGGACACAGGTGGGGGCCTGCTGGCAGGTGCCCCACAGTGCTGGGGGGGTGGGGGTGGTGGGAGACATGAGTGGGGGCCTGGTGGAGGGTGACCCTGCACTGCTGGGGTGTGGGGGTGGTGGGAGACATGAGTGGGGGCCTGGTGGAGGGTGCCCCTGGTGGCTGGGGGGTGGGGGTGGTGGGTGACATGAGTGGGGGCCTGGTGGAGGGTGACCCTCCACTGCTGGGGTGTGGGGGTGGTGGGAGACATGAGTGGGGGCCTGGTGGAGGGTGCCCCTGCACTGCTGGGGTGTGGGGGTGGTGGGTGACATGAGTGGGGGCCTGGTGGAGGGTGACCCTGGTGGCTGGGGTGTGGGGGTGATGGGAGACATGAGTGGGGGCCTGGTGGAGGCTGCCCCTGCACTGCTGGGGTGTGGGGGTGGTGGGAGACATGAGTGGGGGCCTGGTGGAGGGTGACCCTGCACTGCTGGGGTGTGGGGGTGATGGGAGACATGAGTGGGGGCCTGGTGGAGGGTGCCCCTGCACTGCTGGGGTGTGGGGGTGGTGGGTGACATGAGTGGGGGCCTGGTGGAGGGTGCCCCTGCACTGCTGGGGTGTTGGGGTGGTGGGTGACATGAGTGGGGGCCTGGTGGAGGGTGCCCCTGGTGGCTGGGGGGTGGGGGTGGTGGGTGACATGAGTGGGGGCCTGGTGGAGGGTGCCCCTGGTGGCTGGGGGGTGGGGGTGGTGGGAGACATGAGTGGGGGCCTGGTGGAGGGTTCCCCTGGTGGCTGGGGGTGGGGGTGGTGGGAGACATGAGTGGGGGCCTGGTGGAGGGTGACCCTGCACTGCTGGGGTGTGGGGGTGATGGGAGACATGAGTGGGGGCCTGGTGGAGGGTGCCCCTGGTGGCTGGGGGGTGGGGGTGGTGGGAGACATGAGTGGGGGCCTGGTGGAGGGTGCCCCTGGTGGCTGGGGGGTGGGGGTGGTGGGTGACATGAGTGGGGGCCTGGTGGAGGGTGACCCTGCACTGCTGGGGGGTGGGGGTGGTGGGAGACATGAGTGGAGGCCTGGTGGAGGGTACCCCTGCACTGCTGGGGTGTGGGGGTGGTGGGTGACATGAGTGGGGGCCTGGTGGAGGGTGACCCTGGTGGCTGGGGTGTGGGGGTGATGGGAGACATGAGTGGGGGCCTGGTGGAGGCTGCCCCTGCACTGCTGGGGTGTGGGGGTGGTGGGAGACATGAGTGGGGGCCTGGTGGAGGGTGACCCTGCACTGCTGGGGTGTGGGGGTGGTGGGAGACATGAGTGGGGGCCTGGTGGAGGGTGCCCCTGGTGGCTGGGGGGTGGGGGTGGTGGGTGACATGAGTGGGGGCCTGGTGGAGGGTGACCCTGCACTGCTGGGGGGTGGGGGTGGTGGGAGACATGAGTGGGGGCCTGGTGGAGGGTGCCCCTGCACTGCTGGGGTGTGGGGGTGGTGGGTGACATGAGTGGGGGCCTGGTGGAGAGTGACCCTGGTGGCTGGGGTGTGGGGGTGATGGGAGACATGAGTGGGGGCCTGGTGGAGGCTGCCCCTGCACTGCTGGGGTGTGGGGGTGGTGGGAGACATGAGTGGGGACCTGGTGGAGGGTGACCCTGCACTGCTAGGGTGTGGGGGTGATGGGAGACATGAGTGGGGGCCTGGTGGAGGGTGACCCTGCACTGCTGGGGTGTGGGGGTGGTGGGTGACATGAGTGGGGGCCTGGTGGAGGGTGACCCTGGTGGCTGGGGTGTGGGGGTGATGGGAGACATGAGTGGGGGCCTGGTGGAGGCTGCCCCTGCACTGCTGGGGTGTGGGGGTGTTGGGAGACATGAGTGGGGGCCTGGTGGAGGGTGACCCTGCACTGCTGGGGTGTGGGGATGGTGCGAGACATGAGTGGGGGCCTGGTGGAGGGTGACCCTGCACTGCTGGGGTGTGGGGGTGGTGGGTGACATGAGTGGGGGCCTGGTGGAGGGTGAACCTGCACTGCTGGGGTGTGGGGGTGGTGGGAGACATGAGTGGGGGCCTGGTGGAGGGTGACCCTGCACTGCTGGGGTGTGGGGGTGGTGGGAGACATGAGTGGGGGCCTGGTGGAGGGTGACCCTGCACTGCTGGGGTGTGGGGGTGGTGGGAGACATGAGTCGGGGCCTGGTGGAGGGTGCCCCTGCACTGCTGGGGTGTGGGGGTGGTGGGTGACATGAGTGGGGGCCTGGTGGAGGGTGCCCCTGGTGGCTGGGGGGTGGGGGTGGTGGGAGACATGAGTGGGGGCCCGGTGGAGGGTGACCCTGCACTGCTGGGGTGTGGGGGTGATGGGAGACATGAGTGGGGGCCTGGTGGAGGGTGCCCCTGCACTGCTGGGGTGTGGGGGTGGTGGGTGACATGAGTGGGGGCCTGGTGGAGGGTGCCCCTGCACTGCTGGGGTGTGGGGGTGGTGGGTGACATGAGTGGGGGCCTGGTGGAGGGTGCCCCTGGTGGCTGGGGGGTGGGGGTGGTGGGTGACATGAGTGTGGGCCTGGTGGAGGGTGCCCCTGGTGGCTGGGGGGTGGGGGTGGTGGGAGACATGAGTGGGGGCCTGGTGGAGGGTGCCCCTGGTGGCTGGGGGGTGGGGGTGGTGGGAGACATGAGTGTTGGCCTGGTGGAGGGTGACCCTGCACTGCTGGGGTGTGGGGGTGATGGGAGACATGAGTGGGGGCCTGGTGGAGGGTGCCCCTGGTGGCTGGGGGGTGGGGGTGGTGGGAGACATGAGTGGGGGCCTGGTGGAGGGTGCCCCTGCACTGCTGGGGTGTGGGGGTGATGGGAGACATGAGTGGGGGCCTGGTGGAGGGTGCCCCTGGTGGCTGGGGGGTGGGGGTGGTGGGAAACATGAGTGGGGGCCTGGTGGAGGGTGCCCCTGCACTGCTGGGGTGTGGGGGTGATGAGAGACATGAGTGGGGGCCTGGTGGAGGGTGCCCCTGGTGGCTGGGGTGTGGGGGTGGTGGGAGACATGAGTGGGTGCCTGGTGGAGGGTGACCCTGGTGGCTGGGGGGTGGGGGTGGTGGGAGACATGAGTTGGACATGGGTGGGGGCCTGCTGGCAGGTGACCCACAGTGCTGGAGGGTGGGGGTGGTGGGGGACATGAGTTGGACATGGGTGGGGGCCTGCTGGCAGGTGCCCCACAGTGCTGGGGGGTGGGGGTGCAAGGGGACATGAGTTGGTGGTCATTAGTTCAAGGAGACATGTGCCTTTGCTGGGGGGCATGCCCATGGTGGGTGGGCTGCCTGCGGGACATGACCAGGGATGCAGGGTAGTCCCCTGTGGTGTGGGCTGCCTGCAGGGGCCGTGGAGGGTGTACAGGGTACACCTGGGAGGACCCACACTGTCAAATCAGATGTGGAACTTCCCGCGCACCCCTGATATACACGCGCCCAGGCTATTCGCGTGTGGAACTTCCCGCGCACCCCTGAAATACACGCGCCCCCAGGCTATTCGCGTGTGGAACTTCCCGCGCACCCCTGAAATATACGCGCCCAGGCTATTCGCGTGTGGAACTTCCCGCGCACCCCTGAAATATACGCGCCCCCAGGCTATTCGCGTGTGGAACTTCCCGCGCACCCCTGAAATACACGCGCCCCCAGGCTATTCGCGGGTGGAACTTCCCGCGCACCCCTGAAATACACGCACCCCCAGGCTATTCGCGTGTGGAACTTCCCGCGCACCCCTGAAATACACGCGCCCAGGCTATTCGCGTGTGGAACTTCCCGCGCACCCCTGAAATACACGCGCCCAGGCTATTCGCGTGTGGAACTTCCCGCGCACCCCTGGAATACACGCGCCCCCAGGCTATTCGCGTGTGGAACTTCTCGCGCACCCCTGAAATACACGCGCCCAGGCTATTCGCGTGTGGAACTTCCCGCGCACCCCTGGAATACACGCGCCCCCAGGCTATTCGCGTGTGGAACTTCCCGCGCACCCCTGGAATACACGTAGCCCGCTCCCCCAGGCCCAATCGCGTGAGGAACTTCACGCGAACCCCTGATATACACGTAGCCCGCTACCCCAGGCCCGATCGCGTGAGGAACTTCACGCGAACCCCTGATATACACGTAGCCCGCTCCCCCAGGCCCGATCGCGTGTGAAACTTCACGCGAACCCCTGATATACACGTAGCACGCTCCCCCAGGCCCGATCGCGTGAGGAACTTCACGCGAACCCCTGATATACACGTAGCCCGCTACCCCAGGGCCGATCGCGTGAGAAACTTCACGCGAACCCCTGATATACACGTAGCACGCTCCCCCAGGCCCGATCGCGTGAGGAACTTCACGCGAACCCCTGTAATACACGTAGCCCGCTCCACCAGACCCAATCGCGTGTGAAACTTCATGCGAACCCCTGAAATACACGTAGCCCGCTCCCCCAGGCCCGATCGCGTGAATAACTTCACGCGAACCCCTGTGATGCACGTACCCTGCTGAAATCGCGTGTTAGACTTCCCGCGCACCCCGGTATACACGCACACGTATTTTTTGTCAGCGGGTGTCCGTGTTTGTGGGTACCCCTTTGCACGTCATTTTTCCTGGAGGGCCACAGTATGGGACATTCATCATGGCAGTATATAGGTGCTATTTGTTGGCGCACCTTTTGGCGCACATTTCTTACAGCCGCAGAGACGCTACCGCCTGCTTTCTTGTGGCGGTCGTGTTTGTGCCTGTGCGCTGGTTTGAGCGTGCGCTTTTTTGCCCTATTCTATTCCATGAATACGTGTTGTAGGCGAGCGTGTGGGCGTTCCGCGCACTTGTGCCCTGTACTTCCCCCGTGACGCCCACGTTTTGGCAAGTTGTTCCCCATTCCGAGTGTTACGCCCGTGTTCCGCCTACTTTTGTTGCGTGCGCCGCGCTATGTGCGAATTTCGCTGTGGCCTGTGCGATTTTCGCTGTGACCTGGCGCACGCTGTTAGATGGCCTGTGCGCCAACGTGCGCCGCGCACTTTTTTATCGCACATCCGCTGGTTTTCTCGCGCACGGCCTTCCATGAATCGACGTGCGCTGCTTTTCGTGCGATTTTCGCAATTGCACTGCGATTTTCGCTATTCCACTGCGATTCGCACGTTTTTGACCACTTGCGCCGCGCTAATTATTCCATGAATCGGCCTGTAAGTCTGCTGTAACAGCGCCATGATGCCCCAGGGCAGTTTTGTGCGCTTTATAAATGCAAATAAATAAATAAATAAATAAATACAGAAACCTAATCATATATAAACATGGGCAATGACTGCAGCATGCACTATAGAAGTACACTTTTTATATACTTGTAATTTTGGATAGTACAATAATGAATTCTACCTTATCAGAGTTTTGAGTAATGTTAAACATGTAATAACTAGCTAACAATTCAAGATTTACAACACTTGTGCTGGTACAAACCATACATATGAAGAAACACAATGCATATAAATCAGAGGCACATAAAGGGAAACTAAACTAAGGAAGAAAGAAACAACATCATCAGAACATGTTAATGGGCCTCATTAGGACCCAGGCGGTAAGGGGTTTACGGGGGCGTAAACAGCGCCGACCCTTACCGCCGATTCCGAGGTCTCTTAGCGCCATGGAGGGTTTAACACCTGCTTTTAGCAGGTGTTAAAATCCCTGGCGCTAAGGGACCTTGTTGTTAATTACGCCACCGTAATTTACGGTGGCGTAATTAACGCCTTCCCCACTCCCATTATGCCCTATGGGGCAAAAATGGGAATGGGGAAGGGTAAATGGGTTAATGGGGACTTACCGCCCCACTCACCTCAGAATGGGGCGGTAAGTCCGCCAACCACCATGGCGTAAACGTGGTGGTAAAGGTACGACCGAGGCGGTAACTTACCGCCTGGATCGTAATGAGGCCCAATGACATTAAAGTTTATCTTTATGTATTCAACTGAATTGTGTGTTTGAGGCCTGCTCATTTCCCCATGTATGTGCACCATGAGCTGATACGAAACCCTATGGAAAGTACTTAAAGAACATATGACAAGTTTAACATCTAGATATATAGCACCTTTTTCAATTTTAATATTCTGACTGTCAGTGAACAAAAACACCTGGTCTATATATGTCAGTGAACAAAAACAAGTGGCCCAGATATGTGATGTCATCAGTGATGTCATCAATGAAATTTGTGATGTCATCTTCGATGTCCTCGGTGTTAGTCTTAGCAGTACACGGTGGTGCTGTGAGTTATGGTTGCTTAGCTTACCATAACTGGCGAATTTATGGGGTTTTTCAGTTTTACTTGAACCATAACGTCTCTTTAATAAAGGTTTTTCATTGAATTTCATAGGTTTTTATTAGTGCAACTTAACCATAACGTCCCTCTAACAAAGTCTTTTCAGTGAATTTCATAGGTTTTTATCAGTACAACTTAACCATAATGAACCTTTAACAAAGTTTTTTCATTGAATTTCATAGGTTTTTATTAGTCCAACTTAACCATATTATCCCTTTATGAAAGTTTTCTTAGTGAATTTCAAAGGTTTTCATTAGTATAACTTAACCATAACATCCCCTTAACAATGTTTTTGTTGTTGAATTTCATAGGTTTTTATTAGTGAAACTTAACCATAATGTCCCTTTAACAAAGTTTTTTCATTGAATTTCATAGGTTTTTTTTGTGCAACTTAACAATATTGTCCTTTTAACAACATTTTTTCATTGAATTTCAAAGGTTTTTATTAGTCCAACAAGTTTGTTCAGTAAATTTCATGGAGTTTTATCAGTGCATGCTATTTTCCTACAACTTATTAATATCATACTTACCCAGTATATTTGTGTCCAATTTACAAAGTGTCACCTTAAAACTCTACAATTTCCCACCTTTAAGTATAATTTTTAACACTTTTATACACTTTTTGCAACTATTTCAACTAGTTTTGCATCCGAAGATGTCTACGAACATCTGACTTAATTGTGGGCCTTCCGGACAGTGCCACATGACCATATGCTGGCGCGCGGCATGATGACGTGTCCAAGAAGCTGTCCGCACTTCACAATAAGATCCGTGCTTCGCGGGCAGTTCAGAACTGCATTTTCTACTGACCTAGGAACTTTCAACTTCAAAATTTCCATTGCACAGCTCCAACACCTATTCCTACTCATTATTCATTAACAATCTAGTACACAGTACATACTTTTAGCAAATCTGCTATTTATCTTAAAATGGCATCAGCTAATGCCATCCCTGCTGTAATCAAGGAGCATGAGAAACACTGCCCCCTGCCTTAGAAATAACACACGTGCAACATGTTTCCCTGTCCACCTACCCCTCCATATTAGTGTTTGGTGCCTTTTCCCTCATTTCCCTCTGCACCTTTCGTTCTTAGCTCTCCAACCAAAAAAAAAAATACATCTGAAAACAATACAAGAAATGTTCCTTTACAACCACCTTTCAAGATAAAAAAATAGAACTAAAAAACATATAGGGCCTCATTACGACCCAGGCGGAGAACCATGGTGCTATTAGCACCATGGTCCATGCCGGTGTCCGCCATGGCGGAATGGGGAATTACCACCCCATTCCGAGGTTGGTGGGGCGGTAATCCCCCATGCCGCCATGGCCCTTCCCCATTCCCATTTTTGCCCCATAGGGCTCAATGGGAATGGGGAAGGCGCTAATATCGGTACCGCAAATTGTGATACCGTTATTAGCACCAAAGTCCCTTTGCGGGTCCCTACTTTAACGGCTGGAAAAAACAGCCGTTAAGGTTGGGTCCCGCAAAGGGACCTGTAATCAGGCATTAACGGTTTAACGGCGCCGACAGCTTTTGTGGCACCTTTAAACCCTTAACGCCAGGGTCGTATGAGGCCCATAGACTCCATCTACTTTATATTTCTCAGTAAAGTACATAGACTCAATAAGATTTTCCAACATTCCCATTTGCATTTTGTGTTATGCTAATGGGAATATTGTAACGTTCATCCTCCGTTCCAGGGACTGGAACGGTGGATACCTGCCCGACAGCCCAAGTTATCAGCCCAAGTGTTTCGGATAACGAGGTCTCTGGACCATTATCCCCCCATTGCAGCACCTGTAATGGGGGATGAAGGCCTTTACCACCCTTGGTTCCCAAAGCGGGAATCCTGGGTGCTAAAAAAAATATTTTTCTTCCTACATCAGGATGACTCGGTTTCCCGGTTATGGAAGGAAAATCCTTTTCCAAGATGGTCACAATAGAAAGGGAAAGGAGGGTTCCATACAGGGCCCCTCTTCGCTTTCCATGGGAGCCTGCAGAAGGCAAAAATAGAACTCTATGACCATATTACCACAAGGCCAGGAGTGGCTTGAACAGATGGAGTAGATGGAACAGATGGAGCGGATGGAAAAGATGGAGTGGATGGAACAGATATAGATAAATAAAGATTGGATCGAACACACAGAGCGGATGGAACAGATGGAGTGGATGGAACTGATGGAGTGGAAAAAACAGATAGAGTGGATGGAACGGATAGAGTGGATGCAACGGATAGCGCAGATGGAGCGAATAGAGCAGATGGAACGAATTGAACAAAGGAAATAGATGGAGTGGATAGACCATATGGATTGGATGGAACAGTTGGAGCGGATAGAACACATCGAGTGGATGGAACAGATGGAGTCAATGCAACAGATAAAGTGGATGGAACGGACTGAGTGGATAGAACAGATGAGTGGGCGGAACACACAGAGCGGAACAAATGAATATGGAGGATGGAACGGGTTGAACACATTAAACGGATGCGAAGGATATAAATGGGTCTACGGAATGGATGGAGTAGATTATGTGGATGAAGGGTCGAGTGGATGGAATGGATAGAAGATCTAGTAGATTAAATAGATGTAATCAGATGAAACGGATGAACAGACGAAGTGGAATGAGCGGAAAGAGTAAATAAAACAGATAGAATAGATGGTACAGAAGGAGTGCTGAATCTAAACGGCTTTAATGATAACTAGCATATCACACTACCACACTTACTCTCCCCTATACATCACCACTCAAATAGATACTATGACACATTGGATACTATGACACATTCGGTATAGCTGTTCTCATACTAACACCCGCCACATACTCCCCATCATCCTAATTAAACACAGCTAGCTGAGCACACGCTGCCAGTTTAAGCATCTCCTGAGGCCTAACAGAGCCAGGAATCACTCTGGGTGTCCACCCCCCAGAATGAACACATACAACTGTCCACCCCACCACCACACCCAGCGCTAAGAAGCAGCTATCATGCAACTGCCACTCCGGCTGCACACATATCCGGTGCACCCACGCACCTTATGACTCTCTCTCTCTCTACTGACCTGAACTACGGTTCCCGAGGGCGTTCAACCTACCAGCGCTTTGAGATCATACCAATGATGCATAAGGCGCTATATAAATGCCAAGTAACATAACATAACATAACATAACATAACATAACATAACATAACATAACAAGCACATGTTTCTTCCTTTTCAAATCTATCCCAATTTCGAATAACTTTACCACAAAGCCAGTCCCAGGTGGACATGGCCAATTTAACCCCATGTTTTGTCCCTCGTGGTCATGGCCAGTAGCCAGATTGTCTGGATCATGACCTTATTCCATGAACTGCACAATCTGGCCACTGCCCATGACCACAGGCTACAACACCCCAGTCAACAAAAGTATATCACTATTTGTTGTACCTACATTATGGCACTAGTCAAAAAATAAAACACAGGTACATTTGCAAAAACATGCTTTCAGGTCCTTCTCAATGCTCCTTACATAAGTTTGCTGGAAATCCACCCATGTTTTATTTTTTTTAAAGTCAAATGTATGCACGTACAATCGTCATATAACCTAGCCCCCACTTCCCAAAATCCATTCAGACTTTACGAAAACATTTATATCTAGATCTATAATCTTTTTGCAAACCTTTGTGTAGATTTGTCAAATGGCACCACATTTATAAGCCTTTACAATATTTTGGAACCGCGCCTCTAATTCTGCCCCCTCTTGCCAAAATCCCACCAAACAACGCAAACACATTTATAGCTAGATCTATTATCAGTTTTCCAAATGATGTGTAGATTTGTCAAATTGCACCTCATTTATGAGTCTTTACATTATTTTGGGAGCCCCCCCTCTATTTTTGACCCCTCAAAATCACACCACACTTTGCAAACACATTCGGGATCAGGTCAGGAATATAATTGCAACATTTCATGCAGTTCCATTGAGTGGCACCAAAGTTATAAGCCATCCAAGAACTGCTTTTCACCAACCCTGTAATGCAGAGGTGTCAGGAAACTTCACAGGACTGTT
This sequence comes from Ambystoma mexicanum, assembly GCF_040938575.1. Taxonomy (NCBI): domain Eukaryota; kingdom Metazoa; phylum Chordata; class Amphibia; order Caudata; family Ambystomatidae; genus Ambystoma; species Ambystoma mexicanum. The sequence continues at coordinate 516,107,725 of NC_090934.1, forward strand.
CGCGAACATACAAACCATTCACAGACTTTTGTGGCGAAAAACACTTGTTTTTTTTTTTTGCTTCTTGCAGCCAAATCCTATCCCATCCTCATCAACCCTCACCTCCCCAGAGATTATTTGATAAGTTTGACAAGTGCATTGTTGTGTTTTTTAATATGTTTTTACTGCGATATCCGCGGTCACCGGCAGCTGTCAGCGAATCCAAGATGGTGGGCATTTCCAAAAATCTGACGCACTTCACGCTTCACTCCAACCAATCAGCAAACACGTTGTGTGTCCGTGGACATGAAGCATGCCGATTATCCAATCGGTGTCCTGTCCGCAGAGCGAACAGGGAAGTGTGTCCACGGAGCAGACATAGATAGCACACATTTTTTCAGACCTACTTTTTGGTTGTTTTAAAAAAAAACAACTGGATGTCTTTTTTCACCAAATTTACAAAAGCACACTTTTGGGACCAATCCACTGCTCCTACCGTAAATTTGGTGAACATCTGTCCAGGGGTTTGGGCTGTAGGCACGATAGAAATTTTTTCTCCATTCAGTCTGTGGGAAAAAAAACACATTTTGGGACCCCCCTATAACTTTGCCCGGCCCCCAGGACCAAACCGCACCAAACTCAGAGTGGCCCAAATACTTTTTTTGCAAAGTTAGGTGAGGATCCGTCCAGGGGGAGTGAAGTTATAAGCCGCTAAAAAAGTGCTCTTCCTATGGGTTTATTAACTTAACCAAAACTACATAACTGCTACCGCAGGCCATGTAATGCATATGGACAAGTAAAGGATGGACGTTTCTACTATGCATTACAAGCAGTGCTGGACATTAGCAAGAACGCCTCATTTCAATGTGTCACAGTCAAAAAGCAAATTGAATTACATAATGAATCTCAGCAGAAGGTGTTGGATGAGCCAAGAAGCCAAGGTCCTATTAAACTGGAATGAACTGGCATTGGATACAATTTGTGTGAAGAAGCAGAAACTCCTGTCCAGAAGGCTTGAGCAAAACAAAAAACATCAGAGGACTATTAGAAAATAGTATTTTAATACACTAAAAGGCTCGATTCCATGGTGTCCAGACATGTGGAAGGATGAAGTTGGAAGAACAAGGTGGTCGCAACTATTCATGAGGGCAGTGTGTGCCCACATTCCCTAAAATTTCTCAGAGCACTGTACACACTCAAGGCCAGGCTTCAAAGCCCTAATTGACACTGCACCATTGAGTGATGATGGATTGATTTGCTAATTGGTGGGAAGCTAGTGTTAAGACGAGCTCATACGCACCTGGATATTCAGTCTGCCTGCTGCTAGACATAGGTGGAAAAGTACTGATGCGGGTTAGAAACCAACCAATTATAGAAGACCGTGTAATTAAGGGTCCTATAGTTCGTGTAGCCAATGGGACGTCATGATTTAGTGATGTTCATAGTGACCATTTTAAGAGAAGAGCTTAGTTGCCCCACCTGTTGTTAAGTACCCTATCACTTTCCTTCATTGTTCTGTACTGATATGGAACTTATACTTAGATATTCACTTAGAGCCTATCACTTCCCTGAATAGGTTTTTGTAATTGCCACAGAGGATGAAGTTAGCAATGACGCAGGTCAGCACGTCACTCATGACGATTCTGCTTAATATAATCTCAGTTTTTTGTAAGATTTGTTGAGTAAGAGGATTGAGTGCTGATATTCGCTGTACTCCCTGTTTTAGATCATTGATATTAAAACAGATTTCCTTTTGCCAAACTACCTGAGTCATTTTGATTATTGATGTATGAATAAAATCAGCATCCCCATCCATCTCAAGGGTAATTGCTACTCATCAAAGGGGCTGGGAAGTGGTTCACTTGGTAGCAGAGAGAGGATGGTATAAACTTTGGAGTCCCGAAATAACAAGACGTGAAGCTCCCGTAGATAATGGTTAGTGTAATTATCAAGACCTTGCAAGGCGGGTGTGATGGGTCCTGTAGTTTCCACAGAATCCCCTCCGACATCTACATGAAGCTAATCGGACGACAGTTTGAAGAGGCGGTAAAAGAGGTGTGCGATTCTGAGCATCCGAAGATGAACATGCAAATGGTGAGTAGAAGCAGAACAGAGTGGCAAATTGATGCATGTGTAGTAAATACAAGGGAAGTGATGAGGGGAAAAGAGAGTAACGGAGGGAGGCAGGATAAACATAACGTGAGAAAAAGAGTGTTAAAGTATTGAATAGATATTGACTCGAGTGCGGCTGAGCAATAAGAATCGTGAGAGAGGTCATGACAAAGAGGATATGCTCATACCTAAGTTTCAAAGAATGTTAGAAGAAATTTGAACCCAGAGTCCCGTTGTGGAACATGTAGAAAACGGATTTGATTAAAGGTAAATCCAAAGGGGTTAATTTACACTTCGTATGAAGTATTTTAGAGGGCTAGACGAGTCTTACAGAAAAGACCGTAGGAGATTTATGTGAGCAGTCAAGTTTTTGGTTTATGTGGGTTTTTAAGAATGATGATGTCATAAACGGAAACAATTGATTGTTTTTATTGCACTTGGTGGTTGTTTTTTAGCAAGATTAAAGTAGAAACTGTGACCAAAGGCATTGGAGCTTGCAACGGTTGGTGCTTACTCATATTGTGTTGTTTTCCTGAAACATACTCTTAAATCTGTGATTAAAGCAAGTGCGTGTTAACAAGTTAAGAGTGAAGGGTTAAGGATGGAGGATGTTACTCCACTTGTGCACCTCTGCAATCAATTGCTGAAACATGCACCCAAACTTAGACAGTATAGTGCAGATTGGGTTAAAGGAACCACAAATAAAAATGTTATGCCATGGCCATAAGGAGGGTCACTATCAAAGGCAGTCCTGCTGCATATGATGACATATTTGCATGCAGCACATACTGGGAAGAAGCTAGACAAGCACCTAGTGAGCTTAGAGCTCTGGAAAATGTACCAGGAGGAGGAGCGAGATGAGCTGCCTCCTAGAGACTGTATACTTAATGTTTGCAAAGAGGAGGGTGAGGAGACCTCTGCTCCACTTGCCCGGTATGAAATAAAAGATGAGAATAAGAAAGATGATGGGTTATACCCATTGAGGGAGCTGAAAGTAGTGGCAGGTTATAGCAATATGGCATATGAGTCACTGACGCAAAATAGTGATGAGGGCCCAGAGAAAAATATTGAGAAAGTGTAATCTCTAAGGTCCAGAGGGAGAAGGAGAGACACGATAATGAAAGAAGCGATCGAGCAAGTATGTCACTAGATATAGGAAGAGAAATAAAGAGATAGAAAGGAGAAAGAGATAAATCTGATGAGATAGCGCTCTTACAGAACAAATAGATGGGTGGCCAGATTTTGCTTAAACTCAATGGTAAAAGCATTGAAGATATAATACAAAGAGAAGATCAAGACAAGCAAGAAAAAAAAGATAAAGAAAGGGAGGAACAATTGAAAATGAAGGGGCAAAAAGGAAAGATAGACAGAGACGAGAGCAGTTATATCAAGATGAGCAAGTGAAAAAACAAGAGAGAGCAGAGGAAACGTGACAATAGACAAAGAACAATTGATGAGCAGGAAAGACTAGAAAGAAAAAGAGTAGAAGAGGAGCAAAAGATAAGAGAAAAAAAATCCAGAGACGAAGAGATGAGGAGATACCAAAGGCAAATGAGAGAAGGGATATGAAGAAAAAAGAGGAAGATAGAATGAGAGAAGCGAGGAAGCGAAGAGAATTTTACAATGATATGGAACGCAAAAGAAGGCAGAGAGCACGCAATCTTGATAACCTGGAAAAGGAAGTAAGAGATCCTAGTCCACAAGTAGAAAGGGAGGATATAGAGGAATTCTTTCCAGAATACAAGTCATTACCAAGCCCTTCTAGAGCAAATCTAGAAGACGAGTTTGACTCTAGGAGCACTGGGGAAGCGATCGATAAGGTATGATTTGAAATGAGAGCTCAGAAAGAGTCAAAGGGGAAGGGAAAAAATGTGTAACTTGAGAGCACTCAGTTGTATGACACAGAGGAAGAGACATATAGTACGAAGCATAAGGAGCTGTCTCTAGATAGACTAACTCCAAATAGAGATGATGAAGAGAGACGTTGCATGAGTTGGGCACAAGAAATGTCAGACAAAGACAGGGAAACCTTCCATGGGGAGGTGAGAGATGACGCACATGGTCCTGAGGAATGCTTTCCTATGGATAAGGAAGTACGATGGTTGGATTTAAATGCACCTACACCTAGGGTGTAAGAACCATTGACACAGTCCGACAGACCAAAAGAACGACTTCATGTTGAGAGAGGGGAGTTGCCACCTTATGTAAATAACAAGGGGGGTCCTGGGATACTCTCTGCCAGACATGAGTCCTGGTTACAAGAGCTTTACCCAGAGTCTTTAGCTCACTATCTTTCACAGAGGAGAAACATCCTACACGTATCAGTCTTTGTCCTGCCCTGGGGCAGTCCAGCACCGAAATTCTAGGCAATTCTCCTCTGAACAAGAGTACCAACAGGAACCCCAGACACGTGTTTTTGTCTGGTTGAACCTCATCAGTAGGGTGTAGCTGTGCCTCTCTAAGAATAGTGAGCAAGGGGTCCATGTCTGGATTCCCCTAGTAACTTAGGGTGATACCCAAAGTTACTTGAAATATGTAAATAACAAGGGGGGTCCTGGGAGACTCTCTGCCAGACATGAGTCCTGGTTACAAGAGCCTTACCCAGAGACTTCAGCTCACTATCTTTCACAGAGGAGAAATATCCTACACATATCAGTCTTTGTCCTGCCCTGGGGCAATCCAGCACCGAAATGCTAGGCAATTCTCCTCTGAACAAGAGTACCAACAGCAACCCCAGACACGTGTTTCAGTCTGGTTGAACCTCATCAGTAGGGTGTAGCTGTGCCTCTCTAAGAATAGTGAGCAAGGGGTCCACGTCTGGATTCCCCTGGTAACTTAGGGTGATACCCAAAGTTACTTGAAATATGTAAATAACAAGGGGGGTCCTGGGAGACTCTCTGACAGACATGAGCCCTTGTTACAAGAGCCTTACCCAGAGTCTTTTGCTCACTTTCTTTCACAGAGGAGAAATATCCTACACATATCAGTGTTTGTCCTGCCCTGCGGCAGTTCAGCACCGAAATGCTAGGCAATTCTCCTCTGAACAAGAGTACCAACAACAACCCCAGACACGTGTTTTGGTCTGGTTGAACCTCATCAGTAGGGTGTAGCTGTGCCTCTCTAAGAATAGTGAGCAAGGGGTCCATGTCTGGATTCCCCTAGTAACTTAGGGTGATACCCAAAGTTACTTGAAATATGTAAATAACAAGGGGGGGTCCTGGGAGACTCTCTGCCAGACATGAGTCCTGGTTACAAGAGCCTTACCCAGAGTCTTTAGCTCACTATCTTTCAAATAGGAGAAATATCCTACACATATCAGTCTTTGTCCTGCTCTGGGGCAGTCAAACACCGAAATGCTAGGCAATTCTCCTCTGAACAAGAGTACCAACAGCAACCCCAGACACGTGTTTCAGTCTGGTTGAACCTCAACAGTAGGGTGTAGCTGTGCCTCTCTAAGAATAGTGAGCAAGGGGTCAACGTCTGGATTCCCCTAGTAATTTATGGTGATATCCAAAGTTGCTTGAAATATGTAAATAACTAGGGGGGTCCTGGGAGACTCTCTGCCAGACATGAGTCTTCGTTACAAGAGCCTTACCCAGACTCTTTTGCTCACTATCTTTCACAGATGAGAAATATCCTTCACAATCAGTCTTTGTCCTGTCCTGGGGCAGTCCAGCACCAAAATTCTAGGCAATTCTCCTAAGAACAAGAGTACCAACAGCAACTCCAAACAAGTGTTTTGGTCTGGTTGAACCTCATCAGTAGGGTGTAGCTGTGCCTCTCTAAGAATAGTGAGCAAGGGGTCCACATCTGGATTCCCCTAGTAATTTAGGGAGATACCGAAGTTACTTGGAATATGTAAATAACAAGGGGAATCCTGGGAGACTCTCTGCCAGACACAAGTCCTGGTTACAAGAGCCTTACCCAGAGTCTTCAGCTCACTATCTTTCACAGAGGAGAAATATCCTACACATATCAGTCTTTGTCCTGCTCTGGGGCAGTCCAGCACCGAAATGCTAGGCAATTCTGCTCTGAACAAGAGTACCAACAGCAACCCCAGACATGTGTTTCAGTCTGGTTGAACCTCATCAGTAGGGTGTAGCTGTGCCTCTCTAAGAATAGTGAGCAAGGGGTCCACGTCTGGATTCCCCTAGTAACTTAGGGTGATACCCAAAGTTACTTGAAATATGTAAATAACAAGGGGGTCCTGGGAGACACTCTGCCAGACATGGGCCCTTGTTACAAGAGCCTTACCCAGAGTCTTTTGCTCACTTTCTTTCACAGAGGAGAAATATCCTACACATATCAGTCTTTTTGCTGCCCTGCGGCAGTCCAGCACCGAAATTCTAGGCAATTCTCCTCTGAACAAGAGTACCAAAAACAACCCCAGACACGTGTTTCGGTCTGGTTGAACCTCATCAGTAGGGTGTAGCTGTGCCTCCCTAAGAATAGTGAGCAAGGGGTCCACGTCTGGATTCCCCTAGTAATTTAGGGAGATACCCAAAGTTACTTGAAATATGTAAATAACAAGGGGGGTCCTGGGAGACTCTCTGCCTGACATGAGTCCTGGTTACAAGAGCCTTACCCAGAGTCTTTAGCTCACTATCTTTCACAGAGGAGAAATATCCAAAACATATCAGTCTTTGTCCTGCCCTGGGGTAGTCCAGTACCGAAATGCTAGGCAATTCTCCTCTGAACAAGAGTACCAACAGCAACCCCAGACACGTGTTTCAGTCTGGTTGAACCTCATCAGTAGGGTGTAGCGGTGCCTATCTAATAATAGTGAGCAAGGGGTCCACGTCTGGATTCCCCTAGTAATTTAGGGCGATACCCAAAGTTGCTTGAAATATGTAAATAACAAGGGGGGTCCTGGGAGACTCTCTGCCAGACATGTGTCCTGGTTACAAGAGCCTTACCCAGAGTCTTTTGCTCACTATCTTTCACAGAGGAGACAATTCCTACACATATCAGTCTTTGTCCTGCCCTGGGGCAGTCCAGCACCGAAATTCTAGGCAATTCTCCTAAGAACAAGAGTACCAACAGCAACTCCAAACACGTGTTTCGGTCTGGTTGAACCTCATCAGTAGGGTGTAGCTGTGCCTCTCTAAGAATAGTGAGCAAGGGGTCTACATCTGGATTCCCCTAGTAATTTAGGGAGATACCCAAAGTTACTTGAAATATGTAAATAACAAGGGGAATCCTGGGAGACTCTCTGCCAGACACGAGTCCTGGTTACAAGAGCCTTACCCAGAGTCTTCAGCTCACTATCTTTCACAGAGGAGAAATATCCTACACATATTAGTCTTTTTCCTGCCCTGGGGCAGTCCAGCACCGAAATGCTAGGCAATTCTCCTCTGAACAAGAGTACCAACAGCAACCCCAGACATGTGTTTCAGTCTGGTTGAACCTCATCAGTAGGGTGTAGCTTTGCCTCTCTAAGAATAGTGAGCAAGGGGTCCACGTCTGGATTCCCCTAGTAACTTAGGGTGATACCCAAAGTTACTTGAAATATGTAAATAACAAGGGGGGTCCTGGGAGACTCTCTGCCAGACATGAGTCCTGGTTACAAGAGCCTTACCCAGAGTCTTTAGCTCACTATCTTTCAAATAGGAGAAATATCCTACACATATCAGTCTTTGTCCTGCTCTGGGGTAGTCCAGCACCGAAATGCTAGGCAATTCTCCTCTGAACAAGAGTACCAACAGCAACCCCAGACACGTGTTTCAGTCTGGTTGAACCTCATCAGTAGGGTGTAGCGGCGCCTATCTAAGAATAGTGAGCAAGGGGTCCACGTCTGGATTCCCCTAGTAATTTAGGGCGATACCCAAAGTTGCTTGAAATATGTAAATAACAAGGGGGGTCCTGGGAGACTCTCTGCCAGACATGTGTCCTGGTTACAAGAGCCTTACCCAGAGTATTTAGCTCACTATCTTTCACAGAGGAGAGATATCCTACATATATCAGTCTTTGCCCTGCCCTGGGGCAGTCCAGCACCGAAATGCTAGTTAATTCCCCTCTGAACAAGAGTACCAACAACAACCCCAGACACGTGTTTCAGTCTGGTTGAACCTCATCAGTAGGGTGGAGCTGTGCCTCTCTAAGAATAGTGAGCAAGGGGTCCATGTCTGGATTCCCCTAGTAACTTAGGGTGATACCCAAAGTTACTTGAAATATGTAAATAACAAGGGGGGTCCTGGGAGACTCTCTGCCAGACATGAGTCCTGGTTACAAGAGCCTTACCCAGAGTCTTTTGCTCACTATCTTTCACAGAGGAGACAATTCCTACACATATCAGTCTTTGTCCTGCCCTGGGGCAGTCCAGCACCGAAATTCTAGGCAATTCTCCTAAGAACAAGAGTACCAACACCAACTCCAAACACGTGTTTCGGTCTGGTTGAACCTCATCAGTAGGGTGTAGCTGTGCCTCTCTAAGAATAGTGAGCAAGGGGTCCACATCTGGATTCCCCTAGTAATTTAGGGAGATACCCAAAGTTACTTGAAATATGTAAATAACAAGGGGAATCCTGGGAGACTCTCTGCCAGACACGAGTCCTGGTTACAAGAGCCTTACCCAGAGTCTTCAGCTCACTATCTTTCACAGAGGAGAAATATCCTACACATATCAGTCTTTGTCCTGCCCTGGGGCAGTCCAGCACCGAAATGCTAGGCAATTCTCCTCTGAACAAGAGTACCAACAGCAACCCCAGACATGTGTTTCAGTCTGGTTGAACCTCATCAGTAGGGTGTAGCTGTGCCTCTCTAAGAATAGTGAGCAAGGGGTCCACGTCTGGATTCCCCTAGTAACTTAGGGTGATACCCAAAGTTACTTGAAATATGCAAATAACAAGGGGGGTCCTGGGAGACTCTCTGCCAGACATGAGTCCTGGTTACAAGAGCCTTACCCAGACTCTTTTGCTCACTATCTTTCACAGAGGAGACACTTCCTACACATATCAGTCTTTGTCCTGCCCTGGGGCAGTCCAGCACCGAAATTCTAGGCAATTCTCCTAAGAACAAGAGTACCAACACCAACTCCAAACACGTGTTTCGGTCTGGTTGAACCTCATCAGTAGGGTGTAGCTGTGCCTCTCTAAGAATAGTGAGCAAGGGGTCCACATCTGGATTCCCCTAGTAATTTAGGGAGATACCCAAAGTTACTTGAAATATGTAAATAACAAGGGGAATCCTGGGAGACTCTCTGCCAGACACGAGTCCTGGTTACAAGAGCCTTACCCAGAGTCTTTTGCTCACTATCTTTCACAGAGGAGACAATTCCTACACATATCAGTCTTTGTCCTGCCCTGGGGCAGTCCAGCACCGAAATTCTAGGCAATTCTCCTAAGAACAAGAGTACCAACAGCAACTCCAAACACGTGTTTCGGTCTGGTTGAACCTCATCAGTAAGGTGTAGCTGTGCCTCTCTAAGAATAGTGAGCAAGGGGTCCACATCTGGATTCCCCTAGTAATTTAGGGAGATACCCAAAGTTACTTGAAATATGTAAATAACAAGGGGAATCCTGGGAGACTCTCTGCCAGACACGAGTCCTGGTTACAAGAGCCTTACCCAGAGTCTTCAGCTCACTATCTTTCACAGAGGAGAAATATCCTACACATATCAGTCTTTGTCCTGCCCTGGGGCAGTCCAGCACCGAAATGCTAGGCAATTCTCCTCTGAACAAGAGTACCAACAGCAACCCCAGACATGTGTTTCAGTCTGGTTGAACCTTATCAGTAGGGTGTAGCTTTGCCTCTCTAAGAATAGTGAGCAAGGGGTCCACGTCTGGATTCCCCTAGTAACTTAGGGTGATACCCAAAGTTACTTGAAATATGTAAATAACAAGGGGGGTCCTGGGAGACTCTCTGCCAGACATGAGTCCTGGTTACAAGAGCCTTACCCAGAGTCTTTAGCTCACTATCTTTCAAATAGGAGAAATATCCTACACATATCAGTCTTTGTCCTGCTCTGGGGCAGTCCAGCACCGAAATGCTAGGCAATTCTCCTCTGAACAAGAGTACCAACAGCAACCCTAGACACGTGTTTCAGTCTGGTTGAACCTCATCAGTAGGGTGTTGCGGCGCCTATCTAAGAATAGTGAGAAAGGGGTCCACGTCTGGATTCCCCTAGTAACTTAGGGTGATACCCAAAGTTACTTGAAATATGTAAATAACAAGGGGGTCCTGGGAGACTCTCTGCCAGACATGGGCCCTTGTTACAAGAGCCTTACCCAGAGTCTTTTGCTCACTTTCTTTCACAGAGGAGAAATATCCTACACATATCAGTCTTTTTCCTGCCCTGCGGCAGTCCAGCACCGAAATTCTAGGCAATTCTCCTCTGAACAAGAGTACTAACAACAACCCCAGACACGTGTTTCGGTCTGGTTGAACCTCATCAGTAGGGTGTAGCTGTGCCTCCCTAAGAATAGTGAGCAAGGGGTCCACATCTGGATTCCCCTAGTAATTTAGGGTGATATCCAAAGTTGCTTGAAATATGTAAATAACTAGGGGGGTCCTGGGAGACTCTCTGCCTGACATGAGTCCTGGTTACAAGAGCCTTACCCAGAGTCTTTAGCTCACTATCTTTCACAGAGGAGAAATATCCTTCACAATCAGTCTTTGTCCTGCCCTGGGGCAGTCCAGCACCGAAATGCTAGGCAATTCTCCTCTGAACAAGAGTACCAACAGCAACCCCAGACTCGTGTTTCAGTCTGGTTGAACCTCATCAGTAGGTTGTAGCTGTGCCTCTCTAAGAATAGTGAGCAAGGGGTCCACATCTGGATTCCCCTAGTAATTTAGGGAGATACCCAAAGTTACTTGAAATATGTAAATAACAAGGGGGGGTCCTGGGAGACTCTCTGCCTGACATGAGTCCTGGTTACAAGAGCCTTACCCAGAGTATTTAGCTCACTATCTTTCACAGAGGAGAAATATCCAAAACATATCAGTCTTTGTCCTGCCCTGGGGTAGTCCAGTACCGAAATGCTAGGCAATTCTCCTCTGAACAAGAGTACCAACAGCAACCCCAGACACGTGTTTCAGTCTGGTTGAACCTCATCAGTAGGGTGTAGCGGTGCCTATCTAAGAATAGTGAGCAAGGGGTCCACGTCTGGATTCCCCTAGTAATTTAGGGCGATACCCAAAGTTGCTTGAAATATGTAAATAACAAGGAGAGTCCTTGGAGACTCTCTGCCAGACATGAGTCCTGGTTACAAGAGCCTTACCCAGAGTATTTAGCTCACTATCTTTCACAGAGGAGAAATATCCTACATATATCAGTCTTTGTCCAGCCCTGGGGCAGTCCAGCACCGAAATGCTAGTTAATTCCCCTCTGAACAAGAGTACCAACAACAACCCCAGACACGTGTTTCAGTCTGGTTGAACCTCGTCAGTAGGGTGGAGCTGTGCCTCTCTAAGAATAGTGAGCAAGGGGTCCACGTCTGGATTCCCCTAGTAACTTAGGGTGATACACAAAGGTACTTGAAATATGTAAATAACAAGGGGGGTCCTCGGAGACTCTCTGCCAGACATGAGCCCTGGTTACGAGAGCCTTACCCAGAGTATTTTGCTCACTTTCTTTCACAGAGGAGAAATATCCAAAACATATCAGACTTTGTCCTGCCCTGGGGCAGTCCAGCACCAAAATACTAGGCAATTCTCTTCTGAACAAGAGTACCAGCAGCAACCCCAGACACGTGTTTCGGTCTGGTTGAACCACATCAGTTGGGTGTAGCTGTGCCTCTCTAAGCATAGTGAGCAAGAGGGCCATGTCTGGAATCCCCTAGTAACTTAGGGTGAGACCCAAAGTTACTTGAAATATGCAAATAACAAGGGGGACCTGGGAGACACTCTGCCAGACATGAGTCCTGGTTACAAGAGCCTTACCCAGAATCCTAAGCTCACTATCTTTCACAGAGGAGAAATATCCAAAACATATCAGTCTTTGTCCTGCCTTGGGGCAGTCCAGCACCGAAATGCTAGGCAATTCTCCTCTGAACAAGAGTTCCAACAGCAACCCCAGACACGTTTTTCGGTCTGGTTGAACCTCATCAATAGGGTGTAGCTGTGCCTCTCTAAGAATAGTGAGCAAGGGGTCCACGTCTGTATTCCCCTAGTAACTTAGGGTGAGACCCAAAGTTACTTGAAATATGCAAATAACAAGTGGGGTCCTGGGAGACCCTCTGCCAGACATGAGTCCTGGTTACAAGAGCCTTACCCAGAGGCTTTAGTTCACTATCTTTCACAGAGGAGAAATATCCAAAACATATCAGTCTTTGTCCTGCCCTGGGGCAGTCCAGCACCGAAATGCTATGCAATTCTCCTCTGTACAAGAGTACCAACAGCAACCCCAGACATGTGTTTCGGTCTGGTTGAACCTCATCAGTAGGGTGTAGCTATACCTCTCTAAGAATAGTGAGCAAGGGGTCCACGTCTTGATTCCCCTAGTAACTTAGGGTGACACCCAAAGTTACTTGAAATATGCAAATAACAAGGGGGTCCTGGTAGACTCTCTGCCAGACATAACTCCTGGGTACAAGAGCCTTACCCAGAGTCTTTAGCTCACTATCTTTCACAGAGTAGAAATATCCAAAACCTATCAGTCTTTATCCCGCCCTGGGGCAGTCCAGAACTGAAATACTAGGCAATTCTCCTCTGAACAAGAGTAACAACAGAAACCCCAGACACACTTTTTTTGGTCTGGTTGAACCTCATCAGTAGGGTGTAGCTCTACCTCTCTAAGAATAGTGAGCAAGTACTCTTGTCAGAGGAGAATTGCCTAGCATTTCGGTGCTGGACTGCCCCAGGGCAGGACAAAGACTGATATGTTTTGGATATTTTTCCTCTGTGAAAGATATTGAACTAAAGATTATGGGTAAGGCTATTGTAACCATGACTCATGCCTTGCAGAGAGTCTCCCAGGCCCCCCTTGTTATTTGCATGTTTCAAGTAACTTTGGGTCTCACCCTAAATTACTAGGGGAATCCAGACGTGGACCCCTTGCTCACTATTCTTAGAGAGGCACAGCTACACCCACCTGATGAGGTTCAACCAGACCGAAACATGTGTCTGGGGTTGCTGTTGGTACTCTTGTTCAGAGGAAAATTGGCTAGTATTTCGGTACTGGACTGCCCCAGGACAGGACAACGACTGATATGCTTTAGATATTTCTCCTCTGTGAAAGATAGCGAGCTAAAGACTCTGGGTAAGGCTCTTATTGTTAAGAAAGGAAGAAGGCAATGTGCACGGAATCTCACAGTGTACAACTTTGAATCTAAATATTTGCATACAAAACCCAAGACTTGTGTATACTAAAACCCAGGAGAAACAATAATACCTATATATGAAAAGGAATGTGGGGTAAGCACTTAGAACCTCCTTATGACTGAAAGGAAAGTCGGCAAACTCCTTACCCACTATGCTATTACAGATACTGACAGCGCTAAACCCACGTAGAGGGCAAGCAAGGACAGGATCTGTGATCTGACACTCTGGATGATACAGAATAAGGAACTTAGAAACTGTACTCACGAGGACCGGAAAGACCACTTGAATGTCAGTAAACTCACGAACCCAGTTGATCAAACAGGAACCCTGAAGGCTATAACAGCAATGGGTGGAGGAAACTAAATACATAAGTCCCTAGTCAAGGGGCGAGTAGACATAGTGATATAAAATAGTGAGGAAACAAAAAGGGCATTTACACTGGGACTAGTTACAATAACACCAACACCTAATAATCCATGGGAAATTAATGCAGAAGTGAGATGGAAAACAAGGAATGGATCACAATAGAAAGTAAGGATCAGGAGCAGGGAAAATGATATCACAAAAGGAAACCTTGAGGCAGGAAGCTGAATCTATAAAGGGAAAGACTAAAGCATCAGGTTTTTCAGTAGCAAAGGACAGCAACAAAGAAACAGAAAACACAGGCGAATTGGGCAGCATTAAAGGGTAAAGCACAGAGACAGGCTGCCTGCAGACAGAGGAAGACAGAAAGGGAAATCCAGTGAGCAGAAATCAATTAAGCACAAGAATCCGAAATCCAGGGCAGAGGAACAAGAAACAGGAACTGGGCACTAGGCACAAAAGCTAGGAACAAGGAACAGGAACTAGGTACTAGGCACAAAAGCTAGGAACAAGGAACAAGGGACCAGTCACACCAGGAACACAGCAACAATGACCAGCGCTGGACTGAAGCAAACTGAGGCTTTTAAAGCTGCTTAACGAGCACACCCCTCAGGCGTGCCGCCTGCTGCACCTGCAGCCACAGGTGTTGCCTATCCTCCACCCAGCCTTGTCCTGCAAGGGAGGAGGTGAAGCAGTGAGCCAGGCATTCTGGGAAGCATAGTCATTTGATTAAAGTAGCAGTAGCATGCTGGCTGCCAAAAACCTGGAATGGATCCGGAAGGGAAGTAATTTGGGAAATAAGGTTTTAGCGCTCCCAATTCATCAGGACACTGTAGCATAAGGTTCGGAAGAAATGTCCAGTAGGGAATAAACCCCAAAACATGCCCCCAAGTGGCGGGAACGGGAGCGAAGGGAGCGAGCCGTGACACTATACCCCCTCCCACGGCCGACTCCAGGCGGCCGTTACTCGCACAAAACATCTTCTTTCCATGACAGGAGAGCTTTGTCTTCAGAAGTGGCACTGACGGAAACGATGACCCACGGGCAGAAGCAGAAGGACTGGAATGAATAGAATCAGGCCACAGTCTATAAGAGCCATAGGCAGGTTTTCGGTGAGGAAGAGACTCATGGGTCGAAGAAAGGCATGAAGGACTTGCAGGACCTGAAGCAGATTTGGAAGGTCCAGGAAGCTCAGTCTCTGTGAGCGAACACTCATACATCATTGAGGAGGGAGGCAGGCTGGTACAACATGCTTTGGACAATGATTGATGCTCTGGTAGCCCCCCTGCTGAGAGCGGACACACAGGAGGTGAGAAATCAGTAGGTTTCAGGAAATGTTCATGTTCAGACAAAGAAGGTGGCGGCCGAGGTAGAGGTTCGGATCTTCTCTCATCATCCATTTGATTAAAGGCCTGTGGTTGAGGGTGACCAAGGTTCGACTGCATCTGTCCCACGCCTTGGGGGCCTGGAAGTCCAATGGGTTGTACGAGGTTGGCACTCCTGGTGTCAGTCATGTAGCCACCTTGTTGCACATGGAATACAACCGCAGGAACGTTTAGCATACCGACAGGAGTGATAGACCAGTACTTGGCACATCAGGCACATTCGCAGCAGGAGCAATAACGGGCACATTTTGAACTGCAGCAGTCATATCCTTCCTTTGGCTACTAGCACCCGAATGGTGCAGCAGTTGGGGGGCCGTGCCCGTCCCTTCCTTCAGGCTCATGTGGGATCCGGCAACAAAAAGGCTGTCAAGCGGCTGATCCAAACCGGCCCCCAAATGTGAACCGTCCAGCCCGTTATCCTGGTTAGCTACTTGTTCGATGTCTGGGCCATGGCGGATGGTATCCGTCTCCCACTTGTAACACTCCAGGCAAGTCCAACTACCTTGCATGTAAGGCCCTCCCGAGTCGTGATCCAGCTTGATGTTTCTGGCAGAAGATTCAGACTCAGATGTAGCATATGCGGGAGGTGCTGATTCTACAGTCAAGCAGTTGGGAGAATTAACTTGTGTAAGAGGCAGGCCTTCTGGTGATCCTCCTGAAGCATAAGAAGGGCAGATTGGATGTTCATCCGTAATAAATGGTTGTGATTTAGGAGGTAGCTCTGAAGTAGATGAATCTGCAACACGATCAAACAGAGCAGACAGGTGCACCTCCGATATTGGCAGCGAGGCTGAACAGGATACAGGTTTTTCATGAACTGAAGCCAAACTAGCAGTAGGCTCTGGGACCGAAGACAGGCACTCAGGATGTGCTACCGGAGGCTCCATGGCTGAAGGATAATCCGCTGGATGAGTCACTGTAGCCGAAAACAGACATGCCAGAGGAAATTCAGAGGCTGAGGGCATGCAAGCTGGAGCCGTCTCGTTAGCTGATGACAAACTTGTTAAGGTCTTTGACTCTGACCACGTACATGTTGAAGGCTCTTGAGTGATTGGCAGACATAGCAATTGTTCATTGATTGAAGACACGTTAGACAATGGTGACTGCAGAGCCGTGGACTGGATAATCGAAGAGTCAATGGTTGTAGGAGGACAAACAGAAGTCCCAGAAGTCAACAGACACATTTGTGGCTCAGGAATGGAATGCACCTTTAGGGCGGTTGACTCCTTGGCACCAGTAACCAAAGACTGAGCTGTAACCATGCCGTCCCTCTCCTTAGTGGATGACACAGAGTCTCTTCCTTTGTAAAAGTCAAAATCAACCAGAGGAATCACCATAGTAAAGTCTCTGTTAATCAGGATTTCATCAAATGTCCATTCCTCTGACTTAGCTTCTGAAAGTGGCATATTAACAATCAACAGTTCAGGAATTGCCTGCCGGGTCTTTGGTTCAGTATACTGTGGAATGAGTCCATCAAAACATGAATTTTGTACTGTCTTTGACTGTTCATTGAGACAAAAATTGGCAGAAGAAGGAGCGAACACAGAGGTAGCATCGTTTTCCACATCAGCTTGAATGTCTACTTCAGTCTCAGCAGCTAGATCAAGGGCTGAACCTAAGCCTACAGTAGTGACTGATTCTGTGTATGCCACCATTGTGGATTGTGTTTGGGAATCAGAAGCATGTATGTGTTCAAGCTCAGAATTATGACTGACTGCTAAACAGGAAATCTTAGGTAAAGGAGTGGCTTGTAAATCTTCAGTTAACGGCAATTGCTGACAAACGGTAGAACAATTGTCAGAACCTGCGCCTTGAATAAGTGTTGTGCTAGAAAGAGAACTTTCACTCCCAATAGAATCTTCATATTGACAAGTATCATGACCTACAAAAACCTCCGCACTCAGGGATTGAACAGTATTCACTTCATCAACGGATAAAGTTTGAGGTGTATTCAGAAAAGACCGTAAAGTCTTATTCTCCTCTAGTAAAGTAATGTATTCTTGTTTTAACTCCTCAAGTTCAGCTTTTAGCATGCCCCGCCTTAACTGTACATCCCTATCAGTAGGCACAGGGGAAGGCATGGTGGCATCAGGGCTGGATCCTGCCCTAACCATCCGGGTGTGCACCGATTGTACATTGTCATTTGCTGCTTGCAGGTTTTGTGATCTATACTCTCTCTTACCGACTTGGTCTGTGTTACCCTTAAGCAGACTACTGACATCAGACCTCTTGACATTAGGGACTACAGTAAGTACTTGTGCAGAGGAGTAAGCAGTTGACTGAGGGCTGAAAACAGAAGATATGCAATGAACCCCGCCATTCTTTATGTTTGAATCATAAAACTGTTCAATCTGAGGTAAAGCACAACCGGAATCCTGGGGTTCAACAACAGACGTTCTCGTGTGTAATAAATCTAACAGTGTGTTGTTTTCCGCTGCTAAGGCTTGTGCGGACATAGAATCTGGATCAAAATTAAAGACAGAACTAGGATCAGGCAATGTACGATGGGCCATCCTGTGGGTAAAATACTCAGCACGTAAATACCCATTTGTATCAAGGAGTTCCTTTAAGTCAGGATCAATGATTTAATTGTCACAGTTAGATTTAGGGGAAACTTTCTGTACTAACTTGTTAGTGACCTTGCTGCCTTTCTTTCTTAAACTGGCCATATTCAGACGGGAATAACGGCTGGTCATTCTGTTAAGAAAGGAAGAAGGCAATGTGCACGGAATCTCACAGTGTACAACTTTGAATCTAAATATGTGCATACAAAACCCAAGACTTGTGTATACTAAAACCCAGGAGAAACAATAATACCTATATATGAAAAGGAATGTGGGGTAAGCACTTAGAACCTCCCTATGACTGAAAGGAAAGTCGGCAAACTCCTTACCCACTATGCTATTACAGATACTGACAGCGCTAAACCCACGTAGAGGGCAAGCAAGGACAGGATCTGTGAGCTGACACTCTGGATGATACAGAATAAGGAACTTAGAAACTGTACTCACGAGGACCGGAAAGACCACTTGAATGTCAGTAAACTCACGAACCCAGTTGATCAAACAGGAACCCTGAAGGCTATAACAGCAATGGGTGGAGGAAACTAAATACTTAAGACCCTAGTCAAGGGGCGAGTAGAAATAGTGATATAAAATAGTGAGAAAACAAAAAGGGCATTTACACTGGGACTAGTTACAATAACACCAACACCTAATAATCCATGGGAAATGAATGCAGAAGTGAGATGGAAAACATGGAATGGATCCCAATAGAAAGTAAGGATCAGGAGCAGGGAAAATGATATCACAAAAGGAAACCTTGAGGCAGGAAGCTGAATCTATAAAGGGAAAGACTAAAGCATCAGGTTTTTCAGTAGCAAAGGACAGCAACAAAGAAACAGAACACACAGGCGAATTGGGCAGCATTAAAGGGTAAAGCACAGAGACAGGCTGCCTGCAGACAGAGGAAGACAGAAAGGGAAATCCAGTGAGCAGAAATCAATTAAGCACAAGAATCCGAAATCCAGGGCAGAGGAACAAGAAACAGGAACTGGGCACTAGGCACAAAAGCTAGGAACAAGGAACAGGAACTAGGTACTAGGCACAACAGCTAGGAACAAGGGACCAGTCACAACAGGAACACAGCAACAATGACCAGCGCTGGACTGAAGCAAACTGAGGCTTTTAAAGCTGCTTAACGAGCACACCCCTCAGGCGTGCCGCCTGCTGCACCTGCAGCCACAGGTGTTGCCTATCCTCCACCCAGCCTTGTCCTGCTAGGGAGGAGGTGAAGCAGTGAGCCAGGCATTCTGGGAAGCATAGTCATTTGATTAAAGTAGCAGTAGCATGCTGGCTGCCAAAAACCTGGAATGGATCCGGAAGGGAAGTAATTTGGGAAATAAGGTTTTAGCGCTCCCAATTCATCAGGACACTGTAGCATAAGGTTCGGAGGAAATGTCCAGTAGGGAATAAACCCCAAAACATGCCCCCAAGTGGCGGGAATGGGAGCAAAGGGAGCGAGCCGTGACACTTATAACCAGGACTCATGTCTGGCAGAGAGTCTCCCAGGACCCCCCTTGTTATTTGCCACCTTATGTAAGCAGATTAAGATCATTGCCAGGAAGAAGGCAATGCAGGAATATTGTCCCTGTGGTGGACAGACAAATGATGAGAGATGAGAATGAGTTTGGAGCTTTTCAGTTTCCCTTGCTAGAGAAAGGAGGAACGAGACCACAGTATATAGCATGGCCTCAAATTGATAAGCTAAGGTGTAAACTTCTGAGTTTAACTTCTGGCACTGGGAAATGGATACATGAGTTAGAAAAAATGACAGGACGAAACATGTTAGCTATAGGGGACATTACGGGTCTCCTAATCGCCATACTTGGTGAGAGAGCTGATGACGTGTGGACAAGGGCAGGGTACGCTGATGTGACTGCAGTCAACACTGCTCACGATGGAGCATCATTTAATAACTTTAGGGTGGCAGTCTGTAAAGCGCTTAGAGTATTGTATGCAGACATGTCCGATATGGGAGCTATAATGACGAAAAAGATGAAGGACAGGGATGACCCGCTTGTTTACATTCAAAATGTTCAGGAGGCATGAAGTTTGGAAACACACGAATATTGGTGAAAATCTATACCAGTGTTTTATCATATACTATGCCAAGGGCTGCCAGAGCCAGTCCAAAATCAGCTCAAGAAATTAGTGGGTATAGAACCAAAATCTTGGTTGGAAATTCAGCTGACCATTGTGCATTACTGCAGACTCCAGCAGGAAAAGAACTGCAAAAAAGTTGACATCAGAAAAGGCGAAGAGGCAAAGCTAGTGCAGAAAAAAATTTCCAAGTACGCCATTGAAGGGGCAATGTTGATGAGTGTAGATGGATCGAATTCACAACAAATAGTGAAAATGCTAGAGGTGCATAATCCAAGACAGTTCGATCAAAACAATAGTGGATTTACTCCATAGGGAAGTGGATTCCCAGGACTAGGTTGGCAAGGTAATCCAGGGAATTGTCAGAATAATCAGGGAAACTTTCAGAATAACCAAGGTCGGTTTCAGAATATGCAGGATGGGTAGGTTGGAAGACCACCGCCATATATGTTAGAATTGTGGAATGACAGGGCACTTTGCTCGCTCGTGTAGAATTCAAGGGTTAGTGCAAAACGGCCAGTTTTTGAGAGGAGAGATGTCAAATCCACCTGCATATTCGCAGCAGAATGGAGATGTATTTGCTCAGAATCAAACGATGCAGCAGCAAGCGCCAAGAGTGCAGTAAGGCTTGCAACCACAGCAGATAGTAGTTAATCTGCCACAAGGACAGTCGTATCAGTCACCTTTGCAGCTTCAGCAAAACACAAGCACAGGACAGTTAATATCTCCTAGAGTAGGGGGTGTTACTGTCGAGAGAGGGAATCCTCTTACAGGTAACAGAATGAGGCTTTACCCGCAATAGGACAGCTCACTGGGAGACCTGGTGTGTTCAATACAATCTGTGATGCCAAATGCGCACGAGGAACCAAGGGTAGACATCAGTATAGGGCGCAAACATTTTCGTTTTTAGTAGACACGGGTGCATCACGCTCATGTATATGAAAGGGAAAATGTTCAATGTCTGGCAATGTCATGAATACTCAGGGATTCACAGGAGCTCCTAGCAGAGTTTCCTTTACTGAAGAATTGCCAGTCTCTATTGGAGAATGTGACATGAACGTGCAATTGGTATATGCAAGGCAAACAACTGTTAATATATTGGGACGAGATTTAATGACAACGTTGAATATGACCATTT
This sequence comes from Ambystoma mexicanum, assembly GCF_040938575.1. Taxonomy (NCBI): domain Eukaryota; kingdom Metazoa; phylum Chordata; class Amphibia; order Caudata; family Ambystomatidae; genus Ambystoma; species Ambystoma mexicanum. Next base: position 516,128,622 of record NC_090934.1, read on the forward strand.
CATTTACTGATGAAGGCCTAGTGTGTTCAACACCAGGAATGGATTATTTAAACGTATGTGAAATTATTATGGCTTTCTCAGGACAGATAACTGCGAGAGCAATACCGTTAGACACAGAGGTTTTTCATTATGGAGAACGCAGTCCATTGTCATGGCTACCAGGCCTAGCAGGATAGTAATTAGAACACCCGATTAATTACTGTTTAGACCAAGAATACCTATGCTTGAAGAGGAGGGAAAAGTCTTTCCTTAAAGCTACAAGCAACCATAGTGTGAGGAGAAATGGTTTTGCTTGATGGAAATGATGATGAAGGCAGACAATGGTGCATAGTAATCACCATTTGGAGGGTTACAGATTGACTGACATCATTAATGACGATCTGTTTGGAGATCATTCTTTTGATGACAAAGAAATATATAACATAGACGCCACGTACTGGGTGAGAGCAATTAAAAGAGAAGTTCCTGAGAAGATGATAATAGCACAAAAGCGTCCTGAGTATTTTGATGAAGACAAGGCAAAAGTACCAGTTTCATTATGGACCATCAGCCCCTATGATGTAGGCTTAATAAAGGGGGTTGGAGAAGTGAAGATTAAATTGAAATCAGGAGCAATTTTACCTCGAGCACGACAGTATCCTATGTCTCGATAGGCAGATGAAGGTATTTTTAAGGCAATTTCCGTCATGATGTACCAGGGCATTCTAGTGACATCAGAGTCACCATGTAATACTGCGGTGTACCCTATCAAAAAAGATAAGGGGGGTAGTGGCATTTAATTCAAGATTTTAGGCCGATAAACCAGATTGTAGAAGCTGAGTTCCCTCTAGTTCCTATCCCGTCTAGAATTGTATGTAATATACCTGTTGGAGCACGATAGTTCAAAGTGATTGATTTGAAAAATGTGTTTTCCTCAATCCTGTCGCACAAAGACTCACAGGATCTGACATCATTTATATTCAGACAGACTCGCCTGAAAAGCACTTGTTTACCCCAGGGGTACTGTGAGTCCCCATCAATTTTCATTAGAGTCCTTCAGATGGACTTAAGCAATATCGCTTTAGAAAGTGTTGTTTTGCAATACGTAGAGGACATTTTAGTTTGCAGCACATCAAAGGAAGAATGCAGACGTGATTTTGTTCCGCTGATGATTATACTCGCTGACAAAGGATATAAAGTTGACAAAGAAAAGTTTCAATATTGTCAACAAGAAGTGCTATACATAGGCCAATTGATTTTGCACAAAGGAAAGAAGGATATCCCTGAAAGAGCTGTGGCTATTTTGAAAACTGCAAAGCCACACACGATAAAATACATGCAGAGATTTTGGGGATTTTGTAATTACTTCAGGGCATGGGTCTTTCACTACAGATCGTATATAAGACCTTTGCTGCAGCCCTTAAAAAAAGCACAGGCAACACAGAAAAAAATGTGTGCACTGAGGAAATGGAAGAAGGGTTTGACGAATTGAAAAAGGCAATTTGCACAGCTCTAGTTTTAGGGATTCGTAATTATACTGTGGAATTCTTTTTCTTCTTACATACAGATGGCACTGCATGACAGCAGTACTCACAGAGAGAACCACGTTGGGGAACAAGCCCCTTGCAAATTACAGTGGAATCTTAGACCCAGTAATGAGAGGTCATTTTTTCTGTACGAACAAAGTTTAGCAGCCACCGCGTTCGCCATAGAGAAAACTGCAAGTATAGTGATGGGATGTTCCATGACGTTATTCGTTGAGCATGCACTATTTGCTATTTTAGGTAAACCAAAGGGGAAATTGACATCTCAAAGGGCTTCTGCCTATGAGGTAGTCATATTGAATCCAACAATAGAAAATAGTCTCATGTAAAATAGTGAATCCTGCCATGTGCCAGCAGAGCCAATGACAGAAGGAGAGCCTGACCACGATGGTGCAAACTATGAAGAGTTCTATGATGAAATCCCTAGAATAAAAGAAAACGCATTAGCAGGAGGAGAGATCGTTTTCATTGATGGTTCTTCAAGGATATATCAAAATGATGGACAGAGATATACAGGTGCTGCTGTGATAATGTACACGGCTAATGGGGAATTTTCAGGTGCTTAAAAGTACTCGATTGCTGTCTAACTATTCAGCACAGGTTGCAGAATTATTGGCGTTGAAACTCGTGCTTGAGGACCACGCAGACCAGGAAGTAACAGTGTACAGTGACTCCACCTGGGTGACGTCGATGGTGCATGCAGGGTTAGCATGTTGGAAAAGGAGGGGCTACCTCTGAGCAGACAGCACACTGGCTTATTGGACAAGCTTATTAAAGGACTACAACTCCCAGTAAGCATAGCAGTCATCAAGTGCACAGCTCACACTAAAAGAGCTGATTTTATCTCACGTGGAAATCAAGCAGCAGAAGTGGAGGCCAAGCGCACAGCAAATACAGATAAAGAAATGATGAATGTTGAAACTCCTAATGTACATGAAAAATGTATTGTTATGATGACTGTATCTGAACGTTATAATAACCTGTAAAAAATCCAGTTGGTAGAGGTCCAAGGGGAAGCACCTCAAGAGGAAAAGAATTTGTGGACACGAAGCAGGTGTTCTTTAAGCCCCTCTGAAGTATTGTGGCGACAAGACAGCACTGATAAACTTGTGATGACTGTAGCCTTATTAAGGATGGTGCTGGAACAGCTACCCCACCCCGCACACACAACAAGGGAGAATCCCGCTGCAACTATTGCTGAGGATTGGTTTGCACCAAATCTATTAGAGCATGTTGAATTTTATGTAGTGAATTGTCTGGTGTGCCAAAAATTAATGGCTGGTCATACACTGCACACAGTTAGGGGAGTTATTCCGAGACCTAAAGGCCCTTTTCAGCATTTGCATATTGACTATGTTGACATGATACAAGTATGTAATGGATATAGATACCTGATAGTACTAGTGTGTCCCTTTTCAAAAGGTGGATTGAAGCAGGTCCCTGTACACCCCCAGATTTCACCTGTGCAGAAAAATTCTTAGTGCAGAAAGTATTTCCTAGATTGGGAGTATGTGAAGTAATGAGGGCAGACAATGGCCCACATTTTGTGAATCAAACATTTGAACAGATCAGCTTGTTGCTTGGTATAAAGCACAAGTCTTATTTGGCTTATCATCCACAAGAAAATGGGATCTGTGAGAGGCTCAATGGCCTGCTCAAGGAAAGTATAGCCACCTTGAAGCTTACCTTGAAGAAAGGGTGGTTGCATTGCCTACCACTGGCATTATATGCTTTAAGGACCCAACCGGGTTCTGACAACAATCTCATGCCCCATGAGATAGTGATGGTGGAATGAATGAGAACACCCCCAATGCCTCCATCCAGAGTTAGAAGAACACAGAAGGAGATGCTTCAATAAGTGAATCTCAAGAATGAAGTGTCCGCAGTCTTTTCCCCGAAGATTCGGTCTTAGTCCGCTAGCATACAAGGAAGAAGTGGGATGAACACTGTTTAACCGGTCCATTCATCGAGGAGGACGTCACGCCGTCTGCTGTCAAAGTGCAGTGCTGGCGTGCCTGGACAGTCCTAGGCGATGTAAAGATTTTTCTGGAGAACCCCTCTGCCCACACCCCTACAGGAAGCAAGTACAAGCATCAAGGAAGAACCACAGCATGTGCAGACAAGATCCATGACGAGGAAGAAGCATACAGAAACTGTCAACTAAAGAAAAAGAGTGAATTGGACTGTGGCTTGTTTCGAATGCTCTGTGCAGTCATTACAGGGTTGAGGAAAAATTCTTTGTTCTCAAGCCACAGAGAAGCTTGTGAAAAAACCTTGGACCGAGGCATGCTTAAGCCTTCATAAAAAGAGTACTATGCCAGGTTCTGATTGTGGTTAAAGCAATTTGAAGAGGGTTCAGTACCCAAATTCATTTCGCACTGAATTCCTGTTTGGATCTACCTATGGTGTTACCCAGTGATGACATTTCTCTGCTGGTTCTTATTTATTTCGAGTTGGTGTTGTGCTCTTTCCCTTCACTGGTGGGGAGAACTAATCACTTTCCTGCTTTCTTAAAAGATCCTAAAAATGTCCAAGTTATAAGAATATTGCTTATAGATATCACTGAACACATTTTTCAATTGCCTGAGTACAGTGAGGAGAGCACAAATGCCCCTGTCAACTGATGCAGTGCATAGAGTAGTAAGTGTGGTGTTCTTTCGTCTGATTGAGAAATACGCACATTTTGTTGGAAGGCACACTGATGTGCTCGCCTTTCTAAGGGATCCTAGAAACATTTGAATTTTGAATGTGATCTTGAAAGGCATTATAATCCAAGTGAGCATATATTCCAAGAGAGGGACAGAGCGAGAGGTTGCTGATAAAGAAAGACTCTTGTTTCATGTTGAAAGAAATTCAACATGTCGTCTGGGCTGAAGCAGATTTGAGGCATCGACTGGGATCAGATCTATGATCTTGAGCTTATTTAGACTTACTGAGATTGTTTTTTCATAATGGAGAGGCATCTACATTTCGCCTGGTGAAAGACTGGTTCCAGAAATACAGTAAAAGAATTTGTTCTGATCAACCAGAAAGCGGATAGCTGATTAAGGATGAATTGCTGAGTCAAGACGGCAGCTTCCAGAGGCAGTTCACAATGCTGATGTATTCAAGTTTGAGTTTTTCCTTCCTTAGGCAATAAAGACGGGCAGCATCAATAGTAGCATCATCTTGCCTAAGACAGAAAGACATCCACTGTGTCCACAAAGTAGATGCTGTAAAGTAACTTACCTTTGTATCATTTACACTTGCATTGTGTTCATAATCGTAATGCTTTCACTGACAGTATGCACAGCGTTCTACATTGGTGAAAATGGAGCTAAGACTCCTGTGCATGCTCCTGAGCAGAAGGAAAATGTAAACGTGGCAACTACTAGGAAGCCCAGACCCTATGTAGTCATTCCTGTCCCAAAGAAAGATGACAAATTGCCTAAGCCTGAGATAAGTGCAATTACTAATCATTCATATACAAAAGGTGTCATAGAAATTCTTTTTGGACACCAGAGACAGGCATGGCAAGAGAGGCAAAACAAGGGTTTGATAGAGGGTGAGCGTACACCAGTAATGCATGCAAACACACTTGATCCTGTGTTAAATGAACAAAGATAATGCCCAAAAGACAGTCACACATGGAGATTTTGCGAGACAATTATTATTATATTGAGAGGATAAAACTTGCTGAAACTTCTCCTGTACAGGCAACACTGATGAATGCACCTGTAATCAGGCCAGCTGGAAGAGGCTTTGCTGGTGCACTTCATGATATGATTATGGAAGCTCAAAAGAAATTAATGAGGCCTAAAAGAAGCACCCAGGAAGATAATTATGAATTAAATGATTCCCTGGACAGCACAGCACACTTGGGAAATAACATATGGTATCAACATATGAAGAAAGTTGGGAGAAAAATCTCAAAGGAGGAATGCTTTATATGTGCACTCCTGTCATACAGCATGGAGAAGTCGAAAACCTTCATAGCTGTTGAAATATATGTCCTAACTGCACTCTGCATAGTGCATTTAGCATTCTGTAGTACAAGATGCCAGTTCATGGGTAGAACAGCCTCTCTCAAATGAGCAACTGAATGGACAGATACAGATGAATATGGCTATATTCAAGCCATAAAGAAAGATAAGGATCAAAGCCAAGACTAGGAATCATGTGATCACGTATGAGAAGTCTGGAGTAAAAGGAACTGGAATCAGATGAGAAGTGAATTAAATACAGAAAGTTCCAGGAAAGTTCCACGAAAGTCTGCAGAAGAAATTTGTTGATGAAAGAACAGAGGCCAGGTGCAGATTTGGGCAACTGTCCTATCACCAGATGACTGGGAAGAAGGTGTGGAGATCTGCAGAGACTGTGTAATAATGGGTCACTACCAACCAACGATTGAACATGCACAAATATTGTGTGGCCGAAACATGCAAAGCTACTGACATGGGTCGAAGACAGAGGAGGACCCTTGCAGATAGTGCCTTTTGAGAGTGCAAAGCTGTGTTTCAGAATTAATAGATCAAGAAAAATGGAAGAGAACCAGAACTGTGGGAGAATATTTGAAGCACCAGGAATGAACATTGGGAGAGCAGTAATTATGGATCACTATTGGGCTTGTGGATCCAAGGCATACATGAAGTTACCTAAAGAATGGGGAGGGATATGCTCATTGGTGAATGTCCATGTTCCAGCATTAGTGATTCCAAAGAGTGATCTGAATCTTGACAGTTTTCCAAAAGCAGATGCTCACCTGAGGAAGAAGAGATCTGTGGAGCTGATAAGGAATATGAAGAGAGATAACTATATCTCAGCCAAATCAATAGATGCTTTTGACTCTATCCTGTATGAGCACAGACTGTTTAGTCAAACGTCTTCAGTGTACATGTTGATCTTCATGCCGAGAATCCAGGTTGGAGCAAACACCAAGTGGTTACAGATAACCAGGTGGGAATTGCTGCAGACAATTAACACTACAATGAAGGGATTCAATGCAATCAGAGTAGAGATGAGAGCCATAAGAATGATGACTCTCCAGAACAGATGCGTCTTGGGCAGGATCACAGCTATGGACGGAGGTGTTTGCGCAAAAATAAGAGTATCATGTTGCACATGTATACCTTCTCATGATGATGAGAACGGAACCTTGACAGAGGCCATAGACATGCTGATGAAACTCCATGGCCAGATGATAGACGAAGTGGAAGACATTGCTGATGATAGCTGGTTTGGATTGCTATATTCTTGGGTTCCAGAATGGATGGCAGACATGTTCAATTTTGTTGGAGCCCTGATAGTGTTGGTGTTGCTTGTATTCTGTGTGATCAAGATAATAATCTCACAATGCAAGACGACAGCAAAGAATACCATAGGGATGAAGGTCATGATCAATGTTGAGCCAGGATGGAAAGCCAGAGATCTGACAGATGAAGAAATCAGAGACTTTGTAAAGGCTAGTTTTCATGCACCTGAGGGAACAACATTCCTCTATCCAAAAAATCATAAGAAGTATGTGGGAAGATGGATCTATTGCAGTCCAAGTGTACAAAGCATACTCATGACATGGAGTAAGGATGAGCATGTGAAATCAGCAGGATGCCTGAAATCAGTCATAAAGATATGTGTCCCTAACAAGCTCTTTTTCAGAAGAGGGTGCCTGGATGTAGAGGATGATGAGAAAGTGGTAGATGAATCACCCAGAGTGGGGAGTGCAGAGGAGGAACCATGTACCCCAACTCCAACCGCCCCACTCATATTACCTGTCTGTTGGAAAGCAGAGTATGAGGCATACACGGAGCAGTTCAACAGTCAAAGAGCAGAGTATGGACTCTACACAGTGCCATTGAAAGTACCAATACCTAAGAAGATCTGGGAGGCAAGGTACCCATTGAGAAAACCATACATCAATACAAGAAAATATGACAGCCATTTGAATGGGATTGCTGAAAAAGCAGAGCAAATAAATGGCAAAGATGAATGATGGCATCACACAGAATCAAGTTGACGTCTGCAGAAGAGATGCAGTGACCAGAGAATGCAGAATATTCTATAAGGCATCAAGGAAGTATCAAGGATAAGTGACATCTTGGGATCAAGGTGAAGAAAAGTATGCCACAGAAACAGATGAAGACATTGACAGGGTAATTCATGGAATAAATGTTCACCGAAAAGGGGAGCGCAAGCGTGAAAATCACAGCACACGTGTGCCAAAGCCACATACGCAGCCGTTCACCGATTCATGGAATGCGCTGCGCTTGAAAAACCAGGGATGTGCGCGAAATCCGTGGATGGCACATGTGAGCGCACACGTCACTAAACGGCGTGCGCAATGCTCACAGGGAAAGCGCTCATCGTGTAGCGCACACAAGAAAAGTGGGCGGAACACAGGGCGTAACACGTGGAATGGGGAACAACGCGTGGAAATGTGGGCATTACGGGGGAAGTACACATAATCCTTGAACTGGTCAGGGAGTGGGAGGATGCCTTCACCTCACCCACCCTGTGCTCCCAAACACTAAGCCCCTTGGAAATGGTGCTCAATGTACTGCACTTCTTGGCTACAGGGTCATTTCAGCAGACAAGTGCCATAGTTGGGGGTGTCTCACAGGCCACGCAGTCACGCTGCCTACACCAGGTGTTGGCCATCATGACTCAACGGCCCTCCGTCCGTAGGCACATATATATGCCCAGAACACCTGCAGAAAAGCAGGCTGTCATCCAGGACTTTTACGTGGCGGCATACTTCCCCAAAGTGCTAGGTGCCATTGATTGCACCCATGTGGCTCTATGGGCTCACAGGGCCACTGAGCACATCTATCGAAACCGCAAGCACTGCCATTCCATCAACGTGCAGGTTGTATGTGATGCCAAGGGAATCATCACCTTAGTATATGCCAACTATCCTGGGTCCACCCATGATAGTTTCATGTTCAGAATGTCACCCATAAACCGGGACCTGGAAGCTGGGCGGCATGGCGACACTTGGCTAATTGGTGAGTATAAATGCCTCTGCACATGCATGCATGTCAGACACTGAGACATGTGAACACCCCACTAATGACAACCATTATCACCTCCCCAGGGGACAGTGTCTACCCTCTGAGCACCTACATGATGATGCCAATTTGTAACCTCACCACACCACCCGAGGTAAGATACAACACAGCCCATATAGCAACCTGGGGCATAGTGGAGTGCACATTCGGAGTGCTCAAGTCACGCTTTTGCTCCCTTGACCACTCTGGTGGGCAGCTGCTATATGCGCCCCCAGTAGTGTGCAGGATCATAGTGGCTGCATTTGCCCTGCACAACGTTGTAACCCGGCGGGGCGTGCCGGTGGACATGAATCGGTGCCTGCTGGCAGGTGCCTGTCACTGCTGGGTGGGTGGGAGTGCCGGGGGACATGAGTCGGGGCCTGCTGGCAGGTGCCTGTCACTGCTGGGTGGGTGGGGGTGCAGGGGGACATGAGTTTGGGCCTGGTGGCAGGTGCCCGTCAATTGTGGGTGGGTGGGGGACATGTGTGAAATCTCCCAGGTGCATGGTGCCATGCAGCCTACCTGCGAGGGCTGCCTGCGGGGCATGGGGAAGGGGGTAGGGACACACCAAGGAGATGCCACACTGTAAATGGCATCTGTAACTCCCTGCACACCCCTCAGAATACACGTACCCCTCTTGCGCTAGCGTAAACGCATGTAAAGCTTTCCACGCACCCCCGAAATACACGTCCTCCACTCGCACAAGGCCTATCGTGTGTCATATTTCCCGCGCACCCCCGAAATACGTGTACCCCATTTGCATAAGGCCTATTGCGTGTGATACTTCATGCATACCCCCAAAATACATGTACCCAGCTCACACAAGGCCTATCGCATGTGATACTTCCCGTGCACCCCCAAAATACACATACCCAGCTCACACAAGGCCTATCGTGTGTGATACGTCCTGCGCACCCCCGAAATACACATACCCCGCTCGCATAAGGCCTGTCGCGTGTGATACTTCCTGCACACACCCGAAATACACATACCCAGCTCGCACAAGGCCTATCGCGTGTGATACGTCCCGCTCACCCCCAAAATAAACGTACCCCACTCGCATAAGGCCTATCGTGTGTGATATTTCCCGTGCACCCCCGAAATACACATACCTAGCTCGCACAAGGAATATCGCATGTGATACTTCCCACGCACCCCCGAAATACACTGTACCGGCCCTATGAACTGGTGCAGGGTTAGCGTGGCCCTTTGCGCTGCATTGGGGATTTCAATGCCTTTTCCTTGAGCAAGGGGCGTTCTTGGGGGCGTAACTGCCACTGCGGGATGTTCTCTGCGCTAGCGCTGAAAATGGCTTTGAAATTCCATGAATACGCGGTGCTCCAGAATGCTGTTTAGCGCAGATGGCTGGCGCACGCTGGCGCACGATCCCTCTCATCGCTGCTCGAATGCGCTGCCTCTGCGCTGAAATCTATGAATTACCCATTAGTTAGTTTAAACGTGTACGGATGCAAATGAAATGCAACCAGAGAAAGTAATCTTGAAGCTAGCTTTATAGTGAATAGATTGCGGCAAGCGCCTATATATATGCATATGGACGAGTAAAGGATGGATGTTTCAGCTACGCATTATAAGCAATGCTGGACATTAGCAAGAAGGCCTCATTTCAGTGTGTTGCAGTTAAAAAGCAAATTGAATTACAAAATGAATCTCAGCAGAAGGAGTTGGATGAGCCAAGAAGCCAAGGTCTTATCAAACTGGAATGAACTGGCATTGGATACAATTTGTGTCAAGGAGCAGAAAATCCTGTCCAGAAGGCCTGAGCAAAACAAAAGACATCAAAGGACTATTAGAAAATAGTATGTTAATACACTAAAAGGCTTGATTTCATGGTCTCCAGTCACGTGGAAGGTTGAAGTTGGAAGAACAAGGTGGTCACATCTACGCACAAGGGCAGTGTGAGCCCAAACGCCTTAAAATTTCTCAGACCACAGTACAAACTCAAGGCCAGTCTTCAAGGCCCTAATTGACACTGGACCATTGAGGTGATGATGGATTGATTTGCTAATTGGTGGGTTAAGACGAGCTCATCCACACCTGGATGTTCAGCCTGCCTGCTGCTAGACGTAGGTGGAAAAGTACTGACTAGGGTTAGAAGCCAACCAATTATAGAGTACCGCATAATTAAGGGTCCTATAGTTTGTGTAGCTGATGGGACGCTGTGTATTTAGTGATGTTTATAGAGACCATTTTAAGGGGATGGCTTAGTTGCGCCACCTTATGTTAAGTTCCCTATCACTTACCTTACTGTTCTATAATTTATACTTAGGTATTCACTTAGAGCCTATCACTTCCCTCAATAGCTTTTTGTAGTTTGCCACGGAGGATGATGTTGGTAATGACGCAGGTCAAGATGTCATCAATGACAATTCTGATTCATATAAGCTCAGTTTTTTGTAAGATTTGTTGAGTAAGAGGATCGAGCGAATGCTGATGTTCGTTGTGCTCCCTGTTTTAAATCATTGATATTAAAACAGATTTCCTTTTGCCAAACTACCTGAGTCGTTTTGATTATTGATGTATGTATAAAATCTGCATCCCCATCCATCTCAAGGGTAATTGCTACTCATCAAAGAGGCTGGGATACCCAGTTCACCTTATAGGAGCTATAACTTGCAGCGTTTCTTATAAGGCCTGACTGAAATGTTTTCTGTGGAGGACTAGGCCTCACTTACTCAACATATCATATGCCTTCCCACTCCCATCAGGGGTGTTAATAGTTCACCCAGGAGATGTACTAAGACTGTCAGGACGCTTTTGAGGGCCTTCCTGAAGTTGAGTGATCCTCTGTGCGGCAGATGGTAACTAGGATTGAGTTACAGATGGTGGGTGCTTTGATTGAGAAAGACAGGCCCCCTATTCTGGTTGATTTGGCCACAGGGATGGCGAGAAGGAGTGCTGCGGCTGATCTCAGGTTTCCGGTCGGGCTGTAGCATATACATTTATGTTGCAGATATTCTGCTCCTGTGTTGTGAAGAGCTCAGTGGATGGTGCACATTGCCTTGCACGTGTGTCGTCTTTTTTTTAGTTTTTGGTGACTATGGAAAAGGAGAAGGGACCACACCCATTTCCAAGGTAGGCATTTGTTGTGTTGACTTTTTTTTCAATGTAAGTGAATGGTCACCATGGAAAGGGAGAAAGGACTATGCATACTCCCTTCTCTCCTTCCATAGTGGCCATTTTCTTTGTTTACTATGACCGTCACAGAAACAGAAAATGTACTATGTTTTCTGTCCACGGCGGGCTTTTTTTGTTACTTTTTTAAACCTTTTTTTCGGCTTCGAAACGCAACGCGTCTCACAACCGGATAACAAAACATTAGTACCCCGGTCTAAAATCTGTCTGTGTGATTGCGGGTGAAATATTGTTAGATCATTTTTGCTTAGACCGTCTTCAGGGTTCACAAGTACATAATGGAACGATAGTTATGGTTGAGCAGACAATGTCAAGCCTTATGAGGGAAGTGAAATGGCCTTGTTTACAGAATATTACAATATTTCATGTTGACTAACAAAAGGTTCAAGCATAAATATTTTGAAAGTATATTTGTGATCTATTGTTGCAGGGAAATGATGTTGGTATTTGTACAATATGTTCCGAACGTGTTTTATAGAATATTCTGCACATTAAGTACAACGTTAAAAGTTTCTACTAGAAGGTGTGGGTAATTTGCTAATGACCCAGCAATGTGCTCATAAGAGATGTTCTGTAGGTGTGGACCCTACTGGGGTTCATTGCAGCATAGAATATGGATGTGCTTCAAAGCCACCATCCAGTGACACCTTGGGCCTCATTAGGACCTTGGCAGTGACGGTATGAATGGTGCCGGTAGGCACCGGCACCGTTCATACTGTCCCGCCGGATTACGAGTTCTGCTCGCGGGTTCCTGACAGCCCACCAGGTCTTACTGCGTGGGCTGTGATGCACCCGTGAGCATAACTCATAATGCCGCCGGTACTGTAATCAACGGTGCTGGCGCAGCCATGCTCCCTACCCCCATTCTGCCCTGTGGGGCAGAATGGGGATCGGGAGCCCGGCAATATCGCTACCCGTGAATGGGCAATTACCAGCCCTTTCATCTTGTAATTGCCCGGTTATTGCCCAATTGCGGAAGGCAGTGCAGGTAGAGTGTATGGCGGTAGCCGTGCCTGCCATACAGGCACGGCTACCACCATGCTCATAATGAGGCTCCGTATCTTTATGAAAAGTCTGTGAACTGATTAGCATCAGTTTTTTTGAGGAGTAGGTGTCCTTCAACTAGTGTAAATCAGCTGCTCCTTTAGCTCAAATGCAATGAGGACCAAGAGTTGGTATCTCTCTCTCTCTTTCTCTCTCTCTCTCTCTCTCTCTCTCTCTCTCTCTCTCTCTCTCTCTCTCTCTCTCTCTCTCTCTCTCTCTCTATCTCACACACCTCTTCTCTCCTTCTCTCCCTCTCTCGCTCTCTGTTTTGCTCTCTCTCTTTTAATCTGGTTCATTGATGAATCGGATGTACACATTACACATATATTTGCAATTGTATAGTTCTTGGAAGTTTGCAGGTCGAACAGAACTTCTGGTGGCAACTGTGTTGTTATTTAGGTCTTGTCCCCATGATTAATGATTTTAAGTTTGACCTGGTATCAGTGCACACCACAAGGTAAACAAACAATTTAGGAAATGACTGGGGATCTCAGACAACAATTTCAGGGTTACATCCAGTCAAAATGTGGAGACCTCCCAATTAGTGAATGCTCTACCTTCATACTATACTGGGTATGTTCCTAATCGCTCTCAGCTGTAACTTCAAAGTGTATTTTAGGGCATTCAAGAACCTGGCCATATCTGGTTCTAGAAACAGCATCACCTATTCTCCAAGGCAGGACAGAATGATAGGCTATTGCTCTTCGGAACAAATTTGCATAGGGGTTTAAAGGTGTGACACTCATGTTGCATTGGTATAAGCATTCGTGTACACTCCTCCTGGATTCTGCACCCTTCATCTCTCTCTCCTTCATCCTTAACTACCTTTGAATTTCAATTTGCCACCTTCTTAAAGTTTTTCCCAATTCATTTTCTTCTCATTAAGCATCCTACTGGTCCACTTTCTACTTTCATCTCTGATGTCAACGATCTACTTTTCTCTCATCTGCCCTCTGTTTCCTCTCTACTTATCGTAGGTATTTCAATCTACACCTTGACTCTACTCACTCCTCTTCTGCCTTTCTCCCACTCTTGGACATCTCTTACCCCTTGAATGCCCTCTTACCCCTTGAATGCCCTCACTCCCATTCCTTTGGTTCTTCCCTAGATCTCATCTTCTCTGTACAATGCAACACACTAGTCTCCTCCTGTCCTATTTATTCCTTAGATCACTTTATTCTCTCCTTTACCTTTCTCATCTCTTTTGTCCCTCCTTCCCCCTAAGGTCTCCTCCTTTCCACATTTGGACTTTTTGTTCTTTTAATATGTCTTCCTTCTTAGCCTCTCTTACCCCTTCTTTCCCAGTGTTAGGGAGAATTCTCAGGAATGTGCTAATTTTCTTCTACCTTAGAGACCCCCAACTCTTTTGCTGGACTTTAGGACTGTATTTTTCATTGATTTGAACACTGTGTTTCTTTTGGTTTTGGAGTCTGACAAACTCCATAGGCATCATCTTTTTACATTGTGACACACAGCACCTTCAGTGCAGTGACACAGGGAAGTCTTTCAGATTTCCCAAAGGATTAACTACCTTCCCTTGGTTAAACTACTGTTTCCAAGAGCAGTAAAGTGAAATTGACTTTACTTACCTTTTGTAACTTTGTAGACCCAGCACATACTATCTTACATAGAGTACTGGAGTGGTTACTTAGTATCAACTTTGTCTACTTTCTCATGTAACATTTTTATGTTACCCTTTCTACAATGAATGGCTGGTGGCAGTGGTTTACTTTTTCCTACCATGATGTGTTCCTACCACGGGCTGTAATTGCATTTTTTGTCAAAATGGCCCCGGTCTTCTTGTTTCACCATTTCTTGTTGGAAAGGTCCTTCTTGATATATACTCTGTGTGCAAGACCAGGTTTGGTCCCTTTGTTCATTTTGTCTTTGGTGGGTTTCACTAGTGAAGCCTGCCTTTGGCTCCAGCGTGTCTGACAGTGCAGGAAGCGAGGCAGGTGCCTGAAACTTACTGTGCTTTGCCTCCTGGGTTACAGAAGGTGATTGGCTGGCTGTCCTTAGAGCACAGCCACCCTGCTGTGTAAGTGACAGATAGGCTGCAAATGAATGGGAAAGACTTGCTTAAAAATCAAGGTCTTTGCAAGGAAGGCAGTGTCGACCACTGGATGAAGGAATCCGGAGAAGAACTTGGAAGAGTAGCTTGCTGTAACTCCTGGACTGTTGGTCTTCCCGGTGAAGCCCTGCTGCAGTACTAAAGCTCAGAATTCACCTCGAAAAGAGGAACCCTGCAAAGGACAACTTCTCCCCTTGTGTTACGGGGGACCAATCAACCCCAAGATGAACTCATCTGGAAATTCTCTCAGTGCTGGCTGTACTTTCATTTGCTGCTGCAGGAACTGAGTGCCAGGGAGAGAAACACCAGAATCAAGTGCATTGTTTTTAAGTTGGACCTGAGCACCAGGAAGATCCTCCAGACTCTGTTTGTGCCCTCCCTGACTTATATGTGTGAAAACGAATAGAACAGACACTCCCTGGACAGGAAATAAGGCACAAAAGAGCAGGCTGCCAAAGTTAACATCGCGTAAGGGCGAGGGGCGTACACACCACTAGAGGCACTTGGTCCGAGTTTTGTACTGAGAAGTGATGGCAGAGAGGGGCCTATTGGCCCCTCGCTCCCACACAACTCCCTCGAAGCAGGACTAACTAAGCCTGTCCCACCTCAACAGAGTGTTGGACCCCTGAAGCAAGGAAATCCCACAAGGTAGCCGAGAACCGCAGTGGTGATATTCACGACAAGCTGAAACCGTGAAGTACCACTGATCTGAACTTTGTCCATAGCTGCCGCTGACCTTCGAATCGTATTCCCTCTTGTCCCCACAACATGGCCCAGGAACAACAGGATCTGCCATACTACAATAGGAACAGAAGCCAGCAGGAATCAATTTCTTCAGACCTAAGGAACAGTAAAATAAGTGGTACTTACATCTTGGTGTGTAACTTGCTTGCTCTCAGTTGAGACTTGCATGTTTTGCCTTTTGCGGAGTTGCTTGCAGCTTTGACCATCACAAGCCTCCCAGCTTGTGACCCAACTGTGATGTAATTTCCTACAAGGGTCTCTAGAAACATTGTGCAAAACTTGTTGCCTACCTTCAAGAAGTGCTTCAACTCCCCTAGACTTTGCTCAAGTGACATTGACTGTCCTGCCTCCCTGAAAGACTCTTCTTTTTTATGTTTAAACGTTTTTATTGAGACCAGACAGTATATAAGGTTCATACAATAAACAGAACAGCAGATAACAATAAGTAAATGCCACATACGACTAGAGTAGATGAATAGGTCAAACAGAAACATTTATTTTTATCAATTGCAGGTTGGATCATTGTGCTACCCTGAAACAGAACAGCAAAGGAGAAAACCAATTGTATTTGAAAAATATGTTTAAGAGTTTTCCAGATCCTTTCCCAGAATACCTTGACATGAATACATTTCAACACAATATGCTTGAACGACCGCTGAGAACAGAGACGGCCCCAAAATTTGTCATTTTGAGGTATTCCACCCTTGAAGAGCATTAGTAGAGTAATGAAGGCCACTATGGTGAAAGAAATACAGCGGTTGAAGTAAACTAGCTGAGACAATCACTTTAAATATATACATCGACAAGGAAGGCCGTCTTGGTTTGGAGTCACTGAAGGAGAAATCTAGGTTCCAAGACTCTTGAGACATTTGTAGGACTCCATCAGTTGACATGGAAGAACAGACTTTATAGAAAATGGGCACTGTAACATTATGGTTGGATATATGAAGAAGTCTTTGAGCCTGATAGCCATTCGTATTACAAACTAACAGATCATAGTTTTCCATAATAGCATTTATTAAACCTATATATTGCTGCAGAAAAGACATTTATGCTTGAAATTTGGCTATGAACTCATCAAAAGTAAGGGGAATACCCTGACTGAACAGCTGCTCTGCATATTTAATACGAAGAGATAGCTGTGGTCTCCAACAAATAGTTCTCTTATTAATGTTTATCAGGGGGTTCATGCAAATGTACTTTGATGTAAACTGGGATCTTTTTGAATAAGTATGGTCGAAGGTACATAATAGAAACATTAATATTAGTGCTAGTGAAATATCTATTATTATTTTTGATGTAGGGACATTCAATAAGTACATGAGGGGAGACCATTGCATTCTCTATGAGAAACCAGTTTGGCACATTAGGATTAGTGGGAATGAACCATAACTGAGCTTGCCTTAGAACAAAGGCCATATGATATTGTTAATACTGTGGAAAACCAACTCCACCTTCAGGTGTAAGGTTCTTGAGTTTAAACAATTAAATTCTTCTTTTCTTCTTACCCCAAAGAGATGTAAGGATACAGGCATCTAATAACGTAAAGAAAGAGGCAGGAATAGGACTAGGGCGCACATATAGAGAATAAAGTATAATAGGTGAGATCCTCATTTTAACAGCTTAAAGTCTACCCCACCAAGATGGGAAAAGAGGTGACCATGCATTTGTTAGTTAATTTACTTTGGCTAGGATATTTGCTCTGTTTTATTTAATAATGTTCTTAATCAAGGACATTATCTGGATACATAGATACTTAACACTGTAGAGCACCATCTCATTCCAGAACTTGAAAAATGGTGTTTGGTGCAATTTATGTTAAGTTTTAGAATTGCAGACGTATCTGTATTAAGCGTATATCCTGATGCAAGGTAGAATAGTGTGATAATCAGATGGTGTAGACAAGTATCCATTATATTCAATAACAGTAGTACAGCATCTGCATATGCAGCTGTTTTAGCTTAATACCTTTATACTGAATACCAAGTGTATTTGCATACTGTCTTATTGCTTCTAGAAAGGGTTCCAGTGCCAGAATAAACAGAAGGGGAGAGAGAGGACAACCCTGGTGGGTACCTCTATGAAAAGGAAATAATGAGGACATATGATTATTTATAAAAACTGATGGTGTTGGGTTAGAATACAGTACTTTAATCATGGATGTAAATGGATTGGGAATTCCATGCCAAGCAAGAGCTTCAACCATAAAAATCCATTCAACCCTATCAAAGGCTTTTTCATCATCTAGATCTATTGCCGCATATGGATAAGGAGAGTTTTGAATAATGCTAAGAATATTTGTAAATACTATAATAAAAGCTGAAGACATTCTACCTTTGACATAACCAACCTGGTCATTCTTAATCAAATTAGGAAGGATACGTCTATTAGCTAGAATGTTGGTGAAAACGTACATCAGTGTCAATTAGGGATTTGGGTCTATAATGTTTGGCTAATCCAGGGTCTTTATTTGGTTTAGGGAATACAATGAGCATTGCCTCTGAGCAAGAACCAGGGGCTGTCCCATTGGTAGTAAAGGAATTATGTAATTCATTTAGCTTGGGAACCAATATATCTTGAAAATGGGCAGGATAATCCTTTTAGAAACCATCTGGGCCTGGGTCTTTACCCTTTTTAAGGTTTTTAATGGCTCTATAGATTTCACTTAAATATATGGGTGTATTTAACGATTGGAAGTTGAAATTTAAATATGATTTGCAATGTTTATGCCTGAGGAAATCTTATGCATGGGTGCTATTAGGCAATGCTTCAGACGAGTCTAACTTTTGATACAGTTTTGAAAAAAAACTTGTAAAATATCCTTATTGGTAAGGACTCTATTACCATCATGATCTTTAATAACAGTAATCTTAGCTTTATCTTTTTTTTTTTAAAAAAAATTGAGATATGATGCTAATGATTTGCCAGATTTAATAGAAAACACATAGGTCTTGGATTTATACTTTATAAGATTGGCACATGAGTAGTCTGAGCTGAGAAAGATTAAATATATGTTGCCTCGAGTAGTGTAAGAAAGCAGGTGTGCTGGCTCCTATGTTGCTATGGTTATCTTTTCATTGACCTGAAGGTGCTCTTCAACCAGTCACTGGCTGATTCTAGTAAAGAACTACCAGTGTTGCTATATTTGGAGAACACAGTATTGATTGTGCATGCTTGCTAATGTCAAAGGATATGTTGAATTCACCAGAAGCTGGATTCTTTATACAATTACCACAAAGTCAGAAATCATGTGATTTGGTACCAAATGATGACAAATATTATATTTGGCTTGGGGCAGAGAAGCTGACAGAAATCCAAACTTTTTGATTACTTGGGCCCACAATTCTCTTGCTCAGGCACATGGACTCAACATTGGAAAACATATTGGCAAAGTCAGTGTAGTTGAACAAGACATGTTGATCTTGTATAGATGACATAAGGAGAACAATCCATAATTAGTTGAGGAACTCTACAAAGCCAAAACCATGGACATAGTAAATTACGTGAACTGCAACTGTGTTGGAGATTGGAAAGTGTGAAAATGAAATGGATTCCTAGAGGTTTTGTTGATGGTTCTATATTCCAATGCAAAAGTGTTAGTGCACATGGAGATGAGGCCCAAAATATTTCTTAAGCTTTCTGCTTGCATCTGTTTCCTTCTAGGCCTTGATCTAGTCTGACCTGGGCATCGTATTAACACAAAATGTGATAGATGAGACTGTAGTCACATCTTTGGGTTATGCCATTCCATGGCTCATTTTGTGGAGGATTCCCTTATACAAGATGGGCATGCCAACTTCTTAACGGCACAAATAGCATTAAGAAAGCAGTTACATTTACCCTGAAGAAGATAGGCAAAGAGAAACTGGATTGGGCGACCACAGAGTCTGTAAGATATGAGCAATCATTACATATGAATGAACTGTTCAAACAGGAGTTGTGCTATGAACCTGACCACGAATAATTGGTTAATACCATAATCAGATGTTTCATCACAAAGGCATGGTTCTCCCAACTCCCTTCTAAATTATTGGTGGCATGGTGGACGCATTTGGGTGACAACAATGTGAGATGTGCCTGTAAAAGAAGGTTATTAGAAAACAGACTGAACCATTTTTTGTTTTGCCTCAGGTTTGCCTTCTTCAGAAATAATGTATTTATTTCAGAAATAAATAATCAGTAGTTTACACAACAAACAGTACCACCCATTGTATTACATGTTCTCTGCACAGGATCTACATCTGACGAGAATCTTTTTTTTAATTTTAAACATATGTTGCTTTTAACCCTACATAGTTAGAACGGGGGAATAGGTTGAGGGTTGTTTGCACGCACAGAGGCTACAAGGAAGAATATAAGTGGTATGTTATATTTTAATAAAATATTTCTAGGCCATGCCCCTTCTACATGCACCTTCTACATGGAAACACAAGCAACCCCATCAGTTGTTCAGATTTGTGGTGTGGGAGATGGGCTAAACCCAAGACATACAATTAGCTGTAAGGCTTTCCAGAGGAATGCCAGTGGTCATGATGGATGCAGTGCCTTTTTGATTTTACATTGTTCCCCTTATTGGAAGAATGCACGCTCAGACATGGGTGCTTGTTTACTAACCCATGGGAATCAAACTAAACCACCTTGTTTAGGTATAAATGGGTAAATCTGGGGTTGCTTGTCTTCTTGTATAAAGTGGGACATGCCCTAGCAGTGGCTCCTGGACTGTTCCCGTTGGTTGCAGGACAAAGACTGAATTGACCCCTGTAACGATGCACACCAACTAAAATCATTATTTCATGAAAGCTCTCTCGAAAGCTATGCCAGTGGTTATGATTCATTTTAAACCTTCCATCTATCATTTATTTTTGGTGGAAATCACAGTGTCCTTATAAAATGTGTCCTAGACAGTGCATCACCCGCTGTCATGTGCCTGTGAAGTTTCGTACTTTGATCTCACTCCCACTTATGTCACTTCCCATCATCTGGTCAAGCATTGCACCACAAGGCAGACCAACTTTATGAATTAAAAAATTGCCCCTATATGTGGGAGGATGACTTTAATTTCAAAATGATCAATAACCTTACCCGTTGTCTGAAACATATTGTGCAGCCATACATTAACCTGTTTTTATTTAACAAATTGTCAGCCAACATAGTTGTCATACAACAACACAGGTTAAAATAATACATTTACATCGTAATACCGACTCTTAGGGCCTCATTAAGACTAGTGCAGAATGGGTTTAACGGTGCCGGTAATGGTGCCGGTGCCGTTAAACTCACTCCGCACTATTACGAGGTCCCCTCGCGGGACCCCCTGTGCACATCTGGTTTTTCCAGACGTCCATAGCGGTTCCCATGAGGACACCAGGGAGCTAACAACGGGCCCATAATTGACGGGCCCGTTGTTAGCTCCCTCCCCATTCCCATTGAGCCCTATGAGGGCTCGAATGGGGATGGGGAAGGAGCGGGTCCGGGTTCCCTGAAGGAGGAAATACCGGGCCTTCCAAAGTCGGAATGGCCCGGTAATCCCGCATTCAGGGAACCCGGACACGATTCTGGAGGCAGCCATGGTGCTAATAGCACCATGGCTACCTTCAAAGTCGTAATGAGGCCCTTAATCTTGAACAATGCATCACAACTATCGTTAATCAGTAAAGAAGGATGCACTTAGACAAAATACTACCACACTTAAATATAGTCTAATTAAAGTGCAGTCTAAATAAACTTAACTTAGTCACAGATCGAAACAACTCATTATTAGGTGACAAAAAATGTGACTCTTACAATACAGTCACCCTCCAATCCAGAGCTATCTAATTGGGATGGTATGTGGTTATAAGAAGGGTACATGAAGACTGGATTTGAAACCTGGTATACACGGTTGTTGGCCATCAGCAAAATGTTACCATGTAGGGTTCCATTGAATACATTGTTAACTAACACATTAAATTTGCGTACATTTGGTGAGCACAGTTACTAATAATACAAACACGGTTAAAGTTAAACAGTGGCTCTTGAAAACAGGGCCCACCCAATACATTAGCATAACAGTGTTTTGTCAAGAATCAATTAGAAGACATTGTTGTCTTTTATACATGTTTACCTTATCAACAGAAACTCCTCCCTGTTTCCATTTGGTATGTAAACATGTTATTTCCCCTGCCCATTAACTACGCTAGGGAAGTGTCACAATAACAAAACAAAAAAAAGAAAGAAAAATCAATGTGGTAATGATAATAAATAATTCAATCTGTAAAGTATAGCAACACGTTTTGTCTCTTATGCCACCAGGCATTGTTAAAATTGAACTTAGAACATGTTTACGTTATAGCCTATACAAATGCATGCCAATATAGCCCAATTCATTTGGGAATCCTGAGTCCAATTTTCAGTTCACCTTCTGGAGTTTGTAGTACTGGAAATACAATAGGAAAATCCAGCACTACAAGTCCCAGAATACAACATGAAAAGCATGAATGGATTGGCAAATCCATGATGGAATGGGGCATTGGTGGCATGTATGTGTACAATGACTATGCGAAGAGTGTGTACAGTTGTCACCATTATCCCTTCCCTCATATTATTACTCGAATTTTGCTCCTGAGAAAGAACTTTCTTGATGAAGGAAACATTTAGATTAATGCACTCACTGTGATGAGGTGTAATACACAGCCTTTCTAAAAGCGCACTCACTTGTTTCTTATGAGTACCAGCGATCCTTGGAGTCAGCCTTTGTTAAGGGTGATCTGCAGTGAACTGTAGCATTAATCCTGCTTTAAAGAGTTGCCTAAACTGTGATGATAAAATATGGCTAGCGTTTTTTATGACTATGCATTGTAACACACTAGCTGAACTACCCAGATTCGCACAGGATTTAAATTCTCTGTTTTTTTTTCAATCTCCGATTGGTAAGTCTCATTTCAGTTTCTTCAGCAATTGCATTGCTTTATTTTTTAGCAGCACAAATTCTCAGATCAGTAAGTCTCACTTGAGTTTCTTCAGCAGTTTCATTTCTTTATTGTTCAGCAACACTAAATCTCTTAACAGCAAATTGTGTTTCAGTTTTTTCAGCAGTTTTGTTGCGTTGTTTTTTTTTAGCAGCACAAATTCTCTGATTAGTAATTCTTCCTTCAGGTCCTTTAGCACTTTCATTGTTCTGTCTCAAATCATGTTGAATTCTATCAGCGTAATGGTCTTGAGATCTTCTTTCTTCAGAATGTTGATCATGTTTCAGCTTTCAATGTTTTGTTTTGTTTTTATTCAGGGGGAAAATATTTTTGTATACTACCATATTTACTGCATTACATTTACTGGTCATTCCACGTTACATGCTAGCCTCTTGAATTTTATATGTGTACTGCATATAATGATAATGCAGTATGTACTCCAGTACTGCAGTAACTGGGGTAAATATACAGTCAAATATTGTATTTATTATTGAACATATGTTTCAGCAGTGATTTCAAACAAAAGCTTGGAGTAGTATTATGATCTTAAGGCATTTTCATTTTAAGCTTGACCGTATTAGTCAAACAAGAGATTGCTGAGCAAACAGAGTGGGTGTGCCCTGCAAGGAACTAATTGCTGATCTTCATAGTTTACAGTGAGAAATGTAAAACTAAAGGCTTATTAATATCATAAATCCTCAAACATAGGGTGATTAAACAAAAAGAAGGCTAACCGTTAAACAATTATTCATCATGATCTACACACGAAACAAAACATGTTACACTTTAAAAGACATTTAAATGTGACTTAATACAAACATATAAACACATATGAACACCTTTTATACTAAGTCCAGGTATTGCACTCTCAATTCTAATCATCTTTTTAAAATTCCTCGTCTGGTTTTTCCAGATGTCCATAGCGGGTCCC
Organism: Ambystoma mexicanum; assembly: GCF_040938575.1. Lineage (NCBI taxonomy): Eukaryota > Metazoa > Chordata > Amphibia > Caudata > Ambystomatidae > Ambystoma > Ambystoma mexicanum. The sequence goes on from NC_090934.1 coordinate 516,152,057, forward strand.
GTGAGGGGACCAGGGAGTTAACAACGGGCATAATTGACGGGCCCGTTGTTAGCTCCCTCCCCATTCCCATTGAGCCCTATGAGGGCTCGAATGGGAATGGGGAAGGACTGGGTCTGGGTTCCCTGAAGGAGGAAATACTGAGCCTTCCAAAGTCAGAATGGCCCGGTAGTTCTCCATTCAGGGAACCCGGACCCGGACATGATTTTGGAGGCAGCCATGGTGCTAATAGCACCATGGCTACCTCAAAAGTCGTAATGAGGCCCTTAATCTTGAACAATGCATCACAACTATCGTTAATCAGTAAAGAAGGATGCACTTAGACAAAATACTACCACACTTAAATATAGTCTAATTATATATATATATTGCAAAATTATCTTCAAATTGTAGCAAAATTCCATGATGTCATGAGGGTGAAGTACATATTTTGTGATAGAAATTAATCAGGTGTTGATCATGTTTTAGCTTTGATGCGCAATGATGAACTCTTTCTACAAATGTCCTGTAGATGGTGGTGTAACACCACAAAATGTAATGCCAAAAAACAAAGCAGAAAAAACAAAAAGATTAATTATCGAGCCAGAAATAGTTGCATTAAGTTGGCAATAGAATAAAGAATATTCCATACAAAATTCATGACACCGTTCATGAGGAGTTACGTCCCCAAGAGCGCCACATACAAACCATCAAACGCACAAACAAACACAACTTTGTTATATACATATATATATATATATATATATATATATATATATATATATATATATATATATATATATATATATATATATTACACAGCCACGGTAGTCGCTGTGTAGTTATGGTTAATTTGCTGTTTCCATAGGAAGAGCCCTTTTTGGGTGGCTTATAACTTCACTCCCCCTGGATGAATCCTCACCAAACTTTGCAAAGAAAGTATATGGGTCACTCAGAATTTTTTTCAAAGTTTGCTTAGGTTTGGTCCAGGGGGGGCAAAGTTATAGGGGGGTCCATTAACTTCTATTTTTCCCATAGACTGAATGGGGAAAATACTATGCTCACACCTACAGCCCAAACCGCTCGATGGATTTTCACCAAATTTGGACCAGGAGCAGAGGCTTAGTCCCGAAAGTGTGAAAATCCGTCAAGCAGTTTTTCTTTTAAATGAACAAAAAGTAGGTCACAAAAAATTAGTGATATCTATGTTCGGTCCGTGGACACACTTCCCTGTTCGGTCCGCGGACGGTGTCCTGATTGGCCAAACGGCTTGCACCCTGTCCGCGGACATGCAACATGTTCGTTGATTGGAAGGTGAAGAGCGTGAAATGCATCAGATTTTCGGGAACGCCCACCATCTTGGATTTGCGGACGTCCGCGGACAGCGCAGTGAAACTTTGTTGAAAAATACTATTTAGTACAGTGTGTTGTTGTGTGAAAGTGTTTGGGGAGGGTGGGGGAGTAAGAAATCGGTTAAATGTTTTATTTATTTAGGTGGTAGACCCCCCTGTTGTGTTCACTTTGTCTGCGGACAACACAGATGTTCTAAAATATTCTAAATAAACTAAATGGGGGTGTTCTGAGGACACTACTCCTGTCCGTATTGTTCACAAGCAAGCTGAAAGTGTTCTAAGAACACATCATGTGTTCTTGGATGTACGTCAATAAATCAAATGGGGGTGTCCTGAGGACAGTATGCCTGTCCGTTCTGTTCGCAAGCAATTTCAAATTGTTCTAAGAACACATGTTCGTAAGCATTTTTCAAAGAGTTCTTAGAACACATTATGTGTCCTGGGATGTTCATAAATAAATGAAATGAGGGTGTCCTGAGGATGCTATGTCTCTCCGTACTGTTCGTAGGCAAGTTGAAACTGTTCCAAGGACACTCATGATGTCCGCAGACATTAAACGTATCCATATGGCATAGTTGAAATGTTTGATTCTATGGGTGTGATATGCTACGATGGTGCATAGCCATATGGCCATGCACCCAAGACTCTATGCCCTGGCCACAACTACTGAAGCATATCACACCCATAGTGGTTTATAACTTTGGGATCGAAGAACAAATGTATAAGCAACGAAGTTATAAGCCACTATGGGTGTGATATGCTCTGGTGGTTGTGGGCAGGGCCTGTATTTTTGGGTGCATGGACAAGATCAAATTTATAAGCAGCAAAGTTGAAACTGTTCTAAGAACACTGATGATGTCCGCGGACATTAAAAGTGTCCATACGGTATAGTTAAAATGTTTGACTCTATGGGTGTGATATGCTGCGGTGGTTGTGGGCAGGGCATAGAGTCTTGTGGCCAGGGCATTGTGGCCAGGGCATTGTGGCCAGGGCATAGAGTCTTGGGTGCATGGCTATATGGCCATGCACCCAAGACTCTATGCCCTGGCCACAACCACCGCAGCATATCACACCCATAGTGGCTTATAACTTTTGGATCCAAGAACAAATTTATAAGCAGCAAAGTTATAAGCCACTATGCGTGTGATATGCTGTGGTGGTTGTGGGCAGGGTCTATAGTCTTGGGTGCATGGACAAGATCAAATTTATCGGCAGCAAAGTTATAAGTCATTATGGGTGTGATTTGCTGTGATGGTTGTACTTAATATAATATACTGACTGTTTGGTTTAGTAACTGTAGTACATGTATTTCTTGTTTGTTTCTGTGACAAAATAAAAGATCATGTTAGTATTGGTATTTTGTAACAACTTATAACATTGAATAATCAACATTTTTTTTTTACCCTCATATTTAGTAGATTACAAACCAGTGTACTGTGCAATTCGCTCAGTTTCTGTGTTTGTTGCTAAAATCATTGTGTCTGTGGGAGAAAAAAAATCCATGTTGGATTAAAAAAAAACTTTTTTTATGCTACAGTCTATTTGTTTGTTTTAAGTGTTCACTTGTTTTTTCTGTCTAATTTTTTACATATTGGCTTGCCTCAGATTTTTGGAGCAGTTAGATACCTGTTGACATATTCTAACAGTCGATTTCTTGTTATAATGAAGTGGTATTGATTTATCTATTTGGATATTATAATATTTTGGGTTAGTTAGATACCATTTGGCGTTTTCTAACTGTTTTTTTTGTTATAATGTAGTGGTATTGATTTATCTGTTTGGTTATTGAAAATCTTGGGGTAGTTAGATACCAGTTGGCGTATTCTAAGTGTTTATTTTTTTATATAATTCAGTGGTATTAATTTATCTGTTTAGTTGTTGTAGAATCTTGGGGCAGTTATATAGCTGTTCGCATATTGTAACAGTTTATGGTTTTCTAATAGACGTTTAGTTAATGTTTAAGTACAGTTTAGTTAATACATTTTGGTTTTAAGAAATTATAATGAAGTGGTATTGATTTATCTGTTCGGATAGTCTACAATTTTGGGGTAGTTAGATACCATGTGGTGTATTCTAACTGTCTATTTTTTGTTATAATGTAGTGGTATTGATTTATCTGTTTGGTTATTGAAAATATTGAGGTAGTTAGATACCAGTTGGCATATTCTAACTGTTTATTTTTTTTAAATAATTTAGTGGTATTTATTTATCTGTTTAGTTGTTGTAGAATCTTGGGGCAGTTATATAGCTGTTGGCATATTGTCACAGTTTACATTTTTCTAATAAAAGTTTAGTTAATGTTTAAGTACAGTTTAGTTAATACATTTTGGTTTTAAGTTAAATAAATAAGCGTTTGTAAGATTTGCAGGTAATCTCTGCTTTAGAGTAATGGTACTATTGTTACATTTGAACCATCCATAATTCTTTTTTATATATGCAGTATAGTGACCTGCATTGGTTGTGGCTCCTGCGTGGTAGATTATACCTATTGTTGTGAAGGTTTTTTTTACCAAGTGATACTTGACCATGTGTGAATCCAGTCAGCTTGCAGTTATTTTGGTACCATTTGCATTGTAACGTAGAAGCATTAGTATTACGTATTTACTATGTGTTTGTATTAGTCAGGTGGAGCGATTATCTGAAGTGCAGATAGTACATAATCTACCATGGTTTGCATTTTGTACAAGTTGCTGAAATGGAACGGATTCACAATTAGGTATTGATACATACACAAAGCGCTCATTGGGGATTTATTCTTGTGTCACATTGTTGCACAAAGTGCATGTATGTTTCCATATGTATACGTAGACGCATTAGTATTACGTATTTACTATGTGTTTGTATTAGTCAGGTGGAGCGATTATCTGAAGTGCAGATAGTACATAATCTACCATGGTTTGCATTTTGTACAAGTTGCTGAAATGGAATGGATTCACAATTAGGTATTGATACATACACAAAGCGCTCATTGGGGATTTATTCTTGTGTCACATTGTTGCACAAAGTGCATGTATGTTTCCATATGTATGACATCTGGAAGATTTCATTTATAGGTATGTTTTTGTTTTCCAGTACTTCTAGTACGTACATTAGAAATTCTTGTGGATCTTCCTGTGAGTTTATAGTGAATTTAACCATTCCAGCACAGTAGTCCAATTGTTGTCTTATTCCATAAACACTATACGTGTTGTCAGGATTGTTTGTTGCGTTTCTATGAAGTACTAACATTTGCAAACACAATTGGTCTGTACTGTGTAAGTAAATGTTGTCAACTATTGGTGGTAATTGAAATAGAATATTCATTGCTACATTTGCGTAGCAACTTACACCATTTACATTTGAAAGTTTAAATGGACCAAATAGTTCTGTATCTGAGTGCTTTTTTTGGAGTTTGTCTTCCTTTTTTGAAGAAGTACACGGTTTACTTTCCCTAATAGGTTTTATTTTTATTGTGGTACTTGATGAACTATTAGTTTCTTTTAATCTCTTTGGAATATTTGCAGTGACATCCTGTTGCATTTCTGTTTGATTTAGTTTTCTTTTCGAACATTTTACTTTTTGTCGAATAGGATATGTTTTTAGATGGGGGGTGTATAGTAAACAGAGTCTATTGTATTCTAAAATACAAGGAATATCAATGTTTACTTTACTTGCATCAATGTTGATTAGAAATAGACCGTCAAGTGTACGTAAGCGTGATAGTGCTACGAAGCTCATGCCTTCTTTAAAGACTGTGTTACCAATGTCTATCAATGCTTTGTCTAGGGTAAGACCTTGTGATTTATGAATGGTGACTGCGTATGCAAGAGTTAGAGAAAATTGTTCTCTTCGTACATATATGTCTTTGAAGAGAAGGAATTGAGCTGTTGGGCATCCTATCCTTTTCACTTCTGAAATTTTGTCAAAGAGAATATTGACAAACTGAATGTTGTTGTCATGTGGGTATGTTTGAAAGCCAACAGCTGTACCCAGTGCTCCATTAACTAGTCCTTGATCCATGTCAAGGTTACGTTTAAGCATTACTCTGCAATTTAAGGATAATTTTAATATTTTTTCCAATCCAGCTGTGTTTTAGATTGAATTTTCTAAACTATTTAGTCTTGTTGTGGCTTGTTCACACATGGGTAGTGTCATACCATGTATGTCTTGTTTGTCTGTGGCGCTAATTTCAATTATTGGTTGCATTTCTTGGTTGCATTTCTTTTTTTAACATTGTTTAATTGAATTTGAAACAGCTTGCAAGAGTTGGCATTAAGGCCATACAATTTACTTTTTTGTGGGATAATTGTTCCATAACATCCATAGCACATGCATTATGGCCATAAAGTGCATGAATGTGCCAGGTTGTCAATATTGTCTGTGCTTCTTGAGATAATATACCAACTCTAATACTTTTTAAGATGTTGGCATAAGGGAGATCTGCAGATTGCCGCATAATTTGTGTTAATTCTCTGTATTGGAAATGTTGCCAAAGGTTGACATTTCCAATGCTGCCAACAGTTTTACGGCAGAGTTTGTATCCTAAGGTTTTAAAAAAAGGCTCACCTTTCACTGGTGTTAACTGAAGATCTCCAAAAACAATGATGTGTTTTCCTCCAAAGAGCTCTTGGTAGTTTGTTTTGAGTACTTCTTGTAATCTAAGGTGAATCAAGGCCAACATTAGGTTCGAGACCATGCTCAGTTCATCTATTAGTAGCATTTTCATTTGTTCTAATACTCTGCGTAGTTCCATTGCAGCTTCTGTAGAAAGTTTGTAATAGTCTAATTTATTTTGGTGTTCTACTGCCAGGAGTAGTAATCGGTGTAAAGTTACACCGCCTATGTTGTAGGCAGCTAAACCTGTGGGGGCAGTGACAACAGCTGACAGTTTGTTGTTTGTCAATTGTTGAAGGAATTTACTGATGATTTTGATTAAGAATGTTTTGCCAGAAACAGCTTCACCACTGACGTATAGTAGTATAGGTTTGTAATTTTGGCAGGTGCATTCTTTGTTTTCATGTTGTACACCATGTGCAATTTCTTTTGTTACTTCTTCAAAAATGCAACGTTGTTCATTGTTTAGTTTTGAATGTAGTATAGTTAAGTTTTCTTTATCTTCACACTGACACATGGTGTTTTCTACTTCTGTCATAGCTAATTCTGCATCATTTGTTATTAGTGGCTCTCCCAGTAGTTCTTGGCTTCCTGTTACAGAGGGTTGACTACTGTCAGGAGTGTGCTTATCTAGTTGGGCCTGCAGTTCTTCTTCTTGTTGCTGTTCATTGTGCAACATTGTTTTGTACTGTGTAAAGCTTTCATCAATTATAGTGCTTTCATTTGCTTTGAAACCATCTTCATAGGAGTCATAGTTATCTAGTATTTCTTCTTCTTTTCTCCATGGTTTAAAGAGTTGTAGCAGGGACATGTAATATAGTTCTTTATGTTGAGGAGTCTTTAATGACAATTTGATATGATTAATTAAATTTGGTTTGGTGAGTTTTACTAAGCTGCCTTCACAATTTGACACTCTGTATTTACCTTTTTTTTCATCGGGTTTTATATTATTTTTGTATGTGAAGTTTTGGGCTATGTGGTATAGACACATGGTTTCCAAAGTGGTACTTCTGTTTGTGTAGTATGTGTCCAGCAAATAGTTTTTTAAAATGTCTTGGCTGTTTGGCTATTGTTTCTATACCTTCGTATGATTTTAGAACTCTTTTTCTAGATTTAGCAGGACCAAGACTTAGCCATACTACATTTTCATATTTTCCATACAAAGCAGTACCAGTTAAATGATCTGCTGCTTCATAGGAACCACATTCTCTATGGGAGAGCATGTTTATGCCCAAGCTGTATAACCTTTGAGACAGTGTTTGTCTGATGACAGGTCATTCCAGAGGTCTTGTAGCTCTGTTTCTTCTGCTTTGGTTAAGTATGTTGTAACATATCGTGCAACTGCAGTGGAATTGTCTGCAATGTACTGCACATCTATGTTTGCATTCCATAAGAGGGCAATGATTGCATTGTAATCATTGATATATTTTTCTTCTTCTGTTCTTTTTATGTTATATGTATTTTTCGGTGATTTAACACTATGGGCCTCATTACACGGTAGGCTATTAGCACCTTGGTCCATGCTGGTAAAATACTGGCACCGCCTTGGAGGAAAGGGGAATTACCGCCCTATTCCAAGGTTGGTGGGGCGGTAATTCCCTCTTCCCCCATTGCCCTTCCCCATTCACATTTTTGCCCCATAGGGCTCTATGGGAATGGGGAAGGCGCTAATTACGGTACCACAAATTGCGGTACCATAATTAGCACCCTGGTCCCTTTGCAGGTTGGTTTTTAACGCCTGCTAAACAGCAGGCGTTATAGTACCAACCCGCAAATGGACCTCGTAGTAAGGCGGTAAGGGTTTACCGGTACCAGTGCCCTTACCGGTACTGGTAAACCCTTACCGCCGTCCGTGTAATGAGGCTCTATGTCTAACTGAAGATATGAAGCTGTTCACTTGATCTGTTTTTGTAACCGGTCTAGGGAAACCAAAGCGGCATTTGGTGTAGTATTTCCCTTTGTTTTTGTATATGCAACGACAATATTTGCCACATTTGTGTCTTTGAAATTGTAACATTTGTGCTTGGAAATCACTATTTGTTGCTTCTGATGGAATTTGACAGGTGACATATTTTTCAATAAACTGTAATACAGTGGCGTCACTGTCTTGACCAAATTTAGGAGCATCTTTAATCCATAAAAGCATGTGGATATGTGGTGCTACTCTGGCTTGGTATTCGTTTCTCCAAAAGAAGTGTTGTACTTCTCCAAGTATTTATTACAAATAAAGTGTAGCATAGCAATGTAGCGATGGTGAAAATATCTTGAAACATTAACAGGATCTAGAGAACAAAGTTCTCCAGTTGTTAGTATATCTATGTTTGTTTTGTTTTTGTTTGATATGCGTAGGAAATCAAGTAAATCTTCCCATGCATATTCTGCACAACTTAATGTAACAAACCAAGTGGGCGGGCCAAGGTTTCTTATCATACAACGTACATCTCTGTGACGTCGAAACCAGTATTCTTTAGTACCATGCATATTTGCTAATAGATTTGTAATATTTGATTGTAAAACCTCATCTTTTTGTTGCACTTTTTGTAATAATTGTGTAGCTGACATATTTTGAAAGTGGGATCCTGATTTTAATGTGTGTGCAACTCCGTAACATAAAGTTGCTAGTTCACTTTCAAAGAGTAGGTGGAATACGTATTCCACATTTTGTCTAAATCTGGGATCTTCAGAATACATCCGTAATGAGCGATATTCTGATGCTGTTATTTGAATAGGTCCATCATCGTACCTTCCTCCTTTGCCAGTAGGAAAAAGTAGAGGAAAAGCATGTGCTTCTATACTTTTTTCCCATATGCTGATTGGTGATCCTTTTGTTTACCGCATTTGGTACATTTCTAGTGCATCTTCTACGGTGTCATTAGAATGCAATGGGTGAATTGTATAATGATTTAAAGTATTGGATATTGTAGCAGGATCTAGGAGCTCAAATTGACCAGCTTCTTGTGTCTATTTCAGTGGTATCCTTCAAGTTTTCTTCAATATTAATTTCTTTGTAGTAATCATTATTGTCTTTTAGATATTGCAAAGCTTGTCTAACTTTATGTAAATCTACCAGTTGTTGCCAAATTTCTTTGTCTTTTGTAGTTACACCATTTACTAAGATAAATAAAGATTGCTCCATTGGACGTTGCACTCCTAGAGTGTGCACATTTTCTTTTAGATCTAATGGTAAATCACTACTTTTCCACAAATACCTTTCACTAATTCAGAGGGAGGTAATTTTGCTGTTTTTGGAAGAAGGAGTATTATTGCTTGAAAGGGTGCACTGTTTGAATTATGATGCTGTCATATAAATTGAGTTCTTGTAGGGGTTTTGGTAGTGGATATAATTCCAAATTATTTGTGATACCACGTGAAGGAGTTTGGTTTTTGTCGAGTTTTGTAGTGCAGTAACTGCAAAGTATTAAGGGGTCAGTTATTTCATATTTGTTTTCTGCTCTAAGGTAGAGAGCTAATTCAAACCATTTAGAATCTTCATTGTTTTCTATTTTATATGTTAGGTTTTTGTGTTACTTTTATAGAAAGTTCTACGGCAACATACACACACATGGTTTGGTATTTCAGCAGATTGACTTTTGAATTTCAGTATTTCTTTTTTGTATGTGTGTAGTAGAAGGTTGCCATGCATAGAATTGTTGCTAATTTGCTTTAAAGCTATTTCATTCTGTAAGTGGCTTTCACTTGCAAAATATTTTTCTGGATATAGTCGATTTCTTCAAGTAGGTTTTTTGCTGTACCATATAGACGAATGTTATTTAAATTGGCTAGTACTAAAGCAGGACTTTTGGCATAGTACAGTTTATAGACTAGATTTCTTATAGTTGAATGATTTGTTGATATCATTTTGATATAATGTAAGGTGGTTTTGCAAGTAGGTCCTAAAATGCAGGCCAATGTCCTTGTAGTAATGTGTACTTGCGCACTTGACAGGTATCCATATTTTACAGTAGTCTAATTTTCATTTCGTCTTTGCCTTTCACATATTGATGTAGGAATTGGCGTAAAGACTTGAAAGATTCTTTGGGAATGTTACACATTGACGTGCATGGCCATATGTATACTAGACGTTCTGATTCAGTTGAATGGAGAGGAAATTCTAAGTTTTCTGGGGATATTTTTGTAAGTAGTATTTCTTGTTCCATTATGGTATTATTAACTTTTTCATAACCTCATCCACTGTTATGTATGGCAATTGTATTTGTTTGCTTTTGTTTATTTGTTTCTTCATTAAAGTATGTTTCTGTGCTCGCAGTGTGACTCCATTCACCTCCACAGATACTTAAGAAGTTATTTCTGTTGACATTTTGTTTATTGAGAAGTCTTTTTTGTAATTTAGTCATTAGTTTTGTTAGTGGTTTCATTGTGTTTAACACTAAAATAAATAAGTTTCTTTTGAGAAGGATTGCACTGTCTATAAACGCTTCTAGGATTAATTTCGTACGATAGGTTTTAAGGGTTGAGTTTGATTTCTGTCCTGTTTTTATAAGATTTTGCAGGACTCTGTACTTGAAGCTTGTTTTGTTTCGCTAAATGACTGTATTAGCTGTTTTGTTTTAACTTTTTTTTACAAATTCTGCTAGAGATGGATGCTTGTTTTGGACACTTCTATTTTCATTTGCTCTGTTTCTGCGTTGCTTTCTATGGACTTGATTTTTGGTAGGCATTCTTTAGGGTCTGTTGAAAAAAATAAAGAAGGTATGGGTTGAGGTGTTCTTAATGTATGTGTGCTGTTTGCATGAGTGTGTGAGTAAGATAATAAAGATGTATGTAATGGTGTGTGATTGTGCATTGGGCAACTACAACTAGTTGGGATGGCTATTCTTGAATTCATGTGCTACTAAACTGGGGTTCAGATGATAGTAGAAAGTTAGCTGGTGGTGTGGAGAAGTAGAAATAGTAAATCTAATGTGATACAATTAATACAGTTGTTTGTTCTATATAATATGAACATTCTAGGGGTTGAGTTGGGTTATTTGTGTCGAAAACTAAGAAATTGTGCATCATTCTGCCTGTAAATCTCTGTTTAAGAAATGGGGATTTGTAGACAGAATGGTGCACAATCTCTATTTTTAGACACAGAAATAGCATGAATTAACATTACAGTGTGTTTGAATAATAGTACAAATAATATGGTAGTATTCAACTTACTTTTTTTTAAATGAGCATGTTTCTTCTTAGTTGTTCTTTGTACTTCAAATTCGGCTGCTTCTTTTCAGGAGAATGGTCTTCACTGCAATTGTAAAGAAAACAAATAAGGAATTTTGTTTGTATATAGCATAGTTTTTAATTTAGACATTGATTTTTTTAATTGACATTGACCCTCAGCGCCTTCCTCAAAATCATGAAACTATCTTATTCACATAAAATGCATCGCACCAGTTGAATACATATCATATGTTCTTAATGCATAAACTGTATTGTAATGACTAACTGTACCAACCAAAATATCATGTGTATGCCTCGTGGAATTAATAATGTACCACTGAATACCACTATTTCTGTAACTAAGCTCTTGTAAGTAACAGCGCCTCAATGCCATGGGCTGCTTGTGCAGTACATAAATATAAGTAAATAAATGTTTACATTTTTGTACAAGTATTGTTGTTAGATTTTTTGAACATACAGTGTGCATGCAATTTTGTTTGAGTATGTTAACTCTTCATATTGTACTTTAAATATGTTAGTTCAACATGCTTTGAAAATGTGTGTGTAAAAAGAAATTAAATAGCAGATAGGTTTGGAAGTGAGAGTTGATTTTAGGAGATGGAAAACATGACAGTAAATTCATTTTATAGATTATACAAGCTAAAAGTCAGTTAATCTTTTTATATGAATCTATAAAAATTGTACATGTACTATATAGAAAATATGCATACCTGTAGTTTGTGTTCATGCATATGGATATGCATGAAGGTGCAAGTAGAAATCTTGGAGACTTGTACAGTATTTCTTGTAGATGGTGCTTTCCAATGATATGACACTTGTACTCAGAGAGATTAACAGTACATTTAAAGTGGTGATCTATGATGATGCAGTTAGATGTGGAGGTCTTTAATGTGATTGGTGGATGTTCATGTGACTTCTTAGCTATATCCAATGAGGGAATGGCACAGAAAGTGAAACGGAAATGGTAGAAGGACTGTTCATGTTAAGATACGTCCGCGGACATGGCGGTAGTTCGCGGACATCTGGTGTTACATCCGGGGATTTTTGGGTTGGGGAGCCGTGCAAATAAGAATGAGCAGAGAAAGGGATTGGTCAGGAAAGTTTAGTGGGTGTGTTGTGTCAGGAGAGAGTTTCTCAGATACTCTTTTTGCTGTGAGAAGAAGAGATAGCTATGGCTGTGTGTTTCAAAAAACAGATTGTTTGGATTTTGGGAGACTCGTGGATACATTGGTTGAAGGTGCATGCAGAAAGCTGTGCACTAGCTGTAGATCTTGGATTCCCACATGTGGAAGTGCACTGGCATGGAGTACGTGGAATGAAGTGGTTGGACTTTCTACCTCTCTGTGCTACTTTTGAGACAGAGCAACATCCAGACATAATTGTAATTCATTGTGGAGGGAACAGTTTAGGACATGTGTCTGGAATTTCTTTGCAATTTACAATGAAAAAAGGACTTTGGAAGGTCATGGACATGTTTCCAAATTCTCAAGTAGTTTTTTCACGGATTGCGCAGAGACAAATGTGGCTTCGTTCTTCTTCATTTGGTCCACAAATGGAGAAAGCAAGGTGCAATGTCAATAAGGCTGTTTGTGCCTTTCTAAGAGATTTTGGCATGTCCTCTTTTCACAATGAAAAAATTATGTTTCGTAGAACATACATTTTTCGCAGAGATTTTTTTTTTAAACCTTTATTTTTGGGTTTTATGTCAAAATTAAAACAATAACTACAAACATTCACACCCACATTAGGGTGGTTGAACTTTGCGCCACCTCTGTAACCCTTCCCCCCTCCCATGCCCCCCGCTCCCTCCCGCCTCGTTGCCTCACACCTCTGCGGATATGTGCTCTGGCATTCCGATCTCCTCATTCAGCAGGATGGTTCATTGGGTTAAGTTGATTGACAGTTCATGCCCTGGAGTCATTGGGAATTTGGGGGAGAGGAGGAGGTATCATCCTCTTCGGTGATCAGGAATATTATCACTAGGCCCCAAATATCTGGTGGACGTGCGTGCTGGAGCAGTAATTTAATAAAGTCAGTTTCCACATCCTGACAATAGAGGATGTCTTTGCGCCAGTTGGCGACCGTGGCAAGGGGCCCGTGGCCCCAGGGCAAGGCGACTCTCCTGCGGGCCAGTGTCAGTAGTAGCCCAGCGAGTTTCCTTATCGGTTGCAAGAGGAGTCGAGTCATTCCCAATAGGGCAGTGGTCGCGATGGGTTGTATTTCTTCCCCTATGATTTTCGCTGTTGTCTCCAGAACTTGGCTCCAAAAGGCAGTTAATTTAGGGCAGTCCCATGCCAGGTGGACAAAGTCAACCGCTGAGGTTCCACATCTTTCTCAATAAGAGGGGGAATTGGGGTGATGTTTATTCGCTTTCATTGGTGTGTAGTAGGTTTGATGGAGAACGTTGAAATGAATCAGCTTGAGGCGTGAGTTAAGGGCTATTTTTTGTGTTTGTTGCAGTATGAATGTCCAATCTTCTTCTGGGATGGATATTCGCAGGGACCGTTCCCATCTTGCTTTTATGCGAGTATTGACGGAGATAGTATCGACCATGATAGATCTGTATGTTTGCGATACTAGTCTGCCCACTCCTCGTGCCTTGATTACGTTATGTAGAAGTTGCCAGGTTGGGAGTTGACGGGGGAAGGTGGGCCAGATAGTTTGCAGAGTGTACTGTGTTCTGAAGTAGAGGAATGTGTCGAGGGCGGTGTCACCACCTTTTTGCTTTGCTTGCTGTGGGGTCATAAAACTGTCTTCAATGAAGACATCGCCCAGCGTGCTTATGTTTAGTTTCGCGATCCATCGATGAAAAACTGTCTCTGATGTCAGTGGTATGCCTGGTATAAATTTGACAGGGAGAAGGGGTGAGTATCGCGTCTGTACTTCACACTTTTGGGCAATTTTCTTCCAGATTTTGTAGGTTGAAAGCACAATGTTCATTGTATTGTTGGGAACTGAGATCTGGCTGTGGATCACTGCACTCAGCAGGTTGGGGGTCGCGAGGGCACGGTCCACTTGACCGTGCTTGGCATACCAATAGCTAAGAAATTATGCTTGTTCCACCCAAATGTATTTCTCTAAGTCTGGGAGGGATAGCCCTCCACTTGCCAGAGTTGAGGATGCGACTCTGGCGGGTTTATCCGCCCATAGCAGCTCAAGGACCAGGCTTCTCAATTTCTTCAGAAATGGTTGTGGTAACATGATCGGGATGTTGGTAAACAAGTACAGGAGCTTCGGTAGGATCACCATCTTTACTGGAGGAGCCTTTCCCTAGAGGATTAGTGGTAACGACTTCCATTGTGAGACTTTTTCTTGTAGTGATTTCGCCACCTCTTCGTAGTTGTCCCAAAATACGTATTGGTAATTTAGTGACATCATTATTCCTAGGTAACAAACCCGGGTTATTTGCCATGTGAATTGGAAGTCATGAGTGAACAGTTGAGTGGTTGGAGTTAACGGAAATATGATAGATTTCAAATTTGATCACTTACCTCATGACTGGATTCAGGTTTACTGCGGGATCGCGTATGAACAGGGCGACATCATCCGTGTATAGCGATATGATTAATTTGTGTGGGCCTATGTTGAGGCCTCTAAGTCTATCTGTAAATGCTTTGTAAAACTCTCCTGTTAGGCCATCTGGCCCGGGGGGCCTTTGCGCCAGGGAGAGCTTTAATTGCCGACGTGATCTCTTCTGGCATAATAAGTTAATTGAGGGGTTCACATGAGTGTTCTTCCACCCAGAACAGTTCTGTGTCTTCGAGATATTCTCGCAAGGCCTCTGAGTTCGCTTTGTGTTTGGAGCTCTATAGCTCTTGGTAAAAGAGTCTGAATTCTTCAGCGATTCCTTCGTCGGTGTGTATTAATGTACCATGCTTGGAGCAAATTCCTTCTATTGGTGTTAGCTTTCTGTCAGCTTTTATCAGGTTGGCTAGAAGGGCACCAGGTTTTTGGCCTTCGCCATATTGGCGGACTTGCCTGTCGCGGTTCAGGAATTTTATTTCACGGTCTGCCGTGGCGCTTAATTTTTGCAGATCTTCCATTAAAGCAGCCTGAGAGGCTGGGTCAGTCCCGTCTGTACATTTAGGATCAAGGGATCGGAGTCGTTCCTCAATGTTGGTCAGCTCTCGTCGGATATTTTTAAGGATGTCATTCTCTTTGGCTAAGCAGATTCCTCTGGTGAGGGCTTTGAATGTTTCCCATATCGTGCCTATTGAAGCGACAGATCCAATGTTGGAATCCAGGAATGTAGAGATCTCCTCTCTCAGTTCGGAAGCAAAGATCAGGTCGTGCATGAATCCGGCCTTGAAGCGCCAGCGTTGTAGTGGAGGTTTGAAGCTGGAAGGTCTGCAGAATAGGGTCACTCGAGAGTGGTCGGACAGGGTTCTTGGTAGGATTTGGCAGGGGCCCCAGGATATCTGGCCGTTTGCTGAGGTGAATCAGTAGTCTATCCTGGAGCTTGTGTTATGCACTGCAGAATGGAAAGTGTAGGCACGCAGGTCACTGTTTGCTGTTCTCCAGGCATCTTTGAGGTCTAGGGCCTTGCAGATTTCCTTTATTCAGAGGCTAGCTTTGGAGTGTGGCTGGGGAGTGGATTGTGACCTATCCCTCCCTTGCTGGGTCAAGTACTGTGTTCATGTCACCCCCCCCCAGACTATGTTCATTGGGTCTTGAGTGGATAGGTGGGTCAGAAACCAGTCAAAGTTGTTAGTGGCGTCGACATTAGGCCCATAGGAGTTTAGAAAAGTGACTTTTTGACCTGCTATAACGCCGCATATGAGGAGTGCTCTGCCCTTGGAATCCTTCTCTGTGTGCACCAACTGGAAGTTGGTTCTCTTATTAATTAGGATCGCAACCCCTCTGGAATAGGAGAAATATTTGTGGCAGCCCCAGCTCCACGCCCAGAGGTGTTCTCTTTCAGGAAGCAGGTGCGTCTCTTGAATCAATGCCACGTCGACCACATGTCTTTGAAGGTATTGTAGGATCTTCCTAGCTTTAGCAGGGGGGTTGCCCCCTCTTATATTCCATGTTACGACTTTAAATTGGGTGGTCTGATTAGGGTTTTCGCCGCAATTTCCCCCTGCCATTTGAAGGGGTTATGGTTTTTTTTTTATTGCAGAGGGCTGGTACAGAATCGGAGGTCCTTTAATGGTTTGTGGTAGAGGTGTAAGCGTTTGTAGAGCTGGTGGGTCAAGGGGGGCGGTGGGTTGGTGGCACGTTTTCCTCCCCCTTTACATGTGTCTTCCTTTCCACGGGCAACCCCCAACTTGCCTGTTTGCAAACTTGAACAAAAGGCAGTCCATGGCGTTGCCATGCCGACGGTCAGAGTCCCACCCATTAACAAAAACTTGTAAAACAAACAGATGCTGTGCTAGGGGCACCTGAGGCCTCCCAAGTATCCCAGCCCCGCAATGAACTCATTGTGGTTGTTCCGGTATTCTTAATGAGGTGAGTTGACTTGTTTCACGATTGTGATCACCGCAGGCTATGGTGGATTCCTGTGGTTTTTGTCTCTTTGCGGTCTAGGGCGATTAGGGTTTTGGTCTGGGCAGCCTATCTGGTCTAGAAACATGCTTGCCTCGTCAGGAGTTTGAAAGAAGTGGACTCTCTCGCTGTGCTGCACTTTGAGCCGCGCTGGGAAGAGCATCGAGTAGGCTATTTGGCCAGTTCTGACCCTCTGCTTGATGGAGGCAAACGATTTCCTCTGTGATTGTACTGCGGGAGAGAAGTTGGGGTAGAAATTTATTTTGTCACCTTCATGGAGGAGATCCCCTTTCTCGCTGGCCAGTCGAAGGCTGGTATCCCGGTCCCTGTAGTTAAGTAGTCTTGCGATGATTAGTCTGGGAGGTTTGCCGGGGACAGGTCTGGTTGATGGTATCCTGTGTGCCCTCTCTATTATGAAGAATTGAGATAAGGCGTCACGGCCGAAAAGAGATATGCATAGGGACTCCAAATAGTCTTCCATTTTCACTTGTGGCTGGTGTTCTCTCACTCCGATGATTCAGATATTATTTCTTCTTGAGCTGCCTTCAAGGTCCTCGCACTTGGCTATGGTCGATTTAATTTGGGCTTCTAATTGAGAGACTTTGCTCGATAGGATTGTTGTGGTGTCATCAAGGTTAGACGCTCTCTGCTCGACCTCATTCAGGCGTTCAGAGTGGGTGTCCATGCAGTGTTGCAGGAGGTTGACTTTAGAGGCCAGACCATCCATTTTATTGTTCAAACTGCCAATGCCAGCTTTTAGATCAAGGAGGATTTCCATGATCTCGGACGGGCTAGCATTTGTCTCCATCTGGTGTGAACAGTTGGACATGGGCACCTGGTCTTCTTGTGGCTGGGGCGCTTTCGGAGTTGTGCCACTCTCAAAGTTCAGTTTCCTTTGGGATTTATCGGTTTTCCCCATCGTGTTTGAGGTTTTGATGATATCTGACGGATCCAGTTTTTGGTCTGTTTTGTCTAGGGCGTTCTAGGTACCCACCGATGGGCGAGTTTGCTCTCTGACTGGTGGGACAGGTGGAAGTGCGGTCGAGTGGCAGGGAGGCCTTCTTGTACCGCGGTGTCTCGGTTGGGTTAATGGACTTACTGCCAGAACTTGTCTTTGTTTTCTTGGAGTGGGAGCCAGATCTTGCTCGGTATGGTCAAGGGTCTGATGACCTCTCTTTCCCTCTGGGGAGGAGTGTCTAAGCGGGGGGTTATTAGGCAGTTGTTCGGCAGCAGCCGCTTTGTGGTGTTGGACACTGGCTGCGTTTTACATAGGAGGTGGTTTCTGGGCACCTAGTTGTGGGTTAACGTGCTGTAGAGGTAAGTCTTGTAATGGAGGGGGGCTTCCCCTTACAACAGGACCGACTCCTCTTGCTTTTAAATGTTGTATTTTGCTTTGCGGGGAATAAACAAGCCACTTGAGCTTGGGTGGTATGTTAAGCGCATGCAGCTACAGCCGCGAGGCCTCAATCGCGCTCATGGGGTTGAGGTGGATCTTTGCATGGAGCTGAGTGAGGCCAAGGCCGCTTCCCCGCTGACTGCGGCGGCGTCGGGGCCTTAGAGCTCCGCAGGCTTCCACACCGCAGTATGAGTGGGAAGGGCTCTCTCCTTCCTGAAGTCCCGGGTAGCTCCGTCATATAAGTCTATGCGCGCGGGGGGAAGGGGGGGCGCCAAGGGGTGTGGGGAAGAGACTGCCCATCCTCCACCGAGCCGTCCCGATCTATAGCGGCGATGTTTGCACAGTGGCGGCGATGCTGCGGTCCCGCCTCGCCCACCGGCCCAGAACGAGGAGAGGAAGGAAAGATCCTCCACTGGCCCGCTGACGGCCGCCAAACACTCCTCGCTCCTTATTCGCTCCGCTGCCAATACTCCTGGGCACCTCCACAGGGTCAGAAGTGTCTGGGTTCCGTCTGGGGGCGGGGGCAGCTGCGAGAGGCTCGGTGCCCCGCAGGCGAGTCGCACAGAGCCCGGCTCTGAGGCCGCATGCGCCATTCAGGGGCAGAGAAATGCCGTTTTCGCCCCAGTTTATGGGAGATAGTAGCTGGACAATTCAGAAAGCCAGGAATCAGGGATATAGTTCAATAAAACACCAGGAACAACAGGATTTATCAGGACTGATGCAGGGCTAAATGGGAGCTCAGACCAAGGCGGCCATCTTGGTTGGCCCTCTAGCACCCTCTCTTTTTCGCAGGGATGGAGTCCATCTTACTTATGCTGGCAATCAGATTTTTTGGAGAAATGTACAAAATGCGTTGCAACCTTTTTTGGAATTACAGCATCCATTTTATAGTAGGTGTTGAGCATTTCAAATTTTTCAAAACACAAATAAACACCACCAAAAGGCTCTTTTCAGAGCCACCACTTTCTTCCAGATAAAACGGCAATGGTTATGATAGGGTAGCACCCCAAAATTTTAGATGTCCTGCTTCATTTACTTTCACTTCTATTTTTTAACTGTAAAAGGCGGCTCTAAAAAGAGCCTTATTTTTTTTATTTGTGTTGTTTTAAATCTTTTTGTTTTTTTTATACAAGACACACTAGGAGAGGAGGGGAAAGGAGGGTAAGGGGGGACACCAACCACGGGGATAAAAAAGGGCGAGCTGAGAGAGGAAGTTGTAGAGTGGGTTTCACTTTTGTAGTGAGCAGACTTTTTTGTGCTCTGAAAAGCACTACGAAGTCTCTCCCCCCTGCACAGTACTGCATCGCAGTACATACACACAACTTTGACCCTCGAAAGGTAAGGGTCATCAGCATTGCGTATGGCCTGTGAGGCAGCTTGAGGAATACACTGTCCCTCAGGAGTGTTCCTTGTGGTGACAGGATCGGAAACAGAGGATGAGGTAGAGGAAGTCAACCTGCTACGCTCCTCGCAAGGTAAAACTTTTCGAACGGCCCCCGAGTGGAATGACTTTAGGTGTTGCTTCATGGTAGTTGTCCCAAAGCTGTATGAACCATGCCATGCCTCCCGCGACTGAGTACCATTTTCCACTCATTGCAGGTGACTTGGTTCGCACGTGCCTTAGGACCATTTCCACGAATGGTAAATAACCGCCACACCCAAGACTCACGTCAATTGCTGGTAGTAGGGACTTCCACTACCTCATTCTCATC
Organism: Ambystoma mexicanum; assembly: GCF_040938575.1. NCBI lineage: Eukaryota > Metazoa > Chordata > Amphibia > Caudata > Ambystomatidae > Ambystoma > Ambystoma mexicanum. Next base: position 516,171,751 of record NC_090934.1, read on the forward strand.
ATCCTCTTCTTCCTCCTGTGCATCCTCACTCCTGTTGGCCCTTGGGGAGGTGGTGGTGGTGGAGGGGGTGAGGGTGGTGCTGACGCAGATGCAGCACCAGGTGGCAGTAGTGGAGCCACGGAAGCCATCAGCTTGGCGTTGAAAATATGCAAATTGCCAGGAAAATTCGCTGTGCTCTGTAGGATAGCCAGAAACACAATGAGAATGAGCTCTAGGGTGTCGTCTTTTATAGGGGAGCTTGTGCGCGGTTCGCGGACATGCGTGCTGTCCGTGGACAGTTCGAACAGAAAAAAGGTTACAAAAAGTATGTAGAAACTCAGGATTACTAGGTGGGACTTGTTCTATGGTGAATTTTTGTAGGAAAATATTATAGATTACTTGAAAATGTAGTTTTAAATTGTTCAGGGACACGAACAGTGATCGCAATCAGAACTACGCTGATCGTGGGCGCGGTCACATGATAGCTTCGCGAACATGTCTGCAAAGGGAGCAGGTGTCCGCAGGACACCAAATGCATTGAAACTGTTTTGCGCATGCGCGTTGGTGTTCTAGGGACACTGTTCGGGTCCTGGAGTGATTAAAAGTGCATCACAAGTGAAACGAACAGTTACGGACAGGCGTTTGTTCTTAGAACAGTTTCAACTTGTCTGCGAATAGTACGGACAGGTATAGCGTCCTCAGGACACCCCCATTTTGTTTATTTACAAACACCCCAGGACACATAATATGTTCTAAGAACACTTTCATCTGGCCAGTGAACAATACGGACAGCGTCCTCAGGACACCCACATTTCGTCCAATGACGAACATTTCAGGACACCGCATGTGTTCTTACAACAGTTTCAAGTTGCCTGCGAATAATACAGAGAGGCAGAGCGTCCTCAGGACACTCCCATTTTGTTTCTTTACGAACATTTTAGGACACAGCCTGTGTTCTTAGAACAATTTCAACTTGCTGCGAACAATACGTACAGGCATAGCATCCTCGGGACACCCCCATTTTGTTTATTTACAAACATCCCAGAACACATAATATGTTATAAGAACCCTTTCATCTTGCCAGCGAACAATACGGACAGCATCGTCAGGACACCCACATTTCGTCCATTGACGAACATTTCAGGACTCCGCGTGTGTTCTACGAACAGTTTCAACTTGCCTGCGAACATTACAGACAGGCATAGCGTCCTAAGGACACTTCCATTTTTTTTCTTTACGAACATTTTAGGACATAGCCTGTGTTCTTAGAACAGTTTCAACTTGCCTGCGAACAATACGGACAGGCAGAGCGTCCTAAGGACAATTCCTTTTTGTTTCTTTACGAACATTTTAGGACATAGCCTGTGTTCTTAGAACAGTTTCAACTTGCCTGCGAACAATACGGACAGGCATTGCGTCCTCAGGACACTCCCATTTTGTTTCTTTATGAACATTTTAGGACACAGCCTGTGTTCTTAGAACAGTTTCAACTTGCCAGCAAACAATACGGACAGGCATAGCGTCCTCAGGACACCCCCATTTTGTTTATTTACGAACATACCAGGACACATAATATGTTCTAAGAAAACTTTCACCTTGCCAGCGAACAATACGGACAGCATCATTAGGACACCCACATTTCGTCCATTAACAAACTTTTCAGGACATCGCGTGTGTTCTTAGAACATTTTTAACTTGCTAGCGAACAGTACCTACATATATAGTGTTCTTAGGACACCTCCATTTTCATTTCTTTACAGACATTCTGGACACCCGCACTGTCCGTGGACACTTGAATTGCTTTAAAAAAAGAAAAACAAGAAATGAATTAGGACACAATATAATAATTTTACTTTATTTTACATATATGTTAAAATTATGACAGAGAAGATGAGGCAGAAACTGAAACAAAAACAGGAGAATTAGGGGTTTCAATAGGATTTATATGAGGTGAAGAAGGGATGGAAGTCTCATCAAAACATTTTGGTTCATGTAGAGAATTTGGGGATAATTGACTGGGATATGATGAGGGGGGACAGGTACATGTGGGACAATGGTATGTAGTTGTTTGTTTGAAGTGATCCTCCACAAAGTTTTTGAAATAATTAAAATTTGCCAAGAGTAGGTCAGTTTTTTCTTCTATGTGCTGAAGAGTCTTATCCAATACAGCTTTTTCATTAGTATTTTCAATTTATGTATGGTTTGTACAAAACAATAATATATATGTTAAATGTATTTAAAATAATATTAGTTTAATTGGTTTATATAGTAAAGTGTCTACCATTAGATTCACTATCTTCTGACATTTCCTCACGTGGGAAATGCTCCTCTAGCCACTCCAGAGTACTAGACATTTCTGTGAGAAAAAAACATAATATCATTCTTTTTTGTATCTAATACAGAAAGTTTAAAAATATATGAATAAAATGCAGTACACTTACTATTTCAGGTAAGGTGTGTTCTGAGTGGTCTGTAGATCTGCTGTTGTTCTTAGTTGTGGAGTTTCTGTGAGGTAATCATGTTCGAAGCCTATCTTTCTTCTTTTGGTACATTCCATTTTAGAAAATATTGTATTTAAATGAATGGTTAGTCTGTTATATATATATATATATGGGTTACACTTCTTATTTATTTCTAAATATAATGTGTATGTGTGCTGGTTTGTGAATTTGTAAAATGTTCATATGTTATGACATAACAATTAAACATACCCCCCAGACATTTTGGGTAGTGGTGATGTTGTCCGAACATGTCCGCGGACATTAAAAGAGTTTGCAGACATCAAATTCAGTAGAGGGAGTTCCTTATGTTCCATATTACATGTACATAAAGTTAGAGTTATTATTGTTAAGTTGCGCTACTAAAAACCTATGAAATTCAGTGAAAAAACGTTGTTAAAGGGACGTTATGGTTAAATTGCGCAACTAAAAACCTATGAAATTCAGTGAAAAAATGTTGTTAAAGGGACGTTATGGTTCCAAGCAAAACCGAAAACCCCCTGAAATTCGTCAGTTATGGTAAGCTAAGCAACCTAACTCGCGCCACCACTGTGCACTGCTAAGACTAACACCCATGACATCAAAGATCAGAGTTATTATTGTTAAGTTGCGCTACTAAAAACCTATGAAATTCAGTGAAAAAACTTTGTTAAAAGGGACGTTATGGTTAAGTTGCGCTAATAAAAACCTATGAAATTCAGTGAAAAAACTTTGTTAAAGGGACGTTATAGTTCAAAGGAAAACCGAAAAACCCCTGAAATTCGGCAGTTATGGTAAGATAAGCAACCATAACTCGCGCCACCGTGCACTGCTAACACTAACACCCAGGACATCAAAGATGACATCAGAAATGTCATTGATGACATCACTGATGACATCACATGTGCATCTACTTTTCATGAAAACTCCGTAGGAGGGATTCTTATAATGTTGACCAAAAAGTGTGAAGGATCATTTCAATAAATATCATGAGCTAATTAGTGCATTAAGCAATGCATTGATATAAATAGCATTCTATTATTAAGTTCTATCCAGTATACTAAGCAAATCATGCAGAAACTTAGGCAGTGTGTGCAGTATACATGATGAAGGTGCAATATTCATAATCTAACATGTAATAAGTAGCTAATAAAACCCACTTAATACATAATTACACTTAATACAGACAAAACACAAAGAGACAACAACACATACAAATATGAGTATATACAGGGACAGAGAAGTAAGCAAAAAAGCAGAAGTAGTAGCAGAAAGAGTTCATAACCTAACTGATTATCTTTATGCAGAGAGATGATTGCTCTGTTTCAAAGGTGCTACTCACTGTATGTATGTGTATCAAATGATGTCAGTGAACCCCAAGGAAAGGAGTGTGAGTACAATGTATACAAATATGAGCATATACAGGGAAGGTATAATAATACAAATAAAACTATGAGAAAGCGCTGATAACTCTAATGATTATCTTCATGCACAGAAAGGATTGCTCTCTTTCAAGCCTGTGTCTTCCACTATATAAATGTTTCATATGATATGACTTGACCCTAAATCTACAAATATAGTACCTTTTCAATTTTTACTTCCTGACTGTTACTGAAGAAAACTATGTGGCTTAGATATGTCAGTAAAGGAAAAAAAGGGAGAGCCAGCCATGTGATGGCATCAGTGATGTCATCAATGACATTTGTGATGTCATCTTTGATGTCCTAGGTGTTAGTGTTAGCAGTGCACGGTGGCGCAAGTTATGGTTGCTTACCTTACCATAACTGCTGAAATTCAGGGGTTTTTCGGTTTTACTTTGAACCATAACTTCCCTTTAACAATGTTTTTTTTACAGAAGGTTTTTAGTAGGGAAACTAACCATAATGTCCCTTTTAACAAAGTTTTTTCACTGAATATATATATGTATATATATACTGTAGATATACTGTAAGTACTAATTTGTTTACTACCATATTTACTTACATTTACTGGTCATTCCACGTTACATGCTAGCCTGAATTTTATATGTGTACTGCATATAATGATAATGCAGTATGTACTCCAGTACTGCAGTAACTGGTGTAAATATACAGTCAAATATTGCATTTATTATTGAACATATGTTTCAGCAGTGATTTCAAACAAAATCTTGGAGTAGTATTATTATCTTAAAGCATTTTCATTTTCAGCTTGACCGTATTAGTCAAACACGTGATTGCTGAGCAAACAGAGTGGGTTGTGCACTGCTAGGAACTAATTGCTGATCTTGATACTTTACAGTGAGAAATGTAAAACTGAAGGCTGATTAATATCATAAATCCTCAAACATAGGGTGAGTAAAACAAAAAGAAGGCTAACCATTAAACAATTATTCATCAGGATCTACACACAAAACAAGTTGCACCAATAGATGAACTTTATTTATTTATGTATTTATTTATTTGTATTTAGTTCATACTTTCAATATTATGACTCATCATACAACTTGTAACAATCATTCATTAAAATCCAATACTTTAAAAGACACTAAAATGTGACTTAATACAAACATATAAACACATATAAACAACTTCTATACTAAATCCCGTGTATCATCTATCAAAAATTCCTGTCTCTACATGTAGACAATCCAGTCGCCACAATATAAATCTGATATGGTGAGGTTGCAGTAAGGTTAGCATTACCCTGATTGTCAACGGCATCTATATGTTACACTGTGAACCATTATATCCTGCAATGTGTTTTACACACACATTTCTTTATTAGACACCAGACTTTATAAAGAGGAATGTGAGTTGCTTCACATTCCGTGTCCAAACAATAGGACCAAAATTCAGGTGTTTTTATCGAGTTATAATCATATGTTAGATGGCCCTGGATCGTCATATAAATGTGACCTAGTTTAGCGTATTCAGTCAGCAGGTGCCTAGAAGTTTCTATATGCTCTGGTATCCCACAAACTCTACAAAATCTATCGTCCCTAGGGATTCTCTACTGTCCTTCCTGTTTAGATCTAATGGGGAATTGGTTTGTGTGCAGTAGTAATCTAAACCATTGCACTTCAGGGTCAGGACAGCGGAAAAGGTAGTGTTGAGGCTTCATGAATAAGTTTGCAGTGACTTCAAATGATCGTAATTCCTTACCCAATCCCACTTATTCAAGCGAAGGCAGAAGGCGCCCTTTAATGTTTTTGTTTTTGAACAATGCTGGAAATTAGGTTCCCAATCCAGGCCATGAAACAGGCTTCTTACCAGTTTCATGAACCCACACTCTATTCTGATTCCGTGGATTAAGCAATAGTTAGGGCCAAGCTTACCTATTATTGGGCATATAGGAGATGTTTTAGATTTCATGAAGCATTCTCCTTGATGCTTTAGTGCCATGGATCTTAGCGACAATAATCCCAGTTCAAGTTGTATGTATTCTATGGAAGATGAAGGGGGAGTCATAATACACATCGACAAAAGAGATTTCAGCCATTCAAGATCGCTCATTTTTAATGTCTCAAGTGCATACAGGACTACTGTGGGAAATCTTTGTTTATACAAATCGAGGCTGCCATCCATGGAACACCCAGCACGGTGGTATACAAACTTTTTTACCATCAGTGCAATATTTTTTTAGCTTTTTGTATCTTAAAAGTAACCAGCACATGATATCGCTTAGATTCAATCATCTCAACGCCAAAATACTTGTAATACTGGGTACATTTGATGTGCCCCAACAGTGTTGAAAGGCGGCTTTTTAATATGTCACACAGTGACAAACAGATATGTTTTTGTATTTTTAATAGCTGACCTATGTCCCTCAGCATAACAGGCAAGAGCAGATAGCATGTCTTCCATACCCAAGAGTATATGGTCACATAGTATGAGGCCATCCACGTAGAGCATGGCTGCAACAACAGATTGCCAATTTTGGGAGGGCATTTGACATATGCCATCATCCTGGAGAGGACATCAGCTAAATAAAGGTTAAATAGCAGGGCTGTGAGTATGCATCTCTTCTTAACCCCTCCACCTATGCAGATCTAACCAGATAAGAGCCCACTATATTTGCACCAATAGATCAATTGATTCCTCACCAAAATAAAAGTGCACAAAGAATCTGTATTTAATGACATTTTTATTTGCAACTACCAACCAAAATATTGGGTTCGAGTAGGAAATACTGCAGTACTGTTGAAAATGTATTTTGGATGCCACCTGATAATGTGCCCTCTCTCTAACATAGCGATAGTGACACTATAGTTAAGTTTACATGACACTTTGCATAGGAAAATGAGAAACGCTTCACTCGGTAACTTTTGACCTGATCCATTAAAGGTCACATAATTTGGAAATGAAGCAATCTGGCATGGTCAAATCACCTATGTGAAATGTAGGAAAATAATGTTGAACAAAAGTTATTTTTAGCAATGGGTTTTCCATAGACCACAAAACAATCATCCTTTCAATGCATATTTAAAAATTGTCCAATTTGATTTTGTGCACGCCCCAAGCCCTTGTCTGGGACTGGTGCACCCCAGAATCCATCCTCTCTCATCCAATTTACAATCAACGAATTTGCACTCTTTGTCCATCTTCTTTAGGAACTTTGGTGTCTGATTTTTCCATTGAATAGGGCCATATTTGAGATCAACAACGGTAGAAGAATAGGAATTATTACAAAGACAACAATTAGGTAATAATAGTCTGATGATTCGTTGTGTATTTCACGCATATGATATGGTATTTATAATGCACCTATACATGAGTGCCATTATTTGTACCCACTTGTAGTAGTCAATGGGCCTCATTATGGTACTGGCGGTAGCCATCCTGGTAAAATCTGCACGGCTGCCGCCGGTATATTGTTTTTTCTGGCACCGGCGAATGGGCAATTACTGAGTCATTATGGCCTTGCTTGACCCAGTAATTGCCCATTCGCGGGTGCCAGAAAATATTCTTCCCCATCCTCATTTGAGCCCAATAGGGCTCAATGGGAATGGGGAAGCCAGATGCACCGGCACCATTCGTGAATGGTGCCGGTGCATCCTACATGCTCTGCTTGTGGGTGCTGATAGGCCCGCCAGGTCAGGCCTGGCGGGCGAAAAGGCACTTGCGAGAAGAGCTCGTAGTTCACTGGTCTGGTAGTAACTGCGCCTGTAGCTTAATGGCGCAGTTACAACCGGACCGACAAACTTATAATGACGCCCAATGTGTCCTTCTTGGAAGGATGTACGACTAAGTCAGCCTGTCCAAATTTGTTAACTCATTTTGCAAGGCATTGTACCATTCCTGAGGGTGAGCATTCCACTATGCTACCCATGATGCTGAAAATATGATATACATAGAATAAATACTACAGTGTGGAAATCATTAGCTAAAGTATTTATTACACACAAATGTACAGTTCTATCTCAACTCTGATGTGTTGCTATCCTTTACTGCACCGTTTTCCCTGTCTAAACATAGCATTTCTCAGACTATAGAACCACTTTTCTAAATGTTCTGTTATAGATGCTAAACATGTGTGTAAATACTTTGGTATGGAAAGGATTAACAACAACATTCACCACAGACAGCTGCAATTCTGGAATTTTCTTCTCTATACTACTATATCCTTCAGAATATATTACAGAATATTTGACTAGCAATTTGTGTACTGCAGTTTCCACTAGATATTACTGCAGTTTAGTTGAGGTTATTTTAGCAAACTGTAGTATATACCCTTACATAGTATAAATACTGCAGGATACAAACTGGATTCTACAGCATGTAGCACACAATAGTGCAGTTTTATAGCTTACTAATCAATGCAGCAAATTACTTTGGAACATACTGTAATAGGCCTTGCTCAATAGTTAACTCTCACTCACAATCATGATTATATTCTCTTGAAATGGGATGATGTGCCATTTTAATTCAATATATTTCATGGCAGCATGGTGGAAAAAGCTCACCGGTTGCTGTAATTATTTGTCTGGCCTCGTTCTGATGCCGCGCAGGTAGAAATAGAAAATCAAGGTCCTCATTCCATGCAGAACTGCTTCACATCACTTTGCAAACAGACATTCAAACTCACATCACTTTGCAAACAGACATTCAAACTTTCAAGCACTTGGCTTTTGCCGGGCCGGTAGAAATGTCCTGCAACTCTATGAATGAGCTAAAAGGATTACAGTATTGCTTAAAATCACTTATGCAAGAAATAATCGTACCCCTGCTTCTCTTTTTTCAAGAATGTAGCCTTTTCAACATGTAAGAAGACATTTAGCCCAATGAGTCTTCAAAGTACAATATTCCACAATTTTGGACTATGTTGGAAAATCTTGGTAAATGGGATTGTTACAGTAATTTTCTTTGGCGTTTCTATTATCAGCCAACACAGGATGTATTATTTGCCACAAAATGAGCTGAGCACATAATTACATATGAGAATATGTTCGCACTTATCTGTGGTTTACAAGTTTCATGCTTACAGTGTTGATTGCGAATTTGGTAGGACGCTAGTCTCTGAATAAGGCATAGTGGTGGGTGCTGCATTTGAATACAACCTCTTCCAACAGCTTTTTTAATCCCCTAATTTATTATTCTAATTTGTTTATTGTGTTGATCTGTGGTTTACCAGTTGGCAAATAGTACAAAAATGAAGAAGACAGTATGGGGTCGAACATTGGGTCTCAACTTCATGGATAAGAGTAAGTGTAGCAGCCCATGTAACCATGCTGAACATAACACAAAGTTTCATAATGCCTTGACATCGAAAAACAATTTTTAGTTTACCCTCCATATCTCACTTTTTAAATACAAAACAACAGAATTAATGTTTTAAAGTGCTTCTTTGTCAATATAATGGCTACTCAGGTTTGCCTTGTTCACATTTATCTGCATCTGCTCCCCTGAAATGTAATTTAATGTAAAGTGGTCTCATGTGCCACAGTTCTGCCAATATTGTTGTTCTCACAGTGAATGGCTCTGTAAGAAGGGAGGGCAGGATTAGTTACCCAGATAGCGTTAAGGCAAATGTAGAAACCTTTGGTGTTGATGGATGCAGGTTGGAAGTACTGGCTACCTTTTTGTCGATATGAGAATCTCTAGGTTGCTTGTAGTTGTACCGACCAGGCAGGTTAGCCATAGGGGCAGCCCACAGAGCACGCAGATTAACAGCATGATTGCTGATAGAAGATGGATAGGGTCAGAATCTGTTAAGTACCCTAGACCTTGGAGGTCATCTGAAGTAATGTGAGTGCTGTGAGGATGCAAGATTTTATTAGTGAGTAGTTAGTTGAGGAATGAGGGGTGTGGAGAGGGTGTTGTCACTTCCTGGCACTTGGTGCTAGATTTCATTGAGGTTAGGGTGCATACCAGTTTAATACAGAAGAGGTTCCATAAGTCAAATTGGATTCCCACAGATGGCAGTGCCAATAGTTTCAAAAACTCCTTGTGGTATATTAGTCCACATTGCAGATGTACAGTTTTTAGTCTTTTGGTATTATCTTAATTTATTTCAAAGTGGTTGGTTGAAAGGCAGTGTCTTGGGCTGTTTTGTGTTCTGAAAGTCAGGTGGTTCACCTTCAGGTGAAGGTATTTGAGTAGAGCATGTCACTGTGTTGTGGCCAGAACTGAAACAGAGGATCATCCTTGCCATTTCTTGTTATCCTTGGGGACTAGTACTAGTGCAGCATTCTTGGATCTAACTGTTCTGGAAACTTACTCCTGAAGGAGGAAGGACCACCTTCAGGAGGTATTCTTCCCTTCCTCTCCTTCCCCAGAAGCTCGCTGTCTCCCGAGCCCTGGTTCTCTCAAAACTGGACTACTGTAACAGCCTTTATCTTAATCTGCCTGCCTCCACACTCCGCCCTCTGCAACTCATCCAGAACAGAACTGCGAGACTTGTCCTTGGCCTCAATCCCAGGGACCGTATCTCTCCAGGACTGAAATCTCTACACTGGCTCCCAGTGGCTGCGAGGATAAAGTTCAAAACCCTCTGCATTGTCCACAAGGCCTTCTGGGGCCTGGGGCCTAAATACCTTCAACTCTCTCGTCCTAAATATCTTCCTTCCCGAGCCCTTCGCTCATCCGTCTCCAACTCCCTCAGGGTCAGCCGCTTCTCGAAGCAACGAGCTGGGGGTAGATCTCTCTCCGCGGCAGGGGCCTCCCTCTGGAACAGCCTTCCTGCCCCCCTGAAACTTGAGGAGAACCATCTCCGGTTCCGGAAGCACCTCAAAACCTTCCCCTTTGCTTCTGCTTTCTCTCTCCCTCTCCCCTGCTAATTCTTCACTGAAACTGCACTGAATCTGCAACTGGGCCACTCTCACTGACCTCGGTCCTGGGCCCAGCCACTCTCCACTTGCACTGCCTCCCTGGCAACCCCTGCACTGCGGGACTGTCTCTGTATCCCTACAGCCCCCCCTTCCCAGCACTTGTTCTGCACTTACCTTGCACTTGCCACCAGCTGGCCCTTTTATTTATTTATTCTACTTACCTTGTACTGCACTTCCCCCCCCCCTTCCCCATGCACCTCTCCCCTCCCCCTCCCCCTGCACTTGCGCGATCTGAATGACACCTGGCCTAGTAGGATTGTTGTCTGTCTTCCCCTTGTTCCCCCCTCCCTGCCTCGTCGCGCCTTGAAACACCTGTGTATAGGCGCGTTACAAATGCCTTATCATATCATATCATGTATAATGATGGGAGATGCACAACATTTTGAAATTAACCCTTTTTCTGATGCATAGCCAGTGGCGAGTATGTAATGCTGGCATGATATGTTCAAAGTCCTGTGAAGTCCCGCTTGGCCGCGAATCCTGCTTTGGCTCTTCTCATTGTGGTGCTTCGGATTTCCAAAGGCTTTTGACTTGCAACGACAGCCTCCACAAGGCTTTGCGTAATCCAGTCAGGACTTGCTATAAAATCGTGCACGCACCGCACGCGCACACCCAAGCAAGGCCCGTGAAGCCCCACTTGGCCGCAATTCCTGCTTTGGCTCCTCTCATTGTGGTGCTTCGGATTTCCAAAGGCTTTTGACTTGCAACTACAGCCTCCACAAGGTGACCTGTCTTCAGTGACTTCATTATGAGCACTATTAGTGCACATTATTACGAAAACATTCTTTTTTAACTGCTTTTTTTGTAATTTTGTACAGGCTTTGCGTAATCCAGTCGGGACTATAAAAGCATGCACGCGCACGCACCCAAGCAAGTCCTGTGAAGTCCCACTTGCCCACTTTGCCGCGCTTTTAGCACTGTGGCGGCTTGGTGAATTCCTTTATTTCGGCATTTATTTTTTATTTTTTGCTTTTTATTTAACAGAGTTTTCATTGTTGGCTGTAAGCCTACCTCTTCTTTCGACTCACACCTCATGCACAGCAGCATTTATACGCTCGGTACTGGATGCCTCCTCCTACTTTCATCTTGGAACATGCCCTTTCATCAACATCTACGTCTTTGGAGAAGTCTAAGGGCCTGCCGTGGTCTTGTTCTACACCGCAGCTTCGTACGGCAAACAAACTTTCATTTTCAACGGACTCAACTAAGTTAAGTAAGGACATTCATACTTATTGTAAAGTTGTAGTTCCTTGTACCTCTTCATCAATCTCCTTTAGCAATGTTGCTCCGCCATTAGGCACCCATGGCATTTTATTAACATTGCCAACGGCGCCACTAGATACTAAAATGTCCATGATCTGTTCCTCTTCTCCATCACTGGAGAGCCCTCCAGTCTCTTTGTCATCTGTGGCTCCCGGCGTGGCTCAGGCAGATGGTTTTAATAAATTCATCACTGACAGTGCTATTTTAAATAACTTTCCAAATGTGCCCATCTCAAGTGTTGTCATTAATCATGATTTGTCACGACCTATAGACATGCCAGTGATTGAGCTAGACTCAAACGAATCATGATTTTCTGCTCAAGATACCACTCATAATTTATCTAGGTCTCCCGACCTATTTTTGAATTCATCACATATAAACTCGGATCTGGCAGTTTCATTTTTTATTCCGACCCCGCGGCAGCCACATGATCCTTCTGAACATCATGCCGCGTCAGATACAACTGATACTCCTTCACAACTTTTGGAAATAACATTAACGGCCATGAACTTGGCTATCCAATGCATGACAAGACTTTTTGACACATTAGATGTCAAACCTTTGTTGCAAGCAGCTAAATTGGAAAAGATTGTGCTATGGCAAAATACCTTTATTCCACCTGCCAAACGTGATTCTTATGCTGCCTTCTGCTCAACCACCGGCATGACCTCTATCGCCTGTCAAACCTCGTTGCCTATGTCTGGTTTTTAAGATGTTCTTTCTTCCACAGCTTTTCCAAAACAAGAAGGTCTTTTTCCAGGTGTGCCTCAATTTAATGACATAATTAATGACCGTCCTCCCCCAGTGATCTCTGTAGAAACTGTCTCTTTGGCCTCCACCAATACAGTAACCCCTTCTTCAGTGTCTTCTACCATAACCAGAAAAACTGCATACACTATATTCCAAGCAAGCCACCACAACTCTGCTATTGCACAGTGCTCTCTTAATCAACAACTCAAATCTAAAAATCAGAAACGGGCTAAAATTTCAACTTCGAAATCCAAACAATTTTTGAAATCCATAACTCAACCAAAAAAAACCCAGTTCACTACCAAACAAGCAGTCACGCAGAAATATGCAAAGTTAGCTCGCAATAAAAAGAAACTTAATGCAAATAAGCCTAATCTGTTTTATCCCTCCCCATCCCCCTTGACCAGCTGGTGGCTGCCACCTCTTTGGCCTCCACAACAAATAGAGAAGGATGATTGTCTCTGGGAGTGCCAGCTTCCCTTCCCAACCTAAAATCTGCTAAGTCTGCAGAAATCTCTGTTCCACCAAAGAAGATCCCTTCTACTGTTTCTGATGACTGCACACAGAACTAAATCTCTACTGATTTTTTTCTTCAAGAACTTCGTCAAGCTGTTGACTCTTACATGGCCCTGCAACCAGTCCAATGGCTCATTGATCCTCCAATCTATGCTAAAAAGTCCATCATGCCTGTTGTTGTAGGCTCTTCCAATCCTCGTACTAGTATTGCTACCCCACCTATAATTGCTCTTTTTGGCCCCCTCTTGTAACTTTTATTTTTTCTCACATGGTCTTCTCAAAGCCTACGTTTTCTAATCCCAAAACCTGTCCTGTCCCATCCTCTGAGCCATCTCAGTCTCTTTCCTGTCCTTTTGTTCGTTTTGTTCCACCCTTAACCTCACCTAATAATCATGCGTTTCCTCTGCTCTTTCTTCTGAAATTTCGCAGTATATTAATTCTGATTTTGGAAATATCTGTGCCACCAAAAAGCCCTCACAGGCTACATTTCCACTCAAGACTTCTTCATTTGTTCATTGTAATAAACGGCCCATTCATCTAGCCAAACGTCCAGCTCTATTCTCTTTGGTGCTTTCCTGCCAACCTTTGCTCTTTACACAGTATGCTTTAAATCGGAAATCTGTTCTGGATATGTTATCCGACATTCCTGCTCTTGAAGACATTACCTCCTCCGACATTGAGATGGTTAAGTTTATGGAACAAAATCAGCTATCTTCTGTTGAATTGTGGATAAACTCTAGACCAGTACAAAATACCATTTGGCTTACCAAATCACAACTTTTTGATTTGGGTTTTATTGTTCTAGCAGGCTCCTCTTTCTCTTCCTCTGTAAATACAGATTTCTCCATCTTGCCTATCTCATCTGCTGCTCTTGTGTCCTCAAATGCTAAGTTAACTGCAACTACTTTAACCTCCTCACAATGTGTGCTCCAACTTGCAGAATTAACTAGACAGGAGCCAATCATCAGTATTCTTCTCTTTACTCAGTTGGAACACCCGTGGGTTTAAACAGCTAATAAACAACCCTAGCCTCAAACTTAATCGCCATGATGTGATCTTGCTCCAGGAGACATGGCTGACCTCTATCTCACTCTGGGACAATTATGAATTCTATCTGATTCCAGCACTTAACGCTGCGTGAGGCCGTCCCTCCTCAGGCTTCCTTATTGCTGTTAAGAAACAGTCATACATTACCTCTGAATCTTGGTTCTCTCCCAATGCCTATTTGCAGATGATAAAATTATGAATTTTTGGGATAACATACACACTTATCAACATCTACTGGATCCGATTGGGATTTCAGATGATAGATTTTTTAAAGATCTAAATGACCTGATGGACTGCATATCTTTTGATTCTAAGGTCTCCAAAATTATTTGTGTTGGAGACCTGAATCTTTTGCCCAGTGTGGGTAGATTGGCAAAGTGGTCTCACTTTGTCGAAGCCCGAATTCTCCAGATAGTTAATGGATCCTTTGGAGCTGACATCCCGCCATGCCCAACTTGGCATAGGGATAAGAGTTCTGCAATCATTGACTTTAGGTATTCTGACTCCTCCCTAATCATTCAGGTTCTCGACTTTCGAGTCTTAGCGACATCCTTGAGCGATCATAATATGCTACAAATGACCTGGAGTGTAAATTCAGAGCTTACATCAAATGGACAGAATCGTTATAGAAACTCTCTTGTTGTTAATCCCAGCTGCAATCGTCTTTTTGCATCTGTTCAACAATCACTTAATAACCACCACTGCTTTAGTTAGTGGGGGCAAATTTGCACAAAGCTTTGCCTATAGTGATTTAATATAGATGTTACAATCTTACTCACGAAATCAAGGTAAAGCTATTCCAAAGCTACACACTTTTGATCCTGATTTAAAAGAACAGAAAACACTTTTCCATCGACAAAAAAGCGAAACCATGCAGTTGCCTGATGGCCTGCGAGGCATTGCTTTGACCCTTTGAAAGCCAGATATAAAAATTGGCTTTGCAGTCGCAAGGCCTCTTTATATCAACGTGATGGAGTTGAAATGTTAAGTGCTCTGTCGACAAAAAATACTGCTGCAGTTTGGTCAGTGATAAACACTATGCTGAGAGGTCCTCAGATAATGTTTCAGTCTCAGGGTGTTAGTGAAAAGGAGTGGATCTTATTTTATTCCAATCTCTGATCGCTTCCTGATAACAATAATTCTTTTGTTAATAATTCTGTTGGCTCTCATTTTCAGTTGCACTTCGATAAGGATGATATTCTGTTCTTCATCCATAAAGCAAGTCGATCTCGAGCCCTGGGCCCGAATGGGTTGTCAAACCATCTTTTTAAGCAACATCCTGATCTGTGGTCCTCAGTGCTGTTTACCATCTTTCGTCATGTTGTTCACTCTCAGTCAATACCACGAAGAACATGGAAGCACTCAATTGTTGTTCCGATTTATAAAAAGGGGGACAGAAGTAAACCAGCTGGTTATCGACCGATAGCATTATTAGATGCTCCAGGCAAGATTTTTGCTCGTCATCCTACGAGATCTTAATAGATGGTCCCTCTCTGTAAATAGAGCATTATTAGATGCTCCAGGCAAGATTTTCGCTCGTCTCATCCTACGAGATCTTAATAGATGGTCCCTCTCTGTAAATATGCGTGATCCCTTTCAATCGGGTTTTGTCACAGGGCTCGGGACCCTTCCAAATTTAATTGCCCTGAACATAATTAAAGCTTGCTATGCCACTCGTAAACAACCATTATACTTGGCTTTCGTAGATTTCCGGGTGTCATTCGATTCAATTGATCGATCTCTTCTTTAAGCTAAACATGCCCGCTACAACTGTCCCCCTTCTCTACTCACACTCATTCAACTATTACACTCAGATACGACTATGCAAGTTAGACTCTCAACAGAGGGTCTATTATCTTCTATCTTTTCAACTCAGCGGGGCTTAAAGCAGGGATGTATCCTGGCATCCATCTTGTTCATTCTGTTAATTCTCAATATGGCAAATACATTCACCTCTATCCTATCTGATGCTCCCAGACTGGGCCCTCAGCGTCTTATATGGCTACTTTACGCTGACAACCTCGTTCTGCTCTCACAGATCCCTAAAGCTCTTCAAAATCTTCTAGATGGCCTGGCAAGATATGCGTTTGATAATCATTTGGTAATTAAAACCGACAAAACTCAAGTCCTTGTTTGCAACAAACTGTGAACACGTTCCACTTGTACTAACTTCAAGTGGTCTTTACAGACTGCTGCTCTTAAAGTTGTTTCTCAGTATAGATACCTAGGTGTTCCTTTCACCAATCTATCACCAGACACACTCTCTTGAATTAAAAATGGCCTTGTTAATCTCTCAAGCTAAGATCCTTATGTACACGTTTGGTAAGTTCTCATGCAGGCATTTGATGCTCTTTTTTCAACAGAAAGTCATCCCAATCCTGCTCTATGGTATAGAAGCAAGACTTCCTCGTGAACAGCCATTCTGGGACCACCTTGAAGGGCGCTTCTGGTGACAAGTTTTGCGACTCCCAACTTGTTCACCACTCCCCATTTTATGCCATGAACTTGGTTCTCTTTCTCTACATGTACATGTTCTCTGAAAATGGCTTCATTTTTTCGGAAATGCTTACTAGGCCTCAATACCAACAATATGTTGAGGTAGTTGCTCATCATTTCTGGAATCTGATCAATACTTGCCTACTAGGTGGAGGCGTTGTGTTCTAGACACTCTTTCTGATACCTACATCTCTTTAGATCTTTTACTTCAAATTCACCTTCGCGCAAAAAATAAATTGTTTGATTATGATTGGATTACTAATCGTATCAAATGCACAATGTTACATGATTTCAACAAAGCACCTTTTGGTCATAAACAACTACGGCACATGGGTGACTATTTAGTTAAGTGCCCTGCCCCCCATCTTCGGCTCAAATTTCTTCGATTCAGGCTTAATCTCTGGTCGACAGCTGTCATTTTAGCTCGACTGGGCCTTCTTCCAGTTCTGTAGATTCTGTGGGGATCATCTTCTGCAAATAACCCTCCAACATCTGATTATAGACTGCCCAGCTCTTGAGGAGATTCGAAGCAAACACTTTAAAAATGTTTTATCTATTTTCTGTCCTCGAGACTCTAACTGTATATGGCAGTCCCTTTTCACTAACCCAAGGATTGCTGTAAAAATTGCCATTATACAATTTTTGGATGCTATTTTTCCAGCTCAACAAAGCATCTCAAATCTAATTCCTTATTTTATTGATGATAAAGGCATTTTGTGAACTATCGGCATGCAATTGGTTGGTTCTCTGTTCCAAATTGGACGTTTATGCAATTTAAGAGTGTGTTTACTTATCTTATGATATTTGCTATTTTCTAGTTTTGTTTACGCGTTTATGCTCCCTTGGTATTTTGTTTTTAAAAAAATGGATGAATTTAAGTGCGTAATTATTGTACATTTTAATGTTAAGCCAACCAGTTTATGTAATGTAATATTGTGTTTTTACTTTTCATATTGTGTTTTTATAATTCATGTTCTTTTGTATTGAATTAGTTGTAGTTTGAAAGGTTGATTCTTTTCAGCCAATCAAATAAACAAAAAATAAAAAAAAAGATATGTTCAAATGGCCTCATTCTGAGAAGTAGTCTTACTGCTTCATTTTGAACAAGTTTCCTCATTCATTAATCTGGGAGTCCGAGACAGAGGTTGTTAGCATAGTCTAGTAGAAAAGTGTTAAAGAAATTATAGCCATGGTGCCATAGATGAATAGTAAGTAAGGTAAGATGTGGCATAGCATGCACAGCTGGGAGAAACAGCTTCTGTTAATGGATTTGCCCTGTGAATCAAGAGCCAGGGTGTTGTCCATTGATGTACTATGATTCCTTACTGTGATTGATGTGTTTGGACAAAGGCCCATCTCATCAAGCCAAGGATCACGATGGAGTTAGAAACTGTAGGATTATGGATCATCAGTTCTGTTTTGCTATGGTTATATTTTAGTCGGAATGATGTTATTCTTGCCTATCCATGTGTCCACCTCTGCAAGGTCGCTTTTAATGGCTGGGGCATTTGGTGATGGGTGGTTCACAAATGTGTACATTATTTGTGTGCCATCAAAGTAGGTGTAACAGGAGACAGCAGATTTATTGATGATGTCTAGTAGGGGTATTACGTAAATGTTGAAATGTAGAGGTTTGAGTGTGGATCCGCAATAAAGTGGGTGAGGCTGGAAACTGCAGTGCCCCAGGATAGTGGTTTCTGTTCTATCCACGAGGAAGAAGGCGATCCACTGTAAAGCTGTTTCTTTAATACCAATATCTTTCATTCTTTTTAGGAGGATCTCATGGCGGATTGTGTCAAAAGTGGCAGATGTTTATTAGGATGAGCACACTGCCCTAACTGTCAACCTCCTTTTTTATGTGTATAATAGATGGAAGAAATAGTTGATTATGTACTCCTATAAGGTCTAAATCCATGGTAGTACCTCATTCAGGAGTTGTTTTTTGATGACGTTGAAAACATATGCATTTTCTAGAAGTTTCCTGATAAAAGGTGTGTTTGATTGTTGGCTGTGTCATAAGGGTCAGCTCTGGGCTTTTTGAGCAAAGGTCTCATGTAAGCAGAAACCCTTTTAATTATGACTTGGGTCAACAGTAATAGTGGTTAATGCATCGTTTTTCTAATTTGATATTGCACAGTCCTTTTGAAGACAGATGTACTTCCTACCACCCTTTCAGCAAACCTTTATGGGATAATACATACTTATTACACTGCATTATGGCACAGCACCTAGAACATCACTAGGGCAGGATCTTTTGTTCTGGAGATATGCATTGCCAATATGCTTATTTTACCTAATTACAATGTCCGCTGATGGTGCATTCTGAACCCTCTTACCCGTCCATCTACAATGGGGTGGCATGTTAGTCTTACTAACTTTAAAAGCACAAGTTCCAGCTTGTCCACTGGCAGAATCATTCTGTTAAATGGTGTCCTGAGTATGCAACTCTGAAGAAACAGTGTGCACTGACTATATACCAGTAATGTAAGTGTGTGGCATTCCTCTCAACTCTACAGTGGTTGTGCGGGTAGCGGCATGTGTGGTGAAATTACACGGGCAGGTAGTAGTAAAACCACGAACTCAGCCATCACATTTCTACAAACCAAAAGTGATCCCAATCACAAAAGTAAAACAGACACAGTTAAGAGATATTTATCCTTAGCATTTTGTGGTAAAATGGGCCGAGGGAATGCTATACACTTTCGGGGGGTGTGAATGTGATTCAGTAGCAACCCAAACAGAAATGTATAACATTCCAAGGTAAAGGGAATGTCCGGTCAAGATCATATTACAGGGCCTGCTGTAATGGCCCCGTAGTTATGGTTAAGTTGCTCAGCCCATAAGAAGAGCACTTTTTGGACGGCGTATAACTTCGCCCCCCCGAACGAATCCTCACAAAAATAATTATATGGCTCCATCCGGTTGATCCTGCAAAGTTTGGTGGGGTTTTGTCAAGGTGGGGGTAGGAGCAAAGATGTCCCAAAACTGTGGTTGTTCCCATAGGCGCAAATGGAAAACATGTTTTGCTCACGTGTACAGCGCAAACCGCTGGACGGATTTTCACAACATTTGCAGCATGAGCGGCGGCTTGGTCCCGAAAGCGTGTTTTTGTAAATTTGGTGTAAATCCAGCCAGTATTTGTAGATAAAAAATTGTATAGTGATATTTGGGTTCTGTCATCCCGATAATTGGGTAGTGGAAAGCGTGTATTGCATCAGATTTTTTGAAACGCCCGCCATATTGCTTTTGCGGATATGTGCCGGTATACATGAACATTGCTGTAAAAACATAGAAAAAAACACAACATTGCACTTGTCAAACTAATGAAACAATCTCTGGGGAGGTGAGGATTGTATGGCATATGGCCTTAAAAAGTCAAAAAATTGTGTTTTTCTTTTCTGATGTCCACAAACAGTCTGGGGCAGTCCTGTGATGTCCATGAGCATAATAGATGTTTGGGAGTATATATGCTTATTTATGCATTACCGGGTTGTTGAAAAGCAGTTTTGGATGGCTTATAACTTTGGTACCACTCAATGAAATTGCATGAAATTGCAGAATTTAATACTAGACCTGATTCTGAATAGTATTGAAAAGTGTGGTGCTGTTTTGTCAAGAGGGAACAAAATTAGAAGGGGTCCCAACATATTGCAGAGGTTTATAAATGTGGTGCCATTTGACAAATCTGCACACAAGTTTGCAAAACGATTTTATATCGAGATATGAATATGTTTGCAAAGTTTGGTGGGATTTTGTCAAGAGAGCGCAAAATTAGATGGGGGTCTCAAAATATTGTAAACGCTTATAAATGTGGTGCCAATTGATCAATCTGCAAAAATGTTTGCTAAAAGATTTTAGATCTAGATATTAATGTTTTTGCAAAGTTTGGTAGGATTGTGTTAAGAGGGGGCTAAATCAGAGGGAGGTCTTGTCCTTTTTAGATGGCTTATAAATGTATTGCTGATTGACCACTGTGGACAAACGTTTTCTGACAGATTAGAGACCTAACATTGAATGTTTGTGCAAAGTCTGAATGCATTTTGTCTAGTGGGGGTAAGTTATATGACTGTTGTATGTACATACATTTTGACGCTTTTGAAAACATAAAACATTGGCTGATTTCAGACAAAGTTGTGTAAGGAGCATTGACAAGCTCCTGAAATAATGGTTTTGCAAATATGTCAGTGTTTTATTTTTTGACACGTGTCATAACGTAGGTACAAAATATAGTGATATACCTTAGTTGACTGAGGTTTAGCCTGTGGCCATGGGCAGTGGCCAGATTGTCTGGGTGATGGCATAAGGTCATGATCCGGACAATCTAGCTACTGGCCATGACCACGAGGGATGACCGATGGGGATAGAGTGGCCATGTCCAACAGGTATTGACTATTTGGTAAAGCTTTTCAAAATTGGGATAGATTTGAAATGGAAAAATTAAATGTGCTTGTGTTAATATGCTCATAGGGTTCTCTCTTCGCCTTCTGCAGGCTGCCATGGAAAGGGCCCTTTCCATGCTGGCCATCTTGGAAAAGGATTTTCCTTCCTACAGTGGGAGGCTGTGCGTTTCCAGTGTAGGAAGAAAAATCATTGTTTTAGCACACTGGGTTACCGCTTTGGCAACCGGGGGTGCTAATGGCCTTCAGCCCTCATTGCAGGAGCTGGAACGGGGGATAACGGTCGGGAGCCTTCGTTATCCGCCCTCGCTTCACTTGGACTGATAACTTGGGCTGGTGGGTCGTTATTTGCGATTCTAGTGCCTGGAACAGGGGATAACGCCACAAATGTTCCCATTAACATAACACACATTGATATGTGACTGTTGTCTAATGTATATCTGCAACTCTTTTGTATCACACTGTGTTTTCTATGTAGTATATTCTCTGAAACAATTGGCGTAACAGGGCCTCCTGCAGCCCACGCGGTGATGGGGTTCCCACCAGCACATGTCTTGGGAGGGGGTGTGACTTGGACAAAAAAAAATATTTTTTTGTTTTTTCAAAAAAATAATGTTTTATTTCTTTTTGATTTCACTTTGCATTCATAAAGACATTATTTCTGTAACAGAAATAATGTCTTTATGAAGGCAGAGTGACGACAAAAAGAAACTTTCTTTTTGAAGTCTGAGGGATCCCCCACCCCATGCAATGAAGACCCTAACCCTAGGCTGGATGCCTCCATGTCAGGGGGTGGGGAAGTCTTATGACTTAAAAAAAAAAAACAGTGGGCCTCATTGTGAGTTTGCCGATCCGGAAACAACACTACCGGTGAGATTGCTGGTGCCGTTGATTCCAGACCGGCAAACTAAGAGTTCTGCGAGCAGGTGCCTTTCAGCCCGCCAGGCCTGTCTTGGCGGAGGGAACGGCACTGGCGCGCAGAACTCAACCAATGCACCAGCACCATTCATGAATGGTGCCGGTGCATCCGGCCTCCTCATTTCCATTGAGATCAATGGGACTCAAATGTGAATGGAAAGTAATATTTTCTGGCGCCCGAGAATGGGCAATTACTGGGTCTGACGGGGCTGTAATGCACCGAGAATTGCCCATTCCCTAGCACCAGAAAATTCATGACTCCAGTGTTTAGTGGCACGACTACCGCCAGGGTCATAATGATCCCCACTATCTTTTTGAAGTCACTCTACATTCATAAAGAATTGATTTCCGTTATTTTTCAGTCCTTAAAGGAAATCATTTCTTTATGAAGTCAACGTGACTTCAAAAAGAAACAATTTCTTTTTGAAGTAATAGGGCTCCCCTTAACCCCATGACGGGTGCGTGTGTGAGTGTATGGTGAAAGGGTGCACACTTATATGTATAGGTGGCTGCCTGTGCGAGTGTATGGTGAAAGGGTGCACACTTAAATGTATGGATGTGTGCCTGGGTGTGTGTGCCTGCATGGTGACAGGGTGCACATTTAAATGTATAAGTGGCTGCCTGTGCAAGTGTATGGTGAAAGGGTGCACACTTAAATATATGGATGGCTGGGTGTGCATGTGTGTATATGGTGAATGGTGTGTGTGCTTGTGTTCAGGGTGCAACGAAACATACATTTTGGGGGGCTAACCCTTCAAATGTTGGGAGAGGCGCTAAAATGGGTGGTGGGGGAGGGGAAAACTTATTTGTGTGGGGGAATCCAATTTCTTTACGCATTTTAATGAGACTATTCTAGTGCAGCTTCAATGTTACAAGCAGTTAATTCTCTCCTTTAAGTTTTAAAGCTCTCACTTATGGACCGCTGTGAGAATTGAGTGGTCTCCTGTTCCCTCACTACCCTTCCAATCACTCCCCTGAAATACAAGTACTAAACCTACATCACAATTTCAATTGGCTAAAAAATGTGGCATTTGATTGCAGGTACTAACAGTGAAATGCTTTATGTTAGTAATTGCTGGGCTCTTGTTAACAGCAAAACTAAGGTGCCGTTTAACATGTTTGTCCTGTTCTGTCCGGCAACTGCTCTGAAGGTCAACAAGGTCTAGTCAACATAGCCCATAATTTCAGGAGGGAGGAGTGCTGAATCCCGGTCAACTCAATGGTGTTGCACCACTGCTTGTGTTTAATTCCTTGATTACTTATTGGTAATCTTCATTTCTCCTAGCCCTATTCTTCCTTGTCCCACTACTTGTGTATGAGACACTCTGCCTCATACACACGTACTGGGATGAGGTAGAGGTACATGGAGGTAATGCCTGACTTAGCTACCTGTAATCTTCATTACTCCTAGTCACACTCTTCCTCATCCCTGTACTTACGTATGAGTGAAGAAGCCTCATTTGTAAGCTCTGGGACAAGGAAGAGGGACATGGAGGTAATTCTGGGCCAAGGAGCTGATTTTGGAGGTTGGGGCAGGGTTGGGAGGGAGAGGGGCTGTATGTGGGGGGCATTGTTTGACAAAACATAATGGTTGTACATGTTCTTTCTAAGCAGGCATGATTTGTGGTATTAGTGGCTAGAGAGGCATTTTGGTGCAGCCAGTCTAATCATTCCTCAGTTTGGTATGACATTTTTTGTATAACTGGGCATTTCTGATAAAGCAGTCCTGATGAGTGTAATTACCTGGCTAGATTGGCATTTTGGTGCTGCCAGATTAGTCATTTCTTACTGGGGCATTGTATAGTTGTCTGGGAATCTGTGATAAAATGATGATATAAGTCATTTATAAGGAGCCTGTACACAAGTGTTTCTAGGCATGAGAAGAGACGGGAGGGAAGATATAGGGAGGACAAGACAAACAATATTACTAGGCCTTGTGTCATTCAGATTGTGCAGGTGTGAGAACGAGAAGTGCAAGGGGAAAAGGAGGGGGAAGTGCAAGGGAGAGGGGAGGGAAAAACAGGGCAGCAATTTGCTGAGTAAATGCAGCTAGGGCAGTGCAGCTCTGAGTAGTGCAAGGAGAACAAGGGACTGTACGGTTACAGTTACAGCCCCTACGTGCGTGGTAGGCCGAGATGCAGTGTAGGGGTGACTGATCAAGAAAGAGTCTGGACAAGACTCTGAGGGTAGCCCAGCAGCCAGTCAGTACAGCAGACAGGTGGGTCAGGTAGGCCAGGAGGGGAGGGAGAGAGAGAAAGCAGAGGAGAAGAGGAATGTTTTGAGCTGCGCCCAGATCTTCAGGTGGTCCGGCTCAAATTTGAGAGGGGCAGGGAGGCCCATGCACCTGCAATGGAGAGATATCTACCCCATCCCTCTCTCTGCCTGGGAAAGTGTCTAACCCTTAGAGAGTTGGAGGTAGCTGAGAGAAGGGCTTGAGAGGGAAGGTATTATGGAAGAGAGCGATAGATGATGCGTGGGCCCAGGCCCAAAAAGCTTTGTGGACAATGCAAAGGGTCTGGAACTTGATCCTTGCAGCAACCGGGAGCCAGTGGAAAGATTTCAGGGCTGGAGAGATATGATCCCTGGGCTTGAGGCAAAGGATAAGTCTTGCGGTCCTATTCTGGATTAGTTGCAGAGGACACAGAGTAGAGGAAGGAAAATTGTGAAAGAGGCTGTTCCAGTAGTTCAGCCTAGAGAGAACCAGGGCTCTGGAGACAGTGAGCTTCTGGGGGAATATGAGAAAGGGAAGAGTCCCTTTGAGGAGGAGCAGCTGGTAGTGGGACTTCTTTGCGATGTCCGAGATGTGAGGAGAGAAAGAGAGAGTGGAGCCAAAGATGACAACTACGTTTTTTGCCTCACAGGAAGGCGAAAGAAGAAGGCACAAGGTGGGCACAGAGAGTTCGAGAGGGAAAGCTGGGGCAGGAGTCCCAATGAGAAGGATCTCCATCTTACTGGCATTAAGAGAGAGATCGGTGGATGCGCAACAATCCTGAATCACGGATAGACAGTCAGGAATGAGAGAGACAGTAGAGGAGTCTGAGGGTAGCCTGAAGGAATGCTGAGTGTCATCTGCATACAAGGAGAAGGTAGAGATCAGGTGGGACAAAGGGGTCAAGAAGAGGTTGGTTGAAAAACCTGGGTGAGAGGATGGAGACCTGGGGAACACCACCGGTATAGAGATATGTGGTGGAGAGAAAGGGACCAAGGTGCACCTGGGAGGGGCAGTCCAAGAGGAAGGAGGTCAGCCCCTCAAGGGCCTGATCTGTGATGCCCAGGTGCTCACGGAGTCGATTAATGAGGATGTCGTGGTTGACCGTGTCAAGAGCAGAGGAAATATCAAGAACGATGAGGACAGAAGGAATGTGGTAATCAAGGTTTGAGAGCAGATCTTCACAGGTGTTCAGAAGAACAGTTCCCATGCCTCTGGCAGCTCTGAAGCCAAACTGATGTTGATGGAGACAACCAACAGATTCAGTGTGGAGTGTATGCTGACAGATGGCCAGTTCTTTTCCAGCAGTTTGCCCGGGAAAGGGGCGGTGGATATTGGGCAATAGTTTTCCAGGCAGGCAGGACAGGCAGATTGCTTCTTGAGGAGTGGGTGCTCAAGGGAGTGCTTAAGGGGAGAGGGGAACATTCCAGTGGTGAAAGAGTGATTACAAAAATCAGCCAAGGCTGGAGCGAGGGTGTCAATATGGTCCTTTATGGTTCTAGAGGAACAGGGGAGCACCTGTTTGGACAATACATTCAAAGATCTGACTTGTCTAGAAACCCAGGTATTGCCAGAGAGAAAGAGGTGAAAGGAGGAAGTGAAGTAGAGCTGGCCACTTGGAGCCAAGAGCGGAAAAAGGGAAAGGATGGGAGATGGGGGACTGGATGTCATGTGTTTTAGCCGAGAAGTGAGAGAACAGAGCCATACAGAGGGCCTGGGAGGGAACAGGAGAGGTAAAGACCACAACAGGATTGACCAGTTACTTATAGATTTTAAAGAGTTTGGCTATGTTGTTGGAGGCCACAGAGACACCGGCTTGAATGTGTGTTCTCTTCTTGATGAGTGTTATTGCTTCGACTGGCATTTTGGTGCAACCAGTCTAGGTATGTCTAAATGTGGCCTGGAATTCTTTACTGTAATGTTATTACACTGGTCTACATTGTGCAGCCAGTTGGACGTTTTCATTGTGGCATGCCATTTTTAATAGAAAAACATTAATATTCCTGTGCACTGTTGGTGACTTGCATGTATTGGATTGGTGTTACCCTACAACACCATTGGAAACACTCTGGCTTTTTAGCCATTTTTTCTCAGAAAGTTGGCTGTATATTGCATTAAAACATATATTTATATCTTTCTCCTAGTGCAGTTTGTGGCATACCTCTTCAACAGCAGATTTGTGCATATTGCACAAGCGTGATAATCTAGGCCAGCCCAGAGTGTGGCGCGACCCGTGATTTGTTGCTGAGTTGGGGGGCCCCCCTCAACATGTCTCGCAGGGGGGCCCCCACATGTTGTGTTACGCCACTGTCTGTAACTTGTAAGCTTAGTGCCCAGATGCCTTTGGGCTCGGTGAGCTCTATAAATAAACAAGCAAACTTTTTTTTACTGTGAAAGGTGGTTCCGAAAGGAACCTTTATTTTGTTCTTTTATTGTGTAAGGTGGGGAGGGAAATGAGGGAAGAGGCACCACACACTAATATGGAGAGGCAGGTGGACAGGGGAAGATGCTGCACCCCCAAAATCTAAAGTAGGGGGCAGTGTTTCTTATGCTGCTTGATTACAGATTCAAAAGCACTTTGAAATTGCTCCTCCACGTAGCGTGGTGTGTTGCAGAATATACAGAAGACTGTTGTCTTCGAAAAGGTATGGATCAACAGCCTCTTTTATTGCTTGTAAGGTAGCTCGCAGGATTTTGTGTCCCACATAAGTTGGCTGTGTGGTTTCAGTACTGGTTGAGGAATATGATGTGGAGGAACACAGCCTACTACTTGCTAAGAAAGGAGCAGCCTTTCTGAGAGCATTGCAGTGGTTGGATTGGGTGTGGCGATGCATGGAGGTGGTCCAGTAGGAGTACTGTCCACTCAGTGCATTTCACTTTGGTAGCTTTAGCCTTTGGTGTATTTCCAACAATGATAAAGAACTGCCACACCCATGATTCCCTCTTGGTTCTAGAGGTAGGCACTTCCTCCAATTTTCTTGTTCCTCTTCACTGTCTTTGGAAGAAAGTACTGAGTTTTTATTGTTGTGTAGGTCCTCCAGCTGGGAATGGTGGCTCTTGGGGAGGAGGAATGGCAGTAACTGATGCCATTTTTAAGATAAATAGCAGTTTTGCTAATATTTCTCCATGTATGTGCTTTGTACTAGATTGTTATTGGATAATGAGTAAGGATATGTGTTGGAGCTCTGCAAGGGAAAAATGTTAAGCTTGGAAGTTCCTAGATCAGTAAAAATGTTGTTCTAAACTATTCACGAAGCACAGACCCAATCGCGAAGTGTGGACCCATTCTTGGACATGTCATTATGCCTTGTGTGTGCGCATGATCACATGACACTGTCCGGACGGTCTGCGATGATGTCAGATGTTCGCGAATGTCGATGGGCGCAAAAACTGTGGAAAAATTTGCAAAAAGTGTATAGAAGTATTAAAAATGATGCTAGAAGGTTGGGAAATGGCAATGTTTTAAGGTGAAAACTGGACAACAATGTTGCTTTATTGGGGTAGGTATGATATTAGTACGTTGTAGGAAATTAGCATGCACTCGTAAAAACCCATGAAATTTACATGAACAAATGTTGTTAAAGGGATGTTATGGCTACAAGTAAAACCGAAAAACCTCAGAAATGTGCCAGTTATCGTAAGCTAAGCAACCATAAATCGCGCCACCACTGTGCACTGCTAAGAGTAACACTCAGAACATCAAAGATAACATCACAAATGGCATTGATGACATCATGGATGATATCACACATGCAATGAATTTTGATTAAAAAGTCCCTAAAAGGGGTTGTGTTTATTATGTTGGTAACAAGATGTCAAGGGTGATCGGGAGACCTATCATGAACTACATAATCTATTAAAGAATGTAATAATCTAAACAAAACATTATATTGGAGTGTTGTTGTTAATACAGGATACTAATCATACATAAACATAGGCAGTGGCTTTTTTTTGTTGCTTGAGGCTAGAGCACAAATCACTGGATAGATTTGCACCCAACTTGCTCAAGGAGCAGCGGACTTGTCCCTAAAGTGTGCATTTGAAAATGTTGTGTAAATTCATTCAGTAGAGGCAAAATAAATGAGTGATATCTCCATATGGCCTGTAGACTCATGTCCTAATTCATGTGCGTACATGCCTTTGGACCAATCTGGCAGCTGGGTAACATTTGCGGACATCATGCACTGCCGCTGATTGGGCAATTGAACAATGCGAGGAGCATCAAAGGTCTTGGAACAGGAGCCAGTTAGTATTTGCAAAGTTTGCCTGCAGTCCGTGGACATTGCAGTATAAAAAAAACTGTGACAAATACATTTCTGGTTATTTTGAGGATTGAAAGACTGTCTGCATAGGTTGGGGGAGAGGAGAGAGGGAAAATGTATGCTTTATTGTGTGCAAATCTGGTTGTGGAGTTGTCACCATGTTCACACTTATTTTTTACTGTCTGCGGCCAACATGGACAACAATAAGTGTCAATGGACATCCATTGAGAATGGTGGTCTTATTCATTATGCTACAACGATGATTAATTGTGGTTTAATACTTATGCAATTGAACTAGTCAGTTTCACTGTGAAAATAGCAAAATTGTTTAGGGCATGGTTACAAGAGTATGTTTCTTTTGAGTTTAATGCACCCAATAATCTTGCCAATGGCTACTGTGAGAATAGTAAACTTTTCTTTGGTCTAATAGTTATGCAGTTTGTACAATATGAACCCTTGCAAGAGGCAGAATCAGACTTTTGGCATGTGGGTATATGATTTGTAATCACAGTACAAATTGTTGTGGCAATGGTGAGTGTGCAGATCTTCCAGGCTTGGAGTTTGGATATGGTAGCAGTAACAGCAATACATATTGTGGCCATGGCCACTGGCCATGGACACAACAGTATGTTTACTTTGGATGTAATGCCTGCAACAATGAGGCTGCATGCCATGGCTACAATAGTGCACTTAGTTGTACATGGTAACAGGAAATGTGAACCCTGGCTAGAGGCAGAATAGGAAATGTGTTTTTTGGGTATGGTAGTAGTAGTAGTTACAGCCCATGGACACAGCGTTTGTTTTATTTGGGATTTAATACCTGCAATAATGTGGCTACCAGCCATGGCTTCAATAATGGATAAGTTGGACATGGTTAAAAGGGAAGCTGAACCGTGGGAAGAGGCAGAATATGACTTTTGGGATAGTAGTAGTATTAGCATTAGTTACAATATATCTTGTTGTAGCCAATCCCAGTGGGCTGATTGTTTGGTCACACCCTGAAAAATCTGGTCACTAGTTATGGCCACAATAGTATGCTTACTTGGGGCCGAATTAATCAAAAAATCTTTGTATTTAATAGTTATGTGTTAGGCAGAATCACCTGCAGTACCCTTTGGGAACACTGTAGGTAATTAGGACTGACTACAAGTGTAAGCACAATTTCACCTTTGGTACAAGCCTATACTATAAAGTAAAGTGGTAGCAGTGGCTGAGCAGCCAGACCTATCTCATGAGTTTAAATGAGCAGTAGAACAAGTTACACAAAGGACCAACCAATACAGTGGTTCAAGTACACACTTACTCAAGGTTTCTTAGTAAAAGAACATACATTTATTTATTCAGTCATTTATAAAACATTACACTAGCAAAAGCAGCTCAATATCACACACTAATACACTACAAAAATCCAACCGGTAACTAACTGAACACGCTTAGCTCAAAAATCAAGTAGGAGCAACATGGTAATTCAGATACTTAGAAAAGGGAGGTAAAGACAAGGTTATAAGAATAGACAGCCCAAGTACATTCATAGGCAGGGCAAAGGGTTTCAGTTAAATACAACCAGCAATTTTTCTCAACAGGCCTGGGCCAAAGTCAATGGTTCAGAGTCTTTTGTATAGGATAGCACAGTTCTGGTATATAACGGTTAAGTCTTTGCCACAGATTTTTAAAGAATTTGGCTAGGCGAAAAGTTTGACAAATGTTTAGGGAAAGACAAGCCTTCATAGTTGAGGAAAGTTTCACGCATTTTCTCGATGGCCGGAAAGATTCCCGGATCGCGTTTGCACAATACCTTTTAAATGAAGAAAGCTGTAGCTGAGGCAGTTGTATCTGGCAGTTCGAGCAGATCTCGCTGTTCCTGTGCTTCAGTCATGGGGACAAGAAGGAGGACATCGAGAGGTTCCTGCACTTCCCAGAGAAGAGGCCAAAAGCTGTAGCAAGACGTCGGTTTAAGGTGTGAGTGCCTTAAAGTCCCCTTGGTTTCCTTCCCTCTGGCTATCAGGTTTTCAACAGCACCCTGATGAAAATTCGACCAGAATAGGACGGTGTCCAGGTGGCTTGCGAGTTGCCTGTTTCCACCAAACTCAAGAGAAGAAGTTAACCTTGAAGGGCTTCCCTGTCATCAGAGTTTTAGGCAATTCGGACCTGCAGTAGTGCTTCACCGGTCATCCAGGTGTTTCAGCAGTTTTCTTCCTTCCTCTACTCTTTGGTTCTTTCTTTACAATGGTCGACTCTGCTTTCCAAGTCCCAGAGACCTGCTTTTAAACAGTTTTCCCCCATTTGTTACAGTCTGGTTGTCACTCACACAGCAAGGTGGCTGTCCTTGCTGGACAGTCAGCCAATCACACCAGAGTGCATTCAGGTCTCCTAAAAGACCAAGCACAGGGTGTTTCGGGCACCTCCCTCACATCCTGTCCACCACAGACACTCTGGCACCAAAGGAAGGCTTCAGTACAGAAGCCTGCCAAAGGGCCCAAACAAAGGGACCAAACCTGGTTTGGTGCGCAGAGCAAACACAAGAAGGACTTATCCTAAAAGAAATGACAAAAAAAGATGACCGGAGTCTGTTTTTACAGATAGGTCTGGGGCGCCATATTGGCTACACATGATTTTTAGCTACAGTTGTTAGCGGTCGCGAAAAATCACGGTAGTTGATCTAAACCTCTGCCACCAGCCATTTAAAATAGGAAAAGGAAACATTTTACTGTTATATGAGTGTTATGACTCGTGGAAAGCTAGCCAACCACTTCAGCATTCTAAATTAAGATACGGTGTGCTGGGTCAGTAAATTTAAAGAGACTAGTAAAGTCAATTTAACTATAAATCCTGGGAGACAGTAGTCAGTCTCAGGGAAGGTATTTAAACCTTGGGGAGTCCGAAAGACACCCCTTTGCCACTACACTGAAGATGCTGTGTGACACATAGAAAAAGAGGATGCCACTGGAGTTGCTTTAAAAACTCCATTAACAAAGATCACAAAAGTAAAACACACACAAAATACATGGAAAAGTGGGATGAAAAGGTTCACACTTGTCCCAGGTAAAAAATCAAATCCCAGAATACCAGCAACGTTGCTAGGGGTCTCAAAGGTAAAAGAAATTAGCACATTTGGAGAATTCTCCCTAACATTATGCTGTGTAGTTTTATCTATGTAGCCACTGTGTAGAGGCAGAGTAGTACTTTTGGAGTGTGAGTATAGTAGTAGTATTGGAAGTTACAGTACAAATGATTGTGGCAATGGAGTGGGCAGATTGTTCGGGCATGGCCACATGTTTTGTGGATATTGTAGTAATAGTAGTAGTAGTAGTAGTAATGAAAGGGAGAAACATTTTGTATATTTAAAATGTAGTATAGTGGTAGAATGGCTGTATTAAGAAATTAGATAGGTGATGGCATGTTTTAAGTGTCATGTAATTAAGGAATGTTTGTTTTCTGTGTTTTTTTATGTTTAGAGTAGTTGGATACATATTGGTGTATTCTAATTGTAGAGTATTATAAATGTGGATTTAAAGCGTGATTTAATGACTAAATATACATTTAAGGAATATTAAGAAGGCATTTGTTAGATTTGGTCGTAGCCATTGTTTTTGAGTAATAGAAGTGTCATTACATTCAAACCAAACTCTTCTTTCTTTCACATATGCAGTATAGAGGCTGGATGTGGTTGTGGCACTAGTGTGGTATTTTATGCCAAATGTTGTGAATGTTTTCTTGCCAAGAGATACTTGGGCATGTGTGAAGCTTTTATTTTAGTTACATGGGACATAACCATAGTCTGTTGTATTCTAGGATGCAAGGAATGCCATTTTTGACTTGGTTTGCATTAGATTTCACTAAGAATAGAGAGAGTATGAAGATGTGCAAATACTACATAACCCATACCGTTTTGGAAGACTGTGTTGCCAATGTGGATAGGCAGAAGTGTCATGATGCCTACCCCCGGGCATCCGGATCGAGTCCATCAGCCCCGGGAGCAGGCATCCAGATACTCATTAAAACCCCAACAGCCCCGGCTGGGGGCTGTTTGAATTCATTCCTGGCACCTTAGGCGCCAGGCTGATCATAGAAATCAGTCCTGGTGCCCTGGGCGCCAGGCTCATAGACTTTACTCACCTTATGCAGACCATGCTGCAAATGAGTCCAAGCCAACGTGAGGCCTGGATGGGACTATTTTATTACAGGGATTATTTTTCACTTGTGTGTGGTTCTGGTGAACTTCTTACCTGGGACTACTTTGCAGGCTATTTAAACCACGCCCGAACAGCAGCCCAGCACATCTCCGAGTCTGGAAAGGACATTATTTCAGCACACGTCACTTCGCCAGCAGCAGCGCCGCGTTATACTCACCAGTCTACCTCATCTTTCGACTCGGCGCTGCCTCCATCATTTTCTTCGTCGAAACCCAGCACCTGGGGGGCAAAACAAAAGGAATAACAAGGTGAGCTGAGAAAACCAACAAGGACAATCTCTTTGCCACCATAGGCTTACCTGCTTTACCACCGGAGGTATTATTCTTTAATTCGCCGCATCTTCCTATGCCGCACCTATAAAGGGAGAGAAAACAGCAAGTTAAACTCATGCAACTTTTACCGGACAGTCTTTGGTAATACAGACTCTTTACCTGAACGCCATTAGCTGCCTCAAGGCAAAAATTTTTTGGACCCAGCTGCAACCTAACGAGGGAATAGAACAAGAGTGAACATCGGACATATTGAACTCTTTGAACTTTATAGACACTGGATTCAATATTCCTCCGGAACTCCTCCAGTACCTTCAACCCAGTGAAGTAACTGGTATCTATGCGCCCCTGCATGCCATGCAGGATGGAGAGCTCATCATTTAAAAACATAAGGTGAGGATACCAAAAGGGAATTTCGGAGGTGATTAGCGGGGAGAACGAGAACTGTTGGGGGGGGCATCACTAAAGTCCATGGGTGGCTAAATCCCTTTCTCCACTTGCAGGAGAATACTTCTACGAGTCCAGCAGACAAGATTAGGCGGGCCATTCCAGACTGTCATCTCTTCACTACGCATCACGTTGGTGGAGACCGCAGCTGTCCGGGTCCGATCGACGCGCCTGTGGGAACCAGGTGAGCGTAACAAGAAGTGGATGAGCAGGGAGCTCGAGAAGGAAGAATTTTGGAAGAGAAAGTTGGAGGTAGAGCCATCCCAGGCCCCAGAAAGCCTTGTGGAAGTTTCAGAGGGTCTTTAACTTGATCCTTGCAGCCACACAGAGCCAGTGAAGAGGTTTCAGAGCTGGAGAGATACAGACCCTGGGCTTGAGACCAAGGACAAGTCTTGCAGTCCTGTTCTTGATGAATTGTAAAGGTCGAAGAGTAGAGGCAGGAAGATTTAGAAAGAGGCTGTTTCAATAGCCCAGCCTACAGAGGAGCAGAGCTCCGGAGACATGTGAGCTTCTGGGGGAAAGACACCTTGCACATAGTGTACTAGATAACTTTCAATTCAAGATGGCAGTCAGGATCCAAAGATCACTGTGACTGCTCATGCTCATCTTCTTTGCTGCGGCCTTGCTGGCCTTACCGGTAAGTTTGCGCCCTAGCAGGTGGCGCCTTCCAATCCTTCCCTGACACTGATCCCACCTCCTTATCTGAGACCGGGTCTTATTCTCTCACATGCCAGTTCTGGGCTTCCCTGTAAAACCACACTACAACTCAACCTCTGCAATCTTGCACCTATGCCTCCCTTATCAATCCACTACCCCATTCAGTCCATCACTATCACAGCCGCCGGCACCCTTTCGTCACTTACCAGGCATCCCTGCTGAACCCGATTGGACCTCCCAAGTAAACCAGATGCACTGCGACTGGTATTTAAATCACATCCTGCCCTCTTTACTTAAACCGGCCACTGGCGAGTCCCCCAGATTGCCAGTAGCACACTTTGTCAGTGCTTTTAAACCTTCACCAAGCATTCTGTGCCATCATTTAGACACAACATACTTCTGCTCTCGTGGGGCGCCCACCCGCCCAACAAAATCTTGCCACCCAGGGCTACAATGATCCCTAAGTACTGGTGCAATTCTTCACCCACTTGAATACCATGCTATGTGCAATGCACGCCCTCACTGCAGTAAAATGCCAGGGCACTAGGTGAGCGTAATAAGAAGTGGATGAGCAGGGAGCTCGAGCAGGAAGATTTTTGGAAGAGAAAGTTGGAGGTAGAGCCATCCCAGGCCCCAGAAAGCCTTGTGGAAGTTTCAGAGAGTCTTGAACTTGGTGCAGTCAGCATGGAAATGTATGAGCACAGCCAGTGTGAACATGTTTTATACAGGCACATATTATTGGCAAATGCATCATGAAAATGTGTTGTAGAAATGCTTCTCAGCACTGTTGGTGACTTGAATCTATTGCATTTTTTTCATGTGTTAACCTACAAAAACCAAGTGCAAACTGTTTGGCTTTTTACCAATTTTTTTTCAAAAGTGTGTTCTAAAATGCACAATTTTAACCCATTATTTTAAAACATTTCTTGGGGGAGACCCCCGCGCTGAATTCCCTTTGATTGGTTCGGGGCTCCGTCGCTATGCTCAATTGCTATGGCATATCTGGGAGAAGATTTGCGCCCCTCCACTTAAAAGATTCACCAGGCGCCACTGAGTAATACTTCAATAACAATGTATTGAACAAGTATTTTTATTTAAAAGCCTTGTGAGCAAACTTGAGACACACTTTCTCCAAACGTTTGTCACAGGGTCCTTGGCGAACCCCCCAACATGTGGGTGATTCAGATTTGTTACGGAAAAATCTGTGCAGGCCTATATGAGATTCTCAACCTCTTGGCCCCTTCCCGTTTTTAATTGTGCTTACTCATTCACTGAGAAAGGGAGAGAGAGAGAGAGAGAGAGAGAGAGAGAGAGAGAGAGAGGGAGAGAGAGAGAAAGAGAGAGAGAGAGAGATAGAGAGAGAGAGAGAGAGAGAGAGAGAGAGAGAGAGAGAGAGAGAGAGAGAGAGAGGAGGTAGATAGGATGCCAACAGCATCGCACAGACCCTACACTGGTACTGATGCAAGACCTTTGCAATATGAATAGCTGCAGACCTTGTTCAGCTGCCTTGGCAAGATACATGAAAACAGATATGGCACCGTGGGAGTGGCAGTGTGCCAGTGTGCGCCTTTAGTGAACTCGCTTAGCAATCTAGTAGATTAAGCATGTAGCGGAGGAAAGGGAAGGAGTGACAGAACGTTGAGAATAGTGTCTTCTGGAGGAAATGGGTGTTTAGATCAGTGAAGGCCTTGTTTAGCTTAGCTGATCCAGAAAACAGAAACTAGGCTCAGCTCAGGATGAAAAGGCTCATGAAACTTACATCTGTCCTATTTGTATTTGTACACTGATATTTGTCAGAGTGAACTGATGCACATTTTGAAAAGAGTACTTTTTTAAATGATTAAATCATAATGATGAAGAGGAAAAATACACAAAATAAAACCTTGTGAGCTCTCGTTGATGTGACTTTGTAAACAACAACATTGATGAATACACAGTGTTACTGATGAGTGTTAAGCTGCACGGTTGGCATAGCAGCCAAGTACCCAAGGCGTAGGGAACATGAAGTGATATATTTACAATGACAATCACGACTGCAAAACCTCACCCTCCACCATATATCAGCCACACGACTCAGACCCTGATTCTGATGGCCATGCAAACATAGGAAAGTGTTCTTGTCTGAAGGAAGAACACTTTCCTTAAAAGCACCATGTTCTGTTAAAGTAATACTATGGTGGCCTTGCATCAAAGCCAGCACGTTTCCATGTGCCTGATTTACTGTTGAACAACAGCCTTTGCAACAATGAGGAATGCAGATCAGCCACTGCAAAGGGATTCTCGTTTCAAAAGCACTGTTTTTGCCATAGCTCTCAACCATTTGTCTTGCAAAGGCGGGTGAAATCACCCGATTTTGTTTCTGGCGGGTGAGACGCCCATTGGAATGAATGAGCGTGGAGGAGGCCTGGCGTGTGAGTCAGCCCTTTGCAAGGCGGGTGACACCCGCCAAAAGCGGGTGAGTTGAGAGCTATGGTTTTGCACATAAAACAAGAGATAAACTACACAACTCTGAGGTGTTGTTATCCTCTATTGCACCATTTTCGCTGTCTAAACATAGCATTTCCCAGACTACAGCACCACTTTCCTAATTTGATGAAGGCTTAAGGACACTTTTGCACATTAGAAAAGTAGTCTTTAAAGAAATGATTGTACTGCTGCTGATGCACATGTTTTTCACACAAGAGGTTTTAGCCGTGTTTGCTGCATGCAAGCACGAGCACGAGATCTCCCCTCCAATACTTCCACCCACCACAGAATGGTGGTGCTGAAACCTGCAGGGGCAAATGGGCATCATTACAGGTTTGATTGGGAAAAACGTGTTGGTAATTCCGTAACCACCACTTTTCCTGCATTGCCAAACTACAGCTTTAGTGATGGGGTGGCCGGATTTTCCTGCAGCTGCCGGTAATTCTGACACACCGTCACCAAAAATACTGGCAGTAATATTGGGAATATCAGTAATATGGGACTCCATGGAATGAGGAATACCCACCCTTACCGGCAATTGTAATATGCTGGTAATTCCTGCAGGCCATGTGTCGGTAACTGTAATACCGTTTGATGTTATCCCGCCAGATCTACCGGCGGGATACCAGCAAACCAATAATGAGTTCCAATGTCGGCTTTCCACTCTACTTTTAGCATGATCTCAGACTCACTGCCTGCACTGTATATCAGAATCTCCCTGCTTCATGGTTTGGAGGTCAACACCACATGTGACGGACGTCTGAATAGGTGGAGTGGCAATCCTTGGAAGGTAACAATGGAATCTGCGTTAGTTGACATTTTCGTGGCAAAGCTGTTTTACCCGGTAAAATCCACCAAAAATGTCTAGTAACCGTATCACAGTTTGTTGAGTAACTTTTCTGGAGCAACCCATGGACAATAACTGACACTTTGGTTAAAGAAATGTCTGCAAATTAAGACCATTTAAGACTCATTTTAGAAATGTATTTTGGCATCTGACAGCGGAGCACGTCGTATGGGTCTTAAACTACCTACTTAACGTATTATGTTTCAGAGTATACATAGCACGATTTTTAAATAAAGCATGATAAAGTTCTCATTATTCTAATCTCATTCGGGCATTTGACTTAATTTCATTATAACACCGAAACAATACGTAAAATGCGTGTTGGCCAACACTAACTACGCTTATTCAATTTATACTATTTTCATAAGGATCATAATCTAGTCTTGTGAATATGCACGCGTAGCAGGATTGCGCGTTTCTTGACAAGAGATTGAATCTGGAAAGCGTGCTGTCTTGACGAATGATGCCAATTTGGTTGACAAACAGGGGTCTTAATACCCAGAGATCTATTTCTTCCTCGCACAGCACACAGGGAAAGCCTGGGATTGAAAGAGAGCCTGTGGTGTTTAATGAAAATGCTTTATGTTCGCAAGCAGTAATTTGTTCTGAGGATGTCCTGCTTTCTGAACTTTGAATCCCCCCGGCTTTCTAGCTCCTGGGGGAAGCAGGGGCAGGGAAGTGGGCCATTTTGTTGTGTAATTGCATTCTATGCAACCTGGCCATTAATAAATCAATATGGACATTAATTAAGTGGCTCTCGTTTCCTTACTCCACATTATTTACTGTAGGTAATTTTTGCTAGGCAGTTTAAAGCTTCTCATTCGCTTCCCAGTCTCCTAAGGCATGTTTATTTAACCAGTGACACTAATGGCAAAGCGTTGTCCTTCAGAGGGCAGGAGAACTGGATCCTTATGTGCCTCTTTTATTAAAAACTCTCCAGCCATGGACCGTTCTTGCCTAGACGTATGGGAGGGGCAAAACGCCTCTAAACTTTCTATTATGAATTATGGCAATCACTTTAATACAATATTGGAACATGAGAGGAATGCCTGTTTGTGATAGGTGCCTGGTATTCATGGGTAGACAGATCTGACGCCTGCCACTGTCTGCATACGATTTAAAAGGACATCAGAACCCAATGCGGGGCAAAAGGCAAGCAAATAAGGTAGTCATCTCTCTATCCGAGTGTGACAAAATGACTTCTGCTCTGCAGGAGTACAAGGGTGAGTAGAAGTGAAACAACTTACTAAGCCCCCACACTTCTCCAAACCACCGTGA
This sequence comes from Ambystoma mexicanum, assembly GCF_040938575.1. Classification (NCBI taxonomy): domain Eukaryota; kingdom Metazoa; phylum Chordata; class Amphibia; order Caudata; family Ambystomatidae; genus Ambystoma; species Ambystoma mexicanum. The sequence goes on from NC_090934.1 coordinate 516,210,530, forward strand.
GCCCTTTCATAAAGGTGAACCAGACACAGTTAAGAGAAATAAGTCCTACCCCATTCGTGGTAAGGTGGGCCTAGGGACGGCAGAGGCGTTGCTAGGGGTGGGCTGAGGGGGCTATAGCCCCCGATCTTTTGGTTGTAGCCCCGGATAGAAGCTCAGGACCTACAACCAAAAGGCTAGCTAGCCCAGGGTCGAGACAGGCCAGACACTGGCAACACCCAAGAGGGACAGCATTACTCTTCATAGGGGTATGAATGTGATTCAGTAGCTACCCAAACAGCAATGTTTAACAGTGAAAAATAAAGGAACTATCAATCAAGGTTCTGTTGTACAATATACAGTGGGCACGTCCGAAGGCTGGACCACTGCCTATAGCTGACGCCCATGGCTAGTGCCAGATAAGTGTTGTAAAATAAACAGTAGGCACGCCCGAAGGCCTTGGGCTCTGGCCATGGTCACTGCCTCTTAATGTGTTATACTATACAGGGAGGATGGCCAAAGGCCGTGGCCACTGGATAGGGATGAAGGCCATAGATACTGACCCTTCTATGTAGTAAAATATACAGTGGGCCTGGCTTAAGGCCATGGCTAGTTGCCCCTTAATGTGTTAAAATATACAATGGACTTGGCAGTAGGCCATGGTCACTGATCATGGCCAAAGGCCATGGCTAGTGGCACTTTAATGTGTTAAACTATACCTTGGGCACGGCCAAAGGCTGTGGGCACTGTCCATAGCAGGTTATTGATCGAATGTAATCTAAGATTCCATCAGTGATGTCATAGATGATGTAATTAATTATGTCAACAGTGATGTCATCAGTGATATCATCAGGGATGTCATCTGTGATGGCAGGCTTTGAGAATTGTCCATTTCAAAACACTACCAGACCAGTAGGCAGGGCCTTTTGCCCTGCCCACTCTATATTTTGCCAAAGGCGAAAGTACACAAGACAAAATAACGTTGCACTTTAAAAAAAGTAATGAACACCAGAAAAATAACCTGGCAGAGGAAAGGTTTCAATAAATATGCTGGCAAAGTATAAAAGGTGCTCACGTTGGCGGGAGAGGGCCCAGAACCACAAGTAAAAGATTCCCAAAGTCGTGGGTCTCGACTCAGGACAGCAGTGCTCCTATAAGATACCCCAGGTTCGAGCTGGTTAGTTCACTGGATGGCCCAGGAACACTTCCAAAGAGGCTATTTTTGAGGGTAAGCAGGAGGCAGTGAGAGTAGTTGGTCCCGCTTCTCCAAAGGGTCAACGCGCCTTTGCAGGCCTTCTGTGATTGATAGAAAAGCAGGGGTCTGGTGGGACAACAGCAGGTCCAGGGTGCCAAATCTTCCAGCACGCCTCAGGCAGTTCCACAGGTCTGCTCTTTCATTTCAGGATACTTGGCTCCTTCTGTAGTTAGGTGTGAACTTCCGTTGATCGACCTGGAATGGATGCAGAGCCCCTTCACTTATCCATGATTCGGTTCACTCTCAAATATATGGCGTGGGCCAATCATGGGCCACAGTGGTTCCAGTCAATCAGGCATATCAGATATACTGGCACCAGTAGTGTGGACCAGACAGTCTCAACCCTATTCCTGGGCACTAGCACAAGTGACATGCAGGAGCCTGCGAAAGACACGGTTTTCGCGGGAGGCTGCATGCCCAAATAAGGAATACCTGGTTTTCTAGACCTGGGGGAAGGCAAAGGGACAAAATGGCCAAAGGACAGAACAAAAGACGTTGTGGCATGGCTATTTTTGGCACTGGCCATAGTCTTGGGCCAAACCAGGTAAACGTGATATGGTCAATCAAAAACAAATTCAAATACTTTGAAAGTAAACTTGCCACCACTTCATCCTAGGCACACTTGCAGAATCACCCAAAACAAGGGCCAAAAACAAAAGGACTCTATGCGTGCTGCTGTAAGGTACATGCCACATAAATCAAAAGTTACCAAGAAATGGCAACATAGTCAAAGACCAAGGGATACATAGTTTTCCAGTACTGACATCCTGAAGGATGTGTCAGTTTCCCCATAACAAATGAGCAAAAGCCCAGATGAGTGCAGCTGAAGGCTGTGCTCCACTGGAAAAGTCAGGTTATGTAAGCCAAACAAAATCAACAAGTTTGGGGGTCCATAAATGGAGGAAAAATTGCACCTAAGGGAAATCTTTCCTAAGAGCGAACATCTCAGATATTCGGGTACATTTCTTAGATGTTTGCGAACTACACAAAGGTTTGAGGACATCCATGCAGACTTCTGCATTATAGGGTCGCTGAAGGAGCAGTTTTTGGATGGCTAATAAATTGGGTCACATTCAATAAAACTGCATGAAAATGTGCAATATAATTTTAGACCCAATTTTGAATGCGTTTGCAATGTTCAGTGCCATTTCACCAAGAGCGGGACAAAATGAGAGGTTGGGTCCCAAAATGTTCGAACGGCTTATAAATGTGGTGCCATTTGACGAATCTGTGTACAACTTTACCAACAGATTAAAGGTCCAACTTTGAATGTGTTTCTAAATTTGGTGAGATTCTGTCAAGAGGGGGCAATTTAGAGGCGGAATCCCAATATTTTTAGATGGCTTAACACTTTGGTGAAATGCGACAAATCTGCAGAAAAGTTTGCAAAATGAACATAGACTGTGAGGGGTCAGAAATGTGAGGCAGACAACTTTGTAAACAATTTTCAACTTTAGCCATTTCATTAAATAAACTAGTTGAATAAATGCCTCACTATCGCTATCCTGTTGAGGATTTCCCTGCCTAAAATAAACTAAAGGGAACACTCCCTCATGCTTAAACAAAAAGCAAAGCAAACAGGAAATATTTGGCAATTCAATCCAACAACAATATATCACATATGACCCTACTCACAATATGATCAATGTCTCTTGTTATGGCCTGCGTGAACTTCCCTGCCACAGATCCATATAAGGGTGACGGTTCAAAGGAAAAACAAGGAAATCTGGTTTAACAAAAAGTTCCAGTACAGTTCTTAAGTTCTTTTACTCAAATTCACAAATTTCTGTTGCTTCAATAAAGTGTCTTGAGAAAGGCATAAACTCTCCTCCTGGTATAAGAACTGCCTCACATTTGTAATAACAACAAATAATTTGATCAGGCTGATTTACCACAATTTTAACTGAAGAACGAATTGTAACCATTCTTCAGCAAGCTTTCACATTTTTTCCCCAAACATCACAACTTAACATGTTGTTTTCTATTAGTACCACTCTTTAGCACGTGTACCTTCGACTACATGGCTTATTCTTTCACCAGGTTCTTCTGGGCAATCACTTCTTGCCCTAGCCATATACTCACCTGCCCGTCTACTTCTTCAACAAGAATAGAAAAGTGCTTCAATGGTAACTTCCAAATTAGAATAACAACAACTTCAACAGACTTCTTTGGTGTTAGTAGATTTCAGCGAATAGAACATTCACATTGATCAGTATTACGATTTTTCTGCAAATGATATTCATCTCCCTATGTACAGCTTAGTCCAGAAGGGCTGGCTGTTCCCCACATTTCTTTCCCTTTTGCATCAATAACAAAATAGTGGTAAGGATAAAGACTTTTCCTCCTTCTGCCTTGGCTTTGGCAATGTGAGTTTAAACCAGGTATAATGTTAACCAAACATAAGCAGTGAATTCTACAACCCATGGGACTGTTATCATTTCCCTCTGGCCTTTGGTAATATTTGTTGTTTTTAAATTGCAGAGGTTTTACTTTCTTTTGGCTTGGGAATGGCTAGCACACCTCAGTTTGTAAGGTAGTTCCCCCACCAGGTTGTTGGGGCTTCCATAAAATCACAAAATGAATATCATAGATACTTTGTTTCATGAACACCACTTTCGTTGTTTTCTGCAAGTGCAGTATTCACTATTCAGTTCAATACTGCTTTCATTTATGCCCAAATGACTTGGCTGGCTCAGCATACGCGAACAGCATCTGAATGCTTCGGAGCCATATGCAAGTGGTGCTCACTGGCCTCCAGTAGTCCGAGCTCTTCCCGACCTGGCCATCTGAGACCTATCGGCTTTCTCTGCTATGCCTGCACCTGCTGTGCAAACTCTGCACAACGTGCTTTCTAGGGTGAAGTGTTCTTCTGTCACACTTCCCACTGCATGACGTTCCTCAAGACCTGCAAGACCTTCCTCTTTTCTTCTGCCTTCGCTCCCCCTCTCCCCTGCTGATCTGTTCTCTCTTGGCACCGTGCACCTGGCCACCCTCTGTCCTTTGGGCCCAGGTACCTGCTCATCCTGCCACCCTCCCGCACTGCCTCCGGGCCACCCCTTGCACTGGGGTCTGTATCTGTACCCATACAGCCCCCACTTTTTCTTCCTTCACTTATCACACCTACCCTGTCTGCTGCATTAAACCTAGCACTTGCAAATTGCTGGCTGCATTACCACTGTTTGTTGCCTTTATTATTTATTTATTGTTATTTATCTGTTCCTCCTCTGTTTCGCACTTTCCACCTCTCCCCCCTTCCATGCACTTTTCCCCTCTCTCTTCTCCCAAGTACTTGCGCGTTCTCAATGTCACTGGGCCTAGTAAGATTGCTGTTTTGTTCTCCCCTGTTCCCCTCCCTTGCCTTGTTGCCCTCTGAAGCACTTGTGTACGAGCGCGATAGAAATAAAATATCAATCAATCAATCAATGACCATTGCAATGGGGATAATAAAAGGCACAGACCCTCTCAGAACCACAGTCGTCCTGGTGTCTCCTTGCTCCTCCAGCCCTACCTCCAACTGCAATGTCCCGCACAGCATATACTGCGTCTTCTGATTCTACGGCTTCTCTGGCTTCTCCGGCTTCTCTGCAGCCTGCACCTGGTGGGGCCATTTAAGCCTCTCAGTCTTCCTCAGATGTGGTTCATCTAGGTTAATTAGCTGACCACCACAGTGTTGGTCCTCTGTATCCCTCTTCCTTGTCCAATTACTGAGGGAATACGGGACATGAAGTCCCGAATAACACAATTTGTTTTCTTAATTGGTTTTCTACTTAGATTTTGATCTCTCTTTTTGATAGCCTTTACTAAGGGAATGTGTGCAATATATAGGGGAATATAGGTCTTCACATGAAATGCTGTTAACATTTGCAAAACTCCTTCATTATACCTTTGGGAGTGAGGGGAATGTTCTATTGTATGAGTTCCCTGCATTTGGGAAAGATGTCTATCTCACACTAATATGGTTAACCCATGAAAAAAGGGTTATTGTGGCAACAAGCCATTATATATTGTTGGAGTGGAAAAATATCTCCTTCAAAAGAAGGCAAATACTGTATGTCATCCCCTGGATTCCTCTCGCCTCCCTGAGACTTTTCTACAGCCAGGTGATCCTCCCGCAGAGCACCACGCCCAAAAGTCAGGATCAGGAAGCATCTATCTTTCCCTGACCGCCTGGGAGGAGATTTTAGCCAAGGATTTAGTGAGGGATTCATAGTAGTCATTGCAAGACCCAACTATGAATGTTTGTGCAAAGAGTGAATGGAGTTTGTCGAGTAGGGGCTAAGTTATTTCACTATTTTATGTACTCACATTTTGACAGTTTTCAAAAAATAAAACACAGATGATTTACAGCAAACATGTGCAAGAGGCATTGGCAAGGACCCAAAAGCATGGTTTCGCTAATTTGTCAGTGTTTTATTTTCTGAAAAGTGTCATAATGTAGGTACAAAAAATTGTGATACATCTTTGCTAACTGAGGTATAGCCTGAGGCCATGGCTAGTGGACAGATTGTCTGGGGCATGGCCATGGCCATCAGGGACCAGCAATTTGGTTACAGTGGGTATGGCCACCAGGTACCAGGTATGTTGTAAGATTTTTCGAAATTGGGATAAGTTTGAATGGGAAAAAGAGTTCTGCTTTGGAGCTACAGCTGAGGTGCTGGATGGGATTGCAGCAAACCTGCACGAGGAGCATCAGCAAAGACCTGAATCTGGCCAATGGCCATGACCACTGGGGAACGGCAATGCGGTCAAAGTGGGAATGGTAATGGAGACCGGCTATGTGGTAAAGGCTTTCGAAATCAGGATAGAGTTTAATTGGGAAAATAAATTCAACTCCCGCTACAGCCCCAAGGGCTGGATGGGATTGTAGCAAACTTGTGTAAGGAGCATCAGCAAGGACCTGAAAGTATGCTTCTGCAAATCTATCCTCTGTTTTATTTATTCCAAGTGTCAAAAGGAAAAAGTACAAACAATAGTGGTATAACTTTGGGGCCTGGGGAATGCTCCTGGCCCTCAGCAAGGACACATTTCCACTCGGATTTGATTATTGGGGAATGTGGCATAGCCAAAGTCATGCCCCATGGATTGTGGAGCCTGGCCATGGCTGCAAATCAGGAGCACTGCCCATTGTTCACATCATGGGAGTATAGTGCACACTGGACTAGGATGCAGGCAAGGTGTAGTGGATAACAGGAGTGGTTGGTAGGGCTGCGGTCGTAGTTGAGCCTTATGCCATTGAAAAGTCAACCATGACTTGCATCCCCAGCATGCACTGCTGAAAACGACACACATCAGTATGCAACACAAGAAATATGTTTGTAAAAGGAGGTTCTTTCATATGTTAACAGAGGAATTATTAATAACTTATATACAATGTTGTAATATCATGAAACATTTTCACTAATAAAAACCTATGGAATTCATTGAACAATCTTTGTTAAAGTGATGTTATGTTTAATTTGCACTAATAAAAACCTATGAAACTCATTGAATGAAAAATGTGTTATTGGGAAAATATGGTTGGAGTTTAAAATCAAAATAAAATCATCAATACACCAGTTATTGTAAGTTATGCAGCGATAACTCGCTCCACGTTCATGCACTGTTAAGACTAACACCCAGGACATCAACAATGACATCACAAATAGCATCACTGATGACATCACACATGACATCAATCCTGATGAGAAGTGCCTACTAGGTGTTCTGCTAGAATGTTGCTAGCAGCATACGAAGGGTGATCAGGATATCTCCCATGAACCACTCAATGTATCACAAAATGTACTTATTGAAACATAAAAGTTCTATTGAAGTGTTGTTGTTAGTCCAACATGCTAATAATACATAGACATAGGCAATGGCTGCAGTATGGCCCAATGAAGTACAGTATTTTTAATCTGGTAATATTGGCCAGTAGAATCATAAATCCAAGCCTAGCAGGATCTTGACTAATGTTAAACTTGCAATTAACAGCTAACAATACAAGAATTACTAAATGTGTTAGTACAAAAAATACGTATGTAGAGCATCAATGCATCTATATAGGATATGGGTTCTTCCCTAATTCTTTGTTTACAGGGTACCCAAACTCAAGGAATGACCTGAAATACACTGTATAAGGCGTGGAGTTCGGTTACCCCTCCCTTACACGGTCACATCAATTGTGATTTGTCCCCACAACCATTTCAATGCTTAATAAATAAACAGCATCCAGCACCACAGTATCATTTGCATAAAAAATTCATGTTTATTCTTTATTTATTTTCATTCTAAAAAAAAGCATTGTTGTTTGTATCTATCATAAATTGTACACAATAATCATGCTCAGTTAATTAAACTCAGCAGTAATCAACAATAGCATTCTAAAACACGTTTTGTGACTAATCAAATGCCAGTGCGGTCTCATCTATGTTGGGAAAATAAAACGAGAGGTAAAACAGCAAATTTGTAAACACTGGTCTTGTCTGAAAAACTGAGTGGATGAATACCCCATGGTGGCATAATTTTTGCGTTTTACACACACAACTAAACAGGCATGTTTTGGTTTATTACTCAAACCATCCAGGCACCCCAAGACGAGGGAACCGCAACCTTTTATTAAGAGAGACAGAACAAAAATTAGTTACAGTGAACCATGGCCTCATCAGCAGTGTGGCCTGTTTTCGCATTACAAAGAGGCATTAGACATATGAACTGGAAACACACACATGAAATCATGCAACACAAACATATCTGTCGCTGTGTACCATTTTACGGAAGTGTACTGGGTCATACGTGTGTTTTGTTATGCACCAATCCGTTCTACGTAGATCAGTTAGCCACTTCTCCCTTTTTCTTCTTTTTCCCTATCCCTGTACTGGGTACTTGTGATTCAGCCAATCTTATGAGGATGCAACACACATGACAAAGTCTGGAGCAAGGTTTTGAAGAGAATTAAATATTGTTTTCCCTGCCACATAAGCGGATGGCTTGTTGAACAAACTTGGGGTCTGTGTTTATATCAGTTAGGAACCACATTCATTTGCACACTTAAGGTGATGCCTGTCCCGGAAATGGCCACTACACAGGGACGCATGTCAGGCACACCAAAGAGGACTATTTTCCAAAATGAGGCCTGTATACTCAATGAGCGGTACGGCCCTCGCGAGAGCACAGAAGCAAAACAAAGATGAATGTCAGAGGGTTCAAGTGCCTGAACACATCGCCCATGGTGAGTGTTTGTGAGCCATTACTAACTGTCAGGCTTACGAATACGCAGAAAATTAATACACCTCCCCGGCAACATAGGGGATATATAGTTGCCATGACTACACATAATAACTTATCAAATATGAGCGAGAAAGCACATATTTAACTGGCTAAAACGCCGTATGGTGTTGACACTTGTAACACTCATAGATCGGTGAATCACCACCACTCGCATTTGTCTGTGTTCTTCCACTAATGTGACCATCAAGAAAGAAGCGACACACATCCTGTGGCATACTGTAAAACTTCATAATAAGCAGAGGCAGTCCCTCTGCAAGTCGCGTTCGTATCACACATGTTAACAGTACTGTACACTAGAGAACTCGTTTTACTTGTGTTACATGATGTATTCATGTAAGTCTAAATAACAAACAAGTGAATACTTTGGCTTAGTACAAAAGCCAAGGGTTAGTTCATTTAATGAGAATGGCTGCTATCGTTTTTACACAAGGAACAAAACCTCAATCTCCTGCGTAATAGACAGAAGATTCTGATGTAAATCCTAAACATATCTGGCACTAACACTAAGGTTAGTACATGCCGCACCAGCCATAGACTACATATGTTTACAGTCTGAACACCATAGAGTTATAGAAAAACAGACAACCCCTTCTTTAAAAAGTAATGCAGTGTTGTATCGCTGTTTTTTTTAGAGTGGCCATGAATATTTGGGATACCCAAGATTGAGTCCAACTTTGATCAAGCTTACCGTCCTGATAAAGGCCCAACACATAGCTGTCTGAGAATGCCAGGAAAATGCGCATCTAGGTAGAGAGGCTGAAACACATGGCGACAGATAGCGAATACACCTTTATCTAGTCGCCCCGTTTTTGTCTGACCTTGAGGTCCTCACTTCACAGTACCTGCATGTCTGTATAAAGTTATCCTAGACATCAAGTAAAAGAACTGATGCCCACCGTCTCTGTCGCAAGAATACAAATATTGCTACTGTAAACACTTATGACTTAATAATCAATGCCATGAAGCATACCTTACCACCAAAGTTGTTCATAATACAGCAAACATTGTATTCAATTACATAAACATCATTATTTTTTTTATTTTATATGCTTTATTGGTTAAAAGTCAAATATGTATAAAACAATCATTAAATTAAAATAAACCTTTAACATTTCTGTTCCAAAAAGAACATCCACAAACTACAGCAAAATCCACTCCACCAAAAAATAAACCTTTAGCCTTTCGATTCCAAAAATCATCCCTGAGCTAAAGCAAAATCCATCCCACTAATTCCCCAAAAAACAGACCATCAAGACAGTTAAAATCAGCAACATCCGTCTGAAATTCCATTAACACCCTCCCTCCCTCTTCCCCCCTGATCAGATAGCACTGCATCAAGCATTTTCATTGCAGCAATAACCAAGCGGGGCTGATCACCAATGAACATCCAGTTCCACCATTCCCCACTTGTAAAAGTTGATTTTGTCCATAAGAGTTCATCTACAAAGAATGCTCGGGTCTCAATCAGAGCTTCACAGTTCATTACCAGATGCTCCGATAACATCATTATGTTATCAACACAACTAATGTGGTGTGAAATAACAATACTTATTTTTTTTTACACAACACTCATTTGATCAAAAAATAAAACTAATACACTTAACAAGGTAAAAACCATGCATGGGGATATAAAAAGAAAGGAAAGAGGAAAAGGGGGAGGAAAGAAAAATTGTTGTAGTATCTTGCTGTTGTCAAATTACTTGAACTAAAAAATGTTGCCCGCAAAATTAGACACTTTCTGATGCTTGTGAAACACTTTTTATCAACATACATTAGTAAATTTTATCATATCTTAGTCACCACTATTTCCTTAGGACCCTTAGTGAAATAAACAAAATACCAACAAACTAAATCAGTTTCGATCTTTTTAGATATTCGACATGGTTCGGACAGTTTTTCAATAAAATACTATCTCTAGTGCCTTTTCAATGTTATTTTGGTGGCCTTCTTCAGGACGATGACATTTCTTTTGATATTGCATTAGTCTTCTGTACCTCCATGGTATACAAATAAACATAATAAATAAAAACAGAGAACAACAATTTAGTAGTTCATGTCGGGACTAGATGATACAAAAGATTTTTTCAACAATTCAACATATATTTCATTATATTATATATATATATATATATATATATATATATATATATATATATTCTCATTGCCACATAACACCTAGTCTGCAGCGATTGTTGTACCAACCACCCATTTTACAAAACAACCTGAGTACAGGAGGACAAAGTCCCAAACACATGTTTTATAGGACGGGCTCCGATCAATAATAAAAAACCTCTGTGTGGTTGATTTAAAGACTATGTATTAAGTATCAAACATTATTCCAAAGTATGGATAAATCCCATCTAAACTTATTTCAGGCTTAGTTATTTCTAATTTAGCTTTCCAATTTTTTTCATAGGTACGGCATGTTGTTATTTTGAAGTGATTTCAAAATGAAATGGAAATGCACAATATTTACATGCTTTTTCAATTAGGCCTTGCAAAGGTACAAATTAGGCATATTAATGCTTATTCCTATCTTATTTACACCTCGAGATTATCCTTTCTACTTCTAAAAACTGTAACATATTATTGTTGCAACAGCTGGACTCTAATGATGGCTGGAAGGTGAATGCCTTGTTACTTTGATGAACGCCACTCACATTATCTTTTCACAATGTCATTTGGTCTTGAATCTGAATTTAACGTTTCCTAATCTTTCCAAATAGAATGAGTAAAAGCAAGGAAACATCTTACTTTGATGTAAAAAGTTGTTGTTAGTTGTATATCATCACTCAATAGCGTGGTTTTAGTTTGCTTTTGCTACAATGAATTCTCCTGCAGTGGCCTGAGTGAGATGTCAAGTTAACTTGGATCCAGCACTCCGCTACAACAAAATAGTTTTACATACTTTAAGGCAGAGTTTTGTATGGCTTCTCCCTTATTTCCCACATTTGCTGGCTATTCAGCTCCCAGTCATCATTCTTAAGTAATACTACCTTAAAATGATTACATTAGCTTTCTGATTATTCTAACTATCAGCCTCTCTAAGGAACTTATTCCTTCCTCATTCGCTGACCGGCTGGTTTTGCGTTTGCCAGCTTGCGTATCTGCTATCACTCCCAGACTTCTGGCTTGTAATCTCCAAAGAACCTTGTTCTTGTCGCAGTCTTTTTTTATATGTTCTATCTCTCACGTGATATATTACGCGTGACTCACAACGCCATTTTGAATGTTATCTTAGGTGTTTACAAAACGCCCATCTTTGAGCGGGGCCACATATCTCTATATACACAGGCTATACACGTAATTTTTAGTATCATCTTAGTTGCCATAATTTGCAGAAAAAACAAGCAGCTTGGTCGATATTTCAAGAGCCCTATGCACCAGCATGTTTTACAAGTGACTAACCATGGCATTTTTAGTATTATTTTAGATGTTTCCAAAATGGCCATCTTTGAGGGGGGCAACATATCTCCTTTACTCAAGCTATTCACATGGTTATTGGTATTTAATTTAGCCATAATTTGCTAAAAAAAAACAAGGGGTCCCACTAGATATTTCCCAGGCCCTATGTATGGGAAAAACAAATACCTATTTTAGTGTTTATTGATATTCTATAGATATTTTGCTGCAATTCGCTAGGTGCCTGTCGAGACTTTTGTGGAACCATGCATGAGATTGCAATGGATTTTTTAGTTCAACCAACTTATCAGTCCAAAAAACCTATTACTCAGAGGATGCTGAAGGGATGGCTTAAGGTGTAAAAGACCTATTAACATGGACCAGGTGATTGGCGTTCTCTCACATTCATAACGCCAGCCACAATCTTATTTGGACCCAAGATTCGTGAGGGTCTACCATGAAACTCTCGTGCCTCGCTGACTATATATATTTTGAAAAAAACTAAATTTGGGAATGCTGTGTTTTGTTGTTGTGTTTTTAGGTACATCACATAAATACATTCCACTCAATTGAAGAATTCATTCCGTTCTTCGCTGTATCTAATTTATAGATCCAGAATTGTTAATTTCTGGATAACAGCAAATCTCTTTTGCCACCCCTTTCTGTAGGTTTTATTACATCAATAACAAACCCGAACATGTCAGTGTATTTGTGTTGATGTGCTGTATAATGGGCCACTAGAAGATTGTTTTCGTCCTTGTTTTTTAAACACGATCAGTGTTCACAGACTCTTTGTTAAATCTGGCATTTAGTCTTCCCCATGTAGATCAAATTACAGGGGCATTTTATGCCATATATTGCCCATGTTGTGTTACAATTGGTAAAATTACATAATTTCCAATCTTTCACTTTCAAACGATAGTTTTTATGTGTTTAGTTATAGGACACACAGAACATTGCCCGCATTTAAAGCGGCCAATAACTGGCGGAAGGTCCCATAATGTTTCTTGTCTTTGAACGGCTTGGTTTCTTGTACGATAAGTATGCACTAACATATCTCTCAGGTTCTTTTGTCTTTTAAAAGTGAATCTCAGCACTGGGGGATTAAATTCAGCAGTTCTTACAAAGTGCCAATTTTTCTTAATAATCTTTCTCAGCCCATTACTAATGGAACTGAAGGTGCTAACACACATAATCTTATCTTCTTGTTCTCTTTTGGGAGGGTTGAGACATCTCTCTCTATTAGCATGTTGGGCTCTTTTAAAGGAATTATGGATAATCTTTTTGGGATATCCACGATCTTTAAGCCATATTTTAAGCTGATTGCCATGTTGTGCATATTCAATCAGATCAGTTTCTCCTGATACGTAGGAACTGTCCTATTGGTAAAATATCACGCAAGTAAGAGGATGAAAACTATTACATTGTACCAAAGTATTCTTGTCGATTGCTTTTCAATATAAAGTGGTGGTCATTTCTCCTGTTGTAGTTTTGCAAATCATAAGATTAAGAAGAGGCATCTTGTAAGGATCATGTTTCATGGTGAATTTGATGTAATCATTCCTTCCATTTAACCAAATGAAAAAAAATCTAAATGTTCCTTAGCACCTTTCCAGATCAAATTTATGTAACGTAGCCAGCATCCTACGTTATTTATGAAAGGGTTGTCTGGACAATAAATGGAAGTATCTTCTACCATATCCATAAATAGATTGGCATGGTCGGGGGCAAAAGTTGCCCCTATACTTGTGCCATTTATCTTTTTATAAAATGTTCCATCACACAGAAAAACATTTTCAGTGAGTGCTATTTTTATGCATTCCAGTATAAAAGCAGTAGGTACTTTTTTGATGGCCGTGGTCCATTTGTTTAGATGTGTCTCCATCACCTTTAAACATTCCATTTGTGGAATGCTAGTATAAAGGGCAGTGACATCATGGGTAACTAGCAGGTCTTCCTGCTCAATGGATTGATTTTCTAGTAGTTTGATCATATTTGTCGTATCTTTAACAAAAGACTTCATTTTTTTGACAAAAGGACACAAGCAACAATTTGAGTATATTGACAGAGGTTCTAGGATGCTATTAATGGCTGACACTATTGGGTGTCCTGGGGGTTTAGTTTAATTTGTTTGCACTTTGGGCAACAAATAAAAAGCTGGAATGGTAGGATTTTTTATTAACTAAGAACTGATGTTCATCCTGCTCATTCCAGGTTTATCCTAGGCCAACTATTTGACTAGGTCATTTCATGTCATTTGACCACCCGTGACGGAGAAACAGACTACAGATGTGGGAATTGTTGTTTTCCCAATGAAAATAACAAAATAAGATGTTTAGACATACTTGTAGAAAACAGTGTACCAGAAATGTTTTGAAGTCACAGTGTACTAACCACTATGCACAACAAGTTTCTGAATATGCTTGTGTTGATTACTGATGAGTTTGTGGTATATGAATATGATTAGTATGTACAATTTCTGAGAGATATAAACTACCAATTTGTGTTTTAAAAATGAAAATAATTAAAGAATAAATAAGATTTTTTTATACAAATGACACTCTGGTGCTGAATGTTGTTTATTGATTAAGCATTGAGACAGGTGAGGGAAAATCACAATTGATGTGACAGTGTAGCGGAGGGGTTAACCAATGTCCACGCCTTATACAGAGCATCAATGCATACAAGTCTGAGGCACATGCAGGGAAACTCTAGTTCGGAGGAAAGAAACATTGGGACCAGAAAATGACACTAAGATTAGAGCTCATCATCATATATAAAAAATGAATTGTCTGCTTGAGGCCTTCTTATTATCCCATATATGTGCACCATGAGCTCAGGCAAAAGCCTAAGGAAAGTACTGTAATCCCTTAACTGCTCAGGGTTTTCACTCCCAGTGCTTAGCCCTTTTTTGGACATGGCGGTATGTCACATTCAAACTCTTCCAAATCTGCATCCTGTTCTTCCCACATGGAGACGGTCATAGCACCACCAAGAATTCCTAGTTTGCTATAGGGGGTGGGAGAAAATAACAAAAAAGTGACAAATCTTTTTTTTTGTCTTCAGAAAATGCCAATAAATTGATGTACAAAGAAGCCTGTGGTTATTTTCTTGTAAAAGATAGGAACATACAGTTTACAGTTCTGAATATTTCAGTTTCCAAGCTTTCAAGGACAGGTTGAGTGGAACCAAAACAAATCATATTTTTCATAAGGTTACCATCAGTTTTGGGAACGGTAGGTGATGTTTAACTTGCATGCTTGGACGGAATGGAAGAGGAGGGTAGGAAAGTTCAGAAAGGCATACATTTCTGAAAATTAGACACAATTCCAGGTTCAGGAAGGTGTCATTTGTGCAGGTCAGGCAACAACTACGTAACTACAATTCCCATAGTTTGGGAAAGAATTGGAAAAAAGACATAAATAAAAGTATGTGCCAGACATGTTTGGACTTGTTAGATATTGGCTTCTGTGAATATTGATAAAAGCAATGCATTGCTACATTCTCGCAATACTTCTAGTTAGGAAAGCACACATTTTTCATAATGTATCTAGAAACAAGCAATACCACAAACCAAAACTGAGCCATCGTACACATGATTCTTATGCTGCTGGCCTAAACAGACATACTTAGCATTTGAACAAAAGTAAATTGAATGTGGTGAAGAACAGCGAGCATAGATTTTTTGCAAGAGCATGGGTAGCCCTTTTGATGGACAGGTGACTTGTGCAGGTTACAAAAGCGTACAGTGCCTAAAGCCGTGACTAAATGTATGTCACATTTGGTAAATGAAAGCGTTGTGTAACAAAGTGTAGTAGGAAATGTGTGACAACATTATCAAATCCAAGAGAAAACAACAAATGTCCTACCTTGCCACATTCCCACTGGTGTTCCAATATAAATGGTATCTCACATGTGTGTGTGCACTGACCTGGGTGCAAAGGGAAAAGGCTAAACCACTGGTACATCAAACGACCTGTGGAGGACTGGATTTCGTCCTGTGGACAACCCACAAATGTGGGCCTGGCGTATCACAGCCAACACGGAAAACAGGGAACCCCATGCATTTCTGAAAAGAAAACTCCCATGGGAATCCAAAGAGGTCTGACTTGTGTGAATCTCCCTAAAATGTCATACCCAAAGTCCAAAATGTGGGGAAAAACAAATGTTCAGACATTTGCCACCAGGAAACCACCGAAACATGCCATCACCAACACATGTCCTACCTTGCCGCGTTCCCCCAGGTGTCCCAACAAAAAAGGCACCTCACGTGTGAATGTGCACTTACCTGGGCACAAAGGGAAAAAGGCTAAACCACTGGTACACCAAAGGGCCTTGGAAGACCAAATTTTTACAGTATTTGGTCTTCTAGACAACCCACAGATTTGGGCCTGGGGTGTCACAGCCACCAAGGAAAACAGGAAACCCCATGCATTTCTGAAAAGAAGACACCTGTGTGACTCCAACGATGTCACACTTGCATGAATCACGCATTTTTTGAGACATTTGCCACCAGCAAACCACCAAAACACTTTGGCAACAATGCATGTCCTATCTTCCCACGTTTAACAGGTGTCCCGATGAAAATGGTACATCACATGCACACGTGTGCTTACCTGGATGGAAAATAAAAAGGGTTGACAGTCCCCAAGCCCAGCAGTGGTCCGTGGGAGCCCCAGCAGGGTCCCCACCCATCCCCGCCCGGACAGAAAAGCTGTAATGCAGACTGGCCAGAACTCTAGGATGGCTGGGGGTCCTGCCTTGGGCATCTGCCTTGCACATTAGGCGACTGCCCCCCAGCCCTTTGGCGGTCATGGGTTGACCCTGCAGTGTACCTGTCCCTCCCTGAAAGGAAAAGCTGTAATGCAGGCACAGCCTCTGGGGTGTCATCAAACACCCCAAATGAACGGAACTGAAGTAACATGTCGAAAAGGCATACCTTTCATTACCAAAAGCAAAGCAGCATCTTTCTTAATTTCCAAAGGAAGAAGAAATGCAATGGTCCCTTTCATATGAAAAACAGGATTTTTAAATACTGACAGAACAACGGGTTTGCATGTGTGTTTGCAAGTTAATGCAAGACATGAGAAATTGCTACCGGCACCATAGCTACCGTACTGCCATTCTAGGACTTCTGCTCGCGGGTGCCCTTGCAGCCACCTGGTGTGGCCAGGTGGCAGTACCGGCAACCGCGAGCAGGACATGATGGTAGCAACTGTACCATTATAAACGGTACAGCTGCTACCATCCTCCCCATTCCCATTGAGCCCTATGGGGCCTCAAATGGGAATGGGGACGTACGAGCTTCGGCACACACGCAAGGGGAATTACCGGGTCGCCAAGGTCAGAATGGCCCAGTGATTCCCCTTTCATGGGTGCCAGAGCTGGATGCGAGTTTGGGGGTAACCTTGCCAGTAAAACTGGCCAGGCTACCTCCAACCTCGTATTGACACCCAGTGTGTGTATGTTAACAAAAAGTAAGGTCAATTATGCTTCACATGAAAAATAGTTGCAAAAAAAATTTGAAAAGAAAGCATGCTTGGTTGTCATGAAAAGTTCCTGTGGGCCTATTTCGGCAGAATATGTGGGTGTCCTTCTGCAAGGGAAAACCAGAGAAAGCGAAAACAAAAATGTAATCCAAGAGCAGATTGGAAAAGCACATCACATTACGGGCTGAGAAATTATTGCATTGTTTTTCAATGAAACTGTCACCCATTAAAAGGGGGTACACTGTGACAAATCAGAGCCACTTTTCAGCAGAAAATAATGAAACAGCATATAATAAAAAGTGGATTTTATTGATGACTGAAAGAATTGCTTCTTTCAGTCATTAATAAAATCCACACGGTAGCGTCCATGTAGTTATGGTTAAGTTGGTGTTTCCATAGGAAGAGCATTTTTTGGGTGGCTTATAACTTTGCTCCCTCTGGATGAACTTTGCAAAAAAAGTATATGGCCCACTCTGAATTTTTTTGCAAAGTTTGTAGAGGTTTGGTCCAGGGGGGGCAAAGTTATAGGGGGGTCCCAAAACTTTAGTTTTTTCCCATAGACATAATGGGAAAAAACTTTGCGCACGCCTACAGCCCAAACTGCTGGACGGATTTACACCAAATTTGCGGCAGGAGCAGGGGCTTGGTCCCGAAAGCATGCTTTTGTAAATTTGGTGTAAATCTGTCCAGTAGTTTTTTTAAAAATGACCAAAATGTAAGGCAAAAAAATTAGTGATATCTCTGTTCGCTTTGCGGACGGACTTCCCGGTTCGCTCCGCGGACAGTGCCCTGATTGGCCGAACGGCTTGCGTGATGTCCGCGGACATGCAACGTATTCGCTGATTGGATGGCGTGGTTCGTGAAGCACGTCAGATTTTCGGTGGCGTCCGCCATCTTGCATTCGCGGACGACCACGGAAAGCGCGGTGAAACTAGGATTAAAAATTGTATTTAGTGGAATGTGTTGGTGTGTAAGAGTGTTTGGGGCCGGTGGGGAGTCTGAAATAGGTTCAGTGTTCTGTTTTTTTTATGTGCTAAACACTTTTCTTGTGTTTGATTTGTCTGCGGACAACACGGCTGTTCTGAAATGTTCTATATAAACTAAATGGTGGGGTGTTCTGAGGACGGAGTATGTGTCTGTTTTGTTCGCAAGCAAGCTAAAATTGAGCTAAGAACACTCGCGGTGTCCTTAAATGTTCGTACATAAACAAAATGGGGGTGTCCTGAGGACGCTGTCCGTATTGTACTCTGGCAAGTTGAATGTGTTCTAAGAACACTCGCTGTGTCCTGAAATGCTCTGATTACTTACTGGTAATCTTCATTACTCCTAGTCCTACTCTTCCTCGTCACAGTACTGACGACCCTCCTCACCCTCCCTGCAGGGAAGGTCCCATGCTCCGGCTTGGTAATATGAAACTGAGTGATGTGGATGTGGGGGAGGAGTTATAGGAATTTAAAGAAATAGAAGAAGGTCCTGTGTTGGAGGCAGGGGCCTCATGAAGTAAGTACTGGGACGAGGAAGAGTGGACGTGGAGGTAATGTTTGCAATTAAACAAAATGGGGGTGGTCTGAGAACGCTGTTCGTATTGTTCGTTGTCAGGTTGAAAGTGTTATAAGAGCCCTCCTTATGTCCGATGACATTACAATTTCCTATGGCCCTTACCTGACTTTTTGTCCACTAAACAAACGATAAATCAGGCTACTGTGCGCCGACATTATGTGATAATCCTATCACTTGTGCCATCGACCTGGCTGACCTGCTTTTGCGACACTAAATCATATCTCCTGCCCCTAAGCCTGACATTATCAAAGCATTCATATTCCACGTTTCTCTCTGTGACGTTACAGGGTGTGTAGCCAAACGCGCCCAGTCGTCTCCAGGCCTACGCGACTTTACACAGAATCCGGAAAACAACACAGATCATCTCACAACACAGCGCGCCACAAATCGGAATATGAAACTGTGATTTAAAAGCAAACAGCAAGATTGTACATTTCGCAAAGTACTTTTATTTGACATCAAATGTTTAGAGAATATTCAGCAATTTGCATTTGTTTGTGCTGTCGATCCACAAAAGTTCATCTTGAGTCACATGCTGTTCCTTTGCGGTACAAAGGGTGTTGGTTTATGATAAAAGAAGCACTATGGTCGCACTGATAATCGGAAGGCTGTTCAAACAACGAGGCATTAGACCACCATAATGGTTGGTATGTTGCTTCTAGCCGTTAGTACCACGTAAGGGCATATTGGTACTTGGCGATTGTCCCATAAGATGGTGAGGGTCATGAAGTTGTTTAGAAGTAGCTGCACCTGGCAGCTGAGGAATCCGTCGGCCGGGGTCTGAAAATCGTGGCATTGACAGTAGGGAAGGATGTACCTGTTTTAAAAAATTATTCTCACGAGCCGATCTTCATTAAAAATAATCATTTTATTTATTAGGGCGTGTAACTATTTGCTAGCGAGGATAGTGCAACTGAGTATGTTAACTTATTCCCACTAACCCACCCTTTCTCCTCTGACTTTTTCAGAGCCATCTGAGCACCAGGGGACCACTTCGGCGGTGATAGTGCGTGGTACAAAACAATATGCCACATTGAACGAACAAATACAACTTAACCGGGCTTTAACGCCACGCTATTGTTATTATAAAATAATCTAAAGGGTTACTTACATTATATTGGCATTTTCCATTGTCTACGCGTAATGCAGTCCCTAAATACGACTCTGTCTGTGCCAACGATCTTTCTCATAGTGATATAATATATAAAAGAGGTTTAGTTTCAGAAATGTCATCCTTATCGTCTCTTACGTTTTTGCAGCCCTCCTTCAAAAGAAGTCTTTTGGCACGATCCCTGTCTGTCAAGGTCAAAAAACAATAGAACCTTATAGTGCGAGTCGGTGGCCACTCCGGCCCGCGGGCAAAAAATGGAAGCAGCTGATCTTCACTGTGAACGAGCATAAATTCTTACTTTGCAACATTCTGTGTAAAGCCATCCCTGAGAAATTGCTTTTTACACTCCATCTTTGTATATTGTCTCTGTGCTAATGAAAAAAGTTTGTTAAAGGGAGTTTATGCTTAACTTGCGCTACTAAAAACCTATGAAATTCAGTAAAAAAACGTTGTTAACGGGACATTATGGTTAAGTTGCGCAACTAAAAACCTATGAAATTCAGTGAAAAAACTTTGTTAAAGGGACGTTATGGTTCCAAGTAAAACCAAAAAAAACCAGAAATTCGCCAGTTATGGTAAGCTAAGCAACCATAACTCCCACCACCACCGTGCACTGCTAAGACTAACACCCAGGACATCAAAGATGACATCACAAATGGCCCAGAATGGCCCACAAATTTCTATTTTTGGACACACAAATTACCCAACTGAACCACTACAATTTTCATATTATAGAACAAACAACTGTTTTAATTGTATACATTAGATTTACTATTTGTACTTTTCCACACCACTAGCTTACTTTTTTTTTGTCATCCGAACCCCAGTTTAGTAACACATACATTCAAGAATACCTATCCCTACTAGTTTTAGTTCCCAATGCACAATCACACACCATTACATACATCTTTATCATCTTACTCAAACACTCATGCACACAGCACACATACATTCCAGAACACCCCAACCCATATCTTCTTTATTTTTTTCAACAGACCCTAAAGAATGCCTACCAAAAGTCAAGTCCGTAGAAAGCAACGCAAAAGTAGAGCAAATGAAAATAAAGGTGTCCAACATAAGCATCCATCTATAGCAGAATTTGTAAAAAAAAAGTTGAAACAAAACAGCTAATACATTCATTTAGTGAAAGTTTCAAGTACAACAACTTTGCTTCCTCTATCAAAATGTAAAACAAATCAAAAAACTATTAACAGAAAATCAGCTATCAGTACAGATAAAACTACTTCTTCAAATTTTAATATAGTGCAAAGTCAGCATACCAAGAAAAGTATTTTAGCCAAAATATACCGTCACAAAATCCTTCAAAATCTTATAAAAACAGGAGAGAAATCAGGTTCAAAGCTTAAAACCTATCGTAGGAAATTAATCTTAGGAGCATTGATGGACAGTGCAATTCTTCTCAAAAGAAATGTATTTATTTTACTGTTAAACAAAATGAAACCACTAACAAAACTAATAACTAAATTACAAAAAAGACTTCTCAATAAGCGAAATATCAACAGAAAGAACTTCTTAAGTATCAGCGGAGGTGAATGGAATCACACTACAAGCACAGAACCATATTTTAATGAAGAAGCGTACAAACAAAAGCATACTAATACAATTGCCATACATAGCCGTGGTCGAGGTTATGAAAAAATGAATAATACCATAATGGAATAAGAAGTACTTCTTACAAAAATATGCCCTGAAAACTTAGAATTACCCCTCCATTCAACTGAATCAGAACGTCTAGTGTACAAATGGCCATGCACGTCAATGTGTTACATTCCCAAACAATGTTTCAAATCTTTACGCCAATTCCTCAATAAATATGTAAAAAGCAAAGAAAAAATCAAATTTAAATTACTGCAAAATATAGATACCTGTCCAGTGCGCAAGTACACAGGACTACAAGGACATTCATTGGCCTGCATTACAGGACCTACTTGTAAAACCACTTTCCATGATATCAAAAGGATATCAACACATCATTCAACTATAAGAAATCTAGTCTATAAACTGTACTATGCGAAAAGTCCTGCTTTAGCACTATCAAAGTTAAATAACATCCTTCTACATGGTACAGCAAAAGACCTACTTGAAGAAATTCACTATATCCAGAAAAAATATTTTGGAAGTGAAAGCCATTTACAGAATGAAATAGCTTTAAACCAATTAAGCAACAATTCTACACATGGCAACCTTTTGCTAAACACATACAAAAAAGAAATACTAAAATTTAAAAGTACATCAGCTGAAGTACCAAACCATGTATGTGTATGTTGCCGTAGAATTTTTTATAAAAGTAACACAAAAACTGTGGAACTATCATACAAAATAGAAGACAATGAAGATTCTAAATGGTTTGAATTAGCTCTCTACCTTGTAGCAGAAAACAAATATGAAATAACTGAGCCCTTAATACTTTGCAGTTAATGCACTACAAAAATTGACAACAACCAAACTCCTTCACGTTCTATCACAAATAATTTGGAATTATACCCAGTACCAAAACCTCTACAACAACTTAATTTATATGAGAGCATCATAATTCAAACAGTACACCCATTTCAAGCAATAATACGCCTTCAACCAAAAACAGCAAAATTACCTCCCTCTGAATTGGTAAAAGGCATTCGTGGAAAGGTAGTTTATTTACCATTAAATCTAAAAGAAAATGTGCATACTCTAGGAGTGCAACGTCCAATGCAGCAATCTTTAATTATATTAGTAAATGGAATACCTACAAAAGACAAAAAAATATGGCAACAGCTGGTAGATTTATATAAAGTTAGACAAGCCTTCAAATATCTTTAAGAGAATTATGAATATTACAAAGAAATTAACATTGAAGAAAACTTGAAAGATACAACTGAAATAATTCAAGAAACACAAGAAGCTGGTCAATTTGAGCTACTAGATCTTGCTACAATATCACATACTTTAGACCATTATACAATTCATCCTTTGCACTGTAATGACACCGTACAAGATGTACTGGAAACTTAGCAAATGTGTCAAACAAAAGGATCGCCAATCAGTATATGGGAAAAAAGTATAGAAGCACATGCTTTTCCTCTACTCTTTCCTACTGGCAAAGGAGGAAGGTATGATGATAGACCTATTCAAATATCAGTTTCAGAATACCGCTCATTACGGATGTATTCTGAAGATCCCAGATTTAGACAAAATGTGGAATACATATTCCACCTACTCTTTGAAAGTGAACTAGCAACTTTATGTTACAGAGTTGCACACATATTAAAATCAGGATCACACTTTCAAAATATGACAGCTACACAATTATTAGAGAAAGTGCAACAAAAGGATGAGGTTTTACAATCAAATATTACAAATCTATTAGCAAATATGCGTGGTACTAAAGAGTACTGGATTCGATGTCATGGAGATGTACGTTGTATGATCAGAAACCTTGGCCCACCCACTTGGTTTGTTACATTAAGTTGTGCAGAATATGCATGGGAAGATTTACATGATTTCCTACGCATATCAAATAAAAACAAAACAAACATAGATATTCTAACACCTGGAAAACTTTGTTCTTTGGATCCTGTTAATGTTTCAAGATATTTTCACCATCGCTTCATTGCTATGCTACATTTTATTTGTAATAAAACTGTTCCTCCCCTTGGAGAAGTGCAACACTTCTTTTGGAGAAAAGAATACCAAGCCAGAGGAGCACCACATATCCACATGCTTTTATGGATTAAAGATGCTCCTAAATTTGGTCAAGACAGTGATGCCACTGTTTTACAGTTTATTGAAAAATATGTCACTTGTGAAATTCCATCAGAAGCCACAAATAGGGATCTTCGTGCACACATTTTACAATTTCAAAGACACAAATGTGGAAAATATTGTCGTCGCAAATACAAAAACAAAGGCAAATACTACACCAAATGCCGATTTGGTTTCCCTAGACCAGTTACAAATACAGGTCAAGTAAACAACCTCATGTCTTCAGTTAGACATAGTGTTAAAGGTAAGTCACCTAAAAATACATATTACATAAAAAGAAAAGAAGAAGAAAAATATATCAATGATTATAATGCAATCATTGCCCACTTATGGAATGCAAACATAGATGTGCAGTACATTGCAGACAATTCTACTGCAGTTGCACGATATGTCACAGCGTACTTAACTAAAGCAGAAAAGACAGAGCTCCAAGAACTCTGGAATGACCTGTCATCAGATAAAACAGTATCTCAGAAATTATACAGCTTGGACATAAAAATGCTCACCCATAGAGAATGTGGATCTTATGAAGCAGCTGATCGTTTAACTGGTACTTCATTGTATGGTAAATCTGAAAATATAGTATGGCTAAGTCTTGGTCCAGCTAAATCTAGAAAAAGAGTTTTATTGGACACATACTACCCAAACAGAAGTAATACTTTGGAAAACATGTGTCTATACCAAATAGCCCAAAACTACACATACAAAAATAATATGAAACCTGATGAAAAAAAAGGTAAATATAGAGTGACAGACTGTGAAGGCAGCTTAGTTAAACTCACTAAACCAAATTTAATTAATCATATCAAATTGTCATTGAAGACTCCTCAACATAAAGAAGTATATTACATTTCCCTGCTACAAACTCTTCAAACCATGGAGAAAAGAAGAACAATTACTAGATAACTATGACTCATATGAGGATGCTTTCAAAGCAAATGAAAGCACTATAACTGATGTAAACTTTACACAGTACAAAACAATGTTGCACAATGAACAGCAACATGAAGAAGAACACCAAGCCCAACTAGATAAGGATACTCCTGACAGTAGTCAACCTTCTTTAACAGGAAGCCAAGAACCACTGGGAGAACCACTAATAACAAATGAGGCAGAATTAGCGATGATAGAAGTAGAAAACACCATGTGTCAGTATGAAGATAAGGAAGACTTAACTATACTACAATCAAAACTAAACAATGAGCAAAGTAGCATTTTTCAAGAAGTAACAAAACAAATTGCACATGGTGTAAAACATGAAAATAAAGAATATTCCTGCCATAATTATAAACCTATACTACTGTACGTCAGTGGTGAAGCTGGTCCTGGCAAAACATTCCTAATCAAAATCATTAGTAAGTTCCTTCAACAATTGACAAACAACAAACTGTCAGCTGTTGTCACTGCCCCCACAGGTTTAGCTGCCAACAACATAGGTGGTGTTACATTACACCGATTACTACTATTACCAGTAGAACACCAGAACAAATTAGACTATTACAAACTTTCTGCAGAAGCTGCAATGGAATTATGCAGAGTATTGAAACAGATGAAAATGCTACTAATAGATGAAGTGAGCATGGTCTCCAACCTGATGTTAGCTTTGATTCACCTCAGATTACAAGAAGTACTCAAAACAGACTATGAAAAGCTCTTTGCAGGAAAACACATTATTGTTTTTGGAGATCTGCTTCAATTAACACCAGTAAAAGGTGAACCTATTTTTAAAACATTAGGGCACAAACTCTGCCGTAAAACTGTTGGCAGCATTGGAAATGTCAACCTTTGGCAACATTTCCAATATGGAGAATTAACAGAAAACATGCGCCAATCTGCAGATCTAACTTATGCCAACATTTAAAAAGTTTGAGAGTTGGTATACTTTCTAAAGAAGCAGAAGCAACATTGAAAACCCGGCACATTAATGCACTTTATGATGATAATGCATGTGCTACAGATGTTATGGAACAATTAGCCCACAAAAATGTCAATTGTATGGCCTTAATGCCAACTCTTGCAAGCTGTCTCAAATTCAATGAAATAATGTTAAGTAAAGAAATGCAACCAATAATGGAAATTAGCGCCACAGACAAACTAGATGTACATGGTATGACACTACCCATGTGTGACCAAGCCACAACAAGATTAAATAATTTAGAAAAATCAATCTCAAACACAGCAGGCTTAGAAAAGATGTTAAAATTATCCTTAAATTGCAGAGTAATGCTTAAACGTAACCTTGACGTGGACCAAGGACTAGTTAGTGGAGCACTGGGTACAGTTGTTGGCTTTCAAACATACCCACGTGACAACAAAATTCAGTTTGTCAATATACTCTTTGACAAACTTTCAGAAGTAAACGGATAGGACGCTCAACAGCTAGATTCCTTCTCTTCAAAGATATGTATGTACGCAGAGAACAATTTTCTCTAACTCTTGCATACGCACTCACGATTCATAAATCACAAGGTCTTACTCTAGACAAAGCAATGATAGATATTGGTAACACAGTATTTAAAGAAGGCATGAGCTACGTAGCACTATCACGCTTATGTACACTTGACGTTCTATTTCTATTCAACTTTGATGCAAGTAAAGTAAACGCTGATATTCCTTGCATTTTAGAATATAATAGACTTCGCTCACTATACACTCCCCATCTAAACACATATTTTATTCCACAAAAACTAAAACGTTGTAAAAGAAAACTAAATCAGACAGAAATGCAACAGGACGTTTGATAAATAAACTGTATTTAAACCTTTAAGTAAATTTGTGTTAAAAAAATATAAACTGTTAGAATACTCCAAAAGCTATCTAACAGCTCAAAGATTCTACAACAACTAATCAGATAAATGAATACCACTAAATTAGGCCAAAAAATACACAGTTAGAATACACCAATTGGTATCTAACTGTCCCAAAATTTAACAATATCCAAATAGATAAATCAAAACCACTAAAATATATTAAAAAAATAGACGGTTAGAATACGCCAATTCGTATCTAACTGCACCAAAATTGTATAATATCAAAACAAATGAAGAATCTGTTACTGCTCCAAAAAAAATACAACACAGCAAAGTATAAAGCATTAGCCAGAATCAACAAGTGAACACTGAAAACAAACAAACAAATAAACTGTAGCATAACAGAAAAAGATTTTTTTTTTAATCCAACATGGATTTTTTTTTTCTCCCACAGACCCATTGATTTTAGCAACAAATACAGAAACTGAGCAAATTGCACAGTACTCTGATTTGTACTCTACTAAATATGAGGGTCGAAAAAAAATAAATGTATATTGCTTATACAATGTAATAAGTCATTACAAAATACTAATACTAACATGCTATTTTATTTTATCACAGAAATGAAGAAGAAAAACATGGACTCCCATTACTAGACCAAACAGTAAGTATACAATATTAAGGACAACCATAGCAGCATATCACATCCATAGTATCTAATACCTTTGTTCCTTAAACATTTGTTTTTCACCCAAAGTTATAAGCAAATATGAATGTGATATGCTGCGGTGGTTGTTGCCAGGGCATAGAGTCTTGGGTGCATGGCCAAATGGCCATGCACCCAAGACTCTATGCCCTGGCAACAACCACCGCAGCATATCACATCCATGGAGTCAAACATTTCAACTATGATCTATGGGAAACTTTTAATGTCCGCGAATAATGTGAGTGTTCTTAGAACACTTTGAACTTGCCAACGAACAATACGGACAACGTTTTCAGGACACCCCCTACGAACATTTCGGAACAACGCGATAGTTCTTAGAACACTTTCAACTTAACAACGAACAATACGAACAGCGTCCTAAGGACACCCCCTATGAACATTCCAGGACACCGGGAGTGTTCTCAAAAACGTCTTCAGAACACCCCCATTTTGTTTATTTGCGAACATTTCAGGACACCGCGGGTGTTCTTAGAACACATTCAACTTGACCGAGAACAATACGGACAGGTCCTCAGGACACCCCCTACAAACACTCCCCGGACACCGCGAGTGTTCTTAGAAGCGTCTTCAGAACACCACCATCTTGTTTATTTGCGAACATTTCAGGACACCGCGAGTGTTCTTAGGACACATTCAACTTGACAGAGAACAATACGGACAGCGTCCTCAGGACACCCCCTACGAACATTCCAGGAGACCGGGAGTGTTCTTAGAAGCGTCTTCAGAACACCACCATCTTGTTTATTTGCGAACATTTCAGGACACCGCGAGTGTTCTTAGGACACATTGAACTTGACAGAGAACAATACGGACAGCGTCCTGAGGACACCCCCTACAAACACTCCCCGGACACTGCGAGTGTTCTTAGAAGCGTCTTCAGAACACCCCCATTTTGTTTATTTGCGAACATTTCAGGACACCGCAAGTGTTCTTAGGACACATTCAACTTGACAGAGAACAATACGGACAGCGTCCTCAGGACACCCCCTACAAACACTCCCCGGACACCGCGAGTGTTCTTAGAAGCGTCTTCAGAACACCACCATCTTGTTTATTTGCGAACATTTTAGGACACCGCGAGTGTTCTTAGGACACATTCAACTTGACAGAGAACAATACGGACAGCGTCCTCAGGACACCCCCTACGAACATTCCAGGAGACCGGGAGTGTTCTTAGAAGCGTCTTCAGAACACCACCATCTTGTTTATTTGCGAACATTTCAGGACACCGCGAGTGTTCTTAGGACACATTCAACTTGACAGAGAACAATACGGACAGCGTCCTGAGGACACCCCCTACAAACACTCCCCGGACACTGCGAGTGTTCTTAGAAGCGTCTTCAGAACACCCCCATTTTGTTTATTTGCGAACATTTCAGGACACCGCAAGTGTTCTTAGGACACATCCAACTTGACAGAGAACAATACGGACAGCGTCCTCAGGACACCCCCTACAAACACTCCCCTGACACCACGAGTGTTCTTAGAAGCGTCTTCAGAACACCCCCATTTTGTTTATTTACGAACATTTCAGGACACCGCGAGTGTTCTTAGGACACATTCAACTTGACAGAGAACAATACGGACAGCGTCCTCAGGACACCCCCTGCGAACACTCCCCGGACACCGCGAGTGTTCTTAGAAGCGTCTTCAGAACACCCCCATTTTGTTTATTTGCGAACATTTCAGGACACCGCGGGTGTTCTTAGAACACATTCAACTTGACAGAAAACAATACGAACAGCGTCCTAAGGACACCCCCTACGAACATTCCAGGACACCGGGAGTGTTCTCAAAAACGTCTTCAGAACACCCCCATTTTGTTTATTTGCGAACATTTCAGGACACCGCGGGTGTTCTTAGAACACATTCAACTTGACCGAGAACAATACGGACAGGTCCTCAGGACACCCCCTATGAACACTCCCCGGACACCGCGAGTGTTCTTAGAAGCGTCTTCAGAACACCACCATCTTGTTTATTTGCGAACATTTCAGGACACCGCGAGTGTTCTTAGGACACATTCAACTTGACAGAGAACAATACGGACAGCGTCCTCAGGACACCCCCTACGAACATTCCAGGAGACCGGGAGTGTTCTTAGAAGCGTCTTCAGAACACCACCATCTTGTTTATTTGCGAACATTTCAGGACACCGCAAGTGTTCTTAGGACACATTCAACTTGACAGAGAACAATACGGACAGCGTCCTGAGGACACCCCCTACAAACACTCCCCGGACACTGCGAGTGTTCTTAGAAGCGTCTTCAGAACACCCCCATTTTGTTTATTTGCGAACATTTCAGGACACCGCAAGTGTTCTTAGGACACATTCAACTTGACAGAGAACAATACGGACAGCGTCCTCAGGGCACCCCCTACAAACACTCCCCGGACACCACGAGTGTTCTTAGAAGCGTCGTCAGAACACCCCCATTTTGTTTATTTGCGAACATTTCAGGACACCGCGAGTGTTCTTAGGACACATTCAACTTGACAGAGAACAATACGGACAGCGTCCTAAGGACACCCCCTACGAACATTCCAGGACACCGGGAGTGTTCTCAAAAACGTCTTCAGAACACCCCCATTTTGTTTATTTGCGAACATTTCAGGACACCGCGGGTGTTCTTAGAACACATTCAACTTGACCGAGAACAATACGGACAGGTCCTCAGGACACCCCCTATGAACACTCCCCGGACACCGCGAGTGTTCTTAGAAGCGTCTTCAGAACACCACCATCTTGTTTATTTGCGAACATTTCAGGACACCGCGAGTGTTCTTAGGACACATTCAACTTGACAGAGAACAATACGGACAGCGTCCTCAGGACACCCCCTACGAACATTCCAGGAGACCGGGAGTGTTCTTAGAAGCGTCTTCAGAACACCACCATCTTGTTTATTTGCGAACATTTCAGGACACCGCAAGTGTTCTTAGGACACATTCAACTTGACAGAGAACAATACGGACAGCGTCCTGAGGACACCCCCTACAAACACTCCCCGGACACTGCGAGTGTTCTTAGAAGCGTCTTCAGAACACCCCCATTTTGTTTATTTGCGAACATTTCAGGACACCGCAAGTGTTCTTAGGACACATTCAACTTGACAGAGAACAATACGGACAGCGTCCTCAGGGCACCCCCTACAAACACTCCCCGGACACCACGAGTGTTCTTAGAAGCGTCGTCAGAACACCCCCATTTTGTTTATTTGCGAACATTTCAGGACACCGCGAGTGTTCTTAGGACACATTCAACTTGACAGAGAACAATACGGACAGCGTCCTCAGGACACCCCCTACGAACATTTCAGGACACCGGGAGTGTTCTCAAAAACATCTTCAGAACACCCCCATTTTAATTATTTGCGAACATTTCAGGACACCGCAGGTGTTCTTAGAACACATTCAACTTGACAGAGAACAATACGGACAGCGTCCTCAGGACACCCCCTACGAACACTCCCCGGACACCGCAAGTGTTCTTAGAACAGTTTCACTTTGCGTGCAAACAAAATGGACACAAATTGAGTCCTTAGAACACCCCCTAGTCAGTTTATTTAGAACATTTCAGAACACCCGTGATGTCCGCAAACAAATTGAACACAAAAAGAACGTCTAACACATAAAAAACACAACGTTCATCCTATCTCATACACTCCCACCCTCCCCAAACACTCCTACACACCAACACACTCCTGGATGTTAGTCTTAGCAGTGCACGGTGGCGGCGCGAGTTATGGTTGCTTATCTTACCATAACTGCCGAATTTCAGGGGTTTTTCGGTTTTACTTTGAACCATAACGTCGCTTTAACAAAGTTTTTTTTACTGAATTTCATAGCTTTTTAGTAGCGTAACTTAACCATAATATCCCTGACTTCATATACATGTAACATAGAACATACTAACCTCCTCGTAGTGATTTTCATGTCCGCGGACACATCGAAAATCTGAGCGTGGTGAATGTAAATTTAAATATTGTGCCCCATTTCCCCTTTTAAGTTGGCTCTGAAAAGAGCCGTTTTTTTTTTACAGATGCTTGACAGACACCTGTTATTTTGTATTTTTTTTCTTGTTTTTTTTCTTACTTTACTCCTAAAATCTTTACATAACCTTCTCCAAAGCAACCCTTACATTCCAAAATAGAGAGGCATTTCCCGTAAAAGATAAAGAAATGCCATCTTCTTTAAAATAAACAGCATTACTGGCATCAATATTCTCATTGTTACAGAAGAACATACCAGCAATTTTTTGCTGAAGACAAAAAACTGAACTATTGTCCCATATTGCCCTAGGTAGTAATCCAGAAAACATTACTTTCGCATTTGGAAGGATCTTCATTACGGCTTGAACCAAGCGTTCCAAATCAGCCAACAAAGTAGGGGCACTGACGTTGCCCAAATGGAAAGCACCATAGTGCAAAACTACCACATGCGGACTTTTTCATCGTGGCCATATCCTCACAAAATTGTGCAATTCCCTGTACATTGCAATCAGGTACAGTGCTCCACACCACCTCCACTCCTTTCACATCAAAGCTCTTTGCAACATGCCTGCATTCAGCGTACTGCTGTAAACCATGCACAAACATATCTCCGAGCACCAACACCCTGACTTTCTCCACTTCTGCCATCTTCACTACACACAGTCTCTTTCAACACAAATCCACAACCTCGACATCTGATTGGCTGATCCGTACAGTCTTCTTTCCATGTTGGATTTCCTGGAAAAACCCAGATGTAGCACGCCCTGTCCACGAACAGCCGCGGTGTCCGCGGACGGCGTCCACTTTACTCTCTGTGCCATTCCCTCATTGCATACAGCTAAGCAATCACACAATAAGAATAACGTCCTCAGAACACCCCCATTTTGTGAATTTTCGAACATTTCAGGACAATTATCATTTCTTTATTCAACATATTAACATTACAAATATTATACTTTCATCTTGTACTCTGCATACAATTCTATGTTTCTCCATTAGTAGCTTAGTATACTAGATAGAATCCCATAATACAATGCTATTTATATCAATGCATCGTTCAAAGCACTAATAACGGTATGATATTTATTGCAATATCCTTGACACTTTTTTCGCAACATTATATTAAAAATCCCTAGTACACAAATTCCATGAAAAGTACATACACATGTGATGTCATCAGTGATTTCATCAATGACATTTGCGATGTCATCTTTGATGTCCTGGGTGTTAGTCTTGGCAGTGCACGGTGGTGGCGCGAGTTATTTTTCATAGCTTACCATAACTTGTGATTTTCAGGGGTCTTTCGGCTGTATTTAAAACCATAACGTCCTTTAAACAAACTTTTTTTAATATCACGCAAAAAATATACAAACATAGCGTGCAAAAACCAACTTCTCACAGATGGCTTTACACAGAATGTTGCAAAGTAAGAATTTATGCTCGTTCACAGTCAAGGTCAGCTGCTTCCATTTTATTCTCGGGCCCCGGAGAGGCTCACAAAGCGTACTATAAGGTTGTATTGTGTTTTGACCTTGACAGACCGAGAATGTGATGAAAGAGGAAGGAGTGTTGCTAAAACGTAAGAGAAGATAAGGATGAAATTTATGAAACAAAACCACTTTTATATATTATATCACTATGCGAAAAATCGTTGGCACACGCAGAGTCGTATTTTGGGACTGCACCACTCGTAGACAATGGAAATTGCAATTGTACTGTAAGTAACCCTTTAGATAATTTTATACCAAATATAATTACAATAGCGTAGCATTAAAGACCGCTCAAGTTGAACTTGTTCGTTGAAAGTGGCATAATGTTTTCTACCGCGCACTATCACCGCCAAATTGATCCCCTGTTGTTTAGAGGGCTCTGAAAAAGGCAGATGACACAGGGTGGGTTTATACAAATAATTTAACGGGTCTATAGGCGGTCAAGCGCTCTACTCGCAGTGCCACTTCACTGTAGCCTGTCAAATGGCACAGCGAGTACAACGCTCGCTTTGACATCCGTGCACAGCTTGCTAACGCAAGTTCGAATCCCGGCAAGGCCAAACTCAGCCTTTCATCCTTCCATGGTCGATAAATGAGCACCACACACCGTGGTTAATAATAAGCACCGCTTAGGTACCTCACGGTTCTTAGCGCTATATGAATGGGAAAATATTATTATTTTATTATTAACATTGTTATTGTTATTGTTATTGTTATTTTGCATTTATATAGCGCCTTATATACCATTGGTATGGTCTGAAGGCGCTGGTAGGTTGAACGCCCTTGGGAACCGAGGTTCATATCAGTAGAGAGAGTAGAGAGAGTCAAAAAGGTGCGTGTGAGCACCAGGTATGTGTACAGCTCGTGCAGTATCAATGTAATAGCTGCTTTCTAGCGGTAGGTGTGGTGGTTGAGAGGTCAGGAGTATGTGTTCGTTTTGGCAGGATTAATCCAGATCGGATGTGGCTGCGTTAGGCCTGAGGAGAACGCCTCGCTGGGGGGTGTGTAACCAGCAGTGATTATTTAGAATGATGTGGAGAGAGCGGCGAATGTTGATATGAGAACAGTTATACCGAATGGTGTCATAGTATCTCTGTGTTCTAGTTGAGTGGTGATGTAAGGAGAGAGTAAGCATGTTGGTGAGATATGATGGGTTTCATGCCCTTTCAGAGACTTCTAATTCACAGGGAGGCTATTGGGGACACTTCTAAATTCAACTTCATAGAGAGGCTATTGGGCACATTTCTAAAATCAACTTTCAGGGAGAGGCTATTGGGCACATTTCTAAATTTAACTTTTCACAGAGAGGCTATTGAGCACAATTCTAAATGCAACATTTCACAGCTATTGGGTGCACTTCTGAATTCAACTTTCTAAATGTACTTCTAAATTCAACTTTTCACAGAGAAGCTATTGGCTACACTTCTAGATGCAACTTTCTAAATGTACTTCTAAATTCTATTTTTCACAGAGAGGCTATTGGGCACACTTCTAAATTCTACTTTTCCCGGAGAGGCTATTGGCCACACTTCTAAATTCAACTTTCGACAGAGAGGCTATTGTGCACACTTCTAAATTCAACTTTTTCACAGAGAGGCTATTGGGCACACTTCTATATTCTACTTTCATAGAGAGGCTATTGGGCACACTTCTAAATTCAACTTTCCACACAGAAGCTATTGGGTACACTTCTAAATGCAACTTTCTAAATGTACTTCTAAATTCAACTTTCACAGAGATGCTATTGGGCACACTTCTATATTCTACTTTTCATAGAGAGGCTATTGGGCACACTTCTGAATTCAACTTTTCACAGAGAAGCTATTGGGTACACTTCTAAATGCAACTTTCTAAATGTACTTCTAAATTCAACTTTTCACAGAGATGCTATTGGGCACAGTTCTATATTCTACTTTTCACAGAGAGGCTATTGGGCACACTTCTGAATTCAACTTTTCACAGAGAGGCTATTGGGCACACTTCTAAATTCAACTTTCCACAGAGAAGCTATTGGGTACACTTCTACATGCAACTTTCTAAATGTACTTCTAAATTCAACTTTTCACAGAGATGCTATTGGGCACACTTCTAAATTCAACTTTCCACAGAGAGGCTATTGGGCACACTTCTAAAATTCAACCTTTCACAGAGAGGCTATTGGGCACACTTCTAAATTCAACTTTTCACAGAGATGCTATTGGGCACACTTCTATATTCTACTTTTCACAGAGAGGCTATTGGGCACACTTCTATATTCTACTTTCCACAGAGAAGCTATTGGGTACACATCTAAATGCAACTTTCTAAATGTACTTCTAAATTCAACTTTTCATAGAGAGGCTATTGAGCACAATTCTAAATGCAACATTTCACAGCTATTGGGTGCACTTCTGAGTTCAACTTTCTAAATGTGCTTCTAAATTCAACTTTCCACAGAGCAGTTATTGGCTACACTTCTAAATGCAACATTTCACAGCTATTGGGTACACATCTAAATGCAACTTTATAAATGTATATCTAAATTCTATTTTTCACAGAGAGGCTATTAGAGATGTCATCTAAGTGCGGCATATGCTAACAATCACATTACTGCCTAGAGGTGGCGCAGTCTAATCAGTGTGGTTCATCAGTGTGGTTCTCTAGGGCAATGGTGCTGGTTAACATTAGACTGCAGGCTATTGAAAGGTAAGTGAGAGTGGCAGGAGCTTTCTGGAGTAGAGTAATTGCTCTACCCCCCACCCAAGCCAGCACTTACAGTTTTGTCGATGTCTGGTGGCTTCCTTGGCTTCCCCTGCGGACACCTGCTGACACTTCCTGGAGCCGCCCTTGGCCTTGGGGCCCTTAGCCGCTGGGGCTGCCGGGCAGAGGGCTGCACTGGGAGGACCAGTGATGAAGGGCTCACGGCCCAATCAGAGCGGCGGTGGGCGGGTTGGGAGGCGGGAGGGGAGCGGGAAGCAGGAAGAGGGTGCGGGGTGGGAGAGGGACGCTCGGAGGGCCTGGGGGCCCAGTTGGCGCCCGGATAATCGGCGGCATGCCCGGATGGGCCTCCTTACCTCGCGTTGGTTGCCTGCAATGAATGCAGGGGCCGGTGCGAGGAGGGTTGCTAGACCCTTTGAGCTGGGCTCACGGCCCAATCAGAGCGGCGGTGGGCGGGTTGGGAGGCGGGAGGGGAGCGGGAAGCAGGAAGAGGGTGCGGGGTGGGAGAGGGACGCTCGGAGGGCCTGGGGGCCCAGTTGGCGCCCGGATAATCGGCGGCATGCCCGGATGGGCCTCCTTACCTCGCGTCGGCTGCCTGCAATGAATGCAGGGGCCGGTGCGAGGAGGGTTGCTAGACCCTTTGAGCTGGGCTCACGGCCCAATCAGAGCGGCGGTGGGCGGGTTGGGGGGCGGGAGGGGAGCGGGAAGCAGGAAGAGGGTGCGGGGTGGGAGAGGGACGCTCGGAGGGCCTGGGGGCCCAGTTGGCGCCCGGATAATCGGCGGCATGCCCGGATGGGCCTCCTTACCTCGCGTCGGCTGCCTGCAATGAATGCAGGGGCCGGTGCGAGGAGGGTTGCTAGACCCTTTGAGCTGGGCTCACGGCCCAATCAGAGCGGCGGTGGGCGGGTTGGGAGGCGGGAGGGGAGCGGGAAGCAGGAAGAGGGTGCGGGGTGGGAGAGGGACGCTCGGAGGGCCTGGGGGCCCAGTTGGCGCCCGGATAATCGGCGGCATGCCCGGATGGGCCTCCTTACCTCGCGTCGGCTGCCTGCAATGAATGCAGGGGCCGGTGCGAGGAGGGTTGCTAGACCCTTTGAGCTGGGCTCACGGCCCAATCAGAGCGGCGGTGGGCGGGTTGGGAGGCGGGAGGGGAGCGGGAAGCAGGAAGAGGGTGCGGGGTGGGAGAGGGACGCTCGGAGGGCCTGGGGGCCCAGTTGGCGCCCGGATAATCGGCGGCATGCCCGGATGGGCCTCCTTACCTCGCGTCGGCTGCCTGCAATGAATGCGTGAGTGAGTCGGTTCTCCAAGCAGAGATTTGGAGTGAGATCTTTATCCTCAGCAGGTGTCTCTGTCTTGAGCTGGATCTCCTTAAATTCTGGAAACTCCTCAAACCTTCCTCTTCTCTTGCCCTCTAACCTAGTTCTCTGTTCTTTCCCTCCTCTTCCCTACAGCGTCCTGACTGGCCGCCTGGTGTACCTCAGAGTCTCATTGTACCCCGGAACTCCTGCCATTCCTCTTTTGAACTTGTCTCAGGGCCCTACACCCCACCTGAGAAATAACAAATAGAGTGCCCCTCTCTCTCTGCACTTACCCCAGTCTCAACCGACCCGGTGCACTTATCCTCCCCCTCCCTGTGCACTTGCACGATCTGCACCAGAAGATCGTCTGTCCTCCCTTGTTTTCACCCCTAATTGCACTGGTAAAACTGCAGAATCGCTGCCAGGGCCATCTGTTGTATGTTAACAGTGTTTTTTTTTTTTTTTTTTTTTTTACACACACGTACTGTGCAGAACATTATTGTCTCAGAATTTAAAGAGCTCTTGCGCAAAGTTTTTTCCCATTCAGTCTATAGGAAAAAAAAAGTTTTGGGACCCCCCCTATAACTTTCCCCCCCCTGGACGAATCTTCACCAAACTTTGCAAAAACATTCAGAGTGGGCCATATACTTTTGCAAAGTTTGGTGAGGATTCGTCCAGGGGGAGCGAAGTTATAAGCCGCCCAAAAAGTGCTCTTCCTATGGAAACACCAACTTAACCATAACTACATGGCCGCTACAGCGGCCATGTAATTATATATATGTATATATATATACATATACATATATATATATATATATATATATATATATATATATATATATATATATATATATATACTTTTATTACAAAATTACAAAAAACTTTGCTCGCGCCTACAGCCCAAACTGCTGGACGGATTTTCACCAGGAGCATCAGCTTGGTCCCGAAAGCGTGATTTTGCAGATTTGGTGAAAATCCGTCCAGTAGTTTTTTTTTTAAAAATGACCAAATAGTGTGTCATAAAAAATGAGTGATATCAGTGTTCGGGCGCGGACACACTTCCCTGTTCGCTCCGCTGACAGTGTCCTGATTGGCCGATCGGCTTACGTCATGTCCGCGGACATGCAACGTGTTCACTGATTGGACGGTGTGGAGTGTGAAGCGCGTCAGATTGTCGGTGGTGGCCGCCATCTTGGATTCGCGGACGGGGAGGGTGGGAGAGTCTGAGATAGGTTGAAAGTTGTGTTTTTTCATGTGGTAGACGTTCTTGTTGTGTTCGATTTGTCTGCGGACATCACGGGTGTTCTGAAATGTTCTAAATAAACTGAATGGGGGTGTTCTGAGGACTCAATATGTGTCCGTTTTGTTCGCAAGCAAACTGAAACTGTTCTAAGAACACTTGCAGTGTGCCGAAATGTTCGCAAATAAACAAAATGGGGGTGTCCTGGGGACGCTGTCCGTATTGTTCGATGGCAAGTTGAATGTGTTCTAAGAACACTCGCGGTGTCCTGAAATGTTCGCAAATAAACAAAATGGGGGTCTCCTGAGGACGCTGTCCGTATTGTTCGTTGTGAAGTTGAAAGTGTTCTAAGAACTTTCGCATTGTCCTGAAATGTTCGTAGGGGGTGTCCTCAAGACGCTGTCCGTATTGTTCGATGGCAAGTTGAATGTGTTCTAAGAACTCTCGCGGTGTCCTCAAATGTTCGTAAATAAACAAAATGGGGGTGTTCTGAGGACACTGTCCGTATTGTTCGTTGTCAAGTTGAAAATGTTCTTAGAACTCTTGCGTTGTCCTGAATTGTTCGTAGGGCGTGTCCTGAAGACGCTATCCGTATTGTTCGATGGCAAGTTGAATGTGTTCCAAGGACACTCGTGGTGTCCTGAAATGTTCGAAAATAAACAAAATGGGGGTGTCCTGAAGACGCTGTCCGTATTGTTCGTTGTGAAGTTGAAAGTGTTCTAAGAACTTTCGCATTGTCCTGAAATGTTCGTAGGGGGTGTCCTCAAGACGCTGTCTGTATTGTTCGATGGTAAGTTGAATGTGTTCTCAGAACACTCGCGGTGTCCTGAAATGTTCGTAGGGGGTGTTCTGAAGACGCTGTCCGTATTGTTTGATAGCAAGTTGAATGTGTTCTAAGAACACTTGTGGTGTCCTGAAATGTTCGTAGGGGGTGTTCTGATGACGCTGTCGGTCCTAAGGACGCTGTCTGTATTGTTCCCTGGCAAGTTGAATGTGTTCTAAGAACACTTGCGGTGTCCTGAAATGTTCGCAAATAAACAAAATGGGGGTGTCCTGAGGACGCTGTCCGTATTGTTCGTTGTAAAGTTGAAAATGTTCTAAGAACTCTCAAGTTGTCCTGAAATGTTCGTCGGGGGTGTCCTGAAGACGCTGTCCGTATTGTTCGATGGCAAGTTGAATGTGTTCTGAGAACACTCACTG
Source organism: Ambystoma mexicanum (assembly GCF_040938575.1). Lineage (NCBI taxonomy): Eukaryota > Metazoa > Chordata > Amphibia > Caudata > Ambystomatidae > Ambystoma > Ambystoma mexicanum. The sequence goes on from NC_090934.1 coordinate 516,249,742, forward strand.
TTTCCTGAAATGTTCGCAAATAAACAAAATGGGGGTGTTCTGAGGACGCTGTCCTTAGTGTTCTTTGTCAAGTTGATTGTGTTCTAAGAACACTTGTGGTGTCCTGAAATGTTCGAAGGGGGTGTTCTGATGACGCTGTCCGTCCTGAGGACGCTGTCCGTATTGTTCTCTGGCAAGTTGAATGTGTTCTAAGAACTCTCGCGGTGTCCTGAAATGTTCGTAAATAAACAAAATGGGGGTGTTCTGAGGACGCTGTCTGTATTGTTCTCTGGCAAGTTGAATGTGTTCTAAGAACTCTCGTGGTGTCCTGAAATCTTTGCAAAGAAACAAAATGGGGGTGTCCTGAGGACGCTGTCTGTATTGTTCGTTGTGAAGTTGAAAGTGTTCTAAGAACTTTCGCATTGTCCTGAAATGTTCGTAGGAGGTGTCCTCAAGACGCTGTCCGTATTGTTCAATGGTAAGTTGAATGTGTTCTAAGAACACTCGCGGTGTCCTGATATGTTCGTAGGGGGTGTTCTGAAGACGCTGTCCGTATTGTTTGATAGCAAGTTGAATGTGTTCTAAGAACATTTGTGGTGTCCTGAAATGTTCGTAGGGGGTGTTCTGATGACGCTGTCCGTCCTGAGGACGCTGTCTGTATTGTTCCCTGGCAAGTTGAATGTGTTCTAAGAACACTTGCGGTGTCCTGAAATGTTCACAATTAAACAAAATGGTGGTGTCCTGAGGACACTGTCCGTATTGTTCGTTGTAAAGTTGAAAATGTTCTAAGAACTCTCAAGTTGTCCTGAAATGTTCGTCGGGGGTGTCCTGAAGACGCTGTCCGTATTTTTCGATGGCAAGTTGAATGTGTTCTAAGAACACTCACTGTGTCCTGAAATGTTCACAAATAAACAAAATGGGGGTGTTCTGAGGACGCTGTCCTTAGTGTTCTTTGTCAAGGTGATTGTGTTCTAAGAACACTCGTGGTGTCCTGAAATGTTCGAAGGGGGTGTTCTGATGACGCTGTCCGTCCTGAGGACGCTATCTTTATTGTTCTCTGGCAAGTTGAATGTGTTCTAAGAACTCTCGTGGTGTCCTGAAATGTTTGCAAAGAAACAAAATGGGGGTGTTCTGAGGACGCTGTACATATTGTTCGATGGTAAATTGAATGTGTTCTAAGAACACTCGTGGTGTCCTGAAATGTTCGTAGGGGGTGTCCTGAGGACGCTGTCTGTATTGTTTTCTGGCAAGTTGAATGTGTTCTAAGAACACTTGCGGTGTCCTGAAATGTTTGCAAATAAACAAAATGGCGGTGTCCTGAGGACGCTGTCCGTATTGTTCGTTGTGAAGTTGAAAGTGCTCTAAGAACTCTCGAGTTGTCCTGAAATGTTCGTAGGGGGTGTCCTGAAGACGCTGTCCGTATTGTTTGATGGCAAGTTGAATGTGTTCTAAGAACACTCGTGCTGTCCTGAAATGTCCGTAGGGGGTGTTCTGAAGACGCTGTCCGTATTGTTCGATAGCAAGTTGAATGTGTTCTAAGAACACTCACGGTGTCCTGAAATGTTTGCAAATAAACAAAATGGTGGTGTTCTGCAGACGCTGTCCGTAGTGTTCTTTGTCAAGTTGATTGTGTTCTAAGAACACTTGTGGTGTCCTGAAATGTTCACAGGGGGTGTTCTGATGATGCTGTCCGTCCTGAGGACGCTGTCCGTATTGTTCTCTAGCAAGTTGAATGTGTTCTAAAAACTCTCGTGGGTGGCCTGAAATGTTCATAAATAAACAAAATGGTTGTGTTCTAAGGACGCTGTCCGTATTGTTCTCTGGCCAGTTGAATGTGTTCTAAGAACACTCACGGTGTCCTGAAATGTTCACAAATAAACAAAATGGGGGTTTTCTGAGGACGATGTCCATAGTGTTCTTTGTCAAGTTGATTGTGTTCTAAGAACACTTGTGGTGTCCTGAAATGTTCGTAGGTGGTGTCCTGAAGACGCTGTCCGTATTGCTCGTTGTCAAGTTGAAAGTGTTCTAAGAACTCTCGCGGTGTCCTGAAATGTTTGTAAATAAACAAAATGGAGGTGTTCTGAGGACGCTGTCCGTATTGTTCGTTGTCAAATTGGAAGTGTTCTAAGAACTCTTGCGTTGTCCTGAAATTTTCGTAGGGGGTGTCCTGAAGACACTGTCCGTATTGTTCGCTGGCAAGTTGAAAGTGTTCTAAGAACACTCATAATGTCCGCGGACATTATAAGTTTCCATAGGCCATAGTTGAAATGTTTGACTCTATGGGTGTGATATACTGTGACGGTTGTGGCCAGGGCATAGAGTGTATGATATAGTTACTGTTTGGTTTAGTAACTGGAGTACATGTATTTCTTGTTAATTTCGGGGATAAAAGAAAATAGCATGTTAGTATTAGTATTTTGTAATGACTTATTACATTGTATAATCAACTTTTTTTTTTGGACCCTCATGTTTAGTAGATTAGAAACCAGAGTACTGTGCAATTTGCTCAGTTTCTGTGTTTGTTGATAAAATCATTGGGTCTGTCGGAGAAAAAAAAAAATCCATGTTGGATGAAAAAAAAACGTTTTTCTGTTATGCTACAATTTATTTGTTTTCAGTGTTCACTTGTTGTTTCTGGTTAATGTTTTATACATTGGCTTTTTGCATTTTTTTGGAGCAGTAACATATTATTTATTTGTTTGGATATTATACAATTTTGGAGCAGTTAGATACCAGTAGGCGGATTCTAACTGTCTATTTTTTTAATATATTTTAGTGGTATTGATTTATCCGTTTGGACATTGTTAAAGTTGATACCAATTGGCGTATTCTAATTGTCTATTTTTTGCTCTAATTTAGTGGTATTCATTTATCTGATTAGTTGTTGTAGAATCTTTGAGTAGTTAGATAGCTTTTGGAATTTCCTAACAGTTTACATTTTTTTACTACAAGTTTAATTAGGTTTAAGTACAGTTTAGTTATCAAATTTTGGTTTTAAGAACATTAAATAAGCGTTTGTAAGATTTGCTGGTAATCTCTTCTTTAGAGTAATGGTACTATCATTACATTGAAACCATCCACATTTCTTTTTTATATATGAAGTGTAGTGCCCTGAATTGGTTGTGGCTCCTGTGTGGTAGATTATACCTATTTTTGTGAAGGTTTTCTTACCAAGTGATATTTGACCATGTGTGAATCCAGTCAGCTTGCAGTTGTTTTTGGTACCATATATATTGTAACATAGAAGCATTAGTATTACGTATTTACTATGTGTTTGTAATAATAACGTGGAGCGATTATCCGAATTGCAGGTAGAACATATTCTACCATGGTTTGCATTTTGTACAAGTTGCTGAAATGGAATGGATTTACAATTAGGTATTGATATATATATATATACAAAGCGTTCATTGGGGATTTGTTCTTGTGTCACATTGTTGCAGAGAGTGCATGTATGTTTCCACATGTATGAAATCTGGAAGATTTCATTTATATGTATGTTTTTGTTTTCCAGTACTTGTAGTAAGTACATTAGACATTCTTGTGGATCTTCCTGTGAGTTTATAGTGAATTTCACCATTCCATCACAGTAGTCCAATTATTGTCTTATTCCATAAACACTATATGTGTAATCAGGATTGTTTGCTGCATTTCTGTGAAGTACTAACATTTGCAAACACAATGTGTCTGTACTGTGAAAGTAAATGTTGTCAACAATTGGTGGTAATTGAAATAGAATATTCATTGCTATATTTGCGTAGCAACTTACACCAACTATATTTGAGAGTTTAAATGGACCAGGTAGTTCTGTATCTAACAGCTTTTTTTGGAGTTTGTCTTCCTTCTTTGAAGAAGTACCTGGTTTACTTTCCCTAATTGATTCTTTTTTGCTTGTGGTACTTGATGAAGTATTTGTTTCTTTTACTCTCTTTGGAGGATTTGCAGTGACATCCTGTTGCATTTCTGTTTGATTTATTTTTCTTTTATAACGTTTTACTTTTTGTGGAACAGAATATGTGTTTAGATAGGGGGTGTATAGTCAGCGAAGTCTATTGGATTCTAAAATGCAAGAAATATCAGTGTTTACTTTACTTGCATTAAAGTTGATTAGAAATAGACCATCAATTGTAAGAAAGTGTAATAGTGCTACGTAGCTCATGCCTTCTTTAAAGATTGTGTTACCAATATCTATCATTGCTTTGTCTAGGGTAAGACCTTGTGATTTATGAATTGTGACTGTGTATGCAAGAGTTAGAGAAAATTGTTCTCTACGTACATACATGTCTTTGAAGAGAAGGAATTGCGCTGTTGAGCATCCTATCCTTTTTACTTCTGAAAGTTTGTCAAAGAGAATATTGACAAACTGAATTTTGTTGTCACGTGGGTATGTTTGAAAGCCAACAAGTATGTTTGAAAGCCAACAACTGTACCCAGTGCTCCATTAACTAGTCCTTGGTAAACGTCAAGGTTACGTTTAAGCATTACTCTGCAATTTAAGGGTAATTTTAATATCTTTTCTAGGCCTGCTGTGTTTGAGATGGATTTTTCTAAACTATTTAGTCTTGTTGTGGCTTGGTCACACATAGGTAGTGTCATACCATGTACATCTAATTTGTCTGTGGCGCTAATTTCCATTATGGGTTGCATTTCTTTACTTAACATTATTTCATTGAATTTGAAACAACTTGCAAGAGCTGGCATTAAGGCCATACAATTGACATTTTTGTGGGCTAATTGTTCCATAACATCTGTAGCACATGCATTATCGCCATAAACTGCATTAATGTGCCGGGTTTTCAATATTGCTTCTGCTTCTTTAGAAAGTATACCAACTCTGATACTTTTTAAAATGTTGGCATAAGTGAGATCTGCAGATTGCCGCATGTTTTCTGTTAATTCTCTGTATTGGAAATGTTGCCAAAGGTTGACATTTCCAATGCTGCCAACAATTTTATGGCAGAGTTTGTGTCCTAATGTTTTAAAAATAGGCTCACCTTTTACTGGTGTTAATTGAAGCAGATCTCCAAAAACAATAATGTGTTTTCCTGCAAAGAGCTCTTCATAGTCTGTTTTGAGTACTTCTTGTAATCTGAGGTGAATCAAAACAAACATTAGGTTGGAGACCATGATCACTTCATCTATTAGTAGCAGTTTCAGTTGTTTCAATACTCTGCTTAGTTCCATTGCAGCTTCTGCAGAAAGTTTGTAATAGTCTAATTTGTCTTGTGTTCTACTGGCAATAGTAGTAATCAGTGTAACGTGACACCACCTATGTTGTAGGCAGCTAAACCTGTGGGGGCAGTGACAACAGCTGACAGTTTGTTGTTTGTCAATTGTTGAAGGAAATTACTGATGATTTTGTTTAGGAATGTGTTACGAAGACGAATAGGACTCAGGTAAGTCTTCATATAGGTTATTTATTTAAGTAACAGGATGAAAAGACCCCCCACAACTGAGGACCCTTCTGCTTCAGTCAAGAGACACCAACTGCCAAATATAGAACATTGAGAACAACCTAAAGACTTGTAGGTTCTATGACATCACCAGAGCAAAGTGAACCAGATTAACTCAGCGTTCCATTTCATGCTTACCATGCAGCACTACTCTTAATAAGCAACATCACAACACATCTCTGTATTTTTAAAGATGTATGTGTATACAAAAACTAATTTTCTTAAAGATGTATGTGTATACAAAAACTAATTTGCGTCACCACATCTCCTCACCTCTGACTCTCCTCACCTCTGACCTCTCTTCACAGTGGCAACTCTACTTTTGTTCCAAACCTGACCACCATCTACTCGCACTGCACCCTTCATAACTGCAACCACCCTAACTGGATCAGAGTATAATGGCTCTCCCTTCCTCTTTACCACACCCTTTTTTATCCTTACCCAGTCACCTCGTTCCACATGCAATTCCTTTCTTCCTCTATTCTTGTTTTCCCGCATGACCCACTCACTCTTCTTTTTCTTCAAGACATTCCTCACTTGATCAATAACCACATCCGAATCTCTGCTCCTCCCTAACCATGGAGGACATGCTATAGAGGATGGTTTTCAACCCCTCATTAGTTCAAAAGGACACAATCCAGTAGTTGTGTGAGGTGCCATGCGCAACGCCCACATTCTGTTTTGAATGGTCACCAACTTGTCGAAACCACACTGTTCACCCATGCGCACGCTCTCCATCACACACCTATTTAACCTTTCAACCACTCCGTTAGTTTCGGGATGGTATAATGCTGCCCTCTTATGGGCTACTCCACACTTCTTTAAATATGCAGGAAATACACCTCCCACGAATTGAGTTCCATTATCCGTGAGAACACTTTCAGGTAAACCTTCACTTGCAAAAATTTCCTGCAACACCTTCACCACGTTTTCTCCTGATATTTCACTGACAACCTTGAATTCTACCCACCTGGAAAATAAATCAACCACCAGTACCACATACTTTCCTCGTCCATAGCCCAGCTCAGCCGGACCTAAAATGTCCATTGCTATTTCACTCCAAACCTTGGTTGGAACACCTACATCAATAAGAGGTTGTTTTCTAGCCTCCACCCCCTTCCCACTCTTGATGCAAAAATGACATTCTGCCAGGCGATTCTCAACCTCCTTGTCAAATCCCGGCCACCAATAATCCGATCTCAAAACCCCCTTGGTTTTGGTAATACCAATATGACCACTATGAGCTAGGTCAATAATCCTTTTCCGTATACCTGCCGGAGCAACTGCTCTCTCCCACCTGAACAGCACACCATCATTAACAGACAATTCATCCCTAACCTCCCAATAAGGTCTTTCCTCCTCAACCAATTCAGATTTGTTGGGCCAAATGGATGTCATTATATACGTAATTACCTTGCTAATTATTTCGTCCATTCTAATCTCCGCTAACCACTCTTCCTTAGACACAATTCCTTCAGTGTTCACAAACACCATTTCCATTTCCATTTCCTCAATTAACCCTTCCTGGGTTGCTACTCTCACCCTTGAAAGATTGTCTGCCAAAATGTTCTCCTTCCCGGGAATGACCTCCATAGAAAATGTGTGCGCTTGCATCCTGGTAACCCACCCGGCTACCCTGCGTGACACCTTATCCAAACCTTTACTTTCGAAAATAACATTTAAGGGCTTATGATCTGTGCGTAAAATAAATTCTATACCCCACACAAAATTCCTGAACCTCTCAACTGCCCAATAACATGCTAAAGCTTACTTCTCAAGCACGGAATACCTCAACTCTGCACCCTTCAACCCACGTGATGCATGTGCTATCACTTCTTCTGAACCATCATCTTGTCTCTGCGAAGTACTGCACCCAAACCACCATCGCTGGCATCTACTGTGATAATAGAACATTTCCTCGTGTCAAAACATCCCAATGGCCGGGCCATATCAATCTCTTGTTTGATCCTTGCAAATTCCATATCACACGTTTTGTTCCATATGAATTCAGCACCCTTTTTTAGAATCTTCCTCATTTCCAACACCTTGGATGCATAGTTTATGACAAACTTTTGATAGAATTCCGTCATGCCCAAAAATGAACGTAGTTCACTTTTATTGGTTGGCTTCTCAATCACCTTTATCGAATTTGCAATGCTCTCCTTGGGTTTCACTCCTTCATGTGAAACATCATGGCCTAAGTAATCTACCTTGGAAACAGCAAATTTACACTTTTCCTGCCTCAACGTGATTCCTCTCTCTTCAAAGATTCTCAACACCTCAAGCAATCTTTTGTCATGTTCTTCCAGCGTTTCCCCACATTGCAAAACAACATCTTGGAAGCAAAACACCCCCTTCACACATCTGAGGAACCGATCCATCACTTTTTGAAAAACCGACGAGGCCGATGCCAATCCAAAAGGCATCCTTCTAAACTGAAAAACCCCCTTGTGAGTGATGAAAGCAGTACGTTTTCTACATCCCTCCTCCAACTCAATCTGGTGATAAGCTGAGGCCATATCCAATTTTGAAAAGAATTTCCCTCGCCCAACCATGGTCAACATTTCATACATGTTAGGCAACGGGTGCCTATCAACCATGACGCATTTGTTGAGATCACGCATGTCTATGCACAATCTTAGATCCCCTGAACTCTTTTTAACAGCGACCACCGGGGACACCCATTCAACTCCACCTGCCTTCTCAATTACACCCGACTGTAACAAATTCATCAACTCCTTCTTAACCCCTTCCCTTAAGGACAAAGGCACTGGCCTGAGTTTAGCGGCCACGGGTGTACTATTTCGTTTTAATACGATTTGGTGTATAAAACCTTTCACTTTCCCCATGTTTCCATTGAACACACCTCTGTGCTCTGCTACATATTTGCATGAGCCTGCACATGGTCCTGACACCTGAAAAACCTGCTCGTCTTTGTTGGGATCTAGCCTGATGGCAAGATTTTTCTGCTCCCTCCATCCTAATAAGGTCTGACCCCTTTTCGTTATGTAAACCTTGCCATCACATTTACGTCCCTTGAACTCAAACTCACACCAGACATACCCCAACAGGTCAATCTTATCTTGATTATAACCACCTGAATTTATATCAGGTTTAGATAGGCCGGACACTTCTTGCATGTCCTTCTCAAATACATTTTTAGACACTAAGGTAATTTCAGACCCAGAATCTGCCATCATGGATATCTCATGGCCATTCACTTTAACTAATGTATACGGACGCTCACAATCATCCATGTTTTCACTCTCCGACACAACATTAACAGTGTTAATAACAACACTCTGCATTGGAATAGTCATTTCCTCCTCAGACGATCTTCCATCTTCTTCTTCATTCACATATAGGACTTTCCTTTGATTACTCTGTCCAAATTGAAAGTTTTTACAGCAGTTCGCGTAATGCCCCTTCCTTTTACACCTAGCACATGTAGCCCTGTGACCCGGGCATACAACAGATGATGCAAAATGTGTATTGCTTGCACAACGGAAACAAAGTCTTTCATCCTTCTTCTCCGCCTTCTGCACTGTCTCTTGACCTCTTCTCTCCTCCACAACTCCACGACTTGACTGCCGATTCCTGGACTTCTTCTTTGGCTTCCCATCAGTCACACTTAAGACTTCAGATTTGTTCTCCTTTGGATCTCCCAAATAATTTTTAGATAATTTGGCTACACATGCTAAGGAATGTTCTACTCTTCTTGCAATGTCCAACACTTCATCTAAATTTGGCTCATCTTTTAGCCATATTTCCTCTCGAATTTTGTTTGCCCTGCAATGTGTCATAAACTGATCACGTATGTGTTCATCAAATTTATCTTGAAATTTGCAAGACAAAGCAAGATGTCTCAACGCCTTTACATATTCTTCCACCGATTCTCCAGATGCCTGCACACGCATGCGAAAGTTATAACGCTCCAATATAGTGCTGTACTTGGGGTTGAAGTGCTTATCCAACTTCATCAAAGCCACGTCAAATTCGTTCATGTCATCTCCAGAGCCATAACCATGGGGTTTTGGGAGCGTCTCGTATACTCTCTGACCCTCATACCCCAAGAAGTGCAGTAACAAAGCTAATTTTCTCTCACTTGAGTAAGAGGTTCCCCCAGCTGCTCTCAAATAGTGCAAGAACCCCTTGCGCCACTGGGCCCACAAAATTTTAACAGGTCCTGGAATTGGCATGAAAATTGGTGGACCTGCGATGCCAGGTAAACCTGCAATGCTGTTAAGCAATACGCCTAGCTGGAACAGTAACAGTATACTCTCTGACCCTCATACCCCAAGAAGTGCAGTAACAAAGCTAATTTTCTCTCACTTGAGTAAGAGGTTCCCCCAGCTGCTCTCAAATAGTGCAAGAACCCCTTGCGCCACTGGGCCCACAAACTTTTAACAGGTCCTGGAATTGGCATGAAAATTGGTGGACCTGCGATGCCAGGTAAACCTGCTATGCGGTTAAGCAATACGCCTAGCTGGAACAGTAGACTGTTTCAATGATAAGAACACCTCTTTGCTATGAGAAAGTCTCTTGGCCTGCTCTCCTCTCTTGTATAGTTTCTGTATGTGCACAGTAAAGTCCTAAAAGTGCAGCTCCTATTAATGCAAAAAAGAAAATGCACAGAAAAAAATGCACAGTGTATCAATGAATCACCATCAGTCTCTTCTGCATGGCGAGCCTACACTTGTCCATACGGTAGGTTGCACTGCTCATGTGTGACCGCTGGGCCGCGTGTTTTTATTTTGTGCCGCGCGCGCTTCACCAGCAATACAGTATTACTCTCAACTGTGTCCTGCCCACTGCCTGCCCGACAACCAACTCGGCGTGCGTTGTGCGGGTATGTAAATCCGAACACTGTAGTATCGTTGCCGCTCACTATTCACTATGAGCCTCCTCGACTCACACGGGGCGGAATCCTCCACGCTTCTATGCCTCGATGTGAGACAGTGCTGCTGGGGCCCGCGCACTTCCCCCCCTGGGATATACAGCCTGGGGAATGGCCTCGTCCGGCCCGAAAGGGCACTAGGATCGATGGGACTGCGCGGCAGGCTTCCGTCGGTGCAGGCGGAGCAACGCGCGTGGCACTTACTTGAGTGTAGGCGGCAGGGACCCACGCTGGAGGCGACAACATCCGTCTGCTGTCTCGTTCAAAGGCCCGCTCCTGCTCTGCAAGAGAAGCCGGGCGGCCCAGAGCACAGGACCGCAGGAGAGGGCTCGCCAGGGTTTTTCTCCCTCGGAGGTCACTACAACGCTCAAGGGAGCAGAGCGACTTACGCGCTGGAGACAGGTCGTGGGAGGTCTGCTGTCATCCCATCCTCGTCGCCATTGTTACGAAGACGAATAGGACTCAGGTAAGTCTTCATATAGGTTATTTATTTAAGTAACAGGATGAAAAGACCCCCCACAACTGAGGACCCTTCTGCTTCAGTCACGAGACACCAACTGCCAAATATAGAACATTGAGAACAACCTAAAGACTTGTAGGTTCTATGACATCACCAGAGCAAAGTGAACCAGATTTACTTATCGTTCCATTTCATGCTTACCATGCAGCACTACTCTTAATAAACAACATCACAACAGAATGTTTTGCCAGAACCAGCTTCACCACTGACTTACAGTAGTATAGGTTTATAATTATGGCAGGAACATTCTTTATTTTCATGTTGTACACCATGTGCAATTTGTTTTGTTACTTCTTGAAAAATGCTACGTTGCTCATTGTTTAGTTTTGATTGTAGTATAGTTAAGTCTTCTTTATCTTAATACTGACACATGGTGTTTTCTACTTCTGTCATAGCTAATTCTGCCTCATTTATTATTAGTGGTTCTCCCAGTGGTTCTTGGCTTCCTGTTACAGAAGATTGACTACTGTCAGGAGTTTCTTTATCTAGGTGGGCCTGGAGTTCTTCTTCGTGTTGTTGTTCATTGTGCCACATTGTTTTATACTGTGTAAAGTTTACATAAGTTATAGTGCTTTCATTTGCTTTGAAAGCATCGTCATATGAATCATAGTTATCTAGTATTTCTTCTTCTTTTCTCCATGGTTTAAAGAGTTGTAGCAGGGACATGTAATATACTTCTTTATGTTGAGGAGTCTTTAATGACAATTTGATATGATTAATTAAATTTGGTTTAGTGAGTTTAACTCAGCTGACTTCACAGTTTGTCACTCTGTATTTACCTTTTTTTTCATCAGGTTTTATATTATTTTCGTATGTGTAGTTTTGGGCTATGTGGTATAGACACATGGTTTCCAAAGTATTACTTCTGTTTGGGTAGTATGTGTCCAACACATTGTTTTTTAAAATGTCTTGGCTGTTGGGATCATGTTTGGCTATTGTTTCTATATCTTTGTAGGATTTAAGAACTCTTTTTCTAGATTTAGCTGGACCAAGACTTAGCCATACTATATTTTCAGATTTACCATACAATGCAGTACCAGTTAAACGATCAGCTGCTTCATATGATCCACATTCTCTATGGGAGAGCATTGTTATGCCCAAGCTGTATAATTTCTGAGACACTGTTTTGTCTGATGATACGTCATTCCAGAAGTCTTGGAGCTCTGTCTTTTCTGCTTTGGTTAAGTATGCTGTGGCATATCGTGCAACTGCAGTAGAATTGTCTGCAATGTACTGCACATCTATGTTTGTATTCCATAAGTGGGCAATGATTGCATTATAATCATTGATATATTTTTATTCTTCTTTTCTTTTTATGTAATATGTATTTTTAGGTGACTTACCTTTAACACTATGTCTAACTGAAGACATGAGGTTGATCACTTGACCTGTATTGGTAACTGGTCTAGGAAAACCGAATCGGAATTGGTGTAGTCTTTCCCTTTGTTTTTGTATTTGCAACGACAATATTTTCCACATTTGAGTCTTTGAAATTGTAACATTTGTGCATGAAGATCACTATTTGTTGCTTCTAATGGAATTTCACAAGTGACATATTTTTCAATGAACTGTAAAACAGCGGCATCACTGTCTTGACTAAATTTGGGAGCATCTTTAATCCATAAAAGCATGTGGATATGTGGTGCTCCTCTGACTTGGTATTCTTTTCTCCAAAAGAAGTGTTGCACTTCTCCAAGGGGAGGAACAGTTTTATTACAAATAAAATGTACCATAGCAATGAAGCGATGGTGAAAATATCTTGAAACATTAACAGGATCCAAAGAACAAAGTTCTCCAGGTGTTAGTATATCTATGTTTGTTTTGTTTTTGTTTGATATGCATAGGAAATCATGTAAATCTTCCCATGCATATTCTGCACAACTTAATGTAACAAACCAAGTAGGTGGGCCAAGGCTTCTGATTATACAACGTACATCCCCATGACGTTGAAACCAGTACTCTTTAGTACCACGAATATTTGCTAATAGATTTGTAATATTTGATTGTAAAACCTCATCCTTTTGTTGCACTTTTTGTAATAATTGTGTAGCTGTCATATTTTGAAAGTGTGATCCTGATTTTAATATGTGTGCAACTCTGCAACAAAAAGTTGCTAGTTCAGTTTCAAAGAGTAGGTGGAATATGTATTCCACATTTTGTCTAAATCTGGGATCTTCAGAATACATCCATAATGAGCGGTATTCTGAAGCTGATATTTGAATAGGTCTATCATCGTACCTTCCTCCTTTGCCAGTAGGAAAGAGTAGAGGAAAAGCACGTGCTTCTATACTTTTTCCCCATATGCTGATTGGTGATCCTTTTCTTTGAAGCATTTGGTACGTTTCCAGTGCATCTTCTATGGTGTCATTGGAGTGCAAAGGATGAATTGAATAATGGTCTAAAGTATTTGATATTGTAGCAGGATCTAGGAGCTCAATTTGACCAGCTTCTTGTGTTTCTTGAATTATTTCAGTTGTATCCTTCAAGTTGTTTTCAATATTAATGTCTTTGTAATATTCATTATTCTCTTTAAGATATTGCAAGGCATGTCTAACTTTATGTAAATCTACCAGCTGTTGCCATATTTTTTTGTCTTTTGTAGGTACTCCATTTACTAAGATAATTAAAGATTGCTGCATTGGACGTTGCACTCCTAGAGTATGCACATTTTCTTTTAGATCTAATGGTAAATAAACTACTTTTCCACGAATGCCTTTTACCAATTCAGAGGGAGGTAATTTTGCTGTTTTTGGATGAAGGTGTATTATTGCTTGAAATGGGTGCACTGTTTGAATTATGATGCTCTCATATAAATTAAGTTGTTGTAGGGGTTTTGGTAGTGGGTATAATTCCAAATTATTTGTGATAGCACGTGAAGGAATTTGGTTGTTGTCAAGTTTTGTAGTGCAATAACTGCAAAGTATTAAGGGGTCAGTTATTTCGTATTTGTTTTCTGCTACAAGGTAGAGATCTAATTCAAACCATTTAGAATCTTCATTGTCTTCTATTTTGTATGATAGGTCTACAGTTGTTGTGCTACTTTTATAAAAAGTTCTGCGGCAACATACACACACATGGTTTGGTACTTCAGCTGATGTACTTTTACATTTTAGTATTTCTTTTTGGAATGTGTTTAGTAAAAGGTTGCCATGTGTAGAATTGCTGCTAATTTGGTTTAGAGCTATTTCATTATGTAAGTGGCTTTCACTTCCAAAATATTTTTTCTGGATATAGTCAATTTCTTCAAGTAGGTCTTTTGCGATACCATGTAGAAGAATGTATTTTAAATTTGCTCGTGCTAAAGCAGGACTTTTAGCATAGTACCGTTTATAGACTAGATTTCTTATAGTTGAATGATGTATTGATATCCTTTTGCTATCATGGAAGGTGGTTTTACAAGTAGGTCCTGTAATGCAGGCCAATGAATGTCCTTGTAGTCCTGTGTACTTGCGCACTGGACAGGTATCCATATTTTGCAGTAGTTTAATTTTGATTTTGTCTTTGCTTTTTACATATTGATTGAGGAATTGGCGTAAAGACTTGAAAAATTGTTTGGGAATGTTACACATTGACATGCATGGCCATTTGTACACTAGATGTTCTGATTCAGTTGAATGGAGGGGTAATTCTAAGTTTTCAGGGCATATTTTTGTAAGGAGTACTTCTTGTTCCATTATGATATTATTCACATTTTCATAACCTCAACCACTGCTAAGTATGGCAATTGTGTTTGTTTGCTTTTGTTTGTATGCTTCTTCATTAAAGTATGGTTCTGTGTTCGTAGTTCCATTCACCTCGGCAGATTCTTAAGAAATTCTTTCTGTTGACATTTTGTAATTTAGTTATTAGTTTTGTTAGTGGTTTCATTTTGTTTAACACTAAAATAAATAACTTTCTTTTGAGAAGAAATGCACTGTCTATCAACGCTTCTTAGATTAATTTCCTACGATAGGTTTTAAGCATTGAACCTGATTTTTCTCCTGTTTTTATAAGATTTTGAAGGACTTTGTGACGGTACATTTTGGCTAAAATACTTTTCTTGGTATGCTTACTTTGCACTATATCAAAATTTAAAGAAGCAGTTTTATCTGTAGTGATAGCTGATTTTCTGTTAATTGTTTTTTGGTTTGTTTTACATTTTGATAGAGGAGGCAAAGTTTTTGTACTTGAAACTTCTTGTGTTTCATTAAATGACTGTATTAGCTGTTTTGTTTCAACTTTTTTTTACAAATTCTGCTAGAGATGGATGCTTATGTTGGACACTTTTATTTTCATCTGCTCTACTTTTGCGTTGCTTTCTACGGACTTGACTTTTGGTAGGCATTCTTTAGGGTCTGTTGAAAAAAATAAAGAAGTTATGGGTTGGGGTGTTCTGTAATGTATGTGTGCTGTGTGCATGAGTGTTTGAGTAAGATGATAAAGATATATGTCGTGTGTGATTGTGCATTGGGAACTACAACTGGTAGGGATGGGTATTCTTGAATGTATGTGCTAGTTAACTGGGGTTTAGATGACAGAAAAAAAGTAAGCTAGTGGTGTGGAGAAGTACAAATAGTAAATCTAATGTATACAATTAAAACAGTTGTTTGTTCTATAATATCAAAATTCTAGCGGTTGATTTGGGTAATTTGTGTGTCCAAAAATAGGAATTTGTGGGCCATTCTGGCTGTAAATTGCTGTTTAAGACATGGGGATTTTTGGACGGAATGGTGCACAATCTCTATTTTTAGGCACAGAAATAGTATCAGTAATAATACAAATATAATGGTGATATTCTACTTACTTTTTTTTCTAAAATGAACAGGTTACTTCTTAGTTCTTCTTTGTTCTTCAAATTCGGCTGCTTCGTTTCAGGAGAATGGTCTTCACTG
This sequence comes from Ambystoma mexicanum, assembly GCF_040938575.1. Taxonomy (NCBI): domain Eukaryota; kingdom Metazoa; phylum Chordata; class Amphibia; order Caudata; family Ambystomatidae; genus Ambystoma; species Ambystoma mexicanum. The sequence continues at coordinate 516,265,462 of NC_090934.1, forward strand.
CAATTGTAAAAGAAACAAATTAGTAATTTTGTTTGTATTTAGCACTGTTTTTAATTTAGACATTGATTTTTTTAATTGAAATCCTCATCGCCTTCCTCAAAACCATTATTTACATAAGATACTTTGCACCAGTTCAATACATATGATATGTTCTTAATGAACAAATTGTATTGCAATGACTAGCTGTAGCAAACAAAATATCTTTACTATGTCTTGTGAAATTCATAGTGTAACACTGAATACCACTATTTCTATAACTAAGCTCTTCCAGGTAATAGTGCCCCAATGTCATGCTTAAATTAAAGTAATTAAATAAATAAAGAAATAAAAAAATATTAAGTCCGTTTGAAAATGTGTTCATGTACTGTACAGAAAATATGCATACCTGTAGTTTGTGTTCATGCATATGGATATGCATGGAGCTGCAAGTAGAAATCTTGGAGACATTTCATCTTTGATGTCCTGGCGAATTTCAGGGGTTTTTCGGTTTTACTTGGAACCATAACGTCCCTTTAACAACGTTTTTTTACTGAATCTGATAGGTTTTTAGTAGCGCAACTTAACCATAACAATCCTTTAATAAAAGTTTTTTTTTACTGAATATATATATTACAAGGCCACGGTAGTGGCCATGTAGTTATGGTTAAGTTGGTGTTTCCATAGGAAGAGCACTTTTTGGGCGGCTTATAACTTCGCTCTCCTGGACGAATCCTCACCAAACTATGCAAAAGAAGTATGTGGCACACTCTGAATCTCTTTGTAAAGTTTGGTGAGGATTCGTCCAGGGGGGGCAAAGTTATAGGGGGGGTCCCAAAACTTTTTTTTTCCCATAGACTGAATGGGAACAAAATTTTGCTCGCGTCTACAGCCCAAACCGCTGGACGGATTTTCACCAAATTTGGACCAGGAGCAGTGGCTGGGTCCCGAAAGCGTGCTTTTGCAAATTTGGTGAAAATCTGTCCAGTAGTTTGTTTTTAAAATGACCAAAAAGTATGTAAAAAAAATAGTGATATCTGTGTTCGGTCCGCGGACACACTTCCCTGTTCGCTCCACGGACAGTGTCCTGATTGGCCAATCGGCTTGCGTGATGTTCGCGGACATGCAACATGTTCGCTGATTGGACGGCGTGGAGCGTGAAGCGCATCAGATTTTCGGTAGCGCCCGCCATCGTGGATTTGCGGTCGTTTGTTCAAAAATTGTATTTAGTAGAGTGTGTTGGTGTGTAGGAGTGTTTGGGGAGGGTGGGAGTGTATGAGATAGGATGAAAGTTGTGTTTTTTATGTGTTCGACCTTCTTTTTGTTTTCGATTTGTCTGCGGACATCACGGGTGTTCTGAAATGTTCTAAATAAACTGAATGGGGGGTGTTCTGAGGACTCAATATGTGTCCGTTTTGTTCGCAAGCAAACTGAAACTGTTCTAAGAACACTCGCAGTGTCCTGAAATGTTCACAAATAAACAAAATGGGGGTGTCCTGAGGACGCTGTCCGTATTGTTCTCTGTCAAGTTGAATGTGTTCTAAGAACACTCGCGGTGTCCTGAAATGTTCGGAAATAAACAAGATGGTGGTGTTATGAAGACGCTTCTAAGAACACTCGCGGTGTCCGGGGAATGTTCGTAAGGGGTGTCCTGAGGACGCTGTCCGTATTGTTCTCTGCCAAGTTGAATGTGTTCTAAGAACACTCGCTGTGTCCTGAAATGTTCGCAAATACACAAAATGGGGGTGTTATGAAGACGTTGTTGAACACTCGCAGTGTCCTGAAATGTTCACAAATAAACAAAATGGGGGTGTCCTGAGGACGCTGTCCGTATTGTTCTCTGTCAAGTTGAATGTGTTCTAAGAACACTCGCGGTGTCCTGAAATGTTCGCAAATAAACAAGATGGTGGTGTTATGAAGACGCTTCTAAGAACACTCGCGGTGTCCGGGGAATGTTCGTATGGGGTGTCCTGAGGACGCTGTCCGTATTGTTCTCTGCCAAGTTGAATGTGTTCTAAGAACACTCGCTGTGTCCTGAAATGTTCGCAAATACACAAAATGGGGGTGTTATGAAGACGTTGTTGAACACGCGCAGTGTCCCGAAATGTTCACAAATAAACAAAATGGGGGTGTCCTGAGGACGCTGTCCGTATTGTTCTCTGTCAAGTTGAATGTGTTCTAAGAACACTCGCGGTGTCCTGAAATGTTCGCAAATAAACAAGATGGTGGTCTTATGAAGAAGCTTCTAAGAACACTCGCGGTGTCTGGGGAATGTTCGTAGGGGGTGTCCTGAGGACGCTGTCCGTATTGTTCTCTGCCAAGTTGAATGTGTTCTAAGAACACTCGCTGTGTCCTGAAATGTTCGCAAATACACAAAATGGGGGTGTTATGAAGACGTTGTTGAACACTCGCGGTGTCCTGAAATGTTCACAAATAAACAAAATGGTGGTGTTCTGAAGACTTTTCTAAGAACATTTGCGGTGTCCGGGGAATGTTCATAGGGGGTGTCCTGAGGACGCTGTCCATATTGTTCTCTGTTAAGTTGAATGTGTTCTAAGAACACTTGCGGTGTCCTGAAATGTTCGCAAATAAACAAGATGGTGGTGTTCTGAAGACGCTTCTAAGAACACTCGCGGTGTCCAGGGAATGTTCGTAAGGGGGTGTCCTGAGGACGCTGTCCGTATTGTTCGTTATCAAGTTGAATGTGTTCTAAGAACACTCACGCTGTCCTGAAATGTTCGCAAATACACAAAATGGGGATGTTCTGAAGACGTTGTCGAACACTCGCTGTGTCCTGAAATGTTCGCAAATATGAATGGGGGGTTGTGGCTGGCAAGTTGAATGTGTTCTAAGAACACTTGCAGTGTCCTGAAATGTTCGCAAATAAACAAAATGGGGGTGTCCTGAGGACGCTGTCCGTATTGTTCTCTCTCAAGTTGAATGTGTTCTAAGAACACTCGCGCTGTCCTGAAATGTTCGCAAATAAACAAGATGGTGGTGTTCTGAAGACGCTTCTAAGAACACTCGCGGTGTCCGGGGAATGTTCGTAGGGGGTGTCCTGAGGACGCTGTCCGTATTGTTCTCTGTCAAGTTAAATGTGTTCTAAGAACACTCGCCGTGTCCTGAAATGTTCGCAAATACACAAAATGGGGGTGTTCTGAAGACGTTGTTGAACACTCGCTGTGTCCTGAAATGTTCGCAAATATGAATGGGGGTTGTGGCTGGCAAGTTGAATGTGGTCTAAGAACACTCGCGGTGTCCTGAAATGTTCGCAAATAAATAAAATGGGGGTGTTCTGAAGACTTTTCTAAGAACACTCGCGGTGTCCGGGGGATGTTCGTAGGGGGTGTCCTGAGGACGCTGTCCGTATTGTTCTCTGTCAAGTTGAATGTGTTCTAAGAACACTCGCGGTGTCCTGAAATGTTCGCAAATACACAAAATGGGGGTGTTCTGAAGACATTGTCGAACACTCGCTGTGTCCTGAAATGTTCGCAAATATGAATGGGGGTTATGGCTGGCAAGTTGAATGTGTTCTATAAACTCTTGCGGTGTCCTGAAATGTTCTCAAATAAACAAAATGGGGGTGTCCTGAGGACGCTGTCCGTATTGTTCTCTGTCAAGTTGAATGTGTTCTAAGAACACTCGCGGTGTCCTGAAATGTTCGCAAATAAACAAGATGGTGGTGTTCTGAAGACGCTTCTAAGAACACTTGCGGTGTCCTGAAATGTTCGGAAATAAACAAAATGGGGGTGCCCTGAGGACGCTGTCCGTATTGTTCTCTGTCAAGTTGAATGTGTTCTAAGAACACTCGCGGTGTCCTGAAATGTTCGCAAATAAACAAAATGGGGGTGTTCTGAAGACATTTCTAAGAACACTCGCGGTGTCCGGGGACGGTTCGTAGGGGGTGTCCTGAGGACGCTGTCCGTATTGTTCTCTGTCAAGTTGAATGTGTTCTAAGAACACTCGCGGTGTCCTGAAATGTTCGCAAATACACAAAATGGGGGTGTTCTGAAGACTTTATCGAGCACTCGCTGTGTCCTGAAATGTTCGCAAATGAACAAAATGGGGGTGTCCTGAGGACGCTGTCCGTATTGTTCTCTGTCAAGTTGAATGTGTTCTAAGAACACTTGCGGTGTCCTGAAATGTTCGCAAATAAACCAGATGGTGGTGTTCTGAAGACGCTTCTAAGAACACTCGCAATGTCCGGGGAATGTTTGTAGGGGGTGTCCTGAGGACGCTGTCCGTATTGTTCTCTGTCAAGTTGAATGTGTTCTAAGAACACTCGCGGTGTCCTGAAATGTTCGCAAATAAACAAAATGGGGGTGTCCTGAGGACGCTGTCCGTATTGTTCTCTATCAAGTTGAATGTGTTCTAAGAACACTCGCAGTGTCCTGAAATGTTTGCAAATAAACAAGATGGTGGTGTTCTGAAGACGCTTCTAAGAACACTCGCGGTGTCCGGGGAATGTTCGTAGGGGGTGTCCTGAGGACGCTGTCCGTATTGTTCTCTGTCAAGTTGAATGTGTTCTAAGAACACTTGCGGTGTCCTGAAATGTTCGCAAATAAACAAGATGGTGGTGTTCTGAAGACGCTTCTAAGAACACTCGCAATGTCCGGGGAATGTTTGTAGGGGGTGTCCTGAGGACGCTGTCCGTATTGTTCTCTGTCAAGTTGAATGTGTTCTAAGAACACTCGCGGTGTCCTGAAATGTTCGCAAATAAACAAAATGGGGGTGTCCTGAGGACGCTGTCCATAATGTTCTCTGTCAAGTTGAATGTGTTCTAAGAACACTCGCAGTGTCCTGAAATGTTTGCAAATAAACAAGATGGTGGTGTTCTGAAGACTTTTCTAAGAACACTTGCGGTGTCCGGGGAATGTTCGTAGGGGGTGTCCTGAGGATGCTGTCCGTATTGTTCTCTGTCAAGTTGAATGTGTTCTAAGAACACTCGCAGTGTCCTGAAATGTTTGCAAATAAACAAAATGGGGGTGTTCTGAAGACTTTTCTAAGAACACTTGCGGTGTCCGGGGAATGTTCGTAGGGGGTGTCCTGAGGACGCTGTCCGTATTGTTCTCTGTCAAGTTGAATGTGTTCTAAGAACACTCGCAGTGTCCTGAAATGTTCGCAAATACACAAAATGGGGGTGTTCTGAAGACATTGTCGAACACTCGCTGTGTCCTGAAATGTTCACAAATATGAATGGGGGTTGTGGCTGGCAAGTTGAATGTGTTCTAAAAACTCTTGCGGTGTCCTGAAACGTTCTCAAATAAACAAAATGGGGGTGTCCTGAGGACGCTGTCCGTATTGTTCTCTGTCAAGTTGAATGTTTCTAAGAACACTTGCTGTGTCCTGAAATGTTCACAAATATGAATGGGGGTTGTGGCTGGCAAGTTGAATGTGTTCTAAGAACCCTCGCGGTGTCCTGAAATGTTCGCAAATAAACAAAATGGGGGTGTCCTGAGGACGCTGTCCGTATTGTTCTCTGTCAAGTTGAATGTGTTCTAAGAACACTCGCGGTGTCCTGAAATGTTCGCAAATACACAAAATGGGGGTGTTCTGAAGACATTGTCGAACACTCGCTGTGTCCTGAAATGTTTGCAAATATGAATGGGGGTTGTGGCTGGCAAGTTGAATGTGTTCTAAAAACGCTCGCGGTGTCCTGAAATGTTCGCAAATAAACAAAATGGGGGTGTCCTGAGGACGCTGTCCGTATTGTTCTCTGTCAAGTTGAATGTGTTCTAAGAACACTTGCGGTGTCCTGAAATGTTCGCAAATAAACAAGATGGTGGTGTTCTGAAGACGCTTCTAAGAACACTTGTGGTGTCCTGAAATGTTTGAAAATAAACAAAATGGGGGTGTCCTGAGGACGCTGTCCGTATTGTTCCCTGTCAAGTTGAAAGTGTTCTAAGAACACTCGCGGTGTCCTGAAATGTTCGCAAATAAACAAAATGGGGGTGTTCTGAAGACGTTTCTTAGAACACTCGCGGTGTCCTGGATTGTTCGTAGGGGGTGTCCTGAACGAGTAGTCTGTATTGTTTGCTGGCAAGTTGAATGTGTTCTAAGAACACTCGCGGTGCCCTGAAATGTTTGCAAATAAACAAAATGGGGGTGTCCTGAGGACGCTGTCCGTATTGCTCTTTCTCAAGTTGAATGTCTTCTAAGAACTCTCGCGTTGTTCTCAAATGTTCGCAAATAAACAAGATGGTGGTGTTCTGAAGACGCTTCTAAGAACACTTGCGGTGTCCTGAAATGTTCGGAAATAAACAAAATGGGGGTGTCCTGAGGACGCTGTCCGTATTGTTCTCTGTCAAGTTGAATGTGTTCTAAGAACACTCGCGGTGTCCTGAAATGTTCGCAAATAAACAAAATGGGGGTGTTCTGAAGACATTTCTAAGAACACTCGCGGTGTCCGGGGAATGCTCGTAGGGGGTGTCCTGAGGACGCTGTCCGTATTGTTTTCTGTCAAGTTGAATGTGTTCTAAGAACACTCGCGGTGTCCTGAAATGTTCGCAAATACACAAAATGGGGGTGTTCTGAAGACATTGTCGAACACTCGCTGTGTCCTGAAATGTTCACAAATATGAATGGGGGTTGTGGCTGGCAAGTTGAATGTGTTCTAAGAACACTCGCAGTGTCCTGAAATGTTCGCAAATAAACAAAATGGGGGTGTCCTGAGGACGCTGTCCGTATTGTTCTCTGTCAAGTTGAATGTGCTCTAAGAACACTTGCGCTGTCCTGAAATTTTCGCAAATAAACAAGATGGTGGTGTTCTGAAGACGCTTCTAAGAACACTCGCAGTGTCCGGGGAATGTTCGTAGGGGGTGTCCTGAGGACGCTGTCCGTATTGTTCTCTGTCAAGTTGAATGTGTTCTAAGAACACTCGCGGTGTCCTGAAATGTTCGCAAATACACAAAATGGGGGTGTTCTGAAGACGTTGTGGAGCACTCGCTGTGTCCTGAAATGTTCGCAAATGAACAAAATGGGGGTGTCCTGAGGACGCTGTCCGTATTGTTCTCTGTCAAGTTGAATGTGTTCTAAGAACACTTGCGGTGTCCTGAAATGTTCGCAAATAAACAAGATGGTGGTGTTCTGAAGACGCTTCTAAGAACACTCGCAATGTCCGGGGAATGTTTGTAGGGGGTGTCCTGAGGACGCTGTCCGTATTGTTCTCTGTCAAGTTGAATGTGTTCTAAGAACACTCGCGGTGTCCTGAAATGTTCGCAAATAAACAAAATGGGGGTGTCCTGAGGACGCTGTCCGTAATGTTCTCTGTCAAGTTGAATGTGTTCTAAGAACACTCGCAGTGTCCTGAAATGTTTGCAAATAAACAAGATGGTGGTGTTCTGAAGACTTTTCTAAGAACACTTGCGGTGTCCGGGGAATGTTCGTAGGGGGTGTCCTGAGGACGCTGTCCGTATTGTTCTCTGTCAAGTTGAATGTGTTCTAAGAACACTCGCAGTGTCCTGAAATGTTCGCAAATAAACAAAATGGGGGTGTTCTGAAGACTTTTCTAAGAACACTTGCGGTGTCCGGGGAATGTTCGTAGGGGGTGTCCTGAGGACGCTGTCCGTATTGTTCTCTGTCAAGTTGAATGTGTTCTAAGAACACTCGCAGTGTCCTGAAATGTTCGCAAATACACAAAATGGGGGTGTTCTGAAGACATTGTCGAACACTCGCTGTGTCCTGAAATGTTCACAAATATGAATGGGGGTTGTGGCTGGCAAGTTGAATGTGTTCTAAAAACTCTTGCGGTGTCCTGAAATGTTCTCAAATAAACAAAATGGGGGTGTCCTGAGGACGCTGTCCGTATTGTTCTCTGTCAAGTTGAATGTTTCTAAGAACACTTGCTGTGTCCTGAAATGTTCACAAATATGAATGGGGGTTGTGGCTGGCAAGTTGAATGTGTTCTAAGAACCCTCGTGGTGTCCTGAAATGTTCGCAAATAAACAAAATGGGGGTGTCCTGAGGACGCTGTCCGTATTGTTCTCTGTCAAGTTGAATGTGTTCTAAGAACACTCGCGGTGTCCTGAAATGTTCGCAAATACACAAAATGGGGGTGTTCTGAAGACATTGTCGAACACTCGCTGTGTCCTGAAATGTTTGCAAATATGAATGGGGGTTGTGGCTGGCAAGTTGAATGTGTTCTAAAAACTCTCGCGGTGTCCTGAAATGTTCGCAAATAAACAAAATGGGGGTGTCCTGAGGACGCTGTCCGTATTGTTCTCTGTCAAGTTGAATGTGTTCTAAGAACACTTGCGGTGTCCTGAAATGTTCGCAAATAAACAAGATGGTGGTGTTCTGAAGACGCTTCTAAGAACACTTGTGGTGTCCTGAAATGTTTGAAAATAAACAAAATGGGGGTGTCCTGAGGACGCTGTCCGTATTGTTCCCTGTCAAGTTGAAAGTGTTCTAAGAACACTCGCGGTGTCCTGAAATGTTCGCAAATAAACAAAATGGGGGTGTTCTGAAGACGTTTCTTAGAACACTCGCGGTGTCCTGGATTGTTCGTAGGGGGTGTCCTGAACGAGTAGTCTGTATTGTTTGCTGGCAAGTTGAATGTGTTCTAAGAACACTCGCGGTGCCCTGAAATGTTTGCAAATAAACAAAATGGGGGTGTCCTGAGGACGCTGTCCGTATTGCTCTTTCTCAAGTTGAATGTCTTCTAAGAACTCTCGCGTTGTTCTGAAATGTTCGCAAATAAACAAGATGGTGGTGTTCTGAAGACGCTTCTAAGAACACTTGCGGTGTCCTGAAATGTTCGGAAATAAACAAAATGGGGGTGTCCTGAGGACGCTGTCCGTATTGTTCTCTGTCAAGTTGAATGTGTTCTAAGAACACTCGCGGTGTCCTGAAATGTTCGCAAATAAACAAAATGGGGGTGTTCTGAAGACATTTCTAAGAACACTCGCGGTGTCCGGGGAATGCTCGTAGGGGGTGTCCTGAGGACGCTGTCCGTATTGTTTTCTGTCAAGTTGAATGTGTTCTAAGAACACTCGCGGTGTCCTGAAATGTTCGCAAATACACAAAATGGGGGTGTTCTGAAGACGTTGTCGAGCACTCGCTGTGTCCTGAAATGTTCGCAAATGAACAAAATGGGGGTGTCCTGAGGACGCTGTCCGTATTGTTCTCTGTCAAGTTGAATGTGTTCTAAGAACACTTGCGGTGTCCTGAAATGTTCTCAAATAAACAAGATGGTGGTGTTCTGAAGACGCTTCTAAGAACACTCGCAATGTCCGGGGAATGTTTGTAGGGGGTGTCCTGAGGACGCTGTCCATATTGTTCTCTGTCAAGTTGAATGTGTTCTAAGAACACTCGCGGTGTCCTGAAATGTTCGCAAATAAACAAAATGGGGGTGTCCTGAGGACGCTGTCCGTATTGTTCTCTGTCAAGTTGAATGTGTTCTAAGAACACTCGCAGTGTCCTGAAATGTTTGCAAATAAACAAGATGGTGGTGTTCTGAAGACGCTTCTAAGAACACTCGCGGTGTCCAGGGAATGTTCGTCGGGGGGTGTCCTGAGGGCGCTGTCCGTATTGTTCGTTGTCAAGTTGAATGTGTTCTAAGAACATTTGCGCTGTCCTGAAATGTTCGCAAATACACAAAATGGGGGTGTTCTGAAGACGTTGTTGAACACTCGCTGTGTCCTGAAATGTTCGCAAATATGAATGGGGGGTTGTGGCTGGCAAGTTGAATGTGTTCTAAGAACACTCGCAGTGTCCTGAAATGTTCGCAAATAAACAAAATGGGGGTGTCCTGAGGACGCTGTCCGTATTGTTCTCTGTCAAGTTGAATGTGCTCTAAGAACACTTGCGCTGTCCTGAAATGTTCGCAAATAAACAAGATGGTGGTGTTCTGAAGACGCTTCTAAGAACACTCGCAGTGTCCGGGGAATGTTCGTAGGGGGTGTCCTGAGGACGCTGTCCGTATTGTTCTCTGTCAAGTTGAATGTGTCTAAGAACACTCGCGGTGTCCTGAAATGTTCGCAAATACACAAAATGGGGGTGTTCTGAAGACGTTGTTGAGCACTCGCTGTGTCCTGAAATGTTCGCAAATGAACAAAATGGGGGTGTCCTGAGGACGCTGTCCGTATTGTTCTCTGTCAAGTTGAATGTGTTCTAAGAACACATGCGGTGTCCTGAAATGTTCGCAAATAAACAAGATGGTGGTGTTCTGAAGACGCTTCTAAGAACACTCGCAATGTCCGGGGAATGTTTGTAGGGGGTGTCCTGAGGACGCTGTCCATATTGTTCTCTGTCAAGTTGAATGTGTTCTAAGACCACTCGCAGTGTCCTGAAATGTTTGCAAATAAACAAGATGGTGGTGTTCTGAAGACGCTTCTAAGAACACTCGCAGTGTCCAGGGAATGTTCGTCGGGGGGTGTCCTGAGGACGCTGTCCGTATTGTTCGATGTCAAGTTGAATGTGTTCTAAGACCACTCGCAGTGTCCTGAAATGTTTGCAAATAAACAAGATGGTGGTGTTCTGAAGACGCTTCTAAGAACACTCGCAGTGTCCAGGGAATGTTCGTCGGGGGGTGTCCTGAGGACGCTGTCCGTATTGTTCGATGTCAAGTTGAATGTGTTCTAAGAACACTCGCGCTGTCCTGAAATGTTCGCAAATACACAAAATGGGGGTGTTCTGAAGACGTTGTCGAACACTCGCTGTGTCCTGAAATGTTCGCAAATATGAATGGGGGGTTGTGGCTGGCAAGTTGAATGTGTTCTAAGAACACTCGCAGTGTCCTGAAATGTTCGCAAATAAACAAAATGGGGGTGTCCTGAGGACGCTGTCCGTATTGTTCTCTGTCAAGTTGAATGTGCTCTAAGAACACTTGCGCTGTCCTGAAATGTTCGCAAATAAACAAGATGGTGGTGTTCTGAAGACGCTTCTAAGAACACTCGCAGTGTCCGGGGAATGTTCGTAGGGGGTGTCCTGAGGACGCTGTCCGTATTGTTCTCTGTCAAGTTGAATGTGTCTAAGAACACTCGCGGTGTCCTGAAATGTTCGCAAATACACAAAATGGGGGTGTTCTGAAGACGTTGTTGAGCACTCGCTGTGTCCTGAAATGTTCGCAAATGAACAAAATGGGGGTGTCCTGAGGACGCTGTCCGTATTGTTCTCTGTCAAGTTGAATGTGTTCTAAGAACACTTGCGGTGTCCTGAAATGTTCGCAAATAAACAAGATGGTGGTGTTCTGAAGACGCTTCTAAGAACACTCGCAATGTCCGGGGAATGTTTGTAGGGGGTGTCCTGAGGACGCTGTCCATATTGTTCTCTGTCAAGTTGAATGTGTTCTAAGAACACTCGCGGTGTCCTGAAATGTTCGCAAATAAACAAAATGGGGGTGTCCTGAGGACGCTGTCCGTATTGTTCTCTGTCAAGTTGAATGTGTTCTAAGACCACTCGCAGTGTCCTGAAATGTTTGCAAATAAACAAGATGGTGGTGTTCTGAAGACGCTTCTAAGAACACTCGCAGTGTCCAGGGAATGTTCGTCGGGGGGTGTCCTGAGGACGCTGTCCGTATTGTTCGATGTCAAGTTGAATGTGTTCTAAGAACACTCGCGCTGTCCTGAAATGTTCGCAAATACACAAAATGGGGGTGTTCTGAAGACGTTGTCGAACACTCGCTGTGTCCTGAAATGTTCGCAAATATGAATGGGGGGTTGTGGCTGGCAAGTTGAATGTCTTCTAAGAACACTCGCAGTGTCCTGAAATGTTCGCAAATAAACAAAATGGGGTGTCCTGAGGACGCTGTCCGTATTGTTCTCTGTCAAGTTGAATGTGTTCTAAGAACACTTGCGCTGTCCTGAAATGTTCGCAAATAAACAAGATGGTGGTGTTCTGAAGACGCTTCTAAGAACACTCGCAGTGTCCGGGGAATGTTCGTAGGGGGTGTCCTGAGGACGCTGTCCGTATTGTTCTCTGTCAAGTTAAATGTGTTCTAAGAACACTCGCCGTGTCCTGAAATGTTCGCAAATACACAAAAAGTGGGGTGTTCTGAAGACGTTGTTGAACACTCGCTGTGTCCTGAAATGTTCGCAAATATGAATGGGGGTTGTGGCTGGCAAGTTGAATGTGTTCTAAGAACACTTGCGGTGTCCTGAAATGTTCGCAAATAAACAAAATGGGGGTGTTCTGAAGACTTTTCTAAGAACACTTGCGGTGTCCGGGGAATGTTCGTAGGGGGTGTCCTGAGGACGCTGTCCGTATTGTTCTCTGTCAAGTTGAATGTGTTCTAAGAACACTCGCGGTGTCCTGAAATGTTCGCAAATAAACAAGATGGTGGTGTTATGAAGACGCTTCTAAGAACACTCGCGGTGTCCGGGGAATGTTCGTAGGGGGTGTCCTGAGGACGCTGTCCGTATTGTTCTCTGCCAAGTTGAATGTGTTCTAAAAACACTCGCTGTGTCCTGAAATGTTCGCAAATACACAAAATGGGGGTGTTATGAAGACGTTGTTGAACACTCGCAGTGTCCTGAAATGTTCACAAATAAACAAAATGGGGGTGTCCTGAGGACGCTGTCCGTATTGTTCTCTGTCAAGTTGAATGTGTTCTAAGAACACTCGCGGTGTCCTGAAATGTTCGCAAATAAACAAGATGGTGGTGTTATGAAGGCGCTTCTAAGAACACTCGCGGTGTCCGGGGAATGTTCGTAGGGGGTGTCCTGAGGACGCTGTCCGTATTGTTCTCTGTCAAGTTAAATGTGTTCTAAGAACACTCGCCGTGTCCTGAAATTTTCGCAAATACACAAAAAGTGGGGTGTTCTGAAGACGTTGTTGAACACTCGCTGTGTCCTGAAATGTTCGCAAATATGAATGGGGGTTGTGGCTGGCAAGTTGAATGTGTTCTAAGAACACTTGCGGTGTCCTGAAATGTTCGCAAATAAATAAAATGGGGGTGTTCTGAAGACTTTTCTAAGAACACTTGCGGTGTCCGGGGAATGTTCGTAGGGGGTGTCCTGAGGACGCTGTCCGTATTGTTCTCTGTCAAGTTGAATGTGTTCTAAGAACACTCGCAGTGCCCTGAAATGTTCGCAAATACACAAAATGGGGGTGTTCTGAAGACGTTGTCGAGCACTCGCTGTGTCCTGAAATGTTCGCAAATATGAATGGGGTTTGTGGCTGGCAAGTTGAATATGTTCTAAAAACTCTCGCGGTGTCCTGAAATGTTCTCAAATAAACAAAATGGGGGTGTCCTGAGGACGCTGTCCGTATTGTTCTCTGTCAAGTTGAATGTGTTCTAAGAACACTCGCTGTGTCCTGAAATGTTCACAAATATGAATGGGGGTTGTGGCTGGCAAGTTGAATGTGTTCTAAGAACCCTTGCGGTGTCCTGAAATGTTCGCAAATAAACAAAATGGGGGTGTCCTGAGGACGCTGTCCGTATTGTTCTCTGTCAAGTTGAATGTGTTCTAAGAACACTCGCGGTGTCCTGAAATGTTCGCAAATACACAAAATGGGGGTGTTCTGAAGACATTGGGCCTCATCACGACCCAGGCGGTAAGTTACCGCCTGGGCCGTGACTTTACCACCATGGCGTAAAATACGTTTACGCCATGGTGGTTGGCGGACTTACCGCCCCATTCCGACCTTGGCGGGGCGGTAAGTCCCCAATCCCCATTTACCCTTCCCCATTCCCATTTTTGCCCCATAGGGCATAATGGGAGTGGGGAAGGCGTTAATTACGCCACCGTAAATTACGGTGGCGTAATTAACTCCATGGTCCCTTAGCGCCATGGTTTTTAAGCGCCATGGCGCTAAGGGACCTCGTAATTGGCGGTAAGGGGTCGGCGCAGCTAACGCTGGCGTAAACCCCTTACCGCCAGGGTCGTAATGAGGCCCATTGTCGAACACTCGCTGTGTCCTGAAATGTTTGCAAATATGAATGGGGGTTGTGGCTGGCAAGTTGAATGTGTTCTAAAAACTCTCCCGGTGTCCTGAAATGTTCGCAAATAAACAAAATGGGGGTGTCCTGAGGACGCTGTCCGTATTGTTCTCTGTCAAGTTGAATGTGTTCTAAGAACACTTGCGGTGTCCTGAAATGTTCTCAAATAAACAAGATGGTGGTGTTCTGAAGACGCTTCTAAGAACACTCGCAATGTCCGGGGAATGTTTGTAGGGGGTGTCCTGAGGACGCTGTCCATATTGTTCTCTGTCAAGTTGAATGTGTTCTAAGAACACTCGCGGTGTCCTGAAATGTTCACAAATAAACAAAATGGGGGTGTCCTGAGGATCCTGTCCGTATTGTTCTCTGTCAAGTTGAATGTGTTCTAAGAACACTCGCAGTGTCCTGAAATGTTCGCAAATACACAAAATGGGGGTGTTCTGAAGACGTTGTGGAGCAGTCGCTGTGTCCTGAAATGTTCGCAAATGAACAAAATGGGGGTGTCCTGAGGACGCTGTCCGTATTGTTCTCTGTCAAGTTGAATGTGTTCTAAGAACACTTGCGGTGTCCTGAAATGTTCGCAAATAAACAAGATGGTGGTGTTCTGAAGACGCTTCTAAGAACACTCGCAATGTCCGGGGAATGTTTGTAGGGGGTGTCCTGAGGACGCTGTCCATATTGTTCTCTGTCAAGTTGAATGTGTTCTAAGAACACTCGCGGTGTCCTGAAATGTTCGCAAATAAACAAAATGGGGGTGTCCTGAGGATCCTGTCCGTATTGTTCTCTGTCAAGTTGAATGTGTTCTAAGAACACTCGCAGTGTCCTGAAATGTTCGCAAATACACAAAATGGGGGTGTTCTGAAGACGTTGTGGAGCAGTCGCTGTGTCCTGAAATGTTCGCAAATGAACAAAATGGGGGTGTCCTGAGGACGCTGTCCGTATTGTTCTCTGTCAAGTTGAATGTGTTCTAAGAACACTTGCGGTGTCCTGAAATGTTCGCAAATAAACAAGATGGTGGTGTTCTGAAGACGCTTCTAAGAACACTCGCAATGTCCGGGGAATGTTTGTAGGGGGTGTCCTGAGGACGCTGTCCGTATTGTTCTCTGTCAAGTTGAATGTGTTCTAAGAACACTCGCGGTGTCCTGAAATGTTCGCAAATAAACAAAATGGGGGTGTCCTGAGGACGCTGTCCGTAATGTTCTCTGTCAAGTTGAATGTGTTCTAAGAACACTCGCAGTGTCCTGAAATGTTTGCAAATAAACAAGATGGTGGTGTTCTGAAGACTTTTCTAAGAACACTTGCGGTGTCCGGGGAATGTTCGTAGGGGGTGTCCTGAGGACGCTGTCCGTATTGTTCTCTGTCAAGTTGAATGTGTTCTAAGAACACTCGCAGTGTCCTGAAATGTTCGCAAATACACAAAATGGGGGTGTTCTGAAGACATTGTCGAACACTCGCTGTGTCCTGAAATGTTCACAAATATGAATGGGGGTTGTGGCTGGCAAGTTGAATGTGTTCTAAAAACTCTTGCGGTGTCCTGAAATGTTCTCAAATAAACAAAATGGGGGTGTCCTGAGGACGCTGTCCGTATTGTTCTCTGTCAAGTTGAATGTTTCTAAGAACACTTGCTGTGTCCTGAAATGTTCACAAATATGAATGGGGGTTGTGGCTGGCAAGTTGAATGTGTTCTAAGAACCCTCGCGGTGTCCTGAAATGTTCGCAAATAAACAAAATGGGGGTGTCCTGAGGACGCTGTCCGTATTGTTCTCTGTCAAGTTGAATGTGTTCTAAGAACACTCGCGGTGTCCTGAAATGTTCGCAAATACACAAAATGGGGGTGTTCTGAAGACATTGTCGAACACTCGCTGTGTCCTGAAATGTTTGCAAATATGAATGGGGGTTGTGGCTGGCAAGTTGAATGTGTTCTAAAAACTCTCGCGGTGTCCTGAAATGTTCGCAAATAAACAAAATGGGGGTGTCCTGAGGATGCTGTCCGTATTGTTCTCTGTCAAGTTGAATGTGTTCTAAGAACACTTGCGGTGTCCTGAAATGTTCGCAAATAAACAAGATGGTGGTGTTCTGAAGACGCTTCTAAGAACACTTGTGGTGTCCTGAAATGTTTGAAAATAAACAAAATGGGGGTGTCCTGAGGACGCTGTCCGTATTGTTCCCTGTCAAGTTGAAAGTGTTCTAAGAACACTCGCGGTGTCCTGAAATGTTCGCAAATAAACAAAATGGGGGTGTTCTGAAGACGTTTCTTAGAACACTTGCGGTGTCCTGGATTGTTCGTAGGGGGTGTCCTGAACGAGTAGTCTGTATTGTTTGCTGGCAAGTTGAATGTGTTCTAAGAACACTCGCGGTGCCCTGAAATGTTTGCAAATAAACAAAATGGGGGTGTCCTGAGGACGCTGTCCGTATTGCTCTTTCTCAAGTTGAATGTCTTCTAAGAACTCTTGCGTTGTTCTGAAATGTTCGCAAATAAACAAGATGGTGGTGTTCTGAAGACGCTTCTAAGAACACTTGCGGTGTCCTGAAATGTTCGGAAATAAACAAAATGGGGGTGTCCTGAGGACGCTGTCCGTATTGTTCTCTGTCAAGTTGAATGTGTTCTAAGAACACTCGCGGTGTCCTGAAATGTTCGCAAATAAACTAAATGGGGGTGTTCTGAAGACATTTCTAAGAACACTCGCGGTGTCCGGGGAATGCTCGTAGGGGGTGTCCTGAGGACGCTGTCCGTATTGTTTTCTGTCAAGTTGAATGTGTTCTAAGAACACTTGCGGTGTCCTGAAATGTTCGCAAATACACAAAATGGGGGTGTTCTGAAGACATTGTCGAACACTCGCTGTGTCCTGAAATGTTCACAAATATGAATGGGGGTTGTGGCTGGCAAGTTGAATGTGTTCTAAGAACACTCGCAGTGTCCTGAAATGTTCGCAAATAAACAAAATGGGGGTGTCCTGAGGACGCTGTCCGTATTGTTCTCTGTCAAGTTGAATGTGCTCTAAGAACACTTGCGCTGTCCTGAAATGTTCGCAAATAAACAAGATGGTGGTGTTCTGAAGACGCTTCTAAGAACACTCGCAGTGTCCGGGGAATGTTCGTAGGGGGTGTCCTGAGGACGCTGTCCGTATTGTTCTCTGTCAAGTTGAATGTGTTCTAAGAACACTCGCGGTGTCCTGAAATGTTCGCAAATACACAAAATGGGGGTGTTCTGAAGACGTTGTGGAGCACTCGCTGTGTCCTGAAATGTTCGCAAATGAACAAAATGGGGGTGTCCTGAGGACGCTGTTCGTATTGTTCTCTGTCAAGTTGAATGTGTTCTAAGAACACTTGCGGTGTCCTGAAATGTTCGCAAATAAACAAGATGGTGGTGTTCTGAAGACGCTTCTAAGAACACTCGCAATGTCCGGGGAATGTTTGTAGGGGGTGTCCTGAGGACGCTGTCCGTATTGTTCTCTGTCAAGTTGAATGTGTTCTAAGAACACTCGCGGTGTCCTGAAATGTTCGCAAATAAACAAAATGGGGGTGTCCTGAGGACGCTGTCCGTAATGTTCTCTGTCAAGTTGAATGTGTTCTAAGAACACTCGCAGTGTCCTGAAATGTTTGCAAATAAACAAGATGGTGGTGTTCTGAAGACTTTTCTAAGAACACTTGCGGTGTCCGGGGAATGTTCGTAGGGGGTGTCCTGAGGACGCTGTCCGTATTGTTCTCTGTCAAGTTGAATGTGTTCTAAGAACACTCGCAGTGTCCTGAAATGTTCGCAAATAAACAAAATGGGGGTGTTCTGAAGACTTTTCTAAGAACACTTGCGGTGTCCGGGGAATGTTCGTAGGGGGTGTCCTGAGGACGCTGTCCGTATTGTTCTCTGTCAAGTTGAATGTGTTCTAAGAACACTCGCAGTGTCCTGAAATGTTCGCAAATACACAAAATGGGGGTGTTCTGAAGACATTGTCGAACACTCGCTGTGTCCTGAAATGTTCACAAATATGAATGGGGGTTGTGGCTGGCAAGTTGAATGTGTTCTAAAAACTCTTGCGGTGTCCTGAAATGTTCTCAAATAAACAAAATGGGGGTGTCCTGAGGACGCTGTCCGTATTGTTCTCTGTCAAGTTGAATGTTTCTAAGAACACTTGCTGTGTCCTGAAATGTTCACAAATATGAATGGGGGTTGTGGCTGGCAAGTTGAATGTGTTCTAAGAACCCTCGCGGTGTCCTGAAATGTTCGCAAATAAACAAAATGGGGGTGTCCTGAGGACGCTGTCCGTATTGTTCTCTGTCAAGTTGAATGTGTTCTAAGAACACTCGCGGTGTCCTGAAATGTTCGCAAATACACAAAATGGGGGTGTTCTGAAGACATTGTCGAACACTCGCTGTGTCCTGAAATGTTTGCAAATATGAATGGGGGTTGTGGCTGGCAAGTTGAATGTGTTCTAAAAACTCTCGCGGTGTCCTGAAATGTTCGCAAATAAACAAAATGGGGGTGTCCTGAGGACGCTGTCCGTATTGTTCTCTGTCAAGTTGAATGTGTTCTAAGAACACTTGCGGTGTCCTGAAATGTTCGCAAATAAACAAGATGGTGGTGTTCTGAAGACGCTTCTAAGAACACTTGTGGTGTCCTGAAATGTTTGAAAATAAACAAAATGGGGGTGTCCTGAGGACGCTGTCCGTATTGTTCCCTGTCAAGTTGAAAGTGTTCTAAGAACACTCGCGGTGTCCTGAAATGTTCGCAAATAAACAAAATGGGGGTGTTCTGAAGACGTTTCTTAGAACACTCGCGGTGTCCTGGATTGTTCGTAGGGGGTGTCCTGAACGAGTAGTCTGTATTGTTTGCTGGCAAGTTGAATGTGTTCTAAGAACACTCGCGGTGCCCTGAAATGTTTGCAAATAAACAAAATGGGGGTGTCCTGAGGACGCTGTCCGTATTGCTCTTTCTCAAGTTGAATGTCTTCTAAGAACTCTCGCGTTGTTCTGAAATGTTCGCAAATAAACAAGATGGTGGTGTTCTGAAGACGCTTCTAAGAACACTTGCGGTGTCCTGAAATGTTCGGAAATAAACAAAATGGGGGTGTCCTGAGGACGCTGTCCGTATTGTTCTCTGTCAAGTTGAATGTGTTCTAAGAACACTCGCGGTGTCCTGAAATGTTCGCAAATAAACAAAATGGTGGTGTTCTGAAGACATTTCTAAGAACACTCGCGGTGTCCGGGGAATGCTCGTAGGGGGTGTCCTGAGGACGCTGTCCGTATTGTTTTCTGTCAAGTTGAATGTGTTCTAAGAACACTCGCGGTGTCCTGAAATGTTCGCAAATACACAAAATGGGGGTGTTCTGAAGACGTTGTCGAGCACTCGCTGTGTCCTGAAATGTTCGCAAATAAACAAAATGGGGGTGTCCTGAGGACGCTGTCCGTATTGTTCTCTGTCAAGTTGAATGTGTTCTAAGAACACTCGCAGTGTCCTGAAATGTTTGCAAATAAACAAGATGGTGGTGTTCTGAAGACACTTCTAAGAACACTCGCGGTGTCCAGGGAATGTTCGTCGGGGGGTGTCCTGAGGGCGCTGTCCGTATTGTTCGTTGTCAAGTTGAATGTGTTCTAAGAACGCTTGCGCTGTCCTGAAATGTTCGCAAATACACAAAATGGTGGTGTTCTGAAGACGTTGTCGAACACTCGCTGTGTCCTGAAATGTTCGCAAATATGAATGGGGGGTTGTGGCTGGCAAGTTGAATGTGTTCTAAGAACACTCGCAGTGTCCTGAAATGTTCGCAAATAAACAAAATGGGGGTGTCCTGAGGACGCTGTCCGTATTGTTCTCTGTCAAGTTGAATGTGCTCTAAGAACACTTGCGCTGTCCTGAAATGTTCGCAAATAAACAAGATGGTGGTGTTCTGAAGACGCTTCTAAGAACACTCGCAGTGTCCGGGGAATGTTCGTAGGGGGTGTCCTGAGGACGCTGTCCGTATTGTTCTCTGTCAAGTTGAATGTGTCTAAGAACACTCGCGTTGTCCTGAAATGTTCGCAAATACACAAAATGGGGGTGTTCTGAAGACGTTGTTGAGCACTCGCTGTGTCCTGAAATGTTCGCAAATGAACAAAATGGGGGTGTCCTGAGGACGCTGTCCGTATTGTTCTCTGTCAAGTTGAATGTGTTCTAAGAACACTTGCGGTGTCCTGAAATGTTCGCAAATAAACAAGATGGTGGTGTTCTGAAGACGCTTCTAAGAACACTCGCAATGTCCGGGGAATGTTTGTAGGGGGTGTCCTGAGGACGCTGTCCATATTGTTCTCTGTCAAGTTGAATGTGTTCTAAGAACACTAGCGGTGTCCAGAAATGTCCGCAAATAAACAAAATGGGGGTGTCCAGAGGACTCTGTCCGTATTGTTCTCTGTCAAGTTGAATGTGTTCTAAGACCACTCGCAGTGTCCTGAAATGTTTGCAAATAAACAAGATGGTGGTGTTCTGAAGACGCTTCTAAGAACACTCGCAGTGTCCAGGGAATGTTCGTCGGGGGGTGTCCTGAGGACGTTGTCCGTATTGTTCGATGTCAAGTTGAATGTGTTCTAAGAACACTCGCGCTGTCCTGAAATGTTCGCAAATACACAAAATGGGGGTGTTCTGAAGACGTTGTCGAACACTCGCTGTGTCCTGAAATGTTCGCAAATATGAATGGGGGGTTGTGGCTGGCAAGTTGAATGTCTTCTAAGAACACTCGCAGTGTCCTGAAATGTTCGCAAATAAACAAAATGGGGTGTCCTGAGGACGCTGTCCGTATTGTTCTCTGTCAAGTTGAATGTGTTCTAAGAACACTTGCGCTGTCCTGAAATGTTCGCAAATAAACAAGATGGTGGTGTTCTGAAGACGCTTCTAAGAACACTCGCAGTGTCCGGGGAATGTTCGTAGGGGGTGTCCTGAGGACGCTGTCCGTATTGTTCTCTGTCAAGTTAAATGTGTTCTAAGAACACTCGCCGTGTCCTGAAATGTTCGCAAATACACAAAAAGTGGGGTGTTCTGAAGACGTTGTTGAACACTCGCTGTGTCCTGAAATGTTCGCAAATATGAATGGGGGGTTGTGGCTGGCAAGTTGAATGTCTTCTAAGAACACTCGCAGTGTCCTGAAATGTTCGCAAATAAACAAAATGGGGTGTCCTGAGGACGCTGTCCGTATTGTTCTCTGTCAAGTTGAATGTGTTCTAAGAACACTTGCGCTGTCCTGAAATGTTCGCAAATAAACAAGATGGTGGTGTTCTGAAGACGCTTCTAAGAACACTCGCAGTGTCCGGGGAATGTTCGTAGGGGGTGTCCTGAGGACGCTGTCCGTATTGTTCTCTGTCAAGTTAAATGTGTTCTAAGAACACTCGCCGTGTCCTGAAATGTTCGCAAATACACAAAAAGTGGGGTGTTCTGAAGACGTTGTTGAACACTCGCTGTGTCCTGAAATGTTCGCAAATATGAATGGGGGTTGTGGCTGGCAAGTTGAATGTGTTCTAAGAACACTTGCGGTGTCCTGAAATGTTCGCAAATAAACAAAATGGGGGTGTTCTGAAGACTTTTCTAAGAACACTTGCGGTGTCCGGGGAATGTTCGTAGGGGGTGTCCTGAGGACGCTGTCCGTATTGTTCTCTGTCAAGTTGAATGTGTTCTAAGAACACTCGCGGTGTCCTGAAATGTTTGCAAATAAACAAGATGGTGGTGTTATGAAGACGCTTCTAAGAACACTCGCGGTGTCCGGGGAATGTTCGTAGGGGGTGTCCTGAGGACGCTGTCCGTATTGTTCTCTGCCAAGTTGAATGTGTTCTAAAAACACTCGCTGTGTCCTGAAATGTTCGCAAATACACAAAATGGGGGTGTTATGAAGACGTTGTTGAACACTCGCAGTGTCCTGAAATGTTCACAAATAAACAAAATGGGGGTGTCCTGAGGACGCTGTCCGTATTGTTCTCTGTCAAGTTGAATGTGTTCGAAGAACACTCGCGGTGTCCTGAAATGTTCGCAAATAAACAAGATGGTGGTGTTATGAAGGCGCTTCTAAGAACACTCGCGGTGTCCGGGGAATGTTCGTAGGGGGTGTCCTGAGGACGCTGTCCGTATTGTTCTCTGTCAAGTTAAATGTGTTCTAAGAACACTCGCCGTGTCCTGAAATTTTCGCAAATACACAAAAAGTGGGGTGTTCTGAAGACGTCGTTGAACACTCGCTGTGTCCTGAAATGTTCGCAAATATGAATGGGGGTTGTGGCTGGCAAGTTGAATGTGTTCTAAGAACACTTGCGGTGTCCTGAAATGTTCGCAAATAAACAAAATGGGGGTGTTCTGAAGACTTTTCTAAGAACACTTGCGGTGTCCGGGGAATGTTCGTAGGGGTTGTCCTGAGGACGCTGTCCGTATTGTTCTCTGTCAAGTTGAATGTGTTCTAAGAACACTCGCAGTGCCCTGAAATGTTCGCAAATACACAAAATGGGGGTGTTCTGAAGACATTGTCGAACACTCGCTGTGTCCTGAAATGTTCGCAAATATGAATGGGGTTTGTGGCTGGCAAGTTGAATATGTTCTAAAAACTCTCGCGGTGTCCTGAAATGTTCTCAAATAAACAAAATGGGGGTGTCCTGAGGACGCTGTCCGTATTGTTCTCTGTCAAGTTGAATGTGTTCTAAGAACACTCGCTGTGTCCTGAAATGTTCACAAATATGAATGGGGGTTGTGGCTGGCAAGTTGAATGTGTTCTAAGAACCCTTGCGGTGACCTGAAATGTTCGCAAATAAACAAAATGGGGGTGTCCTGAGGACGCTGTCCGTATTGTTCTCTGTCAAGTTGAATGTGTTCTAAGAACACTCGCGGTGTCCTGAAATGTTCGCAAATACACAAAATGGGGGTGTTCTGAAGACATTGGGCCTCATCACGACCCAGGCGGTAAGTTACCGCCTGGGCCGTGACTTTACCACCATGGCGTAAAATACGTTTACGCCATGGTGGTTGGCGGACTTACCGCCCCATTCCGACCTTGGCGGGGCGGTAAGTCCCCAATCCCCATTTACCCTTCCCCATTCCCATTTTTGCCCCATAGGGCATAATGGGAGTGGGGAAGGCGTTAATTACGCCACCGTAAATTACGGTGGCGTAATTAACTCCATGGTCCCTTAGCGCCATGGTTTTTAACACCTGCTAAAAGCAGGTGTTAAAAGCGCCATGGCGCTAAGGGACCTCGTAATTGGCGGTAAGGGGTCGGCGCAGCTAACGCTGGCGTAAACCCCTTACCGCCAGGGTCGTAACGAGGCCCATTGTCGAACACTCGCTGTGTCCTGAAATGTTTGCAAATATGAATGGGGGTTGTGGCTGGCAAGTTGAATGTGTTCTAAAAACTCTCCCGGTGTCCTGAAATGTTCGCAAATAAACAAAATGGGGGTGTCCTGAGGACGCTGTCCGTATTGTTCTCTGTCAAGTTGAATGTGTTCTAAGAACACTTGCGGTGTCCTGAAATGTTCTCAAATAAACAAGATGGTGGTGTTCTGAAGACGCTTCTAAGAACACTCGCAATGTCCGGGGAATGTTTGTAGGGGGTGTCCTGAGGACGCTGTCCATATTGTTCTCTGTCAAGTTGAATGTGTTCTAAGAACACTCGCGGTGTCCTGAAATGTTCGCAAATAAACAAAATGGGGGTGTCCTGAGGATCCTGTCCGTATTGTTCTCTGTCAAGTTGAATGTGTTCTAAGAACACTCGCAGTGTCCTGAAATGTTTGCAAATAAACAAGATGGTGGTGTTCTGAAGACGCTTCTAAGAACACTCGCGGTGTCCAGGGAATGTTCGTCGGGGGGGTGTCCTGAGGGCGCTGTCCGTATTGTTCGTTGTCAAGTTGAATGTGTTCTAAGAACACTTGCGCTGTCCTGAAATGTTCGCAAATACACAAAATGGGGGTGTTCTGAAGACGTTGTCGAACACTCGCTGTGTCCTGAAATGTTCGCAAATATGAATGGGGGGTTGTGGCTTTCAAGTTGAATGTGTTCTAAGAACACTCGCAGTGTCCTGAAATGTTCGCAAATAAACAAAATGGGGGTGTCCTGAGGACGCTGTCCGTAATGTTCTCTGTCAAGTTGAATGTGTTCTAAGAACACTCGCAGTGTCCTGAAATGTTTGCAAATAAACAAGATGGTGGTGTTCTGAAGACTTTTCTAAGAACACTTGCGGTGTCCGGGGAATGTTCGTAGGGGGTGTCCTGAGGACGCTGTCCGTATTGTTCTCTGTCAAGTTGAATGTGTTCTAAGAACACTCGCAGTGTCCTGAAATGTTCGCAAATAAACAAAATGGGGGTGTTCTGAAGACTTTTCTAAGAACACTTGCGGTGTCCGGGGAATGTTCGTAGGGGGTGTCCTGAGGACGCTGTCCGTATTGTTCTCTGTCAAGTTGAATGTGTTCTAAGAACACTCGCAGTGTCCTGAAATGTTCGCAAATACACAAAATGGGGGTGTTCTGAAGACATTGTCGAACACTCGCTGTGTCCTGAAATGTTCACAAATATGAATGGGGGTTGTGGCTGGCAAGTTGAATGTGTTCTAAAAACTCTTGCGGTGTCCTGAAATGTTCTCAAATAAACAAAATGGGGGTGTCCTGAGGACGCTGTCCGTATTGTTCTCTGTCAAGTTGAATGTTTCTAAGAACACTTGCTGTGTCCTGAAATGTTCACAAATATGAATGGGGGTTGTGGCTGGCAAGTTGAATGTGTTCTAAGAACCCTCGCGGTGTCCTGAAATGTTCGCAAATAAACAAAATGGGGGTGTCCTGAGGACGCTGTCCGTATTGTTCTCTGTCAAGTTGAATGTGTTCTAAGAACACTCGCGGTGTCCTGAAATGTTCGCAAATACACAAAATGGGGGTGTTCTGAAGACATTGTCGAACACTCGCTGTGTCCTGAAATGTTTGCAAATATGAATGGGGGGTTGTGGCTGGCAAGTTGAATGTGTTCTAAGAACACTCGCAGTGTCCTGAAATGTTCGCAAATAAACAAAATGGGGGTGTCCTGAGGACGCTGTCCGTATTGTTCTCTGTCAAGTTGAATGTGCTCTAAGAACACTTGCGCTGTCCTGAAATGTTCGCAAATAAACAAGATGGTGGTGTTCTGAAGACGCTTCTAAGAACACTCGCAGTGTCCGGGGAATGTTCGTAGGGGGTGTCCTGAGGACGCTGTCCGTATTGTTCTCTGTCAAGTTGAATGTGTCTAAGAACACTCGCGTTGTCCTGAAATGTTCGCAAATACACAAAATGGGGGTGTTCTGAAGACGTTGTTGAGCACTCGCTGTGTCCTGAAATGTTCGCAAATGAACAAAATGGGGGTGTCCTGAGGACGCTGTCCGTATTGTTCTCTGTCAAGTTGAATGTGTTCTAAGAACACTTGCGGTGTCCTGAAATGTTCGCAAATAAACAAGATGGTGGTGTTCTGAAGACGCTTCTAAGAACACTCGCAATGTCCGGGGAATGTTTGTAGGGGGTGTCCTGAGGACGCTGTCCATATTGTTCTCTGTCAAGTTGAATGTGTTCTAAGAACACTAGCGGTGTCCAGAAATGTCCGCAAATAAACAAAATGGGGGTGTCCAGAGGACTCTGTCCGTATTGTTCTCTGTCAAGTTGAATGTGTTCTAAGACCACTCGCAGTGTCCTGAAATGTTTGCAAATAAACAAGATGGTGGTGTTCTGAAGACGCTTCTAAGAACACTCGCAGTGTCCAGGGAATGTTCGTCGGGGGGTGTCCTGAGGACGTTGTCCGTATTGTTCGATGTCAAGTTGAATGTGTTCTAAGAACACTCGCGCTGTCCTGAAATGTTCGCAAATACACAAAATGGGGGTGTTCTGAAGACGTTGTCGAACACTCGCTGTGTCCTGAAATGTTCGCAAATATGAATGGGGGGTTGTGGCTGGCAAGTTGAATGTCTTCTAAGAACACTCGCAGTGTCCTGAAATGTTCGCAAATAAACAAAATGGGGTGTCCTGAGGACGCTGTCCGTATTGTTCTCTGTCAAGTTGAATGTGTTCTAAGAACACTTGCGCTGTCCTGAAATGTTCGCAAATAAACAAGATGGTGGTGTTCTGAAGACGCTTCTAAGAACACTCGCAGTGTCCGGGGAATGTTCGTAGGGGGTGTCCTGAGGACGCTGTCCGTATTGTTCTCTGTCAAGTTAAATGTGTTCTAAGAACACTCGCTGTGTCCTGAAATGTTCGCAAATACACAAAAAGTGGGGTGTTCTGAAGACGTTGTTGAACACTCGCTGTGTCCTGAAATGTTCGCAAATATGAATGGGGGTTGTGGCTGGCAAGTTGAATGGGTTCTAAGAACACTTGCGGTGTCCTGAAATGTTTGCAAATAAACAAAATGGGGGTGTTCTGAAGACTTTTCTAAGAACACTTGCGGTGTCCGGGGAATGTTCGTAGGGGGTGTCCTGAGGACGCTGTCCGTATTGTTCTCTGTCAAGTTGAATGTGTTCTAAGAACACTCGCGGTGTCCTGAAATGTTCGCAAATAAACAAGATGGTGGTGTTATGAAGACGCTTCTAAGAACACTCGCGGTGTCCGGGGAATGTTCGTAGGGGGTGTCCTGAGGACGCTGTCCGTATTGTTCTCTGCCAAGTTGAATGTGTTCTAAAAACACTCGCTGTGTCCTGAAATGTTCGCAAATACACAAAATGGGGGTGTTATGAAGACGTTGAACACTCGCAGTGTCCTGAAATGTTCACAAATAAACAAAATGGGGGTGTCCTGAGGACGCTGTCCGTATTGTTCTCTGTCAAGTTGAATGTGTTCTAAGAACACTCGCGGTGTCCTGAAATGTTCGCAAATAAACAAGATGGTGGTGTTATGAAGGCGCTTCTAAGAACACTCGCGGTGTCCGGGGAATGTTCGTAGGGGGTGTCCTGAGGACGCTGTCCGTATTGTTCTCTGTCAAGTTAAATGTGTTCTAAGAACACTCGCCGTGTCCTGAAATTTTCGCAAATACACAAAAAGTGGGGTGTTCTGAAGACGTTGTTGAACACTCGCTGTGTCCTGAAATGTTCGCAAATATGAATGGGGGTTGTGGCTGGCAAGTTGAATGTGTTCTAAGAACACTTGCGGTGTCCTGAAATGTTCGCAAATAAACAAAATGGGGGTGTTCTGAAGACTTTTCTAAGAGCACTTGCGGTGTCCGGGGAATGTTCGTAGGGGTTGTCCTGAGGACGCTGTCCGTATTGTTCTCTGTCAAGTTGAATGTGTTCTAAGAACACTCGCAGTGCCCTGAAATGTTCGCAAATACACAAAATGGGGGTGTTCTGAAGACATTGTCGAACACTCGCTGTGTCCTGAAATGTTCGCAAATATGAATGGGGTTTGTGGCTGGCAAGTTGAATATGTTCTAAAAACTCTCGCGGTGTCCTGAAATGTTCTCAAATAAACAAAATGGGGGTGTCCTGAGGACGCTGTCCGTATTGTTCTCTGTCAAGTTGAATGTGTTCTAAGAACACTCGCTGTGTCCTGAAATGTTCACAAATATGAATGGGGGTTGTGGCTGGCAAGTTGAATGTGTTCTAAGAACCCTTGCGGTGTCCTGAAATGTTCGCAAATAAACAAAATGGGGGTGTCCTGAGGACGCTGTCCATATTGTTCTCTGTCAAGTTGAATGTGTTCTAAGAACACTCGCGGTGTCCTGAAATGTTCGCAAATACACAAAATGGGGGTGTTCTGAAGACATTGGGCCTCATCACGACCCAGGCGGTAAGTTACCGCCTGGGCCGTGACTTTACCACCATGGCGTAAAATACGTTTACGCCATGGTGGTTGGCGGACTTACCGCCCCATTCCGACCTTGGCGGGGCGGTAAGTCCCCAATCCCCATTTACCCTTCCCCATTCCCATTTTTGCCCCATAGGGCATAATGGGAGTGGGGAAGGCGTTAATTACGCCACCGTAAATTACGGTGGCGTAATTAACTCCATGGTCCCTTAGCGCCATGGTTTTTAACACCTGCTAAAAGCAGGTGTTAAAAGCGCCATGGCGCTAAGGGACCTCGTAATTGGCGGTAAGGGGTCGGCGCAGCTAACGCTGGCGTAAACCCCTTACCGCCAGGGTCGTAATGAGGCCCATTGTCGAACACTCGCTGTGTCCTGAAATGTTTGCAAATATGAATGGGGGTTGTGGCTGGCAAGTTGAATGTGTTCTAAAAACTCTCCCGGTGTCCTGAAATGTTCGCAAATAAACAAAATGGGGGTGTCCTGAGGACGCTGTCCGTATTGTTCTCTGTCAAGTTGAATGTGTTCTAAGAACACTTGCGGTGTCCTGAAATGTTCTCAAATAAACAAGATGGTGGTGTTCTGAAGACGCTTCTAAGAACACTCGCAATGTCCGGGGAATGTTTGTAGGGGGTGTCCTGAGGACGCTGTCCATATTGTTCTCTGTCAAGTTGAATGTGTTCTAAGAACACTCGCGGTGTCCTGAAATGTTCGCAAATAAACAAAATGGGGGTGTCCTGAGGATCCTGTCCGTATTGTTCTCTGTCAAGTTGAATGTGTTCTAAGAACACTCGCAGTGTCCTGAAATGTTTGCAAATAAACAAGATGGTGGTGTTCTGAAGACGCTTCTAAGAACACTCGCGGTGTCCAGGGAATGTTCGTCGGGGGGTGTCCTGAGGGCGCTGTCCGTATTGTTCGTTGTCAAGTTGAATGTGTTCTAAGAACACTTGCGCTGTCCTGAAATGTTCGCAAATACACAAAATGGGGGTGTTCTGAAGACGTTGTCGAACACTCGCTGTGTCCTGAAATGTTCGCAAATATGAATGGGGGGTTGTGGCTTTCAAGTTGAATGTGTTCTAAGAACACTCGCAGTGTCCTGAAATGTTCGCAAATAAACAAAATGGGGGTGTCCTGAGGACGCTGTCCGTATTGTTCTCTGTCAAGTTGAATGTGCTCTAAGAACACTTGCGCTGTCCTGAAATGTTCGCAAATAAACAAGATGGTGGTGTTCTGAAGACGCTTCTAAGAACACTCGCAGTGTCCGGGGAATGTTCGTAGGGGGTGTCCTGAGGACGCTGTCCGTATTGTTCTCTGTCAAGTTAAATGTGTTCTAAGAACACTCGCCGTGTCCTGAAATGTTCGCAAATACACAAAATGGGGGTGTTCTGAAGACGTTGTTGAGCACTCGCTGTGTCCTGAAATGTTCGCAAATGAACAAAATGGGGGTGTCCTGAGGACGCTGTCCGTATTGTTCTCTGTCAAGTTGAATGTGTTCTAAGAACACTTGCGGTGTCCTGAAATGTTCGCAAATAAACAAGATGGTGGTGTTCTGAAGACGCTTCTAAGAACACTCGCAATGTCCGGGGAATGTTTGTAGGGGGTGTCTGAGGACGCTGTCCATATTGTTCTCTGTCAAGTTGAATGTGTTCTAAGAACACTCGCGGTGTCCTGAAATGTTCGCAAATAAACAAAATGGGGGTGTCCTGAGGACGCTGTCCGTATTGTTCTCTGTCATGTTGAATGTGTTCTAAGACCACTCGCAGTGTCCTGAAATGTTTGCAAATAAACAAGATGGTGGTGTTCTGAAGACGCTTCTAAGAACACTCGCAGTGTCCAGGGAATGTTCGTCGGGGGGTGTCCTGAGGACGCTGTCCGTATTGTTCGATGTCAAGTTGAATGTGTTCTAAGAACACTCGCGCTGTCCTGAAATGTTCGCAAATACACAAAATGGGGGTGTTCTGAAGACGTTGTCGAACACTCGCTGTGTCCTGAAATGTTCGCAAATATGAATGGGGGGTTGTGGCTGGCAAGTTGAATGTCTTCTAAGAACACTCGCAGTGTCCTGAAATGTTTGCAAATAAACAAAATGGGGGTGTCCTGAGGACGCTGTCCGTATTGTTCTCTGTCAAGTTGAATGTGTTCTAAGAACACTTGCGCTGTCCTGAAATGTTCGCAAATAAACAAGATGGTGGTGTTCTGAAGACGCTTCTAAGAACACTCGCAGTGTCCGGGGAATGTTCGTAGGGGGTGTCCTGAGGACGCTGTCCGTATTGTTCTCTGTCAAGTTAAATGTGTTCTAAGAACACTCGCCGTGTCCTGAAATGTTCGCAAATACACAAAAAGTGGGGTGTTCTGAAGACGTTGTTGAACACTCGCTGTGTCCTGAAATGTTCGCAAATATGAATGGGGGTTGTGGCTGGCAAGTTGAATGTGTTCTAAGAACACTTGCGGTGTCCTGAAATGTTCGCAAATAAACAAAATGGGGGTGTTCTGAAGACTTTTCTAAGAACACTTGCGGTGTCCGGGGAATGTTCGTAGGGGGTGTCCTGAGGACGCTGTCCGTATTGTTCTCTGTCAAGTTGAATGTGTTCTAAGAACACTCGCGGTGTCCTGAAATGTTCGCAAATAAACAAGATGGTGGTGTTATGAAGACGCTTCTAAGAACACTCGCGGTGTCCGGGGAATGTTCGTAGGGGGTGTCCTGAGGACGCTGTCCGTATTGTTCTCTGCCAAGTTGAATGTGTTCTAAGAACACTCGCTGTGTCCTGAAATGTTCGCAAATACACAAAATGGGGGTGTTATGAAGACGTTGTTGAACACTCGCAGTGTCCTGAAATGTTCACAAATAAACAAAATGGGGGTGTCCTGAGGACGCTGTCCGTATTGTTCTCTGTCAAGTTGAATGTGTTCTAAGAACACTCGCGGTGTCCTGAAATGTTCGCAAATAAACAAGATGGTGGTGTTATGAAGACACTTCTAAGAACACTCGCGGTGTCCGGGGAATGTTCGTAGGGGGTGTCCTGAGGACGCTGTCCGTATTGTTCTCTGTCAAGTTAAATGTGTTCTAAGAACACTCGCCGTGTCCTGAAATGTTCGCAAATACACAAAAAGTGGGGTGTTCTGAAGACGTTGTTGAACACTCGCTGTGTCCTGAAATGTTCGCAAATATGAATGGGGGTTGTGGCTGGCAAGTTGAATGTGTTCTAAGAACACTTGTGGTGTCCTGAAATGTTCGCAAATAAACAAAATGGGGGTGTTCTGAAGACTTTTCTAAGAACACTTGCGGTGTCCGGGGAATGTTCGTAGGGGGTGTCCTGAGGACGCTGTCCGTATTGTTCTCTGTCAAGTTGAATGTGTTCTAAGAACACTCGCAGTGCCCTGAAATGTTCGCAAATACACAAAATGGGGGTGTTCTGAAGACATTGTCGAACACTCGCTGTGTCCTGAAATGTTCGCAAATATGAATGGGGTTTGTGGCTGGCAAGTTGAATGTGTTCTAAAAACTCTCGCGGTGTCCTGAAATGTTCTCAAATAAACAAAATGGGGGTGTCCTGAGGACGCTGTCCGTATTGTTCTCTGTCAAGTTGAATGTGTTCTAAGAACACTCGCTGTGTCCTGAAATGTTCACAAATATGAATGGGGGTTGTGGCTGGCAAGTTGAATGTGTTCTAAGAACCCTTGCGGTGTCCTGAAATGTTCGCAAATAAACAAAATGGGGGTGTCCTGAGGACGCTGTCCGTATTGTTCTCTGTCAAGTTGAATGTGTTCTAAGAACACTTGCGGTGTCCTGAAATGTTCACAAATACACAAAATGGGGGTGTTCTGAAGACATTGTCGAACACTCGCTGTGTCCTGAAATGTTTGCAAATATGAATGGGGGTTGTGGCTGGCAAGTTGAATGTGTTCTAAAAACTCTCGCGTGTCCTGAAATGTTCGCAAATAAACAAAATGGGGGTGTCCTGAGGACGCTGTCCGTATTGTTCTCTGTCAAGTTGAATGTGTTCTAAGAACACTTGCGGTGTCCTGAAATGTTCTCAAATAAACAAGATGGTGGTGTTCTGAAGACGCTTCTAAGAACACTCGCAATGTCCGGGGAATGTTTGTAGGGGGTGTCCTGAGGACGCTGTCCATATTGTTCTCTGTCAAGTTGAATGTGTTCTAAGAACACTCGCGGTGTCCTGAAATGTTCGCAAATAAACAAAATGGGGGTGTCCTGAGGATCCTGTCCGTATTGTTCTCTGTCAAGTTGAATGTGTTCTAAGAACACTCGCAGTGTCCTGAAATGTTTGCAAATAAACAAAATGGGGGTGTCCTGAGGACGCTGTCCGTATTGTTCTCTGTCAAGTTGAATGTGCTCTAAGAACACTTGCGCTGTCCTGAAATGTTCGCAAATAAACAAGATGGTGGTGTTCTGAAGACGCTTCTAAGAACACTCGCAGTGTCCGGGGAATGTTCGTAGGGGGTGTCCTGAGGACGCTGTCCGTATTGTTCTCTGTCAAGTTGAATGTGTCTAAGAACAGTCGCGGTGTCCTGAAATGTTCGCAAATACACAAAATGGGGGTGTTCTGAAGACGTTGTTGAGCACTCGCTGTGTCCTGAAATGTTCGCAAATGAACAAAATGGGGGTGTCCTGAGGACGCTGTCCGTATTGTTCTCTGTCAAGTTGAATGTGTTCTAAGAACACTTGCGGTGTCCTGAAATGTTCGCAAATAAACAAGATGGTGGTGTTCTGAAGACGCTTCTAAGAACACTCGCAATGTCCGGGGAATGTTTGTAGGGGGTGTCCTGAGGACGCTGTCCATATTGTTCTCTGTCAAGTTGAATGTGTTCTAAGAACACTCGCGGTGTCCTGAAATGTTCGCAAATAAACAAGATGGTGGTGTTATGAAGACAATTCTAAGAACACTCGCGGTGTCCGGGGAATGTTCGTAGGGGGTGTCCTGAGGACGCTGTCCGTATTGTTCTCTGCCAAGTTGAATGTGTTCTAAGAACACTCGCTGTTTCCTGAAATGTTCGCAAATACACAAAATGGGGGTGTTATGAAGACGTTGTTGAACACTCGCAGTGTCCTGAAATGTTCACAAATAAACAAAATGGGGGTGTCCTGAGGACGCTGTCCGTATTGTTCTCTGTCAAGTTGAATGTGTTCTAAGAACACTCGCGGTGTCCTGAAATGTTCGCAAATAAACAAGATGGTGGTGTTATGAAGACGCTTCTAAGAACACTCGCGGTGTCCGGGGAATGTTCGTAGGGGGTGTCCTGAGGACGCTGTCCGTATTGTTCTCTGTCAAGTTAAATGTGTTCTAAGAACACTCGCCGTGTCCTGAAATGTTCGCAAATACACAAAAAGTGGGGTGTTCTGAAGACCTTGTTGAACACTCGCTGTGTCCTGAAATGTTCGCAAATATGAATGGGGGTTGTGGCTGGCAAGTTGAATGTGTTCTAAGAACACTTGTGGTGTCCTGAAATGTTCGCAAATAAACAAAATGGGGGTGTTCTGAAGACTTTTCTAAGAACACTTGCGGTGTCCGGGGAATGTACGTAGGGGGTGTCCTGAGGACGCTGTCCGTATTGTTCTCTGTCAAGTTGAATGTGTTCTAAGAACACTCGCAGTGCCCTGAAATGTTCGCAAATACACAAAATGGGGGTGTTCTGAAGACATTGTCGAACACTCGCTGTGTCCTGAAATGTTCGCAAATATGAATGGGGTTTGTGGCTGGCAAGTTGAATGTGTTCTAAAAACTCTCGCGGTGTCCTGAAATGTTCTCAAATAAACAAAATGGGGGTGTCCTGAGGACGCTGTCCGTATTGTTCTCTGTCAAGTTGAATGTGTTCTAAGAACACTCGCTGTGTCCTGAAATGTTCACAAATATGAATGGGGGTTGTGGCTGGCAAGTTGAATGTGTTCTAAGAACCCTTGCGGTGTCCTGAAATGTTCGCAAATAAACAAAATGGGGGTGTCCTGAGGACGCTGTCCGTATTGTTCTCTGTCAAGTTGAATGTGTTCTAAGAACACTTGCGGTGTCCTGAAATGTTCGCAAATACACAAAATGGGGGTGTTCTGAAGACATTGTCGAACACTCGCTGTGTCCTGAAATGTTTGCAAATATGAATGGGGGTTGTGGCTGGCAAGTTGAATGTGTTCTAAAAACTCTCGCGGTGTCCTGAAATGTTCGCAAATAAACAAAATGGGGGTGTCCTGAGGACGCTGTCCGTATTGTTCTCTGTCAAGTTGAATGTGTTCTAAGAACACTTGCGGTGTCCTGAAATGTTCTCAAATAAACAAGATGGTGGTGTTCTGAAGACGCTTCTAAGAACACTCGCAATGTCCGGGGAATGTTTGTAGGGGGTGTCCTGAGGACGCTGTCCATATTGTTCTCTGTCAAGTTGAATGTGTTCTAAGAACAAACGCGGTGTCCTGAAATGTTCGCAAATAAAAAAAATGGGGGTGTCCTGAGGATCCTGTCCGTATTGTTCTCTGTCAAGTTGAATGTGTTCTAAGAACACTCGCAGTGTCCTGAAATGTTTGCAAATAAACAAGATGGTGGTGTTCTGAAGACGCTTCTAAGAACACTCGCGGTGTCCAGGGAATGTTCGTCGGGGGGTGTCCTGAGGGCGCTGTCCGTATTATTCGTTGTCAAGTTGAATGTGTTCTAAGAACACTTGCGCTGTCCTGAAATGTTCGCAAATACACAAAATGGGGGTGTTCTGAAGACGTTGTCGAACACTCGCTGTGTCCTGAAATGTTCGCAAATATGAATGGGGGGTTGTGGCTGGCAAGTTGAATGTGTTCTAAGAACACTCGCAGTGTCCTGAAATGTTCGCAAATAAACAAAATGGGGGTGTCCTGAGGACGCTGTCCGTATTGTTCTCTGTCAAGTTGAATGTGCTCTAAGAACACTTGCGCTGTCCTGAAATGTTCGCAAATAAACAAGATGGTGGTGTTCTGAAGACGCTTCTAAGAACACTCGCAGTGTCCGGGGAATGTTCGTAGGGGGTGTCCTGAGGACGCTGTCCGTATTGTTCTCTGTCAAGTTGAATGTGTCTAAGAACACTCGCGGTGTCCTGAAATGTTTGCAAATATACAAAATGGGGGTGTTCTGAAGACGTTGTTGAGCACTCGCTGTGTCCTGAAATGTTCGCAAATGAACAAAATGGGGGTGTCCTGAGGACGCTGTCCGTATTGTTCTCTGTCAAGTTGAATGTGTTCTAAGAACACTTGCGGTGTCCTGAAATGTTCGCAAATAAACAAGATGGTGGTGTTCTGAAGACGCTTCTAAGAACACTCGCAATGTCCGGGGAATGTTTGTAGGGGGTGTCCTGAGGACGCTGTCCATATTGTTCTCTGTCAAGTTGAATGTGTTCTAAGAACACTTGCGCTGTCCTGAAATGTTCGCAAATACACAAAATGGGGGTGTTCTGAAGACGTTGTCGAACACTCGCTGTGTCCTGAAATGTTCGCAAATATGAATGGGGGGTTGTGGCTGGCAAGTTGAATGTGTTCTAAGAACACTCGCAGTGTCCTGAAATGTTCGCAAATAAACAAAATGGGGGTGTCCTGAGGACGCTGTCCGTATTGTTCTCTGTCAAGTTGAATGTGTCCTAAGACCACTCGCAGTGTCCTGAAATGTTTGCAAATAAACAAGATGGTGGTGTTCTGAAGACACTTCTAAGAACACTCGCGGTGTCCAGGGAATGTTCGTCGGGGGGTGTCCTGAGGACGCTGTCCGTATTGTTCGTTGTCAAGTTGAATGTGTTCTAAGAACACTTGCGCTGTCCTGAAATGTTCGCAAATACACAAAATGGGGGTGTTCTGAAGACGTTGTCGAACACTCGCTGTGTCCTGAAATGTTCGCAAATATGAATGGGGGGTTGTGGCTGGCAAGTTGAATGTGTTCTAAGAACACTCGCAGTGTCCTGAAATGTTCGCAAATAAACAAAATGGGGGGGTCCTGAGGACGCTGTCCGTATTGTTCTCTGTCAAGTTGAATGTGTTCTAAGAACACTTGCGCTGTCCTGAAATGTTCGCAAATAAACAAGATGGTGGTGTTCTGAAGACGCTTCTAAGAACACTCGCAGTGTCCGGGGAATGTTCGTAGGGGGTGTCCTGAGGACGCTGTCCGTATTGTTCTCTGTCAAGTTAAATGTGTTCTAAGAACACTCGCCGTGTCCTGAAATGTTCGCAAATACACAAAAAGTGGGGTGTTCTGAAGACGTTGTTGAACACTCGCTGTGTCCTGAAATGTTCGCAAATATGAATGGGGGTTGTGGCTGGCAAGTTGAATGTGTTCTAAGAACACTTGCGGTGTCCTGAAATGTTCGCAAATAAACAAAATGGGGGTGTTCTGAAGACTTTTCTAAGAACACTTGCGGTGTCCGGGGAATGTTCGTAGGGGGTGTCCTGAGGACGCTGTCCGTATTGTTCTCTGTCAAGTTGAATGTGTTCTAAGAACACTCGCAGTGCCCTGAAATGTTCGCAAATACACAAAATGGGGGTGTTCTGAAGACATTGTCGAACACTCGCTGTGTCCTGAAATGTTTGCAAATATGAATGGGGTTTGTGGCTGGCAAGTTGAATGTGTTCTAAAAACTCTCGCGGTGTCCTGAAATGTTCTCAAATAAACAAAATGGGGGTGTCCTGAGGATGCTGTCCGTATTGTTCTCTGTCAAGTTGAATGTGTTCTAAGAACACTCGCTGTGTCCTGAAATGTTCACAAATATGAATGGGGGTTGTGGCTGGCAAGTTGAATGTGTTCTAAGAACCCTTGCGGTGTCCTGAAATGTTTGCAAATAAACAAAATGGGGGTGTCCTGAGGACGCTGTCCGTATTGTTCTCTGTCAAGTTGAATGTTTTCTAAGAACACTTGCCGTGTCCTGAAATGTTCGCAAATACACAAAATGGGGGTGTTCTGAAGACATTGTCGAACACTCGCTGTGTCCTGAAATGTTTGCAAATATGAATGGGGGTTGTGGCTGGCAAGTTGAATGTGTTCTAAAAACTCTCGCGGTGTCCTGAAATGTTCTCAAATAAACAAGATGGTGGTGTTCTGAAGACGCTTCTAAGAACACTCGCAATGTCCGGGGAATGTTTGTAGGGGGTGTTCTGAGGACGCTGTCCATATTGTTCTCTGTCAAGTTGAATGTGTTCTAAGAACACTCGCGGTGTCCTGAAATGTTCGCAAATAAACAAAATGGGGGTGTCCTGAGGATCCTGTCCGTATTGTTCTCTGTCAAGTTGAATGTGTTCTCAGAACACTCGCAGTGTCCTGAAATGTTTGCAAATAAACAAGATGGTGGTGTTCTGAAGACGCTTCTAAGAACACTCGCGGTGTCCAGGGAATGTTCGTCGGGGGGTGTCCTGAGGGCGCTGTCCGTATTGTTCGTTGTCAAGTTGAATGTGTTCTAAGAACACTTGCGCTGTCCTGAAATGTTTGCAAATACACAAAATGGGGGTGTTCTGAAGACGTTGTCGAACACTCGCTGTGTCCTGAAATGTTCGCAAATATGAATGGGGGGTTGTGGCTGGCAAGTTGAATGTGTTCTAAGAACACTCGCAGTGTCCTGAAATGTTCGCAAATAAACAAAATGGGGGTGTCCTGAGGACGCTGTCCGTATTGTTCTCTGTCAAGTTGAATGTGCTCTAAGAACACTTGCGGTGTCCTGAAATGTTCGCAAATAAACAAAATGGGGGTGTTCTGAAGACTTTTCTAAGAACACTTGCGGTGTCCGGGGAATGTTCGTAGGGGGTGTCCTGAGGACGCTGTCCGTATTGTTCTCTGTCAAGTTGAATGTGTTCTAAGAACACTAGCGGTGTCCTGAAATGTTCGCAAATAAACAAGATGGTGGTGTTATGAAGACGCTTCTAAGAACACTCGCGGTGTCCGGGGAATGTTCGTAGGGGGTGTCCTGAGGACGCTGTCCGTATTGTTCTCTGCCAAGTTGAATGTGTTCTAAGAACACTCGCTGTGTCCTGAAATGTTCGCAAATACACAAAATGGGGGTGTTATGAAGACGTTGTTGAACACTCGCAGTGTCCTGAAATGTTCACAAATAAACAAAATGGGGGTGTCCTGAGGATGCTGTCCGTATTGTTCTCTGTCAAGTTGAATGTGTTCTAAGAACACTCGCGGTGTCCTGAAATGTTCGCAAATAAACAAGATGGTGGTGTTATGAAGACGCTTCTAAGAACACTCGCGGTGTCCGGGGAATGTTCGTAGGGGGTGTCCTGAGGACGCTGTCCGTATTGTTCTCTGTCAAGTTAAATGTGTTCTAAGAACACTCGCCGTGTCCTGAAATGTTCGCAAATAAGCAAAAAGTGGGGTGTTCTGAAGACGTCGTTGAACACTCGCTGTGTCCTGAAATGTTCGCAAATATGAATGGGGGTTGTGGCTGGCAAGTTGAATGTGTTCTAAGAACACTTGTGGTGTCCTGAAATGTTCGCAAATAAACAAAATGGGGGTGTTCTGAAGACTTTTCTAAGAACACTTGTGGTGTCCGGGGAATGTTCGTAGGGGGTGTCCTGAGGACGCTGTCGTATTGTTCTCTGTCAAGTTGAATGTGTTCTAAGAACACTCGCAGTGCCCTGAAATGTTCGCAAATACACAAAATGGGGGTGTTCTGAAGACATTGTCGAACACTCGCTGTGTCCTGAAATGTTCGCAAATATGAATGGGGTTTGTGGCTGGCAAGTTGAATGTGTTCTAAAAACTCTCGCGGTGTCCTGAAATGTTCTCAAATAAACAAAATGGGGGTGTCCTGAGGACGCTGTCCATATTGTTCTCTGTCAAGTTGAATGTGTTCTAAGAACACTCGCTGTGTCCTGAAATGTTCACAAATATGAATGGGGGTTGTGGCTGGCAAGTTGAATGTGTTCTAAGAACCCTTGCGGTGTCCTGAAATGTTCGCAAATAAACAAAATGGGGGTGTCCTGAGGACGCTGTCCGTATTGTTGTCTGTCAAGTTGAATGTGTTCTAAGAACACTTGCGTTGTCCTGAAATGTTCGCAAATACACAAAATGGGGGTGTTCTGAAGACATTGTCGAACACTCGCTGTGTCCTGAAATGTTTGCAAATATGAATGGGGGTTGTGGCTGGCAAGTTGAATGTGTTCTAAAAACTCTTGCGGTGTCCT
Organism: Ambystoma mexicanum; assembly: GCF_040938575.1. Classification (NCBI taxonomy): domain Eukaryota; kingdom Metazoa; phylum Chordata; class Amphibia; order Caudata; family Ambystomatidae; genus Ambystoma; species Ambystoma mexicanum. Next base: position 516,304,180 of record NC_090934.1, read on the forward strand.
GAAATGTTCGCAAATAAACAAAATGGGGGTGTCCTGAGGACGCTGTCCGTATTGTTCTCTGTCAAGTTGAATGTGTTCTAAGAACACTTGCGGTGTCCTGAAATGTTCTCAAATAAACAAGATGGTGGTGTTCTGAAGACGCTTCTAAGAACACTCGCAATGTCCGGGGAATGTTTGTAGGGGGTGTCCTGAGGACGCTGTCCATATTGTTCTCTGTCAAGTTGAATGTGTTCTAAGAACACTTGCGGTGTCCTGAAATGTTCGCAAATAAACAAAATGGGGGTGTCCTGAGGATCCTGTCCGTATTGTTCTCTGTCAAGTTGAATGTGTTCTAAGAACACTCGCAGTGTCCTGAAATGTTTGCAAATAAACAAGATGGTGGTGTTCTGAAGACGCTTCTAAGAACACTCGCGGTGTCCAGGGAATGTTCGTCGGGGGGTGTCCTGAGGGCGCTGTCCGTATTGTTCGTTGTCAAGTTGAATGTGTTCTAAGAACACTTGCGCTGTCCTGAAATGTTCGCAAATACACAAAATGGGGGTGTTCTGAAGACGTTGTCGAACACTCGCTGTGTCCTGAAATGTTCGCAAATATGAATGGGGGGTTGTGGCTGGCAAGTTGAATGTGTTCTAAGAACACTCGCAGTGTCCTGAAATGTTCGCAAATAAACAAAATGGGGGTGTCCTGAGGACGCTGTCCGTATTGTTCTCTGTCAAGTTGAATGTGCTCTAAGAACACTTGCGCTGTCCTGAAATGTTCGCAAATAAACAAGATGGTGGTGTTCTGAAGACGCTTCTAAGAACACTCGCAGTGTCCGGGGAATGTTCGTAGGGGGTGTCCTGAGGACGCTGTCCGTATTGTTCTCTGTCAAGTTGAATGTGTCTAAGAACACTCGCGGTGTCCTGAAATGTTCGCAAATACACAAAATGGGGGTGTTCTGAAGACGTTGTTGAGCACTCGCTGTGTCCTGAAATGTTCGCAAATGAACAAAATGGGGGTGTCCTGAAGACGCTGTCCGTATTGTTCTCTGTCAAGTTGAATGTGTTCTAAGAACACTTGCGGTGTCCTGAAATGTTCGCAAATAAACAAGATGGTGGTGTTCTGAAGACGCTTCTAAGAACACTCGCAATGTCCGGGGAATGTTTGTAGGGGGTGTCCTGAGGACGCTGTCCATATTGTTCTCTGTCAAGTTGAATGTGTTCTATGAACACTCGCGGTGTCCTGAAATGTTCGCAAATAAACAAAATGGTGGTGTCCTGAGGACGCTGTCCGTATTGTTCTCTGTCAAGTTGAATGTGTCCTAAGACCACTCGCAGTGTCCTGAAATGTTTGCAAATAAACAAGATGGTGGTGTTCTGAAGACGCTTCTAAGAACACTCGCGGTGTCCAGGGAATGTTCGTCGGGGGGTGTCCTGAGGACGCTGTCCGTATTGTTCGTTGTCAAGTTGAATGTGTTCTAAGAACACTTGCGCTGTCCTGAAATGTTCGCAAATACACAAAATGGGGGTGTTCTGAAGACGTTGTCGAACACTCGCTGTGTCCTGAAATGTTCGCAAATATGAATGGGGGTTGTGGCTGGCAAGTTGAATGTGTTCTAAGAACACTCGCAGTGTCCTGAAATGTTCGCAAATAAACAAAATGGGGGTGTCCTGAGGACGCTGTCCGTATTGTTCTCTGTCAAGTTGAATGTGCTCTAAGAACACTTGCGCTGTCCTGAAATGTTCGCAAATAAACAAGATGGTGGTGTTCTGAAGACGCTTCTAAGAACACTCGCAGTGTCCGGGGAATGTTCGTAGGGGGTGTCCTGAGGACGCTGTCCGTATTGTTCTCTGTCAAGTTGAATGTGTCTAAGAACACTCGCGGTGTCCTGAAATGTTCGCAAATACACAAAATGGGGGTGTTCTGAAGACGTTGTTGAGCACTCGCTGTGTCCTGAAATGTTCGCAAATGAACAAAATGGGGGTGTCCTGAGGACGCTGTCCGTATTGTTCTCTGTCAAGTTGAATGTGTTCTAAGAACACTTGCGGTGTCCTGAAATGTTCGCAAATAAACAAGATGGTGGTGTTCTGAAGACGCTTCTAAGAACACTCGCAATGTCCGGGGAATGTTTGTAGGGGGTGTCCTGAGGACGCTGTCCATATTGTTCTCTGTCAAGTTGAATGTGTTCTAAGAACACTCGCGGTGTCCTGAAATGTTCGCAAATAAACAAAATGGGGGTGTCCTGAGGACGCTGTCCGTATTGTTCTCTGTCAAGTTGAATGTGTCCTAAGACCACTCGCAGTGTCCTGAAATGTTTGCAAATAAACAAGATGGTGGTGTTCTGAAGACGCTTCTAAGAACACTCGCGGTGTCCAGGGAATGTTCGTCGGGGGGTGTCCTGAGGACGCTGTCCGTATTGTTCGTTGTCAAGTTGAATGTGTTCTAAGAACACTCGCGCTGTCCTGAAATGTTCGCAAATACACAAAATGGGGGTGTTCTGAAGACGTTGTCGAACACTCGCTGTGTCCTGAAATGTTCGCAAATATGAATGGGGTGTTGTGGCTGGCAAGTTGAATGTGTTCTAAGAACACTCGCAGTGTCCTGAAATGTTCGCAAATAAACAAAATGGGGGTGTCCTGAGGACGCTGTCCGTATTGTTCTCTGTCAAGTTGAATGTGTTCTAAGAACACTTGCGCTGTCCTGAAATGTTCGCAAATAAACAAGATGGTGGTGTTCTGAAGACGCTTCTAAGAACACTCGCAGTGTCCGGGGAATGTTCGTAGGGGGTGTCCTGAGGACGCTGTCCGTATTGTTCTCTGTCAAGTTAAATGTGTTCTAAGAACACTCGCCGTGTCCTGAAATGTTCGCAAATACACAAAAAGTGGGGTGTTCTGAAGACGTTGTTGAACACTCGCTGTGTCCTGAAATGTTCGCAAATATGAATGGGGGTTGTGGCTGGCAAGTTGAATGTGTTCTAAGAACACTTGCGGTGTCCTGAAATGTTTGCAAATAAACAAAATGGGGGTGTTCTGAAGACTTTTCTAAGAACACTTGCGGTGTCCGGGGAATGTTCGTAGGGGGTGTCCTGAGGACGCTGTCCGTATTGTTCTCTGTCAAGTTGAATGTGTTCTAAGAACTCTCGCAGTGCCCTGAAATGTTCGCAAATACACAAAATGGGGGTGTTCTGAAGACATTGTCGAACACTCGCTGTGTCCTGAAATGTTCGCAAATATGAATGGGGTTTGTGGCTGGCAAGTTGAATGTGTTCTAAAAACTCTCGCGGTGTCCTGAAATGTTCTCAAATAAACAAAATGGGGGTGTCCTGAGGACGCTGTCCATATTGTTCTCTGTCAAGTTGAATGTGTTCTAAGAACACTCGCTGTGTCCTGAAATGTTCACAAATATGAATGGGGGTTGTGGCTGGCAAGTTGAATGTCTTCTAAGAACCCTTGCGGTGTCCTGAAATGTTCGCAAATAAACAAAATGGGGGTGTCCTGAGGACGCTGTCCGTATTGTTCTCTGTCAAGTTGAATGTGTTCTAAGAACACTTGCGGTGTCCTGAAATGTTCGCAAATACACAAAATGGGGGTGTTCTGAAGACATTGTCGAACACTCGCTGTGTCCTGAAATGTTTGCAAATATGAATGGGGGTTGTGGCTGGCAAGTTGAATGTGTTCTAAAAACTCTCGCGGTGTCCTGAAATGTTCGCAAATAAACAAAATGGGGGTGTCCTGAGGACGCTGTCCGTATTGTTCTCTGTCAAGTTGAATGTGTTCTAAGAACACTTGCGGTGTCCTGAAATGTTCTCAAATAAACAAGATGGTGGTGTTCTGAAGACGCTTCTAAGAACACTCGCAATGTCCGGGGAATGTTTGTAGGGGGTGTCCTGAGGACGCTGTCCATATTGTTCTCTGTCAAGTTGAATGTGTTCTAAGAACACTCGCGGTGTCCTGAAATGTTCGCAAATAAACAAAATGGGGGTGTCCTGAGGATCCTGTCCGTATTGTTCTCTGTCAAGTTGAATGTGTTCTAAGAACACTCGCAGTGTCCTGAAATGTTTGCAAATAAACAAGATGGTGGTGTTCTGAAGACGCTTCTAAGAACACTCGCGGTATCCAGGGAATGTTCGTCGGGGGGTGTCCTGAGGGCGCTGTCCGTATTGTTCGTTGTCAAGTTGAATGTGTTCTAAGAACACTTGCGCTGTCCTGAAATGTTTGCAAATACACAAAATGGGGGTGTTCTGAAGACGTTGTCGAACACTCGCTGTGTCCTGAAATGTTCGCAAATATGAATGGGGGGTTGTGGCTGGCAAGTTGAATGTGTTCTAAGAACACTCGCAGTGTCCTGAAATGTTCGCAAATAAACAAAATGGGGGTGTCCTGAGGACGCTGTCCGTATTGTTCTCTGTCAAGTTGAATGTGCTCTAAGAACACTTGCGCTGTCCTGAAATGTTCGCAAATAAACAAGATGGTGGTGTTCTGAAGACGCTTCTAAGAACACTCGCAGTGTCCGGGGAATGTTCGTAGGGGGTGTCCTGAGGACGCTGTCCGTATTGTTCTCTGTCAAGTTGAATGTGTCTAAGAACACTCGCGGTGTCCTGAAATGTTCGCAAATACACAAAATGGGGGTGTTCTGAAGACGTTGTTGAGCACTCGCTGTGTCCTGAAATGTTCGCAAATGAAAAAAAATGGGGGTGTCCTGAGGACGCTGTCCGTATTGTTCTCTGTCAAGTTGAATGTGTTCTAAGAACACTTGCGGTGTCCTGAAATGTTCGCAAATAAACAAGATGGTGGTGTTCTGAAGACGCTTCTAAGAACACTCGCAATGTCCGGGGAATGTTTGTAGGGGGTGTCCTGAGGACGCTGTCCATATTGTTCTCTGTCAAGTTGAATGTGTTCTAAGAACACTCGCGGTGTCCTGAAATGTTCGCAAATAAACAAAATGGGGGTGTCCTGAGGACGCTGTCCGTATTGTTCTCTGTCAAGTTGAATGTGTCCTAAGACCACTCGCAGTGTCCTGAAATGTTTGCAAATAAACAAGATGGTGGTGTTCTGAAGACGCTTCTAAGAACACTCGCGGTGTCCAGGGAATGTTCGTCGGGGGGAGTCCTGAGGACGCTGTCCGTATTGTTCGTTGTCAAGTTGAATGTGTTCTAAGAACACTTGCGCTGTCCTGAAATGTTCGCAAATACACAAAATGGGGGTGTTCTGAAGACGTTGTCGAACACTCGCTGTGTCCTGAAATGTTCGCAAATATGAATGGGGGGTTGTGGCTGGCAAGTTGAATGTGTTCTAAGAACACTCGCAGTGTCCTGAAATGTTCGCAAATAAACAAAATGGGGGTGTCCTGAGGACGCTGTCCGTATTGTTCTCTGTCAAGTTGAATGTGCTCTAAGAACACTTGCGCTGTCCTGAAATGTTCGCAAATAAACAAGATGGTGGTGTTCTGAAGACGCTTCTAAGAACACTCGCAGTGTCCGGGGAATGTTCGTAGGGGGTGTCCTGAGGACGCTGTCCGTATTGTTCTCTGTCAAGTTGAATGTGTCTAAGAACACTCGCGGTGTCCTGAAATGTTCGCAAATACACAAAATGGGGGTGTTCTGAAGACGTTGTTGAGCACTCGCTGTGTCCTGAAATGTTCGCAAATGAACAAAATGGGGGTGTCCTGAGGACGCTGTCCGTATTGTTCTCTGTCAAGTTGAATGTGTTCTAAGAACACTTGCGCTGTCCTGAAATGTTCGCAAATAAACAAGATGGTGGTGTTCTGAAGACGCTTCTAAGAACACTCGCAGTGTCCGGGGAATGTTCGTAGGGGGTGTCCTGAGGACGCTGTCCGTATTGTTCTCTGTCAAGTTAAATGTGTTCTAAGAACACTCGCCGTGTCCTGAAATGTTCGCAAATACACAAAAAGTGGGGTGTTCTGAAGACGTTGTTGAACACTCGCTGTGTCCTGAAATGTTCGCAAATATGAATGGGGGTTGTGGCTGGCAAGTTGAATGTGTTCTAAGAACACTTGCGGTGTCCTGAAATGTTCGCAAATAAACAAAATGGGGGTGTTCTGAAGACTTTTCTAAGAACACTTGCGGTGTCCGGGGAATGTTCGTAGGGGGTGTCCTGAGGACGCTGTCCGTATTGTTCTCTGTCAAGTTGAATGTGTTCTAAGAACACTCGCAGTGTCCTGAAATGTTCGCAAATACACAAAATGGGGGTGTTCTGAAGACATTGTCGAACACTCGCTGTGTCCTGAAATGTTCGCAAATATGAATGGGGGTTGTGGCTGGCAAGTTGAATGTGTTCTAAAAACTCTCGCGGTGTCCTGAAATGTTCTCAAATAAACAAAATGGGGGTGTCCTGAGGACGCTGTCCGTATTGTTCTCTGTCAAGTTGAATGTGTTCTAAGAACACTCGCTGTGTCCTGAAATGTTCACAAATATGAATGGGGGTTGTGGCTGGCAAGTTGAATGTGTTCTAAGAACCCTTGTGGTGTCCTGAAATGTTCGCAAATAAACAAAATGGGGGTGTCCTGAGGACGCTGTCCGTATTGTTCTCTGTCAAGTTGAATGTGTTCTAAGAACACTCGCGGTGTCCTGAAATGTTCGCAAATACACAAAATGGGGGTGTTCTGAAGACATTGTCGAACACTCGCTGTGTCCTGAAATGTTTGCAAATATGAATGGGGGTTGTGGCTGGCAAGTTGAATGTGTTCTAAAAACTCTCGCGGTGTCCTGAAATGTTTGCAAATAAACAAAATGGGGGTGTCCTGAGGACGCTGTCCGTATTGTTCTCTGTCAAGTTGAATGTGTTCTAAGAACACTTGCGCTGTCCTGAAATGTTCGCAAATACACAAAATGGGGGTGTTCTGAAGACGTTGTCGAACACTCGCTGTGTCCTGAAATGTTCGCAAATATGAATGGGGGGTTGTGGCTGGCAAGTTGAATGTGTTCTAAGAACACTCGCAGTGTCCTGAAATGTTCGCAAATAAACAAAATGGGGGTGTCCTGAGGACGCTGTCCGTATTGTTCTCTGTCAAGTTGAATGTGCTCTAAGAACACTTGCGCTGTCCTGAAATGTTTGCAAATAAACAAGATGGTGGTGTTCTGAAGACGCTTCTAAGAACACTCGCAGTGTCCGGGGAATGTTCGTAGGGGGTGTCCTGAGGACGCTGTCCGTATTGTTCTCTGTCAAGTTGAATGTGTCTAAGAACACTCGCGGTGTCCTGAAATGTTCGCAAATACACAAAATGGGGGTGTTCTGAAGACGTTGTTGAGCACTCGCTGTGTCCTGAAATGTTCGCAAATGAACAAAATGGGGGTGTCCTGAGGACGCTGTCCGTATTGTTCTCTGTCAAGTTGAATGTGTTCTAAGAACACTTGCGGTGTCCTGAAATGTTCGCAAATAAACAAGATGGTGGTGTTCTGAAGACGCTTCTAAGAACACTCGCAATGTCCGGGGAATGTTTGTAGGGGGTGTCCTGCGGACGCTGTCCATATTGTTCTCTGTCAAGTTGAATGTGTTCTAAGAACACTCGCGGTGTCCTGAAATGTTCGCAAATAAACAAAATGGGGGTGTCCTGAGGACGCTGTCCGTATTGTTCTCTGTCAAGTTGAATGTGTCCTAAGACCACTCGCAGTGTCCTGAAATGTTTGCAAATAAACAAGATGGTGGTGTTCTGAAGACGCTTCTAAGAACACTCGCGGTGTCCAGGGAATGTTCGTCGGGGGGTGTCCTGAGGACGCTGTCCGTATTGTTCGTTGTCAAGTTGAATGTGTTCTAAGAACACTCGCGCTGTCCTGAAATGTTCGCAAATACACAAAATGGGGGTGTTCTGAAGACGTTGTCGAACACTCGCTGTGTCCTGAAATGTTCGCAAATATGAATGGGGGGTTGTGGCTGGCAAGTTGAATGTGTTCTAAGAACACTCGCAGTGTCCTGAAATGTTCGCAAATAAACAAAATGGGGGGGTCCTGAGGACGCTGTCCGTATTGTTCTCTGTCAAGTTGAATGTGTTCTAAGAACACTTGCGCTGTCCTGAAATGTTCGCAAATAAACAAGATGGTGGTGTTCTGAAGACGCTTCTAAGAACACTCGCAGTGTCCGGGGAATGTTCGTAGGGGGTGTCCTGAGGACGCTGTCCGTATTGTTCTCTGTCAAGTTAAATGTGTTCTAAGAACACTCGCCGTGTCCTGAAATGTTCGCAAATACACAAAAAGTGGGGTGTTCTGAAGACGTTGTTGAACACTCGCTGTGTCCTGAAATGTTCGCAAATATGAATGGGGGTTGTGGCTGGCAAGTTGAATGTGTTCTAAGAACACTTGCGGTGTCCTGAAATGTTCGCAAATAAACAAAATGGGGGTGTTCTGAAGACTTTTCTAAGAACACTTGCGGTGTCCGGGGAATGTTCGTAGGGGGTGTCCTGAGGACGCTGTCCGTATTGTTCTCTGTCAAGTTGAATGTGTTCTAAGAACACTCGCAGTGCCCTGAAATGTTCGCAAATACACAAAATGGGGGTGTTCTGAAGACATTGTCGAACACTCGCTGTGTCCTGAAATGTTTGCAAATATGAATGGGGTTTGTGGCTGGCAAGTTGAATGTGTTCTAAAAACTCTCGCGGTGTCCTGAAATGTTCTCAAATAAACAAAATGGGGGTGTCCTGAGGATGCTGTCCGTATTGTTCTCTGTCAAGTTGAATGTGTTCTAAGAACACTCGCTGTGTCCTGAAATGTTCACAAATATGAATGGGGGTTGTGGCTGGCAAGTTGAATGTGTTCTAAGAACCCTTGCGGTGTCCTGAAATGTTTGCAAATAAACAAAATGGGGGTGTCCTGAGGACGCTGTCCGTATTGTTCTCTGTCAAGTTGAATGTTTTCTAAGAACACTTGCCGTGTCCTGAAATGTTCGCAAATACACAAAATGGGGGTGTTCTGAAGACATTGTCGAACACTCGCTGTGTCCTGAAATGTTTGCAAATATGAATGGGGGTTGTGGCTGGCAAGTTGAATGTGTTCTAAAAACTCTCGCGGTGTCCTGAAATGTTCTCAAATAAACAAGATGGTGGTGTTCTGAAGACGCTTCTAAGAACACTCGCAATGTCCGGGGAATGTTTGTAGGGGGTGTTCTGAGGACGCTGTCCATATTGTTCTCTGTCAAGTTGAATGTGTTCTAAGAACACTCGCGGTGTCCTGAAATGTTCGCAAATAAACAAAATGGGGGTGTCCTGAGGATCCTGTCCGTATTGTTCTCTGTCAAGTTGAATGTGTTCTCAGAACACTCGCAGTGTCCTGAAATGTTTGCAAATAAACAAGATGGTGGTGTTCTGAAGACGCTTCTAAGAACACTCGCGGTGTCCAGGGAATGTTCGTCGGGGGGTGTCCTGAGGGCGCTGTCCGTATTGTTCGTTGTCAAGTTGAATGTGTTCTAAGAACACTTGCGCTGTCCTGAAATGTTTGCAAATACACAAAATGGGGGTGTTCTGAAGACGTTGTCGAACACTCGCTGTGTCCTGAAATGTTCGCAAATATGAATGGGGGGTTGTGGCTGGCAAGTTGAATGTGTTCTAAGAACACTCGCAGTGTCCTGAAATGTTCGCAAATAAACAAAATGGGGGTGTCCTGAGGACGCTGTCCGTATTGTTCTCTGTCAAGTTGAATGTGCTCTAAGAACACTTGCGCTGTCCTGAAATGTTCGCAAATAAACAAGATGGTGGTGTTCTGAAGACGCTTCTAAGAACACTCGCAGTGTCCGGGGAATGTTCGTAGGGGGTGTCCTGGGACGCTGTCCGTATTGTTCTCTGTCAAGTTGAATGTGTCTAAGAACACTCGCGGTGTCCTGAAATGTTCGCAAATACACAAAATGGGGGTGTTCTGAAGACGTTGTTGAGCACTCGCTGTGTCCTGAAATGTTCGCAAATGAACAAAATGGGGGTGTCCTGAGGACGCTGTCCATATTGTTCTCTGTCAAGTTGAATGTGTTCTAAGAACACTCGCGGTGTCCTGAAATGTTCGCAAATAAACAAAATGGGGGTGTCCTGAGGACGCTGTCCGTATTGTTCTCTGTCAAGTTGAATGTGTCCTAAGACCACTCGCAGTGTCCTGAAATGTTTGCAAATAAACAAGATGGTGGTGTTCTGAAGACGCTTCTAAGAACACTCGCGGTGTCCAGGGAATGTTCGTCGGGGGGTGTCCTGAGGACGCTGTCCGTATTGTTCGTTGTCAAGTTGAATGTGTTCTAAGAACACTTGCACTGTCCTGAAATGTTCGCAAATACACAAAATGGGGGTGTTCTGAAGACGTTGTCGAACACTCGCTGTGTCCTGAAATGTTCGCAAATATGAATGGGGGGTTGTGGCTGGCAAGTTGAATGTCTTCTAAGAACACTCGCAGTGTCCTGTAATGTTCGCAAATAAACAAAATGGGGGTGTCCTGAGGACGCTGTCCGTATTGTTCTCTGTCAAGTTGAATGTGTTCTAAGAACACTTGCGCTGTCCTGAAATGTTCGCAAATAAACAAGATGGTGGTGTTCTGAAGACGCTTCTAAGAACACTCGCAGTGTCCGGGGAATGTTCGTAGGGGGTGTCCTGAGGACGCTGTCCGTATTGTTCTCTGTCAAGTTAAATGTGTTCTAAGAACACTCGCCGTGTCCTGAAATGTTCGCAAATACACAAAAAGTGGGGTGTTCTGAAGACGTTGTTGAACACTCGCTGTGTCCTGAAATGTTCGCAAATATGAATGGGGGTTGTGGCTGGCAAGTTGAATGTGTTCTAAGAACACTTGCGGTGTCCTGAAATGTTCGCAAATAAACAAAATGGGGGTGTTCTGAAGACTTTTCTAAGAACACTTGCGGTGTCCGGGGAATGTTCGTAGGGGGTGTCCTGAGGACGCTGTCCGTATTGTTCTCTGTCAAGTTGAATGTGTTCTAAGAACACTAGCGGTGTCCTGAAATGTTCGCAAATAAACAAGATGGTGGTGTTATGAAGACGCTTCTAAGAACACTCGCGGTGTCCGGGGAATGTTCGTAGGGGGTGTCCTGAGGACGCTGTCCGTATTGTTCTCTGCCAAGTTGAATGTGTTCTAAGAACACTCGCTGTGTCCTGAAATGTTCGCAAATACACAAAATGGGGGTGTTATGAAGACGTTGTTGAACACTCGCAGTGTCCTGAAATGTTCACAAATAAACAAAATGGGGGTGTCCTGAGGACGCTGTCCGTATTGTTCTCTGTCAAGTTGAATGTGTTCTAAGAACACTCGCGGTGTCCTGAAATGTTCGCAAATAAACAAGATGGTGGTGTTATGAAGACGCTTCTAAGAACACTCGCGGTGTCCGGGGAATGTTCGTAGGGGGTGTCCTGAGGACGCTGTCCGTATTGTTCTCTGTCAAGTTAAATGTGTTCTAAGAACACTCGCCGTGTCCTGAAATGTTCGCAAATAAGCAAAAAGTGGGGTGTTCTGAAGACGTCGTTGAACACTCGCTGTGTCCTGAAATGTTCGCAAATATGAATGGGGGTTGTGGCTGGCAAGTTGAATGTGTTCTAAGAACACTTGTGGTGTCCTGAAATGTTCGCAAATAAACAAAATGGGGGTGTTCTGAAGACTTTTCTAAGAACACTTGTGGTGTCCGGGGAATGTTCGTAGGGGGTGTCCTGAGGACGCTGTCGTATTGTTCTCTGTCAAGTTGAATGTGTTCTAAGAACACTCGCAGTGCCCTGAAATGTTCGCAAATACACAAAATGGGGGTGTTCTGAAGACATTGTCGAACACTCGCTGTGTCCTGAAATGTTCGCAAATATGAATGGGGTTTGTGGCTGGCAAGTTGAATGTGTTCTAAAAACTCTCGCGGTGTCCTGAAATGTTCTCAAATAAACAAAATGGGGGTGTCCTGAGGACGCTGTCCGTATTGTTCTCTGTCAAGTTGAATGTGTTCTAAGAACACTCGCTGTGTCCTGAAATGTTCACAAATATGAATGGGGGTTGTGGCTGGCAAGTTGAATGTGTTCTAAGAACCCTTGCGGTGTCCTGAAATGTTCGCAAATAAACAAAATGGGGGTGTCCTGAGGACGCTGTCCGTATTGTTCTCTGTCAAGTTGAATGTGTTCTAAGAACACTTGCGGTGTCCTGAAATGTTCGCAAATACACAAAATGGGGGTGTTCTGAAGACATTGTCGAACACTCGCTGTGTCCTGAAATGTTTGCAAATATGAATGGGGGTTGTGGCTGGCAAGTTGAATGTGTTCTAAAAACTCTTGCGGTGTCCTGAAATGTTCGCAAATAAACAAAATGGGGGTGTCCTGAGGACGCTGTCCGTATTGTTCTCTGTCAAGTTGAATGTGTTCTAAGAACACTTGCGGTGTCCTGAAATGTTCTCAAATAAACAAGATGGTGGTGTTCTGAAGACGCTTCTAAGAACACTCGCAATGTCCGGGGAATGTTTGTAGGGGGTGTCCTGAGGACGCTGTCCATATTGTTCTCTGTCAAGTTGAATGTGTTCTAAGAACACTTGCGGTGTCCTGAAATGTTCGCAAATAAACAAAATGGGGGTGTCCTGAGGATCCTGTCCGTATTGTTCTCTGTCAAGTTGAATGTGTTCTAAGAACACTCGCAGTGTCCTGAAATGTTTGCAAATAAACAAGATGGTGGTGTTCTGAAGACGCTTCTAAGAACACTCGCGGTGTCCAGGGAATGTTCGTCGGGGGGTGTCCTGAGGGCGCTGTCCGTATTGTTCGTTGTCAAGTTGAATGTGTTCTAAGAACACTTGCGCTGTCCTGAAATGTTCGCAAATACACAAAATGGGGGTGTTCTGAAGACGTTGTCGAACACTCGCTGTGTCCTGAAATGTTCGCAAATATGAATGGGGGGTTGTGGCTGGCAAGTTGAATGTGTTCTAAGAACACTCGCAGTGTCCTGAAATGTTCGCAAATAAACAAAATGGGGGTGTCCTGAGGACGCTGTCCGTATTGTTCTCTGTCAAGTTGAATGTGCTCTAAGAACACTTGCGCTGTCCTGAAATGTTCGCAAATAAACAAGATGGTGGTGTTCTGAAGACGCTTCTAAGAACACTTGCAGTGTCCGGGGAATGTTCGTAGGGGGTGTCCTGAGGACGCTGTCCGTATTGTTCTCTGTCAAGTTGAATGTGTCTAAGAACACTCGCGGTGTCCTGAAATGTTCGCAAATACACAAAATGGGGGTGTTCTGAAGACGTTGTTGAGCACTCGCTGTGTCCTGAAATGTTCGCAAATGAACAAAATGGGGGTGTCCTGAAGACGCTGTCCGTATTGTTCTCTGTCAAGTTGAATGTGTTCTAAGAACACTTGCGGTGTCCTGAAATGTTCGCAAATAAACAAGATGGTGGTGTTCTGAAGACGCTTCTAAGAACACTCGCAATGTCCGGGGAATGTTTGTAGGGGGTGTCCTGAGGACGCTGTCCATATTGTTCTCTGTCAAGTTGAATGTGTTCTATGAACACTCGCGGTGTCCTGAAATGTTCGCAAATAAACAAAATGGTGGTGTCCTGAGGACGCTGTCCGTATTGTTCTCTGTCAAGTTGAATGTGTCCTAAGACCACTCGCAGTGTCCTGAAATGTTTGCAAATAAACAAGATGGTGGTGTTCTGAAGACGCTTCTAAGAACACTCGCGGTGTCCAGGGAATGTTCGTCGGGGGGTGTCCTGAGGACGCTGTCCGTATTGTTCGTTGTCAAGTTGAATGTGTTCTAAGAACACTTGCGCTGTCCTGAATTGTTCGCAAATACACAAAATGGGGGTGTTCTGAAGACGTTGTCGAACACTCGCTGTGTCCTGAAATGTTCGCAAATATGAATGGGGGTTGTGGCTGGCAAGTTGAATGTGTTCTAAGAACACTCGCAGTGTCCTGAAATGTTCGCAAATAAACAAAATGGGGGTGTCCTGAGGACGCTGTCCGTATTGTTCTCTGTCAAGTTGAATGTGCTCTAAGAACACTTGCGCTGTCCTGAAATGTTCGCAAATAAACAAGATGGTGGTGTTCTGAAGACGCTTCTAAGAACACTCGCAGTGTCCGGGGAATGTTCGTAGGGGGTGTCCTGAGGACGCTGTCGGTATTGTTCTCTGTCAAGTTGAATGTGTCTAAGAACACTCGCGGTGTCCTGAAATGTTCGCAAATACACAAAATGGGGGTGTTCTGAAGACGTTGTTGAGCACTCGCTGTGTCCTGAAATGTTCGCAAATGAACAAAATGGGGGTGTCCTGAGGACGCTGTCCGTATTGTTCTCTGTCAAGTTGAATGTGTTCTAAGAACACTTGCGGTGTCCTGAAATGTTCGCAAATAAACAAGATGGTGGTGTTCTGAAGACGCTTCTAAGAACACTCGCAATGTCCGGGGAATGTTTGTAGGGGGTGTCCTGAGGACGCTGTCCATATTGTTCTCTGTCAAGTTGAATGTGTTCTAAGAACACTCGCGGTGTCCTGAAATGTTCGCAAATAAACAAAATGGGGGTGTCCTGAGGACGCTGTCCGTATTGTTCTCTGTCAAGTTGAATGTGTCCTAAGACCACTCGCAGTGTCCTGAAATGTTTGCAAATAAACAAGATGGTGGTGTTCTGAAGACGCTTCTAAGAACACTCGCGGTGTCCAGGGAATGTTCGTCGGGGGGTGTCCTGAGGACGCTGTCCGTATTGTTCGTTGTCAAGTTGAATGTGTTCTAAGAACACTCGCGCTGTCCTGAAATGTTCGCAAATACACAAAATGGGGGTGTTCTGAAGACGTTGTCGAACACTCGCTGTGTCCTGAAATGTTCGCAAATATGAATGGGGGGTTGTGGCTGGCAAGTTGAATGTGTTCTAAGAACACTCGCAGTGTCCTGAAATGTTCGCAAATAAACAAAATGGGGGTGTCCTGAGGACGCTGTCCGTATTGTTCTCTGTCAAGTTGAATGTGTTCTAAGAACACTTGCGCTGTCCTGAAATGTTCGCAAATAAACAAGATGGTGGTGTTCTGAAGACGCTTCTAAGAACACTCGCAGTGTCCGGGGAATGTTCGTAGGGGGTGTCCTGAGGACGCTGTCCGTATTGTTCTCTGTCAAGTTAAATGTGTTCTAAGAACACTCGCCGTGTCCTGAAATGTTCGCAAATACACAAAAAGTGGGGTGTTCTGAAGACGTTGTTGAACACTCGCTGTGTCCTGAAATGTTCGCAAATATGAATGGGGGTTGTGGCTGGCAAGTTGAATGTGTTCTAAGAACACTTGCGGTGTCCTGAAATGTTCGCAAATAAACAAAATGGGGGTGTTCTGAAGACTTTTCTAAGAACACTTGCGGTGTCCGGGGAATGTTCGTAGGGGGTGTCCTGAGGACGCTGTCCGTATTGTTCTCTGTCAAGTTGAATGTGTTCTAAGAACACTCGCAGTGCCCTGAAATGTTCGCAAATACACAAAATGGGGGTGTTCTGAAGACATTGTCGAACACTCGCTGTGTCCTGAAATGTTCGCAAATATGAATGGGGTTTGTGGCTGGCAAGTTGAATGTGTTCTAAAAACTCTCGCGGTGTCCTGAAATGTTCTCAAATAAACAAAATGGGGGTGTCCTGAGGACGCTGTCCATATTGTTCTCTGTCAAGTTGAATGTGTTCTAAGAACACTCGCTGTGTCCTGAAATGTTCACAAATATGAATGGGGGTTGTGGCTGGCAAGTTGAATGTGTTCTAAGAACCCTTGCGGTGTCCTGAAATGTTCGCAAATAAACAAAATGGGGGTGTCCTGAGGACGCTGTCCGTATTGTTCTCTGTCAAGTTGAATGTGTTCTAAGAACACTTGCGGTGTCCTGAAATGTTCGCAAATACACAAAATGGGGGTGTTCTGAAGACATTGTCGAACACTCGCTGTGTCCTGAAATGTTTGCAAATATGAATGGGGGTTGTGGCTGGCAAGTTGAATGTGTTCTAAAAACTCTCGCGGTGTCCTGAAATGTTCGCAAATAAACAAAATGGTAGTGTCCTGAGGACGCTGTCCGTATTGTTCTCTGTCAAGTTAAATGTGTTCTAAGAACACTTGCGGTGTCCTGAAATGTTCTCAAATAAACAAGATGGTGGTGTTCTGAAGACGCTTCTAAGAACACTCGCAATGTCCGGGGAATGTTTGTAGGGGGTGTCCTGAGGACGCTGTCCATATTGTTCTCTGTCAAGTTGAATGTGTTCTAAGAACACTCGCGGTGTCCTGAAATGTTCGCAAATAAACAAAATGGGGGTGTCCTGAGGATCCTGTCCGTATTGTTCTCTGTCAAGTTGAATGTGTTCTAAGAACACTCGCAGTGTCCTGAAATGTTTGCAAATAAACAAGATGGTGGTGTTCTGAAGACGCTTCTAAGAACACTCGCGGTGTCCAGGGAATGTTCGTCGGGGGGTGTCCTGAGGGCGCTGTCCGTATTGTTCGTTGTCAAGTTGAATGTGTTCTAAGAACACTTGCGCTGTCCTGAAATGTTTGCAAATACACAAAATGGGGGTGTTCTGAAGACGTTGTCGAACACTCGCTGTGTCCTGAAATGTTCGCAAATATGAATGGGGGGTTGTGGCTGGCAAGTTGAATGTGTTCTAAGAACACTCGCAGTGTCCTGAAATGTTCGCAAATAAACAAAATGGGGGTGTCCTGAGGACGCTGTCCGTATTGTTCTCTGTCAAGTTGAATGTGCTCTAAGAACACTTGCGCTGTCCTGAAATGTTCGCAAATAAACAAGATGGTGGTGTTCTGAAGACGCTTCTAAGAACACTCGCAGTGTCCGGGGAATGTTCGTAGGGGGTGTCCTGAGGACGCTGTCCGTATTGTTCTCTGTCAAGTTGAATGTGTCTAAGAACACTCGCGGTGTCCTGAAATGTTCGCAAATACACAAAATGGGGGTGTTCTGAAGACGTTGTTGAGCACTCGCTGTGTCCTGAAATGTTCGCAAATGAAAAAAAATGGGGGTGTCCTGAGGACGCTGTCCGTATTGTTCTCTGTCAAGTTGAATGTGTTCTAAGAACACTTGCGGTGTCCTGAAATGTTCGCAAATAAACAAGATGGTGGTGTTCTGAAGACGCTTCTAAGAACACTCGCAATGTCCGGGGAATGTTTGTAGGGGGTGTCCTGAGGACGCTGTCCATATTGTTCTCTGTCAAGTTGAATGTGTTCTAAGAACACTCGCGGTGTCCTGAAATGTTCGCAAATAAACAAAATGGGGGTGTCCTGAGGACGCTGTCCGTATTGTTCTCTGTCAAGTTGAATGTGTCCTAAGACCACTCGCAGTGTCCTGAAATGTTTGCAAATAAACAAGATGGTGGTGTTCTGAAGACGCTTCTAAGAACACTCGCGGTGTCCAGGGAATGTTCGTCGGGGGGTGTCCTGAGGACGCTGTCCGTATTGTTCGTTGTCAAGTTGAATGTGTTCTAAGAACACTTGCGCTGTCCTGAAATGTTCGCAAATACACAAAATGGGGGTGTTCTGAAGACGTTGTCGAACACTCGCTGTGTCCTGAAATGTTCGCAAATATGAATGGGGGGTTGTGGCTGGCAAGTTGAATGTG
Organism: Ambystoma mexicanum; assembly: GCF_040938575.1. NCBI lineage: Eukaryota > Metazoa > Chordata > Amphibia > Caudata > Ambystomatidae > Ambystoma > Ambystoma mexicanum. Next base: position 516,321,667 of record NC_090934.1, read on the forward strand.
TTCTAAGAACACTCGCAGTGTCCTGAAATGTTCGCAAATAAACAAAATGGGGGTGTCCTGAGGACGCTGTCCGTATTGTTCTCTGTCAAGTTGAATGTGCTCTAAGAACACTTGCGCTGTCCTGAAATGTTCGCAAATAAACAAGATGGTGGTGTTCTGAAGACGCTTCTAAGAACACTCGCAGTGTCCGGGGAATGTTCGTAGGGGGTGTCCTGAGGACGCTGTCCGTATTGTTCTCTGTCAAGTTGAATGTGTCTAAGAACACTCGCGGTGTCCTGAAATGTTCGCAAATACACAAAATGGGGGTGTTCTGATGACGTTGTTGAGCACTCGCTGTGTCCTGAAATGTTCGCAAATGAACAAAATGGGGGTGTCCTGAGGACGCTGTCCGTATTGTTCTCTGTCAAGTTGAATGTGTTCTAAGAACACTTGCGCTGTCCTGAAATGTTCGCAAATAAACAAGATGGTGGTGTTCTGAAGACGCTTCTAAGAACACTCGCAGTGTCCGGGGAATGTTCGTAGGGGGTGTCCTGAGGACGCTGTCCGTATTGTTCTCTGTCAAGTTAAATGTGTTCTAAGAACACTCGCCGTGTCCTGAAATGTTCGCAAATACACAAAAAGTGGGGTGTTCTGAAGACGTTGTTGAACACTCGCTGTGTCCTGAAATGTTCGCAAATATGAATGGGGGTTGTGGCTGGCAAGTTGAATGTGTTCTAAGAACACTTGCGGTGTCCTGAAATGTTCGCAAATAAACAAAATGGGGGTGTTCTGAAGACTTTTCTAAGAACACTTGCGGTGTCCGGGGAATGTTCGTAGGGGGTGTCCTGAGGACGCTGTCCGTATTGTTCTCTGTCAAGTTGAATGTGTTCTAAGAACACTCGCAGTGTCCTGAAATGTTCGCAAATACACAAAATGGGGGTGTTCTGAAGACATTGTCGAACACTCGCTGTGTCCTGAAATGTTCGCAAATATGAATGGGGGTTGTGGCTGGCAAGTTGAATGTGTTCTAAAAACTCTCGCGGTGTCCTGAAATGTTCTCAAATAAACAAAATGGGGGTGTCCTGAGGACGCTGTCCGTATTGTTCTCTGTCAAGTTGAATGTGTTCTAAGAACACTCGCTGTGTCCTGAAATGTTCACAAATATGAATGGGGGTTGTGGCTGGCAAGTTGAATGTGTTCTAAGAACCCTTGTGGTGTCCTGAAATGTTCGCAAATAAACAAAATGGGGGTGTCCTGAGGACGCTGTCCGTATTGTTCTCTGTCAAGTTGAATGTGTTCTAAGAACACTCGCGGTGTCCTGAAATGTTCGCAAATACACAAAATGGGGGTGTTCTGAAGACATTGTCGAACACTCGCTGTGTCCTGAAATGTTTGCAAATATGAATGGGGGTTGTGGCTGGCAAGTTGAATGTGTTCTAAAAACTCTCGCGGTGTCCTGAAATGTTTGCAAATAAACAAAATGGGGGTGTCCTGAGGACGCTGTCCGTATTGTTCTCTGTCAAGTTGAATGTGTTCTAAGAACACTTGCGGTGTCCTGAAAAGTTTGCAAATAAACAAGATGGTGGTGTTCTGAAGACGCTTCTAAGAACACTTGCGGTGTCCTGAAATGTTCGCAAATAAACAAAATGGGGGTGTCCTGAGGACGCTGTCCGTATTGTTCCCTGTCAAGTTGAAAGTGTTCTAAGAACACTCGCGGTGTCCTGAAATGTTCGCAAATAAACAAAATGGGGGTGTTCTGAAGACGTTTCTAAGAACACTCGCGGTGTCCTGGAATGTTCGTAGGGGGTGTCCTGAAGGAGTAGTCTGTATTGTTTGCTGGCAAGTTGAATGTGTTCTAAGAACACTCGCGGTGCCCTGAAATGTTCGCAAATAAACAAAATGGGGGTGTCCTGAGGACGCTGTCCGTATTGCTCTTTCTCAAGTTGAATGTCTTCTAAGAACTCTCGCGTTGTTCTGAAATGTTCGTAGGGGGTGTCCTGAAGATGCTGTTCGTATTGTTCGATGGCAAGTTGAATGATTTCTTAGAACACTCATGGTGTCCTGAAATGTTCGCAAATAAAGGAAATGGTGGTGTTCTGAGGACACTGTCCATATTGTTTGTTGTCAAGTTTAAAGTGTTCTAAGAACTATCACGTTGTTCTGAAATGTTTGTAGGAGGTGTCCTGAAAATGCTGTCCGTATTGTTTGCTGGCAAGTTGAAAGTGTTCTAAGAACACTAATAATGTCCGCCGACATTAAAAGTTTACATAGACCATAGTTGAAATGTTTGACTCTATGGATGTGATATGCTGCGGTGGTTGTTGCCAGGGCATAGAGTCTTGGGTGCATGGCCATTTGGCCATGCACCCAAGACTCTATGCCCTGGCAACAACCACCGCAGCATATCACATTCATATTTGCTTATAACTTTGGGTGAAAAACAAATGTATAAGGAACAAAGGTATTAGATACTATGGATGTGATATGCTGCTATGGTTCTCATTATTGTATACTTACTGTTTGGTCTAGTAACCGGAGTACATGTATTTCTTGTTAATTTATGTGATAAAAGAAAATAGCATGTTAGTATTAGTATTTTGTAATGACTTATTACATTGTATAATCAACATACTTTTTTTTTTTTTGGACCCTCATATTTAGTAGATTACAAATCAGAGTACTGTGCAATTTGCTCAGTTTCTGTATTTGTTGCTAAAATCATTGGGTCTGTGGGAGAAACAAAAATCCATGGTGGATTAAAATAAACCCTTTTTCTGTTATGCTCCAGTTTATTTGTTTGTTTGCTTTCAGTGTTCACTTGTTGTTTCTGGCTAATGCTTTATACTTTGGCTTGTTGCATTTTTTTGGAGCAGTAACATATTATTTATTTGTTTTGATATTATAAAATTTTGGAGCAGTTAGATACCAATCGGCGTATTCTAACTGTCTATTTTTTTGATATATTTTAGTGGTATTGATTTATCTATTTGGATATTGTTAAATTTTGGCACAGTTAGATACCAATTGGCGTATTCTAACTGTATTTTTTGGTCTATTTTAGTGGTATTCATTTATCTGATTAGTTGTTGTAGAATCTTTGAGCAGTTAGATAGCTTTTGGAGTATTCTAACAGTTTATATTTTTTTAGCACAAGTTTACTTAGGGTTTAAATACAGTTTAGTTATCAAATTTTGGTTATAAGAATATCAAATAAGCGTTTGTAAGATTTCCTGGTAATCTCTGCTTTAGAGTAATGGTACTATCATTAAATTCAAACCATCCACATTTCTTTTTTATATATGCAGTGTAGTCCCCTGAATTGGTTGTGGCTCCTGCATGGTAGATTGTACCTATTGTTGTGAAGGTTTTATTACCAAGTGATGTTTGACCATGTGTGAATCCAGTCAGCTTGCATTTGTTTTTGGTACCATCTGCGTTGTAACGTAGAAGCATTAGTATTATGTATTTACTATGTGTTTGTATTACTAACGTGGAGCGATTATCTGAATTGCAGGTAGAGCATAATCTACCATGGTTTGCATTTTGTACAAGTCGCTGAAATGGAATGGATTTACAATTAGGTATTGATATATATATATACAAAGCGTTCATTGGGGATTTGTTCTTGTGTCACATGGTTGCAGAGAGTGCATGTATGTTTCCACATGTATGAAATCTGGAAGATTTCATTTATATGTACGTTTTTGTTTTCCAGTACTTGTAGTAAGTACATTAGAAATTCTTGTGGATCTTCCTGTGAGTTTATAGTGAATTTCACCATTCCAGCACAGTAGTCCAATTGTTGTCTTATTCAATAAACACTATACGTGTTGTCAGGATTGTTTGCTGCATTTCTCTGAAGTACTAACATTTGCAAACACTATGGGTCTGTACTGTGTAAGTAAATGTTGTCAGCAATTGGTGGTAATTGAAATAGAATATTCATTGCTACATTTGCGTAGCAACTTACACCAACTATATTTGAGAATTTAAATGGTCCAGGTAGTTCTGTATCTAACTGCTTTTTTTGGAGTTTGTCTTCCTTCTTTAAAGAACCTGGTTCTTTAAACCTGGTTTACTTTCCCTAATTGATTCTTTTTTGCTTGTGGTACTTGATGAAGTATTAATTTCTTTTACTCTCTTTGGAGGATTTGCAGTGACATCCTGTTGCATTTCTGTTTGATTTATTTTTCTTTTATAACGTTTTACTTTTTGTGGAACAGAATATGTGTTTAGGTGGGGGGTGTATAGTGAGCAAAGTCTATTGTATTCTAAGATGCAAGGAATATCAGCGTTTATTTAACTTGCATCAAAGTTGATTAGAAATAGACCGTCAAGTGTACAAAAGCGTGATAGTGCTACATAGCTCATGCCTTCTTTAAATACTGTGTTACCAATATCTATCATTGCTTTGTCTAGGGTAAGACCCATTTATGAATCGTGACTGCGTATGCAAGAGTTAGAGAAAATTGTTCTCTGCGTACATACATATCTTTGAATAGAAGGAATCTAGCTGTTGAGCGTCCTATCCTTTTTACTTCTGAAAGTTTGTCAAAGAGTATATTGACAAACTGAATTTTGTTGTGGCGTGAGTATGTTTGAAAGCTAACAACTGTACCCAGTGCTCCATTAACTAGTCCTTGGTCCACGTCAAGGGTACGTTTAAGCATTACTCTGCAATTTAAGGATCATTTTAATATCTTTTCTAAGCCTGCTGTGTTTGAGATTGATTTTTCTAAACTATTTAGTCTTGTTGTGGCTTGGTCACACATAGGTAGTGTCATACCATGTACATCTAGTTTGTCTGTGGCGCTAATTTCCATGATTCGTTGCATTTCTTTACTTAGCATGATTTCATTGAATTTGAAACAGCTTGCAAGAGTTGGCATTAAGGCCATACAATTGACATTTTTGTGGGCTAATTGTTCCATAACATCTGTAGCACATGCATATACTGCAGTAATGTGCCGGGTTTTCAATATTGCTTCTGCTTCTTTAGAAAGTATACCAACTCTGATACTTTTTAAAATGTTGGCATAAGTGAGATCTGCAGATTGCCGCATGTTTTCTGTTAATTCTCTGTATTGGAAATGTTGCCAAAGGTTGACATTTCCAATGCTGCCAACAATTTTATGGCAGAGTTTGTGTCCTAATGTTTTAAAAATAGGCTCACCTTTTACTGGTGTTAATTGAAGCAGATCTCCAAAAACAATAATGTGTTTTCCTACAAAGAGCTCTTCATAGTCTGTTTTGAGTACTTCTTGTAATCTGAGGTGAATCAAAGCTAACATCAGGTTGGAGACCATGCTCACTTCATCTATTAGTAGCATTTTCATTTGTTTCAATACTCTGCATAATTCCATTGCAGCTTCTGCAGAAAGTTTGTAATAGAATAATTTGTTCTGGTGTTCTACTGGTAATAGTAGTAATCAGTGTAATGTAACACCACCTATGTTGTAGGCAGCTAAACCTGTGGGGGCAGTGACAACAGCTGACAGTTTGTTGTTTGTCAATTGTTGAAGGAACTTACTAATGATTTTGATTAGGAATGTTTTGCCAGAACCAGCTTCACCACTGACGTACAGTAGTATAGGTTTATAATTATGGCAGGAACATTCTTTATTTTCATGTTTTACACCATGTGCAATTTGTTTTGTTACTTCTTGAAAAATGCTACTTTGCTCATTGTTTAGTTTTGATTGTAGTATAGTTAAGTCTTCTTTATCATCATACTGATACATGGTGTTTTCTACTTCTATCATAGCTAATTCTGCCTCATTTATTATTAGTGGTTCTCCCAGTGGTTCTTGGCTTCCTGTTACAGAAGGTTGACTACTGTCAGGATTGTCCTTATCTAGTTGGGCTTGGAGTTCTTCTTCGTGATGCTGTTCATTGTGCAACATTGTTTTGTACTGTGTAAAGTTTACATCAGTTATAGTGCTTTCATTTGCTTTGAAAGCATCCTCATAAGAATCATATTTATCTAGTAATTGTTCTTCTTTTCTCCATGGTTTGAAGAGTTGTAGCAGGGACAATTAATATACTTCTTTATATTGAGGAGTCTTTAATGACAATTTGATATGATTAATTAAATTTGGTTTAGTGAGTTTAACTAAGCTGCCTTCACAGTTTGTCACTCTATATTTACCTTTTTTTTCATCAGGTTTCATATTATTTTTGTATGTGTAGTTTTGGGCTATGTGGTATAGACACATGTTTTCCAACGTATTACTTCTGTTTGGGTAGTATGTGTCCTATACATTGTTTTTTAAAATGTCTTGGTTGTTTGGGTACATGTTTGGCTATTGTTTCTTTATCTTCATATGATTTTAGAACTCTTTTTCTAGATTTAGCTGGACCAAGACTTAGCCATACTATATTTTCAGATTGACCATACAATGCAGTACCAGTTAAATGATCAGCGCTTCATATGATCCACATTCTCTCTGGGTGAGCATTTTTATGCCCAAGCTGTATAATTTCTGAGACACTGTTTTATCTGATGACAGGTCATTCCAGAGGTCTTGGAGCTCTGTCTTTTATGCTTTAGTTAAGTATGCTGTGACATATTGTGCAACTGCAGTAGAATTGTCTGCAATGTACTGCACATCTATGTTTGCATTCCATAAGTGGGCAATGATTGCATTATAATCATTGATATATTTTTCTTCTTCTTCTCTTTTTATGTAATATGCATTTTTAGGTGACTTACCTTTAACACTATGTCTAACTGAAGACATGAGGTTGTTCACTTGACCTGTATTTGTAACTGGTCTAGGGAAACCAAATCAGCATTTGGTGTAGTATTTCCCTTTGTTTTTGTATTTGCAACGACAATATTTTCTACATTTGTGTCTTTGAAATTGTAAAATGTGTGCATGAAGATCACTATTTGTGGCTTCTGATGGAATTTCACAAGTGACATATTTTTTAATAAACTGTAAAACAGTGGCATCACTGTCTTGACCAAATTTAGGAGCATCTTTAATCCATAAAAGCATGTGGATATGCGGTGCTCCTCTGGCTTGGTATTCTTTTCTCCAAAAGAAGTGTTGCACTTCTCCAAGGGGAGGAACAGTTTTATTACAAATAAAATGTAGCATAGCAATGAAGCGATGGTGAAAATATCTTGAAACATTAACAGGATCCAAAGAACAAAGTTCTCCAGGTGTTAGTATATCTATGTTTGTTTTGTCTTTATTTGATATGCATAGGAAATCACGTAAATCATCCCATGCATATTCTGCACAACTTAATGTAACAAACCAAGTGGGTGAGCCAAGGTTTCTGATCAAACAACATACATCTCCATGATGTCGAAACCAGTACTCTTTAGTACCACGCATATTTGCTAATAGATTTGTAATATTTGATTGTAAAACCTCATCCTTTTGTTGCACTTTTTCTAATAATTGTGTAGCTGTCATATTTTGAAAGTGTGATCCTGATTTTAATATGTGTGCAACTCCGTAACATAAAGTTGCTAGTTCACTTTCAAAGAGTAGGTGGAATATGTATTCCACATTTTGTCTAAATCTGGGTTCTTCAGAATACATCCGTAATGAGCGGTATTCTGAAGCTGATATTTGAATAGGTCTATCATCATACCTTCCTCCTTTGCCAGTAGGAAAGAGTAGAGGAAAAGCACGTGCTTCTATACTTTTTTCCCATATGCTGATTGGCGATCCTTTTGTTTGGCGCATTTGGTAAGTTTCCAGTACATCTTCTACGGTGTCATTACAGTGCAAAGGATGAATTGTATAATGGTCTAAAGTATTTGATATTGTAGCAGGATCTAGTAGCTCAAATTGACCAGCATCTTGTGTTTCTTGAATTATTTCAGTTGTATCTTTCAAGTTTTCTTCAATATTAATTTCTTTGTAATATTCATTGTTTTCTTTAAGATATTGGAAGGCTTGTCTAACTTTATATAAATCTACCAACTGTTGCCATATTTTTTTGTCTTTTGTAGGTACTCCATTTACTAAGATAATTAAAGATTGCTGCATTGGACGTTGCACTCCTAGAGTATGTACATTTTCTTTTAGATCTAATGGTAAACAAACTATTTTTCCACGATGCCTTTTACCAATTCAGAGGGAGGTAATTTTGCTGTTTTTGGTTGAAGGCGTATTATTGCTTGAAATGGGTGTACTGTTTGAATTATGATGCTCTCATATAAATTAAGTTGTTGTAGGGGTTTTGGTACTGGGTATAATTCCAAATTATTTGTGATAGCACGTGAAGGAGTTTGGTTGTTGTCAAGTTTTGTAGTGCAGTAACTGCAAAGTATTAAGGGCTCAGTTATTTCGTATTTGTTTTCTGCTACAAGGTAGAGAGCTAAGCAAACCATTTAGAATCTTCATTGTCTTTTATTTTGTATGATAGGTCTACAGTTTTTGTGTTACTTTTATAAAAAGTTCTACGGCAACATACACATACATGGTTTGGTACTTCAGCTGATGTACTTTTAAATTTTAGTATTTCTTTTTTGTATGTGTTTAGCAAAAGGTTGCCATGTGTAGAATTGTTGCTTAATTGGTTTAAAGCTATTTCATTCTGTAAATGGCTTTCACTTCCAAAATATTTTTTCTGGATATAGTGAATTTCTTCAAGTAGGTCTTTTGCTGTACCATGTAGAAGGATGTTATTTAACTTTGCTAGTGCTAAAGCAGGACTTTTAGCATAGTACAGTTTATAGACTAGATTTCTTATAGTTGAATGATGTGTTGATATCCTTTTGATATCATGGAAAGTGGTTTTACAAGTAGGTCCTGTAATGCAGGCCAATGAATGTCCTTGGAGTCCTGTGTACTTGCGCACTGGACAGGTATCCATATTTTGCAGTAATTTAATTTTGATTTTGTCTTTGCTTTTTACATATTTATTGAGGAATTGGCGTAAAGATTTGAAACATTGTTTGGGAATGTTACACATTGACGTGCATGGCCATTTGTACACTAGACGTTCTGATTCAGTTGAATGGAGGGGTAATTCTAAGTTTTCAGGGCATATTTTTATAAGGAGTACTTCTTGTTCCATTATGGTATTATTCACCTTTTCATAACCTCGACCACTGCTATGTATGGCAATTGTATTTGTTTGTACGCTTCTTCATTAAAATATGGTTCTGTGCTCGTAGTGTGATTCCATTCACCTCCACAGATACTTAAGAAGTTCTTTCTGTTGACATTTTCGCTGATTGAGAAGTCTTTTTTGTAATTTAGTTATTAGTTTTGTTAGTGGTTTCATTTTGTTTAACAGTAAAATAAATAACTTTGTTTTGAGAAGAATTGCACTGTCCATCAACGCTTCTAAGAATAATTTCCTCCGATAAGTTTTAAGCATTGAACCTGATTTCTCTCCTGTTTTTGTAAGATTTTGAAGGACTTTGTGACGGTACATTTTGGCTAAAATACTTTTCTTGGTATTCTTACTTTGCACCATATTAAAATTTGAAGAAGTAGTTTTATCTGTAGTGATAGCTGATTTTCTGTTCATTGTTTTTTGGTTTGTTTTACATTTTGTTAGAGGAGGCAAAGTTTTTGTTCTTGAAACTTCTTGTGTTTCACTAAATGACTGTATTAGCTGTTTTGTCTCAACTTTTTTTACAAATTCTGCTAGAGATGGATGCTTATGTTGGACACTTTTATTTTCATTTGCTCTACTTTTGCATTGCTTTCTATGGACTTGACTCTTGGTAGGCATTCTTTGGGGTCTGTTGAAAAAAATATGGAAGATATGGGTTGGGGTGTTCTGGAATGTATGTGTGCTGTGTGCATGAGTGTTTGAGTAAGATGATAAAGATGTATGTAATGGTGTGTGATTGTGCATTGGGAACTACAATTAGTAGGGATAGGTATTCTTGAATTTATGGGTTACTAAACTGGGGTTCAGATGACAACAAAAAGTAAGCTAGTGGTGTGGAAAAGTACAAATAGTAAATCTAATGTAGACAATTAAAACAGTTGTTTGTTCTATAATATGGAAATTGTAGCAGTTCAGTTGGGTAATTTGTGTGTCCAAAAATAGGAATTTGTGGGCCATTCTGGCTGTAAATCGCTGTTTAAGACATGGAGATTTTTGGACAAAATGGTACACAATCTCTATTTTTAGGCACAGAAATAGCTTGTATTAACATTATAGCATGTTTCAGTAATAATACAAATATTATGGTGATATTCTACTTACTTTTTTTCTTAAATTAACATGTAACTTCTTAGTTCTTCTGTGTTCTTCGAATTCGGCTGCTTCTTTTCAGGAGATTAAACTAATTTATTTACATAAGATACATTGCATCAGTTCAGTACATATGATATGTTCTTAATGAACAAATTGTATTGAATGACTAACTGTAGCAAAAAAAATATCTTTACTATGTCTTGTGAAATTTATAATATACCAGTGAATACCACTATTTCTGTAACTAAGCTTTTCTAGGTAATAGCGCCTCAATGTCATGTCTAAATTAAAGTAATTAAGTAAATAAATAAATAAAAACAAAAAAAATATGAAATTTTATAAGTATTTTTTTAAAGATTTAAACATAGATTGTGCTTGCATGCAATTTTGTTTGAATATATGTAGTCTATATATTTCATTTAAAAAATGTTAGTTTAACATGAATTGAGTGTGTGTATATAAAGAAAGTAAATAGTATAAAGGTTTATAAGTGATTGTTGATTTTCTTAGAACAGTTTGAACTTGCTAGCGAACACTACGAACAGGTATAGTGTTCTTCAGGACACCTCCATTTTTGTTTATGTACGAACATTTCAGGACACCAATTGTGTTCTTAGAAGAGTTTAAACTTGATAGCGAACACTATGGACAGATATAGTGTTCTTTAGGACACTTTAATTTTTTTTTTTACGAACATTTCAGGACACCGGGGGTAGTTCTTAGAATAGTTTCATCTTGCTAGCGAACAGTACGAACAGGTATAGCGTTCTTCAGGACACCTCCATTTTCGTTTATTTACGAACATTTTAGAACACCTGCACTGTCCGCGGACACCTACATTGTTTAAAAAAAAAAAAAAACTATTTACAACACAATATAAAAATTAAACTTCATTTAACATATATTAATAATTTATGACAGAGAAGGTGAGGCAGAAACAGAAACAAAAACAGGAGAATTAGGGGTTTCAACATGATTGTTATTAGGTGAAGAAGGGATGGAAATCTCATCAAAATGTTTTGGGTTATGGAGAGGGTTTGGGGATAATTGACTGAGATATGGTGAGGAGGGACAAGTACATGTGGGGCAATGGTACGAGGTTTTTGGTTTAAAATGATCTTCCACAAAAGTTTTCAAATTATTAAAATTAGTCAACAATAAATCCATTGTTTCTTCTATACTGTGAAAAGTGTTATTCATAACAGGTTTTTCTGAAGTATTTTCTATTTTGGTATGCTCCGTACAAAAAAATATATATATATGTTAAATGTATAAAAAATAATAATAATTAAATGGTTTATATTATAAAGTGTTTACCATTAGTTTCACTACCTTGTGACATTTCTTCATGTGGGAAATGCTCCTCTAGCCATTCCAGAGAACTAGACATTTCTGTGAGAGGAAAAGGAAAAAAAAAAGATAATATTTTTTTTATCTAATACAGAAAGTTTATAAATATATGAATAAAATTAAGTACACTTACTATTTCAGGTAAGATACGTCCTATGTACTCAGTGGGTCTGCTCTTGTTGTGTCGTGTTTGTGAGGTAATTATGTTGGAAGCCAATTTATTTTCTTGTGGTATATTCCATTTTAGAACATAGTGCATTTAAATGAATGGTTAGTGTGTTGTATACATGGGTTACATTTCTTATGCATTAGTACATATAATGTGTTTGTGTGCTTCTTTTTGAATTTGTTAAATGTTCCTATGTTATGATATAACAATCAACCATACCCCCTCAGAGTTTTTAGGTAGTGGTACTGTTCTTCGAACATGTCCGCGAACATTAAATGAGTTTGCGGACATCAAGTACAGTAGAAGAGATTCAGTCAGTTCCATATGATATGTATATAAAGTCAAAGTCATTATTGTTAAGTTGCACTACTAAAAACCTATGATATTCAGTGAAAAAACTTTGTTAAATGGATGTGATGGTTAAGTTGCACTACTAAAAACCTAAGAAATACAGTGAAAAAACTGTGTTAAAGGGACGTTATGGTTAAGTTGTGCTGTTAAAAACCTATGAAATTCAGTGAAAACACTTTGTTAAAGGGATGTTATGGTTAAGTTGCGCTGCTAAAACCAATGAAATTCAGTGAAAAAACTTTGTTAAGGGGACGTTATGGGTAAGTTGCTCTGCTAAAAACCTTTCAAATTCAGTGAAAAAACTTTGTTAAAGGGACGTTATGGTTAAGTTGCGCTGATAAAAACCTATGCAATTCAGTGCAAAAACGTTGTCAAAGGGACGTTATGGTTCCAAATAAAACCGAAAAACCCTTGAAATTCGCCAGTTATGGTAAGCTAAGCAACCATAACTCGCGCCACCACTGTGCACTGCTAAGACTAACACCCAGGACATCAAAGATGACATCACAAATGTCATTGATGACATCACTGATGACATCACATGTATGTACTTTTCTTGAAATATGTATACAAGGGATTCTTATTATAATGTTGCGAAACAAGTGTCAAGGATCATTGCAATAAATATCATACCCTAATTAGTGCATTGAACGATGCATTGATATAGATAGCATTCTATTATGGGGTTCTATCTGGTATACTAAGCTACTCATACAGAAACATAACATTGTGTGCAGTGTACAAGATGAAGGTATAATATTTGTAATGTTAATATGTTGAATAATGAAATGGTAATTGTTTTCTTAATAGATTTGTGTGTACTGTCAAATATGTAATAAGTAGCTAATAAAACACATGTATTACATCATTGCATTACTATAGACAAAACACAAAGACACAAGAACACATACCAATATGGGTATATACAGGGAAAGTGAAGTTAGCAAAAAAGCACAAGTAGTAGCAGAAACAATTCATAACTTAACTGATTACTTTCATGCAAATAAATGATTGCTCTGTTTCAAAGCTGCTATTTACCCTGGGTATATGTATCACTTGATGTGATTGGACCCTAAGGAAAGTTTGTTTGTTTGTTTGTTTATTATTTATAGCGCGAAAGTAGTGTGAGTACAATGTATACAAATATGACCATATACAGGGAAAGTACAGCCATAAAAAAAAACAACAGAACTATCAGAAAGTGCTCATAAGTCTATTGATTATCTTTATGCACAAAAAGGATTGCTGTCTTTCAAGCTTGTGTCTTCCCGTATGTATATGTTTCATATGATGTGACTGGACTCTAAGGGAATTACTGTAAGAAACTACTTGAAGGATACGTCTACAAATAAAATACAATTTTTAGTTTCTGACTGTTACTGAAGAAAACCATGTGGCCTAGATATGTCAGCAAAAGAAAAAAGAGTGAGCCAGACATGTGATGTCATCAGTGATGTCATAAATGACATTTGTCATGTCATCTTTGATGTCCTGGGTGTTAGTCTTAGCAGTGCACGGTGGTGGCGCGAGTTATGGTTGCCTAGTTTACCATAACTGGCGAATTTCAAGGGTTTTTTTCGGTTTTACTAGGAACCATAACGTCCCTTTAACAAAGTTTTTGCACTGAATTTGAAAGGTTTTTAGCAGCGCAACTTAACCATAACGTCCCTTTAACAAAGTTTTTCACTGAATATATATATATGTATATACATATATATACAGGCAGTTACTATAAATATATATTAATATTTTGAGTCATAACTAGTTTTTTTCAAAAATGTGGCATGAGAACAAGTGGAGATTACACATGGTAATTGCCATATGTCTGCTCCATACTCAGCCAATCCTTAGAGATGGGCTGGAGTTGGGATGAGAGACACGGGTAACTGTCCAATCCTATTTGCGAGAAATCTTTCAGAGTCTACCCCAAGATCGTAAACTTGCTGTCATCACTTCTATATAAAGTGGAATGCACTATGAGGAAGGGACAGAGCTGCTGAAATGTACCATTGACACAGCTGCTGAAATTTTCCATCAGGCAGAGCTGTTGAACATTATCATCTGACAGCTGCCTAGAAAGGCCTGAAAGCTAACTGGGTCCTATGATGGAGAGTGGGAGGCCATCCTTGAGAGTGAAGTGTCCAGACCCCTGCCCTATCTTTCCAGATGGTCCTGACATGCAGCTGGCTGTCCTGAACTTTAAATAGGGGTTTTCAATGTAAGTAGACTTGATCACTTTGTAAACAAATGGTGGGGGAATCTGCTGGCCTTAAATCTCTTTCCATTTATAGTGGGCAGGCGAGGGGCAATACTGTGTAGATCCTTTGCCTTTTTAACTAAAAATATTAATTTGATTAATTCCCCTTATATAGCTCATTCCCAGTGTGTGCTGAAAACTATGGAATGGAATTTAATTGAGTGATCCTATTTGTTTTGTTGACCCGACTTCTTTAGGAAGAGGGGTGTCTTTGTCCCTAAACTAAAAAAAAAAAAAAAATCTAGAACTGCCAGCTTCCCCAACACAGGCCTTTAAGTAGAGGGGGGTCTGAAATCAAAATTTTCAGATCATCCCAATGTTTAGCATCCAGCTTCCCAAACACAGGCCTTTAAGTGGAAGAGGGTCTAAAATGCAAAATGCCCAAATCATTCCAAATTTTCGGTCAGACATTCCCAACACAGATGGAGTATGGGAGGTCTAAAAACAAACTGCTAAATGACCTGTGTTTATTTTAAACCAAAAGTGTGGATGACCTCATAATTGCCATATGCATTTGTACCAATCTATACACCCTACTCCTAACATTTTAAGACAAAAGAAAATCAAAATTGCACATCACAACATTTGAAATAGTTTTTGGTTATTGATCAGTTAAATTATTTCTTGAAGTGAAATTTGTAGAAAGTAACACATTGTGATTTGTGTTCTTTTCAACCCACTTGTGTGATTTATTTATGTCAAAGGTGCCACGCATGACAAGAAGTTGCCGACGATAAGGAAGTGGGACACGAGCAAAAAACGCAAGATCTTCAAGCAACTATAATGTCATCCATGGCATTGACAATTGCCCCTTTCATGAAAATGTATGAGCATCTGAACGACAGTATGAAAGATCTATCCAGTCTGGTCGCCTCTATGAACCTCAAGCTAGCGAACATTGAAAATGTACAGAGCTCATAGAAAGAGACACTGCTCGGTACCCAAAAGAAGACTGAGCAGGCTCTGGACTCTTTAGTGAATTGTACTGGAAATGCCAACTTGGACAAGAAACTCCTGGCAGAGATGGCGAAAGAAGCCTTAAATCTCTTTCAACAAAGAAATGAAATACACCCTGTGGCGAAACAACCTTTTGAAATGCATACTGCTGGAGCCTTTAACGACTGTGAGATTTTCTCCAGCAGCCTTAGGTGCCCAATCTCCATCGATAACGCTTCAAGCAATTTGGGTGCTCTAACCGCAAACACTGTGTCAGATGATGTCACATCAAAAAATATTATACGACAAAGAGCCGCTCTGAAGACGGAGGCCACAGTTGTACTAAATGTGCGGCCCCCTGAAGGTGTACTGCCGGATCTTGTCCTTGACATCACCCGTGCCGACAAGGATGTGAGAGCTAGTGTGCCTTCACAAATAAACCTCACGCACCCCAAAGAGAAAGTGCTGCCTACGCAGTTTGTTGACATTCTCACCGAAAGTCAATCCTCAGGAAATTTGGCTCTTCTAGACCCCCAAATGGCATCCACCTCTAATCTTGGCACTCAGCTCCAACTGGTCTGCGCGGAAGCAACACTGGCACCTCCTGATGCCCACGCCATTGCTCCAGATCTCTACGAAATATTCAAGAAGCCTACGCACACGCAAAGACCATGTATGGACCAAAACAAACCAAGGGGATTCAGTGAAAAAAAAGCCGAAAAACCAATCTATTAAAAAAACAAAACGAGGAAAGGACTCACGTAAGCTTTTAAGAAACATCAAAAGTGTCAATGTGACGGTAAACAGAACTATTGTAAAAGAGAAAAGTTGTGAAACAAAAGTCTGCCCAAAAGAAGTAATAATTGTGTCGGACAAGGTCTTAGAGTCGGCCTCAGGCCTCAGTAATGCATCTGAAGATCTAATGAACATTTCAACTTACGAGGATGTCGACGAGCTAGAATTGAGATAGCACGCTGCTGTGATAGAGGTTGAATTCCAACCAGCTATCACTACGCCCAGATGTGTTATGGTAGGACAAGCCAGAGAGGTGTGCAACACAAACATTGTTCCAAAATCCTCTCAATCATCTGATTTGCCCGCCACAACTGAATCTGTAGCGAAAGTATCCACGGCCTCTGAAATGTCTGGAAGATAAGTTTTACGTGAAGAAAACATCTCATTCCAATGCAACAAAGTACCAAGACTCTGTCAAGTCTTGCAACAACGTCCCTCTCTCCTAGCCGGTCCATCAAAACCTAAGTCCACCTTCATGACATTGGACGAAAAACATTCTAAATTGGCGGCTCTGTCTTTTAATCCAGATGGCCATCCGAGAGCATCAGACAATCAAAAGAAAGTTACTAGCTACATTGAGCTCCAACCCATTGATTCCTCCATATCCTATGCCCAGATGGATAGACAACCTGAGTGCAAATCTGATGTGCAGCAGCTTTGTATTTCTGGCGCCACATCAAAACGTAAGCCAAATACGACAGAAAACAGCAAAATTATTTCACAACCCTCAAAGGACATACAAGCAAAAAGCGCTATACCGAAAACACAGGCCCTACATCAAGTGCTGTTAGAACGCATAGAGTCTTCGGATGACTTAATCTTAAATTGCCACAACGTGTTATGGCTGTGCCACCTTGTTCGAAGTCTTAGAGCAATTGAATCTGGAGACTTGAAAATTGTCGAATTCTTCAATGAAGCCAAAAATAATGCAGTAATACTTCACTTACAGTCAAAACTCATAGTAGATATTCTATTAGAAGCGGGTCCAGTGCTAATGTCTCTAGAGTTTGACATATCTGCAGTAGTTAATCATTCTGTGCCTAGATCAATTGAAAATGGCTCAGGCAGAGTGACTGTCAGTGTAGTCAAAAAGATAGATCTCCAATCCACAACCGCTGTCTTGCCCCAAACAGCGCCATTACAAATGTGCGTTCCACACTCTGAATCGGTGGATATGCCAATGAACACTCTTATAAGGATAACAATCCAAGGAGCTGTCAGTGGAACAACAAACGCCGAAGACACAGAAGAAGTCGCCAACTCGGCCACCCAAGTAAATGATTGGTCTTGGCTTTCCGGAACCTTACACATCGAATCGGACAAGTAATGCCAGGCCCAAGGGGAACTCCAAAACAGCACAATGGGATCATGGAACACAGGGGCTTTACGCACCTGTTTACAACCGCTTGGGCCATTGACCTAGATCTCATTTGTCTACAGGAAACGTGGCTAAATGAAACTCCTATCCTTGAAGGTTTTGAAATAGCACTTAATCCAGCCATTGATTGACCCAAGGGTAGACCCAATACTGGGCTTTTAGTGGCAGCAAAGAGAGAGTCTGGTCTCAGGATTGACAAATCCTTCAATCCATCTCCATTCATTCAGGTAGTTGTGATTAGCTCCTAGGAGAAAAAAAAACCCTCATGTGCCTAAATTGCATATCATCAACTTATATTGGAACTACTTGGCTGCCGGTTCAGAGACATTCGTCGAACAAGTCACAACCATAATTGACGATCTAACAGAAAAGGGAAACTCGATTGACCTAATTATCTGCGGAGATCTCAACATTGATTGCATCACAAATCTAAATTTACCTGGTGGTAAAAAGACAACCAACACCTGCCAAGAGCGGGTAATAAATCAATGGTGCACGGAAATGGATCTCCGTGGGTTGACGATGTTAAATGTCAAACAGCATTTGACATCCCCGCCCAACCGACCTGGAGAAGATGTGACCAGAGTTCAACCCTCGACTATATATTTGTGTCCGGAAACTTACACATGAAGACCACTCGCCTAGAGATCACCAAAATGACCCACAGCGACCACAATATGGTGACTCTAAGCTTTAACAACAGTACTCAGCACGACAACAGGCTGTGGCCTCATGCAGTGAGAACTGGAGCATGTAGAATTTTCTTATACCTAGACACTGAGGATCTAACTCTCATCACCTCTGAATTCCAAATAAACTCTGAGACACTCGAAAACCATCATCTGTTATCACAATTCGAGGAACGGAAACACAAATTAAAACATGCTTTTTTTTCACCTAAACACAAATTCGACATTGAAATTCTTCAACGGAAAAGAACACTACAAGGTGACCGCCGAAATGCACAAAGAGAAAACCACGCTAATGTCCACAACCAAAAAAGAGCAATCAAGCAAGCATATAAGAACTGGCTCAAGTCCCATAAGGCCATCATGATACAAAATGACACTGAGCTTATGCTGTCCAAAATGGCAAGTAAAAACTATGCAGACTATTGGAGAATGATAAACACCAACTTGGCTCCACAACATGCTCTCCAAGCAAACTTAGTTTCAGAAGCAGAGTGGACGTCCTTTTACACTGATCTCTTCTGCAAAGATGTAACAACTACAGAGTGGGTTGCTCCTACTTTAACCCACTGGGAGATTGTGTTCCTTAGAGAAGACATCTTGCAAGTAATTAAGAACGTGCACGACTCCAGAGCCCCTGGCCCGGATGGTTTGACTAATTTTCCATCAAACGTCATCCGGACAAATGGACAGACTTCTGAGTTTTAGAATGGCTGGGGAACTGCCCCTGGCCTTGGGATACAGTCTCTTATGTGGGTTGACCGCCCAATAGTCCAGCTGTGGTCCCAGAGAGCACGAACAGGGTCTTCATCCCGCCCCGAAGTGAAAATCTGTAACACAGCACAGTCAGAGCTCTAGTGAGCCTGGGGGTGATGTCCCCGGCATTGGGCACCTGTCTCCTATGTAGGTTGACCATTCCCAAGTTCAGCAGCAGTCCCAGGAAGCGCAGGCAGAATCACCATCCCTCCCATAGGGAAATCTGTAACACAGCCATGCCAGAGCTCAAGGATGGTCAGGGTAATGTTCTCCAGTCTTGGGCGCCTGTCTCCCATGTAGGTCAACCATCCCCATGTCCAGTGTCAGTCCCAAGGAATCCTGGCAGGGTTAGCATCCCTCCCCAAAGGGAAAAGCATTAACACGACACAGGATGAGCTCCAGGACGGCAGGCGAGGCTGCCCCCGGCCTTGGGCTTCTGTCTACAATTATAAAAAAACAATTAAAATAAAAAATGTAATTAAAAAAATGCAATGTGGGTCGATCATACACAAGTCCAGCTGCTGTCCCAGGGAGCCCAGGCAGGGTCCCCATCACTCCACAGAGGGAAAAGCTGTAACGCAGCTCAGCCAGAGCTCCAAGATGGCCATGGGTGCTTCCCCCGGCCATGGCTGCCTGTCTCCAATGTGGGTTGACCATCCCTTCCTCCTAGAGAGCCCTGGCAGGGTCCCCATCCCTTCCTGGAGAGTAAAGTCATAACGCAGCCCAGGTAAAGCTCTAGGACAGCTGGGTGTGATATCCCGAGCCTTGGGTGCCTGTCTCCCATGTGGGTTGTTCATCCCTAGGTCCAGCGACAGTCCCAGGGTGCCTCAGCAGAGTCACCATCCCTCCCAATAGGGAAAACCTGTCACACAGTCATGCCAGAGCTCAAAGATGTTCGGGGTGATGTCCTGGGCCTTGGGCGCCTGTCTCCCATGTGGGTTGACAGTCCCCAAGTCCAGCGGCAGTTCCAGGGAGCCCTATCAGGGCCACAATCCCTCCCCAAGGGGAAAAGCTGTAACATGGCATGCTATGAGCTCCAGGGCAGTTGGGGGTGCTGCCCCTGGCCTGATCATCCCCAAGTCCAGCAATGGTCCCAGGGCTCCACGGCAGGGTCATCAACCCTCACTGGAGTGAAAAACTGTAATGCAGCACAGCCAGAGATCCAGGATGGCTGGGGTACTTCCCCTTGAATTGGGTGCCTGTCTCCCTTGTGGTTTAACTATCCCCAAGTCCAACGGCATTCCCAGTGAGCCCCAGCAGTGACGCCATCCCTCCCTGGAGGGAAAAGTTATAATGTGGCACTGCCAGAGCTCCAGAATGGCCATGGTGCTGGCCCTGGCCTTGGCTGCCTGTCTCCAATGTGGTTTGAATGTCCACAGGTCCAGCGGCAGTCCCAGGAAACCTTGTCTGGGTCCCCATCCCTGGGGGGAAATCATGTAACACAGCTCAACCAGAGCTCTAAGATGGCTGGGGGTGATGTCCCCAGCCTGGGGCACCTGTCTTCTATGTGGGTCGACTGTCCCCATATCCAGCGGAAGTCCCCGGGAGCCCTGGCAGGGTCACCATCCCTCCCTGAAGGGAAAGGCTGTAACACAGCATGACAAAAGCTCCAAGGTGGACGGGGGTGCTGCCTCCAGCCTTGGGTGCCTGTTTCTAATGAAGGTCAACTGTCCACAAGTCCAGCCTAGGTCCCAGGGAGCCCCAGCAGGGTCCCCATCCCTCCCTGGAGGGAATAGCTGTAAAGCAGCCCAACCAGAGCTCCAGGCCACTGGGGGTGCTGTCTCCGGCCTTGGGCGCCTGTCTCCAATGTGGGTCAATCATATCCAAGTCCAATGGTGGTTCCAGGGAGACCCAGCATCACTCCCTGGTGTAAACATTCTATAGCAAAGCACAACCAGAGCTCCAGGATGGTAGGGATGATTTTCCCAGCCGTGGGCGTCAGTCTCCCAGGTAGGTTGATTTCCCCAAGTCCAGCAGTGGTCCCAGGGATCCCTGGCAGGGTCCCTGTGCCTCACTGGATTGAAAAGCTGTAACAGTCCAGCCAGACGTCCAGGACAGCAGGGAATGCTGCCCCTGGAATTGGGCGCCTGTTTCCCATGTCAGTTGACCATCGCCAGATCCAGCAGCAGTACTAGAGATCTCTGGCAGTGTCATGATTCCTCCCAGAAGGAAAGGTTATGATGTGGCATGGCCACAGCACCAGGACAGCCGACGGTGCTGCCCCCAGCCCTGGGTGTCTGTCTCCAATGTGGGTTGATCACCCACAAGTCAAACGGCGGTCCCAGGGAGCCCTGTCAGGGTGCCAATCCCACCCTGGAGGGAAATTCTGTAGCAAAGCTAGGCCAAAGCTCCAGGATGGTCTGGGGTGATATTCCCGGCCTTGGGCGTCTGGTTACAATGTCAGTCAACCATCCCCAAGTCTAGTCACAGTCCTATGGAGCTCTGGCAGGGTCACCATCCCTCCCCGGTGGAAAAAGCTGTAACACAGCAAGGCATGAGCTCCAGGGCGGCCAAGGGGTACTGCCTACGGCCTTGGGCACCTATCTACAATGTGGGTTGACCATCCACATATCCAGCAGCGGTTGCAAGGAGCCCTGGCAGGGTCCCCATCGCTACCCAGAGGGAAAAGCTGTAATGCAGCAAAGCTATTGCTCCAGGATGGTCAGGGTATGATATGATGATATGATATTATATTTATATCACCCTCGTACAAAAGTGTTCAGAGTGAGAAACGGACGGAACAGGGTAATGACCCTAACCATGGTCGCCTGTATCCCATGTGCGTTGACTGTTCACAAGCTCAGCAGTAGTCCTAGGGAGCCTGGCTAGGTCCACATACCTCATCTGAGGAAAAATCTGTAACTCAGTGCAGCCAGAGCTCTAGGACAGCTGGGGGTGCTGCCTCCGGCCGTGGGCACCTGTCTCCAAGGTGGGTAGACCATCCAAAAGTTCAGTGGGGGTCTCAGGGAGCTGCAGCAGGGTCTCCAACCCTCCAGGAAGTGAAGATCTGTAACACAGCCCAGCCAGAGATTTTTGACAGCTGGGGGCGATATCCTCAGCCATGGGTGCTTGTCATCCATTCGGGTCGTCCATCCCGAAGTCCAGCGTCAGTACCAGGAGCCCCTGCAGGATCACCATCCCTCCCCAAAGGGAAAAGCTGTAACACGGCACTGCCACAACTCCAGGACGACTGGGGGTGCTGCCAACAGTCTTGGCCCCCTGTCTCCCATGTAGGACAATCATCCCCAAGCCCAGTGGCAGTCAAAGCGAGCCCCGGCTAGGTCTACATCCCTCCCCAGAGGAAAAAGCTGTAATGCATTGCAGCTAGAGCTTCAGGACAACAGGGGGTGTTGCCCCTGGCCATGAGTGCCTGTCTCCAAAGTGGGTCGACCATCGAAAAGTCCAATGGGGGCTTCAGGGAGCCTCGGAAGGGTCCCCATCCCTCTCCAGAGGGAAAAGCTCTAATGCAGCCGAGTCAGAGCTCTACGACAGCTGGGGTGATATCCTCGGCCTTGGGCGCCTGTCTGCCATGGGGGTCGACTGTTCCTAAATCCAGCGGCAGTAACAGGGAGCCCCTGCAGGGTCACCATCCCTCACCAGAGGGAAAAGCTGTAATATGGCAGGGGGTAGAGCTTCAGTACTGCAGGAGGTGCTACCCAGAGCCTGTCTCTAATGTAGGACAACCGTCCTCAAGCACAACGGCGGTCCTGAGGACCCACATTAGGGTCCCCATACCTCACTGGAGGGAAAAGCAGTAACACATCCACAGGTCCAGCAGCAGTCACAGGGTGCCCAGACAGGGTCACCATCCCTCCCCAGAGGGAAAAGCTGTAATATGGTAGGGCAAGAGCTCCAGTACTGCAGGAGGTGCTACCCAGAGCTTTGAGCACCTGTCTACAATGTGGGTCGACCATCCACAAGTCCAGCCGTGGGCACAGTAACCCCGGCAGGGTCCCCGTCCCTCCCCAGATGGAAAAGCTGCAATGCAGTGAAGCCTGTGCTCCATGATGGTCTGTGGTGATGTCTCTGGCCATGGCTTCCTGTCTCCTATGTGGGTTGACCATCCCCAAGTCCAGCGGAAGTCCCAGGGAGTCCTGGCAGTGTCAGCATTCTCACCGGAGGGAAAATCTGTAAAGCGGCACAGCAAGAGATCATGGATGGCAGGGGGTGCTGTCCCCAGCCTTGGGAGTCTGTCTACCATGTGGGTCGACAGTCCCCAAGTCCAGTGGCAGTCCCAGGGAGTCCTGGCGGTGTCACCATCCCACCCCGGGGGGGAAAAGTTGTAACACAGCATGGCAAGAGCTATAAGATAGCCGCAGGGCTTCACCCGGCTTTGGGCGTCTGTCTCCAGTGTGGGTCAACTGTCTGTTAAGATGGATTTCTAAATTCTGACTTGGTGCTGCTTAACTCCACGCTACCCCGTCACATGGAGCGACATGCTGGATGACGTGCCTGGCTGCTTGGTGAGTTGCCTGACTGGCCCAAGGCAGTGAAACGGGGTTGTGAGGTGGGGGGATGCATACTCCACCTGGGTGGGAATGGGCAGTGAGTGGAGAATGCACGCAGAGCTAATCACTCCTGACCTGAACCTCCCAACCCGAACATGACACATCACTGCCACACATTGGATCAATGCCGTATATCACTGACAACATGTAAGACGCACAACCTGGCCACCATGGATATGTCAAGCATTGCATGACCAAACATGATAGGAACTGTGCCAATGTGGCCAGTGTGATTATGCACAGAGTAGTATATACTGCAATCATGGGAGGCAAGACATCATCCTGCATCCACAGTACATCTGCATCAGCATGCATATGATCACCCTGCATCATCTGTTCAACGCCATCCAGACTAGCACACCATATTGCAGTATACAATGCATCTACATAATCTGTGTGCATACATACAGGGACATGTGCATGTCAACAGCAAATTCCTGCGGCCATGGCTGTGAATCCTGAAGGTGGCAGCTCAGATTGACTCACACAGACCTCTTTGTACTCCCATGCAGGTGATGGAGGATATCCCTTGAAGCCGTGGCTAATTACCCCTGTGCAGAACCCGCGGAACAGCCATGAAGAGGAGTACAATAGGGTTCATACCCGTATCCGTGTCGTGATTGAGCAGACCTTTGACCTGTTGAAGGCGAGGTTCCGCTGCCTCAGCAGGTCTTGTGGAGCACTCCGTTATAGGCCTGAGAAGGTTGCAAAGATCTCCATGGCCTGTGTCATGCTGCACAACATGTGCATCCGTAGAAATGTACCACTGCCACCTGACATTGACATGCATGCACCGGGTGAGGATGATGAGGATGATGATGGAGGAGATGCAGCACCCCTGCCAGTACGTGATGCACAAGATGGCCGTGCTGTACGCCATTCACTGATTGACAAACACTTCTGAACCACAAGGACGTTGATGTTTATGTGTCAGTGCACACTGAGCACTGTGTCCATGTGGACATGAACACAGGGTATGTGGGGAGTTGGGCACTGTGCACTGTCATGAATAAAATGAATACAAACAAAATGAACAATGTCCAGGCATGAAATTATTTTTCACACAACGGGTGTATTAATGTAAACTACAGAAATGTGCCTTCCCCTCCCCCCAACACACCAGAACTCCCATACCCCCAATGAACTCCCCATACCCCCAATGAACTCCACATACCCCCCAGTGAACTCCCCATACCCCAAATGAACTCCCCATGCCCCCCCAATGAACTCCCCATACCCCCAATGAACTCCCCATACACCCAATGAACTCCACATACCCCCAATGAACTCCCCATACCCCTAATGAACTCCCCATACCCCCAATGAACACCCCCTTATACACCTACACACCACCGACACCATCTCGCCCACTCCCATTGTTTGACCCACACTATTTTTGTGCTTTCTTTGCGTCCGGGGGCAGCATTTCAGACTGCCTCGCACTCCGCCTTGTCAGTCGCACAGGGCTGGAGGGTGCCGAGGATGTGGGTGTGGTGGATGGGGTGGATGCCGTAGTGATTGGCATGGCTGGCGCCGGTTGTTGCTGCTGCATGTGTTGCAGTATTGCGGTCAGGACCTGTGTGACGGCCCCCAGACTGTCACGCATCATGACCACAGAGGCATTTATGGCGGCAGTGTTCCCTGCAATGGCCTGTGCAATCTCCCGCCTTGTGTCCTCTCCCTCAGCCACATATTGTCATACAAGTTCCAGCATGGAGTCCTGCCTTGCCTCCACCCTCGATAGCCGTGCCTCAAAGTCAGTGGGAGCAGCAGAGGTTGAGGCTGCTGCGACCGGGCGTGCAATCGCAGGGCTGGCCTCGGGGGTGGTGCTGAGGTCGGAACTGTGCAGTGCAGGATCTGCAGTGGGGCTGGAGAGTGTGGCCTGTGAGTGGGGTTGTGGAGTGGACGGGGGCTTGGGGTGTGTGAACATGCCACATGGATTAAGCCCTCTTGGTCCACATACTCCTCTGCTCCAATGTCAATGTCACTCAGTGGGGCTGTGGCTGCTGCCTCACCCACGGAAATTGTTGCAGCAGAATGTGTGCCACTGGCCTCCCCTTCCACTGCTGTTGCCAGTTCTTGGCTTCCACTCCCATCCGTAGCTATGGGGTCCTCATGTGCCGGCATGGCCTGTGCACTCGCACTGGCCTGTGAAGTGGGCTGCGAGGCTGCCCCCGAGGTGGTTTTGCCGGTGGCAGGTGTGTTAGGCACAATCCTGTGCAGTTCCCTTAGGGAGCATTACAGAAGATAAAGACTACAGGTATGAGCAATAAATCCCCTTTGGTATCAGTCTGTACCACAAAGATTTAGTTGGTAGCTGTGGCTAAGCAGTCAGACTTATCTCAAGATGGAGATGAGCAGTATTCGGGGTTTACACAATAGGACTACAATACTAGGGTACAAGGAAACACTGACCAAATCTTTGTATTAAAAAGAATATATATATTTATTTTACACATTTCAAGTTCAACACATTAATCACAGTTATTAAAGCAAGTTAACATCAGTCAAGAAAAGTATACACAACTCCCTAGTTAAATTGTAGACAAGTTTGAGCAAGAGTGAAAACTGAGCAAAACGGCACAGTGAAAACCAAACACAAATGGCACTCAATCAACTTCTCACAAGGGAGGGAAAACACAAGTTATGCATGAATATCTTCTTACATATCATAGCAACACTTCCCATAAGTTTGTGAACCAGTTTAGGCAAGGCAACACTTTAGTTTGTATAATACTTAGATGAAAACCGAGCAAAATGGCACTTCACAAGTTTTAAAAATGGGAAGGAAAAGGTGGTTATAAGAAGTAGGTGCACCAACACAGTTCTAGTTGAGAAGCAATCTAGAGAAGGCAGTTCTAAAAAATTTAGCCAGAGTCAATAGGCCTGTGCCAGAGTCAGTGGTACAGGGCAAAGGGCCAAGGAGCAAAATGTTCTTGTAGCTGCAGTCAAGTCTTTGGTTAACGATTCAAAAAAGGTGGATGCAGAAGGTGAAAGACAATGATAAAGGATAGGGGCGGCCAACCCAACAGGTAGGTAAAGGATTTAAAACACCTTTAGCACTACCACGCGAAAAGGGCGGCCTGGCGGAACAATGTACCTTGAAATGCAGAGAGGCTCCTGCAGTGGTGGTTGTTCATGGCAGTTCCTGCAGTTTGGGTGATCCAGCAGAGGAAGAGGGACTCTCGTCATGGAGGAAGGTTCGGGTTACTGCACTGCCCAGGGATTAAACCATCCGCGGTGCTGCCCAACGAATAAAAGGTACGCTCCTTTAAATCGCGGTCTGGGTGGACGGGTGCCTGGCTATCTGGTCTCTGAGTACAGGGTCCAGGAAGGCGATTGGCAAACTGGTTGGCCCCACCAGCTCAAGGGAAGAAGGCACTTGCAGAGGAAGATCTTCTCTCGTCATGTAGAGAAAAGTGGTGAGATGCTGCAGCATGGCTTCATCGGTGGTTCAGTCATTGCAGATCTCTTTGGCTTCTCTCCTCTTTGGCTTCTTAGTTGCACTGGCAACATCTTGCTCTTCCAGTCCTCAGGACCCTGCTTTTATGCAAAACGATCCCCATTCATACAGCCTAGCTGTCAATCACACAGTGGAGTGGTCATCCTGGTGGGAGACCCTCCAGCCTATCAGGGCAGAATGTGACATGGGTTGCTGAGGCAACCCTGTCCAGGTGTTCTACTCCCCCTCCCACACAATGGATCCACTCCAGACTCAGTTTCGCCGAAAGGAGGGCTTCTTGGCAGAAACCCGCCAAAAGGACGAACAAAGGATCCCCGACCTGGGTTAGGAGTTTAGAGAAAGACACAAGAAAGAATGTATATCAAAGTTCTGGCAAATAAAACCTACCAGAGTAAAGTAAATATAAAAATAAACCGGCAGTATGTTAGAGGCTGTGTAGCCTCAAACAATGGATAATCCCATAGGCAAATATTTGCGGTCGAATATTTTTGGTAGTAACCACTGCCACCAGCCAGAAACTTTTGAGAGAGGGACTGTACGGTACCCTCTCGAAAATGAACATAAGGGAAAACTATTAACCCTCCAAAGTAAGATGGGTTGTACTGGATTTGTCCATAAAGATTGACTAGGAAAGTCATTGGGGACTTTACATGCCCTGGGAGACAGTAGTCAGTCCCAGGGTATGGAGTCTATGTTTGGGGGTCGCTACGACAGCCCTGTGTCACTGCACGGAGGGTGCTGTGTAACACATGTGGATAAAGATGGTTCCTATGGGGGTGGTTCCTATGCAGATGTTGCAGCACCCGTTTCCATCTCCCTGAAGCCCTCGATAGACTCCATCTGGATGGTGGCACTGAAATTCTCCTCCCAGCGCATTAGTTTGATCGGGGAGTGGGCACCCCCGCCTGTGGCCATGGCCTCCTTCCGATTGCTGGCCAGGATGTTGCGGACCCTAAGACGGAGGTCATCCCACCTTTTCTTGCAGTCTTTGACTGTGATGCTGACCCGTGATGGTGCTATCAGGGGGTTGGAGGGCCTTTAGCAGCATGGCGGTATGGCCATTACCGACATGGGGGTTCACGCATGCTTGCATGCTCGTAATCAGCCGCTATTAGCGGCGTCATATGAGCACGGACCCGCTACTTCCTCCATGCCAGTAATGGGCCCATTTTTAGCAGGATTCTCGTAATGAGGCCCTTTGTGGCATAGCCATTTTTGGCACTGACCACAGTTCTGTGTCAAACGTGGTGAACGCAATATGGTTCATTAAAAAGAAGTAAAAAAAACTATAAAAATAAACTGTTGTCACCAGTTTGGTTAGGCACACTTGTACAATCACCAAAATCCTTACAGGGTGTCTAGGGCCATAAAACACAAAGGACCCCTATGCGGTATGGTAAGGTAGTTGGCAAATAGAAAGTTAAAAAGAAATGGCAACATAGTCAAAGACTAAGGGAAACATAGCTTCCCAGTACTGACAGTCTGAAGGAAGAGTCATTTCCCCATAATAGATTAGCAAAAGCCCATAGGACCGCAGCAAAAGGAAATGCTTCACTGGACAAAGTCAGGTTAGGTTAGCAAAACAAAAGCAAAAAGTTTGGGCAGTTCATAAATGGAGGGAAATTTGTAACTAAGGGAAGTGTTTCTTAACACGGTCCAGAAGTTCAGCCATGGTCCTAGGGAGCCCGGGCAGGGTCCCCACCCATCCCCAGAGGTAAAAGCAGTAATGCAAGGAAATCTTTGGGACCGCCGCTGGACTTGGGGACGGTCGACCCTCATGGGAGTCAGGCTCCCATAGCTGGTAACATCACACCAACTTTCCTGTAGCTCTGGCTGCGCTGCATTACATATTTTTACTCCCGGTAGGGTTGAGAACCCTGCTGGGGCTCCCTGGAAAAGCCGCTGGACTTGGGGTCGTTCGACCCACATGGGAGACAAGGGCCCAAGGCAGGGGTTAGCTCCCCCGGCTGTCCTAGAGCTCTTGTTATTCTGCGTTAGAGCTTTTTTATCTTAGGAGGGATGGTGACTCTGCCAGGGCTCCCTGGAACTGCCGCTTGACTTGGGGACAGTTGTCCAACATGGGAGAAAAACACCCAAGTCCGGGGACCTCAACCTCATCCATTCTAGAGCACTAGCATGGCTGCGTTACAGGTCTTTCCTCCCGGGCCAGATGGGGACCCTCCCGGGGCTCCATGGGTGTCAGGTTTTTTTGCTCACCTTAGCCGTAGACCGGAATGATGAAGAGGCATGTTTCTGACGATATTTCAGACATAAGTTGAAGTCTTGAAGAAATGGACATTCCTCCCCGGTCACCACACTGACTAGCGACTAGACTGCCAGACCGTGTAACAGGTGGAGTAAAACTCTGGGGAACGTTGAAAAAAACACTTGTCAGAGAAAAACCCACAATAGCTGTTAGGTGCCCAATTCCTGGAGATTGTAGATAGGAGACAAAAGTCCAAGAAGATTAAGTTGTAACTCAATCGCCGGCCTGAAGGAGGAAGAACAAGGCTGGAAGGAGAGAGAGCAATCAGGGTCCAGAACGTGCAGTAGAAGGTAGAGAGGAGAGCAGCAAGAAGGAACTAGGATCGAAAGAGCAGGAAACATGTAAGCAAGGAATTCACAGAGAAATCGCAAGGAACACAGATCGCTGAGCTATAGAACAACCATACCTTAGTGTTGAAATGCGCTGTGTGTTCGACAGCAGCATGTTTTGAAGCCGGAACAGAGCGGGTCACCATGAAGAGGTGAACTCTCACGAGCGCGTGAGTAATACATCAAGGAAGTTAATGAGAAAACTGATATGCCAGTAAACCTTGCAGCCATCTTAACAGGGAGCATTTGATGCGTTCAGAGAATGGGAAAATGCCACCTATTCCAGCGGGACCCGGACGGCTGAGTCATGACATTGGGACCTCCAGTAGAATTGGGGACAGTCGAGCCACATGGAAAACAGGCACCCAGGGCCGAGAGCATCACCCCCAGCATCCTAGAGCTCTTTTTCTGCTGCATTACAGCTTTTCCCTTCGGGAGGGTTGGGGACTCTGCCACGGCTCCCCTCGACCACCGCTGGATTTGTGTACAGTTGACCCACATTGGAGACAGGAACCCTAGACAGAGGGAAGCACACCCTGCTCTGGCTGTGTTTTCTTACAGCTTTTAACTCTGGGGAGGCATGCTGACCCTGGCAGGGCTCCTTGGCACTGATGCTGAACTTGGGGATTGGACAACAACATGGGAGACATGCGCCCAAGACCAGAGGCAGCACCCCTGACTTTCCTAGAGCTCTGGCTGGGCTGCATTACAGCTTTGACCTCCACGGATGGATGGGAACCCTTCCGGGCCTCCCTGGGACCCCGGCTGAAGTAGTGGATGGTTGGCTCACATAGGAGACAGGTGCCGAAGGTCGGAGGTAGCACCCCCAGCTGTCCTAGAGCTCTGACTGGGCTGCGTTACAGCTTTTCCCTTTGGGGAGTGATGGAGAACCTGACGAGGCTCCCTGGGACCACGTCTGGACTTTTGGATGTTCAAACCATATTGGAGACAGGCACCCAAGGCCGGAAGCTTTGGCCATGCCGCATTACAGCTTTTCCCACCAGGAACAGTTGGTGGCCCTGCATAGGCTCCCTGCGACTGCCGTTGGACTTGGGGACGGTCGACCCACATGGGAGACAGGCACCCATGGCGGGACATCTCCCCCAGATATCCTAGATCTCTGGCTGGGCAGCGTTACAGCATTTATCTCCAAGGAAGTGATGGAGACCCTGCAGGGGCTCCCAGAGATGTCTACTGGACTTGTGGATTATCGACCCACATTGGAGACAGGAGCCCAAGGCGGGGGGCAGCACCCCTGGCTGTCCTGGATCTAAGGCTGGGCTGCATTACAGCTTTTCCCTTCAGTGAGGGATGGGGACCCTCCCGGGGCTCCCTGCGTTCAGGCTGTTTGCTCTCCTTAGCCATAGACCAGGAAGATGAATAGGCTTGTTTCTGATCATATTTCTGACATATGTTGGAGTCCTGAAGAAATGGACGTACCTCCCCGGTCACCACACTTACTCTCGACTGGACCACCAGACTGTATAACAGTAGAGTAAAACTCTGGGGAACGTTGGAAAAAACCCTTGTTTGGGAAAAACCCACAATAGCTATTAGGCACCCAATTCCTGGAGATGGTAGATCTGGAGACAAAAGACCAAGAAGATGAAGTAGTATATCAAATGCTTGGCCTGAAGGAAGAAGAAAAAGGCTGGAAGGAGGGAGAACAATCAGGGTCCAGAACGGGCAGTAGAAGGTAGAGAGGAGTGCAGCAAGAAGGAACCAGGAGTGAAAGAGCAGGAAACATGTACGCAAGGCAAAGCAAGAAACAGAGAGTGCAGAGCTAAGGAACAACCATACCTTAGCATTGAGATGTGCTGTGTGTTCTGCAGTGGCATGATTTGAAGCCGGAACAGAGCGGGTCAACATGGAGACTGAACTCTCGCTAGTGCGAGACTAAGACAACCAGGAAGGAAAGGAGAAGCCTGCGATGCCAGTCAACATTGCGTCTATCTTAACAGTGAGCATTCAAGGTGTTCGGAGAATGGTAAAAAGCCACCTATTCCAGAGACGGGAGAATCATGACACTGGGAGTGCCGTTAGACTTGGGGACAGTCGAGCCACATGAGAAACAGGCAACCAAGGCCAGGGACATCACCCCCAGCGTCCTAGAGCTCTTTCTGTGCTGTATTATAGCTTTTCCCTTTGGGAAGGGTTTGAGATCCTGCCGGGGCTCCCCTGAACTGCCGCTGGACTTGTGTACGGTTGACCCACATTGGAGACAGGCACCCTAGACCGAGGGAAGCACCCCCTGCCATCCTGGAGCTCTTGCTGTGCTGCCTTACAGCTTTTAACTGCAGGAAGGGATGCTGACACTGCCAGGGATGCCTGGGACTGATGCTGGACTTTGGGTTTGTCGACCCACATGGGAGACATGCGCCCAGGGCCAGAGGCAGCACCCCCGGCCTTCCTAGAGCTCTGGCTGGGCTGCATTACAGCTTTAATACCAGGGAGGGATGGGCACCCTTCCAAGGCCCCCTGCGACCCCAGCTGAAGTAGTGGATGGTTGGCTCACATAGAAGACAGGTGTCAAATGCCGGAGGCAGCACCGCCAGCTGTCTCAAAGCCAGGGGAAGCACCGCTGGCTGTCCTGGACCTATGACTGGGCTGTGTTACAGCTTTCCACTCCAGTGAGGAATGGGGGCCCTGCAGGGATCCGTGGAACTGCCGCTGGACTTTAGGATGGTCGACCCACTTGGCAGACAGGCGCACAAGGCTGGGGACATTAAACCCAACCATATTGGAGCTCTGACCTGGCTGCATTACAGGTTTTGACTCCAGCGAGGTGATAGGGACCCTGCCAGTGCTCCCTGTGACCTCCACTAGTTCAACAACCCCAACTGTCTGAAAGAATTGCATCTGGTAATCCAAAGGGTGAAGTATGTTAACAACGAGTGGCAAGAGACAAAACAAGCCAGCAAAGCACAAGGACTTTTAGGATTGACCTAAAAAATTGCAGCACTAGTGGCTCAGAATGGCACAACAGTATGTTTCTTTGTGTGTTTTATTCATTTATAGTGCGCGCTAGACCCGAAGGTATCAGGGTTCAGGAATACAGGAAGACTTTAAACTTAGGTTACAGGCAAGGTAAAGGGTACATTGCAGGTGTATAATACAGGAAATGGTAGAGGTAAAATCATGAGTACAAAGGAAGTAGAATTACTGATAGTATACAACACAGGAATGTGCAGGCATAGTTATAATAATATGATACAAAATAATACAGAGCAGGTACAAAGTATACAAAGCATGCGAAAATATATATACAAGAAGGTCTATAACTGGCTGACAGGGGGATGGACTTGGGGAAGGTCGACCCACATGGGAGGCAGCAGCTCTGACCGCCCTGGAGCTCTGGCTAGGCTGCATTACAGATGTTCCCATCGGAGAGGGATGAGGACGCTGCCGGGCTCCCTAGGACAACCGCTAGACTTTTGGATGTTCAAACCACATTGGAGACAGGCACCCAAGGCCAGAAGCAGAACCCTCAGCCAACCTTGAGATTTGGCCATGCCACGTTTTAGCTTTTCCAACTGGGAAGGGATGGTGGCCCTGCCGAGGCTCCCTGTGACTGCGGTTGGGCTTGGGGATGGTCCACCTACATGGGAGACAGGCGCACAAGGCCGAGGACATCACCCACACAATGTATGGATGATAAAAGCAGTGTCTCCTCAAAAATCACACTTAAACTAGGTGCAATAGTCCCCAGGGAAGGGATCAGGGAAACATTATAGGCCCTGCTATACCAAGGGATCATTGCACCCTACACTTCACTATGCAATATGGCCATATACACCATTAAAAAGGCAACAGGGGCAGTTGAAGGATGATCCAGGATCTCTGCCCCCTTAATGACGTAGTACAGAAGGAGCTCTCACTTTTCCCCAACCCGGCATCCATCTTGTGCAACATCGGCAAGCAGGTGACTCATTTCACTGTAGTGGATTTGAAGAATGTCTTCTTCTCAGTCACCCTACACCCAGACTCACAGTACCTCGCAGCATTTACCCTGGGTGGAAAGCACTACAAAACACATTCATTTTCCCCAGTGCTACTGCAAAAGCCAGAGTATTTTTAATAGGATACTGCACGAAGAATTAGGAAACATTCAGGTGCCCAGCACAATCATTCAATATGTAGATGATCTACTGGTCTGCAGTGACAGTGAGCAAAGCTGAAAAAGGGACTCCATTGCACTACTGCATTTGCTAGCACAGAAAGGGTACAAAGTGGACAAGGCAAAACTCCAGTACTGCCAACTGGAAGTACTCTACCTGGGCAACTCATCTCCAAGGATAGAAAAATAATAATCCCTGACAGGGCAGCAACAGTGCATGCCACCCCCAAGCTGCTCACAGTAAAAGACATGCAAAAATGTGTAGGATTGTGCAATTATGCAGGTCATGGATTCTAGATTATGCAGCATACACAAGGACACTCCTACAGGTTCTCAAGGACGAACAAAAATAAAACAAAACAATAAGGTGGACCCCAGAAATGATAACAAGTTTAAATGACCTGAAGGAGGTGATCTCAACAGTACCCATTCTCGCCACGGATGCAGGAATTATGTATTTTCTCATATTCAAATGGTACAATCATGATGGCAGTTCTCACACAAAAGAGCACTAAGGGCCATAAGCCACTGACATATTACAGTGGCACACTAGACTCTGTCATGGAGGGGCAGTTTGCATGCGAACAAGCTCTTGCAGCTGCCGCCTTCGCCATTGAGAAGAGCTCCACAATTGTCATGGGGTGCTCAGTAAGAGGGTATGTGGAGCACTCATTATTTGTGATATTGGATAACTCAAAATCAACCCTCACCACACAGAGAGCATCAGCTATGAAATCATATTGTCAAGTCTGCACATTCACGTTGTGAGGTGAAAAACACTGAACCCAGCGACGTTCCTCACACAACCATGCACCGCCAAAGATTTGCAACAGCATGACTGTGCATTTTAGGAAGGCGAAGTCAATGATATTCCCAAAGCCAAAGACAGCCCCTTAGAAGAGGGGAGACATATTCTTTGTTGATGGGTCAGCATCAATCGATCAAGAGGCAGGGAGAGACATGTTGGGGCAGCAGCAGTGCACCTAGAAGAAGGCGAATATGAATCACTCGTAATGAAAAGATTGCCCATACGTTATTCGGCCCAAGAAGCTGAACTGATAGCACTCATTTAAGCCCTGCGGGCATCTAAGCGGTATTATGTTACCATATACTAAGTTTCTGCCTATGTCACTACCACGGTGCATACAGGTCTATTGCGTTGGAGAAGGAGGATGTTCAGGGCGAGCAGACAGTTCACTAGTACAACGTGCCGCCCTGCTCAACATATTGAATTCTGCATTCACAGAACTCTCTGTAGTGGCGGTCATTAAATGTGTAGCACATACCCACAACACTGATGTGATCTCATTGGGGAATGCGGCCGCCGACATGGCAGCAAAATCTTCCCCATACCTCCCAGAGCCCACATCTGCTGATTGTGTTGTAACCACAGCAACCCCGAGAGCACAAACAGATGCATACACATCCATCCCTATTGCTCAAATAATTGAGCTGCAGCATAGAGCATTCCCAGGAGAGCAATACATATGGCTCAAATGTGGGTGCGTGCCAAGTCACACTGGCCTATTATGGAGATAACAGAGTACAGGAAATGTAGTAATGCCCATACAATTACTGCTTACAGATTTTGAGCAATTGCATCACCCTTGTCAAAGTTCTAAGCAACACATTGCTGCAGACATCCAAGAAGATTGGTTTATCCCCAATATACAAGAACACCTTTCAACTATGGTTGTTTAATGTACCACCTGCCAAGTGTTTAGTACAGAGATGACACTCAGAACCTTGCGAGGGACTCTGCCTCGCCCGTCAGCTCATTCCATGAGACACACTTTGACCATGCAGACATGGGAGAAAAATTCAATGGAGCACAATATTTGATCATGGTGGTGTGTCTGCTAAGGCTGATCCATGTGCCCACCCAGATACCAAGTGTGCTGCAAAATTCCTCGTCAAGCTGCAACCTGCAAGGAATCGGACAAGAGTGAAAGTCAGACATTTGAACTCTTATGAACTACATACTTACGGCGTCTTGCCGGGAATCTAGAGTCAATATTGTTCTGGAGCTCACCAATTCCTTCGAGCCAGTGAAGCAACTGGTTATCTACGCGCCCCTGCGCTCAATGCAGGATGGAGAGCTCATTTTTCCAAACCATCAGGTGAGACTATAAGAGGGGACACCAAAGGTGATCAGTGGGGAGAACAGCGGGAGTGGGGGGGTTAACGCTCAACTCCACGGGTGGTTAATTCCCTTTCTCCATTTGCAGAAGAATATTCCTACGGGCCAAGCAAACGAAGCTGGTGGGCCAGTCCAGTCCATCATCTCGGCACTATGCGTCACATTGGTGGAGACCGCAGCTGTCCAGTTCAGATCGACGCCCCTGTGGGAGCCAGGTGAGCGTAACAGAATGCAAAGCCTACCCAAATTTTCCCACCTGGGCGTAATAGATACCTCAGAAAATGATCAATTGGCCTAATTACTAGGGGAACTGAGGGCTGAAGTGCATTCCGCCCGTCAAGAAACCAATGCCCTTAGGAGAGAACTGATTTTGTCAAAGGAGCGAACTGATGACCTTGCTAGGCAACTACTGCAAATCCAGGCTGGACAAGCACCCCTACCAGGTCACGGGGGGAATCCAGCTCCTGTGTTATCGAGTAACCCTGTGCAAATAAACCTACCAGGAAATATTCCATTAACTCCGCCCGAACGCTTTGCCGGAGATCCCAAAAGGTTTGCTGTGTTTATGAACCAATGCCGCTTGCACTTTTTATGCAGACCTGGAGCCTTCCCAAACGATCAAGCCAAGGTAGCCTTCGTATTGTCATATCTCAGCGGCAGTGCAGCTGATTGGTCAATTCCACTAGTTACTCAGGATGACCCAATTCTTCGGGATTTTCAGGGCTTTCAAATGAGCATGGAAAGACTATTTGCCCGGCACTCCCGAGGACAGGCCCAGGATAATGAACTTTTGTCCCTACGACAAGGTAACCAGGACCTTCTATCCTACATCGCAACCTTTAATAGGTTGATAGTGGAAACTGGATGGCCTGAGGTTAAACGAATCACGTTATTTCATCGAGGGCTTCGAGGAGAACTCAAGGATGTCTTGGCTCAAGTCGTGAACCCACCTCAAGGCTGCGCTGAATATATAGACTTAGTGGTCCAGTTAGATCACAGACTTCAGAACATAAAGGCTGATCGAGCCAAGTTTGAGAATCGGTGTTGGTCAAGACCCACGCTAACCCCAAAGGAGCAGATGCTTCAGAACCCATGAAAATCGGAGGGGTTAAAGGACCCTTAACCCAGAAGGAAAGAGAAAGGAGACGGCAAATGCAATTGTGTCTATATTGTGGAACTTCTGGGCATTTTCTACAGGATTTCCCTGTAAAACCACCCACGAAGGTGGTAGGAGCTGCTGATAAAAGCCATATGGAGTCAGACTCGGGAAACGACCACGCCCGACAAGTGTAGAGGTCCGCTTGCCGAGCTTGAAGAAGGATACTCAGACCTTGCATTTCATCATACCAATGGTCCTCGTAGATCCAAGGCAGCCATCGTGTATGCACGCACTAAGGGCATACATTGATAGCAGGGCCATAGGAAACTATGTGGACTACAAATTGGCTTCCAGGTTGAATCTACCTCTCTGCCGAAAAACCACCTCAGATGTCATCACCACAGTCGATGGAACTGAAATTGCCTCTGGGCCTGTAACTCATTCCACCGCAGAGATGGGTCAGAGATCCTATTGGGTCAGGATGGGCATCGAGAGACTATTGTTTTTGATCTAATCAAAGCCCCACAGTTCCAAATAATACTGGGGATACCTTGGTTGGAAACACATAATCCTTGTATTGATTGGCGAGAGAAGAGAATAACCTTCCCGGATTGTGCACAAACCTGTTACCCAAAGAAAAATCTGAACGCAGGCCTGGCCCCAGTAACCACAGCAGTCGTGCAACTACCTCCAGAATACCAAGAATTCCAGGATGTCTTCCAAAAAGAACAGGCAAACACCTTACCACCTCACAGATCGTACGATTGTCAAATCGATCTCATACCGGTGCACAACCCCCTTGTAGCAGGATCTACGCCCTTCCGGAACCTGAGAACCTTCACCTACGACAATACTTAGACCAGTACCTTGCTAATGGCTTCATTCGCCCATCCAAGTCCCCTGCATCTTCAGCTTTGTTCTTCGTGCCCAAAAAGGAAGGTGACCTCAGAAGGTGCATAGACTACCCCGCATTGAACCAGATAACTGTTAAGAACCGATACCCATTGCCTCTAATCCCTGAACTACTAGACCAAGTGAAGGACGCTTGCATATACACTAATCTAGATCTCCGGAGGGCATATCATCTGGTACGTGTAAAAGAGGGCGATGAATGGAAGACTGCTTTTCGCACTAAGTATGGGTTATTCGAATACCAGGTGATGCCTTTCGGGTGTGCAATGCACCAGCAGCCTTCAAATACTTCATGAACGATGTCCTTCGTGATCTCATTGATGTTTGTGTTGTTGTATATATCGATGATATTCTAGTATACTCCTCTTCAGAATCTAACCATGTGAAGCATGTCCGAGCAGTCCTTGAGAAATTGCGCCAGCACAAACTATATGCGAAACTGGAAAAATGTGTTTTTCATGCCACAGAAGTTGAATTCCTTGGGTTTCTCCTGACCCCAAGAGGAGTCCGAATGGACTCACGAAAGGTGGATGCAATTCTTAAGTGGCCATCACCAAGATCAGTTAAAGGAGTACAAAGCATGCTTGGCTTTGCCAATTTCTACCGCAGATTTATCCCGAATTTTTCACATGTTGTACATCCCATCACAGCACTCTTGCAAAAAAATAAATGCTTTATGTGGACTGAAGAAGCTGAAAATGCCTTCCAAGAACTGAAAGCGAAATTCACGTCTGCATCTGTATTAAAGCACCCACGCCCTGATCTTCCATACATAGTGGAAACTGATGCATCCAGTCAAGCCATGGGAGCTGTCCTGTCTCAAAAGTACCCTGACACTGGCCAGCTTCACCCAGTAGCATTTTGGTCCAGAAAGTTCTCGGCACCAGAGTTAAACTATGCAGTTACCGTAAAGGAGTTATTAGCCATTAAATCTGCCTTCAAGGCTTGGCGGCACTATCTTCTCAGTGCCAGGCATACCATTACTGTGATCACCGATCACCGGAACTTACAGTATTTAAAGACAGCCAAGGCCCAATCGTCATGCCAACTCTGATGGGCATTGTTCTTTGCCAATTTCGATTTCGTGATAACCTATCGACCAGGATG
Organism: Ambystoma mexicanum; assembly: GCF_040938575.1. NCBI lineage: Eukaryota > Metazoa > Chordata > Amphibia > Caudata > Ambystomatidae > Ambystoma > Ambystoma mexicanum. The sequence goes on from NC_090934.1 coordinate 516,360,450, forward strand.
TAAGAATGGTAAAGCAGACGCCTTATCCCGAATAGGGATGGGAGAGGCAGAAGTGAACCCAGAACCAGTGCCTATAATTTCCAAACAAAGGATTCTTGGCATGACAAATCTACAGACACTAGAGGACATTCAGGTAAAGATCCAACAACTCTTTGATCCAACAGCTCTGCAGGACTGGGTAAAGAAAGGCCCAGAATACTCTGTCACCAATGACCTGCCTTATTACCAAGGGCGGCTATTTCTGCCACATAAGGAACTACAAGAGCTAGTCATTTCCCGTTATCATGATACCCTAATGGAGGGGCACCCAGGTTTTGCAAAAACTGAAGCTAAGATTAAGAGACAATTCTGGTGGCCTACCTGGTGAAAATATATTAAATCATTTGTAATGTCTTGTGGCATTTGCGCCCAAAAAAAAAGTCAAAAGAAAAAACCAGCTGGACTATTACAACCTTTAGACATTCCGCCTACACCATGGCACACCTTATCGTTAGACTTTATTACTGATCTACCCCCATGCAATGGATTTAACACCATTCTAGTTATTGTGGATCTTTTTTCCAAGATGGCCCACTTTATTCCTTTAAAGGGATTACCTTCAGCTTCAATCCTGGCCAAAGAGTTCCTCGAAAACATTGTTTGCATACACGGATTTCCGTCCGTATTGGTCTCTGACCGGGGCAGTGAATTCATTTCACATTTTTGGAAAAAATGTTGTCAATTGGCGCAAATGGATGTGAGGTTATCGACCAGTCACCACCCCCAAATCGATGGTCAAATGGAGAGGACCAACCAGACTCTCGAACAATACCTGCGTTGTATGTTACATCAGACTGAGAGTAACTGGAAAGACATTCTTTGGATCGCCGAATATGCATACAATAATTCAGTACATTCTGGAACTGGACAAAGCCCCTTTTATACCTAATATGGGCACCATCCTCGAACCTCAGACCTTGACTCACCGCAACACTTAGAAATGCCAGCAGTGGACCATCTGCACGCTACGATTACACAAGCCTGTAAGGAAGCAACTGAACATTTAAAAAAGGCGAAAGAAAAATACAAGAAAGATGCTGATCGGCATAGAAGTGATACTCCACAACATATACCTCTAAAGGGAACACGGACCTTTAACCCCAGATATTTGTGACCTTACTCTATTAAGGCCATTATCAACCCAGTGGCTGTCAAGTTGGACTTACCTGCTAATATGCGAATTCACCCCGTCTTTCATGTGTCACTTTTGAAGCCAGTGCAACCAGGGACTAGACTAACCAAGCCACCAGACCCCATCCTTGTAGATGGGGAACCCGAATTTGAAGTTAAGAACATCCTGGACTCCAAGCTGATAAAGTCAAAACTTTTTTATTTAATCGACTGGAAAGGTTACGGACCACAGGAAAGATCATGGGAACCTAGTGACCACGTTCATGCACCCCGATTGGTGAAAAAATTTCACTGAAATTTCCCAGACAAACCGAAACCACAGGGAAGAACGACTTTAGGAGGGGCCTTGGGGGGGAGTGCTGTCATGATGCCTACCCCCGGGGACCCAGACCAAGTCCAGCAACCCCGGAAGCAGGCATCAAGTTATACTAAGCAAACCCAACAACCCCTGCTAGGGGCTATTTGGGTGCAGTCCTGGCGCCTATGACGCCAGGCTCATATGGAGAGTCAGTCCTGGCACCATAGGCGCCAGGCTCATAGATTAAAACTTACCTGATGCAGACCATGCTGCAAACTCACCTGATGCAGACCATGCTGCAAGAGCTCCAAGCCAAAGGAGGCTTGGAAGGGACTACTTTACCTAAGGGACTATTTGTTTACTCGGGTGGGGCTGGGGAGGAATACTTACCTGGGACTAATTTGGGAGCTATTTAAGCCACGCCCGAAGAGCAGGACACGCTTCGCGTTATTCTGCATCCAGCAGCGTAACGCTCACCATGCCTGCAAGTCTACATCCAGTCTTCTGCCACGCCCGCCTCGAGTCCGGAGCTCCTAGAAAAAGGGGAGAGAAGGAGATTAGGTTAGAACAAGAGCAATACCTTCGATCCTTACCTGAATTTCTGATCCATCGCACCTTCGAGCTGGAAGAAAGAAGTTATTTTATGCACGTCACCTCGCCTGCAGCAGCGCCACGCTGAACTCACCGGCCTTCGCAGCATCTTCACTATCCACTGCAGCCTTCTGCATGTTCCCGCCGCACTCCAGCACCTAAGGGGAACACAAGAACAGCAAGGTGAGCCAAGGGAATACACAGAGGCAATATTAGTTACCCCCCATAGACTTACCTGATTTTACCAGCGGGGGTACTATTCCTCTTCACGGATCGGCGCAGCTTCCACTGTATCCTCGCCGAACCCCGGCCCCTAAGGGGAAACAAAAGGACAGCAAGGTGAAACAAAGGTACAAACAAGGGGAAACCTCCTTACCACAATAGTCTTACCTGATTTTACCGCTGGAGGCATTATTCCCCGAGACTTCATACTTTCTCTCAGCGCCTGAATAAGGGAGAAAGCAACAGGTTACATATTGACATTCTTTTATCGAACTGTGTTGGATCATACAAATTCTTACCTGAATATTACCGGTTGCCATGAGGAACTCTTCGCTAGGCTCAAGCTGCAACCTGCAAGGAATCGGACAAGAGTGAAAGTCAGACATTTGAACTCTTACGAACTACATACTTACGGCGTCTTGCCGGGAATCTCAGAGTCAATATTGTTCTGGAACTCACCAATTCCTTCGAGCCAGTGAAGCAACTGGTTATCTACGCGCCCATGCACTCAATGCAGGATGGATAGCTCATTTTTCCAAACCATCAGGGGAGACTATGAGAGGGGACACCAAAGGTGATCAGTGGGGAGAACAGCGGGAGTGGGGGGGTTAACGCTCATCTCCATGGGTGGTTAATTCCCTTTCTCCATTTGCAGAAGAATATTCCTACGGGCCAAGCAAACGAAGCTGGGTGGGCCAGTCCTGTCCGTCATCTCGGCACTACGCGTCACATTGGTGGAGACCGCAGCTGTCCAGTTCAGATCGACGCCCCTGTGGGAGCCAGGTGAGCGTAACACCGGGAGAACTGGTCTATGTCAGAAGATTTGAGTGAAAATGGAACAATCCCATGTTCCATGGGCCCTTGAGGTTTTACACCCCCTCGCAGAGAAGGTGAAGGGGCTCAGATATTGGATAAACCTCTCAGACATTTGTAGGGCTCCATCCGACTTGACACCAAGTGTCTAAAGTTAATACAACTCTACTACCTCAGTTTGTGTCGCTTAATGCTGACCATATTAGTGCATGTGAAAAGTTTACAAAGTACATGCATAGCTACTAGAGCAAAAGCTATGTAGCATTCAAACTCTCTATCTCTCTCCCTCTCCCTCAACTTCCCTCTTCCTCTACCCTTGTTTTTGCTCTCTATATCATCCCCATTTTCCCCAAATCACAAGTATTAGTACAATGGAGATGGCCACGCCACAATGTTCTTCAACTGTGAATATAGATAGAATTAGTAGCAGCAGAATGTATAGTTATGATTGTGGCCTGCACCTCCTAGCTGTTTTATTTACAGTGTTAATGTTTTTGTTAGGAATATATTGGGGACTATCGTTTATCTGGGCTGGCCATCTAAAAGAAGGGGGCGGGGGACCACAGGGATTTCAAACACAAGTATACCCTGAAATGTCACTACATTAACTGCTATCCATTCCAATGTAACTGAATTCAACCCTATATCCTTGAATGTAACCACACTGATTCCAAGCGCAGACAAGAATGAAAGAACAAATGAGAGTGTACAATTTAAAACAACTGAATCAAGCAACCTAGCCAGAAACACATATAACGTGACTCCCACAAATGACAGCAGCTCCCATAAAACTGTATGTACAAGTAAAATGTTTACATTTCTTACTTACTAATGTCAAGGACAAAATACGCATAGCACTGTAAATATTATAAATAGCAGATGCAGAATAGCAAAAAGGCACATACTGCACCATAAGAGAATAAAAAGGCAAACACGAAAGTACAAATATGATGCATACCATGGCTTAGGGCTAGATGCAGTTGAAGTGATTCATCATCCCGAGCACTCCAACAGTTGATAGACCGTCATGAGTACTCCGTGAAGGCAAACCACAAATGTGAGTTGGTATGTCTGTTCCTTAATACCACACACATCTGGGGCACCCGAGGTTGTAATACTGCAGGACCAATCATAGAAGCACAATGCCTAATTCATCTTGCACTATGTGTGATCAAAGGCACATTCCAGGTACACAACATCCACCTAGAACTCATTAATCCTGACAAACAAAATGCAAAACTAGTTCCAACAACCCCAACTGTCTGAAAGAATTGCATCTGGTAATCGAAAGGGCGAAGTATGTTAACAACGAGTGGCAAGAGACAACACACGCCAGCAAAGCGCAAGGACTTTTAGGATTGACCTAAAAAATTGCAGCACTAGTGGCGCAGACTGGCACACCAGTATGTTTCTTTGTGTGTTTTATTCATTTATAGTGCGCGCCAGACCCGAAGGTATCAGGGTGCAGGAATACAGGAAGACTTTAAACTTAAGTTACAGGCAAGGTAAAGGGTACATTACAGGTGTATAATACAGGAAATGGTAGAGGTCAAATCAAGAGTACAAAGGAAGTAGAATTACCGATAGTATACAACACGGAAATGTGCAGGCATAGTTATAATAATATGATACAAAATAATACAGAGCAGGTACAAAGTATACAAAGCATGTGAAAATATATATACAAGAAGGTCTATAACTGGCTGACAGGCCAGTGATAGGAAAGTTTACTTGGTAAGGTAACAGAGATTACTGATATGTGGGCCGTAACTGGTCAGAAGCTTTAAGCCATTTAATGAGGTTTTGCCTGAATTTGATGTAAGTTTGATCCATTCATAGATGATGGGAGTAGTGAGTTCCAAAGCAACGCTGCCTTAACTAAGAAGCTCCTTCGTCCGACTTTGGTATGTTTGAATCTAGGCACGGATAGGCAATTAGTTTTAGCAGTTATCATGGGCCTACTCAAGGTCTTTGTGTTGATTCTCTCTGTCAGGTATTGGGGTACAGAATTATTCAGGCATTTGTGTATGAGAGAGGCCGTTTTCAGTTTAATTTTATCGTTAGTAGATAGCCAGTTGTATTGTCTTCTTAATACTGATATAAGTTCTTTCTTAGGAATGTTAAAGGCGGCTTTGTGGCCATTGTTCTGTAGTGTTTGTATTTTAAGGATGATGTGTTTGTTGGCGCCTATCTAGAGAAAATTACAATAATCCAGTTTGGAAAGTATAAGGGCTCTGGCCAGGATGATACGGTTATTTATAGAGAGGAAGGCTTTTCCTCCTCTAATAAGTTTGCATGTATATGCAGTGGCAGAGGCCAAGGAGTTTACTTGTTTGGTAAACATGAGTGTGGAATCAAGGTAAAAACCTAATGTTTTACCATGTTGGAATCTTTGATACAGTTGCCGTCGATGATGAAGGATGAGTAATCTGGGCTAAGTTTTTTGAGACCGGAAGCAGTGCCCAGGATGATGAGCTCTGTTTTACCACCAATCATGCATACCCCATGCGCAGCCATCCATGCCTGAATGATGAGGTAAACTCTATTCACCAAGTCCGAATCCCTGTCATGATCACCTGAAAGTGGTAGGGGGATCTGAGTATCATCTGCATAATTCATGTAGGTGATACCAAGATGATCCAGATCATCGAAAAGGGGCTTGGTGAATATGTTATATAGTGTCGGGGAGACACATGAGCCATGGGGCACGCCGCAGTTGATAGGGATGGGGTCATCAGCAGCTGATGGAGAAAAAACTTGCATTGTCATATCGCTGAGGAATGTCTGAATCTATACTATAGCTTCCCTGCCGAAATGTACTGCTGAGTCCAAGTAGTTGCACAGGACCTTGTGATCCACTAGTTCAAAAGCAGCTGAGAGGTCTAGGAGGAGGAGTAAGGCTGCTTTTCCATTGTCCCTGAGCTCAGCAATTTGTGCTTTAAGATCGACGAGTACTGTTTCCATGCCATGTTGCTGCCAGAAGCCTGATTGGCGAGTTCCTTTGAGATGTTTGACTTCCCAATACTTCTGTATCTGGATGTATTGTCTTCTTAATACTGATATAAGTTCTTTCTTAGGAATGTTAAAGGCGGCTTTGTGGCCATTGTTCTGTAGTGTTTGTATTTTAAGGATGATGTGTTTGTTGGCGCCTATCTAGAGAAAATTACAATAATCCAGTTTGGAAAGTATTAGGGCTCTGGCCAGGATGATACGGTTATTTATAGAGAGGAAGGCTTTTCCTCCTCTAATAAGTTTGCATGTATATGCAGTGGCAGAGGCCAAGGAGTTTACTTGTTTGGTAAACATGAGTGTGGAATCAAGGTAAAAACCTAATGTTTTACCATGTTGGAATCTTTGATACAGTTGCCGTCGATGATGAAGGATGAGTAATCTGGGCTAAGTTTTTTGAGGCCGGAAGGAGTGCCCAGGATGATGAGCTCTGTTTTACCACCAATCATGCATACCCCATGCGCAGCCATCCATGCCTGAATGATGAGGTAAACTCTATTCACCAAGTCCGAATCCCTGTCATGATCACCTGAAAGTGGTAGGGGGATCTGAGTATCATCTGCATAATTCATGTAGGTGATACCAAGATGATCCAGATCATCGAAAAGGGGCTTGGTGAATATGTTATATAGTGTCGGGGAGACACATGAGCCATGGGGCACGCCGCAGTTGATAGGGATGGGGTCATCAGCAGCTGATGGAGAAAAAACTTGCATTGTCATATCGCTGAGGAATGTCTGAATCTATACTATAGCTTCCCTGCCGAAATGTACTGCTGAGTCCAAGTAGTTGCACAGGACCTTGTGATCCACTAGTTCAAAAGCAGCTGAGAGGTCTAGGAGGAGGAGTAAGGCTGCTTTTCCATTGTCCCTGAGCTCAGCAATTTGTGCTTTAAGATCGACGAGTACTGTTTCCATGCCATGTTGCTGCCAGAAGCCTGATTGGCGAGTTCCTTTGAGATGTTTGACTTCCCAATACTTCTGTATCTGGAGGTATGCTACCTACATTTTAAGGAGAAAAGGCACAGTGGTAATTGGCCTCTAGTTGGTAGGCATGGCAGGGTCAAGGGTCTGTTTTTTAAGGAGGGAGAGCACCCAAGACTCCTTAAGGTTACTGGGGATGGTGCCAGGTGAGAAGGAAGCATTGATGAGCCTAGAAATAAAGGGAGCTAGATCATGTGTTGCATCCTTGATAAATTGGGCAGGACATTGGTCACCTTGACAGTTGGAGGGTTTAATGGAGAGAATAACTTTTTCAACCTCAATAATTGAGGTTTTGCAAAAGCTAAAGCGATGTGGGAGTTTGGGAGGAGGCAAAGGGTTGTCGACTGGTGCAACGTTTGAGGTGGTTAATGAAGCTTGTTTTTGGTGCAATTTCTTTCTTGAAGGATGGAGACTTTGTTGGATAACGCATCCTGAATATTAGAGCACCATGTTTTGTCTTTGATACAGTTATCTTGTGTGGGGATGGGGGATTCCAATTCTTTAAGAATTACCAAACATTCTTTCATACTAGATTTGGCTTGTGAAATTCTCTTATTGTTGGTTTCTTATTTTGCTAAAAGTATGTATTTTTTATATTGGGATGATATGTTAGTTAGATTTAGTTTTTCTCGGAGGAGGGTAGGAGTCTCCATGCGGCTTCACATTTCCTCTTTTCATATCTAAGGTTTTTTAGATGTGGTGTAAGCCAGGAGTTGAGGTGATTTTTGGGCTTGCTCTGTCTTAGTTTAGGCGGTGCAATGGTGTCAAGATTAGAAGTCATAATTGTATTATATTCATCTACAAGCAGGTTGGGCTCTAAGTAGTTCTGTAGTGAATTAAGGGTAGGTAAGATGAGGGGTAGGAGTTTTTTTCAGCAGTGATGTTCTTTTTTATCCGTGTTAGAGTGGGTGGTACTGGTGTTATTGAAGCAGTGGATCTTTTGGTTGTTAACAAAAAAGTAAGTTGGTGGTGGTCTGTCCACATATGGAGGGAGTTGGCCAAGATCGTGGCATTGCAATTATGGTCCGCCACCCACTCTAGTATTCTCCCTTTGTTATGGGTAGGCAAATTTACTCTCTGGGTAAAACCAAGGTTAACAAGGGTGTGAGCTACAGAGGAGGCTTGCAAGACTTTGGGGTCATTGAAACCTAGATTAAGGTCTCCAAGCAATAAGACTTGTGATGTATTTTTGAGATTGTCCGATAGAATAGAAGATATATCTTCGTCAAAGCAACCAATAGGGCCTGGGGGGTCTATAAATAAGGTGGATGGTAAGCGTTTTAGAGTTGACAGTAGGTATTTTGACTGTGAGATTTTTGCAGGATTTGAGGTCAAGGCAGGGGGCAAGTCTCATTGTGAGGTTTGTTTTAGCGATAAGGGTGAACCCACCTCCCTGTGCTCCATGACTGTCTGCTCTCAGGATAGTGTATTCATCAGGGACTGCTAGCATAATAGCGGGGCCTGCAGCTGCGTGCAACCAAGATTCTGTGATGGCCAGGAAGTCATAATTTTCCACCACAATAATGTCTGATCTCTCTGTGGCGTGCACCACTAACGATCTTGCATTTATTAGGGCTCCCTTGAGATCTGCTGTAGGGCTGTTTAATGAACGGGGAGGAGCTAGTAATACCTTCAGTGGCCTGTAAGCTGGGAAGACGTTTGGATTTTTTCTGATTTTTGCACCTGAGATTTTGTGCAGCGCAAAGGGTGGGGTTGGTTTTTTAGAGGTAAGAGATTGTCTTCTGAAGTGGCTCGCACTTTGGTTAGATGTATTAGTCACGGCCCTGGCCGGAGGTTCGAATACTTTAGGCAGTCTGGCTCGGAGTGTGGTATTTCTCAAGACAGTGTTGCAAGGGCTATTCAGGCATGGTTGGACCCCAGATGTGATTGGGTTGCTGGTGGGTAGTCCAAAAGTGGGGTTGTTTAACAGGGGTGCTAGGGGCATGAAAGTCAAAGGTATAGCCATGTTTAGTGAAGAGTGGCAACTCAATGGTGTAAGTGGAATGTCTAATCTCAGAAGGCTAGAGAGAAGGATTAACACACCTAAGATACCTATGGAGGTGTGGTGTAGCCACGTACCGTGCATAGTTGTTCTTGGGTGGCGGGAGTACAGTATAATGTGAGTTAGGTAGTATAGCAAAGTGCAGAGATGGCAAATTTAATTTCCAGGCTGGCAAAATAACAATCAGCTGGAATGTAATGATCAAATGGGAAAGTATGACTTTCAGGGAGGGGGTGTACCAAGCAAATGCTAAAAAAGGCTAAATCAAAATTCAGGTGTGTAATGCAGCATTCATCTGCCAGAATAGGCTAATTTGAAAGTCAGATGTAGTGCACTTTAGGCCGAGAGTAGGCTATTACAGATTTCAAATAAGTGGTATAGCAATTATATGCAAAGGTAGGCTACTACAGATTTCAAATAAGTGGTATAGCAATTATATGCAAAGGTAGGCTACTACAGATTTCAAATAGGTTGTATAGCAATTATATGAAAAAGTAGGCTAGTATAGTTTTCAAATAGGTCGTATAGCCATCATATGCAAAAGTAGGCTAGTACAGATATCAGATAGGTAGTATAGGTCGTCATGAGGAATAGTTCTATGGCGGCATGCCGAATGCAGTCGCCGTGTAAGTACAGGAAGGGGGAGGGGGTGTGCGGCGTGTAAGCTTAGTTACTCTCGCTTACAAGTGGTAGGACAGTGGTCAGGAGCTATGCACCATTGATTCAAGCATATAGATTCAAAATGAAATAGGGGCTAAAGCATATTGCGAGTGGAGGCAAATCACAGCCAGGCAGTCTATACGCTGAAGCTTCCGCTCGCTGGTTGCAGTGCACAGTTAGTGTAGAGTATTAATCTGCAAAGGGATCAGTAGTTGTATGCTAGATTTTGGGAGCTATGTACTGCTAGTGCACCTGGTTCATCAGCGTTGCAGCTCAGAGGGGGTTCTTACTGAACGTTTAGTGGCAGACTCTCCGGCTCTATGGATCTTTCCGGCGATAACAGGCTAAGACTGGCCAGTGGCCTTAAAAAGCAGGCCTTCGAGAAGGCATGCCGGCTGTCACCTCTGGTGGCTGCCAGCCAAACAAAAGGGATTACTGGCTAAATCGGGGAGCCGCTCTTCAGATAAGGTTGCTAGGCAACCTGACAACATTCAGTTGCGGTGGCCATCTTAGAAGCACACGCATTGTGCACAGGGAGCAATCCAGAGGAAATCAAGACAGAAATCAATTTGTTTCATGCGTGTAGGTGTGGAAGGAAATGCTACAGGCACTGGTATGGAAATCTTTGTTGAAGCAGGCGGTTTTGCTGTGGTGGCAAGTACACTTACCCTGCAGGCTTCGAGGCATGGGATGCGCCGGATGGATTCTTTGTGCTCCGGTGCCCAGGATGCATGGGAGGATTTTTCGGGATTGGCTCCTGCCCTCCCAAGGAAATGGTGACTTCTGGTGGCATGGGACAGGCCAGTGGCCTTAAAGAGACAGAGCACATCACCAAATTGCAGCCGTCGAGAAACCAGTAAAAGTGCACCAAGAAAAGACATACAAAGTCTGTTTTTACAGTGAAAGGACGGTTTCTGTCGGGTCATACAAACGATGTAACAGTACTATCATAATTCCAGATCTCAAGAAAGGCACAGCAACGCTGATGGACTATTACTGAGTGTTCGGCCAACACGCGTTCTTGCACCTCCTGCCTTCTTGCAGGGGATACTGTTCGCTAGCTATGCTGCACTCTGCCCTGTTAATAGTGCCAGAAGAACACCTGAAAGGGGAGCCACTTCCTGATGAAGCGCCCACAGTGCACCTAGCAATCGAAGCACAGCACTCAAATCCACCACCAGACTGTTGCATACTTCCTGAGAAAGAACCATATAGCCAACTACAAAGAAGGAAAAGATAATCGAATTACATAGCAACAGACTCATCCGAGCTGCTCACACAAATACCTAATGAATACAAGCTCTATAATTCCGTAGTGACATGTTTTGCATCCCTTTTACCCAGCATCCAGATGCAAGCTAATATAAAATGGCTCCAGATTGTCCGATGGGAACTAATCTAGTTGGCTAACGACACAGAACAAGGGTTCAACATCTAAAAGTGGGGCTAATGAAAAATCGGTACGTGTTGGATCTCCAGACAGCTATGGAAGGAGGTGTTTGCAAAAAGATCGGGGCTTCATGTTGCACATTCTTACCTTCCGAAGATGCTGAAAATGGGACATTATCACACGTAATTGCAGCAGTGCATGAAACTGGGGTGAAGATGAAGAATGGAGCTGGTGTTCAAGAAGAAGATTGTTTTTTGTTGGCCTTTAGCTAGGCCCCAGCCTGGCTTGCAACAATGGTGAAAATGCTGGTGCAGATCATCGTGTTCGTTTTGGTGATCTTCTGCATGTGCCAATTGAGTCTCTGGTTTTGTGCCAGAGCTGTGCCTAATAGAGCAACAATGATGGTCTCTATTGGCAGCCCTAAGGTACCTTGTGATACAAAAGAAATAGAAGTGCAAACTGACCACCGTGTTCACCACATGGCCCCAATGCCCATAGACACACTACAAGGAAGTATAAGTTGATTTAGCAGGGGATGGGGGATGCATTTACATGACATGTACATCCGAGCAATATGCGCAAGCAGGGGAAAGCCTAAGACATGTATGTAGGGCATGGGTGCCCAAAAAAGGAACACTTGCATATGAAGAAGCAGTAAGATGAGAACATTAGCATGAATATAGGAGAAGAGAATTTGTTACTGTAGAAGTAACACAAGGGGGGAATGTTGGGATGGAAATGAGTGTATGCCACCACCTTAGGTGCTTTAAGGTTAGGTGAATCCACTATGAAATAGAGTAGTGTATAAGGGTAGTGAAAACTGCACTATGAAACTCGGTGTAGAAGTAATATAGCGCAAACAGCAGCTGTTGAACTTTAGGAGGCATGAAAAGAAACACCATTTTGTAGTTATGACAGAAACACAGGCTTGCATGACCATGCTGCATCGTCGAGCTCCAGGGAAGGATTTGACTAGGACCAAAATCATAAAGACAAAATTAATTCACACCACCAATTTTCATGGAAGTTCACTTCCTCCTGTCCCTTCACTGTTGCAAACATTTAGTATCTTTAGGAGGAATGTGCCCTGCAAGGCCATGAGACAGCACCAGGCTCCCGTAGCCTGGCATCCCATATGGAGAAGGACCATGCATAAGGTCTCTTGTGTGGGTTTAGACCATATACATGTGTGGGTTTAGACCCTATACCTGATTTCACCTATAATGCCGTGGCTCCTCAAAAGGCTTGACCATGCATACTAACAGTAGAACCTTCTCGAACAGCAGAGACCTTTGCTGATATTTGTATTCTATATTATTAAAACTTTGTTTTCCTTGCAAAGCTATCTACTGGCTTATTTCCCTAGTGGGTTGTATTCACTCTGGAGTGTGTGTAAACAGGGTCCTGCCTTCACTTTGTGTTAGGCCTCATAAGGTTGATGGCACAGATGATGGGCCAGGCATCAGTAAATATTAGGGCAAGTCAAGAATTAAACAAGTACTGGCAATTCCTTAAGGCATCACAAGTGGATTGGACTCCTGGACAGGAGATCCTTGTGATTGAGCCTACCAAGCCTAGAGCTCTGGCAGATAAGTGGACCAGACCCTTCAGGATGAGCTCCAAGATGGGTGAAGTCAACTATCTGGTTGGCATGGGATTCCCTGGGGTAGCCCCTCTGGTATTCCACATGAGCAGGCTCAAACCTTTCCACAGAAGATAGGAAGTCTCATGTCTTCTGCTAACTTCAGAGCATGAGGAGGATGCAAGTGATCCCCTTCTTGACTTGCTGCCTAGCAACCCTCAGGATGGCTCAGTGGAGGGAGTACATATATCTGCAGATCTGACACCAGAGCAGCAGAGCGCCTGCACAGTTTTGCTCTGGCAGTATGCCCCTCTGTTCTAACTGACACCAGGCCTCACCCCATGGTGCAGGCATGAAACTGACACTGGTGACAGTGGACCTGTGAAAAAGCAGCTACTATTGGATGTTAGGTACTGTAAAGAACCACAGCGAGGCTGAGGTCACCAAGATGTAGGACTTGGGTGTAATTGAACCCTCAACCAGTCCCTTCTCCAGACCTGTGGTCCTTGTCCCCATGGCAAGTTCCCAGGCAGGTACCAAGGATTGGAGGCTCTGCGTGGACTGCAGAGGGGACAATGCCGTCACCAAAACTGACACACACCCACTGCCCAGGGCTGATGAGCATGTGGACACAATTGGTGCTGCCAAATTTGTAAGCACCTTTGACCTCACCTCAGTATATTGGCAAATAGCTCTGACGGACCAACTGCATTCTCAACACCTGAAGGGTTCTATAAGTTTAGAATCATGCCTTTTGGGTTGAAGAATGCACCTGACACCTTCCAAAAGTTGGTCAATCATGCACTCAGTGGCCTGGAGGCTTTTTTTGTGGCCTATTAAGATGACATTGCTGTGTACAGTTTCACCTCGGAAGAGCATTTGACTCATTTGGATAGGGTGTTGCAGGCCCTGAGAAGGGCTAACTTCAGTATCAAGGCCACCAAGTGTCAGATAACTCAGGTCACTTACCTGGGTCACGTGGTATAAGGGGGTTGAATACAACATCTCCCCTATAAGGTACAGGATGTACATGTCTGGTTGACTACTCAAACCCAGGTGAGAGCTTTTCTGAGCCTCACTGTGTATTACCAGAACTTTATGGCATACTACGGCACCACAGCTGCCCCTCTGGCAGCTCTGACATCGCCCCAACAACCTAGCAAGGTAAATTGTACGAAAGACTCTCAGAGGGCCTTTTTTGGCTTGAAGCAAAGTCTGCGTAGGGCACCTGTGTAGTGTACGCCTGATGACAGCAAACCCTTTATTGTTCAAACGGATGCCTGCGACACCGGAATTGGAGCTGTCTTGTTGCAGTTAGATGACAAAGGGAGGGCACATCCTTTCATATTCATCAGTAGGCAACTCAAAGGAAGACAACTTGGGTGGGCTACTGCTGAAAAGGAATGTTTCAGTATAGTGTGGAGCCTTAGGCATTTTAAGTTTTACCTTATGGGGTCTACCTTCAAGGTCCAAACAGACCATAAGCCCTTAAAGTGGCTTATGCACATGAAGGGTAAAAACACTAAACTGCTCAGGTGGTACATTAGTCTGCAAGGGCAAGATTTCACTATTGAGCATAGACCAGGGAAGAGTCATGATAATGCAGATGGCCTTTCCAGAAGGCATAAGGGTGTCAATCTCGTGGGAGACTAGACCACTCTAACATCAGTCTGGGGGAGGTACTGGGGGAGGGAGGGCAATGTGATACTGGAAATGCATTGGCTGCAAAAGGGCCTCCATGTCATTGTCCTTGTCCTGTACTCCTTTATCATGTGTGTTCTGTGTTGCTTTCTGCACAGGAGTCCAGTTGGTACTGCTGACAATGCAGCTCCTCCTAATTTTGGTTGTGGTGAACAGAGACCCTTGGGATACCCTTATGGCACCCATGGGTGGGGGTACAACCCTCTACCCCTAGTGTATGAACTGGTGGCAGCTCCATGCTGAATTTGACAGGTGCTCTTAGTGTCCTCCATTTTGGGATACCCAGGCCCTGCCATCGGAATCAGTGGATTCCTGCCAGGAGACAAGATGGCCCCTGGGGAATCTTGCTTTCTATTGCCTGTTACCTTGTTTTCCCAAAGTCCTGAGAAGCCCTGACTCTGTCCCTTCCCCCTGACTGGCTGTTGGGTGGAAGATCCATATATGGTGTTGATGTGAAGTCCAGGCCAGCCTGGCTGGAGCCTTCTCAGTGACTGTATGTTGTGGGTACATCCTTGGGGTGGGACATGTGTGAATAGAGTGTGTGACCAATATGCATTCTATGTTATGGTTTCTGTGTGTGTGACACAATGAATGAGACTGCCCTGCCTGAAACTGACATGAATGCAGTGTGGCTTACTGAAAGGCTGGGTGCTTGCCCCAATCCACATGTTTATGAGTGTCTGGGTGGAGGTGAATAGCCTGGATGCCTGTGAGCCTGATTGGCTGCCAGCCTGCCTGAATGTTCTTCAGTCTCATTGGCTGACTGAGCTTGGCTCAGCAGAGTGAATGAGGGACAGATGTGTATATCTGGGGACCTCTCACTTCCCAATGTGTTCAGAAGCTGAAGTTGAAACTTGAAGCTGCGTATCCCTGAAGCCCAGCTAGAAGAAGAGGAATTGCTTCTGTTTTACTCCGATGAAATCTAAAGGTTGCCGAGTGTGTCGAGGACTGATCCGAGAGAGCGCCTGGCTAGGAGACCTCTCCACAAGCTACGAGGGAACCTTGTGCAAATGCTGATCTCCATCGAGGTACCCTGGAAGCCAGTCTCAAAAGGCTGTCGACCAAGAAGGGTCCACTGAGAATATTGAAGTAAAGCACCAGGACATTGTGGCCATCGAAGTCCATTGCCATTGTCCAGGTTCAGAGGATTTCCATAACTGCTGGAACCAGTCCAGTCGTGTCACCCCGAAACAGGGACGTCTTGAAGCCGTGCTGCTGGAAGACCAGAGCCACAAAGCTCCACCTTGCCTAAGAACATTTGAACAAAGGGCTCCTTGCCATCACCTTCGACCGCTTTGTCCCACGGGAGAAAGTCGAGGTCATTGACGACCGAGGAAAGTCTGCCGGTGGGTTTACCACCACCCGAAGCCAACAAAGACGCTGTTGGAGGGAAGATCTGAAGTCCGGCCTGTGGTTGAGTTCCAATCATCAAAGCTATCCAACACTTGCTGCTGGGACTACGGTGATCACTGAGTCTTATTTGCGGCACCAAACTCTTTGCATCGAGGTAGACTGCACGCCTCATCTTCACATGACTTCCACGATCTATCGTCGAAGAGCACCACGCAGGTCAAAGCTGCAGTCTCGATGCAAGTGTTCACCTTTCTTCGTGGAATCTCAATGGCCTGTTGCTCCTGCTTTAAAGGGAGTGCACCCTTGAGGGATCCATCGATGAACCATTGAAGAAACTCTACTAGCTCAGGTACATTGGGGTAGTTGAACATTTTAACCAGGAAACAAGACTATTAAAAGCTTAATGGACTGGGCTTGTTAATACTCGTTATTACAGGTTTCCCAGGTGAGGGGTTAATCACTCAGAATTGCACCTTAGTAGCTAAAGAAGTATTCTGCCGTTGCTTAACATAACTTGCCTTCCTTTCTATGATCTATGCCGTTACACATTGCTGCATGATTTGTATGCCATTATAACTGTCAGCAGTTGATGCATTTTAAAGGAATCAATAGCTAAGTGTGGTACCACATAGACATTGTATATATTTGCCATATTACAATTGCCATTGTACAAAGTGTGTTATTAATTGATGTCTATATCGTGAACCTTATTTTTATATAAAGAACTATGTATGCACATAACATAGTGTGTGCACATTTCTTTGTGGGGGCTTGGTGACTACATTGTACTTAAGAACCAGCCTGCATCACCTCCTGAGAGCTTAAGACTTGGTTGCTCATCCATACTACCATATAGAGAATCTTGGCTGGGGTGCTCTGTGCTTCTACTCTGCCATATAGAGGGCAGGATTACAGATACCCCCCTCCAGTCTTTACAATCATTGCTGAATTAACTAACTAATGATTGCCATTTGCACACCACACATTGGTGTTGATCCATCTCTATGGTTGCCTTTACGTTTCCCTTATAGAATGTGACACCTAATGTGAATAATGCTATGAATGAAGTCTTTTTCGCCTGCCTGAGCATTTTACTATGTTGTTGCCTCAGTTCACGCTCTGGACCCGGGATTGGACTAAAATGTACTATGACTAGTTACACTCTTCATTCATTGTGCATTGTGAGATTGCAAACATATTGCTTGTGTGTGATAGATAGTGTGGTCTATGTTACATAATATGGATGCACACATGTGGATGACAGGAGTGCATGGATTAAATTCACGCTATTTGTGCACATTCACCTCCTTGATCGTTTCCTACACAATTGTTGTCCTCCTTGGTATCCTCCTTGTGGATATTGATTTGCTGATACTGCTCCATAACCAGGATCAAAATCTGTTGACCTCTTTGGGTGTTCACATGTCTGGGAAGGGTGATGTTTTTCATCACCATTGTGTCACGAGTATATGATATTAGAAGTTCAGTAGAACCTCTTGGTGGCAGCACATCAGGATAGATGTCTATTTTAAATACATTTGTATAATTTGATTGTATTGCTGCCTACATCTACTGGACATTCTACCAACTGTCCAATTGGAATATGAAGAATATTCCATTAGGTACTTTCACGATACAATATCTTGCACACTTCTATTGTGTGTTAATCTACTTATCCAAATTTGACTGAAACATATAATTGATCCACCTTTTGACTTAATCATTTGCATTTATTGCAACTTGAGTGCCAACCCTTGTTTCAGCGCTAGATCTTTTTGAAGGCATGAAATGTATTCGATCCTGTATCATCACTTGGTGGATTAATAATCTGAGAATTCATCTTCATGTTACTAGCACATGTTGAACATGTTTGGGATAAAAGGATATCCCCCTAATATTGACATGAAGATGAACTTAATTTAAGTACAGTGAGACATTTCTGAAGTTGAATAAAAATAATTCACCCAGAATTTGAATTAAAAACGTGGTATCTTTCTCCTATTTGGGCATGTGTTTGAACATTGGCCTGAATGAACCAAGAGTCACCCAACTGAAAGCTAAAACTAAAACGCTGGCTACCCAGGGGTTGTTCTGATTAAAAAAAGTTTAGCAGATTCTCCATGGTTCCTTTAGCCTCCTTTTACTGGTTAAAAGTTTGACTTATGGTGAGAATTATTTTTGCAACCTCACATAATAAATGGCCAAATTTGGAGGGCCTTTTTTGGAGACAGGTCCTCAAACATCCACAGAGAACTCCTATGCAACCAGTAAGATATGAGCTAGGTCTCATCTCGATAAAATGGAAATTGTTGTCCTTGTGTAGGAAATGTATAGCAGAGACCCCTGTGAGAGGCTTCTCAATTATCAAGGAGGCTGTGAACAATCACAGTGATCCAGTCTTTGAACTTTGGAGTTTGGCATGTCACGTGCTAAATGAGGAATTGAACACCTGCAAAGAGACGCGTGTGTTGACCTTGTTGGCTGTCAAAATCAAGTTATGGCGAATGGACTGGCCAAAAACATTGGTTCAACTTAATTACATAGCAACTTAAGATAAATCGCAACTTAAGCTACATCAGAAATTCTGCAAGGATTTGCAACATTATAATACTCTCCCTAAGTACTTACTTACATTTCCATGTTCCCTTAGGTTTCATTTTAATTCATATCCTACTAAGGACATTCTAATCTCTATGAGATTGTGAAGGAGCGAAGACTTAACATGCAGGTTTTCTAGCAATGGAAATAGCAGCACAACGCTGAAACATGTATTTGTTTTTTGCACAGGCGTAATAGCGAAAAGAACCCTCCAACTGGGAAAAATGTTGGATTAAATGGTTACGATTACTTCAGAGGAAGGGAGGCTTGTGTTCAGGTGTGGAGAAAGAGTTTCAATGATCATAGCATTGATTACATTTCTGGAGGATAGTTTTAAGGGGCTGGACACCTTGATTGAGGACAATTAAGTAATTATGTGTTTGGTTTTAAAACGGCTGTATGCACTGTGACTGATGCAAATGACTAGGGTGCGTTTTTCTACTTGTTTGAATATTTTATAATTATGAAATGATAAGAAACTGTTTATTAATTGATGACTTTTTTCTTTTTCGCTTTTTAATGGAACCAAAATGAAATTGGAAATATTAGATGTGATTGTGTATGTGTCATATGAGTGAAAGATTTATTTTTAACCAGACAGCAATAAATAGATGAATAAATACAAAAATAAACAATTATCGAGAGATAGAGCAAGTATTGATCTAATAAGGCATATTCAAAACTATTAACCCGTCAAGTGATGACATAGGAACAAATATATAGCATGACTTGAAAAAAACCTAGCATCGAAACAAATGTCGATACTCCAGTTGCAATAAATACAAATCCATAAGTTGCAATGGTCGACAAATTATATATTATATTTTTTTATTTTTGATTTAATTGTGTTACAATTTTTACAAAATAAATCCAACCTCAGAAATAATTCATGTGTCCTTTCCTAGTAAAGTAGAAATGACTCTCGTCAAAAAGTCCAAATTCACAATTTCACAGGTTCAGCGTCCTCAAGAACAAGGACAGTCCAATGACACATCGCTTATTGTTACCACTGGCCAACATAACCCATAGATTTTCTGAGTCTAAAGTGCAATAGTTGTTCAATGGTTGGCCCAGGAAGCAGTGCCTGATTACAGTAAGACCAGTACATTCAAGGGCTAAATGTTTAGTAGTTTCTATGGTGTCTGATGTTTCACAGTATCGACAGTTATTTGAGATGGATTGTTTGCGAATTGCCAAGATTTCGTTAGTTTTTAGTTGGTTCTGTCTGAACCTTAAAAAGGTTCTGCTTAGCTGCTTATCTGGGTATTGATGAAGATAACCACGCACCTCGTTAAGTTTCTATGGGGTGCTTGGTAAGTTTGCTGTTAGTGGGTAGTTGTTGGGTTTTGGATCAATGTTTCCATAGTGGTGTCAAGTTCTTGCAGGATGTAAAGGTTGGATTGCTCCCATCTAATAAGCATTCTGTTGTTACCACACTCAGTTTCTCTCCGAATAAGGTCCAAGACTTTATTTTTTGGAGCGGTGTTGACTTTGCGGTACAACATGAGGGTGGCTCTCATCTTTAGGGCCAAAAGTGAAGTTAGCCAAAGTTCTCTTCTTATCAGGGCTATCGGTGTAGAAGTAGCCAAGCCCAATACACCTCGCCAGAAGAAGCTTTCATATTTTGCCCAGATTGAATTCGGCATCAGAGGCACTGCGTCAATGCTGTAAATCAGAGCAGGGACGACCTTGGATTTGTAGAATCTTATGATGGGAATGATGGAAAATCTTCTGTGTTTCCTGTTCACTGCTTTACCTTGTGCCGTGAGGTTTTTCAATTTTGAACAAAGGAAGTCTTGCATAGTCAGTTCCTCCTTATCGTTACTGATCATAATGCACATATACTTGAAGGCGCTGACTGTTTTGAGGTTCCTCCCTCTGCAACTCCACAGAAATGTTGGTTTTCTTTTGGCCGCGGTTCCCAGTATTAATATTTTGGTTTTATCGTTGTTCAATCTCAGGTTGTTTTCTGCCAGATAGCGTACTAGGTAATCTAGTTGGCGTTGCAGGCCTATGGGAGTTAAATCCATCAAGATAATATCGTCCGCGTAAAATAGTCGCTCTATCTTAGAACCTCTGAGCGAAGGTGGAAAGCATCTGACCAGGTCCGTTGATTTCCTGTAGTCTGCAATATAAGCGTTGTACAGGGCGGGTGCAAGAGGACAAGCCTGCTTTACGCCTCTTGAAGTCTGTATTTCATTAGACAGTCTACCCTCGGCACTAAGGCGCACCCGTATTGAGGTCCCATGATGTAAGGCTTTTATAGGTTCCAAGATCGCTCAAGGGCAGTCTGTACTTTCTCATTTTCCCCATAGGCGCTGCCTGTTGACCTGGTTGAAAACAGACCAGGTCAATGAAAGCCGTACAGATGGTAGGGCCACCCTACACCACTTTGGCTTTCAGGGAACTCAAGAGGAGGATGTTGGTTGTTGTTCCTGAGTTCTTGAAAGGGTTATATTTTTCAGTCAAATTTGTAGATTAACAAACAATAGAAGTGTATAAGATGTTGTATTGTGACAGCGGCTAATAGTATCCAATTACTTATTCCTGATGTGTTATGGGTGTAACCTAGCAAATGGGCATATCAATGCTTCACAGTTAGGTCGGATCTGCAGGTCATTGCAATATTCAATACATGTTTCTGTTGCAGAAAACTTGATCTAAATACTTGGGTGGGGCACAAATGACGCATGATATGATATGATAGATATGATAGGTTATTTATAAGGCGCTTAATACCCAGAGGTTTCTAAGCGCGGACCCAGGGATCGAACCTGTGTTGCTCCGTGTCATCTTGTTTCCAAGTCGAGCACGCTGCCGCTGAGCTATCCTCCTGGGATGCAGTTCAAATCTGCAATCAGATTGGGAAAGTCTGAATTGCCATAGAAGCATTCCTTTGTGGCATTCACATCAGTCGAGGTATTGGCAAGGGAGAGATGCTGGTGTGCGTGTCATAAAATTGCATTAATCCACCAGCATGTAAAAGAATGTTGCTGTGGCATGTCTTGCAGCATGGCCAGTGTGCTGATATGTTCCAGTAACACAAAGGGCCTGACTGACACCCGTTTTAGTAGTGGAGGGAAAGATATCCCTACCCGCCACACTTTAATTTTTTTCCACTTCCCTTGCACTTGCACAATCTGAATGGCACCGGCCTAGTAAGATCGTTGTCTGTCTTCCATCTGTTCCCACTCCCATGCCTTGTTGCGCCTTGAAACACGTGTGTATAGGCGCGTTATAAATACCATATCATATCATATCATATCCATGTTCAGGCAAGACAGTTTCATCAACCGTCCATTTGTTACTGCCTTGGGGGATGTGTTACCTTCCTGTGATCCGGGCCTGTTGCTGCTCCTCTGCATGACTATGAATAATAAGGAATTGGGTATGTCAGAGTCTTGCATCTGCTAGTGGCTGCATCTTGATTGGAACTAAGCGTTGGCCCTTAAAATCTATTATGGGACAGTTACATATCATTGTCTGACCTATTGGAATGCACCTGTGGCTTCAGTAACATCTTTGCATTATAATGATCAATATCCTAACTTTGCAACCATACCTGACTCTTTTAAGAAATGTTAGAGTTGACAACGTGAAGGCTTGACATGTGACTGACTCTGCATCAACCCTACTTGCCTTTTGTTAGGTCATTGCCCGGCACTCATGGACTCTCCCTATTTTTTAAATAAATAAATAACCAAAAAAGTCCTCATGGAAGCAAATTCAGACAGATTAAACATCATGTGCCCCTAATATATGACTGACACTTCCCAGCACTGCAGGCTTGTCAGCGGTGATATTATAAACCTCTTTAATACCCAATGTGTCAAACTTTAAAAGATGGAAAGCAGTCCCAGGCATGCCTGACATCTAACTGATTCTTCTAGCCTGGCGTGAAATCTTCTAATTCCCCACTTCAACTTTGCCAATTTGATAAGCCTTGGAAGGTTGAAAGGCGGAGTTCTTCTTGTCCACATTCAAGCCTCCTGTGTGCAGGTTACACATAGACATCTGCAGTAGGTGCTGCAGAGTTTGATGTACCATTCTTCTTGGATAACATACCCAGACGCACAGGGTTCCCTTTCTGCTTGCTTACCCCCCTGACACAGCCTTACCCTGCCCCTCCCTGCCCCCGACCTTTCTCTCCCTTCCAGAATGCGTTTACGCTATTTTGTGTATGTTTTTATCCCATAAAACAGACTGAACCTGCATATACTTCTTCTAAAACTTCTTTGAAGATGTATGTCTCTTAAAGGAGATTCTGGCATGTTATGGCTGAAAGAAAAATCCAAAGGAACCCACAAACCTACCTGAATCTCAGTAGGAAATTCAAAGGATCCTGCAAAATACTTTGAAAAAAGTTCACCCAGGATTATTCTGGCGTAAATACAACAGGTTTTGGAGATTATTCCACTTTTGGCTAGCCAAATTGCCTCCAAAATGCTCCCTCTTGGGATGAGGGGGGACTTTAAAAGTGGTGGTAACCTGTTACTGCACATTTGTTATCATACTGCCAAACAAGTACTGATGCCACTTATACCAATCCTTGTTGGATGTTGGTTCATCTGGAAGCTTGAGAAGCCAATGGCGAGAGTGACCGAAGGGAGGATTAGAAGGGTGCTTGTAACAGGATCTGTCTCTTCAATAAACACCTTAAAATCCACCTTGGCTTCCTTCATTCCTGTGTGGAGGCTAACACACAGTTTATCGATGAGTGGTGCAGAACAGAGAACCATACCATTATGACGGGAAACTGCAGAGCACAGCTTACAGGCTAAGCAAGCTGTACAAACTGGATCAGATGAACTAAGTGAAAATCGAACCAAAAAGGTTTGCAATCCAAAAAGAGGGCAAATGTGTGTTTAATGTGTTGAAATGTAGGTTTGGGGTTGGATAAATCACTCAGGAGTCAAAGATGACGTAGACAGACGTTACCGGGTTCTTTTAGTCATAGGTAACTACACAGGGATAGTTAAGGTAAAACATAAGACAAGTCTATGGGAAAGAAACATCCACCGGTCCCCCTGTGCCAAGCATCAGTTCCCAACTGACTTTTCTGGAACTCAGCACCTACATCATCACATTCTAGTCAGCCAACACTCCATACCAAACATTCCAGGCTCAGACACACACATATACAGGAAATAGCCTCATAGCCAGAATAGGTAAAACCCATCACCTCTCCCTCTTACATAACAATACAGTAAGAGCAAGAAACAGAAGGCACAGTCATTACTGAATGAGTTATAGGCCACAAACAACTATCCTTCTAAGTACCCATCCAGCAAACCGCTCCAAGCATTAAGCTATTCTCCTCCAAATCCTTAATGTATCTACCAAATAGCTAACCCACTTCCAGAAAAATCACCAGTACCATAACAGGCCTTTTTATGGAACTCGCTACAAGGGAACCAGTCCACAATCCTGTGCACAACCATTACCAACTCACATCACAACTATAACCCTGCATCATCATTCACCAACAACTAGTTCTGCTAACCCAAACAACAGGGTTAAACCCCACTAACCGCCTAAAGCATACTACACATCTTAACTCCACTATGGGCAACCTCAACACACCCTCTTGGGCACCAACCAAAATGTCGGCATCCCATAACACCAACATTGACACCAACCAATATGTCAGTATCAACATACCATCACATTGACACTAAGAGTCAACCAACATTAAAACCGGGCCTCCAACCCGCACTACCGTAGGCACCAAACCTGAGCAACCACATGCTCCCCTCATTGACACCTAACCTGAGCAACTAAATGCTACACACTCACTTACACCTTAAGCCACAAACCATCCCCCACACAAACCAAATGGACAAATTAAGCTTAAAGCATGGTAAACGGAATTTGAGTTGCAAAAAATGAGATCCCAACATTTTATACTCGCAGAGTCCATATTGGAATGTACCTGTGGAAAAATTGTAGGTTAATACAAGAATGAACATAACTTAAAATGTTCTCTAACTCCAGTAGGTCCTCAAAATCCTCACCAAAACTGGGCATCTAAACCCGTACCACTATTGGCTCTAAACTTGAGCAACCATGTGCTCCAACTAATGGCACATGAGCCGAGCAACTACATGCTCCCAACTCACTTGCCCCCAAGATATCCAAACTCACACCACAATTGACATCAGACATGAGCAAATCCTGCTGCACAAATTGTTACCTGTCTTGAGCAACCTCATGCTCTAACCAAATTTGCACTCTGACCATCAGCCATTCCCCACCCAAACCAAATGGACGAATTAAGCACAAAATATGGTAAACGGAATTTAGGTTACGCCACACAAAAAGTCCCACAATTTTATGCTTGCAGAGTCCTGGTTGGAAACTACGTGTGGAAAAATGGTCAGGTTAGTGCAAATTAAAACATTACTAAAAAACTTTCGTTAAATTCAGTAAGTCAACGAAATCATCAGAAGCTTGCCAAAACACATTTGGGCACGATAAAACACCAAAAATACATGTTGGCACCACAAACACCACTTCACTTGACACCATACCACCTTATGTCTCCAACACAAAAACTGCCCACAATAGAGCCATCACATACCAAATATTAAGTCACTACCTAGACCGGTAACCACATCCCACAACCTAAAGTAAATTTTAATGCCCAGTTGCAAACCATATGTTTTCACACACACCTCACGATAACTATGACAGCATCCCAACCATAAACTCAACCTTAATTTGCAACCTTAATTGCACATAAACGTTGTAGCCCCCACACACTAGCTTACTGCAACACACAGAATTACTAACTATTGACTGCCCATATAACAACATTACAAATAGTAATGCAGATGGCTCAAAATCACTGAACATAAAAACCGTTAACACATCTAACAAGAGTAATACTGAAAAACCTGGTAATACTTCCAAGACACTACTGTGCCAAAACGGCACAAAAAAAAAAAAACTTCCTGTACTTGGAATCACGTTGCAGTCCATCTCACAGGATGTGCCTGGCTCCTTGCCAAAAGTTGACTAAACTCTCTGTAGATGAAGCTCCCCCTGAGACAGCAACACAAGCATTAGGCGAACCCCAGCAAAATGTAACCAAATCCTTAGTTCATGCCTCATACTTGACATAACGATCGAAAAAGAATTCCTCCCACGTTCAGCAGAGGCACTGACGTTACACACATTGTAATGTACTTCCTGAAAGTTCACTTGATGAGATGCACGTTAAGCAACGTTGGGGGGGTCCTTTCCTACAAACTGCCATCACAGTGTATTCGCGAATGCTGACACAGAACACAGAACATTGCTTCTGCATTATTCCTGAGCCAGCCATCGCCAATACTTCCAGAAGAACAGTGACATCACCATAATGATGGAGAGCGCAGACAAGGGCAGAGTTCTCAAAACCAACCGTCACCCTCAGCGTGTCAACCTGACCCACGGACGAAGCAAGCTGAACCCAACGCAGCACCATAGACAAGACGTCAGCACGGTAAATACTTGAAATAACTTCTTTGCTGCTGCTCCGGTCGCTCCACTTGACTGGTAATCATCAATGCCGGCCACAAAACTCACACACTTGTTCCCCCGGCCCCTTAGCCTCTGCCAACTACAATCGCCACCCCCCTTCCTTAACACTCTGTAAGGTGCAATACAGCTCCAATAATTTCACAGACAGTGTATATGGCGAAGGCAGAATGTGGTGGGCAGCGCTATCACCACCAGATGCCCCTGATAACACAGTCATCCAGGGCAAGGGACACGCTAACCTTGGGGCTGGGCGGGGGAGCGGTGGATGCTTCTGAGTTCATAATGCTTCCTGATGGGCAACTTCCTTACCCCTCTTTTCTTCAAGGGTCAGTTCCTGTGACAGCTTGCTCCTTACTTCCTCTTTGAGGTTCCTGGTACCCCTCAGTCTCCACACATCCTCGCCGCCAGTGTTAAAATGTAGGTTTGGGGTTGGATAAATCACTCAGGAGTCAGAGATGACGTAGACAGACTTTAATGGGTTCTTTTAGTCATAGGTAAGTACACAGGGATAAGTAAGGTAAAACATAAGACAAGTCTATGGGAAAGAAACAACCACCGGTCCCCCTGTGCCAAGCATCAGTTCCCAACTGACTTTTCTGGAACTCAGCACCTACATCATCACAGTATAGTCATCCAAAAACCATACCAACCATTCTGGGCCCAGACACACACACATACAGGAAATAGACTCATAGCCAGAATAGGTAAAACCCAACAAATGCTAAAATACATAAAAAGAGGGAACTTGCACAATGAAAGACTTACAGAAAAGATTAGAGGAAGGCACATACCAGTGTGGCATTCATGAAGAGAAAAGCACCTTCCAAGCAGATATAGTTGATGTGATGCATGGGAGACACAATTAGAGACACTATCATACTGCTCCCCTTAGTAAAAGAAACAAACACAGAATATACCACATAGCAAATATGCACATTGACCATTACAAATAAATACATAAATAAATAAATACATAAGGCAGGACTATGCACATTCAAGAAGGACAATACAAAGAATTCAGTGAAATGATTCTCCATTTAGGACTGCCAATCACAGTACATCCTCCACAACCATTCCTACCGATATCTGGAGAACAGGTGTAATCATGGATAGAAGGGAAAGAGCATATATCTAGCTATGTGCATGCTGTCAAAGAAGATGGCATGATGACAGACAATAATTATTCACTTTTGTAAAACACTCGGGGCCTGGAAGGGAAAGAGAACCTCAGATAAATTATTTGACTACCCCTGAACAAGGAGGAGGAAATAAAAACATGTATGTAATGACACTGCCCCCCCACCCCCCACGAAACATGCATTGGTCAGTCCTCTCCTAAATAAAACTCATCTTGACCCTACTTTGGTTGATAATTACTGACCTATATCCTAGTTGCCAGTCATGATGAAGCTTACGGAGGCTTTGATCACTCCGCTATTCTCTCAGTTTCTAGAAGCCAATAATTGCCTGCATGCATTCCAAATAGGTTTTAGGTCCTCAAAGGGCACTGAATCAGTCATTATCTCAGTCCTGGATGATCCTCAGGACCACAGAGAGATTGGAGTGCTGATCCACCTTGACCTCTCTGTTGTCTTCGATACTGTTGATCACAGCATTCTGTTGGCACGTTTGGAGCAAACAGGGATTACTGGGGACCTATTGGCATGGTACAACTCATTTCTTGCGGAATGCACACAAACCATATCTTTTCAGGCTTGTTGCTCCCCAACCCCCATCAGCGCTTCCCTGTAGTGTTTCTCAGGGCTCGGCTTTCCCCCTCTTTGGTTTAATTTGTACTTGCACCCAGTGGCAGACCTTATTTCGGAGTCTAGTTTTCTATTCTATACCTATGCTGATGACACGCAATTGGTGTTTCGCCTGGATTCCCCACGAACGAACCTTCTGCCAAACTTAGAGATTGTGTTCTACGATAAGCAGATGGATGTCTTAATGGGGAAAAAACTGAAGTGCTGGTGTTTGGTCCCCAGACAGCTGCTAGTTCCTGGTTTTCTAAGTTCTGGCCTGCCTCTTTTGGCCCCTGCTCGACGCACAGCACTTCTATGAAAGGCTTAGGGGTGAGGCTCTGGCTAGTGGTTCTCGTGAAGCCCAGATTACATCTATCTGCAATACTGGATTCGGCAAACTTAAAGTCTTGAGAAATATTTTGCCGTTGCTTCTGCATGACAGCTGGACAAAGATTGTCACTTCAGAAATAATGGGATCACTGGATTATTGCAATGGGATCTATGTAGGGCAGCCACAATAACAGATACAATCCTTTCAAATACTTCAGAATTCAGCAGCCACAGTGGTTCTGAATGCTCCTAGAGTGACCCCCACTAGGGGTCTGCTGCACCAACTCCACTGGTTACCAGTTGCGGCAAAAGTTGAGTTTAAGGCTCTCTGTGTAACTCAACAGGCTCTTCATGATGTAGGTGCCAGTTATCTGAAAAGGAAGATAGAGCATTACCAGGTCTTCACTCATCTTCCTTTGGGCTCCTCAGAGTACCAAGGTATCAAAGAGCTTGGCAGGTGGTCGCTCCTTCTCGGTACTGGCTCCTACTTTATGGAATAAGATACTGCCATCTGTGAGAGTCATGAGGAGTATCTTCCTTTCCGCAAGGCACTTAAAACCCATCTTTTGTAATTGGAGCCTTTTTCACTGCTGGGGCCCTCTCCTACCCTAATGTCTGCTTACATTTAGCAGCTAAGGGCCTTAGTCACGCTCTATACCTTTTTGTTACATTACATTACAATGAGATTGCATAACAGCTATTATCTGCCCAAAACAAACATAATAATCAATAGATGCACTTTTTACATGAGAAAACAGGCATCAAACGAAAGCGTAGAAGAATATGTGTTTGTGTTATGTGCACTTTCCATAACGGGCAAGTTTGAAGTTGGTGTGGGCATTGACAAATTGATCAGGGGTCAAATTATAATCCACCCCAATAATGCTCCTATGCTAGATGTGAGGAAATCCTATGCTGGATAAAACATGGCCATAATCAGAGGATATCAGAAATGGCTTATGAGTCACACAAAAACAAATGCTACATATGCAGTAGGCAAGGACACTTTGCAACTGCAAGGAGTTGCCCAGCTATTAGCCAAAGGTGTCCCAACTATGGAATAAGAGGGCATTTTCAAGCTTTTGTCAAAGGAAGAAAAAGGTGGCATATGTCCACCACGAAGGCAGTTTTTATGAGTAATGTGTAATGGTGATTTCAAACTGCACCAACGATCACTGTTCTCTGTTAATGCTCAATTTGCACTATAAAGGTGAACCACACTCCTATCAACGTTATAGTGGCTACCTGTTCACCATACTTGATTGTTTCCAAACAGATGTGAGAACATACTAAAAAAGGGCTTAAATAAAAAAAAAAACTATAGAAAATCTAACAACAGAGATCCAGGAGATTTTCCAGGGTCACAGATACTTATATTGGGATGTTCCAAGCACTGATGGAGTTCAAGGACAGGATGATATTGACCAACATATACGTTGCAAAGAAAGAAGTGAAACTCCCGAGATGGAAGAAGCAGGCAGCATTAGGCCATCTGCTGGACCCAGGTTTGAGGGGCCTATTCCTGTACATTGAAGACTGGCAAACAGAAGAACAAGCGTTCTGAAAAGTATTCAGTAAACAGGTTGGATGCTTAATGGGATATGCCAATAAAATGGTGTTGAAACTCGATGCCGAACCAACCATCCACAAAGTGAGGAATATTCCTCTAGATGTAAGAGCTGAAGTTGAGAAATAATTGGAATGACTAGTAAATGACAGGATCATCAGATCCATTGAATCTGCCGAATGGGTGAGTGCAATTGTGGGAAAACTAGAGTATGCATAGATTTATGGAACATTAATGAGAACATTATAGTAGAACAATACCTCATGCCTATTGTAGCATAAATGCTTTGTTGCATCCATGGGGAAAATGTGTTCACCACATTGGATTTGTCCATTGCCTACCATTAGATGTGTTCACCCAGGAAAGTAAATCTTACATGACATTCATCATATCTTTTGATTTCTATTGTTATTGAAAAATGCCATTAGATTTCGCATCAGAAGACAATTATTTCAAAAGATAATGAGCCGTGCTCTCAAAGTTAATATTTGGAATTGGACCAAATGAGCACGACACTAGATTAAACACATTATGGGACACATTGAATGACAAAGGATTGATAATAGAAGCCATCAAATGTAAGATCAGCACACCATTTGGTTACCTGAGACATGTGCTCAGTGGCAATTGATACAGACCTAGATAAGATACTACAAACACAATAAGTAATGCTCCTAACTCTACCAACAAAGACAAATATTAGCCATCTTTGAGACAGCTGATTTTTATGGCAAATTCATAAATAACTTTGCAGTGAAAAGCAATCCCATTTCAAAGCTACTCAATAAGGGGACAGTTGTTGTGGTGCAGCTGATGCGAAGAAGTGGCCAAAATGATCAAGCAAGGAATTTGTTTGGGCAAACAATGTAGGGAGGGTTTGATGTATGGAAACCTGCTGTGTGTACAGTTGTCGAACGTTAAATGGTGTATGTTCTGTAATTTCACAGTCAAGTAATAGAAAAGAAAAGCCTATTTGTCACCAATCAAAATCCATACCCAGCACTGAAAGTAGACACTCAGTAATAGAACAAGAGTTACTTGCATGTGTCTGGGGAGTAGAGTAGTTTAGAAAATACAAATGTGGTTAAACATTTATTGTACACACCAAATGCATACTACTAGTTGAGGGCACAACAGTGACATGAATGCTAAAACCAACACTGAGAATTGCACAAGAATTTGTTCCAGGAGTATTTAATACCATAGCAGATATTTTGTCACAATTACCACTTGCTCAGACCACGCCAATAGAAAATTAGGAGGACGTTGTAGCAAAACTGCATCAATATTGACTCAACAATCATGGTCTATTGTCACTGGGGATAAATGGCTTGCCCAAGTGAATAACGATCTTTGCCTAGTGCGTGTGATTCAGTGAATGTGTGAGGGTTGGCTACAGAAAAGGAAATTAAGGAATAAAAAATGCCCATATTGGCAAGTCAATTATCAATTATCAGTGGTTGATGGAACACTTTTACATGGTTTCCAGCTTATGGCACCTACAACCCTTAGAGTGGAGTTGATTTAAACACCTCATGAGGGTCACCCTGGTATCACAGTCACAAAATAAAGATACATGAGAGCTATAAGAGGCCTGCAATGGATATTACCATAGAGAGGGTGATCAGAGAATGTTGGCCATGCCAGAATTCAGAAAAAAGTTTTAGGGTACGTAAACAAGAGTTGATTCCCATACCACCACCTGAAGGGGCATGACAATATGAAGATATAGATATCCTTAGAACATATCATACTATTGGTCCAGACACACTGTTTATAATTGTAATCTCACATTACTTTTCCAAATGGCCTGAGATGAAATTAGTGAGAAGTATGACTGTTGAGATGAATTTCTAGAATCTGCCTTGGTACTCATATTTAGGAGGCCACCCCTAGTCATAGTTAGCAGGTTAACTCTGAGAGGTTATCCAAACCCAATCAAGTTATTCGTGCAGAGTGGTCAAGTCTTAGTCACAAGAACAATTGAGTGGGATCAAGGTTCCACTAATTCAATTTAGACAGGTAAGTACAACATACTCTATTATAGGCCCCAAAACTCACACTAGAAAATTTAATTAAGCAGGTAGTAAAATCACAAAATACTCAATTATCAAACATGTACACAGTAACCTTTAGAGTTTTAGAAATGCATACAATAACTTAGACAACTAATATAGGGTAAGTAGTGCTGTAGTAGAGTAAAATCAGTGCACACTAATGATGCATTAACTTTGTAAATCCAATCCAGATTATGTAGGGGGAACTGTGTGCTCAAACATCACACAACTTCTTCTTAGAAGAGGGGATAGATGTAGGAAGTATTCTTCTGGTGGTGAAAATGTTCTGGAAGATATTCAACAAGTTACAGTTATGTAAAATAGTAGTCTTATCTTTCAGGTACAGCTTTTACATCTGACGATCAAAAAGCAATGGAATGGAATTACCAACGTTTATTCTAAGGTTTATTCTACAGAAAATTGGGGGAGGTTAATGTGTTGCAATTACTTAACACCTGACTCTGATGTTCCTGAATTAAAAGGTATGGCGAATGGGGGATACTGGAGGTAGGTTTCCCTGCCATTGGATAAAGTCAAAGAAGCCCATGGGCTGTGAGCACAAGTATTATTCTGGTCAGTTCCAGGAGCAGAGGGAAACTTGTTCCAAAGAAGAAATGCTCAAATCACCAATGCAGGACACTTCACCAGATAGGGGAAGGGGAGTTCTGTGACAGCTACCGCACATGGGCGACAGCCGGCATCTTTCGAGTCGTGGTTGGAGAAGACCATCCAGAGCAGTATAATGCCAGGGACTATCATTACCATTCTTCTAGAAGCCGTGGTTTTGAAGAAGGACATGGTGTCCTAGGTTCTGAAGAAGGACAGGGTGGTTACTTCAAGCACCGATGAGGAAGGAGGCAAATAATGCACAGTGTTTTGTATTGATCCAAGCTCATTGCTAAGAGACGTGTCCGATGAGCAGGTGAAATGGTTTTTGAGATTGGAGTGCCTTGTCAGGTAATGATGGAGCAAAGGGAGATACCACAGACAATATTAATCATGAGGAAAACATTGTCATGCTGGAAGGAGGATTTGGAGAAAGTGCTGAGTCACTTATGGAACAGCAATCCCCATGATATGGGGCTATTGAAAAGTGCAGGGACAAATAAAATTAAAACAAGGAGAGATTTTACAAACATTTAGGCAATACCCAATGTCTAAGGAGGCAGATGAAGGGATTTTTAAGACCATTATGGCCTTGTTGAAGCAAGGCAGTGTACATCCTTCTGTATCCCCATGTAACATAGCCATTTACTATTTGAGGAAAGCAGAGGGGTCTCGTTGGAGGATGGTTTAGGATTTGCTGCCTCTGAACAATTTTGTTGAAGCAGAATTTCCGGTGGTATCCAATCCTGCTACATTCTATTTAACTGTCCCTACTGGGTCAACCCACTTCACAGTTATTGATTTTAAAAAAAAAATCCTTTTTCTTGGTTCCTTTGCACCACAATTCCCAGTACCTCACAGCATTTACGTATTGTGGACATAGATTTGAACACACAAGTTTACCCCAGAGGCACTGTGAATCTCAGAGTTATTCAGATGGATTTGGGGAACTCACAAATGTCCAGTACTGTAATTCAGTATGTGGATGATTTACTTGTTTGCAGTGCTTCAGAGAAAAAGTGTAGAGGACACTCAGTCAGACTCCTCAGCCTGCTTGCAGAGAAGGAGTACAAGTGGACAAAGAATAACTGCAACATTTTCAAACAGAAGGAGTGTATTTGGGACAGTACTATCATCCGCAAGGAGAAGGGTAATGTCCATGAAATGTCCATGAAAGTAGTGGCTCAGAACACACCTCAACCAACTACGGTAAAACAGATGCAGCAGTTTTTGGGTCTTTGTTACTATTGTAGGTCTTGGATTTTTGACTACTCTATTTACACAAGGCTGTTGCTGCAAGCTCTCATGGCAGCACAGAAAGAGAAGTGTCCGATCGAGTGGTTAGATGAAATGAGAACTTGTTTTCAGGAGCTTAAGACTGTGATCAGTAATGCTATAGTTTTGGCAACACCAGATTACCAAAAGACATGTTTTCTTTTTTCACAAACAGATGGGAAGGTAATGACAGAGGTCCTAGCACAGAAAACTTCATTAGGTCACGAACGCTTGGCCTATTATAGTGGGTTGTTAGACTCAGCTATACAGGGTAATTTCTGTGTGGGCAATCACTTGTGGCAGTGGGCTTTGCAATACAAAAGTCCTCAGCCATTACTATGGGCTGCCTGGAGACACTGTACGTGGAACATGCAGTTTTTGCAATTTTGGAGAATTCAAAATCAACTTTGACTACTCAGAGAGTTTCTGGGTATGAGGTTATTTTGCCAAATGCTTCAATAAGACCAGTGAGGTCTCATGTAGTAAACCAGGTGCAGCCTGGTGATGATGTTCATGATTGTGTGACCTATGAGGGAGATTGAGTGAACAAGTCTTAAAGAAGATCATTTGGAGACAGGAGGAACACTTTTTGTTGATGGATCATCAATGATGGGTCAGGGAACTGGTGAGAGACATAGAGGAACAGAGGTTGTAATTTGTGTGGGTGGGTGGTGAGTACCAGGTGGAGGTGGAGGTGGGAAGAGATTGCCGTCAACTTACTCTGTGTAAGCAGCCGAGTTGGTGGCGCTTATTAAGGTGCTGGAAATGAGTAAGGGGAAGGCAGTCACTATCTACTCCGATCTGCATTTGTTACCACAACAATACATTTAGGGTTATCTAGAAGGCAGATAAGAAGGTTTAGAAGATCTGGTAGGACCCTTGTCCAGCATGCTGTGCAGCTTTCACAATTAATTGACGTGTTAACATTGCCTATGGAGCTAGGGGTTTTTAAATGCACTGTGCATACTAGTAAACTGATTTTGTAGCAGTTGGTAACAATGTCGCGGACCAATCAGCAAAGGCCGCAGCTTATTTGCCCCTCCTAGATAACCCAAATATTTAAATAATGTCCTAACAGGCACAATTGCCGGTCCCATATACTGCAGTCCCCTTGTTACAAATTGATGAACTGCGGGGAAGAGTAACACAGGAGGAAAAGGAGCTTTGGGCTAAAATGGGGTGTACGCTCTGGCCCAAAAATATGTTCTGGAGGCAGGACTTGATGGGGAAGGTAGTGATGTCCATAGAGTTGCTTCTTGTGGCTTTGGAGCAACTGCATTTCCCTTGTGGCTTTGGAGCAACTGCATACTCCTCAGTTACAAATTGCAGCAGAACTTCAGGAGGATTAGTTTGTGCCCAACCTCTCTGTGCAGTTGAGCAGGTTTATTGGTAATTGTGCATTTTTCTGTAAGGAATTTAATACAGGAAATACTATGAGGGTCGTAAGAGGGGTTTTACCCCAACCTTTAGGTCCTTTCAAGGAATTACATGTTGATTTCATTGATATGGTATAAAGATGTGGCACCTATCGTTCTTTGATTGTGGTTGTGTGTCCATTTTTCCGTTGTCTTGAGGCTGGACCCTGCGTGCCCCTTGATGTCAAATCAGTGGCCCAATTCTTAGTAAGGGAGGTATTTCCACAGTGGGGTATTTGTGAAGTGTTAAGGTCCGATAATGGGAATCACTTTTTAATGCTTTGTTCACTGGAATTATTTAACTTTTGGTGATACGGCACAGGTTGTGCTCGGTGTACCACCCTTAGGTCAATGGCATTGTGGAGCGTCTCAATGGCTTGTTGAAAATTCAGTTCTTCAAAAATTTGTTCTGATTTGCATAAGTCATGCATTCCCCTGGCACTGTTTTGTTTGCTGAATAAGCCTGGAAAGGATCACCTCCTCAGCACACATGAGGTGGTGACAGGTCATAGAATGTTCACACCTCTCTTACACGCAAGCATAGGTACAGATGCACATAAATCAGCAGAAATGCTTGGAAATTAATTTGGGGACTATTTTAAGGCTTTAACCAAGAGTGTTAGAATTGTGTCCTCACAGGTTACTGCATCTGATCAGCAAAACAAGATCGAAGGCAGCGAGGGACCAAACACGCATCAGCATCCATTGTTACTCCCTGGAGAGAGGGTCTTTGTTTGTTGATTCCACGGACCCAAAAAGGTCATTTTCTCCACTCCTACGGCTGTAAGAGGGGAAGGACTTAAAACTTGGGTGCACCTCCACAATGTTCAGAGGACACAAGTATGCCACCACTGATGTCTGAGGAACAGGAGTTGACTAATAATTCAGTTAAGTAGAATCTAAGGAATCACGGTTCGTTCCAGCTGACAGGGGGGAGGAGAGCGTACAAAATCCTAAGAATTGTTTTAATACATTTTCTTTTTTATAAACTTTTCTTAAAATGTAGACTTGTTTTTAGTAGGAATTGGTTGTAGAAGGACATTGGGCCTCATTACAAGTTTGCCGGTCCGGGAGCTACGGTACCTGTAAGCTTGCCGGTACCATAGTTCCTGTACCGGCAAACTATGAGTTGTGCTTTCGGGTGCCTTTCTGCTCGCCAGGTCTGACCTGGCGGGCAGAGCGGCATCCGCAAGCATAGCATGTCGTATGCACCGGCACCATTCTGAATGGTGCCGGTGCATCCGACCTCCCCATTCCCGTTCAGCCCTATGGGGCTCAAATGGGAATAGGGAGCATTCCATTCCAGTGCCCGGGAATGGGCAATTACCGGGTCTGGCAAGGCCATAATGACCCGGTAATTGCCCATTAGCGGTTGAAAGAATTTTTCAGAAGTTTGGCGGCAGACTGCCGGTTTTACCGGGCAAGGCTACCACCAATCTTATATTGCGGCCCTATGTGTTTGGGAATTTATAGAGTTCTTTTCTTTTTTATTTTTGGGTCATATGTGTCGGAAATACAACAAAGTTTCGATATTGATTTTGCATCTAATAATTCTGATGGGACTTTAGAAATTGTAAATGACATACACAATTTTACAGCTGATAATATATGGTACCAGCACATGAAGACAGTGGGAAGGGAGAGAGTAACTGAATCATGTTACAATTACTCCCTCATTCCACATGCCTCTGGAGTTCCTAGATTATGTATTCCTGATGAGGTAAAAGTAGCAGATGCATATTGTCTGGTACACCTAGCCCTATGCATGGTTCAAAGGCGGTTTTAGGTGCGATCTATAGTAGCTTCTGTTCTTCTGATCAATAAAGAATGTTTAAACTCAACTGGGGAAGATCGCAAAGATGTTCAGACAAGCAATCATGTTTGGGGGATGACTTTGTATGCTATTTGGGGGAGTGTATTAACTGTTGCACATTGTATATAATGGGTGTTCTTTCTATGTTTCAGGGAGACCAGGGTAAGATTGACTCTTAGATGTCATCTAAGCCCCCCTGCAGGCTGTTGTAAAATAAACTTACTTTATGGACAAAAGGCACACTTACTAATTTACTAATTTAGAAGTGGGCCTAATTTGGGTAAAGGGGTGGAGCTAAAGGTCCACGCCTACAGAACTTTTCTAGGAACTCTTCTCCTCACACTGCCAGATGCCCTGTCCACTTCACTATTCACAGCTTCAAGTTACAAGTTGAAAGGGAGCCCCGTAGGTAACTGAGTAGTTTACAGAGTTTACAAATGTGGAATCTACCACAGTTAAACTGGGCCCAATAGTAGAGGCACTTTCTCCTTCTACCGGTACCCTAGCTATAGAAAATACATGGTGGGAATGATGAGGTATGGGCGCAGGAGCCCCAGCAATGTTATATTCCAAAGGAAGCTAAATCTACTTCAGGTGCTTCACCATTGGTCAAGGTATCTAAAGATAAGGAGTCCCCTGGGATTATTTCATCTTCCTCCAGAGAAAAAGTCAGATTCACAAGTAGGCCCCCAAGGTCTTACCCTTACATCTGGGTCCCCTGCACATGGGCCCTTGCTCCACAAGCTACACAAGATCCATTGGACATCTGTATGTAGGGAGGCTTAGAGTCTACACTCTCATGCCTAGGATAGTTAGCCTGACTACCCTTTCCATGCTCATGTGACCTATTCTGCTTATGAAACATTTTGTGAGCTTTATGTGAAAATATTTTATCAGTAGACCCATCCTCTTTCTCTTTTATGATTTTTCCCATCTTCCTGATTACCTGAAACATGTTTGTATTTATAGGAGACTCTATTGGACACCCAAATGCCAACAGCACTATGGGACACCCACATTTCATCAGCAATTGCCAGGATCTAATTTCTTCGAATCTGCCAAATGCAGCTTAGGCTCAGGGGAACAAGAGGCAACACTGTGTTCCAACAAGACCAAGTTGATTATGTCTTCAAAAGTGGTTACTTTATAGCCTTCTATCCAGCCACTCAAGTTTTTCAAGGATCCTGTTACAGTATTATTATCTTGGAGGATCAAAAGTGGTCTGCAGTGACTGCATTAGACTCTCTTGAGATAGATTGATTTTGGAGATTTGTACTATCTCTACTATTGGAGGCAGACCTCTGCTGGGCCAAGCTGAGGGTGACTACATAAAACCTCCATTCCAGAACAGATTACAGCACTGGGTCAAGTGGTTCAAAAGTGGTCTGCAGTGGCTGCATTAGACTATACTGTGATGGATTGATGTTGGGGATTTTTACTATCTCTACTATTGGAGGTGGAACTCTGTTGGGGCAAGCTGAGATCGACTGCATAAAACCTCTATCTCAGCGTGGAGAGTGACATGGGTGAAGTGGTTCAAAAGTGGTCTGCAGTGGTCAGTAGGGGTGTGTAGGGCTGACATCCCCTCTGCCAGGGGAACCCGACCACTTGCAATTTAACCAGTCCATGTGATATGCTGCCCAGAAGTAACTCAGTGAGCAACTATTTCCTCTTCTTTCCTCTCCATTATTTGATCTTCAAAAACACTGAAACTTTGTAGCAGTGCCGCTTACCGTAAACAGCCCGTTTGATATGCTGTTCTGGAAGTAACGCGGTGAACGTTTACTTTCCTTTTCCTTCCTTTCCATTATCTGATGCACCAGACCATTGGCACGTTGTAGTACTGTTTTCATTGCACAAGCGAAAAACGTATTGATTCCAAATCCTGCTTTACATATTGCAATACAACACAGTGATTCAATTCCTGTAAATCCTTGAACATCACTTAGGTGGATACAATGTATAATTTACGAAGCACGTCTCTTTAAGATGATCCAAAGGCAATAGAAACGGAATACATACATTATATGGGATATGTGGGAGTGAGTGATATGACACATACACAACAAGTGACACAGGTTGAAGTATTAGCTCCACAGCTATCCCATTCTCCTCTGACACTAAGTGAACAAAGGAGGTCTTGTGACCACGGTAGCCTCGAGTATTTTCATCAGAGCGGCCCCTCAGGACTGC
The DNA here is from genome assembly GCF_040938575.1 of Ambystoma mexicanum. Lineage (NCBI taxonomy): Eukaryota > Metazoa > Chordata > Amphibia > Caudata > Ambystomatidae > Ambystoma > Ambystoma mexicanum. Next base: position 516,399,347 of record NC_090934.1, read on the forward strand.
TCATGCAGGCAATTAATGAATATACACTGTCAACGTCTTGCATGTAGCAGAAAATAAGAGACTTCTTTCTTAAAGGATGCAGCCAGAACTTGGGAGAACTGAGGCAGTCATAGGCCCCACCTTTGATAAAGGCAATTCAAGAACATATTGAGGGAGGGATGGTGGGCTCTCTGCAATTAGGGCCACTACAAGGATCCAATCAATCATTTCATATGGGTCTAGTGGATGACCTTAACATGAGTTCTATTTCAGTGACGTCTGTTACTGGGGACACGCAAGGCTTGTATGCATACCCAAGTGTGGGAAGGGAGCCTGCAGTCTGAATTCAATCAAAATCTCAAACCCATGAGGTAAAAGGGGGATCCAGAAAAGACACAAGTGAAATGACCTTGACAGCGTTGAACTTCATTCTGAATTCACTTGTAAATGTACATGTCCTTTCCGGAATCATATTGGAAATGACCAAGGAACTTGAATGCTGTGTTTCATCTATAGTGGGCCTAAGGGCAGTGGTGAATATGAACATTCTGGAAATCTTGACTTCAATTAAATCAGAATGTAACCACTTAGCAATTTTAAGTGATAACAAACTGACTTCATCAGCATCAACTGCCCAATTAGGCGATATACAAACAAATATGGAAACTGTGATTAGTGGAAACAAGCCTCACACTGTTCCAAACGAGCAAATCATATCAGTGAAGGAGATAGAGTGAGTCCTCAATGATCTAGATGACACACCACTCTCAAAGACGGTCTTGGAGGAGTTTAATAGGTTGGATCACCTCCTTTGAAAAAGGGGTGATTAGGGGTGATGGAGGTGAGGGAGGACGGAGAACACCCTTCAGACTTGTTGATGGAAACTGCAATACCTAAAATGAAATGGAAAAGGAAGAAGGAGGAATGAGGGGAAAATTCTGCATATGCCAGAAAAATGCAGGAGGAAAAATCCACAAACCAGAAGAGAAAGAACCTCAGGAACAGCACAAAACTAACATTTCTACATGCATTGTCTACCCCAAGGTCAAATAAGAGTGATCATAGTGAAACAGGCACCCACTAAAGAGTGAGACCCGCTACTAAAGTACTACATTTGTCATCTATATTAATGAAGAATGGGAACAAATCTAAGACAGCTGAGTCCTCCACTAAGGCACATTAGAATTATGATATTTCTGGGACAACAGAGATGGCCTGCCAAATTAAGCTACTAATGCCTGGAAACTCTCACCATCATATGGGTGCTCGAGTGAATATTGAAACTGTAGCGATAATGACCAAATCAACCATGGCTGCTCCTAATAAAGAGCCACAGGTTGCTGCTACCTTTCTGTGAGAATCACATGGCCTTCTTTGTTGCCCTTTAAACTCCAGGAAACGTGTGTGTGCCCAAGTGGGAAGCTCCCTATTAGAATGCTCAAGAAGGCTTATTGGGGCGTGATTGAAGCAGAGGATCAAACGTTGGAGGGACAATGGTACAAGGCTTAACTCAACAGAATGATTTGCAGAAAGCTTAAGGAGGAAGTGAGTGATTTAGAGAGGAGTATGTGCTCCATGACGAAGAGAATTTGATCTTGAATCACAACACAATTGTGTCCCTGCTGCATGACATTCCGCTCTGAGAAACATCTCCCCAAGGGACATTTTGGAGGTGGAGCTCATCTCGGACAATAGTTTGGACATTTCAGTGATTGACCTCCCCTCTATTTTGGTTCAAAATCATTTGTTGTCATATATTGATGACCTAAGACTTAGGGGTATTGATGTGAGCACATATGCTGGATCACAATCTAAACCTCTTTATCTGGAGAGTAAGGAGGGCTGTGGGAGCAGCTGTCTGCAGCATTATACCAGATTGATTTTAGATCAGTCTAACATGAAGGAGAGGGGAAATTGGGTTTGGGTTCCGGAAGCACAGGTGACAGAGTTTATGGGTGCTGTTTTGAAAGAAGTTGTTTTTAACATTGTTATTTGGAACTTTCAAGCAGCTTACCTGTCAGGAGACAGCCATTGTGAAAATTCGCAAAATAGATCTGGTCCCAATACAGTAATGTTTTGTACCGGATGCAGTCACTATTAATGGCTTTGAGGTATGCCAGAATGTCATTAGTAAATTTGCTTGCTAGGCCCCGAGGGTGTGTGATGATCGCAGCCAAGCAAGAGTGGATTAATTCTTTGGAACTTGTAGGCTCCTATCAACCATGTACCCAGCTGATGCAACCTATTACACAAAATGATTTAGGTTCCCATCTGATCATCAATGTATATGCCAATTACAGAGAAGTGAAGCAAGCTGTAATTATAGAATGGTTGTAATCGATATGCATAGTAAATCAGAGCAGACAATGTTAAAGTTCCAACCATGTTCTTGTGATTGGCAACTTTAATACAGGCTGTCTCGGGGGAGTTGCACACATGACAGACACATTGGGATCGATGGGTTCAAGGCGGGTAACATTCTTGCGACAGTGGGATCTTGCCCTGCTAAATGGGAGTGTGGAGGGGGAACTGGAGGGTACTGCCACTTGGCACAGTGGAGAGCAGGCCTCAAGGATTGATTTCATTTTTGTCTCCTTGGGGCTGTTCTGATGCTGTGAGCAACATTGTTTTACCAGCGCCGAACCCAGTGATCACTCTGTATTAAGGGTAGTTTTGCATTTATGAACCAATTTGTAAAGGTTTAGAATACAACAGTAAGTAAAGATTGTGACACTACATCACTTCATGCTTTGTTTGCTAGAGTATTGCAGGATAGTATTGAGCATCTAAAGAATACAGGATTTCATGCCATCCAAAAAGGTCAGATTTTATGCCTGAAATTCAAAAACTAAAGAGCAATATGTAAAGGAACGTGAGAAATCTTAAAAACTCTAATCTTGGGGAACCACAAGCGATGCTGGGTACCGCCCACTGATGCTTTCTGAGGAGTGAAGGCAGCGGAGCAGCCTGGTAAGTAGCTGTGCCAAAGCCAGGACAGTGGTAGGTGATTCGGGAGGTGATGGACCTCCTCGTGGAGAATCCCTGGTGCAGGGTTGTTGCACGATCATTGAGGTGAGAGGGTGCTACCCAGGAGGAGCCAGGACAGGTGGCATCCCCCTCAGAAATGGAGAATAGGAGGGCCGAGCAGGAGTACCAGCTCTATCAGATGGTGGGAGGCCTATGGACTAAAGTGTCTGACGACTGTCACGGAGGGGCAACATATCAGAAGCATGTGCCCACATCAGCCAAGAGTGAGCTCAGCAGATAGCTCATTAACACTGCGCCTTGCACCATGAAGACAAGAGCCCAAGCCAGGCGGGTCCAGAAGAACTTATGGGAGCCTGGTTTGGCTGCCACCAGCACCAACAACAGAATCACCCCATTGAAAGTGGAGAGCTGTCACAAGGCCCCAAGAAAACCTAGTCAGAGAGGTGGGGTCCTTGACATCTTGCACCACCTGAGACTTGGAGATGGCTAAGCAACAAAAGGCAAACAAAAGCACGGATATAGCTGCCTTACTGCAATCCCAGGAGAAGGGGAAAAAGACAGAAACAGTGTGAGGCATGGTCCACTCCCTGGAAAAAAAAACCTGGACAGCTAGCAATGCAGGAGGACATACAGACATTCAGGTCCAAAATGAAGGCAGAATTCAGAAACTGTACGGTAGAGATCTCGGCGAAGATGGAACACTTGGACGGCTGAGTGATGGAGGTAGAGCAAAGGCTTGGGAAAGTCGAGATCCAAACGTCAGAACAAGAGTCAGTAATTGCAGACCTACAGTGTTGAGTTCAGTCGCTTGGGGGGATAGTTGTGGCCATGGCAGTGAAACAAAAGACCTGGAGAACAGAGCTCTATAGAAATAACCTGGTGATTAAAGGGATTCTCTCTTCTATACCAGATCAGGCCCTGGTTGAATATGTGGACAAAGTATTCCAGATACTCCTGTCACACTGCTGCTGCACCACTCGCACAGGGTGCAACAGTGAAAATCGTCCCCTTTGGAACCTCCAGATGACGTGATCATATGAGTACACTTTTTCACTGCCAAGCAAGACAACAGGGTGGCAGCCTGGGCACAATTAGAAATAGCTCACCAAGGAACATCCCTCCAAATTTACCAGGACCTGGCGATAGCCACGATACAAAAACAGAGGGCCCTCAGACTACTGACAACCGTCCTAGAAGAGAAGAACATCCGGTACAGATGGCTCTTCCCAGAAATGTAACGATTCACGATGTGGACAATCAACTCACTCAGGGAAGCTAAGGACATCTGTGAGCGGGTCTGCTGTGGTGCAAATGGGGAATCCCCAATTACGTTCTCTTTGCCAGCAACAAGGGGAGACCCTAAACCTTGAAGCACCCGATGGTCAAAGGTGGGGAAATCATGGAAATTCCTGGCCTGACACCTGCCCTGACAGACAACGTCCAACAGACAGCTGCAAGCTGAACAAACTCAGACCATGTCACTACAGGTTTGACCCAGGCCCCGCACAGAGTTTGCCAGACCATGAGTGCAATGCCTCTCATGGGTCACTTGGGCTGCAGGCCCAATTTTGTTATTGCACTGTTTGCTAAATTATGGTTTTGGTTCTCAATCTCTGAAAGCCAGTTTCACCAGCGATGCTAGAGACAGTTAAGCCAAATGGCAGTTGACACTCACTTCTCCCCCCACACCTATGAGGAGTCTGAATCTCAATCAAATCCCTCCACCAAAAGCTGCGATATATAACAAACAATGTGAACAGCATGAACTCACCAGCAAAGTGGAAATCCATCCTGTGGCGATTTGAGGACTTGAACTGCCATATAATTTTCCTACAAGAGACCCACCTGGCTCTGCAACACTATGTCATAATGCAGACCAGACATTTTCCCCAACAAGTATGGTCTCCAGTGGCTCGAAGAAGGGGTGCATGGCTATCAACTTGGGGAAAGACGTCCCTTTTACGAAACTTGATACCCAGCAGGGCCTGGGGGGCAGGTATGTGGGAGTGATGGGGATGTTGTATGGGAAACTCTACATTATAATATCAGTATTTTCCCTGAATGAGAGGCAAGAGTCATTCCTACAGGAGCTGTAGTACGAGTTGGTGCCCGTCATGGAGGGCCAGGTGTTGATAGGAGATGACTTTAATGGGGTCCAAGATCCCAGTGTAGTCAGTTCCCACCTGCCAATGGCAAGAGCCTTCAAGATCATGATAGAGTTACACTTGTTTAAAGCACTAGGGGTGAAAGATATCTGAAGGCTTTTGCACCCAGGGGAGCAAGACTACTCATACTTCTTCCATGTAGACCACACCTCATCCCACATTGTTCTGTTACTGGCCTCCCTCCAATTGGTGCCATACGTAGATAACATAGCCATAGGGACAAGAGTTCTCTCATAGCACGCGCTAATCCAATTACCAATCCGGGTCCACAACACATTCCCCCTCCCAAGGTCCCCCTGGATACTATATCAATCAAAATAACTTTATTCGGCCATCAGGCCATCAAAGTACATCTTAATACAACACATCACTAGATTTCCTGGATACATCCAATCTATAAACCAGAGAAAAAAAACTAAAGTGTCCAAATCACACTGGAAAAAATAAGATAGGAAAACTGGATAATCCCATATCTGCAAGAAAACACAAAACGCAGTAGGTAGCTCCACAGGGCCAAATCCCAGTTAATTCACAATTAATTCACAGTTGACCTTGTCCCCAAGGGTGTACGATTTGCACCAGATAATGCATGATGTGTTGTGGTACTATCAAGTAGACCCCTAGTTATTGAAGAGGGGTTTGAACCAATTGTAATCACACTCTTAGCAGTCTGACCAAAACACACAGATCTTTCCAAAACACCATTGGTCACTCTCTGTCCCTGGAACACCAATTGGACAGAGTCATAGGGGTTGTTATTCTCGCTGAATATTCTGTGACACCACTCCAAGGCTTCCTTGGATACAAACACACAACCCTGTACAGTGCCAAGACAATGTAAGCATTTGTTGGAAAGGGCATCCCTTGGCTCTTGCTTATTTGCAGACAGTTTGGGCACCCATGGAGAAACACAATGGCTCTTCATGGCCCCCCCACGCTCAGTCATGCTCACCCCAGGACAATGGCTGCGTTGTCTAGAATCCTTCACTCTGGGGCCTTAAGTTTCCAGTATCCTTGGCTCACAAGCCTTCTGATCATCATGCTTTCCAAGGAAATTGGGAAACTTACTGAGCATGTTGTGATGCAGTGACTGCTCGGGCTGGGGCTGCAGCTTGGGGTGAGTGCCTTCTCATCAAGCGTCAGCTGATCGGAAGTGGCTAAGTTAGAAATCCAGTGTTGGATTTTGGGGCTTCATGGTGACAAATGGAGTACCAGTTGCCCCCCCCCCCCCTGGAGACATCGTCCTCCTCCAATCCCCTGGATCTCCATCAGGACCAGTAGCAGTTTTTTTATGCCAGTTCGACGAATACCCATTCACAGTTACACCCCCGTGCAATATGGTCTTTCTTGGGATGTGAGTCAGAGTGGGTAGGGTTCCCTGATCGATTAATTTCGGAGCCCTAAATGGGGTCAATCGGAGGAACGAACTAGATCCTGAGCACATTGACTGCATATTCTCACTCCCGATGCTACTAGTACTACTAGTGAAGCTGGGGGAGCGGCTTTCCTTCAACCATGACATCCGTCTCCATACCCATCAAATCCAGGGGGCTTAATGTGGGTATAAGTAAACAGGGTCTGGGGTCGGACCAGGTACGAGCAAAGGATCAGGGGTCAAGCATATGTTCACAGGGGGAGTGAAAATGCGCTCCCCCCCATGTTCCAGAAAGGGAACAGCCAGCAGACAAATCTGTGGCATTGTCCACCACTGGTGGCAGTGGTTTCTCCATGCCAACTAGGGTTGGGAGCAGAAAACCATTTCCACAGGCAAGAGTATTGGCTTTGGCATTATCTGTGCAGATGTATTTTTCAGCAGCGGTTGTCAAACTTACTTCTATGACTACATCCTGTTTTTTTAACAGCATGGCTTACTTCAAAACCTGGAGCTGGCAAACTACACAGGATCTGGGCAGCCCCCCTACCCCCACAGTGGCCACCAACTGTGCTTATTGACCCTGACAGAATGAGTAGGCTGGACCCCAGAAAATGTTGAATCTCTTTGATCATGGAGTACGCCTCCCCATGAAATTGCAAGTACTGCTGGGGTTTTCCCCAGAAACAGAGTCAGTATTGGGGGCACATTCCCTACCGTGGCCGCCCCCCTTTTACTTCCCACAACCAGATTCTTATGCTCACTCTTGAGTTCTGGGAAATCTTGCATGAAAGAGTGAAGGGTGGGCCGTTTGCATCAGAGAAGTGTGGGGTAAGTTGAGGTTGGCAATGGCGGGGGGCTCCAGCACCTCCATTAGGATATTTCAGCAATGCCGGGTTGAGAGAGTTATGGGCACCCAGACACCCCAGACACCCACCACAACAGCCTCTGCAACCCCCCAGCTCTGTCCCGCTATAGCTTGCTCTCACCTTGCTTCCTACTCGATCAGGGTATTTTAACGGAAAACCTGTTCTTTGCAGTCCAGCAATCCTCTTCTTGGGCTAAGACCCTCCGTCACACACCCTGCTTACTCTGAACACCCCTGCAGCGTGTACCACCCTGTGCCCTTGGCATCCCACAGGCATCAACCTTGGCAGGCCTCAAAAGCAGTTCTGGAGGAGGCAGTGGTACGGGGCATGTTCTAGCACTCCGGTGACAGTGTCCCTCCTGTGACAGATTCTGAAACACCCCTGCGGCATGCAATACCCAGTAGCCTTGGGACCCTGCGGGAAACTACATGACCCTATCCTCAATGATATGGCCCTACGTCACAGTACTACACAAGCCATTATAAATTATTATCAGGAAAATTAAGAGGGGCCCACATTGGTAATAATAGTGTGAAATTCAATGAAAGCGGTCATTAAAGGGGAATTGTGAGCCCCTGGGGCTTGGGAGGATAGCTCAAGGGCAATGCGCTCTCCTTGGAAAAAAGATGACATGGAGCAAAACAGGTTTGGTACCCGGGTCCGTGCTTAGAAACCTCTGGGTATTAAGCGCATTATAAATAACCAATTACAATTACAATGGGGTTGCCTATCATAAGCGGCGGACAGAGGCAAAATCCCATTGGGAGGGTGAAAAGGGCTGGAGGCGCACCTCGCGGTGGATATGGCCCAGACCCAAATCACAACCAAACAAGGGTATTACGCTAAAGGGAATAAAGAAAACAAGTTCCTGGTTAGGAAGTTAGTGAAAACAAAACAACAAAACCGAATAATGGGGCTTACGGATTCCCAGGTGATGATGCAATATGCAGAGGATGCGAAGCTTTGGCTTCAGTATAGCATCTACACAACACTATTGGGGTCAATACGAGTGCGGCGGTAAGGGGTTAACAGCAATGGTAAGGATGCCGGTGCCATTAACCCATTACCGCCGCATTACGAGGTCCCCGAGCTGGTCCCGCTAAGGACGGCTGGTTTAACCAGCCGCCCTTAGTGGGAGCCGATAAGGGTCAATGGAGCTAAAAACAGGCCTGTTATTAGCTCCCTCCCCATTCCCATTGAGCCCTACGGAGGCTTGAATGGGAATGGGGATGGGTATGTTGAACGGGGATTTACCGGGTCCTCCAAGGTTGGAATGACCCGGTAAGTCCCCATTCAAGGAACTCGGACCCGGACACGAGATTGGAGGCAGCCATGGCACTAATTGCACCATGGCTACCTCCAAACTCGTAATGACCCCCAATGTCAGCCACAGGCCAATATGTAGCGGAGCAAAAGCTATACATGGAAGAGGATGCCCTCCCCATCTAACAGACATGGTTAGAGAACCCTGGACTTTCCCGTTACACTGGAGGATGTTTACACAGTCATTAAATCGCTAAAAGGTAGACCTCCAGGCCCTGATGGCTTTCCACCTCAGTTTTATAAAATGTTCCGGGTACAACTCCTGAAACCCCTGACCTCTTAGTTTAACTCCTTCCGGCAGACCGGCATGGTGACAGAATCAATGCAATAATCCTTAACAATTTTCCTGTTAAAGCAGGTTAAAGACCACAAAAACTGCTTGTAAGGAAAGATTTCCCTTAGGTGCTATTTTCCCTCCATTTTTAAACCCCCCAAAGGTTTTGCTTTTGTTTTGAGTCTCTAACCTGTTTTTTGTTTCCAGTGGAGCACAGACTTCAGCTGCGTACCTCTGGGCTTTCTCTCATTTAGTTTGGGGAAACTGACACGTACTTCAGGCTGTCAGTACTGGGAAACTATGTTTCCCTTAGTCTTTGACTTTGTTGGCATTTCTTGGTAACTTGGTTAACCTGGTTCACTAACCTAGGGTGGCCTCCTAAACTTTTGCCCACCATGACAGAGTTTAGAAATCCCTCTTAACACTGTGCCTCTTACAGGCCAATCTTCTTGCTAAACATTGATGCAAATTTCTTCCCCAAAATCCTGGCCAACAGGCTAGCTGTGATTCCGCCCAAGATGATTAACGCAGATCAGACTGGATTCATTCTGGACAGAATCACAGGGGAAAACATTTGGCAGGCCTGGACCTGGTTGAAATAGCGGCAATGGACCAATGTAAGATGTTTCTCTTGGCATTGGTTGCCACTAAAGCCTTCAATGAAGTTGACTGGTCCTTTATGAAACTAACCCTAGAGGCATTCTTCTTTGGGCCAACCCTTTGTAACATGATCGTGGATATTTATAACTCACCCAGAATATTGATAGGGCTAAACCAAAGACAATCAAGCCCCATACGCCTTATGTGTGGAACAATACAGAGGTGCCCCCTGTCCCCATTTAAGTCTGCCCTAATAATGGGGCCCTTTGCTAAGCGTGTCAGGTACAACCCAGCCATTAAAGGCGTAACCGTGGGACAGAAACAATATAAGCTTTCATTTTTCACCAATGACATAAAGCTAACCCTCACTAAGGTTCAATCATCCCTGAGGCACTCCCTAATAGAACTGGAATCCTTTAAGCGCACAGCCAACTTTGCAATCAACTATCACAAATCCGGAGTCTAGGGGTTGGCCTTATTGAAGAAGACATTGCTGCCCTCTGCCCTTGTTGTCCAATTACATGGGAAAAGGAAGTGATAAGCTACGTAGGCATCCATATTCAATTGCGTCCAAAAGAACTATACATGGCTAACTTCCCACAACTCTTTAGAGAACAGGAGACAGACCTAGAAAGATGCAGAACTGAGGAAATCTCAATAATTGGATGCATTAAAACATGTAAGATAAACTTGCTGCCAAGGTTCCTTTATCAATGTGCAATGCTCCTGGTAGAGCTCTGTTAGGCAGAAACCTGTGCAGTTCCCTTAGGGACCACTGCAAAAGATTTAAGACTACAGGTGTTGGCAGTAAACCCACTTGGTAGCAGTCTGTACCTCCCAGATGTACCTGGTAGATGTGGCTGAGCAGTCAGACATCCCTCAAGAAGAGTTATACAGTATGCAAAGTATACACAATAGGCACTCAGATACAACAATACAAGCAAACACTGACCAGAGCTTTGGTATCAAAGTATATAATTATTTATTTAAAAACACACTGTTGAAAACACTCCAGCACTCTTATTGTAAAATATTCTAAACCCAGTTACTATTATAATATATGCACCTCTTTTTCCTTATCAGATAAGTCACTGTAAAACACCACTTATTTTCATACAGAGGTGAGCGCTTAACTAGATGGCACTCCAATAAGTTTGTGAGGAAGGGAGGGAGAAAGACAGAATATGGAAAGGTACACCACTCTAAGATTCAGGAACACTGTTTGCAAGTCAGAAGAGCAAAAGTCACTGGTGAGCCAAAATCCAAAGGCTGGGCCCACTCTTAGAGAGAGCAGAGCACAAATGCGCCCAAGATCACACAGTTACACTAGGCTTAGAAAGTCTTGCAGAGGGTTTAAAAAGAGTTTAGAGAGGCTTAGGAAAGTTTAGCCAGGGTGTCCCAGGCTAACCCAGGTTCGAAAGCCGGGGGCTAAATCTACCCCGTACAGTCGGTAGCAAGGGAAGCCAGGCGGGACACGTTACCTTAAGTGGGAAGGATACTCCAGCGGTGGCAGTTGTTCCTGGTAGTGGGTCCAAGTTGCGTCGTCGTCCAGGGGAAGAGAAGATCTCGACTTGGAGGAAAGATGAACGTCGTTGCACTACCAGGGAAGAAACCAGCCGCAGAGTGTTACGGTTAAAGGTGGTACCTTTGTTTCGCGGTCGTGGTCAAACGTGGTATCCCGGTTGCCGGGGTGCTTGGCACAGGCAAGGCGGCCACGAGGTACGTCGGGAAGGCGAAAAGACTTTGAAACTGGTTATCCCCACCAGATCTCCTCTGTTGTTGGGAAAAAGTGGTGAGACGGTCCAGCAGGGCTCCACCGGTAGTGGTGTTGTGGCAGGTCGGCTCAACTTCTCCCTCATCGGATTCTTAGGTCCTGTGGCGACTTCTGAAGTTCCAGTCCCCAAAGCCCTGCTTTTATGCAACAAACCCCCATTCACTCAGTCTAGCTGTCACTCAAACATGCTAAGTGGTGAGCCGGCCGGCTCACCACTTGGGCCAATCAGGATGGAGTGCGACTTGAGTTGCGTAGGAAGCTCAGTCCAGGGTGCCTAAATTCCCCTCCACCCCTCCTAAGTACCCCAGACAGAGTGGCACCACTTTGGGTTGGGGTCACAGAAGAGAACACAAACGCCATTTTAGAATCAAGTTTTGGCAAAAAATACCAACAAGAGAATTAATATTAATTAAATAAACCGGCGGTATGTTCGAGGCTACCGTAAATAATGAAATAAAGATAGTAGCCTAAAACAATGGGAAATCCCATAGGAAAATATTCATGGTTGAATATAAAAAGTAGTATCCACTGCCACCAGCCAAAACTCGATCAGGGGGGACGGAGACGTGCCCCCTTGACTAACAGACCCTGGGGCAATCGAATTGCCCCAGCCAGTACGTCCACAATGTGATGGTTTGTACTGGTTCTGTTCAGAATTTAAGACTAGTAAAGTCAATGGTGACTTTGCATGCCCTGGGAGACAGTAGTCAGTCCCAGGGTATGGAGTCTATACTGGGGGGTCACTATGACACCCCTGTGTCACTGCACTGAGTGTGCTGTGTAACACACATCACAAAAAGACATGAAGCCCTATGGAGTAAAAGACCCCATAGCCCATTAAACACTTCTAGATTCAAAGAAACACACTCAAATCATGTCCAAGAGTGAGGGTAAAAGAGTCCCACTCTTGGCAGGAGAAAAAAATTAACCCCAAAAATCCAGCAAAGCTGCTGGGGGACTCACTAGGTTAGGAAATTCAGCCTAAACAGAGAATTCTCCCTAACAAGCTCCAATGGAAACTTCTAATGCAACTACAACAATAGAACCTGCGCTTCATTTGGCAGGGGGAAAAAGCCTACAATTCCCAAACAGGTGATAATGGGCAGTGCACAATTGGGGATGATGTGAGTCCCTGATTTACATAATTACCCAGCAGCAGCACAATTGACATACTTACCCACCTTGACCATGTCCACAGACTCATTGGAATGGGTAGAGCTAGAGCAATCCAGATTCCAATTGCCCCTTATCTCCCTACACCTCTGCAATAGCGCATAACTACTGACCTAGGCTGCTTTCATCAACAAAAACAACCATTAAAACATGGGTCTGGTTTTGAGACAGGCAAGCATCTCAGGGTGACCAGGCCCATACACGCTGATCTGCCATAACCTGGATTTCACCACTCAGACTTTAAAAAAATGGACACAGGGGGGCTTACACCACATTTTGCAGTTCTTCAAGAATGGGGTGCCTCTGACCTTTGTTGATTGTAAGAGACATTTGGCCTTTACAGAAGCAGAAAGGTACAGATACGCCCAGATTAGGCAATGGATTGTCCATCTGTCGGTCTAACAGTGGGCGATCCAGCAACTGGGGGTCCTTGAGCTGACCTTGCTAGAGAGCACCCGGGGGTGGGGGGAGCATATCTAAGCTCTACAAACTCCCACAGACATATATGTAGTCGCTTCTGCCCCAAATATGTCGCAGTGGGAAGCAGACTTAGGCTACCCCATGGACGACCAGACATGGGTGGACGTTTGGCCATGTAATTACTCCTCTTTGAAATGTGTGACCAACAGGGAATGTGCCTTTAAACTGATCTACTGCTGCTACTACACCCCAGCCAGGCTAAATAAGATCAAGAGCTCAGTCGACCCATCTTGCTGGAGGAATTGCGGAGCCCAAGGAACAATCTTTCATATGTGGTGGGAATACCTATGGCAACAAACCTTCTGGGGACAGGTGGTGGAAACAGTGGAGGCGGTAACCCATATCCAGCTCCTGTTAGAGCCAGAGGTTAAATTGCTAGAGGTCCCAGTGCCAGATGCATACCCAAAATCAGGGATGAAAGCCAAGCTAGTCACCCACCTTTTGTTGGTGGCAAGCATTATGCTCGTCTGGGCCTGGAAGGCCCTGAAGGGCCGTCTCTCATTCCCCAGTGGTGGACAGACATTTGTGACATCCTAGTGGTGGAAAAGGCCACAGCAGCCAAGGACAGGGTACTACACCAATTTGCTGAGATCTGGTCCCCATCCTGGAATATGGCCTGTAGTTTCCTGCACAAGTGTATAAACCAAGGCAAGTGTCACATATCCTGCAGGCCTGTGAATAGTTCAAAAGCTGGCCAGCATTTTGGGGAACTTGGAGATGGGAGAGCAGGAGTAACGGGAGGAAGGGGTAGGAATGTTATGATGCATTGTGGGATGTATTAACCCACTGATGCCCTGCCCTGCTGCATCACTGTGTGCTGATGGTTCCAGAATTGTCATAATGGCCGCAAAACCCTGGGTGCACCAAAACCTATGGAGATTGCGCTTTGCAACACACAAAGATGGCTGCCAAATCTACCATGCATGTTGTCAGTGGTGGAACGGAGACTTCACTGCAGAAACATGTCACTGGGCTTCACAACAAGTAAAAATGGAAACTGCACGCAAAGCAGTGCTTTGCTGAACAAAATCCAGAATTTTGCCTTTAAATCCTTTTTCTTGGTTGCTGAAACTGCAGAAGGCCGTCACAAACCACCATCAAACAACCAATATTCTTGCTGGGTGCTACAAGTCACTTAATTCAAGAAATCATTATGAACAGAAAATGTCCAGAACAGCAGAATCTGTCATCAAAACATTCACAGTAGAAAAGTGCCTGCCTGTGAAATCTGTCAAAATCTGGGCGCAGTACCAGCAGCCACCTGTATAACAGCTGTCATTAGCTTGCATCAGAAGAATTTCACTTGTGCAACTGAAATCTAATGTATGAAAACTAAGTGACCTGGTATTGAGAGCAACCTAGGTTGTAACTATTAAAATCTCATGGTTTAGAAGCTAGAATAAGTGTTCTACCTGCTTGCTTTGAAATTGTTTATTTTAAATCAAGAAAAAATGTGCCACAGAAATAACATTTAAATTTAAGCCTGGCTGAGCTGCAAGAACTTGAAAGGCAGGTTTCTGCCCAGAAGGAGGACACTTCCCCCCAGCTGAAACTCACGGGGAAATGCCAATTGCTGGGGAGCTAGAAGGAGACAATGGACTTCCTCCAGCTCAAAGGCCTGCCAAGTGTGAAGGGTTGTAAATGGCCTGGGCCTCTGGAGGAAAGGGGCGGAGATTGCTTCTAACTGCAGAGAGCCAGGAGTAGGCGGAGACAAACAGCCCTTTGGGGCTGAACATTCACAAAGACATTTTTTTGTTAAAGACATATAACTTACCACTGAAAATTGTTTAATTTACAAAAATCACATATTTGTGTATCTAAATTCTGACTGTACATTTTAAGAGGCAGCAAAACCGTGTGACATGTTCTAGAAGGAAACGGCGGAAAAGGGGGTTTTACAACAAATGTATTGATGACAAAAGCACAAAACTTCATACTCTTATGCCCATATGCAATGCACACATTTGTATACATTTTTGGATAAACTAGATATTGTGTTTCAGCCAAAAAGGGTAGAATTCTGTCAAGAGCAGACACACCATACTACAACGATGGGGATTGGAAAAGTAGATACTACACAAAATATGTAAACTGTATATGTGATTGTTATAAAGATTGCACACATGTAAATATGTATTGTACCAAAAGTAGATTTTATGTTCAAAGGGACAAGGGGAGTATTCTCTCACTCATAAACCCACATCATCATGGTGACACCCTGTTTTCTTCTCCAATCAAGGGGGAGAAGAGATTCTAACCTATAGCCTGCCTAGGGAGCGCGCTTAGGATAATTCAGCGCCACACCCCTTTACCATATGGATAGCGAAAGCAGAGGACTTAGAGACACACAGATTCACCCCCTATCCTGATCCTGGCGAAGCACCCTGAAGCAGATCCATCCATATTCCTTGCTCCTGACTCCAGAAACTTGGCAAGCAGAAAGGCCCATTCCATTAGTTGAACCATTTTCAACTAGACCTTGAGTTTCCAGGACCAGAAAGAATCCCACAAAATCAAAGGGGAACAAAAAAAAAACAGCCGGTCTGTGCTGTAACTGCTTTCCTGCTAAAAGTATTATTACCAGAACCAAAAAACCCGCTCCTGTGGTGTGCTGTGCCGATCCTGTCCAGTCCTGTCATGCAGTGACCAGAGCGCCTTGCTGATTGCAGACCCAGTCCAGTCCGGTGTGCCCAGAACCAGAATTCCTGACCAGAAATCCTGACCAGAATCCCTGAGGTTTGAAACCCATATAGTGAGTATCTATAGATAGGACTGTGTCACTAGCATATGTACTGTCCATAGTAATCCCTGTCTTAAACCCATCCTCTCTTATATTCAGAACTGCATGGTTAGAAATATTTTTGAATTGCCTGAACTGTCTATATTATCCCTACTATCTCCTTTGGTACTAGTATTGTTAAATATCTTTGCGCTCGTATATTTCATCTGAAGAAGGCAAGCTCCTCGGCAGGTAATCTCCCAGATCCAGTGGCACCCTGGTCCAGTGGCTATGCTTAAGTGTGGTATTTGCTTCTCCATAGTCATCCCCTAGTGTAAAGAAATCCTGTTTGTCTTTTGAAAGCGCATCCCTGTTTTCTCATTCTTGTGCTTATCTCAGAAAAACAACCTCCACTAAAATGTCCATAACTTCCTCAAAGTTTATGCTAGAAACAAAATTTCAACTTCTGCTTGCAGCTAACATCCTAAGCTTTTCATATCCATATAGTTCTCCCGCGATCGCGATTACATGCAACCCTACTTAATTAAAGTTGAAAACAAATAAAGCACTCTAATCTTAGTTCTTGTGAATGCTCAATAGGAAACTAAAAGAAAAGGAGAGCTATAGGAATACATTAGAAGATGTACGGGTAATAAGAAATTAAAGAGCAGGGGAGAGGATGTTGACAGCAATTTTAACAAAATCTGATAACAGCTTCTGGCAGATCATAAATGGGAAAGAGACTACCCAAGTAACACTCCAAGAATGTTATTTCGCTGAAAGATTATGGGTGACTCACTTTACATAGTTAAATAACCCTACCTTACCATCATGTACTTCTGAGCCTGTCGCGCGGTCTTGGGACTTTGACTTTGATTGTGGGGATATTGAGATACTTATACAGAAGCTTAGCCACACGGGAGCAACAGAACCAAATAGACTTTGTAATTCAGTCTACAAGACTGATCCCAGTTTCTGGGCCTCTCTACTATGTGGAGTGTTTAAATCTGCCCTAGTAACTCAAATGCACTGCACCAATTGTGCATGCTTTTTGAAAGGGTGATAAATATAGTCCTCTTAATTATAGGCCAATAGCTCTTCTGTACTTGGATTCCAACGTTTTTGCGTCACTTGTTTTGGCTGAGCTTGCCTCATAGGCAGTCAACACAGGCATCCTAAAATTAAATCAAATAGGTTTTTGAAAAGGGGTAGGGCCTGCTTCTGTCAGCTTCATTATTAATCACTTGCAGCAGAGTGTTTGGCAAAAGCGAGTTTCCAATATTTATGCTGTCTCCATGGATTTATCGAAGGCATTTGAAAAGATAGAGTGAAACCTATTCTGGAACACATTATGGAAGTGGGGTGTCCCCAATAAACTGTTGGCAATCCTGTTAAACTCACACTCCAACACAACCCTACGTGTCAGATTATGTGGGGGGGGGGAATACAACTGCAAGCACTGAAACGTCAAGTGTACTCCGCCGGGGTTGTGTCCTGGCACCCTTATTATTTAACATCTACTTGTCACACATCAGAGTCGAACTTGCAGATGCAGTGTTTATTTCTCCCTCTATGCTGGGGTGCACGTTTTTCTGGGTTCCATACGCAGATGACATCCTGTTGATAGACCACTCTAATGTCAGCATTCAATGTCTCCCAAAGGCCTTTGGCCAATATGCAATAGAAAATGCATTGACCTTAAATCCAAGGAAAACGAAAATGTTGGTGTTCCATGCTGGCTGAAAGAAACTTTCAATAAGCCTGATGCTGAACTTCCAAAAGATAGAAGAGGTCTGTAACCTGAATTACCTGGGTTTCAACATTTACTGGGTAAAGGGGAAACACCTGCTGATTGAACAGGTGGTTGCAAAGACCAAACACATGCTATCCCAAAGTAAGCAGTTGCATCATCGATTTGGCACATTTTCCCTAATCCACTGTTAGGGAGATTTAGCAGTTTGATGCTCAATCCCCTCTCCTATTGAGACATCGAGCACATTTTGCTGGACTTCTGGACCTTTTTTATGTTCTCCTGAATGAGGGAGCTTTCTCCCCCTCGTTCATTTGTATATGCTCTAACCATAGGAACTCTGTTCTTTTTCTTTTACCTTATTTTATGGAGTCTTGCTTTCCTCCATATCTCTTAAAGGCATCTACGTTTCACTTTTGCAGCAGAAAGCACCCTATTTGAAGTGTTCCTGGGGACCCTTTGGTTTTTCCTTTTATATTCTTTCATTTTCCCTAAGAACAACTGTTCTTTAGGAAAGAGGATTACATTGTTTCCTCCCAAAAACATTAATTTATGAGAAATTAACACACCCAACAATTTGTGGAATGCTAAGGGGATACCTAGTAACCCCCTCCTCTCTTGTACATTTATGGTTACAGTGACATCCCTATAGTTATGGCTGGTGGCAGTGAATGTGTTCTACCAACGTGTGTACTGTTTTCCACCACAGGCTGTATCCCCACCCCACTTGTGCACAAAAGGGTCACCTATGTTCTCACATGGGGGCTACTTTCTTTTTTGCCATTTCTTGTGTGGTTGTGCTTTGTTAGACCTTATTCTACCATTCTGGGAGGAGAATGTCTGAGTGTGTGCTTTGCCTTTGGCGGGAACACTTTGTGTGCCCGCCTAAACTCCAGTGTGTCTGGGAGTACAGGAAGCATTGGAAGAGTTTGACACCCCCCTGTCCTTTTTCTGCTGATGTGCTTGAATGGAACAAGTTCACGCTGGGGGGCTGGCTGCGCTGATTGGACATCCACTCATCCCTTTATGTAACCTGCAGGGAGAGTTTGCAGAGGAATGAATGGGACATCCTAATAAAAGGTGAGTTTCTTGAGGCAGATGGAAAGTCCACTACTGGAACAGAAGATCTAAAGCTGAAGATGACCAGAGACACCGAAAGACTCTTTCAGTAACTGTGAAGAGACCACTGCTGTTGGGGGCCTTCTCTTCTTATCGACAGGGGTGCTGCTAAGTGGATGACTCCTTACCTTTCAATGGTGGGACCACCTAGCCATAAGACGATATGTAGAACGAGCCATCCTCCAATGTGCTGTGACCTTCCAGGGCAGCAAACCGCAAATACCAGGGGACCTTCAACCCATTTGCAGTGCAACAACTTTGCATGAACTAATCCTCCCAGAACTTTGGAGAGCTCCAGTTGGATCTTCAGAGACACAATCCCACTCCTCAAAGTCGCATAAACAGAGTGCAGGGA
Organism: Ambystoma mexicanum; assembly: GCF_040938575.1. Taxonomy (NCBI): domain Eukaryota; kingdom Metazoa; phylum Chordata; class Amphibia; order Caudata; family Ambystomatidae; genus Ambystoma; species Ambystoma mexicanum. The sequence goes on from NC_090934.1 coordinate 516,418,287, forward strand.
TGCAGAATCAAAGCACATCAACCGGGCAGTAACCATTCATTTTACGAGCTGATAAAAGATTCCAAAACTGCAGACCGATGTGGAAGACCAGAGAAATCCTTGCTGAATGTCCTTTCTTATGACTGCTGCTGGGACATCCCTTTCAGAGTCCTTCCTTTTGTCACCAGACTGAGCAATCAGGAAAACGGGTCCATCACTGCTACACAGGAAATAATGCAGCTGCATTTTCTTCAACCACCCTAAGGTACTGTGCAGCTAAAGGTAGAACTTACTTCAAGCTGAATAGTTGCTCCAGTGTGATTCGAGTGTGATATCCGCTTTTTGGGCCACCACCATATCTCTTGCACAGGCTTCACAGTTTGTGCTCTTATAGGGGGTCCTTCCCAAGGTCCCTATTAACTTTTGTATTCCACTAAGATATTCTATTTAATGGAACTAAATTACTTTCCGTTTTCTGCTGCCGCATAACATTTTTCACCCCTCCTCAAATGACTTTGATGCACTCTTGACTAGTTAGGGATTAAACTGCTAAAGCATTAGTATAATTGAAAAGTGTTCCTAAGAAGATGTTTACTGTTGCTAGTGTTGAATAACCTTTTTTCCATTCAATATCCCTTTGTCTGAGTGACTTTACAAATGAATGGAACTGTAACAATTGTGGGTGTGAGCCACTATTAGTTAAACAGGGGAACTGTCATTACTGTCAATTCTCTGTAACTATTGCGGGCGCAAGTCAATACTATTGAAGCAGTCACTCAAACAAGTGTTGCTTATGTTTTTTATGATTGTTGGTAAGTCTAAAACAGTATTTAGTTACCATACCTTGTATATATATAATAAATGTATATTTTATTATAACTTCCAGTGTGTAATTGTTTCTGTCTGTATTGACTGGGTCCATTGTAATTACCTAGAGCTCACATCCTCCTCATAAGATACGCCTGGCTGCTCTGACATTCTACCAAACCTTTGGGTAGTGCAGACTTATACTACGAGTTGGGGCCTGTATACCAAGGGATAGTTTTATAGAGTCTCATCACCAGGTAGACTTTAGGAAAACTCCCCTAACAGCTACTACTGACGTTTTATGAATCCAAAGTGATACTGTCTGTTTGTTATTGTTTGGAGATGTTTTACCAACGAATCGACTATCATTTTTATTACTTGGAAGGATTACTGTGGGAAAGTACTCTGGGTCTCTGTGGTCATTCGAATAAAATTAGGTCTGATTTCTCTAAATGCGAATATTTGGTGGAAGAGGATACAGCTCTGCTTGAAAGTTCATCAACCCCCCTTGCACTCTATCTTTGAGCAGATGGATGTAGAGAAAGCCGATGCTGAGAGTGTTTTGGTCAAACCATGGAGCACATTTTTTAGCTTGCCGTTGACTAGTATGCAAGACATTGCATCAAATAACATACTAGCAAAGAGGAAAATATGGCAATATGATGGGATAAATATCTGTCAAAAATCCAAAACATATTAGAGTTACACAGACTTAGCTAAGGTGAACCGTAAATTGGAGTGTTGTGCACCATACTTACATTATTGTATCCATCAATGACATTTGTGATGTCATCTTTGATGTCCTGGGTTTTAGTCTTAGCAGTGCACGGTGGTGGTGCGAGTTATGTTGGCTTAGATTACCATTACTGGCGAATTTCTGAGGTTTTTCAGTTTCACTTGTAACCATAACATCCCTTGAACAAAGTTTTTTCATTGAATTTCACTGTTTTTTTTGTTTATTAGTGCAACTTAACCATGGTGTCACTTTCACAAAGTTTTCTCACTGAATTTCATGTTTTTTTGTTAGTGCAACTTAACCATAACATCCCTTTATCAAAGTATTTTCAGTGAATTTCATAGGTTTTTGCTAGTGCATCTTTCTTGTGCTACCAGTCCCTTATATTGTACCCCCCCCAATGTGGCAGCAATGGAGGTCATAAACAGTGCGGTAGTACACGGACAGATGACAGGATTTGCAAGACTAAAAATCGTAGGTGAGACCCAACAAAATATAACCATCAACCAACAAACAAATGTACCTAAAATTACAAGAAATGTTTACAACGTGTAAGTATACCTTTTCCTAATTACAATTCTGTTTTGAGATAAAACACATTGCAATGGAATGCTCCAATCACAAACCATAACTGTACACTTCATATAATCTCCCCAGTACAACTCTGGATGCAGATTTAAAATATCAGCTGCTTACTGATGTGATTTGATTTGGCATTTATAACATCCTATACACAAGTGTTTCAAGGTGCGACAAGGCAAGGGCGGGGGAACAGAGGGAAGAAGGAGACAAGGAGACAACAATCTTACTAGGCCAGGTGTCATTGAGATCATGCAAGTGCAGGGGAAGGGGGAAGGGGACAGTGCAGTACATGGGATCGACAGTAAAAAGAAAAAAAAAGAATAATAAAGCAATAAATAAAAAAGTGCAGCCAGCTGGTGGCAAGTGCAAGGGGAAGTGCAGACATCAGGTGTCAAGTGCTGGTAGGGGACTAAAGGGATACAGAAAACAGTGCCAAGGTGAGGGGGGTAGCCAAGGTAATAGTGCAGGTGAGCAACTGGCGGGGGAGGGGACCAGGGCCCGACAACAGAGGATAGCCAGGTAACCAGTGGAGTTTCAGTTTCATCCAGGTGTTCAGCAGAGGAGAGGAGGAGAGAAAGCAGAAGCATAGAGGAAGGTTTTGAGGTGCTTCCAGAACCAGAGATTGTTCTCCTCAAGTTTCAGGGAGGCAGGGAGGCTATTCCAGAGGGCGGCCCCAGCCGAAGAAAGAGATCTACCACCAACTCATTGCTTGGGGAAGTGGCTGACCCTGAGGGAGTTGGAGGCGTATGAGTGAAGAGCTCGAGAAGGAAGATATTTAGGAAGACAGAGTTGAAGGCCTTGTAGACAATGCAGAGGGTTTTGAACTTAATTCTCAAAGCCACTGGGAGCCAGTGCAGAGATTTCAGTCCTGGAGAGATACGATCCATGGGCTTGAGGCCAAGGACAAGTCTTGCAGTCCTGTTTTTGACGAGTTGCAGAGGGTGGACAGTAGAAGCAGGCAGATTTTGAAAGAGGCTGTAGCAGTAGTCCGGCATAGAGAAAACCAGAGCTCTGGAGACAGTGAGCTTCTGGGGGAAGGAGAGGAAAGGAAGAATACCTGTGAGGAGGTGCAGCTTGCAGTGTGACTTCTTAGAGACATCAGAGTTGTGAAGAAAGAAGGAGAGTGTGGAGTCAAAGATGATCCCGAGGTTTTTAGCCTCGCAAGTGGGGGCAGGAAGAGGACCAAGAGAGGCCGGCAAGAGAGTGACAGGAAAGGAGGGAGAGGGTGTGCCGAAGAGAATAATCTCAGTCCTACTGGCATTAAGGCAGAGATCATTGGCAGCACACCACTCCAGGATAGCAGACAGACAGTCAGAGATGAGAGAAGGAGATGAAGTAGCAGAAGGGAGCCTGAAAATGAGCTGAGTGTCATCCACATAGCACTGAAAGTTGGGGCAGAGAGCGGCAATGCGGTGGGCAAGAAGTGCCATGTATTGGTTGAACAGCCAGGGAGTGAGGCTGGACCCCTGGTGAACACCACAGGTAGATATAGGGATAGAGGAGAGGAAGGACTCAAGTTGGACCTGAAAGGGTTGATCAGAGAGGAAAGCAGTCAGCCAAGCCAGGGCCTGTTTGGCGATACCCAGTTTATCATGGAGATGGTTGAGCAGGATGGCATGGTTGATAGTGTCATAGGCAGAAGAGAGATCAAGTAAGATGAGGACACAGGGGGTGTTGGAATCAAGGTTGGAGAGCAGGTCTTCACGGATGTTCAGGAGAGCGGTTTCCGTGCTTCTGGCAGTTCTGAAGCCGGACTGATGGTCATGAAGACAACCAACAGATTCAGTGTGAAGATTAAGCTGGAATATGGCCAGCTTTTCCAGGACTTTGACCAGGAAAAGAGTGATGGAGATTGGCCGATAGTTAGCCGGGCAGGACGGGTCAGCAGATGGTTTCTTAAGAAGAGGGTGAACAAGGGAGTGCTTTGGGGGAAGTGAAGACTCCAGTGGCGAAGAAGTGGTTGCAGAAGTCAGCCAGAGCAGGAGCCAGGGTGTCAATGTGGTCCTTGATGGTTTCGGAGGAACAGGGATGAACCTGTTTTGACAAGACTTTCATAGATCGGACTTGTATAGATACCTCATCTGGGGAGAACAGGGGAAAGGCAGAGAAGGAGGGAGGAGAGGTGGCTGAATAAGGTCCAGAGGAAGAGCAGTAACTAGAGGGAGAAGGGGAGAGGAAGAGGGAGAGAGGAAAGGATGTCCTGAGTTTTAGAGATGAAATGAGATGCCAGAGTCGTGCAGACGGCCTCGGACGGATTAGGAAAGATAGAGCCTGCAGCAGGATTGGCCAGTTCCTCGCAGATTTTAAAGAGTTCGGCTGAGTTGTGAGATGCAGCAGAGATGCATGCTTGGATGTGAGCTCTCTTCTTGGTGCAGACACAGAGCCGGTATTGCCTTTGGTGCAGGCGGCAAGCCAGTTTGTCAGAGGATGTACCAGAAGCACGCCATTTCCTCTCAGCCACCCTTCACTTGCGTTTGAGGATGACAAGGTCTGTGTCATACCCGGAGGTGCACTTTGGGCTTCAAGTGGATCCTCATGACAGGGGCAAGAACATTGAGAGTATCAGATATAGCACAGTGGAGCATGGAAAGGGCTGTGTCAGGGTGTGAGTCAGCCAAAGGGGGAGGGGGGAGAAAGTGGCAGCGAAATCCTCAACTGACACACGCTTCATGGGTTGGATAACGAAGAAGGTGGGTGGCAGTGCTGGAGTTGTCTTGGTCTGAGGGGTAGAGAGGGTGAGCTGGGAGGAAAGGAGAAAGTGATCACTCCAGGAGAGAGGAATGGCGAGAGGGAAAGAAAGAGGAAGGTCTAAAGAGATCAGAACATCCAGAGTTTGCCCTGCAGAGTGAGTCAGGCCAGAGCAGAGAATAGAGAGTGAGAGAGAGTTGCAGAGGTCGCAAAAGAGTCCAGAGGAAGGACAGGAAGCATACAGGTGGATGTTAAAGTCTCCAAGAAGGAGGAGTTGAGTGGTTGAGGCCAGGAAGGAAGAGGAAAGGTCTGCCCATTCAGAGAAGAAGGAGGAGATCTGACCAGGTGGTCGATAGATAGTAGCCACAGTAAGGAAATGGCTAGGAGAAAGAGAGAGCCTGCAGCTGAGGCTTTCGAAAGAGGAGTAGGCCTGCTTTGGAATGACAGAGTCAGGGTCCAACCCGGGAAGATCAGGGCTACACTCCCTCCAGATCGGTTGGATCTGGGTGCAGAGAGGATCTTGTAGCCGTCAGGGAGGAGAGTGTCAAAGCTTGTGACAGAGCTGGCCGTGAATCATGTCTCTGTGAGACCAAGGACATCAAGGTCAATTTCTTCCAGGAGACAGCAGATGTCAGAGCAGCGTTTGACAGCAGAGCGAGAGTTGAGAGTGGCCATATGTAGAAGGTTGCCTTCCTTGAAAGACTTCCAGGGAGGGGTACAAATCAGAGATATGCCCTGCGGAGGTGTAGAAGAAGCCCAAGCGGGGGCAGAAAATGAAGGAGGAGAGGGCAAGGTAGCCAAGGAGGAGACAGTAGCGGAGGCAAGGAAAATGTGGGGGAAGAGAGGTGTCAGCGGGAGAAGAAAGGAAATTGATGAGGCGCGGGAAGCAACGATCAAAGAGGAGAAGGTTGGCCTGAGGGCCTTGGACCAAGACGGTACCATTCAGGTAAACATTAATGAATTAATGAAATTATATGATAGTTTATTTATATAGCGCCTAAACACAAAGGGCCTCATTACGAGTTTGGAGGCAGCCATGGAGCTGTTAGCTCCATGGCTGCCTCCAATAACCAGGTCATTGCAACATAGGAGGACCCGATAATTCCTCCTTGCAGGAACCATTCGCCATTCCCATTTGAGCCCCCATAGAGCTCAATGGGCATGGGGATGGAGGTAACAACGGGCACATTACAAGTGTCCCATTGTTACATTTGTCTTCCCCTCGCGGAACCCGGAAAAGACGTCTGGTTTTACCAGACGTCTGATCCGGGTCCCGCAAAGGGAACCTCGTAATCGGCCCTGACAGAATAAAGGGGGCTGGTCTGTACTGGCCCCCCTCATTCCGTCAGCGCCAGCATCGTAATGAGGCCCAATGTGTTTAAAAGCGCTTTAAAGCAAGGGAACAGGGGAAAATACAATGACATTCTTACAATCCATGAACAGTAAGGATGTGAAATTAACTATCATACTCGGCCTGACAACATTTTAGATAGTGCAAGAGCTAAGTCATAGATAAGGAAGATAGGGGGAGAGTGGAAAGGAAATGGAAACAGACAGGCGACTACTGTACTAGGTCCGATGACATTTCTGGAAGAGCCGGAGAAAAACAAAAGGTGAGGGAGAGGGGTGCGAAAAGAGTGGGACGAACAACACAAGCGACTATCGTACTAGGCCTGAAAACATTTCAGATAGTGCTGGAGGTGAGTGGGAGGAAAAAAACAAGTAAGGGAAGAGGGAGACAGACGACGTTGCTCAAAATGTTGCAAGCCAGGATACAAGATGAAGATGAGAGCAGCATGTTTCAGGGCCACCATGAGTACAAGATGTAAAGGAAGTCCAGCATGAGAGTTGAGAAAGGGTGATGCACCATGAATCAATGAAGTCCATAAAGTCAAATCCAGCAGTGGCCACAAGACGCTAATGGTTAAACCAGAACGCATCAGGACAGTATCCTGCAGAAGTAGGCTGGAGGGGGCAGGGGGAGCAGGGTAGACGAATCAAGCAATGATGACCTAGTCCTAGGAGTGAAAGGGGGCCACGGAGGCATTCCACCGGGTGCCACCATTAATGGCAGAAAAAGACAAAGGAGAAAGCACATAGACCGTATGAAGAGTCCATAGGTCTGACGAGGGAATGACGAAAAGGGTGTCAGTGAGGGTTTGCCTGGAGGAGGTGTCAGCGATAGGGAGGCCAGGGTTGGAGACCAAGATGTCCTTTTAAACTTCTTCCTACCAGATTTAGTGAGTAGAGCAGGATAGTCAATAGAGACACAGTTAGCAAAGATAGGAGAAACATAGAGCACCATAGAGTAGGTGAGGGTGAGGAGAGAAAAAGGCAGAAGGGGCAGGGAGAACACTAGGGAAGTACACAGGGAGGGGGGCAAGCAGAAGAAACAGAGAGAGACGAGACAGTAGGACAAGATGACAGGAGCTCAGATAATGGTAGAAAAGTTTGCTAGATGAATGTTATGTTATGTTATGTTATTGAAATTTGTAAAGCGCACGGTCGCCCAGAGGCATCATGGTGCTAGAAAAGGAGGTTGCTCAGCCTAGAGAGAACCAATGGAAGACAAGAGCTTAGAACAGGTAGGTTTTCAGAGCTCTTCTAAAACCAAGATGGTCGGCAATGGCTTTCAGTACCGGGGGGAGACTGTTCCACAGTTTGGGCGCAGCAATAGAAAATGCTCTGCTGCCGAGCCTTTTCCAATTAGCTTTAGGAACGATCAACTGGTTAGAGCTCGCAGAACGGAGATCCCGAACCGGTATATATCTAGTGAATTTAGTCTGTAGAAACTTAGCACCCTGGGCATGAATAGCCCGGTGGACAATGCACAAAGACTTGAAATGGATTCGCTGCTTCACCGGCAGCCAGTGAAGTTGGCATAGGACTGGCGTGATGTGAGCCCCATAAGGGGAGCCAGTGGCTAGCCTGGCTGCAAGGTTCTGCATTCGCTGGAGACGATGGATGAGACCAATCGGTTGTGCCAAGTATAATGAATTACAATAGTCCAACCGTGAGAGCACTAACGCAGCCACCACGGGAGGACAAAAGGGCTTCAGGGATCAAAGGCATGACCCTCTTAAAGACCCAGATCTGATGATGGGTGGACTGACAGACGGCCGCCACCTGGGTAGCCATAGACAAGGAGGCGGAGAGGAGAACCCCCAGGTTCTTCACTTTACCAACTGGGCCAGGCAAGGGCCCCAGAGAGCGAGGCCAGAAAGCAGGGGTACATAGTAGGGGACTAGGAGGACATCCTACTAACAAAACCTCCGTCTTGTCCCCATTAAGCTTTAACCAGTTCTGATCCATCCATATCCTGACTGCACTAAGACAGTCATGGAGGCAGGCTGCAGCCTTGGATTGATCCTGATCCAAGCGGATTAAGATTTGTGTGTCATCCGCATAGGAATAACAGTTAAGCCCATAAGAACGGATGAGACAAATCAGGGCCCAAATATATATATTAAACAAAATCGGGGACAGAGAGGATCCCTGAGGGACCCCACAGGTGAGGGAGCATAGAGTAGATAGAAAAGGAGGCATTGCAAGGTTCTGAGTGTGATCCGAAAGAAAAGAAGTGAACCAGGCAAGAACAGAGCCGGAGATCCCAATCTGTGAGAGGCGAGAGAGGAGGATGGAATGGTCTACTGTGTCGAAAGCGGCGGAGAGGTCTAACAGGATCAGAGCCCCAGCTCTGCCAGCATCGACATGTCTGGACAAATCATCTTGCACAGAGACAAGGACACTCTCTGTACCTCTACCTGGCCTGAAACCAGCCTGTGCATGATCAAGGACTTTCGAGGACTCCAGAATGAATGCTTTGCTAAGAAGGTAAGACCACAAAGTGGAGCTACTTTTACAACAACAACAAAAAAATACCAGAGAAAACACACCGTCTGAAGTCCTGTATAGTGGGAAAACGGCCTAGGTTTCACAATGCAATTTTAAATACTATCACAATATAATTATAAATGACGGAGAAAACACACCTAAGTCTGAGAGTCCTGTATAGTGGGGAAAAAAGGCCAAGGATTCACAATGCAATTTTAAATACTATCACATTATCATTTTAAATACCGGAGAAAAAGACACCTAAGTCTGAGAGTCCTGTATATGGACAACACATTCTTATTAAATAGTAAGTGCATTGCATTGTGTTTTCTTTTATTACCTTGTATTACATAAACACGTGTTGTAAAACAGAAGCACTTTTCTTTCTCACAGTAATGGCAAGCACATATGAATAGTTGGAAGAGAACTTTCCAAGGGATGAAATGAGTGACAATAACATCTCCTATGGTATGCAATCCGTATTTTATTGTCTACAAATAATATACTTTGCGCACACTGCACTAAAATATTTATTTCTATTTCTCTTACAGTACATAGTGTTCATGATGAAAGCACACATCACGTGCATCATTTTCAGTCCCCACAATCAGAAACATCCCCAAATGTACATATTAAAATCAAAAACTTGTCAACAAAATTGGATACACTTACGAATACAGTGAATGAACTTGTACAAAGCGTGAAAAACCACTTGATTAAACAGCTTTCTTTTCACTGTCCAACTTGAAACTGTACCCCTTGTGCCCAGCAGTCATCCCGGCCAATTCTGAACATTATGTGCAAAGATGATCTGAAGAAACTTCAGTCCCTTCCTTTACTCATGATTATTCCACAGAAATGCCTAATTCTCCAATTTATGATTCCTATTCCGCTACCCCATCCCTTTCTTAAATTAATAAAGTTTATTTACTACAAATACATTCTACATTGATCTGGTAGCTTTTCACAACATTTCAATGCCTATTTCTTACTCTGTAGTCCCCCAAAAGCATGACTGCCCACGGATGGTTCCTTTAAAGGGACCCACCCATTACTTTTCCTCACTCTCAATCTGGCTATCCAGGACAGAGCAACCAGAGAACATCTGTCTTCCAAATCTCTGAAAACCTGGTGCAGTGGCATCTCCTATGCCCTTATTTGCTTCCCAAGCACCCCCACCACCACCAGCTCAACAACCTGGAGAGCCTCAACAGTGGAACAGTGGAACAGGTGTAGTGATACAGAGAAGGATCAAGAAGGGAGCACAGTCAGATTTACACTCATTACCCCTAACCGTGAGACACGTAAGTATAGGTTTGGCGTTCACATCAATACTATCAGATTCATGATGCGAGAGCAGGATGCTTATAAACACTGGGGTAATACGTAGTATACATATAGGAGAGTGCATTAAACATTTTGGAGACTCATCCAAGATGGCGGATTATGTGAGCCACGGCTCATCATCTTACGCAGACCCCATGCAGTGGAGCGTTTTCCGAATCTATGTAAGCTGGCTAGCACGAGCGGTCGGCTCTTCCACAAATCGTTTAGATGCTGAAAGGCAAGTAAGCGTGAACATGGCTTATTGCGGTACAGTCCCTGGGGTGACTTTCACTTAGTAATTGAAGTTGATTGGACGTGTAATTGATTAGGGTGCGCTGTGGCTTTTCTTTTTTCTCTTTTCACTTTCTATATTCGTACGGTATATCTGGCTGGGCCACTTGGATCATTACGAATTATCAATGGATGACCGAATACGGGTGGCTGCTATCTGGCGGACTTTGTGACTTTGGTGTAATTTGTGAATATCAGCAACAATTTCATTTTAGTCTCTTCGCAACTGCAAATTGCAATCAGGTAATTTTATAAGTATGCACAATGACAGTTTCGAAGTGATGTGAGAAACATGCTGTATTCATGGGGGTCAAAAATTCTCTCTTGCTGCAGGTATAAGCGGAATTGAATAGTTTGTGTAACAAAATAATTTGGTAAGTATTGGAACATACACCAACATTTGATGGAAAGCAACTAATGTCTTGCAGTATGTTTTTCAAGACTAAAGCGGTAATGGTCATCCAAATGTATTTATATATTTTTATTTTTCAGTCTATAGTGATTTTTGCAAATTGAACAAAACAGTTTGGTAAATATAATTTTTAATTGTGCCTGAGTGACATATGTGGTGCGGGGCGCCGCGTGGCTGACCACATACACAAATCAGTCTAATGAATTAGATCTGCAATATTGACTAACAAGTCACCATTTTTTGTTTTCTCAACCCTGCGTTTTTTCTCTCTTTTTTTGGTGTTGTTGTTTGTGGTACTTACCATTAAATGTATTGCTCAATGTATGCGAATTTCATCATACAATCTGTGTTTGAACTATTCAAATTGATGGATTATGTTAATTTGATGGCGATCACTTTTTGTGAACCATGGCCTTACCCTTGATTATGTTGTTTGGTGTTTCTAATGACTGTTCATGATTGTAAATAATTAATCTTCAAACTGTCTAATACTAATGATATCAGCCTCAGAAGAAGAGCCAAGTCTCGAAACACGTGTCAGGCTGACCTTGTTCTAATTAAAACATCGTGCACCTGTGCACATCAAAACTTGTATTGTGTCTGGCGCAGTGTGATTGTATACCTCTCTCAAAAATATTTAATGTACGCTGCGGTGTGTTTGGGCAATACACCCACATCATAGAATCACCTGCACCCTATAAACCAAGCATTACATAATTTGTGCAAGCGCTGGGAGGTCTGTGTACTTGTTTGTCCTCCTCGTTGTTTGTTATATATATACATATATATATATATATATATATATATATATATATATATATATATATACAGGGTTCCTGCTACTTACCGTGTAATTAAGGTTTGCAATAAGCATATTGTATTTTTCAACCACTGTAGCAAATGCCATGCAGTGCAGCATTCATCACCTGCTCACATGAAGCAGCAACCGATTAAAATGCTGTGCATTTCAAAATATTTCTTTTTACAAGCATTTTCATCAAAGTTAAAAAGGCATATGTGCATGTACAGCAGCACTGTGTCACTTTTCCACAAAATATGGGAACACCAAATACAATACACCTGTAAAACATTTTCAAATGTCACTTAGTGTCTCACAGTTTAATATCTTGCCAGCACATGCATATATCCCAACATTGCCCATTCCAATGTATAGGGGCTGCTTAAGTCTTTCTTTTTTCCCTTGCATTCTGTCAATTCCAATTCACTTCCCCATTATAAAGTTACAAATACAAGTCCCAGAATGCAATGTAAAAAACACCAATAAACTTCACAGTGTCAAACTGTGACATGTATTCCACATAAACATATATAATGCTGTGTTTTTCTAAATATTTCTTGAGAAGCCTTTTTAACAAAGTTAAAAAATGCATATCTCCATTTCCAGCAGCAGTGTGTGACTTTTGCATAAAACAAAACAAAATGCAGGAAAACATATCTGTACACCATTTGCAATTGGCGCTCAGTGTGTGCCAGTTTATGTGTACACAACTGCCATTTAAACTGTAGTGCAAATATTTTCCATCAACCTTTCTTTGCTTTTACAAATTGTACAAAGCTTCTCCAAATGCACACACACATTTCTTAGATTTCCAGAAAATGCTCCTAAAAGCAATCATTTTTAACCGTCCACCAATATTATTAACTTTTTCCTCACCCCTTCAATTATAAATATACCAATTTCTTCCTAACAGTACTTCACTATTACCAAATGTGCACACTAACTTTTTTTTACAATTACAGGAAAGAAACACACCACTGCAATCAAGAACCGAAAAATTAATACTCTTCATGTCCAGCAATGTAAGTACATTAATTGACTAGTTATATATATGCTATTAAAGCAACACAGTGCTAGTATACATATAACCCCAGACTACTTTTCTCAAACCAACATTTTTTCACTATACCCCATTATATTCTACAATACACACTCCTGCTATTTCGATCTGCACACCACCATTGCAACACCCACTCTGTTCCTCAAAACTGCACAATCATCAAACAGATTCCATTACACTACCACTGCCTCCTCACTAACTCGACACCATCACACCCCTGTACACTCATATTCCCCCAACCTTTCCTAACACACATAATATACCACCTCACAATCAAACAGTATTCTATTCATGTGTACAATCACACCCAAAACCCATGCACCAAACATGCAAACACATTGCACAACTTCACAATACAATTTTTCTCTTTACCCAACAGACACAACAATATGCCGACCAAACAACAACTGCAATAGAGAAGAAAGAAAAACTAGAGCAGAGAAAAATAAATGAACACCACACAGTCATCTACATCTAAAACATTTCATAGAATACCTTAAAACAAAAAGAGGTAGTAGCCTCACTCAACAAAACTAAACCAACCAACTAAAAAAGGCAAAGCCCCTCTTCCAAATACAAAAACTAAAAAAGGATGTACCAAGAAAAGCACATCTACTAACAAACCCCATCCTCTATCTGCCAGTGTTAACATAGTCATAGCAAACAATCCAAAAAATGATGTTACAACATTTTCTTCCACCGAGTTCTTCTCAATCTTATAAAAACATCTGAAAAGTCACGATCTTCCCTTAAAAAATACCGCAGGAGACTAATCCTGCTAGCTCTAATTGACATTGCTTTTCTACTAAAGCGAAAATTATTTATATTAATTTTAAACAGAATGAAACCATGAACTACATTAATTAATAAATCACAACAACTACTTCTAAACATGTGCAGTGTCAATATACAGACCTTTTCAAACTTCTGTGATGGTGAACGGATGCACACAAGCAGCACAGAACCATACTTCAATGAAGAAGCTTATAAAGATGAACAAGAAAAAACGATTGCCCTAGAAAATAGTGGTTTAGGATATGAAATGGTGGATCAAACCATTATGACAAAAGAAACCCTTATCAAAAGGAAATACACAGCAACTTTGAAACAAATGCTCCTTTCACCCAAACAAACCATCCAGTGTACAAATGGGCATGCAGCTTAATGTGTAATGTACAACAATCCTTTACATCTTTACGACAATTCCTCTATAGCTATGTTAAACTTAAAGACAAAAGTAAAATTAAAACTTTACAAACCATAGACTCCTGTCCAGTGCACAGCCATACTGGTCTGCAAGGACATTCATTAGCCTACATTTCAGGAACTGTTTGCAAAAGCACTTTCCACCACATCAAATGTTAGTGACATACCATAACACTATACAGAATCTTGTGCATCAACTCAACTATGCAAAAAGTCCTGCTCTATAACGCCAACATGTAAATAACATTCTCCTACATGGAACAGCCAAAGAACTCCTTAAAGAAAAAGAGCACATCCAACGTAAATAATTTGGAACTGAAGGTGACTTAAAAAACTGTGTACCTTCAGAAAACATTACCGAAAACCTCATAAACACCAACTTCCTAATGAAGACATGCAAAAAAGAAACAGCTAAGTTTCTAAACACATCTGCTGAAATACCAGACCAAATATGTGTATGTTGCGGCAGAGATTTGATAAAAAGAGCACACAAATAGTAGGTGCAGCCTACAAAATACAAGACAATAAACAATCCCAATAGTTCCAATTAGCTTTATATCTGACAGCAGAAGCTAAATACAAAATGAGTAACCCCTCAAGAGTGTGTACGTACTGAAACACAAAGCTTGACAATAACCAAATGCCATCAAGTGCTATCACTAATAACTTCCAAGAGCTCTGCATTAGCTTACAACAGCATTATAATACAAACAGTGCACCCATTTCGAGCTATAATATGCCTTCCACCAAAATCAGCCAAATGACCTCCATCCGAGCTACTATATTTGCCATTGGATCTAAAAGAAAATGTTCAAACTCTAGAACTACAACAGCCAATAAATCAATCTTTTATCGTACTAGTTAATGGTGTGCCAACAAAAGACAAAAACAGTTGGCAACAAGTAGTAGACTTACACACAAAGTTAGACAAGCCCAGCAATACCTAAAAGAAAACAATGTATGCATGTATGTATTTATATTTGTAGAGCACACTAGTAGCCCAAGGGCATCGAGGTGCTGTTGCATGAATGTGTCTTAGTTACACCAGGGTTACTTGTCTTAATTACATTGAGGTTACTTAGCTCATGGTTCAAGTGAGCTTGGAATACAGCGAATTTGGAATACAATGTAGTAACACAAACATATAAGGTTACAGTTTTAGTTTGTCATTAAGAACAAGGGGGGTAAAAGAGGAAGATGCAGTCAACATGGGCAGTAGCCCCCAATGCTATCTAAACAAACAGCATAGTTTTTATTGGTTTCCTGAAGGTCATAATGTGAGGTGGTAAGGAATTCCAGTGAGTTGGTGCCAAAACTGGGAAGCTGGAACCCCCTGCACAGACTCTCTGTGTTTTGGGAGTGGAGTACCTGTTAGTATAAACAGTTCTTATGGGTCTAGAACAGGAAGGCTTGACTATTCTTTCAGCAAGGTAAAGCAGAGCCCGGTTATGGAAACATTTATGCGTCAAGGTGATAGTTTTGAAGACTATCCTCTCTTTGATGGGGAGCCAATGAACATGCTTCCTAATTTTCGATATGTGCTCCCTTTTTGAAATGACAGTGGCCCCCCTAAGGGCATTATTCTGAACAGTTTGGAGTTTTTAATTGTTTTTTGTGGATGTTCCTACAAAAAAGGCATTACAGTAATCCAGCAGAGACCCAATAATTGCTCTGGCAATCGTGAGACAGTTCTGTTTGCACAGGAAGGGTCTGGCTGCATTTATCAATTTGGAATAGGAATCTACGGTAGATGCAAAGGCATTCACCTGCCTGTTCATGGAGAGGTCGCAATCCAGGTAGACCCCCAGGGTTTTGACAGCTTGCAATATTTGGATTTGGATTTTGTCAACCATGACAGAACTGTATTGTTTGTCAATTTTCCTATGGGTGACAGGAAATCCAATTAGCAGAAGTTCGTTTTTTTCGCCCTTAAGGCACAACTGGTTTTCTGCCATCCAAGTTTGGATGGTGGAGTAAATGACCTTAAGGGTTGCCATGTCCACCTCATGGTCTCTGGTCAAGGGGATGAGGACCTTTGTATCATCAGCATAATTAGTATATGTGATGCCCAAGGCATCCAAGATGTGGAACAGGGGCCTTGTAAACAAGTTGTACAGGGTGGGTGAGATGCAGGATCCCAGTGGGACACCACATGTTATGTTGCTTGGGTGGGCACAGGCTGAGTCAGAGAAGACTGTCATAACCCTTTCTTGAAGAAACAAGGTGATCCAGGCAATGGCTTCAGGGGAGAAGTTGGCAGCGGCAGTGAGATGGTGACAAAGAGTATTATAGTCGACCACGTCAAATGCTGCGGACAAATCTAGAAGGAGAAGGAGAGCAGGTATACCTGCATCTCTGAAATCATCCATTTGATTTTTTAGGTCCAGCAGTGCCGTTTTGGTTCTGTGTCCCGAATGGAATACCGGCTGCCGGAGGCCAAGCAAGTTTGTTTGCTTCGAGGTATTCCTGGACTTGCAGATAAGCTGCCTTATCCTGAATTTTTAGTAGGAAAGGGACTGTGGTAATGGGTCTATAATTTCCTGGGACAGACCGGTCAAGTGCTGGTTCCTTAAGGAGAGGGCACACCCATGCTTCCTTGAGACCAGTAGGGACATGGCCTGACCAGATGGAAGCATTAATGAAGGCTGTAAGAAACTGGGCAAGGGTAAGGGCACAATCTTTATTTAAGTTGGGCCGGACAGGCATCTCCTTTACAGAAAGAGGATTTGATGGATTTAAGGAGGGTGATAACTTCTGATTCACTCATTTCCTTAAAGGTAAATGAAGGGGTGTCACAGGTAATGATAATTTGTGATTCAGAATTAGGTGGCTGAGTGCCTGTTGATGGGCCATGATTTTATTTTGAAGGATATTATGTTTATCAATCGTAGCAGATTGAATGTTATTACACCAATTTTCATCTTTAAGGATAGAAGGCGGCGGGGGAGTGGATGTTGCTAATTCCCCAAAAATAGCAAACATTTCTTTGGTTCCAGTTTTCTCATTTGCCATCCTTGTATCAAATGTAGAGGTTTTTGCTTTAATTATAGCAGCTTTATATTCTTTGGAGACAGTCTTAAAAGCCACCTTGGAGGCGTCATTAGGGTTGGCTTTCCAATGAGGAAGCGTTGTCCTTTTCCCCGCACGTAACTCAAGGATCTTTCAGGAAAACAATGAGTTGGAATGCTTAATGCGCTTAGCTTTATTTTGGGTCAACGAGGCGATGACATCAACTGCTAGAGAGATGACAAATTTGTATGCATTGGCCAACATTTCTGGGTCATTAGAGAAGGGGGCCTGAAGGGCCAGCACCAAGAGATAAGGTGGGAGCTTTTCCTTAGTGAGCTGATGAGAGCTTCTGGTGAGTGCTGGGGGGGGAGTCTGAGTCTGACCGGAGCCTTTGGTGGTATTGAGTTGAAATTGAATGGCATAATGGTCAGAGCAGGGAATTGGAGAAATGTCTGTGAAAGTAATGGAACAATTATGGTGGGTGACTCAGTCAAGGGTACAGCCTTTCAGGCGAGTAAGCTCCTTGCCCAGTGTGGAAAGGGCTTTCATAATGAAGGCAGCTTGCGAGTCGTTAGGATCATTCAGTCCTAGGTTTAGATCTATCAAGAGAAATTGGGTGGATTTCTTCAAATCATCAGACAGTGCATGAATTAGGTAGTCTTAGAAGTCTGAGACTGACCCTGGTGGTCGATATACAATATGTAGGGCAATAGTACAGTTAGATGAGAGGCTGACCATAAGAGGAAGGGAGTCACAGTTGTGGCCAAATTCCAATTCCACTCCTCTGACAGAGATGAAATTTTTAGCAATAATAGCAACCCCCCCTTCTTTCTGGAGAGAGCGATCCTACCTGAAAATATTATAGCCTGGTGGCATGGCAAGGGCCTAGGTGGGGCTAGATGATGCAGTGAGCCATATTTCGGTAATTATCAGAAGATCAATGTTATTACAAATGCATCAAGCCAAAGGATCCCAATGAGTTTATGGGAAAATAGTGTAGAAGCACATTCTTGTCCTCCACTCTCCCCTACAAGAAAAGGAGGACAATATGATGAAAGGTCCACACCAATTAGTGCATCAGAATATCGCTCTTTACAAATTAATTCTGAAGACCCCAATGTTGAATACATTTTCGACCTCCTCTTCGAAAGTAAACTAGCACTCTATGTTATGGAGTTTGGCACACATTAAAAATAGGCTCTAACTTATCCGCCACCCAACTACAAAAAAAAAAAAAGAATAAGACATAGTTTTGCAGTCAAGTATCACAAATCTCTTCTTGGCAAACATGCATGGTACAAAAGCATAGTGGTTCCGACGTCACACTGATGTACATTGTGTGAAGGAACCTAGGCCGACCCACATGGTTAGTTGCTTTAAGTTGTGCAGGGTACATGTGGGATGACTTACATGACTTCTTATGCATTTCAAGCCAAAATAAAGACAGAATAGACATAAAAACACCATGAGAACTCTGCTCTCTTGATTCTGTAAATGTATCAAGATACTTTCACCATCGCTTCAAAGCCATGCTGCATTTTACCTGCAATACAAGTCCCCCTCCACTCTGAGGAGTGCAACACTTCTTTTGGAGAAAAGAATATCAATCCAGAGGAGCCCCACACATCCACATGGCTTTGTGGATAAAAGATGCTCTAAGATTTGGCACTGATTCTGACAACACTGTTTTACAATGTATTGAAAAATACAGTACTTGTGACATCCCTTCAGAAAACACACAAAGTGACCTACATGCACAAGTGTTACGCTTACAACAACATAAATGTGGTAATTACTGCTGACACAGATATAAAAGGGGATACTATACCAAATCTTGCTTTGGCTTCCCTAGACAAGTGTGCAAAAAAGGATAAGTAAATAGCTTAGTATCTTCTGTTAGACACAGCGTAAAAGGTGAATCTCCTAAAATGACCTACATCATTAGAAGAGACGAAGCATCCAAGTACATGAATGATTACAATACAATCACTGCCCTCTTGTGAAATGCAAACATAGTCATACAGTACATTGCAGAGATTTCCACTGCAGTTGCAAGATATGTCACCAAACCTGAGAAAACAGAGCTAAAGGACATTTGGGTTGACATATCATCTGACAAAACACTATCACAGAAAATGTACAGCTTTGGTATAAAAATGCTTTCTCATAGAAAATGTAGGTCCTATGAAGTTGCAGACTGTTTAACTGTTACAGCCTTACATGGCAAATGTGAGCATATTGTCTGGCTAAATATTGGACCCACCTCATCCCAAAAAAGAGTACTAAAATCCTATCAAGAGATAGAAAACATAGCCACAAATCATCCCAACAGCAGGACATTTAAAAACATAATGTACTTGACCCATACTACCTAAAGAGAAGAACTACTTTGGAAAACATGTGTCTCAATGACATTGCCCAAAACTACACCTACAAAAACAATGTCCCACCATATGAGACGTCTGGCAAATATTCTGTTTCAACTTGTGAAGGAAGCCTAATGAAGCTAACTAAACCCTGTCTAATTAATCATATTAAATTATAATTTATAACCCCACAACATATAAAACTGTATTACATGGCCCTGATTCAACTTTTTAAACCTTGGGGAAAAGAAAAAAGAATCATTATGTGACAATGATTCATTTGAAGCTGCATTTCAATCAAATGAAAGCAATATAACTAATGTCAATTTCAAACAATACGGAGAAATGCTGGTCAATTAACGCCAACAAGAGAAAGAAATTGAAGCTCAAATACACCAAGACACTCCTGAGGGCAGTCAACTTTCCCTTACAGGAAGCCAAGACTCACTTGGAGAACCACCAATTCTAAATGAAGCAGAAATATCCATGGCTGAGGTAGAAAATACCATGTATCAATATTAACAATCTGAGGAGAACTTGTCAGTTCTACAATCTCAGCTAAATGATGAACAACTCACCATTTATGTGGAAGTCAGTCAAGAAATTGAACATAGTTTTAAACATGACTGTAAAACCTGTACCTGTAAACATTATAAACCTCTGCTCTTCTATGTAAGTGGTGAAGCGGGTTCTGGCAAAACATTTCTAATTACAGCATAGTGGTGTCACTTTACACCGACTACTACTCCTCCCCATAAAACACCAACACAAATTAGAATACCACAAATTGTCCACCTGAGGTATTCAGAGTTCTAAAACAAATTAAAGTGCTGTTGATAGATGAAGTTAGCATGGTCTCCAACCCCATGTTGGCCTTAATTCATCTCAGAATGCAAGAAGTCCTAAACACCAACTATGAAGGTCTATTGGGAGAAAAACATGTTATTGTTTTCGGAGACCTCCTACAGTTGATGCCAGTGAAAGGACAACCTATTTTCAAAACATTAGGACACAAAGAATGTTGCAATACTCTCGGGAGCATTGGAAATCAAATGTAAATCTCTGGCAACACTTTCACTACAAAGAACTAACTTGAACATACACCAGTCTGCAGACCTCACACATGCCAACATTTTAAAAAGCATTAGATGCAAAATCCATCTTAAATTGTAGACTAATCCATCAGCTGTATGGGAGAAACACATATGAAACAAGAAAATGTCCTGCCACTTAATGTTTACAACATCACTTCATTTATGGATGCTAGAAGCTATTGAAAGAATATAGTAGCTTGAGGTATACTGCTCTTTGCACTCAGTCTCAAGACTGTTTTTGGGCTCGCCAAATTAATCTCTAAACAGATTAAAATACAATTTGTTTTCATCTGAGCAACTTTCTTTAATTGGCTGCTATTTTACTTTTTGCTTTTTTGCTTTTTCTTTTTATTTCTCACATACGCAGTGCAATACATGTACAAACATGTGTATTCTTTGTTCATAAAATACATACACACACAGGAAAA
This sequence comes from Ambystoma mexicanum, assembly GCF_040938575.1. Classification (NCBI taxonomy): domain Eukaryota; kingdom Metazoa; phylum Chordata; class Amphibia; order Caudata; family Ambystomatidae; genus Ambystoma; species Ambystoma mexicanum. The sequence goes on from NC_090934.1 coordinate 516,438,904, forward strand.
CAGAAGTCAACATATAATATTCAGTGCAAAACAGACAAAACTGTGTAGAATGTGGGGACTGTCAATTGAAATTGAAGCTGGTCAAATTGTGCATTATTCACATTTGTAAACATAATACAACAAAATGTAATAACAGAATGGTTAGGCATCTACCTACTAACATGCTCTATTTCATGATTTTGTTTTAAAAAGGATAAGGGGCTGTGCATTTGTCCTTCTATAAAACCTAACATAGGTTTGAATAAAAATCAAAAAGTGACCAATCCTTAAGTCAATCAAAATGTGACCACTCCTTATGTCAAAAGTGACCAATCCTTATGGGTGAAACACATCTGCTCCGAAAGGCATGCAACAATTAACACAACACAATCTAAAATGTAAGTCCTTAATGCAATGCTTGCAAGATGTAGTCAATTCAACAAAACAATGTTGAAAAAAGAAATGCAACCTATGCTGCTTATAAACTCCACATACAAACTAGACGTACAGAGCATGACACTTCCTTTTTGTCAACCGGCAATAGGGAATCATACCAAAACGTTAACTCTAATACTGTGACCCCGCAGTCACTGCGACTTTGGGGGGACACAAAATACTTACTCCCATTACTGCACCCAAGCAGAGCAGGGGTTGTAGGGATTTCCCCTGCTCTCCTTCAGTGCAGTAATGGGAGTCAGGGGTTTCGAGGATGTCCACCGCTTACAATTTTGGTAAGCAGGGGACAAGAAAGTTAAAAAAGAAAAGCACCCAGTGGAATTAGCTCTGACCCACATTAGTGGGAGGAACTGATGCCGCGGGGATAGCAGGGTGTATGCAGCGTAAACAGAAGTGTGCCACCGTAAAGCTAAGTGGGGTGGGGATGTGGGGGCGTCAGGAAGGGGAATGTGGGCTGGGGGATGCAGGCAAAGTGATCTATCTGATCAGTGCGCCGCACCGTGATTAGTGTTGACATTTTCATCAGCGCATTTATGGGTGGTGCAGTGATCACATAGATTCGGCAACAGCACGACTAAGTAGCTTTGCAAAATGTATCTTTAACACAGCCGGATTGGAGAAAATATTAAGTTTGCTTCTAAACTGTAGAGTAATTCTTAAACGCAACCTTGACATAGAGTAAGGCTTAGTCAATGGAGCAATTGGTACAGTCATTTACTTCCAGACATATACACATCACAACAACATTCAGTGTGTTAATATCCACTTTGACAAACTTGCAGAAGTTAAACAACTTGGCCGAACAATAGGACGTTTCCTTTTTTCAAAGACATGTACGTACGCAAAGTGAAATTTTCTCTCTCACTTGCATATGCTGTCACTATTCACAAATCACAAGGTCTAACCCTAGATCAAGCATTGATTGACATTGGCAGCACAATCTTTAAAGAAGGTTTGAGTTACATAGCACTTTCACGTCTGCACACACTCAATGGTCTTTTCCTAGTTAACTTTGATGCAAACAAAGTCAATGCTGACATTCTTTGCATCCTGGAATACAACAGGCTATGGGCACTATACACCCCCCATTTAAATATGTACCCTCGAACTCAAAAAAGAAACCTTTTAAAAAACAACTAATAGAAACAGAAGCTATAGCATATTTCCCAACAGTACCACTAATAAAAGAACAACCAACTCCTTCATCAAACAATACAACCACAAAACTATCCAGTGCAAAGTCAAGGTCAGATCCATCAGAAAATAAAGACACACATGTCTCTTCTCCAAAAAGATGTACAGGCCCATCTAACGATCCACCCACAGAACTCTCTGGTCCATTTCAATTCACAAACACAACTGGGGTACATTGTTATGCTAATGTGACAATGTATCTTCTCTTTCAATTGCCATCAATTGTTCAGACCATGTAGTTAAACGGTTTAGACCAGTTGTGCTTACAAAGGCTTGTCCTTCACAGAAACACCTCAAATAATCCTGAAAACACTTACAGTGTCTCAGGTATAAGGCACAAATTAGACTACTGTTTTCATGATCACCTCCAGGGTATTAAAATTTACAGCTTCACAGAATTATCCATAGACCACAGACAATTATTTCCTGATCGAAGATTTCCGCTGCCGCAGTTAATTCCAGTCGAAGAATATTTTTATCACAGTTCCACTTCAGCCTTCAGCCTCAGTACGCAGCCACAGCAATGTTCCACAGTATTCTTTCATTTTCCAAAGACCTGCAAATAAAAGGTACAATAGTTACAGCAACAAACTTTACAGAATTATTAGTTCATGCATGCATACATACCTGATGCTTCATGGAGTTTTACCTCATCGTTGAGAACAGTGCTTTGCAGTAGGAGAAAGAAGTTATTCCTGACTAAAACGAACTCATGCTGCAGCATTTCTTCTTCAGAGATGCACGCGCATACTACCTCAGTCAAAACTCCTTGTCAGGTTACCAAAGACCTCTTCAGTTTTTTTGCGCTTCACTCATAGTGAACGCTTCAACTTACCTCAGGAAGGGAATTATATCCTTTCCCTTGAAACTCAAAACTCTCAGTTCAAGACCTTGGAGAGGATGGAGAGCTCCCTAAACTCAAAACAAAGGTAAGGAATGTGGGTTTTTTAGTTAAGCAGAGTTATTATTAAAAGAGAAAGACAGATCTAGAGTTCTAGTAGTGTTCACATTTCTTATCAATCACAGCACCCCCTTTGTTTTTTATTTCTTTTTGCTTGATAGGGAGAAACCATTAAGGCAACAGTGCAGCGGTTAAGCAGGCAAAGGGATCATTACGCTCCTGTGGAGTCCAGGTAAGTGTTACAACTGTGCAGGAATGGTAACATTTACCATAAACACACAAGACGATCCACAATAATTCCTAATGTACTTACTACAAGTACTGGAAACCAAAAACATCCACATAAAATAAATCTTCCAGATTTCATACATGTGGAAACATACATGCACTCTATGCAACCATGTTTCACAAGACTACATTTCTAATGAACAATTTTTATATGTATCCATACCAAATTGTGAATCCATTCAAACAGTTTCTTCAGAATGCAAATCATGGCACACATGGCCGAGTATCTCCTGGAAAGAAATTGCTCCCAATAGAAAGTATAATATACCACGTCAGTGCCACAACTACTTCAGGGCACTATACTGCATATGTGGAAAAAAAAGTAGTTGGTTTAAATGTAACAATACCTCTGTTACCACCAAAACATAGGTTACCAGCAAATTTAACAAATACCTACTTAATATTCCTTCAACCAAAATGTAGTCACTAAACTATAGCACAATTAACAGAACATTCCAGAAGGTATCTAACTACATTCATAATACTGCAAAAACACTTTTCAAACTCAAGCTAGTTAGAATAAACCAGCAGGTATCTAACTACATCCATAAAACATCAAGAACACTTTTCAAACTCAATCAAGGTGGAGTACACCAACAGGTACCTAAGTACCTCAAAAACACCCTTCATTGCAAAGCACTTCAAATACACTATCTGCATTGAAAATTGACAAAACATAATCTAACCTGTAATGTAGTTAGAATACGCCAACAGGTATCTAACTAGTACATGCATATTATCACCCTTACCGTAACATAACTGCAACCAGGTTCTTTTTATCCAGTACAGATTTTTTTTGTTCTAAGGACCTAATGATTATTAAAAGTAAAAACAATAGTGGTGTATCATTCACTAATGTTGTAAAAAACATAGTACTTAAACGGTACTGTTTATCAGGCTCTATAAAATAAAATGTATATTAAAAACTGTATACCAGTGCAGCTTTTTAACTATCATGCTTAACCAATTGTACTTTTTTTCTCACACAAAACAAACCACAGAAGGCAGCTGCATGATGCTACATCTCCAAGTAGACAAAGCAAGCTTAATAAAGTGTATATTCTGGGAGCACTACCCTCAATTTCACTACAATCATAGTAGCATATACAATTCAATTACATAATTCCTCCATATTACAAACACTTTGTTCTGCCACTGCATTATGTAGAATTACTGTGCACATATTCTTATTATCGTTATTCTGGCCATACTCATTACATTACCTATAATTTCAATACACATATTAGTACACATATTACTACTGTGGTGATTTTACCCAGTGCACATATTCACAGGGGCATGGCCTGTGGCCACTGACCACAACACAATAAACTATAACAAAAAATGATCACACAAGGTCAACCAATAAAACTCACCCCCACCCTCCTGCAATCAAAATAATATTCGCGTACACTGAAATTGACTGTGGGCTGGGCAGCATTTCCAAACCATTTTTTCACCTATAAAAACAGCTCTATATTTCCTTCATTCCACTTCCCTATCATTTCTATGCCCTCTTCCAAACCTCAAATAACCACAAATGTCTTTCCCTTCACCACACCGCCCACAAACTTCTGTGGCATCCGCTGCCTTTTTCAACCTACAAAAACAACCCCATATCATCTTTTTTCCACTCCCGCCCCCTTCTGAACCTTCTTCTTTCCACCACCAAATAACGCATAATATGTTTTCCAGACTTTTTACCCCCACTGCACTGATCCAACATAGTGAGCGTTTCCCAAAAAACTGCTGCATATTTGGTGAAAATCCATCCAGCAGTTAAGGGCTGTAGGAGTGCGCACATTTTTTTTTACTTTGCATCTATGGGAATAACCATGCATTTTGCGACCCTCCTATAACTTTTCCTCCTAGACGAAACCTCATCAAACTTTGCAGGATCGACCTGAGGGGGCCATATACTTTTTCTGCAAAGTTACACAAGCATTCATATGGGGGGGCAAAGTTATAAGCCGCCAAAAAGTGCTTTTCTGATTATCTTTTTTTTTGTACTCTGTGAACCTTTTTAAGTATTGGGCAGGAGTTGTCCCAAACCTTAAGAGGAGAGCCTGCTTCAATTTGTCATATTCCTTATGGTCAGAATTTGACATATCCATAATCCATAAAGGCGCTGCAGCAACAATTAAGTTTCTGCAGAGTATCAAAGCAATCTTATCAGGCTGACATGCTTCTCGCACCTGACAAACATACTTAAAAGTTGTAAACCAATCTATGATGTCAATCTTTTCATCATAAATACTGAGTAGATCCTTAGGAAATGTAGGATGAGAAGAGGATCCAGAACCACTACCAGTACCTCTGGAGGAACCTTGAGGCCCTTCTAGTCTGCCCTGCTCCAGCTGGTGATCCCTATTTTTTTGTTTCTCAATCCTGTCAAACTCCAGATTAGCCATGTTAAAATTCAGTTCTTTCTGTCTGAGCCAGAGCATTTCTTTTACGCTCCCACATGACCTCAGCTTCTGAACTTGACTTGGAAACATTAGAAGACTCTGTGCATTCACAATAGTGGCAGTTACCACAAGTCAATTGCCTCAGCATCTGCTCTAGCACTCTTAACAGGCAAGGAAACAATCTTAGACTCCTGGTGGTCTAACAACATTTTTATCAAATCAGTTTTGTTTCCAGAGTATGGCACTCCTTTGTCTACACATGTTTTTAGGTTCTCGACTTCAAGTGTGGAATGAGTCAATATATGGTGCAGGAATCTTCAGGACACTTCACCAGATGGAGGAAGGTGAGTTCCAGGGATGGCTACCGAACACGGGCGATAGCAGGAGTCTTTCCAGTCGTTCCTGAAAAAAAGCTTCAAGAGTAGGATCCGTTGACTCTGGGAAGCTGAGCCTTGGCAGGAAGGTGATTTGTGGCATGACCTGTCGACCACAGAAGTTGCAGTGATTAATTCGGAATGGTGATGAATCTACTGAGATAGTCTACTGCAGAGCTGGTCATTCCACCGGGTGGTAGAGGGACACATTTCCAAAGGATCAGGATGGCTGGATCCTCGAGAACGCATTGAGACTGGTTGGTCCCACCAGTCCAAGTGTTGAAGCACTGCTCAGGGCCTTCACAGATCAGTTAGTCCAGTAGAGTTTCACTGGGCCAAATGCAGGAATTGCTGCAGCGCCACTTCGGGAGTCATCCACGGATTTTCAGTTGGCTGCTCTTCTACAGAGGATACTTTGCTCCAATGCTGATCTATCAAAATGGCTGTAGGAGTCTTCTTCTTATCCAAAATCCTGGCTGGAAGCAAGTCCAAGCTCACCAATGGTAAGTGTGATGCTGGAAATGCATTATGGAGGGACAGGGCCTCCTAGTCCTTGTCCTAATAATTTTGTGTGTGTGTTATCCTTATGTTTTCAGCCATTGAGGTACAGCCTGGACCTCTGGAAGTGCAGCTCTTCATTTTATCTTTTGGTGAGCAACACCCATGGGATACCCTTGTGGCACCCATGGGTGGGGGTACAACCTTGTACCTCTTAGGTGTGATTTTGGGCACCTGTGGCAAAAGGGATTGACCCCGTGGCAATGGGGCTCGGTGACTCGTTAGTGATTCAAAAACCTACGCCAGAACCACCAAAGAAGCCGTCATCCAGTATCTCAGCTGCAGGAGACATCTCCCCTTCTGGTCCACCATCCACTTCTGGGCCTCCTTCTGGAGCAATGGGAGTGGCAGCTCAATTGAAGGCTCTTGGGGTAAGCTCTGCCCTGGTTGGTGAGCAGCCTCCGGCGAGCCTCTCCCGGAGTTTGGCCCTCCCAGGCTTGCCACCATTGAGCCCGGGTTGTTGGGACACTTCTCAGCCTTGTATAAGCGGTCTTGCCTCCTCTGATTCCGGCATACGGTACCTACCAAAAATTTGGATCTGCCCCTAAAAGAACCTTTGGAGGTGGCACCCTCACTCAGTCATTCACAATATAATCTTCCACAACCTTCACGTCCAGTTTTGATGTCCTCACCCCCTCGAATCTCCAACTCTAGAAGGACAAGTGACTTATCGTACAGCACTGTCAGAGACACTTCTCCCAAAAAACTGGACATTTTTGCAAACATGTCATCAGTCACCATACCATTGGCACCATTTTGCAAGCTGTACAAATCCATTAATGACTCTCTCAAGGACCATACTTCAATCTTCCCAATGAAGAATTCCAAGCTTATTTACCTGGAGGGGTATATAAATGCATTGGAATGGCGGAAAACTGACTCTTGCACCTTGACAAACACGACCTTTGTGTCTCAGGTTGGCACGAACGCCTTGAAAGTAACAAGTACAGGAATGCGGACATCCACAGATCGAAGTATTTAAAGGGACCCCTGGGACTCAAGCTTGAAATCAAACTTCCTAAATACGAGGGTTAGGAAGTCCACAGACCCCTCGGCCAGCCCTCCGGGTAAGGTGGAGCAGTTGGGCAACAAGACATCTCAAACTCTTCTTACACCAGTGGACAACAAGGTGTTGTGCGTGGACGACTTCCCTCTTTTACCAGCAAAAAAGTCGGAGAGACAGATCAACGCAAAAAAAGCGACAACGACCAAACTGCCTACAAATGGCAGGGAAAGCTCCACACCATCATGTGTCACCAAAGACACCCCTCCACAAGTGTTTAAAAATCACCACCGCGCCCAAACCAGTTCCATTGGGGCCAAAGAAGGCCCCCGCTCCTCCAGCAGTAAACACCCAAAAAAAAAGGGCGGAACTGGTACTATTGAAGGATCAAAAGCAAAAGAACCGCAGAACCCTCAGGATGAGGCACCATTCAAACAATCCTCTCCTCATACACTAGAAGATTTCCTTGCTCACAAGGAATAAATGGAACTGAGTCAACATCTTGAAAGGCTTAATGACAGTCAACTAAGAGCAGAAGTGCAACTATCGAGCAGCGACAGTTAACCCTCGCAATTTTCAATCACTGAGTGACCGATTTAAAAACCTGCTAGATTCTCCAATGACAACTTTGAGGCCTTACAGACGAGAGCATAATCAAAACTCCCTGGTTCAAGAATTAAGAACTAAACATGCATCATCAAAATACATCTCGAGGGTACACTTGACTAAATCTAGGGCAGATAATGATCATGGCCCCTCAAGCCCTCAAAATTCTCAAAGACGAAATCATCACTCTGGTCAAGGGTCCTCTTCAGAAAAAATACATAAAGGGCACTCTCACCATCAGGAGCGAGTCAAGACCAAAGCAGATCCCACTTCCAACTTGCGCCAATGAACAGGAAACTTAAAATACATGGTGTTAAACAGATGTACGATATTGAACCTGATGCACAGCCTTTCATCACTGAGATCTATCAAATCGGAAGACTTCACAACAGTTGAACCATCTCACGAGGGGAAAAAGAAACGACTTGCTTTCTGTATACAACGTCAAAAGGGGTGGATGACTTGCTAATAAAGGCTTCTGACCATCTATATATGCAAGGCTTCGAGCTGACTCCTTTAAATGGAATGACAATGAGGCCGATTCATGGAATTAATGTGCGCTGAAATTTTCAGTGCAAGCGTTCAAAAGCGTGCGAATCGCAGTGCCAGTGCGAAAATCGCAGCGAAACCCGCGCACAGCGATTCATGGAATTCCGTGCACGTGGAAATCCATGGATGTGTGCTGAAATCCTGTTTGGCGCATGCTGGCGCACATGCCTTCAAACAGCGTGCGCTAAGCGCACAGCGAAAGCGCACATAGCGCGGCGCACACAATAAAAGTAGGCGTAACATGGGGCATGACACGTGGAATGGGGAACAACTCGTGAAAATGTGGGCGTCACGGGGGAAGTACAAGAGCAAGTGCACGGAACACCCACACGCTCGCCTACAACATGTATTCATGGAATTGAATAGGGCAAACCAGCGCACAGGCAAAGACGCGCACAGGCCTAAACGCGTCCGCCACACGAAGGCAGGCGGTAGCATCCCTGTGCATGAAAAAAATGTGCGCTAACAAAAAGCACGTACATACAGCTATGATGAATGTCCCATTCTGTGTCCCTCTAGGACAAATGACATGCAAAGGGGTACGCTACAAACACGGACATCCGCTGTGTGAAAAATAGCGTGTGCGTGTATTTCGGGGGTGCGCGGGAAGTTTCACACGTGATAGGCCTTGGGCGAGCGGGGAACTTGTATAACTGGGGTTCGCGTGAAGTCTCACACGCAATTGGATCCGTGTACGTGTATTTCTGGGGTTCGCGTGAAGTTTCACACACGATAGGCCCTGTGCGATTGGGGTACGTGTATAACTGGGGTTCACGTGGAGTTTCATGCGCGATTGGTCCTGTGCGAGTGGGGTACGTGTATTCCTGGGGTTCGCGGGAAGTGTCACATGCGATTTCAGCAGGGTACGTGTATTTCGGGGCTGCCGGGGAGTCCTACACGTGAATTGGCAGTGTGGGTCCTCCCAGGTGTTCCCTCTACACCCTCCACGACCCCTGCAGGCAGCCCACACCACAGGGGACTACCCTGCACCCCTGGTCATGTCCCGCAGACAGCCCATCCACCATGGGCATGCCCCCCAGGCAAGCCACATGTCACCTTGCACTACTGATCACCAACGCATGACCCCCTGCACCCCCACCCCCCAGCAGTCAGGGGCAACTGCCAGCAGGCCCCCACACATGTCCCCCAGCACCCCCACCCCCAAGCAGTGCAGGGCACCTGCCAGCAGGCTCCCACTCATGTCCCACTCATGTCCCCCAGCACCCCCACCCCCCAGCAGTCAGGGGCACCTGCCAGCAGGCCCCCCACACATGTCCCCCAGCACCCCCAGCCCTCAGCAGTGCAGGGCACCTGCCAGCAGGCCCCCACACATGTCCCCCAGCATCCCCACCCCCCAGCAGTGCAGGGCACCTGCCAGCAGGCCCCAACACATGTCCCCCAGCACCCCCACCCCCCAGCAGTGCAGGGCACCTGCCAGCAGGCCCCCACACATGTCCCCCTGCACCCCCACCCCCCAGCAGTCAGAGGCACCTGCCAGCAGGCCCCCACACATGTCCCCCAGCATCCCCACCCCCCAGCAGTCAGGGGCACCTGCCAGCAGGCCCCCACACATGTCCCCCTGCACCCCCAGCAGTGCAGGGCACCTGTCAGCAGGCCCCCACACATGTCTCCCAGCACCCCCACCCCCCAGCAGTGCAGGGCACCTGCCAGCAGGCCCCCACACATGTCCCCCAGCACCCCCACCCTCCCAGCAGTGCAGGGCACCTGCCAGCAGGCCCCCACACATGTCCCCCAGCACCCCCACCCCCAGCAGTCAGGGGCACCTGCCGGCAGGCCCCCACGCATGTCCCACACATGTCCCCCGGCACCCCCACCCCCCAGCAGTCAGGGACACCTGCCAGCAGGCCCCCACACATGTCCCCCAGCACCCCCACCCCCCCAGCAGTGCAGGGCACCTGCCAGCAGGCCCCCACTCATGTCCCACTCATGTCCCCCAGCATCCCCACCCCCCAGCAGTCAGGGGCACCTGACAGCAGGCCCCCACACATGTCCCCTGCAACCCCACCCCCCAGCAGTCAGGGGCACCTGACAGCAAGCCCCCACACATGTCCCCCAGCACCCCCACCCCCAGCAGTCAGAGGCACCTGCCAGCAGGCCCCCACACATGTCCCACACATGTCCCCCTGCACCCCCACCCCCCAGCAGTCAGGAGCACCTGCCAGCAAGCCCCCACACATGTCCTCCAGCACCCCCAGCCCCCAGCAGTCAGGGTCACCTGCCAGCAGGCCCCCACAAATGTCCCCCAGCACCCCCACCCCCCAGCAGTCAGGGACACCTGCCAGCAGGCCACCGCTCATGTCCCACACATGTTCCCCTGCACCCCCACCCCCCAGCAGTCAGGGGCACCTGCCAGTAGGCCCCCACACATGTCCCCCTGCACCCCCACCCCCCAGCAGTCAGGGGCACCTGCCAGCAGGCCCACACTCATGTCCCACACATGTCCCCCTGCACCCCCACCCCCAGCAATCAGGGGCACCTGCCAGCAGGCCCCCACACATGTCCCCCAGCACCCCCACCCCCCAGCAGTCAGGGGCACCTGCCAGCAGGCCCCCACTCATGTCCCACACATGTCCCCCTGCACCCCCACCCCCCAGCCGTCAGGGGCACCTGCCAGCAGGCCCCTACACATGTCCCCAAGCAGCCCCACCCCCCAGCAGTGCAGGGCACCTGCCAGCAGGCCCCCACTCATGTCCCACTCATGTCCCCCAGCACCACCACCACCCAGCAGTCAGGGGCACCTGCCAGCAGGCCCCCACTCATGTCCCACACATGTCCCCCAGCACCCCCACCCTCAGCAGTGCAGGGCACCTGCCAGCAGGCCCCCACTCATGTCCCACACATGTCCCCCTGCACCCCCACACCCCAGCAGTCAGGGGCACCTGCCAGCAGGCCCCCACACATGTCCCCCAGCACCCCCACCCCCCAGCAGTGCAGGGCACCTGCCAGCAGGCCCCCACTCATGTCCCACTCATGTCCCCCAGCACCCCCACCCCCCAGCAGTGCAGGGCACCTGCCAGCAGGCCCCCACTCATGTCCCACACATTTCCCCCTGCACCCCCACCCCCCAGCAGTCAGGGGCACCTGCCAGAAGGACCCCACTCATGTCCCACTCATGTTCCCCTGCACCCCCACCCCCCAGCAGTCAGGGGCACCTGCCAGCAGGCCCCCACACATGTCCCCTGGCACCCCCAACCCCAGCAGTCAGGGGCACCTGCCAGCAGGCCCCCACTCATGTCCCATATATGCCCCCCTGCACCCCCACCCCCCAGCAGTCAGGGGCACCTGCCAGCAGCCCCCATACATGTCCCCCAGCAACCCCAGCCCCCAGCAGTCAGGGTCACCTGTCAGTAGGCCCCCACTCATGTCCCACACATGTCCCCCTGCACCCCACCCCCCAGCAGTCAGGGGCACCTGCCGGCAGGCCCCCACACATGGCCCCCTGCACCCCCAACCCCAAGCAGTCAGGGGTACCTGCCAGCAGGCCCCCACACATATCCCCCCCGACAGGTCATCACACTCCAGACCCATGCCCCTCATGGCCACCCAAATCCCACCCCAGTCCAAACACCCCACATTGAATTCCCAAAGTCATGATAGAAAATACATAACCAGCATTGCCATGAATCAATGTCCTTCAGACCCACGCAATGGTGACACATGACTGTGAAAAGATCAACATTGTGACATGCACAAAATAAATGATATAAGACCACATCAGTAAAGTATATAATAAATGTGTATTTAATAATTAACCAAATGAATAAAACAAAATCACACAATAATGGAAATTATGAAGAAAAAGTTGCATGTACAAAATATTTTTAAAAAATGTGTGAAAGCAGAATCCAAATCAATCCAAAAGCAAATGGGTCTGTCCGTCCAACCAAATCCAAAGTGTAAAAATAAGACACATCCATTGATCCATGGTAAAAAAGAAACTTAAATGAAGTGAAATCCAGTGTTGAACTATATACAAAGTACAAATCCAGGGTCCATGAGCCCAACCATTGAAAGGAAACCTACAAAAACCCTACCTAATGAACAACTATATACAAAAAGGTGGGGCATTGTCCAAGCGCCCCAAATGAAATGAAAACCAAAAGGAAACCTAACACTAATTAACTATATACAATGGCAGTGGGCTAGTCCGACGGCTCACTTCCTGATTTCCAGGGCCAGGGCATCATCGAACGCCTGCTCTATGTCCCGGAGGCGGTCCTCTTCCATGGCCCCGAGGGTTCGCAGGGACAATGACCTCCAGGTCCCTCGAGGCACTCAGCCTGCCTCAGAGCCCTTTGCATGGAGTTCTCCGCCCTGACCATCGTGAGCCGTGCCGCTTCCGCCCGCTGCCGCTCCGCATCTATAGCATGGCCTAACCGCTGCCATACGGAAGACACTTCCTGTCCTGGGTCCCCTGCCCTCCGGCCGATGCCTGCCCCTCCGATGTCGAAGGCCCCGAGCCATCATGGCTCTCACCTTGTTGCTTCTGCTGCTGTGCCTGTGCCCGTGTCCTGGCTCCTGCTGCCTGCACATTCTCCTGGGGTGCAGTTTTGAGGTGGCCACTCCTGCCGGACGTCAGACTCCCGACTTTGGCAGGGATGTGTCCTCCACCAGCCTGGCCGCACGGTTAGAGGCAGATCCACAGGGTACCCAGGTGATACATGGGTGGGAAGATGGCACGGAGGACGACTGGCGCATAGGGGGTTCAGGCGAGGAGGGGATCGAAGCAAGGTTTTGCAAACGGAGGAATCCGGCCTGGGTGACCTGGCCCAGTAGGCTGACGTGGTCAACGAGCCATTTGAGATGATGTGCAGTCTCCCCATGAAAAGACTGCAGGTCACCTCGCATGGCCCGTTGACGCAACACCACCCCACCCAGGACAGGCTCAACCCGGTCCCGGATAGCCACGTCCGCAGGGAGAGGAAGGCCATTTGTTGTAAGCGGATCCCCTCCCTGAAAACCGGTCTGGACGTAGGCATCCCTGCTGGTGCGGGATGATGCAGTCACAGGATCGGGGACAGGATTACACACAGGCACCTCTGCGGCGGCCTGTGCTGCATCCTGTCCCTGCCCCTGCACTGCACCACTGGCACCAGTGGAATCCCCACCTCCAGACCCCGTCTTTGTCCCTTGCGCGGTCTCCTCCTCCACCAAACCCCCACCAACCTGGATGACTTTGTGCCATCTTCCTTCATCGGACCCTGTGGGGTCACAGCTGCCCCTTCATCGGACCCTGTGGGGTCACAGCTGCCCCTTCTGCTGCCGAGGAGTCCAACTCCGACCTCCGCCTCTTGGACCTACCCTCGGCAGCTGCAGCCTGGGACGCGGCACCGGACTCCTCACTCCCTGACGAGATCACAACCTGGAGGGGAGCCGGGCCTTGCGTCTCTGGCTGGTGGTGTGATCCCCGCCGCTGTGCTCCACAGCACCCTCTCTGCCCTCTTCATCAGTTGACGCAGCAGACAGTGAGAGATAGAAGACAGGCATCAGGACACTGTACAATTGACTGATACAAGTGGCAGTGTCAAACTTCAGACATGGCATCACAATCCCCAACACACATGGCATGTCAACTCACACACATGAGCAATTCCACAGCCATATGGCAACAGCCTGCACCATCCATACACATACAACAGCATGAGCAGCCAAAAGTGAGCCAGACATCACATGAAACAAAGAGAGTGCACTAGACATGCACACAAGCCACTACACTTACATGCATGTGTACACCTCCACCAACTGTCGCAGTGATGAGATCGGCATCCATGTCACATCTGGCAATCAGTCTTCTACATATCAGTGTCCCAAGCATCCATGTTGCATCACTGTTGCACCCTTGTGAATGTTAGGCAGAAATCTGTGCAGTTCCCTCTGGGACCACTGCAAAAGATGTAAGACTACAGGTGTTTGGCAGTAAACCCACTTGGTAGCAGTCTGTACCACACAGATTCACTTGGTAGCTGTGGCTGAGCAGTCAGACTTCCCTCAAGAAGAGTTAGGCCGTATTTGGAGTATACAAGATAGGGCAATTTACACAGTAGAACAAGCAGACACGGAACAGAGCTTGGGTGTAAAGATATATAATTATTTATTTAAAAACACATCTATGGAAAACACACTGGCACTAATATGGCAAACAACTTCAATCACAATTACTATAAGCATTTATCAATCCCATAACAATATTTCGACAAGTCTAGGTTCAACGGCACCACTTATTTGCAGACAGAGGTGAATGCTTTAACCTAGATGGCACTCTAGTATTCGTTAGAACGGGAGAGAAAAAGGCAGGGTATGAAACCAACTCAGTACCAACACTTTTACGAAACAAATTCAAGGCTAGCAAGGCAGGGTCGACTGTAAATCACAAAGTTCAGAGGCCAGGCCCACTCGGAGAGAGGCAAGGCTGTATGTCCCAAAAGTATCACAGTGGAAATGCACTTCAAGTCTTTGTAGCAAAATGTCACAGAAAGGTTGGACCAGTTTAGAACAAAAAGTTAAGAAGGTCTGGAGGCGACCCAATGGAAAGGTAAGGATTTAAGACACCTCACGCTAACCGTCACAAGGGAAGCCAGGTGGACACAGTACCTTGAGAGTGAAGAGACAGCTCCGGCGGGGGCAGTTGTTCCTGGTGGTGGATGCAAGTCGGGGCTTTGCCAGAAGATGAGAGGATCTCGTCGTCGAGGAAAGTTGAAGATTGTTGCACCACCAGGGAAGAGACCAGCCGCGGAGTGCTCCGTCACAAGGCACCACCTTTTGGTCGCAGTACAGTGGTCAGTGGCACAGGCAATTCGACCACTGGACGTCCTGGAAGCGAAGAAAAAGCAAGGGACTGGTTGTTCCCACCAGTCAGGGGAAGAAGACTCTCCAGCGGGGAGATCTCCTCTGTCGTTGGGAAGTGTTGAGTCGGTTCAGCAGGGCTCCACCAGAGGTGTCGTCGTTGCAGGTCGGCTCAGCTTTACCCTCGTTGGATTCCTAGGTCCTGTGGCGACTTCTGAAGTTCCAGTCCCAAAAGCCCTGCTTTTATGCAGAAAACCCCCATTCATTCAGCCTAGCTGTCAATCAAACATGCTAAGTGGTGAGCGGGGCGGTTCACCAGTCGGGCCAATCACACAAGAGTGCGACTTGAGTTGGCAAGGCAACTCAGTCCAGGGTGCCTAAACCCCCTCCCACACCCCCTGTGGTACCCAGACAGAATGGCACCACTCTGGAGGGCTTCTGTGCAGAAGCCCGCCAAATGTGGAACAAAGGGCTCAACCTTTGGTTTCGGAGTTACAGAGGTGAACACATACGCCATTTTAAAAACCGAGTTCTGGCAGAAAATACCAACCGGTGGATTTATTTAAGATACATAAACCGGCGGTATGTTAGAGACTAATGTAAAAAAGTATTAGCCTCCAACAATGGGAAGAATCCCATAGGAATATATCCGCGGTCGAATATAAAAAGTAGTATCCACTGCCACCAGCCAAAACTCGATGAGGGGGATGGGACAGTGCCCCCTCGAACAACAGACCCAGGGGTAATCGAATTACCCCTACCAGTACGTCCACAATAGGATGGTTTGTACTAGTTCTGTTAGTAAATTTAGGTCTAGTAAATCCAATGGTGACTTTGCATGCACTGGGAGACAATAGTCAGTCCCAGGGTATGGAGTCTATGGCGGGGATCCTCTAGGACACCCGCGTGCTACGGCACGATGGGTGCGGTGTAACACACATAGCAAAACACATGAGGCCCTATGGAGTAAAAGACCCCATAGACCATAGAACACATTGACATTCAAAGAAATCAACCACATTCATGTCCAAGAGTGGGAGGAAAAAGAGTCTCACTCTTGGCAGGATGAAAAAAACAAACTCCAGAAATCCAGCAAAGCTGCTGTGGGACTCACTAGGTTAGGAAATTCAGCCTAAACAGAGAATTCTCCCTAACAGTGAAATACATACACATGCACATGTACACGGTGCAGAAACATGCAGCTTGAACCGACATCTATGTGTGACACCACAACCATGCCAACTTACATACACAGCCCATTCAAACATGTGTGCTCACACATGAGAGGACTCGCATGTGTTAGCCTCACGGCCCTGTACATACACACCCATACATGGCCCTACAAAACCACATGTGCAACCTGCACACTACTGGCACACCACCACACGCACAGCTTACAATCAGTATGCATGTACACTTACCGCTCGACTCCAGACGGGTCTGCCCCTCAAGGACCTGGACGTGGAGCGCTGGGGATATGCATTCCAGGACCCTCATTTGATGTTCCGACAGGTGGCCCCGGCGCCCCTTAGCATCCGCTGCCTTCAAGAGGCGCCGGGCCTTGTTGAGGGTCCTGGACCTGAAGTCCTCCCAGCGCTTCTTGACATGTTTGAATTTGCAGACTGCCACCCCCTCCGCGTTGATGGCAGTCACGATGTCCGTCTAGATCCTGGTCAGTCCTTTTCGGCGAGCAAACTTCCGAAGAGGGCATCATACTGACCCAGGACTTGCTCCACCAGGACACCAACTTCGGTGGCTTTGAAGCTGGTGGCGCTCTGCCTCTCTGGCTGGGGGTTGCCAGTGGTGCCAGATGGTGGTGTGCCCAACATGGCAACCCCAGAGGCAGGTGTGGGTGGGCAACTGGGTTCTGGGGCTGGGCTGTGGAGTGATGGTCTCCCAGTAGGGAGTCTTCAGTTCCAGCAGGGGTGGTCACAGCAACTGCACCCCTGGCTGATGTGCAGGCAACAATTAGCAGGGCACGTGGGCAGCAGTGGATTTGCTTTGTTGGACGGTGACTTTGGACACATTTTCATTTGGATTCATTTGGATTATCATTTTTTTATTTATCATTTTTTGGGACATGCTGCATTTTGATTATTAGTGGCATTATTGTGTATTTTTATTTCATTCCCTTCATTTTGACTTGAATACATTTTTGTTTCTTACTTCAATGTGTGGTCTTCTCTCATTGGTTTCATGCATGTCACAATGTGGGTTTTCTCAGTCATGTGTTGCCATTGTGTGGGTCTGACAGACTTGTACTCATGCGCATATTGCTTATTTGTGATCTATCATGTAATGATGATTTCAATTTGGAGTGGATGTAAAGCTTGGTTGGGTGTTTGGACTGGGGTGCTGTGGGGTGGGATTTGTGCGGCCATAAGAGCCAGAGATCTGGATTGTGATGACGTATTGGCTGGGGGACATGTGTCGGGGCCTGCTGGCAGGTGCCTGTCAATGATGGGGGGTGGGGGTGCAGGGGGTCATGAGTGGGACATGAGTGGGAGCCTGCTGGCAGGTGCCCCTGACTGCTGGGGGGTGGGGGTGCAGGGGGACATGTGTGGGGGCCTGCTGGCAGGTGCCCCTGACTGCTGCAGGGTGGGGGTGCAGGGGGGCATGTGTGGGACATGAGTGGGGACCTGCTGGCAGGTGCCCCTGACTGCTGGGGGGTGGGGGTGCAGGGGGACATGTGTGGGGCCCTGCTGGTAGGTGCTCCTGACTGCTGTAGGGTGGGGGTGCAGGGGGACATGTGTGGGACATGAGAGGGGGCCTGCTGACAGGTGCCCCTGACTGCTGGGGGGTGGGGGTGCAGGGGGACATGTGTGGGGGCCTGATGGCAGGTGCCCCTGACTGCTGGTGGGTGGGGGTGCTGGGGGACATGTGTGGAGGCCTGCTGGCAGGTGCCACTGACTGATGGGGGGTGGGGGTGCTGGGGGACATGTGTGGGGGCCTGCTGGCAGTTTGTTGGCATGTGTGGTTTCTGTTTACAGTTTGTTTTCCATGATTTTTTAACATTTATGCCCTTCTATTTTGTTGCAGGTTCTGGTAATTGGCAAGAAAATTCAAAAATGATTCATGAGCAGTTTAAGCATGACATTTCATTTTGTCTTACAGTAAAATCAATTTTTTCAAAATGTTGATATCTCCAGAAATCAAAAGTCATTTAAAAGTAGAAATTCCACCATCATCCAAAAAAAAGAAAAGGGATAATGGACTTTTGCTTGTGTATCTTATGTCAACAAAGAAAGAAATCTCCCCCTGTAATCCAAAATATTATGAAAACGTTTTAGGGTCTATTAAGAAGAGAGCTGAGTGGAACAATAATGAATACTTGAACATAGGTCTATGATTAGGAAACTTAACACCTAGAGAATTGAAAAATGAAAACGCCTCATGGAATTCGGGATGCTACATGTAATGTACTCATAAGGCAAGCATGTATCAAAGCAAAAGATTGTATGGAGAGTAGTTATGTGTGTCAAAGCTGTCTTTCTCCAGTCAGAAGGAAGAGGAAGATGTAGAACAAAACTATAGTACATGATCAAAAATATGTATGTGCAGCAGGAATAAATGCTTCTTTTGCAATAAAGAAGGAAAAAGAAGAAATCAAGTATAGTTGCTAGTAACTGATTCAGCAGGCATCCGTTTGACAATAGCAGAACTGTCTAAGAATGACACATCAACACTTCGTCTTAGTGATTGTACAGATCCTGGAGACCCTCACACAAGTGAAATTGCATATCACAATATATGTTGGAACACACAAGCCTACACAAAGGGGAAAAATGCAGCCAAATTAATTGTCTTATGAAGCAACGCATGTTGCATGTGTATGTTCAATCATTGATTTACTCCTTGAAGGCAACATAATAACCATGGTGGTTATTGAAAAGCTTTACAGGACAATTGCAGCTAACAATGGTTTAGAAGGACAGATGAAAACAAGTACACAGATCAAAGGTTTCCTAGAAGAAGTGCTTGAATGTACTGTCATTATTGTTAGTAATCCCAAAAGGGTAAATGCACCACCACAAATCTCATTTAAAGTAAAAGGAGATGCTGCACTATCTCATGTAAAAGAGAATTTGAGGATTTTGAGAAAAATATGAGAACCCTTATTGAAGGGGCTACGATTTTACAGAGAGCCATACTAACTGGTGAAAAAAAGAAATTCACTGGAAGTTTTGAAGAAGTGAATTTGGCAGATGTTGTTCCAGAGGAAGTTGTTCTTTTTTACAATTGGTGCTGTCAAGGACAGATGGATATGAAAAGTAATTCCGAAAATATGGATACCACTGTAATGAACATGGATCATAAATTGTAACAGATGTTTATATATAAAATGGTATCAGCATGACAAGCTTCCTACGTGAGCACTTCTCTCACACGAATACCCGTCAAATGCCTTTGCAAGTGGCAGTTGGGCTCACAATGCACACAGCTACACGCAGCAAATTCATCATTCAATTTCTGCATGGTATGGGAGCTTCTATAGATTACACCAGAGTACTTTGGTTTGAGACATAAACAGCCACAGAGGTAATAAAAGGATCTTATATTCCTACAGAATAGGTCTTAGGCAGACTTTTCTATAGTGCTGCTGACAACACTGACTTCCGCAAGGATACTCGGTATGCTAAGGAACATTGCAAGGTACAGTTATGCTGGCCTATAAGGAGACAGAGGAGTCTGATGTCCAAAGCCCAATTGAAATATCAGGAACATCATCCCTTTAATCACTGCAGAAGATTCAGCCCCTGTCTGAAATCGTGTCTTCCAACATTCCCAAATGGTGTAGACCACAGAATCCTGTAAGCAGTCAAATCACTGATCGTACAGAGAGCAGTAAGGTTATTTTAGATTCCAACAGGCTTCAGGGCTTACTTTGGATGATGGTGGAAGTCTTGTCATTGAGTGATTTTCAAGAATGTTTTTGATAAAGAGTTGCCGGATACACATTGTAATCTCATTGAACAAACCGGGACTTATGAATGTGAGACAGAGTCAGAACCACTCACTAGAGTTTTGACTTGGTCAGCTTACCATCCCATCATAAGTAGTCCTCCAACTAACAAAACTAAAGTCTTTGTACACCCACTCATAGATTCCAGCAGAAAAATCCGAGAAACACAGCTCAGATTCATGGAGACGTTGGAGAAAATATCTGTTGTCCTCCGAGAATCAAATACAGCTATTACATTGGATCTTGGCCTGTAGAGGCCTGTTTTAGCTATGGCTAAAAAAGACTTGTGAAAGACCTGGATGCTTACAGCGGGTGATATACATACAATAATGGCAATGCTTCCTGCTATTGGTTCTTTCTTTGATGGTACAGGCATTGAAGCCTCCTTAACTGTCCTTTATGATGCAAATGTTGTGTTGAAGGTTCTATCAAAGAAGAGCATAAGGAGATCAGTTCAAGTACACATGTTATTAAGGTTTGCACTTTTCAAATGCATCATCGATAAATTCTACAAAGAGCATGTTGAAATCAAGGAAAGGCTGGAACCTGACCTTAAGAAGTTTCTTAAAAATGTACAAGTGGATAATTCCCAAGAAACAAAATCAGTCCATAATTACGTTGTGACAGTTCTGACACATGTGGGTGTGATGGCCAAAATGGAAGCATTTGAAGCTAAAGAATCTCAAGAAAAAACAACACTCAGAGTTGATCTTCAGTACATTCATATGGTGGGCACAGTGCATTTATTTTTATTAGATCCATCTAAACTGCAAACTGGGATTTACACCTTGCATCACTTGAAGAGCTTGCTAAGTGTTTTTTTCTGCTAATTTTGATAAACGATGGAAGTGCAATAGCATGGTACTTGACAAGAGTGAAACTGCTTGAAAGCAAACACCCGGACTAGAGGAGTGTGTTCAGAAAAGCAATTAGGATACAAGCAAGTCTAAAGTACCCTTTTGTGCTTTAGTGTCAGATGAAACTCTGGAACATCAAAACAGGGCAGTCAAAGTACTTGGTGGTGTGGTTAATATTACTAAAAAGAAACAGGCTCTAGCACAATTCATTTTAGTCTCTCCTGAACTGTCAAGGCTGTCTACAGAAGCAAAGTAATTGTAGGAATCACCAGGGCTTTAAGTTGGCCGGGGCCGGTAGGGTCCGAAATCTCATTTTGAGGCAGGGCCCTGCCGGGGCCCACTAATCTCCCCTGGCAGCCCCGGCCACTACACGAAAAGGTTTTTTTTTCCATAGCCTGAAGCTCTCGCTCGTTTGCGAGAGCTTCAGCCTTCAGAAAAAAATGACTTTCAACCATAATGGTGGCGCCGCACCTGCGAGGCATCCCTTTAAGCAAGAGATGCCCATGGGCCGGCGCCACCATTATGGAGAAAACGTGAGGCTGCTGGAAGCAGAGGCCTTGCTTTCTAAATACTGAAGCTCCCGCGGATTCGCAGGAGTTTCAGTCTTAAGGAACAGGGCCTCTGCTTCCAGCGGCCTCACCTTTTCAGCCTTAATGGTGATGCTGCCCCTCCCCAGCTGGTGAGGGGCAGTGCCACCATTAAGGCTGAATATGCGAGGCACTGTCCCCTGCCAGGCAAGCCTTTAGAAAATAAAGGCTAAGATCAGCACCCTCTCCCACATGGGGAGCGGGTGGTGATCTCTACAAAAGACTGCCTGGCAGGGGTGCCAGTAGCCCATTGAGCCGGGACTCATTGGTGGGCGTGGCCTAATGGGCCAGCAGGACCCCGCACCATTAGGCCACGACCACTCGATGAGCCCCGGCTCATTTTGTAGTGCCACTTAAGGCACTGGGAATCACAGATTATGAAAGGTCAAAACATCACCACCTAACAGCATCCAAAGAAACATGCCAAAAGTAAGATGTTCAACAAATCCACAACTTGATCATTACATTGACTAATACTGTGAATGATGATGGCACAGAACTTATCGACATCTCAGCAAAATTAGTTTTTGATGAATAAATACAGAAAGACACATTAAAAAAAAAGGATACTAAATATACAACAGCTTTAAAGGAGACTGGATTGAATCAGACAGTTGTAGCCTGTGGACTTCCATGAAGAAAGAGAACCTTTAGCTCTGTAAAACAGATGCTTCTTTGTTCACATATTTGCTGATTGCTTCACAAATTCGAATTGACATTGATCTACAGGAATGCTTGAATAATCAAAAACTCTCTGCAGTACCTCTTTCAGTGCTCAACTTAGAGGGTACAATGATTTTAGCTGCAAACAAAAGCAAGCTAATGACGATACTAAAGAGGAACAACATACATAGGTTTCTAACAACATGACAAAGGTCTCTTGATTTGTTACTGAGGATAGAGTATCTCTACCATAGCAAACATATTCAGCAGCTGTTCTTGATGGAATTGCAGAATTGCAAGCACTGCAGAAATTGTCATATATGAAGACATGCCATTACCTTGCAATTTAATTCAGCAAGAAAATAGAATCTTATCTGCTCAGGTATGATTAAACTCATTTAGTATTTGATAACTAACTAGAAAACTCACTCAATAACTCCAAGCAAAGGAAAAGAGCAGGACAAGCAACACCTGTTGAGCACAAAATTGCAGGTTCTACAGATGTTGAAAAATGTTCCATGAGAACCTTCCTATTGCATTTTAAAATAAAAGATGAGTTGACTGCTTATTTCACAAATAAAACAATTCTGCATGCACAGGGGATAAACAGACACCGGCTAGCCAATTGGAGAAATGAAGCCAAGTCATTAGATGGAAATGATGTTGGAGACATTGAAAGCACACATGAGGAGGCAGACACAAAAATAATTCTTCACTCCGTTTATGCAGCACGCTGTCATGCTATTCCCTCCACATTTCTTCACCTGTTTCCAGTATTTTTGTCCTTTCACTGTGGTGGTCCCTGTTGTTCCCATCTGACAGCATGTTTGTCACAAGAGTTGGAATTAATAGAAGTTGTGTAGATCTCAAACATGTGTGCTCTTGCTTAGGGCCTACAAAAGTGCAGGCATTACTAGGCTGCCATGCTCTTTCAGGTGCTTTACAAAGAAAGGAAAACTATCTTTCTGGAAATCTTTCAAGACTTCAGAAAAATAAATCCTTGAAGCTTTGGGAAGACTTGGATGTCTAGAAGAATTTACAATGGAAGATGAAAGATTTGATAGAGGGATTAATTTGTCAAGTCTATTCACCGGGAACACAGATTTTGGACATTGGTCTACTGCGTTGGTGGATGTTCACAAAAAAAGAGATGCAAAGGGAAAATCTGCCACTAACAAGACCCTCTAAAAATACCATAATTCTTAAGGACTCATAACCAGGTGACAGAGTGGCAATACACTCATCAACAACACCTGAATCACCCAGAGCCATCACAGTTTGGGTGGGAGAAGGCAGATATTCAATATTCTCCTACTATGTGTACACTTCCATGTGCACCACAATCAATTATACAGCTTGTACGGTGTGCATGCACCAAAGTACAGTGTGCTGTGCATTGCAAATGCCGAGCTTGGTCACTAACGTGCGCAAAACTGTGTAAGTGTGGTGGAGATGAAGAGCTCTTTGATGACAACAATTTTGTAGATGATCAAAATGAACTCTGGGAAACTATGGGAAACTTGAATTTCTCTCTTCAAATGTAAATGTAAATAGCTATTGTGGTTTTAATAAATAGGATATTTCAATTAACAAATTACTAATTATTTCAAACTTTCTAATTTAGTCAGCATACGGTTGAAGGTTTGCGATGAAGTAGCAATCATTTATGAGGCTATGGGCCTCATTACCAGGTCCACGGTCTGGCACAAATGCCAGAAAGATTGCCAGTAATGCCAGCAACGGCATTGTTACCAGACAAGTGAAACCAGAGGTTGACAGTGGGGGCTCTGATCTACTGGCAGGCCAGACCTGCCGATCAGGCCTCTACTAGTAAAGAAATGTCGGATTCACTGGCACCGGTACTACCAGTAGCGGTCATTTTGGCAATCCCATCCCCTGGAATCCTATGAGACTCTATGGAATAGGAACGTACTGCTGTCTGCGCCACCCGTAATATCCTGATAATATGGGAATATCAAGCCGCAGAGAAGTTAGGGTCAGTTTCCCAGTATCCTGTCGGAATTACTGGCGGGATACTGGGAAACGTATAATGTGCCCATATATCTCAGAAACCGTAAACGATAGAAAAAATGGCTTATACCAACCTTTCTATTTCTTTGATCATGATTAACAAAAAACGTGCTTGGCAAATTTTTCATAGAACCATCCTAAAATCAGTTACAGATCAAACACAAAATTAGTCTGAAATGGTGGCCGTCTTGGATTAATGATGTCAGACAGGCCGTCTGCCACAAATTCAGAAAAAAACACCTGGTAGTGCATGATTGTATGCTTCATTATCAATGCATTGCTGTTAGTATGTTATGTTAAGAATGTATAGACTGCACAGTGGCCACTGAAGGCATCATGGCACTAGTAAGCTAGACTGAGGCGAGGAAGGGACTTGAAAAGATAGGGTTTCAGCGACCGACAAAGGTGGTCTTCAATAGTTCTCAGATTAAGGGGGATGGAATTCCATAGATGAGCTGCAGCCACTGAGAAGGATCGGCCCCCAATGCACGAGAGCTTTAAAGGAGGCACTGAAACCAGCCGTGCCTCAGTTTAATGAAGCACCGGAGCGGGAATGTACAGTCGAAATTTAACCTGCAAGTATTCCCTTCATTAAAAATCCCACTGACAAGTTTATTGTAATAAATCCCTCTCAACTAGTAGGCAATGTGTAGGTATGCACAATACATAAGCAGCACATTTTCTTTTTTGTTGCACGCCACTTGAGAATGAACTGAAACGCACTTTCCACTTTACTTGTCATTCCCTCCTGTGAGTATTCGATTCGATGCCCTTGCCAGCACCGAATTCTTTTTTGAAACACTTTGGATAAAAACATTTTTTTTGTTCACACCATTTCTCTTTTACTCACTAAAGGCACTTTAAACCCCGTTCACTGTATACCACTGTGCTATTCCTGAAGCTTGGTCCGTGTTTTATAAGTACACCTACGAAATCAGTAATTGAAATGCTGTTACAATGCATTTCAGAGCTTTTGAAGTTCAATGTTGAACAATTCGCCTTGGACCTTGATGAATTACGGGCATACCTTTTTTCAGTTTTTCTTTAAATGTCCCTGTAATTAGGAACTGACAGGCCTAGCCACAGGTGTCATTATTTCATTTTCAGATATGAACAGCGGAGTATTTTGTAAATGTTGATCAGCGTTTACATCATTCCTTATGCTCCAGGAAATTATATGAAAATGTTTGAAGCTAATGTGATTTGCGTGGAAATGATACACATAATTGCAGCAACTTCTGTAAATATTGCATCCTTTTTTTCAACATGAGAAATACGTTTTGGTGTTGTACGCCAATCAGTAGATTCTCAAGTTGTATGTTTCCGAGTTATCTACAGGTACAAACTAGAATTGGTAATACTTTATGTACTAGTGCTTGCAGAGTCAAAGGAAAAATGACAGAGACGGCATACGTTTGAACTGAGGGGACCACCTTTAATGCAATCTCAAAGCTATTAAAATCTTTATCAAAGCAACACAGTAGAAAATGTTCTTTGTGAAAATGTCAACCTCACTGATGATTCTTCAGTTTAAAAAAAACAGTTGAAATATATTCACTATATTCACATGCCAAGATCCATACTCTTTATTAATGGGAACGAGAAACGTGGTCAAATATTGGTCTCATAACTCTTAAGTTTTCACGGATCGGGGTTGGAAGACTATGACGGAAATGTTCCAAAGAGAAAAGACCGAAGATTATTTTTCCAAAATAACATCCGGTCTTCTCTCTCCTGAACATTTATGACTTGGCCGTTGCCCCAACCCACATATACGGCCGCCCAACCCCACCCCCCCTAATTACCTTGTGGCATCACACTTCACTGTGTGCCGCCGACACATTGTGTCTCTGCAACGCCTGTTCCCTTTCACTTCCGGGACCGGCGCTGCAGGGTGTTAGGCAGAATCGAGTGCAGTTCCCTTAGGGAGCACTACACCAGATTAGGACTACAGGTGAGAGCAATAAATCCCCTTTGGTATCAGTCTGTACCACAAAGATTTAGTTGGTAGCTGTGGCTGAGCACTCAGACTTATCTCAAGAGGGAGATGAGTAGTATTCAGGGTTTACACAATAGGTATCACAGTACTATGGAACAAGGAAACTTCAGCCACCCTTTGGTAAACACCTACTGCATGCTGTTCCACTTCGACTACCTCTGTATATACTGCGACGACTAACTACCTTTGTAAATGTATGTATATTTCTTTGCTCTATGTATATTTATATTATGTAATATGTAACTGCCTTCTGTAACTTCTCACTGTAACCTCCAAACATGCGCCCTGATGCCCGTGGGCAGGCTGCGCAATATAAATAAATAAATACAAATACAAATACTAATCAAAGCTTTGTATCAAAAAGAGAATATATTTATTCTATACACATCTAGTTCAACACATAAATCACAGTTGATGAAGTAAGTCAAGTTCAGTCAAGGAAAAGCATATACAACTCCCTATTCAATTGTAGACAAGTTTGCAGTAGAGTGAAAACTGAGCAAAACGGCACAGTGGAAACAACTACAAATGGCACTCTAACAATTTACCGAAAGGGAGGGAAAGCACAAGTTAAACTGAAATATCTTCAGACACCCTCTAGCAACACTTCCCTGAAGTTTTGTGAACAAGTAATGCACAGTGACACTTTAGCAGAAAGATAAGTGAATGAAAACTGAGCAAAATGGCACTCCACAAGTTAAAACAGTAGGAAGGAAGAGGAGTTTAGAAGATTTAGGTTCATCAACACATTTCTCATTGAAAAGCAATCTAGTGAGAGCAGATCTAACAAATCAGCCAGAGTCAATAGGCCTGAGCCAGAGTCAGTGGTTCAGGACCAAGAGCTTAGGAGCAAAAAGGTTCTTGTAGCTGCAGTCAAGTCTTTAGTAGAAAAATATTGAAGAGGAAGATGCGGGGTGAAAGACAATGTTAAGAGAGAGGGCGGCCAACCCAACAAGTAGATAAAGGATTTAAAACACCTTTAGGGCTACCACGGGGAAAGGGAAGCCTGGTGGAACAATGTACCTTAAACGTGAAGAAGTGGCTCCTGCGGTGGCGGTTGTTCCTGGTAGTTCCTGCAGTTCAAGGGGTTCAGCAGAGGAAGAGAGGCTCTTGTCATGGAGGGAGGTTCGAGTCACTGCACTACCCAGGGATGAAACCAGCCGCGGTGCTGTTAAACAAAGTTTAAAAGGTTTGCTCCTTTTAATCGCGGTCCGGGTCAATAGCTGCCTGGTTATCCGGTCTCCAAGTGCGGGGCACAGTCAATTCGACCAAGGCAGGTCCGGAGAAGTGATGGGTGAACTGGTTGTTCCCACCAGCTCAAGGGAAGAAGGCTCTTTCAATGAAGATCTCTTCTCGTCATGTGGAAGAAAAGTGGTGAGACGATCCGGCAGGGCTTCACCTGTAGTGTAGATGCTGAAGATGTCTGTGTCTTCTCTCCCCTTCGGTTCCGTAGTTCCAGTGGTGAGGTCTTGCTGTTCCAGTCCTCAGGATCCTGCTTTTATGCAGAAAGAGACCCATTCATACAGCCTAGCTGTCACTCACACAGTGGAGTGGTCTTCTTGGCGGGAGACCTTCCAGCCTGTCAGGTTAGAGTGCGACCTGAGTTGCTGTGACAACTCTGTCCAGGGGTTCTACTCCCCCTTCCAAACACCAGACCCACCCAAGACTCAGAGGCAGAAGCCAGCCAAAAGAGCGAACAAAGGATCCCCGACCTGGATTAGGAGCATAGAGTAAGACTCGAGAAAGACGTTATATTAAAGTTCTGGAAAATAAAACCTACCGGAGTAAAGTTAATAATAAAATAAACCGGCATATGTTAGAGGCTGTCAGTAAAAGTATTAGCCTCGAACAATGGGAAAATCCCTTAGGAAAATATTTGCGGTTGAATATTTTTGGTAGTAACCACTGCCAGCAGCCAGAAACTTTAGAGAGCGGGACTTTAAGGAACCCCCTCGAAAATGAACCTAAGGGAAATCTATTAACCCTTTCCAGTACCTCCATAGTCAGATGGGTTGTACTGGTTAAGTTCGTAAGATTTGACTAGTAAAGTCAATGGAGACCTTACATGCTCTGGGAGACAGTAGTCAGTCCCAGGGTATGGAGTCTATGTTTGCGGTTTTCTACGACACCCCTGTGTCACTGCACGGAGGGCGCTGTGCAACACATGTGCATAAAGATGGTTCCTATGGGTGAGAGAAAATCCCGTAGGCATTAAACACAAAAAATAGCCTAGAACACACATAGCAAAAATGCTGAAGAGTGGGAAAAAGAGTGTCACTCTTAGCAGGTAAAAAGAAACAAACCCTTCAAATCCGGCAAAGCTGCTGCGGGACTCTATAGGAAAGGGAAATTAGCCATGAAATGAGAATTCTCCCTAACACCCACCCCCCGCCAGACTAAGGGACAGGAGGATCTTATCCACTCCTGGATGAGTCTCATACCTCTAGTCGGTTATAAACATCCTAGAGAGACCATCAGCATTTTGGTGGTGACATCCTGCCCTGTGCTCAATGTTAAAATCAAACCCTTGGAGGCAGATTGACCATTTTAGCAGTTTTGGGTTTTCCCCTTTCATTTACATCAACCATCTCAAGGGTTGGTGGTCTGTTTGAATGATGAAAGTAGTCCCATACCAGTATGGTCTAAACTTCTTCAAAGCCCACAAAATGGCAAAACATTCTCTCTCAATAGTTGCCCACCTTGTCTCAGGTTCCTTCAGTTTCTTACTGATGAAGCAAATGGGGTGCTCCCTATCTTTCTCATCCAGTTGACTGAGTACTGCACCTATACCTATATTGGGAGCATCTGTCTGTACAATGAAGGGTTGGTGGTAGTCAGGAGCTCTGAGAACTGGAGCTTGACAAAGGGCTTTCCTTAGGCTTTCAAAGGCCTGATTGCACTCCTCATTCCATTTGAGCTTTTTAGGGAACTTAGGGGAAGAGATTACATTCAGTGGAAAAGCTATGGATCCATAGTTCTCAATGAAATTCCTGTAATACCCAGTGAGGCCTAGGAAGGCTCGCACCTGGGTTTGAGTAGAAGGGGTCGTCAAATTTTGACAGCTTCAATTTTGCTGAGCAATTTGCTTGCCTTTATGGTCAGATGGGCCTGGTGCAGAGCCTGCAAAACATATCCTAGGAGGTCAACATGTTCTTTCCAAGTAGGGTTGAACACTGCAATGTCATCCAAGTATGCCATGCAGAAGTCCTCCATCCCATTCAGAACCTGATTAACCATTCTTTGGAATGTATCAGGTGCATTATTTAGTCCAAAAGGCATCACCTTAAATTGGTATAAGCCAACTGGGGTGGAAAATGCAGTTTTCTCCTTGGCATGGTCTGTCAGGGCTATTTGCCAATAGCCTGACGTGAGATCAAATGTGCTGAGGAACTTGGCTGAACCAAGTCTATTCACCAGCTCATCTGTCCTTGGCAAAGGATGGGCATCGGTCTTAGTGACTGCATTTAGAGCTCTATAGTCCACACAGAATCTCAACTCCTTGGATCCTGCCTTTGGTACTAACACAACTGGGCTAGATCATGGACCAGTAGAGGGCTCTATTACCCCGATATCAAGCATCTTTTTGACCTCTCCTTTGATGTGGGTTCTTACTTTTTCTGACATCCTGTAGCCCCTGCTTTTGACAGGTAAACAGTCACCAGTTTGAATATCATGCTGGCGCCAAGGGGTCAAGCCTGCTGCTAGAGAAAACAGGGAGGAAAATTGATTCAACAAAACTTTGCACTCTTCCTGTTACTCAGGTGTCAGATTAGAGGAGAGATTGACTCCTTCTATTTTCCCATCTAAAGGTTTGCCTCTGAGGAGGTCAGGTAGAGGTTCACTCTCCTCCTCCTCTTGAGCTGAAGCTAGAAGCAAAGCTCCCAGTTCTGGTCTCGAGACATAAGCTTTTAGACAGTTGATGTGAAAGACTCTAGGAGCTTCCTTAGGATTGCCTAAATCCACCAGATAGTTCACCTCTCCAAGTTTTCCCACAACCTTGAAGGGTCCCATCCATTTGTCCTGCAAGGCCATCTGCCTTGTTGGTACCATAACAAGATCTAGCTGGTCTTGAGCGAACTCAACCATGTTGGCCTTATGGTCATGCCAATGCTTGACCAGAGCCTGACCTGCTTTCAAGTTATCACTTGCTTCAGCCATCATGTGTGACATTCTCCTCCGGAGTCCTATCACATAGTCAGTGACTCTGACTGGCGTGGGCGAAGGAGCACTCTCCAACCCCTCCTTGATCAGGGCCAATGGACCTCTGACCGGATGGCCATAGAGAAGTTCAAAGGGACCGTACCCCACTCCCTCCCGAGGGACTTCTCTATATGCAAAGAGAAGGCATGGCAGTAAGAGATCCCACTTTTTCTTAAGAGGCTCTTCTACGCTCCTATCATGCTCTTCATGGTTCTGTTAAACCTTTCTGCCTACCCGTTTGTCTGAGGGTCGTATGCTGTTGAGAACTTGTAGGTAGCTCCACAGTTTTTCCACATGGCTTTCATGTAGTGGGACATAAAATTTGACCCTCTGTCGGATATTACCTCCTTAGGAAACCCAACCCTGGTAAAAATACCAAGGAGGGCCTTAGCTACAGCCAGAGCTGTAACAGTCCTCATAGGAATTGCTTCAGGGAACCTAGTAGCATGGTCTACTACAACAATTATAAACCTGTTGCCTGAAAAAGTTGGAGGATCAAGGGGACCAACAATGTTGATTCCTACCCTCTCAAATTGTACTCCAACTACACGAAGAGGCACTAGAGGTGCCACGTTCTTGGAGCCACTTTTACCAGAGGTTTGGCAAGTGTGGCAACTCTTGCAATACTTATCTACCTCAGCCCCCATTTTAGACCAATAAAAGTAGAGAGAGAGCCTTTCCTTGGTCTTCTTGAAACTCAAGTGACCAGCCAAAGGTACCTCATGGGCTAGTTGCAAGAATTGGAGTCGGTTTGCTTGGGGTACTACAAGTCTCTTGTAGTCCCCAGGGAGTGACTCGGTTGGTTCACTATAGAAGAGGCCATCTTCCCAGTGTAAACTATACTTCCCAGGATCTTGCCCTTCAAACTGAGAAGCTGCCTGGTGGCGAAGACCTTCCAGAGTTGGACATTCACTTTGTCCCTTACTGAAGTCTGCCCTTGTGGGTCCAGCTTCTGCCAGTAACGACTGCAGCTCAGGATGGTCCACAGGGTCAAGATCTCCAATGAGTTCCTGGCCTCCTACTAGATCTGAGTCTTCAGGCTCTAGTTCAACCACACAGGGTTGTACCTCACTCTCAGGCTCAGCTCGAGGAGGGATCACAGGAGTGACTTTTGCTAACCTAAGAGATTTCCTGGTTGGCAGTACTGGAGTGTTTTCTGCTGTCTTTTTCCTGGAAGTCTTCGGTTTCCCCTTTACTTCTGGCTGCTTGGAAATGGCAGTTAGTAGCTCCAGTGGTGTAGGAGTGATTCCTTTTTCTATCATCTCCTCAGGAGAGCCCCTCAAGGTTCTCTCCCTTGCAGGTCTGGCAAGCTCCTGTAATCTCTTACTAGGAGGTCTGTGTGTACTTGACACTACTCCCAGGTCTTTCATATCATTGCCCAACAGCACCCTTCCTGGTACTTCAGATTGTAAACTTACAGGTATCCAAACAGTCATTTCATTGCACTGGATGAGAGCTGTCCACCACAGTTATGCTGGCCCCAGTGTCTCTAATGGAAGGAGTCTCCTGACCATTGACTAGGACACTGTCTTTATAATACTCTTTAGTATTAGGAGGGATATAATTATACACATCTAAATTCTGTTTTTCCCACAACCCTAGAGAGAGTAAAGATACACTAGCTGAGACTCCAATGGGATCATCAGCCAGTAGTTGAAAGTTTCCACTGGCCATCTGTACTTCCTCCTCTGGAGCAAAGGCTCAGGAGACAGTGTGGACCCCTGAGGGTTTACCCTTACATCTGGGATCCCCTTTCCCATGATCAGTAGAGCCACAAACATAACATTTTACAAATATCTTTATGAATGGTGGCTTGTTCTGACCTCCTTCTGATCTGGGACCAGCAGGTACACTAGCCTGATTAGGATTCACTTGTGGCTTACCCTTAGAATGTTGTTTGTGGCCCTCTTTGGAATTGGAATTATTTGAATTCTCTTCGTTTTCTTTCTTTGGCTGCTTTCCCTCATCCTTTTTCTGAGTTACCCCTGAATCCTTGTGAGTAGCCCTGTTGGCAACCCACAAGTCAGCAGCCTTAGCTAGTTTCCTAGAATCTAATTCCTTTGAATCAGCCAAGTGCTGTCTGAGCTCAGGAGAGCAGGCATCATAGATAGACTCCATCATAACAAGATTTTTAATTCCTTCATAAGTGTTAACTCTATACCCCTTAATCCATCCATTTAAGTTCTTCAAACATTCATTCACCCAAGTAGCCCAAGGGATACTATCATGCTTTTTGAGGGTCCTAAACCTCTTAAGGTATTGAGAAGAAGTCTTCCCAAATGTAGCTATCAGAGCTAGCTTTCCACATTCATAGTCCACCCTATCCACCTCCCCCAACTCCATTACCACATCAGATGCAACAGGGGGGAGCCTAGAGAATAACCAGGGGATCAACTGATTCCCATGTAATATCCTGGAGCCCATGATTATATTCAAACATAGTAAGCCAATCTAATACATCCAACTTAGGTTATTACATATCCACAATCTCTTTAGGCATCCGGGGTCTTTTTGGACTGGAATATCTAGAGCATTCGAGGAGAGAAGCATTTTCCAAAGACAATTTCTTCATCTCAAGCTCATCGTTGAGCTCCATTTCTTTGAGCCTTAGTTCTTGATGTCTCTGTTCAGTTTGGGCACTAATTCATTTGAATTCAAGTTCAAGTCTAATGTTTTCTAGAGATATACATTCAGGACTTAATGTGGGTCCTGGTAAGGGTCCAGTAGCTACAGGTTGAGGCCCTTGAGCAGGCAGAGGACCAGAGGGGGTGACATTGTTATCCTCCTCTTCCTCATCTGTCTCAACAATAACATTATCAACATTATCCTCATTACTGTTTGCTCATTTGCTGGAAAATAGGGCCTACAGCACCACTATCCAGACTTTGTTTCTCTAACAGTCTATCAATCATCTATGTTTACTTGCCTTTGACAGGAAGACCTTTCTGTCTGCAGAAATCTTTAAGATAATCAGACGTTTTTGTAAAGAGGGTCTCCTGACTATAACTTTCCATCTTTGACTTTGTTAAAATAACTTTTTGGTGATTGTTAACCTTGTGGTTAATTGAACCAAGGTACTAGTAGCACACTGAAATGTAAATCCAATACTTTTATCCTCACCACTGTACACCAGTGTTAGGCAGAATCCAGTGCAGTTCCCTTAGGGAGCACTACACCAGATTAGGACTACAGGTGAGAGCAATAAATCCCCTTTGGTATCAGTCTGTACCACAAAGATTTAGTTGGTAGCTGTGGCTGAGCAGTCATACTTATCTCAAGAGGGAGATGAGCAGTATTCAGGGTTTACACAATAGGTATCACAGTACTATGGAACAAGGAAACACTAACCAAAGCTTTGTATCAAAAAGAGAATATATTTATTCTATACACATCTAGTTCAACACATACATCACAGTTGATAAAGTAAGTCAAGTTTAGACAAGGAAAAGCATACACAACTCCCTATTCAATTGTAGACAAGTTTGCGGTAGAGTGAAAACTGAGCAAAACGGCACAGTGAAAACCAACTACAAATGGCACTCTAACAATTTACCGAAAGGGAGAGAAAGCACAAGTTAAACCAAAATATCTGCAGACACCCCCCAGCAACACTTCCCTGAAGTTTTGTGAACAAGTAATGCACAGTTACACTTTAGCAGAAACATAAGTGAATGAAAACTGAGAAAAATGGCACTCCACAAGTTCAAACAGTAGGAAGGACGAGGGGTTTTGAAGATTTAGGTGCATCAACACATTTCTCATTGAAAACCAATCTAGTGAGAGCAGATCTAACAAATCAGCCAGAGTCAATAGGCCTGAGCCAGAGTCAGTGGTTCAGGACCAAGAGCTTAGGAGCAAAAAGGTTCTTGTAGCTGCAGTCAAGTATTTAGTAGAAAAATATTGAAGAGGTAGATGTGAGGTGAAAGACAATGTTAAGAGAGAGGGCGGCCAATGCAACAAGTAGATAACAGATTTAAAACACCTTTAGGGCTACCACGGGGAAAGGGAGGCCTGGTGGAACAATGTACCTTAAATGTGAAGAAGTGGCTCCTGCGGTGGCGGTTGTTCCTGGTAGTTCCTGCAGTTCGAGGGGTCCAGCAGAGGAAGAGAGGCTCTCTTCGTGGAGGGAGGTTCAAGTCACTGCACTACCCTGGGATGAAACCAGCCGCAAAGTTTAAAAGGTTTGCTCCTTTTAATCGCGGTCCGGGTCGATAGCTGCCTGGCTATCCAGTCTCCAAGTGTGGGGCACTGTTGATTTGACCAAGGCAGGTCCGGAGAAGCGATTGGTGAACAGGTTGTCCCCACCAGCTCAAGGGAAGAAGGCTCTTTCGATGAAGATCTGCTCTCGTCGTGTGGAAGAAAAGTGGTGAGATGATCCAGCAGGGCTTCACCGGTGGTGTAGATGCTGAAGAGGTCTGTGGCTTCTCTCCCCTGCGGTTCCGTAGCTCCAGTGGTGACGTCTTGCGCTTCCAGTCCTCAGGACCCTGCTTTTATGCAGAAAGAGACCCATTCATACAGCCTAGCTGTCACTCACACAGTGGAGTGGTCTTCTTGGCGGGAGACCCTCCAGCCTATCAGGCAGTGGCAACTCTGTCGAGGGGTTCTACTCCCCCTCCCAAACAACAGACCCACCCCAGACTCAGATGCGCCAAAAGGAGGGCTTCTCAACAGAAGCCTGCCAAAAGAGCGAACAAAGAATCCCCGACCTGGGTTAGGAGTATAGAGTAACACTCAAGAAAGAAGTTATATTAAAGTTCTGGCAAATAAAACCTACCGGAGTAGGTATGTTAGAGGTATGTTAGAGGCTGTCAGTGAAGTATTAGCCTCGAACAATGGGAAATCCAATAGGTTAATATTTGCGGTTGAATATTTTTGGTAGTAACCACTGCCACCAGCCAGAAACTTTAGAGAGCGGGACTTTAAGTAAAGCCCTCGAAAATGAACCTAAGGGAAAAACTATTAACCCTTTCCAGTACCTTCATAGAAAGGTGGGTTGTACTGGTTAAGTTTGTAAGATTTGACTACTAAAGTCAATGGAGAGTTTACATTCTCTGGGAGACAGTCCCATGATATGGAGTCTATGTTTGGGGGTTGCTACGACACCCCTGTGTCACTGCACGGAGGGTGCTGTGTAACACATGTGCATAAAGATGGTTCCTATGGGTGAGAGAAAATCCCATAGGCATTAAACACAAAAAATAGCCTAGAACACACATAGTAAAAATGCCTAAAAGTGGGTAAAAGAGTCTCACTCTTAGCAGGTAAAAAGAAACAAACCCTTCAAATCCAGCAAAGCTGCTGGGGGATTCTATAGGTAAGGGAAATTAGCCATGAAATGAGAATTTTCCTAACACATGGTCCTGTCCTTTTTCGTTTTTACTTGTTGGGTTCAGTTGCAGGGGACTCCCCTGCAACCCTCGCTCACAATATAGAGAACAAGGGTGATTGACTCGAACTTTTCGGCCATACGAACATTTGCGAACAGCCAAAATTTGGCCAAAACTCCCATTAGGGCTTTTTTTTGCGGGCTTTTTGTATGTTTCCGTTTTCACATGTCTATGAATCAATCAGTCATTCTGCGCATTGCCTTTTACTTCTGTCTTTATAATGTGGTTGCAGCTCTGTCAGAAACTACAAAATGCAACATGGCAAATAAACACAAAGGCGTTCTTGAAAAGTATTTCTAGAGCCATCTGGAAAGAGCACCTCACTGACCTCAGTAATCATAAATGCTTGACAAACTTGCGTGTAAGAAGTACAAACTGATGTTAATACGTGCAATCATTTCAATATTGAGGACGTATTGCAAACAGACAAAATACAAATAAATGTCTCTGGAGATACAACACAATTTCTAGGCACTTTTCATGTTCCAACACATCCAACATTGGAATGACCCTGATAGGCATGTCTCATCCAAAGCTCGGGGCGCTGTAGGTTTCCTTTGGGGACTATGCAACAGTCCAAGATTCACTAAATACTTAGGTGAGTGCGAAAAGGCAATGGTGAGTAATAGGGGTATATGTCGGAAATTAGTGTATGTGCATAAACAAATGTTAATTTGAAAAGAAAGTACACTTTGAACGCTACCCAAATAAATAACCAATCATTTATAGACTGTAATAAAGCATACGTGTAAAGGGAGTTAACAGGGATACACATTGCTTGAGAGTTTACGTGGTGGATATAGAAGAGCTGAGTACATTATTGCTGCATAGGGGTTAGTCTGGGATAAGGGGAGTGGCGGTTGGCCTCCCCTGCAAAACCCTTCACTCATTTGCATTATGTAGTTGTGTCTCATACTTGCTCACTAATGCAAACTCAGTTTGCAGTGCTGCAGAAATCTTTGTTTTTTTTTAAAGCAGCTAAATCTATTTATATTCTTTGTAAACCTAAAGAATGGTATGCATGACACCCTGCACAATGTCCTGCATGGGATATAAATCTGGACCATTTTACATAGTTGCATATTTTGGAAAATTAGCCTTTAGTTTGCTATCATCACCTTACCAATGTAAACAAACATTATTACTGAAATATTAGTCCCACCATTACATTCAGTAAAATAATACAATTAGAACAGTTTAACATGTTTGCAATTAGATTACATTAGATTAAAAACGTGCATAACGGGACAATAGCATCACAAACACATTTCATAATGTGTATTTACAAAAACATACGCACAACCCAAAGAAATATTACAAACGGATCCAAAACAGCAAACGCATCAAATCACATGTTTATCAACCAAATGTAATTTCAATTTGTAGAATGTTTTTTCCCTTCTTTGCTTTTTTTACACACCCAATATAATATCCCTTTATGTATGTTTTTAATTTAATTTCCAAGCATTTTATACTTTTCTGTTTAAATGATATTAAAGAATAACATAGGACCGACAATATTTCAGGAATAATGTTTGCTTTCATTGATGTGTTGCAGTAGCAGATTTAAGGCAACTGGCCCAGTGGGTAGACCTGACAAAGGGCCGTAGTTGGGTGGGTCATGGAGGCGGAGTTTAGGATGGGCAGAGTTAATTTTGGTCATACGTGCACAATGGCGAAGTTTTGAGACAAAAGCGTTTTTATTTAAAGTTGTCTTCATTACAGTTACCTGGGTTTAAGGGTCTGACGAACTGGAAACAGCTGGGCCACCTCAGCAGGCGTTGCCATCAATGGTAATATTAGATGATCAAGCCTGAAACTAATGTTGGAAATGAAGATGTTTCAAGGCTAAGGGCAATAGAGAATTACTTCCAGCTTATTAAGACCACACAATTCCCTAGAAAAATGGTTCTAAGAAGACTATTTGGATCTAATGTTTGATGACTGACACACGTGGGTATGTGGAGGGCAAGTCTTAAAAAGAAGAGCAATGGTGGGCTTATTAACATTGGCAATGGGAAGACTTCACAGAATGTGACAAAGTACATTTCTTAGGTTTAAAAGGTGTGCACGGCTATTTTCCATGTGTTTGTGATTAATCTTCTGAGGGGCTGAGAGGACACTGTTTGTGGTGGGTGAGTAAAATGCCTGCTCTTCTACACCCCCACCCCTCTGCTGGCTGGGATAACCCAGTAAAAGAAGTCAGTTACCAGCACTGGGTATTCATCAATTTTAAAAGCTGGGCTCTGTCATTAAGGCCCCCTAAATATGGAAAAGTACTGTAGGAGTCAGACACATTGAAGTATGAGGCCTCTTTTTCCTAGTTTGGGTAATGACTGCCCATGCAGCATAAAACTGGCCTGCTGGCAGTACATTTGGGTTCTGCTAAAATTGATATGGGCAGGCCTGTCTGAAGATGTGTGGGGCTCCATTTTGACATGATTGGTGCTCCCCTTGCTTTGAGCTCAAAGAAGTCAGAGGCACTCTTGGGGGCACACATATTGGAGATAAAGATAAGGTTAAAAGATGCCAAATATAATGAGACAGTGAGCCAGCAAGGGGCTGAAACACTGAATGTGCACTGAATATCAGTTAATCTATCTTTGTAAGCAAGTGGCTGACTTGGATGAACCAGTGTTGAAAGGTAACTAGGTGATAACACTTCTGTTTTCCCTTATGGAAATGATGGCCAGACGGGCTCAAGCCAATGCAGCTTGTAAGGTCTAACACTGACATCAAGCACTATGAAAACAGAAAACATAACATACATGTTCCTAGTTAGCAGTGCCTCTTGAAGTGTGTAAGTGTTAGGTAAAAAATAGTGACCTCTCCCAAGCTCTAGCAGATATGCAGCAACAGCTGTCTTTATGGAATTGGTGGTCTTTCTAGGTCAGGAATGCTGCCCCGACACCCCACCTGTTTTTTCGCTCATACTTTTTGACATGTTGGTATATATTTTGCACAGCCAACAAGAACATGTTCTATAGTTCCAGTGGTGCCATATACTGGAAGCCATCATTACATGTATTATTTAAAGTGGCATCTTGGAATATATTAGACACCACATGCATGCACAGTATTTTTAAAGAATATTAAGGCATATTTATGGCACACAGTCAGCTGTTTTACCTGGCAATACTGATATATATTGTTCACATCCAGTCTGAAATGTCCTTTTACAGTTGCATGCTAGCATATATGGGGCATATCCAGCAGGACATGTGTTTCACAGTGATACATTGGTATATTGTGGACACATCGAGCATGGAAATTACAGTATGGCATGATGACATATACTGGGTACAGTAGCCATGAAATTATTAAACGTATGTATATAGTGGCAGGAGTGTTTGCATATATATATGGCCTAATCAGAATGAAACTGTTATGCTATTTGACACTTGCAATACATGGTTGGCACATCCACCATGACATCAGTTTCTACCGTGGAATATTTGTATGCATCATGCACATGAAGCATGATCCTATTTCTACAGTGGGAATACTGGCACATATGGGGCACTGTCAACATGAACTTTCGCTTACAGCCCTGTGTTGGCATATATTGTTGAGCATATGTATACTGTTGGTGATCTGACATAGATTTTACTTTTTCTTATGTTCCCATAGAGAAAGGAATGCAACGTATGTGGATTCTTTTACCCACATTTTCTGAAATGTAAACTGATTCTAGCAAATTTAGCTTATACTTTTTGGGCTACGTGGGGCCAATTGGGAACACGGTCTTTAATATCCACTTGAAAATTCACCAATCACCCCTAGAAATGTGAGCAGTGATGGCTAACTCACCACACCTAATTGGTTTGCTTCATTTTGGAAATCAGGAAAGGGCTGGCAATTGCTCAGTTAATGTTTTACCACTCGATTTTTTAATTTTGCAATTTGAAATTCAAAATGTTGCATTCACTGTTTTTACTATTTCACATGTTAAATTTGAGATACATATAGATCCAAAGAAATGAGACTGAATGCTTTGCATTACATTGTGTGGTGTGCATTACAGACAACATTGTAGCTACCATTTAATAACTGTCATCAATGCTCACCTCAATTGCACACATTTATATTTCTACAAAAGATGACACTGATGCAAACAATACAGATTAGAAACAGCAATGTCAGATCACATTCAACTGTATACAGAAGGTGCCTTAAATAAATGTATTTGAACATAACAGTTTCTTTCTTAATAGCAATGATCATATTATTTACACAATGCATCACTACTTCATCTCCAAAATCTCTCTAATATGTGACCAATATATCTGTGCATGAAGGTCAGTATATCCTCACACTAGATATGTCCTTGTTATTCCACAGATCTTATTACCTGTACGTGCCCACTTTGTCCAAAATGTGAGTGGGTGCCCGCTTGTTAAAAGTAGGTTAATATGCTCTCGGGCACCCCTTATACCGAAGCCATAGGTAGAACAGAGATGTGGGTATTTGCATGGGACGCAAGCAGTCTATTAATATCACTATCCCCCATTTAAAAAGTATTTGGTTAGTGTACAGTCATTTTCTTTTTTATATATCAGTCACTGTTGCAAAATAGCAGTGCTTTTGTTTTTACTTTTAGTGTCAAAGAAAACATATTTTAGAGGCAGGCTACATCCCCATTCTATGTTCTTTATTTTATGACTCACTAATTCTTGTTAACAATGTTATGTGGCCTGCTGCTAAGTTGGTAAGTAGCTGCCAATGACATGTTGCCTTTCTGAATTAGACAGGCTGATTGCTTTTGCCCACCATCAATACTGGTCTAATTTACTCCATCAACCTAATCTGGCCAGGATGATAGGTGGGCTTCCGCTTGGGTGTAGGAAATGCGGGGTACTTGCGGGACAAATCCCCCCACAACTTTAAGTGGGGGGGATATAATGGCATTGATCCCCCCAGAATATGTCTGTATTGTGCACAGTGCACTGTGTCTCTGCCACTGTCTGCAGTTGGATGCAGCATGTACATATACTTCTGTGGGCTGTGCACTGCTGAAGAGTGACTTTGCACTGCCAACACAAACCCTGATTCATGGAACTGTGTAAAGTGCATTTTTGGCATGCAAAGTCAGTGCAAAGTCATTTTTGCTGTACAAAATGACTTTGCACTGCAAAAATACACTTTGAACAGTTCCATGAATCAGGCTTTGGGTCGGCAGTGCCATTGTAAAGTCACTTTTCAGCAGTGCAAACTTGCAAAGTCATTTTCGACAGTGCAAAAAATTCCATGATTCGGGCCCAAAAATGTGTCTTTACATGACATTGGTTATGA
Source organism: Ambystoma mexicanum (assembly GCF_040938575.1). Classification (NCBI taxonomy): domain Eukaryota; kingdom Metazoa; phylum Chordata; class Amphibia; order Caudata; family Ambystomatidae; genus Ambystoma; species Ambystoma mexicanum. The sequence goes on from NC_090934.1 coordinate 516,480,003, forward strand.
CCCCTGAGGTCTCCCTTGCTACCTCTGTGGTCTCCCTTGCTACCCCTAAGAAAATCTAAAAAACAAGTGTTTTAAATATTTTTTTTATTTTTAAATTAAGGCTCATGGGCTGTGGCCAGCAGCATGTGGCTCTTTGTTTCTGGAGTGGCTGGTTTTCTGATAGCTATAGCCAGTAAGATAGCTCAGTGGGTTGAGCGCTCACTGCTGCAATGTGTGTGTGACCTGCAGGCTTGACTCCCAGCAAGGTCAACTCAGCCTTTCATCCTGCTGAGGTTGAAAATTGAATACCAACACAGGTTGGGTAGTATTGTATGTATATTTGTTCTATATGAAGCGCTTAAACATAAGTGCAATATAATAATAAATCATTGTTTGGCCTTGCATTTCCAGTGATTTAGTACTATGGGCCTATACGCACGGATATTAATGATACATATGGTGATCCATTCTTGTTTGAAATGTATATCACTTTACAGTGATATTGTAACCATATTTTTTGTAGTGTGGTTAGAAACAATGCTAAGTGATGCCACTTCCTGTTTTGTCGAGGGGTGAAAGGTCGTGATCTATCGGTTCCTGTGATGTCACTTCTGAGTGGCGTCAACTTACATCACATCCTGTGATGTCATCAGAGGTCAAGCGTCGTGTGATGTCACTTTGCTACCCTCTGGCATTTTGGTGAAATTGCGTCCCTGAAGTAATCATAGGAAACCTTTGCCACAACATTTCAACTTTGTATTTATTGAAAGATCCTTCACAACACAACACTTGTATTGGTGTGTTTTTTTATTTTTTATTTATTGTATATGGTTTACAAAAGAAACCTTTACAGAAAAAAATAAAACAAGGAAAACATTCATTAAATCTAAATTTCGTGTATACAAACAGTTTTTTTTTTAGGTTAATACAAAAAAAACACATTTCAAAAGACTCAGTGCAATTGCGATTCAGCATAATCATTTTAAATATAAAATACACAGTACATCTTCAAATAACTAAAAAACAACTTGTACCAGAGAAGTAGCAGAACATTTCATATAGACAGGCATAATCATGAAATGGGGGCGTACAAATCTAAAGATTTAATAAAGCCCGCCACAGCAAGCCCATCCTTAATATTAGTAATAGCAAGACACTGTGACCAGATAATATTATCCGCCCCCAATTGACCCATTGTGTTAAATCTAGCTAAATATTTGTCCCTTGGACTTATCAAAGCGGTGCTTTCAAGAAAGAGATGCCATGAGGACTCAATCACCCCCAAAGTTTTACAGAAGCGACAGGTAGGATCTAAGTCAGAGAACTCCTTCCTTTTATTTAGGACTTCCCTAGTGGGAAGGAGATTCCATCTGAGTTTAAGGAGAAGTGAACGATAATATCGATTAGGGAATTGAGTCAAAATAAAAGACAACAGGCCTCTTTTCTTAAGGTCAAATTGTAGGTCACTGAGCGAGGGATAGGAATGCAGTTTTTCAATTGTATTGCTCCAGTCATGACTAAATAGACAATCCTTAACCTTATTGGGATTCGTTAACAAAGTGTCCCTATCAGTGGAGATATCTGACAGGGTCTGTCACAGAGATCACTGAATGCATTGAGATATAGATTACGATCCAAGGGTCCCTGGGAAAGAATCGTTTGACCCACATCAACGTAGAGGGCATCAGGTTTAGGAGAGAGCAAAGCTGAAAAAAGAGTAAGGACTCTCCAAAGAATCCTGGCTCGCAGTGAGACTAGCCCTAGTTCATATCTTATGGCCGCTATTGGAAGAGAATTCGTCAGTTTCAAAATTTTCCTCCAATAGATACCCTTGAGAGAGTCCCAAAAAGTTGAAAGTGCAGAATAGTGATGTTCCATTCCATTGGTGTGTTTAGAACAACAGGGCCTTTTCAGCTCCTGCATTTGTGCATCACTAATCCTATGCTTTGCTGGGTGCATGGTGTCATGGGAACATAGCTATTTATTTATGTATGTATTGGGTATTTAAAAAAGCGCCAAGACAGAAAATGGTGTTTCAAGGCGCCACAAGGCAAAAAAGGGGGTGGAGGGCGGAAGAAAACCCCAAGGACAGTCCTACGAGGCCTCGCTGTTAACAATACATCAGCTGGAAGCTGCTGTCTGTCAGCCATCAGTGAGATAATAAGTCAGTAGCCCCTGACCCTTATTCACATATCCTGATTCCTTCTCTTAAAATATCTCGGTGAAGCAACTGCATATGCACATGTTTGGGCAACCAGTAAGGCTCGAAACAGAAAAGTATCCAAAGTGACCTTCATTATAGATTCCACCCAGCCTCATGGAACCTCATCAGTCCAGAGCCCAGAGTCTTTAGGTCCTTTAATCACTGCATACTCAGTTGAAGTTCTGTCCCATTCAGCCACAGTACGGCCAAGAATGCTGTAAATCATGCTCGCCTACACCAGCCTACGCCAGCTCGCACAGATTGTAGGCACACAGCTGAGAAATAGATGTCACAGCTGCCAAGCCTCTATTGGTGTAATCAAAATGTTGTAACCAGGTTTGTGCTCAGCCACTCGATTTATAAGCACTATGTGTGTCCTTCACTGAATTCCTGGTCAAAACAAACATTGGAAAAGCCAGCAGTTTTGGCTTGTGTACAGGTATTAGGCATTTGCCAAGCACTGCTGTTAGATGCCCAGGTACTCACACCACAAGTGACTTTGCTGACACAAAAGCCCAAACTGTTGGCATTGCCAATGCGTGTTCTTTTTCAAATCAATTAGGATAAAATCAATAGAAGATATTGTGTGAGTACATGTAGTCTATTGGTGAAAGTAAGATGCAAGCACTTAGACGTGGGACTTAAAAAAGAAGTTCTTGACGGTAACATAAACATCTGCAAAAATATAATACAAGAAGCTTTATATATTGTGGGATAGGGGATGCAGGTATAGGGAAATCTGAGGCTGAATAGGGCAGATCCTGTATATGGGGAACCCTTGCAGCCCTACTTTACGTGACGCTAATGCAGGTTTTGGCTAACGGGTGGGCTGATGCATTCTACTAAACGGTGTGGGCAACAAGAGGCCTACAGTGTAGGAAATTGCATTATCCTGGACCATGTGTTTTGGTTGGATTGAGCCCGCTAGCACAGGAGCCGAGATTGAAACCAGATGAAGTGGTTCAACCATTGAGGTTTGGTGGTGCTCAGGCACCTCAAAGAGGAAGGGAACTTTTATTTTTATATGGGAGCACAGCTTTTTGTTTTTTTGTGGACATAGAGTACCCTATAGGGTCGGGACTCTGCATTTGACACCCTTCTAGGAAGGACTTGGAATGAGTGAGCCATATGATCTCAAGCAATGTCAAAAACACACACCTCCTCTTCGTACACATATTTGAGTGATGTCTCACATGCACTTTGACCACCATTGAAGGTTCCACACCGTATAGATCAAAAAGCCCCTCCATGGCAAGCCTCAGCCTCATCTCCCAGCAACCATCAATCCCAGACTCCCATGACCTTGTGTGTAGATTGGTGCAATCAACTCACTCTTTCATGGATCACCTCCTTCTTGGCCACATTACTTGGACTCGCCATTTGCACCACATCCATCAGGCAGCGATTAACACTTTCCACCACCTCATTACTTTGGGGAGGTACATCACTGTCCTCCTGTGTTTTATACAACATTAGTACCCAACGAGGGACAATCAGAATGAAAGGACTGTTCTTATTGGCCCTCGCCGGGGCATTACCCGACTGGGAATCCCTGGATTCATGCCTTTGTCCCCAGCGGGGGATGTGGCAGCCCCTCAGTCAATGAGGAAGCTCGAAACGGGGCGATCCCTGCTCCGAGCCTCCACATGGCTGGAGGCCGCCTTTGTCCCCCGACGGGGATTCAGGTATGTTTTTGTTTTTTTGTCCTCCCCTATTTGTTGTCACACAGTGCACTGGCTTGTTGGGTTGGGCTGTCACCGAAAACACACAGAGCTCTCACTCCAACAGCCCACTGCACGTCCTGCTCCCCTATACAGGAAAGAGGGCTTTTTAATGTTTCTGCATGGCCCGTTGCCACACCCAATAGACACTGTACCAGGTGAGGGGATGCCTTCAGGCCTACCCCAATAGTTTGATCCTAACTGCAGTACATGTTTTTCATGGTCTCTGGTATTCACTAAGCCATGCTTAGAGAACTTAGGGCTTGATTTAAAAAAATGTTGTAACATTGGGTGTCTGTCTTAAGCCACCTCTCCAATATTCACATCACACATTAGATTAAAGCGCTCCTTTAGGGGATATGGATTTGTGAGCAAATTCTCATGATCATCACTCACTACAAAATCATTGGCAGATCATTTTATTCTGCGGTTTGTGTCTGAAGCAAAGTCCCCGTTAAGAGGTTTGTAAAGTTTGTGAGATTTGTGGACAAGGAATGGTGGGTGGACACCCAATCTATTTGGGACCAGCTATGCTCAGGCCATGAAGCCTTTCGACCTGGGAAGTGGTAACATTTTTACGTGAACTGAGCCTTCTGAAGTGAGATGCCAAATAGAAGGATTTTATATTCTGAACTGCTTTTCTTTTTCTTAATTTTCTTTTCCTCTTTACTCTTGTTTTGTACAGTGATTATATGTGTAATTTAATACGTACTGCTATTTCAACTTTGTGAAAAGTCGAGTTCTTTGACTAAAACACAATTAAAAAAAATTAAAGTCCCCAAGGTGTCCCCTGTCCCTCCCAGATTTGATGTGTCTCCTACTCCCTTGGGCTTCCGTCCATGTGGCAGCATCCTACCTCAAATGCGCGGCTCCTTAATGCTACATTGCTTGAGCAGCCAGCACAGACCAGTGTGACATGTTGACACCAGCTTGACTGTTCACCCTGCCACGCAACCTAGCCACATGACTAGTGCACTCTGGTTCAGGTAAGCACAATAACTTCATCAAGAACATGTGCTTTGCTGAAAGCTTGTAATAATGTTTTCTCTTTGAAAACGCCATTGTGACATGTTGCCCCTTAATCTAACCTTACGAAATGGTCTTCTTGGTTTCACATATTTGAAATGGGGTCCTAATTGCACTACTGTGATCCATGCTTCTGATTGTACCCTCATGAAATGTGCCTCTTGATTCCACCACATTGATACTTGATCCCCGTTTCATCGTTGTAATGTTTGCTCCTGATTGCATTACTATGATGTTTGAGCCTAATTGCACTCTCAAGAATCACATTCTTTGATTGCACCATTGTGATATTAGCTCCTGCTGCACCACTGTTATATGGGCTACTGATTACACAACTATGAAACATTGATTCTCCTGAGTGCACCCTCGTGAAATTTGAGGGTATCATTGTGATATTTGCTTCAGCCGACCCCCTTATGATATTTGTTCATGATTAAACCACTTTGATAATTGTTCCTTGTAACACTTCTCTGATATGTTTCTTCACAATTGCCCCCAATGTTCAGGAGAAAAGCAGTCGTGCCAAATCAGCTGCAGTGACAGACATTTAGTTAGAGGAGCCATTATAGTTGTTTGGTTCAGCCAGTCAGTTCTTACCCTAGAGTTTATTCAAGCAAGTTCATTCCTTTATATGAAGCCAAGCTCGCATGTTATTTATTTATTTATTTATGTGTTGTGTCTGGCTAGCATACTAAGCTGTGAGTGAAGGAGTTCACAGGGCAGGCTCACATTTGGAAGGTGTTTGGCTGATTTTTGGAGCATTGCAGCTCATTTTCACAGAGGTTTGTGCATGTTCGGAGGTTTTGTTGTCAAGTTAGACATATGATGTGTTTTTGTAGCACAAGCTTGTATCCCTTTATTTAACAATGTGTACATTGTCTGGTTAGTGTGTTATTAGTTGTCCACATAAATGTTGTCCTTTCCATTTGGGACTTTTCCCTTTATTCCCGCATTTCAAAACTTAAAAAACTCAAAGGTTTGTTGTGCCTAATTCTATCCTATCGTATCCCCCCGAAACACAAAGAAGCAAACATATTTCTTTGCCTTTTCCCAGTTTTCCCCTGTGTGTTTGTTGTTGTCACTTTGTCTCCCCACTTGCTATTCTGTTGATGTCATGTGTAGCTATTTGTAATATCAATCCTGCCTTCAGATCATGCAAGATCTTCCTGGTGGAGGTTCTAATGGAAGACTGTGCCAACCTACAGCTTGCATCGGCCAATCTACCTCTGATGAGTCAGGACTGTGATTTGTTTCTCCACAAACTCAACACCACCTCACCAACCAACGTAAACCACCATGCCACAGTGAAACAACACACAGTCAAGACTAAACCTTCTGCACCCTGGTACGCTTAAGAAATTAACTTCAACAAAAGAATCAGAAACCAAGAAACAACCTGGTGAAAATCCAGCAGCATACCCAGCCTCGCCTTGCTCAAGGAAGTCTGTGCTACATGCAGATAACTTGATACCATTGCCAAGTCAAGCTACTATGAACAACACCATAACCATGGCCAACATTGAAAGCAGAGTCCTCTTCATACCCATCAAGCTCCGCAACAGCTCTGTGCTGACCTTCCCCTATTTGAACTCCATCAAAAAAGCCACTGCCATTAACCATTTTTTAATCATTAAGATCAGTGTGATCTGGCAGCACACAGAAAATAACACCACAGTGCAGAGTGATGGGCAGAGAGTAGTCTGCAGTAGCTGGTGCTATGTGTTTTGAAGGAACTATTTCTGCAGACTGTTTTCCCGGGAGGACACATTCAGCTGTAACACCAAGCTTAATTAAACAACACCCAAGCACGGAGCACCAAGCGGAGTGATGAGCAGAGTGTGGTCTGCTGAAGTCTGAAGGACCCATATGCCACATGATATCAGGCGTAAAGTCCAAATGCCCATACGAAACAACAAGCATGCAAAACTCTGATCACACAGGTGACGGTATGTACAATCGTGCAGGCTCACCCATGTTACGAGCATCGCCTTATAACTTGTAAGTAAGATACAAGGTGATGCTCATAGCTTACAAGTTATGATGCACTCATAACTTTTGGGGTACACCCAAATTATGATATGATATGATATGGCATTTATAACGTGCCTATACACAAGTGTTTCACAGAGTGATCAAGTTATGGAGTGATCGCACACAGTTACTCTGGGGTGCTGGATGGTCGGGAAGAGTTAGGCAATAAGACTGTTTTGTGTTTTGCGTGGGGGTGTGCCATGGGCATTCTGGACACTTTTTGCACATAGGGCTGTTCTGTGTGGGAACTTCTGTGAATATGCAGAGCGTGCAGATTTTCTTAATTGCGCAGGGGCGTTCAAATTCGTTTTTGGCGTGCAGGCTTTGCTGGGTAAATGTGCCGTTTTCCATGAATCGGGCCTTAGGCCTTGGTCCTTCTGGTCAGACCGTGCAATAACACGTTAATGGATCTAGAAAATCTAACTACTCCAACATTCTTAGTCAAACTGAGGCATACCATCACCACTCCTGGCATGATCATAGTTAATCATAGGCTTCTCTTATACCTCTCACATGATGTTGCAATAAGAGAATCTATGAACTTTATTTAGGATTCCCTAGAGAATACTGAGAGCACTATAAATCCTCTAAATTGGTCACACCATATAGTATCAAGTGTAAATCAAATATACCCCATCCAGTGCTCCTTAAACAAAATCAAAACTGAAAAAGAAAATGTACAATAAAGAGTACCAGATTCCACATACAATTTAACACAACATAAAATCAAAGGCCAGCATTTCCACAAAAAAGTATTAATTCCATTTTCAGTGTTTAAACCTTGTAGGACAGTCTGGTATTTGCAGATGAGTTTAGCTTCAGCTTGGCGTAAACGTCTCTCCCTTCCCCTCCTCTTGAATTTCTCTTGACGATCTTCAGACCCACAAAGTTGATGCCATACTTCGATTCAATCTGGTGCTTTTCCTGACAGCGCATGGCCAATGAGATTCTAGATTCTTGAATGCTCCTACTGCTTCATGCTCTCTAATTCTTACACAAAGCTCATGACTGGTACTGCCTATGTACACCAATTTGCAAACACATCTGATGGCATATACCACATCCATAGATCGACAATTGATGAAATCTTTAATTCTAAATGGTTCACATATACCAGATCAAAAATATATTGACACGTGTTTGAAGTCCCACATTTATGAACCCAATCACATTTCAATGAAGCCAAATTGTTATTGATGGTTCTAGATTGCCAAAGGTAGATGGGTTCAAACACATCTTGAGAGTTTGTGCCTTGATGTAGGTGAATTTGGGTGTCACACCAATATATTCATTGAGATCAGGGTGTCACAAAAGTAAATTCAAATGACTTTCAAAAATGTTTTATAACAAGTGGCTATTTTCTGATTACTGTGTAATCATCATAACAACATCACTTTGCTGCAAACATGACCTTTGTGCAGGTTTCAACAAGTTATTCCTATCCAAGTAAACATTTCTGCTTACCGTGTCAAATTAATACTGTTATAGCCTTGTTGTAAAAATCTATTAGTCAACAATTCCAATCCCATCAATAGAACTGCAGTTAAAGCAATTACCTACAAGTTCACCAGGAGGGATATTCTTGATTAAACTCTTCTAATGGGTGCTGGAAGCAACACAACAGAGTTTACCTTGGAAGGTTTTTTATTTGTAGTTGACATTATTACATTCTCGTTAACAGAAAGGTTAACATCCAAGAGGATGATCTCCATAGGTTGTGTATTACAAGTAAAGCTGATACCAAATTGGTTCTCATTTAGTCTTCCATGCCAAATTAGAAAACATCATCAATGTAACAATACCACTTCACAATGTAAGGTAGATAGTTATTGTTGGTATAAACATGTTGTTGTGTAAAGTTTCCCATGAAAAAATGTGCCAATGCAAGAGCATAATTAGCTTTCATTGCCACTCCTCGTGTTTGTCTATAAAAAATCACCATTGAACAGAAACACATTGTTAGTTAGGGTGAATCATAACATGTCTTTAAGCATTGATACATGTGCCATATATGAAGCTGGGTGCTTCTCATAATTATGATCAATGGTTTTCAATGCTAAATTGTGTGCAATAGACTTATACAACGCATTGGCATCCAATCTGACAAAGCAATACTTGTCATTCCATGTAAACCTATCAATGCTTTCAAGCAGGTGCATCAAATCTCGTGTGTAAGCCAGAAGTTTAACAACTTCAGTACTGATGATGAAATCACTAAGGCACGCCCTTCGACTGACTATTGAGCGGCATTCTGGATGGTCAAATTCCTTATGTACTATGGACAGGAAATAGATTATGGGTATTGTCAGATGTTCAACTATTAAAAATGCCCTCTCTTCTTCTGTTAATAGGCCCAAATGTGTCCATTTGGATATAGGTTGTTTTGGTTGTTCATCAGTAGTCCGGCTTGGGTACCTCGATATTCTCTCATACCAGCCTGTTGTTTCTAGATGTCTCATAATCTTCTCTATTTACAATCTCAATGTTGCCACCTTTGTCCGCCTGTTTGATAACAATTGCAGTATTGTTTCTCAAAGACTGTGGTGCACGCCTTTCTGCCAGTGGTACATTGCTCCTGTTAAATTGTGACTTCCTTTTGTCTTGATAAAAAGCTAAATGTGTGTCAAGGGTTACCGCTCTATGAAAAGTATCATTGAATTTGTCATTACCAAAAACTGGTGGGAAGTTGGACCTATTCTTGAAGTCAACATCTGTGAGGTGCTTAGGTGTAATATCTCAATCCTGGAGTACTTATAGCTCGTATACATCTGCCGGATCTTCTAAGGAAAGTACTAATTGTACATTCCGCCTATACTTAATCATGGATTCACTGTCAGAAAAAAACGTTCTCTTGTCTCTTATGGTGAAAGAATTATTTTAGTTTCAACTGCCTAATAAATGGGAATTTATCAATAGGTACATCAATCTAATCAATATCATTGGAAGGGGAAAAATATAACCCCTTGTTAAGTACTCGATAATCCATATCAGTAATATATCTCTCTGAAAGATCTAGAACCAAATCTACTGTTGGTGTGTTCTCTGTTGTTTCTGTGCCCAAGATATTCTGACCCTTCTTCTCGGACCTTCTGTTTCTCCTATTCCTGGATCTTCTTCATCTCATTCCTCTTCTCGGTCTGAGTGTGTTGATATATGTGGTTTTGCTGGTGACTGGAACCTGACATGCTTGACCTGTGCTCTGGTATTCCCTTTTCTTTACACTTGATCTATTCTAAAAAATGACTCTTCTTTGCAGCCTGATTACCGGACAAAGGATCCCCTGCCACTGAGGTGTCCACTTCAGGTTCACTCACCAGAACATTGCAGGGGAACAAGTTATTGAATCCAGGGTTCAAGTTGCACCAGTCCAACAAGAGTTCAGGGATAAACGGAAAATATTATTTCCCTTAGATGGGGTCCCAAAACGACACATTTTACACAAATATAGTCTTCCACCAAAGTAAATACTAACTGGTCATCAGTTTTAATATTCATTACCTGTGTGTATGCCAAATAACAAGTCCAGAAATTGAGATCATGGGGCCTCATTACAAATCGCCCGGTATGGAAACAATGGTGGCGGTAAACCCGCCGCCACCGTTGTTTCCATGCCGGGCGATCACAACTCCTGCAGGCGGGAGGTGATGTTCCCGCCAGGTTTGACCTGGCGGGTTTAACACCGCCTGCCTGCAGGCGGACGAGGAAACACCGGCAGCATTACGAGATGCTGCCGGTGTTTCCATGATCCCCATTCCCATTGAGTCCTATAGGACTCAATGGGAATGGGGATTAACACCATTCTGCCTCCGTGATTTCCGGGAAACCGGGGTTGTAATGCCCCGGTAATACCGTGAATCATGGAGGCGGAATGGTAATACGAGTCCGGCGGGAACCAGGTGGTTTTACCGCCTCGGTTACCACTGGACTCGTAATGAGGCCCCATGACATTAGCCAGCTCAGTGTTATGTCTTGGAATTCTCCCATATGTTGAGGAATTCCTTTTCCTTTTTCCATGGTTTGGCCCACTAAATTATGTTTTATTTATTTAAGGACGCCGGTTGTCAGGCTGTATTACTGAGCCAGTGAAAATGTTATTCAGGGCTGTGAAGGAGCAGCAGCTGATTGGAAAATATGAATATGCTAGTAGAAAAAAGTATATTAAGGCAAAATAAATATCACCCAAAATCAAAAGGGTGTGTCATATTAAAATCAGATGTGTCACTTGAAAGGAAAACGTCCAATTAAAACTCGAGTGAGGATGGAAAGGGAAGCAGGGCTCAGTATGGAGCCCCTCTTCCCTTTCCATGGAGGCCTTCAGGAGCCAAAAGGAAGGGGCAGGTTGCGCCGGCGGCAACTGGAAGCAGTAAAAATGAGGTAAGTGGGGAGTGGTATGGGGACTGATGGAGGGTGAAAGATCGCAGCTGGGGAAACCAGCCGTCATGCATCATGGAACGTGGGCTGAGATCACCGTTTTCAGACTGCGTCCCTAGCCACCTCATTGGCTGGCTCCCCTATCAGGGTGCTAATGAATGTTGAAATCTCATAATTCAGAAATAGGGTGCACCTCTACAATTATGATTATAGTCCCTCACTAAAGTCACAAAACAAGGTAATTTAAACAAATGTACTCCAGATTTCTGACCAAATTCACAGTGATACAGATTGCATATATCCACCACATTGATGGTAAAACCCCAGCAAAAGAGATTCAATCAAAGTCGTTGAAAAGCGCACAGCCATGAATGTGTCATTATAGTTTGATGAGTAAAGATGTAACCCGTGTGTAAAGGTTAAGCTGAAAGAATACTATGCTTGGAAGCTAAAGTGTAAACAAGCAAATAATTAGAGCGAAAATAGACAATCTTTCAAAAATAAAATGACAGCCGCTTAGCTGCATTCTCCAAAGACTTGGCATATGCATATAACTATCGGTGCCCATTGTTGAAGCCCAATTATTCCAGTTAAGTCTCATACAGTTGATAACATTTTCTGGCAGACATAAAACGTTTTAGTATTCATCAATGCCATTAAGTTAATTAATGCTTGTTAGTATGTCATTAACATGTGGCAGAGAGTGGCTCATTATAGGAATACTTCAAGTTTGCTGTTAGTGTTCAGTCCCAAGATGGTGCTGCTTAGCAAGAAAATGTAACATGCTTCCTTCTGTGTCAGGCTTTTCTCTCGATTAACACCTCTAATAGAAGTCTTCACTTGGTCAATAGCCAGAAAACGGATATGTTTTCTTTTGTGCGTGTGGTGACATTCATTCCTGTATTGAGCCAATGGGAATCTTGTATTTTTGCCGGTTAGGGTGTTGAGATGTTCCCTGATACGTATCCTCAATTCTCTGATGGTACTACCTACATAGTATTTACTGCAAACACATGTAATAATGTACACAACAAATTTATTTCGACAGTTGAGGAATTGCTTGACATGTATTTCAGGCATACCATGGTTAGTGAGATCATGCACATTTTCTAATGCATGAGTGCATATTGTACACGTACCAGATTTATAAAATCCTGGCATAGGTGGGGCTAATGTAAGGCAATTACCAGGTGGTTTGATAGGTTGCATGAAACTGGAGCAGAGTTGTTTTCTGAACAGTGGGAGCTGTTCTAAATATCACATTGTGTTTGTCTGGTATATATTGTCTAAGACTGTCTTCCAATAGCAATAGGTGCCATTACCAATACCTGTTGAAGATCTTATACATTTGTTACTGTACTCTGTAATTAATCTAATTTTGACTTGAGAGCCGTCCCTCTTGTGCTTTTGCTCCTTAGTCTTAATTAGTTCTGCTCTAGGATTAGTAACAGTCCCAGTAATACTGGTTGGACTATTGCAACAGCCTATTTCTAAATCTACCGGCTTCATTCCTCTGCCCTTTGCAACATATCCAGAAAAGGACTGCAAGACTTGTCCTTGGCATCAAGCCCTGAGATCGTATCTCTCCAGCCCTGAAATCTCTTCACTGGCTTCCAGTGGATGCAAGGATTCAATGCGGTTCCATGTAATAATGTCGCCACAAAAATATCGTCATACAAAAATATCGCTGAAAAATGGTTGTTTTTTGTGGTGACATTATTGCATGGAACATGCGGGGGACACCCCTGCAAACCGCACATTTTTTTATTTTTTATTTTTGCCCCTATCGCCACCTATATGGTCACCCAAATAATATCGCCACAACATTTCCCGGCGATATTATTTACGGCAACCATATATGTGGCGATATTAATACCTGATACCTTAAATGCAATACCCTTTGCATTGTCCACAAGGCTTTATGGGGCGTGGTTCCAAAATACCTTCAATTGTCCCCCCTTAAATATCTTCCCTCCCGAGCCCTACGCCCCTCCTCCTCTAACTCCCTCAGGGTCAGTGGTTTTTCTAAGAAACAAGCTGGGTGTAGATCTCTGTCTTCAGCTGGGGCCTCATTCTAGAACAGAGTCCCTGCCACTCTGAAACTTGAGGAGAACCATCTCTGGTTCCGGAAGCACCTCAAGACCTTCCTCTTTGCTTCTGCCTTCTCTCCTCCTCCCCCCTGTTGATCTGTTCTGTCTTGGCATCCTGCACCTGGTCTCCCTTTGTCTTTAGGGCCCAGTTACCTGCTCATCCTGCCACCCACCCGCACTTCCTCCATGCAATGCCTTGCACTGGGGTCTGTATCTGTAACCCTACAGCACCCCCTTTCTTTTTCTGCACTTATTCAAACATACCCTGTCTGTTGCCTTATTCCTAGCACTTGCCACTTGCTGGCTGCACTACCACCGTTTATTGCTTTTTTGTTATTTATTTATTCATGTTTTATTTACTTATTCTTTTTTATGCTCAGCACTTTCCACATCCCTCCTCCCTTGCACTTAATCCTCTCCCATGCACTTGTGCATTCCATTCTCAATGTTACTGGCCTAGTAAGATTGTTGTTTTTGTTCTCCCTTGTTCCCCTGCCTTGCCTTGTCGTGCTCTGAAACACTTGTGTACGAGCGCAATACACATAAAATATCAATATCAATATCAATTCCTCGTTGCTGCCTTCAGGTCTTGGTCTTTGTACCCTCTTTGTTCAGAATCTACCAATAACAGTTGCCATCTCTGCCTCTGAAATGTGAGCCTCACTACAGGTACGTCGAGCTCTGAGTTTGCTGACCAGAATATTCTTTAGGACCTGCCTTTTATGGCAACTCGTGGCCAGCAAAGTAGAATTAACTTTTGCCAGTTTGCAGTAAGTTTGTGTATGTATGATCTCATCGTTAATGTAGATGGTTAAGTCCAAAAAGGCAATCTCAATACTACTAATTTCCTGTTGAGGTATTCTGTGTAAGCTCTAAATTCCTCTAGGGTCCGTCCCATATAGAGAAAATGTAATTGATATATTGATGCCATTCGCACACATGTTTGGAGAATGTGAGATGTTCGTTACTATGTTTCTGTTCATATTGGACCATAAAGAGGTTTTCCAAAGTGGAACATAGGTAGAACCCATGACCATGCCTCTTAGGGGCCGATTCATGGAACAAACGTGCGCCGAAAATCTACGCGCAAGTAGGCGCAAGCAGGCGCAAGCGGAAAAAAACAGGCGCACGCGCACGCGTGCGATTCATGGAAGTCCCTGCGCGTGTTCACCGCGCGATGTGCGCCAAACCCGTGCATGGCGCACAAGTCACTGCAACATCGCGAAAGGCGTGCGCGACGGTGCGCGACGCGCACAGTGAAAGCGCACAACCTCAGCGCACACAGCAGAAAGTGGGCGGGACATGGGGCGTAACGCGCGGAATGGGGAACAACACGCGAAAATAAGGGCGTAACTGGGGATGCACTGCACGGAAGCAGAGGTAACGCCCACACGCACACGAACCACACGTATCCATGGAATGGATTAGGGCAAACCCACGCACAGCCAAAGCCGCGCACAAGCTGAAACACGTCCGCCACACGAAGGCAGGCGGTAGAGTCCCAGCGCATCAAAAAAGTGGCGCCGTGGGAAGTAAAATACGCGATTGAGCGGGGTACTTGTATTCCGGGGGTGCGCGGGAAGTTACACACGCGAATGAGCGGGCTACGTGTATTCCGGGGGTGCGCGGGAAGTGACACACGCGATTGAGCGGGGTACGTGCATTCCGGGGGTGCGCGGGAAGTTCCACACGCGATTTGGCCGGGTACGTGGATATCAGGGGTGCGCGGGAAGTTCCACACGCGATTGAGCGGGGTACGTGTATTTCGGGGGTGCGCGGGAAGTTCCACACGCGATTTGGCCGGGTACGTGGATTTCAGGGGTGCGCGGGAAGTTCCACACGCGATTGAGCGGGGTACGTGTATTTCGGGGGTGCGCGGGGAGCAGCACACGTGAATTGCACGTGTGGGTCCTCCCAGGTGTACCCTCTACACCCTCCACGGCCCCTGCAGGTGGCTCACACCACAGGGGCCTACCCAGCACATGTCCTGCAGGCACCCCATCCACCATGGCCATGCCCACCAGCCAACCCACATATCAACTAGCACTACTGCCCACCAACGCATGTCCCCCTGCACCCCCACCCCCCAGCAGTGCAGGGGCAGCCTCAAACAGGCCCCCACTCATGTCCCCCTGCACCCCCACCCCCTAGCATCCAGGGGCACCCTCCACCAGGCCCCCACACATGTCTCCCAGCACCCCCACCCCCTAGCATCCAGGGGCACCCTCCACCAGGCCCCCACTCATGTCCCCCTGCACCCCCACCCCCTAGCATCCAGGGGCACCCTCCACCAGGCCCCCACTCATGTCTCCCACCCCCCAGCACTGTGGGGCACCTGCCAGCAGGCCCCCACCCATGTCTCCCACCACCCCCACCCCCCCAGCATCCAGGGGCACCCTCCACCAGGCCCCCACACATGTCTCCCAGCACCCCCACCCCCCAGCATCCAGGGGCACCCTCCACCAGGCCCCCACTCATGTCTCCCATCCCCCCCACTCCCCAGCAGTGCAGGGCACCCTCCACCAGGCCCCCACACATGTCTCCCATCCCCCCCACTCCCCAGCAGTGCAGGGCACCCTCCACCAGGCCCCACTCATGTCTCCCAACACCCCCACCCCCCCAGCATCCAGGGGCACCCTCCACCAGGCCCCCATACATGTCTCCCAGCACCCCCACCCCCAGCATCCAGGGGCACCCTCCACCAGGCCCCCACACATGTCTCCCATCCCCCCCACTCCCCAGCAGTGCAGGGCACCCTCCACCAGGCCCCACTCATGTCTCCCAACACCCCCACCCCCCCAGCATCCAGGTGCACCCTCCACCAGGCCCCCACTCATGTCTCCCACCCCCCAGCACTGTGGGGCACCTGCCAGCAGGCCCCCACCCATGTCCAACTCATGTTCCCCACCCAACATGTCATCACAGTCCAGATCCCTGGTCTCTATGGTCAGCCCCCAAATGCAAAACACCCACCCGAGTATTGCATCCACCCACTCATATTCTGCAATTACATCACAGAACACCAATTGCAAGTTCCAAAACAAACACATGTCCCTCACATACACCCAATGGGTGTCAGTGAATCTCAAAACACATAACATGAAATGCATGAAAACAATGAGACACCACACATTGAAGTGCAACAAATAAATAATGTATTAAAGGAAAGATGAATAGAAACAAAAATGAAGAAACTGAAATGTGAATGGAAAAAATGAAAAGAAGCATGTCCGTCCAAAAAAAAGAAAAAATCAAAGAATATAGAAATCCAAAGTAATGTACTACAAAGTCAATGTCCACCAAACAAAATCCAATGTGAAAAAAAAACATAAGCCATTGATCCATGGATAATTTAAAAAAATAAAGTATGTACAAGTCCACAACTATGTACAAAGCAAGAAGCCAGGGTCCATCATCCCAACAAAATAAAGGAAACCTAACTAACTACACTAACCAATAAAAAAAACTATATACAAAAATGTGGCCAATGTCCAAAAGGTCCAAATGAAATAAAAACAAAAATGAAACTTAACACTACCTACATAACTATGTACAAGGGCAGCGGGCTAGTTCCACGGCTCACTTCTGGATGTGCCGGGCCAGGGCATCATCGAACTCCTCCTCTATGTCCCGGAGGCGGTCCTCCTCCATGGCCCCGAGGGTCCGCAGGGCCGTCGACGTGTCCACCTCCAAAGCCCTGCGGATTGCCTCGAGGCACTCGACCCGCCTCAGGGCCCTCTGCATGGAGTTCTCCGCCCTGACCATTGAGAGCCGTGCCTCTTCCGCCCGCTGCCGCTCCGCATCTATGGCGTGGCCCAACCGCTGCCACACGGAAGACACTTTTTGTCCTGGGTCCTCCTGCCCTCCGGCCGATGCCTGCCCCTCCGATGTCGAAGGCCCTGAGCCTTCATGGCTCCCACCATGGAGCTGCTGCTGCTGTGCCTCTGCCCCTGCACTGCCTCCTGCTGCCTGCACATCCTCCGCCGGCTGGGGTGCAGTCGTTGACGTGGCCACCCCTGCTGGACGTCCGACTCCCGACTGTGGCAGGGATGCCTCCTCCACCAGCCTGGCCGCACCGTCAGAGGCAGCTCCACAGGGCACCCAGGTGACTGATGGGTGGGAAGATGGCACAGAGGACGACTGGCGCGTAGGGGGTCCAGCTGAGGAGGGGGTCGTGGCAAGCCCCATCAGACGGAGGAATCCGGCCTGGGTGACCTGTCCCAGCAGGCTGACGTGGTCAACGAGCCATTCGAGATGACCTGCAGTCTCTTCATGAAAAGACTGCAGGTCGCCTCGCATGGCCCGTTGACGCAACGCCACTCCAGCCAGGACAGGCTCAACCCGGGCCTGGATAGCCACGTCCGCAGGCAGGGGAAGGCCAGTTGACGTCAGCTCATCCCCTGCCTGAAAACTGGTCTGGACATGGGCATCCCTGCTGGTGCAAGATGATGCAGGGACAGGATCAGGGACAGGATTGCACACAGGCACCTCCGCGGCGGCCTGTGCTGCCTCCTGTCCCTGGTCCTGCACTGCACCACTAGCACCAGTGGGATCCCCACCCCCAGACCCCGTCTCCGGTGCTTGCACGGCCTCCTCCTCCACCAAACCCCCCACCAACCTGGATGACTCTGTGCCATCTTCCCCCGTTGGGCCCTGTGGGGTCCCAGCTGCCCCTTCTGCTGCCGAGGAGTCCAACTGCAACCTCCGCCTCTTGGACCTCCCCCCGGCAGCTGCGGCCTGGGACGCGGCACCGGACTCCTCACTCCCCGACGAGATGACAACCTGGGAGGGGAGCCGGGCCTTGCGTTTCCGGCTGGCGGTGGGATCCCCGCCGCTGTGCTCCACAGCACCTTCTCCGCCCTCTTCATCAGTTGACGCTGCAGACAGGGAGAAACAAAACACAGGCATCAGGGCACTGTACAATGTACACATACACACATGACAGTTGTACATGAGTGGCATTGGCAAACCTCTGACATGTCATCACAATCCCCAACACACATGTCATTACAACTTGCACACACGAGCCATACCACAGCCATGTTGCAACTGCCAACACCATCCATACACATACAACAGCATCAGCAGGCAAAGGTGAGCCAGACATCACATGCAACACAGGAAGTGCACCACACATGTACACACACCACCACACTTGCATGCATGTGTACACCTCTGCTAAGTGTCGCAGTGTTCAGACGGGCATCCATGTCACATCTGCCAATCAGGCTTCCACATACCGCTGTCACATGCATCCATGTTGCATCACTGTTGCACCCTTGTCAAATACACACACATGCACATGTACACAGCGCTGATACAATCAGCTGAAAACAACATACATGCGTGACATCACGGACATGTCTACTCACATACACATTCATACAGACTTGTGTGCCCACACAACTGCATTTGGCATGCAAGCCCACACACACAGGCACCATCCATGTCTCACACATTACAGCCCTCGCATGTGTCAGCCCCACGGCCCTGTACACCCGCACCCATACTCGACCCCATACAAACAGATGTGCAACCTGCACACTACTGAACAATCACCACACGCACTGCTCACAATCAGGATGCATGTACACTCACCGCTCGACTCCAGACGGGTCTGCCTCTCAAGGACCTGGACGTGGAGCGCTGGGGATATGTGTTCCAGGACCCTCATCTGTTCTTCCGACAAGTGGCCCCGGCGCCCCTTGGCATCCGCTGCCTTCAAGAGGCGCCGGGCCTTGGTCAGGGTCCTGGACCTGAAGTCCTCCCAGCGCTTCTTGACATGTTGGAAGTCGCGGACTGCCACCCCCTCCGCGTTGATGGCAGTCACGATGTCAGTCCAGATCCGAGTCCGTCCTTCCTTGTCGGCGCGGCAACTTCCGAAGAGGGCATCATACTGGCCCAGGACTTGCTCCACCAGGACACCAACTTCGGTGGCACTGAAGCTGGTGCCCCTCTGCCTCTCTGGCCGGGGGTTGTCAGTGGTCACAGATGGAGTTGGCCCCGACATGACAACCCCAGAGGCAGGAGTGGGTGGGCAACTGGGTCCTGGGGCTGGGCTGTGGAGCGATGGAATCCCAGTCGGGAGTCTTTGGTTCCAGCAGGGGTGGTCACACCAACAGCACCCCTGGCTGATGTGCAGGCAGCAAATGGCAGGGCACGTGGGCAGCAGGCAGTCAGGCAGCAGCAGATGGCAGGTGGGAGCGTGCTCGGGGCTCTGGGGGGCAGTAGTTCGGCCTTCTGGGCAGGAGCGTGGTCTTCCGTGTGCTTACGCGTGGCCAGCTTGATACGGAGTGATTAGGCACGTGAAAATTCTGCACGTCAGCGTGTAATTCGAGGAAAGGCCCTTAGCGCGTAAGCGCGTCTGCACGCATACGCATTTTCATTGGACCAAAGGCCCTCAGCGCGTGAGCGCGTCTGTGACGTGACGTGCGAGGGAGTATCCCTCATTGCACGTGATGACAGTACACACGTGGATCCCAACCAATCGCGTGTGAAAGTTCACGGGACCCCGAAACACACGTACCCCGGCCAATCGCGTGTGGAACTTCCCGCGCACCCCGAAACACACGTACCCAGGCCAATCGCGTGTGGAACTACCCGCGCACCCCGAAACACACGTACCCCTGCCAATCGCGTGTGGAACTTCCCGCGCACCCCGAAACACACGTACCCAGGCCAATCGCGTGTGGAACTACCCGCGCACCCCGAAACACACGTACCCAGGCCAATCGCGTGTGGAATTTCTCGCGCACCCCTGAAATCCACGTACCCAGGCCAATCGCGTGTAGATTTTCTCACGCACCCCTGAAATCCACGTACCCAGGCCAATCGCGTGTAGAATTTCTCGCGAACCCCTGAAATCCACGTACCCAGGCCAATCGCGTGTAGAATTTCTCGCGCACCCCTGTAATACACGTACCCAGGCCAATCGCGTGTAGAATTTCTCGCGAACCCCTGAAATCCACGTACCCAGGCCAATCGCGTGTAGAATTTCTCGCGCACCCCTGAAATCCACGTACCCAGGCCAATCGCGTGTAGAATTTCTCGCGCACCCCTGAAATCCACGTACCCAGGCCAATCGCGTGTAGATTTTCTTACGCACCCCTGAAATCCACGTACCCAGGCCAATCGCGTGTAGAATTTCTCGCGAACCCCTGAAATCCACGTACCCAGGCCAATCGCGTGTAGAATTTCTCGCGCACCCCTGTAATACACGTACCCAGGCTAATCGCGTGTAGAATTTCTCGCGAACCCCTGAAATCCACGTACCCAGGCCAATCGCGTGTAGAATTTCTCGCGCACCCCTGAAATCCACGTACCCAGGCCAATCGCGTGTAGAATTTCTCGCGAACCCCTGAAATCCACGTACCCAGGCCAATCGCGTGTAGAATTTCTCGCGCACCCCTGTAATACACGTACCCAGGCTAATCGCGTGTAGAATTTCTCGCGCACCCCTGAAATCCACTTACCCAGGCCAATCGCGTGTAGATTTTCTCGCGCACCCCTGTAATACACGTACCCAGGCCTATCGCGTGTGGGGACACCCGCACACCCCTGAAATACACGCTCCCCGCACTGCGTTTGCTGCTGCCCTTTGCGCTGGATTGGGGATTTTGATGGCTTTTCCCTGCGCAAGGGGCGTTCTTGGGGGCGTAACTGACGCTGCTGCAGGGTCGCTGCGCCACTCTGCGCCACGGCTGGTTGTGGATGTTGGAATCCATGAATACGCTGTGCGCCTGAATGTGTTTCGGCGCACGCGGCTGGCGCAGCCTACCGCACGCGCACACTGTGCGCCAGCCGCGTGCGCCACTTGTGCGCCGAATTCTATGAATTGGCCCCTTAATTGTTATTCCTAGATCTCTGTCTTTCTCACCCTCCTATTCCTTACAGCATGCTGACTGGTCACCTGGTGTACCTCAGAGTCTCACTGGTCCCCGGGCATACTGCCAGTCTGCTCTCGTAGTTGCCTCTGGGCTGTACACCTCACCCACACTCAACGCACTGAGAAATTAACCCAAGAGAATGATTCTCTCTGCATTTACCCCAGTCTCATCCAACCGGGTGCACTTGACCAACTCCTCCCTGTGACACTCCGTGCACTTGCTCAATCCTGAAGATCGCCTGTGTATTTCTCCCCTGTCATCACCCCTAATCGTACTGTTAAAACTGAGTCGCCGTCAGGCCTATTTGCTATATCCCATACTGTTAAATGTATTTTATGCACTTACTCTGCCTGTGCAGACTATTATCGTCTCAGATTTTCAAAGGCTCTTGTTGTTTTTTTTTCTCGTGTTCCCACCCTCCGTGAGCGCTTTGAAACACTTGCCTGTGTATGGGTGCTATATAAATAAACAATACCATACCATACAATAACATTTACATCTTCCCTTGTTTAATTTGGCCCTCTGGCTATTCCTGTAAATTTCTCTATTGACTATATATTTTTGTCCTCCGCTCGGATTTCATTTGTTCATCTTTGCCCATTTTCCTGTGCGCCATTTGCCCTCATTTGATTCCATCCTGACATGTTCCTTAAAACACAATTTCAACTGTTTCCTACATGAGTTGTGTGGAAAGGATCTTGTCTGTGTACCTACATTGCTTGTGGGGTATCTGAGTGATTTTGAACATACACATGGTCAGGCCATGGTTGACTTTTGTACTGTTGTTGTATGGCCTCAACACATACGTAACTAATACATGTTAGTTTCCATATGTGTGCCCATACATTTGGCTTGTCTGTGTGGTTGTGTCATAATGCACATGTCCAGCCATATCCATTTCACATGAGAAGTCCTCTGTTCAAGAGAGTGTGTCCACTCCATCAGAGATGTAAACCTCAGGTCATGCAGCTGCAGAAATTTATATTCACACACATGGTTTTGATTGAAGTGTGATCAGGTCTATTCATCTTGTCCAAATCGCCTTGCATCACAAATTATTATGCCAGAGACAGTATGCGCTGCACCAACAATGTTGCATGTTCGGCTAATGAACATTGTGCTGCTGGAGTGTAGGAGGGTCCCAGAATGTCTGTATGCATATGGCATGGGTTGCCTCTATCAGGGAGCAACACACTGACATTGGACTTGTCTGGCATGTCGATAAGCTAATGGGGATCTTGTTTCTGCTACCTTGTGGTTTGCGAGGCATTAATCCCATTTGCCTTAGTGAAGTATGCACTATTTTGAGGCCTTTGTCAACTTATTAGTGGTGATGGAGTGTATGTGATCTGACTGACACCTGGCCTAGTAGGATCATAGTCTGTCTTCCCTCTGTTACCTCTCCCTTGCCTCGTCGCACCTTGAAACACTTGTGTATAGGCACATTATAAATGCCATATCATATCATATCATATCATATCATACACATGTGGCTGCCTTGTTCTGAAGTTGTGGGGGGCATTAGTTCCTGGGAAGTTGCATATTAATACCTGTGCCATGTATCGTCCTGTCAGTTTTGGAGACGGAAGGCACTGTAAGGCGTATTACTCTTCCACTCACCTGCTCGTCTTTGGGATTCTTTCGGACAACGGGTGGGAAGCTTGTGAGTTTCTGTGTGCCTGTGTGTCCCACAACGAGCATGTGTTGGAAGTCCTGTGACAGTGATGATTCTTAACCTGGCCATTTACCTGTATGTGTTTCAGAAGCTGTGTGTGCACCCTGCTCAGAGGTCCACACAAATCAATGTGACAGACTTCTGCATCTGTTGTAAGAACACGTCTCTGCGTGCATGGCTCCATGTGTATGTGTGCTCCTGTACGCTGTGGTAAGGGATAGGGCAGTGCTTTAATAAGTGGGATGTGCAATCGAGGGGTTGCTCTAACTAGGGGTGTGGTTTATAGTGGGGTGTAATGAAGGGTTTGGGACCCCGTTGGGGGCAAGAGATGTACCAAAATTGCTGCTTGTGTGTGCTGTCTCTCCTTTTATATTGTAGTTGAAGTGGTGACAACACATCTGCACGCAGGATTAGCACTGCTACAACTACAAAACAAAGGGAGTGGCAGCACACAAAAGCAATGATTGAGGTGCAACCCTGGCCCACATCCCTACCAGCAGATGCTTGTTCATCTGTATGGTGGGGAGGGTCTGACGGAGAGGTGATTCAGAGCATCCCCACCAAACAGATGCACACAATTATGACACCTAAAACTGGAAGTGCCATGCACACTCGAATGATGAGCACTGGCTATGGCTAGTGAAGGGCTTATGTGAGCCCGGGCTAGTCCCGGGCCCATTTAAAGCCCTGGGATGGGGTGTATGGCTGCAATCGATGTAAGGATACATTTTTGCTTGTTTTGCTAGTAACCAGGACTAATATCTGCCAGAGGGACGCCCAGGAACCCCATTGTTAATTTGCATATTATTAAGACGTGGACCCCTTGCTCACTATTCTTAGAGGGGCACAGCTCCACCGTACTGATGAAGTCCAACCAGACCAAAACACGTGTCTGGGGTTGCTGTTGGTACTCCTGTTCAGAGGAGAATTGCCTAGCATTTTGGTGCTGGACTGCCCCAGGGCAGGACAAAGACTGATATGTTTGGGATATTTCTTCTCTGTGAAAGATAGTGAGCTAAAAACTCTCGGTAAGTCTCTCATAACCATGACTGATGTCTGGCAGAGGGACTCCCAGGACCCTCATTGTTAATTTGCATGGATCCATGTTTAGGTGTGTTACTGCAAACCGTAATGAGGGATAGGGTATACAGGTACCATTGTTATTTATGACTGTGTTATCCCTTTCTTTGCTTCTAGTTACATAGTTAGTGGGCTGGCTCTGTTGTGGAATATTTGGTCCCACTGATGAAGACACAGCCATACAACTACCAATTGCTGGCTCCCTGTTGATCATGCACAGTGACTTGGATGGAGCATCATACCGTATACCGTGCTGTGCATTGTCACTGCTGCATTTGTGCTGTTGCTGTAATGTCATCAGTGAGCTTTGTTATAAAGTGTACAGTCGCCCAAGCCACCATCAAATTGTCTATTTGTCGCCCATGGTGAGAGATGATCACCCTAGATCCCTGCACTGTATGGTGGTAGCATGCTGATTTCCAGATTGCACTAGGTGCATGCGGAGTGGCTATCAGGGTGCAGTGGGTGGGAGGGATATTCTGGGAAAGTGTGAAATTCCTGTTGGACCACACAGGAATATTGTAATATTTTGGAAGATGTTTCATGGTGCTGTAAGGAACTCATGGTGACAACAGTAAAGACATACATAAGTGATCACAGTTCAAGGATGTTTATTAAAATGTAAATGCATTGTGGAAAACCGCCTAACCTAATCCTAAATCTAAGATGGGAGCAAGCGTTGACCATCAAATGAAACATAAGGCAGTCCTTGTGGAGTCTTGTCAAAGTAAAAGGCCTATACTAAAAATAAATGATTGCTAATTACAGAAAGAGTGTGGGATAGTGTTTTCAATAATGAAAGAAGTGTTCAGGATGTGATTGCAGATGTTTTGAGCATAGGATAAAGTGGATTTCCTGAGCACAGCACACACTCGAGCTTTCACATGACGAACCAATAGTTCCGTACCAGCAATCTGGTTCTTCGATGATTAATTCTCTTTCAATAAAAAGTCTCTTGCCTGCAAGGGCCTGATGTATTCAACAACATAACAAACAAACATTTCCTTTCAAAATGGACTTTGAGTGATGACTTTGCTCCCATGAATTTCCCTCGGTCTGGCTCAGATTCAAATGCCAAGGGCGAGAATTCACTTCACCATGCCTTACAAATACTTCTTTCATTCACACATCTTAATGTCTTTTCAAACAATTC
The DNA here is from genome assembly GCF_040938575.1 of Ambystoma mexicanum. Lineage (NCBI taxonomy): Eukaryota > Metazoa > Chordata > Amphibia > Caudata > Ambystomatidae > Ambystoma > Ambystoma mexicanum. The sequence continues at coordinate 516,505,218 of NC_090934.1, forward strand.
ACTGTGGACAGCCCTCAATCGGGTTCACACTTGTCAACACACTGTTCATGGGACTTCAGGCTTCTTCCCTTCTTGTTAGCATCCCTCTGCCATTTTCTCTCTTGCCAACCTTTGCAACACACTTTTCATGGACTAATTTCACCAAGCAGGATTAATTTCCATTAGCTTCACAATCATCTGTCTGTCAAAGATTTTACAGAGGATTTTACAAGACTCATGTATGACCACTTTGACCTCTTTTCACCTTTTCCCAAGGCCTTCTTGTTACAGTAGTTTCTACCATCGGGTAATCACCCACAGTTTCCAACGTGAACACCCACATGATGTCAGACTCTGCTGTTGCTGGTTTTCCACTTTTTTTATCACTAGCTCTTTAAGTCTTTCACAGTTCAAATTAGCCGTTTGCTACTTTTTTAGTTCAACACAGTTTTATTTCTTATTGACTTTCCCCTCAACTCACCGGCTGTGATGAACCGCTTGGCTTTCTTTCTCTTTGGAGTCAAGGTGGGTACTGTGGGATGTTTTTACCCATGCATCCGAGCCCTACCTCAAAAACTGTGCAGTACTGGCATTAAAAACATCATGATGGCCAGAGCTTCCCAAAAAAATGCCCAGGGAAAGGCATGAAGAATAGGCTGCCACCCATTTTTGCCGATGTTATGGGCACAGAAGGACACTGCCTAAAACCACCATTGGACTACCCACACAGTAGTCTGAAACCATTGGGAATGGCAATGCTGATTGCCAAAAGCAACCTAGAATTGTGGGGAATTCATTTTCTTAAATCCCAAAAATGGGTGCATTACCAGTACTCACCACTGTCAGAAAGCCGGCGTTTTAAAACAACACCAGACTTTTTTTTTTGTGTAAAACTGAATAGATGAACCCAAAGCAGGCCAAAGAAAGACTTACTGAGAGGTGGATACAATGTAAAGTTATATTCTGAAGTGACTTGAAGGTTTATAACAAGACTGGCTGAGCTGTGGATTTCAGCAGTTTAAGTAAATTTGGACTGAAAGACACTAAAAATCTAAATGTTTAAAAGAAATGAGTGACCTACTTTTGAGTGTCACATAGGTTGCAATTGTTTAAATGTCATAGTTTTAAACTTAGTATCAGCATTTTAGCTGCATATGTAAAAAATGGTTAGTTTATTTGAATGCAGAAAACTGGGTAACTAAAAGTGACATTAGCTGGGGCCTGGCTTAAGGAACTGAATTCTGCCCACCAGCTACCCCCGACAGGAGATGAGACTTGCACAACAGCTGTGTTTCCAGGCCTAGCTGCCTTTTGCTACTCCCACCAAAAGGGATATGACACTTCTCTGATTGAATTACCTGGGCTCTGCAGGAAATTGAACAAAGCCCTGTCCTGACTCAGGCAAATGTTTTATTATGGGGGCCGTAAAAGTGGCTTCTTCCTGGAAGGAAAGCGGAGGAGCACTGCCTGTGAGAGCAAGCTGGCTTGGCAGAACTGGAAAAACCAGAAATTCAACCTTGTGCTGGGGGGAAACCACACCCCTTTGGGGCCTGAATATAACTCTAAAAAGATGGATCATTCATAGAGCGGACTTGTGAAAATTATTTAAATGATACCATAATTCTTGTGATTTTTCTTCCCACGTTTTAAGAGGTTTTTAGAACCGGTGGTATGATCTGGGGGAAAGCTAGCAGTTAAGAGGGTATTACTTAAAATGTATACATGTTAAAAATCTGACACTTCATCAATTAATGTCCATACTCCTTGCGCACATGTGTATAAATTTGGGGTAATGTCCGATATTACGAAACCAGTTAAAAAGTGCAAATGTTGCCATTTCTGAATGCAAGCTCCCAGGAAGAGCAGATTTGGACAGGGTATACCTACTGTGATATGTGATGGGTGCATGTAATTTTAAACAAATGTGTACCTGTGCAAATATGTCTTTTGGGTCAAAATATAGATTGTGTGTAATTTGACAGGGGTGGGTTCTCTGTACCATAAACAGACCTCATCATGATGACACTTCATTTCATTCCCCCAATCAAGGGGGAAGAGGATGAAGTGGCCAATGACAAGTGGAGAGGGGTAGAGCCTAGTGATGCTGCACACACACCCATTTTCCAAACACATAAAAGCAGACAGTCAGGACAGATAGGGACCTTCAAATCCATTTGCTGCGGGACGCTCTGCCGGGAAAATCCATACTTTACCTCCATCAACCTTCAGAGAGCCAACATAGAGACTTCAATCTATCCACCTTCAGAGACCAAGACTTTACTTCAGAATTTGTAGCAGAGAGGTCAACTACAAGCTAAATCCCTCTTTAGCAGGCCTCAAAACATTGCCATTATCACAGCCAGGCGAGCTGTTTGAATTCTTTGCAAGAACTCTTGCCATTTGCCAGAGAGCAGTGTTGTATCCAGAGAGAGACCAGCTGAACCGGAGACTGCTGTATCCGGACCCACAGACCTGATCAGAACCAGAGACCCAGACCAGCAGAGTAGAGCTGACCCAGACGCTGTGCGCAGACACCGTCCGTGGCGAGTGAAGAAAACCTGACCAGATCCGTGGCAAGGCCCATTCTATTTCTAAATATATTGTGAGTACCTAGCAGAACTGTGCAGAACCAATCTCTTAGTTAAAATAATATATCTCAATCTATTTTAATCTAACCAGAACTGTCTCCTAGAAGTTGTACCTTGTCATTTTGCAAAACTGTCACTTGTCACTTTGAATTTTAACATTCCAAATCCGAAAAACTACCTTTATTTAATCGCTCATATCTCCGTGACCGTTTGTCCTAGAGACTTGCAGTAACTTTCCTCTGAAAGCTGGGAATCTTGGCTTTTCAACGAACCTAGAACTGCATTCCTAGCCCCGATACTTTTGCCGCAAAGTTGTTTGCAACCTGCCAATCATTTCTAGAACATTGATAAAGTAAGCCTGAACTAATTTAAACCAACTAATCCTCAACCTGAACCTCTAGAGGGAATTAAAAGCATTTTAGCATATTTTTCACTTCATTGCCAGCACATATAAAAGCATTTTGGGCCTGTGTTTCAAACTTCTGTAGTCTAAGCTTGCTGGGGTGAACTGAATTACATTTGATTGCATTTCTGAGAACTGTGTGCTTTCCTTCCATTTCCTTGCATTGCATACAGGGGGGAGGGGATTGCCAGAGAAAAGTGATTACATTGTTTTGTTGAAATCATATTGAGTATTTTCTGTATTGCATTTTTCATTCAACATTACATCCATCTGAACTTATATAAAGTATTCTCTACCACCTTATTCTTCTGTTCCTAATCACAAGTGTGCTAGTGCCAGACTATCCATTATTGATTACTGCTCAGATTAAGTGTGATATCCAATTTTTAATTTATAATAAAGTGTGATATATATATATACATATATATATATTGTTTAAATTCTCAAATAAACCTTTAAACTTGCAAAACAGAACTACTTCTTGGCTCAGTGGGGTCAGGGGGATTCCAAGAGAGGGGTGTTATATAGGGGTAGTCATCCAGAACGCATGAACTGGACATAAAGATATATCAATAAGGGTTTCCATTCAGTATTCCAGACTAGGCATTGACTTAGCTGTAGTGTTGAACTGAATCCTCTTACAAATTGGGGGCTCGGGCCGGACGTTTGGGTTAGATCTACCATTTGTGCAGATTAATACAGTGTGCCAGCTGACCAGATACACATATCCGGTCGGATTACCACGCTGTGTTACGCTGTAAAGCACTCCTCAAAGGAACGCTCTAAGGAAAAGGTCTGTTTTGCAAAAATAAAATACAAACTTCTGTAAGTCAGGAAGGAACTCAAATTCCAGAATGACGACCTTGGTAGATATGAAAATAGCCAGAGAGCACTTCTTACATAAGCTATTTGTGAGAGGTGAGTGGACTCATCAGGACCAGACGGTCTGGTTGCAAGCAATCGCACCCCAGATCACGGAAACAGGGTCAGATAGATGGAGAGACCAGGGTCCCTTACATGTGGCCCTGAGTGAACTATACATGTCCTCTAAGGCCAAGGATGAGCACAACACGATTGCCAGGGTAGCGGCATATTTGTATTTACATATGGGAGCCATGCAGGACAAATGTGCTGAAGGCCAGGATCTGGCGAGTAGGCAACTGATGGCATTACAGAAGGCCCAATCTGATCTGGACTCTTCTGAGCAGAGGCTGCAGAGGAGCCAGGAGTCAGAAAATGATAGTAGGCAGTATATCATTAAAGTAAAAGAGGACATGGATATGCTGCAACAGGAAAAGGCGGACCAGGATACCAGGTTTCTGGCCTTGCAGAAGGAGTACCAAGAAGGTTTAGACTCCCTACTGCAGAGCCAGAAAAAGCTGGAGCAACAGTTAGACTTTAATAGGGCATGTGCTGAGCAGGTAGTCACCCTGCAAAGCCACCTAGATAGGGAGAAGGCAGAGAGCAATAAACTGATTTTGAAAGACCTGGATACCCAGGCAGAGTTTGACCAGGAGCGCCAGAAAGCTGGTGCCTTCCAAAGGCAAAGGGACGACCTGGCGGCTCAGATGCAGGCTCTTAGTCAGGAAAGGGATACCTTAGGCCAGGAAGTCTGCCACTTAAAAAGGAAAATGGAAGAAAATCACCTGGTCCTCCAGGGACTGGGTGACCTCCAAAAAGAACACCATAACTTGTTAGAGCACACCAGGAAGGTGGAGAATGCTCTGGCAAGAAAGGAGCAGGCCAATAGGGACACAGCTCAGGAGGTAACCCTCCTGCAGCAAAGACTGGCCCAGTGCTCCAGGACCAATCAGGAGGCACAGAGAGAGAATGAGGCTCTCTGCCAGCACAATGATAGACTCCAACAACAGGTAGCGATGCAGGAGAGACTGATAGAGTCTAGTAAGGCCTTAACTGAGGAACTGAAGGCGCAGGCTCTTGCATTGCAACAGGGAGCAGGGGCGGATAGAAATGAGGTTCACTGGGAGAGGGAGACTCATGAGCATAACCTCAGGAGCCCTAGTACCAGAGGCCTGTATCTCTCTCAGTCCCTGGACTCTGCCACCCCCATGTCCCCTGGCGCACATGAGCACCGGGCCACAGGGATGGCAGATTACTATCCAGCCAGAAGCATGGGGCTCATAGGCCAGTACCTCCCATGGAATGGATGGGCGGGCATCCGGGTATGGACACCCAAGCACAGTGCAATTTAGTGGGGAACCCCAGGAGAATAGGCCCATTAAGGGCATCTTGAAAACTTCTGCCCAGTTAGGTCAGTGGGAGGGGTACCCATCAAATCCTGGCAGCAAGGAGGGATCTGAAGACTCCTCTGAGCGGTACAGGACACAGGAGACCAGGTCCCCACATTCTGCCAGCTATTCCCAGGCTCGCAGAATCCGGGAAAACCTGGAAGAACAGACGGGAACCTCTGGGAGCAGTGCCTCTGAGTCAGAAGATGAATGGACCAGGGTTACCCGGACCAAAAGGGCCAATAAGACAAAAAGGGCCTTGCTTAAGGACCCCTTAAAGCAGATTAAGGCAATCAGGAGCGTCATCACACCTTATCATAAGAACGCCAAGTATTCTGTTTGGGAGCACTTAGAGTTGTTTGAGCAAATGATGGAGACTTTCCATTTGAAGGACAGCCAAAGCTGTATTCAATATGTAAAGTGGACCTTCTCCCCGGAATACTCCAGTTTCTTTGCGGGGCTGGAGGACCAAAATCATTTAAGATGGTCCACCTATAAGGCGGCCATCTTGAAACATTTTTCTACTCATAGAAATCCTCAAGAGGCTCGCAAGGCAGCCTACAATTTACAATGTGGGGAGGACCAGGCCCCACAAGAATTCGTGCAGGAGTTAAAGCGTGCTTTTGCACAGACCACAAGAAGGGTGCGCACGGATAGCAGAGAATTTATTAATACGTTTTTCCATGACTTGCCCAAATACATAATGACCCAGCTCGTAAGGGTTTTTCAGGAGAAAAGATCTTTAGACTTGGTCATTGAACAGGCGACCCGGATCTATGAGGTGCAGAAGCCAATAGAAAATAAAAATAATGCGCCCAAAAACCCCAAAGCCAACAACACCCCTGCTGCTGCCAAGGTGGCTGAGGTAAAGGTCACCCCCGTTTTAGATTTGGAGATGGGGGGGCCTAAAAACCTACCTGCACCTGATAATGCTGGGCCCAGAAGGTCCTCGGGCCAGTCACAGACAGGGAGCCAGGGAGGCAGCCCCACAAATGGGGTCCCTCGCTCTCCTGATTATGTAAGCCCCCGTTACAAGGGAAACAGACCCATCCTGGGTTATGTGTGGACTCCTCCAGCCCAAGGGGGGGGATCCAGCCAAGCACCTAACCCAGAGAACTTCCCTCCCAACTTCTCACAGGAGGGCAGAAATTCTCCAAATCCTGGGCAGAACTTTTTCCCCAGGTATCCACCCAACTTCCAACCCCAAAATCCTCCACCCTTCTTTCCCCAATTCCCTGAGCCCAGACAACCAAATCCGGGAGAGGGGAGGCCAAGGGTGGAGGGGTATCCAAATCTTCCCAACCAGGGGTACTACCAAAGAAGGGATAGCTACCCTTCCCGGGATCAGCCCAGGGGAGAAAACAGGGCCCCGTATCAGCCTGAGCGGGTTTCCCAGTTAGAGCGCCAGGTTCAAAACATGGCACGGGATCTGGGTCACATACTGAGGGCTCAGCAGAACCCTCAGATCGGCATGCCGGCGCAGAAGGCACCCAACTCTGGACCTGGTGCTCCAGAACAATGACAGGGGCAGCACCCCAATAACTCACGGGTCCCCAGGGAGGAGGCACAAAGGGAAGGGGGGTGTAAAGCCTTGGAGGAAGCTTCCTTCCTCACTTGTAAACAGCCCCTGGAAACCCAGGAACCGGAAACAAAATCTCTTGCCCCTGAAAGTCTGCCTCCTAAGGAGCAGAGGGGGGGTAGGAGAAACAAAAGACCCAAACAGACTCAGTTTGAGGAGGAGGTACAGATCTTCCAATTTGAGGGAGAGGGATCCTCAGAGGATCCTGGGAAAAGGATCTTCTCCTTCAGAGAGGGGGGAACTCCTCCCAAAGAAAAATGGGTCCCTAGGGATGCAAATCCAGACTGGGGAGATGGGGAGACTGAGTTACCGCTGCCCACCATCTCATCCCAGAACCAACAGCAAGAAAATCCCCTGGTTCAAACCCATCCTGGTGACTGCCTCCAAAAAGGGGGGGGCGGCCCAGAACCAGAGCCAGGGGAACCCACAATGGCTCTGATCTCCAGTTGCCAACTTTTTCTTTCAGATTCCCAAGACTCTCCACAGAATTCTGCCCAAATCTCTTCGCTAGTGATGTCTAAAACCAGAAAGTTAGCCCACCAGTTGTCCAAAAATTTGCATTATCTGTGCCCCCTTGAGGAGAAGGAGGGAAGATACTATGCCCCGGTACAAGTACAGGGGCAGGGTACAATTTTGGCACTGTTGGCTACTGGATCTCAAGCTACCCTTCTGTCCAGAAGGGCCTTTGACGAACTGAATGCAGGAAGGGGAGAGAATTACCAAATTCCTCTCACCTCTCTTCCTGGACAACTGCAGAACTTTGACGGGAAGGAAATTCCTGTTGAGGGGACTGCAGACTTGGACATTAAGATCGGGCGACACAAGGTGAAACACCCGGTCATAGTAGTGACTCCAGAGGGCACCCCTTGTTTACTGGGGAATGACCTCCTGAGGAGGTTGTCACCCTTAAAAGATTGCGTAAACAAGGTCCTCTGGACCCAGACTAGCCGACCAATAAAATTAAAACAGAGTGTCAACCATGTTAGTTTAAACGGCACCTGCCATATGGTTGAACAAAAATCTGACCAAGTAGAATTTCACTTCCAGAATAGCCAAATTCCAGACGTGACAGTAATAGCAGTAGGACAACAGACTGGTGATGGAGGGTCCTCTCTATTTCTGAAAATCAACCTTCCTTCCAGTTTAAGGTGGTATTCCACACTGGAAGGAAACACCCTGAGGTTCTATACTAATCCACAATCAGAAACTCCCACTCCTATAGTCCAGAAAGATGTGAAATTAGCTCAGAGCCTGGCTGATATTCAGCAAATTGGAGAGCAGTTGTTCATCCCTGTCCAAATAAATGATGGGAAGGACTCTGTTCTCGCTCGAGTGTGTGTGAACAACGGTAAGAGCTTCATCAGCGAAGCCATGTTCCGCCAACTCCCAAAAGATCCAGCCATTCCCACATTCAAACTGATAGACAAATGGGAAATGGACCTGGAAGCACCTAATTCCAAACAGCTCCTGCCAAGCAGGTGTATGCTCAAAATCTCCATGGGCAACAAGAGCATAGTCCATAATTGTTGGGTCGTGCGAGACGTCACTGCCGCCTTTTACTTAGGCAGTGACATTCTCAATCGCTTTGCCATTAGTTTGGACCTAATAAACTTCAAAGCTTGGTCCCGATTAGTGTACAATCCCATGGGCTTTGATGATCCGGAAAAAGCATTTAGGTCAGCTCAATTGCTACCTTATGCAGTTGAAATTCAGATTAAAGAGGAAGTCACCATCCCAGAAAGGACCCGACAATTCTCCCTGGAAGTGAAAGTTAAAAGAGGACAATATCTGCAAAACCCTGATGCTTACATACATCTAAACGCTTCTATCCAACAGCAAGGGTTGGGGGTAAACCCAACTCCATTAGTCAACATAGAACATGACACCATTCCAATAGAGGTGGATAACAGCGACTTAAAGAGTATTACTCTAGCCGCAGGCACCATTATTGGAATGGCGGTTGATGGCTGACATTTTTCCGTAGATTTAGGTAATGAACTGTTAGGGCCAATCCCCAAGGACTGCTTTGACAGTGACAGTGATGACAATACAACACCAGACAGGATTTTTACCTGGCATGGGGGGGAACTTCCTGGTGTACACTTCTTGCCCTTATGGTAAGGAAGATGTGACTTGTGACTTCTGGAGGGATGAGGTGATTTTCCAGGTCCATGAGGGCTGCCTTTCCCACCTGAAGTCTCCAGTCCAAATCAGCACTCTGACCAGGGACTTCTCCACCCAGCTGGAGGAGGCCCCTGAAATAGCCAAACCAGAAGTCTTTCCAGGCTTCAGGCAGATGGTGGAAGAGAGAGTCAACCTAGCTGATGCCTGTGTGACTCTGGAACAAAAGCAAAAGTTGAAACAAGTTTTCTTGGATTTCCAAGATCTCTTTGCAGTAGACTCATATGACTGTGGTCGCACCGACATCCACACAACACCAATCCCCACGGACCCTGGCATGACTCCTGTGTTTGTGAAGCAATATCGCTTGCCTCTCGCATCAATGGAGTCCCTTACTGAAATAATTAAGAACCTTGAGTCCCGGGGAATAATCCGTCCAGTCCACAGCACCTTCAATAATCCGGTGCTGGGAATATTGAAGCCAAACGGCCAGTGGAGACTCTGCACCGACCTCAGGGAGCTCAACAAATGGGTCCATACTTCCCGATGGCCCCTGCCCTACATTGACCAAGGGCTGGCCCAGATCCAGGGGTCACAGGTATTCACTGCAATAGACCTGACCAATGGATACTGGACTGTGCCTGTCAGTAGGGAGGACCAATACAAGCTGGCTTTTACCTTTGGGGGCCAGCAGTACACATGGACCCGGACTCCCTTCGGATACCTTAACTTCGGTAATGAGTTCAATATTTTCCTACATAAGGCCATGCCCGACCTGGGTGCGAGGGGTAACCTGGCTTATGTAGATGATGTCCTCATCAAAAGTTCATCTGTGGAGGAACACATAGCGGAGATCCGTTATGTTCTGACGCAGTTGAGGGCCGCCGGAGCAAAACTTTCCTTTCAGAAAGCACAGTGGTGTAGAACCCGTGTTAATTTCTTGGGGCATGAGATTACTCCTCAGGGTCTCTGTCCCCAGGAAAAGAAAGTGGAAGCACTTCAGAAACTGAAAGACCCCACAACTCTGCGGGAACTAAGGAGCCTCCTTGGACTGACGAATTACAGCAGAAAGTTCATTGAGGGCTACGCAGAGATCACCAGACCCCTGATTCATCTCCTGAAGGGGGGGGGTCAAGTGGGAATGGGGTCCAGAACAAGCCGAGGCAGTAAGACAACTCAAAAGAAGCCTCTCACAAGCGCCCTGCCTAGCTTACCCTGTCAGAAACAAGGAGTTCTTCCTGGAGACGGGGTTCTCTAATACGTGCTTGACGGCGGTATTATACCAAAAGCATGACAAGGTCAATAAAGTAATCTCCTATGCGAGCAAAACTTTATCCTCTGTGGAGGAAAAATTAAACGATTGTGAGAAGGCACTCCTGGCAACGGTGTGGGCATTGAAGAATTACCGCCCGTTTATCCATGGGGAACACATCATAGTGGAGACTCCACACCAGCCTCTGCAATATCTCCAAAGTGACAGAATCCGAGCCGGGAATGTGAGTAATTCCCGAATTACTTCCTGGATTCTGTCAATGCAAGGCTTTCCTGTGGAGGTCCGATATGGCCAAAACAAGAAGAGTCCCCTCGCGCAAGGTCTGGCTGACTTGCATGATTGTGCCAGAGAAAACTGTCTCGAGGACGAAAGTCTAAAAATCAAGGAAAACACGGAGGCATACCTTAATTCCCCACACAAAGTCTTTGAAGAGGACAAGTGTGAGGGAATGCCCACTGTCTATGTGGATGGATGCTCTTACCATGTTGACAACGGGGAGAAAGTACTGGTGGCCGGCGTAGGGAATGCATGGGTGAATGAGTCCCCAGAACCCTCCGCTGGATACAAAATTGGTCCCCGAAGTAGTCAGGTGGCAGAATTGATGGCTGTGCATCAGGCCATCCTCACTGCTGTCCAGCATCAACTCCACGAACTGGTCATAATCACAGATTCGGATTATGTACGGAACGGGTTCGTGCAGCACCTGGTTAATTGGAAAACCAGAGGTATGTTATGTGCTAATAAGAAACCCTTGAAACATGGGAAGTTGATCCAAAACATTGATGACCTGGTCACCTCGAATGAGATGACCATCTATTGGAAAAAGATCAAAGGTCATTCCAAAGTAGAGGGACCAGACAAAACTGGAAATGACTTAGCTGATCAGCTGGCCAAAACCGGGGCCATCCAAGGGGATCTAATTGAGATTGAGTCCCTGTTGGGGGAAATCCAGGTCACTGCTATCACTAGGTCCCAGACAAATGCTCACAACGACCTTTCAATTGCACAATGGAGTAAGGAGACCCCTGATGCTGATTTAATTACAGCTCAGAAAGGGGATCCAATAATTGGTAAATTTTACCAGCACCTTGAGGACCCTGAGAACTTTCCCCTGATGGATACCGATTACACTGGGAAAGAGGACCTAAGAGTGTTGATGAAATGTCCAAAAATGTTCTGAATCCAAGACGGTTTGCTGGTAAGGAAATCCAAAGCTGGCCACGATCAGTGGGTGGTTCCTACCTCATTCCGAAGCCTGATGTTAAGTCACGCCCATGATGCGGCCACCGCCCGTCATAGGGGGTTTCACACAACACTGGAAATCTTAAGAGAGGTTGCATACTGGCCACACATGGAGCAGGACCTCGACCAATACTTGAAGGGGTGTCTTGTGTGTGCACAATTTCAGCCATCATCCCTCACGCACCGTGCGCCTCTCCAAAAGAGGGGGATGACACTGCCATGGTCAGATTTACAAATCAACTTCGTAGGCCCCGTGATTCGCTCTGCTAGGGGGAATAAGTACATGTTGACTGTGACATGCTTGTTTACCAAGTGGGTGGAATGTCTCCCAGCCCCAAATTGCAAGGCAGAAACTGCAGCTGCCCTGATGATTAACCACATCTTTTCCCGTTTCGGTCTACCTCAAAGGATTGAGTCAGACAGGGGTAGCCACTTCACCAGTGAAGTAATGACAAAGATGTGGGAGATACTGGGGGTCAAGAGGAAGTTGCATATTGCTTAGAGGCCAGCTTCTTCTGGGGCAGTAGTCATCCTAGGAGAAAGAAAACCTGTAGACTGGCCAAGGAGGATGATCCGGAGACTGGGAGGACGATCCGAGGGGCCCGGGGTACCGCCCAATATTCCCATCAGGACCGGCGAGGAGAACCGATCGATTAGTACCGGATGGAGGAAAAGATGCTGAACTGTGCCATCTATTGGAAGAAGATGAGGAAACATCCCAGATCTTGCGAGTTCCATCAGTGAAACCGAATGGCCATCGCAAGAGGGGGGCTTGTGGGATGTTTTTACCCATGCATCCGAGCCCTACCTCAAAAACTGTGCAGTACTGGCATTAAAAACATCATGATGGCCAGAGCTTCCCAAAAAAATGCCCAGGGAAAGGCATGAAGAATAGGCTGCCACCCATTTTTGCCGATGTTATGGGCACAGAAGGACACTGCCTAAAACCACCATTGGACTACCCACACAGTAGTCTGAAACCATTGGGAATGGCAATGCTGATTGCCAAAAGCAACCTAGAATTGTGGGGAATTCATTTTCTTAAATCCCAAAAATGGGTGCATTACCAGTACTCACCACTGTCAGAAAGCCGGCGTTTTAAAACAACACCAGACTTTTTTTTTGTGTAAAACTGAATAGATGAACCCAAAGCAGGCCAAAGAAAGACTTACTGAGAGGTGGATACAATGTAAAGTTATATTCTGAAGTGACCTGAAGGTTTATAACAAGAATGGCTGAGCTGTGTATTTCAGCAGTTTAAGTAAATTTGGACTGAAAGACACTAAAAATCTAAATGTTTAAAAGAAATGAGTGACCTACTTTTGAGTGTCACATAGGTTGCAATTGTTTAAATGTCATAGTTTTAAACTTAGTATCAGCATTTTAGCTGCATATGTAAAAAATGGTTAGTTTATTTGAATGCAGAAAACTGGGTAACTAAAAGTGACATTAGCTGGTGCCTGGCTTAAGGAACTGAATTCTGCCCACCAGCTACCCCCGACAGGAGATGAGACTTGCACAACAGCTGTGTTCCCAGGCCTAGCTGCCTTTTGCTACTCCCACCAAAAGGGATATGACACTTCTCTGATTGAATTACCTGGGCTCTGCAGGAAATTGAACAAAGCCCTGTCCTGACTCAGGCAAATGTTTTATTATGGGGGCCTTAAAAGTGGCTTCCTCCTGGAAGGAAAGGGGAGGAGCACTGCCTGTGAGAGCAAGCTGGCTTGGTAGAACTGGAAAAACCAGAAATTCAACCTTGTGCTGGGGGGAAACCACACCCCTTTAGGGCCAGAATATAACTCTAAAAAGATGGATCATTCATAGAGCGGACTTGTGAAAATTATTTAAATGATACCATAATTCTAGTGATTTTTCTGCCCACATTTTAAGAGGTTTTTAGAACCGGTGGTATGATCTGGGGGCAAGCTAGCAGTTAAGAGGGTATTACTTAAAATGTATGCATGTTAAAAATCTGACACTTCATCAATTAATGTCCATACTCCTTGCGCACATGTGTATAAATTTGGGGTAATGTCCGATATTACGAAACCAGTTAAAAAGTGCAAATGTTGCCATTTCTGAATGCAAGCTCCCAGGAAGAGCAGATTTGGACAGGGTATACCTCCTGTGATATGTGATGGGTGCATGGAATTTTAAACAAATGTGTACCTGTGCAAATATGTCTTTTGGGTCAAAATATAGATTGTGTGTAATTTGACAGGGGTGGGTTCTCTGTACCATAAACAGACCTCATCATGATGACACTTCATTTCATTCCCCCAATCAAGGGGGAAGAGGATGAAGTGGCCAATGACAAGTGGAGAGGGGTAGAGCCTAGTGATGCTGCACACACACCCATTTTCAAAACACATAAAAGCAGACAGTCAGGACAGATAGGGACCTTCAAATCCATTTGCTGCGGGACGCTCTGCCGGGAAAATCCATACTTTACCTCCATCAACCTTCAGAGAGCCAACATAGAGACTTCAATCTATCCCCCTTCAGAGACCAAGACTTTACTTCAGAATTTGTAGCAGAGAGGTCAACTACAAGCTAAATCCCTCTTTAGCAGGCCTCAAATCATTGCCATTATCACAGCCAGGCGAGCTGTTTCAATTCTTTGCAAGAACTCTTGCCATTTGCCAGAGAGCAGTGTTGTATCCAGAGAGAGACCAGCTGAACCGGAGACCACTGTATCCGGACCCACAGACCTGATCAGAACCAGAGACCCAGACCAGACCAGCAGAGTAGAGCTGACCCAGGCGCTGTGCGCAGAGACCGTCCGTGGCGAGTGAAGAAAACCTGACCAGATCCGTGGCGAGGCCCATTCTATTTCTAAATATATTGTGAGTACCTAGCAGAACTGTGCAGAACCAATCTCTTAGTTAAAATAATATAATTCAATCTATTTTAATCTAACCAGAACTGTCTCCTAGAAGTTGTACCTTGTCATTTTGCAAAACTGTCACTTGTCACTTTGAATTTTAACATTCCAAATCCGAAAAACTACCTTTATTTAATCGCTCATATCTCTGTGACCGTTTGTCCTAGAGACTTGCAGTAACTTTCCTCTGAAAGCTGGGAATCTTGGCTTTTCAACGAACCTAGAACCGCATTCCTACCCTCGATACTTTTGCCGCATTCGCGAAAAACGCACGCGCGAATTTTACCGTGATTTGAAAATTCCTCCACGTGTGAAAACAGCAGCTTCTTGCTAGAACTGTTAGAAAGTCGTTTGCAACCTGCCAATCATTCCTAGAACATTGATAAAGTAAGCATGAACTAATTTAAACCAACTAATCCGCAACCTGAACCTCTAGAGGGAATTAAAAGCATTTTAGCATATTTTTCACTTCATTGCCAGCACATATAAAAGCATTTTGGGCCTGTGTTTCAAACTTCTGTAGTCTAAGCTTGCTGGGGTGAACTGAATTACATTTGATTGCATTTCTGAGAACTGTGTGCTTTCCTTCCATTTCCTTGCATTGCATAAAGGGGGGAGGGGATTGCCAGAGAAAAGTGATTACATTGTTTTGTTGAAATCATATTGAGTATTTTCTGTATTGCATTTTTCATTCAACATTACATCCATCTGAACTTATATAAAGTATTCTCTACCACCTTATTCTTCTGTGCCTATTCACAAGTGTGCTAGTGCCAGACTATCCATTATTGATTACTGCTCAGATTAAGTGTGATATCCAATTTTTAATTTATAATAAAGTGTGATATATATATATATATATATATATATATATATATATATATATATATATATATATATATATATATATATTGTTTAAATTCTCAAATAAACCTTTAAACTTGCAAAACAGAACTACTTCTTGGCTCAGTGGGGTCAGGGGGATTCCAAGAGAGGGGTGTTATATAGGGGTAGTCACCCAGAACGCATGAACTGGACATAAAGATATATCAATAAGGGTTTCCTTTCAGTATCCCAGACTAGGCATTGACTTAGCTGTAGTGTTGAATTGAATCCTCTTACAGTACCACCGAGACAAGCGTCTCTCCCCGGCTTGGTAATCAGTGGAGGAGGATCTTTCCTACCATTGACATCTGCTGCAACAGATGGTGGCTATTATTCACGTCTTATGATTCCATCTGTGGACGGGCCTTTGTCGGAAAGGGCAAGGTCACTTCTCTCCTTGTCACCTTCTTGGTATGCCCCATCCCTCTCCTACTCTTGAACTGCTGTGCTGAGTTGGCTCTCGCATCATGGGGTCTGCATTGCTTGACCTGTGCTCTCCTGCTCCAACTTTTAGGACCGTCAGGTTTGTGTGATTCTGATCAATTACCTGACTTTGCCTGACCCTTGTATTGGGGCATGTCAGGTAAATGGATCTGGTGTTAATCCATTGTCTTTCATGTTGTGCAAAAGTGTTTGTGTTGGAAAAGGGGGGCAGTGTTTTTGAATATCCTAAGTGGTAGGATGGGGAAAAGGTGTTAAACAAAGGGGGATACTGTGTCTCACCCATCGGTGTCCCACTCCCACTCCCCAAGCACCACCATCCAGGTGGTCTTCTCTCGCTGGTCGACGCCAGAAACTGGATCCAATGGCAATGGCCGCGTCCTGGCGCCCTGGATGACAGATCCCCGGGGACTAGCTACGGAGACACCTTCAGGTTTCCCACAGCGCCTTCCAAAGGTAAGCTGTGGAAGTGTCCTACCTCAGCTATTCATGGTGCACTCAAGTTCTGATGTTCCTTAGTGCCTCTCCACACATGTAAGTTTAGGGGATTTTCTATTTGAGGGCCTTTTTAGGTTGCAGATGGTCTTGTAGGAAACTGTGCATGGTGCTGCTTTTGTATGATGGTCTGTGTTCTTACTCCTTTAGTTGTGTGTTTGTTTGACCCTGTTGTCAAATCTGTGTATGTTGATGATGGTGCATATTCATTATCATGCTGCTTGGTCCAAGGGACTGTTTGGTCTCCCTGCATTGTTGCATGTTTGTCAGACTTTCTATGTGGGTGGTGCATGTCTGTGTAGACTACTGCTGGGACCTGCCAAGCCGTGACTTCATGTAAAAAACATAGTAATTGTGAACATAAGCACTATGGTCGAAGGGATCACAATGTACCACACTCCACACTGCCCAAACTAGATCTCATCCAGATGAGACACTGAATGGACACCAGTCACTGACCCATTTACACATGTGTGTAGGAAATTCACGGGTTGTGAGAGGTGATATCAGCACTGACTGTGTGGTGTGGGGCGATAATCCCTAATGTGGGTGAAGCAGAATTGTTGCCACAGTGTGTGTGCACCTTTCAGATGAGTCTACGTTGTGCTAAGTAGTGCACTCTACCCCTCATGTGTAATAAAAGGCAGTTAAGGAGTACAATGTGAAATAGCTTTTTCATGTGACCTCCCACACACACTGTAAGTACCGTGGACTGGAGCGATGTTGTGGCATCATGATTCCTGTGATATCTGTATTGCACTGGATAGAATCTACAATTACAGGGTCTTTTGTCATCATTTCGTCACCAAGGTCTGTTTGTGTCCTGTGCTGTGTACTGCCTGCCAATGATCCTTTAGGTAGAGCCCAGCCATGTAGACGCTCTCTCTTCATTGTTGTGGTTGGGGTTGTACCCCATTGGGTCAATGGTTTTTGCTCCAATGTATGTGACATGTTTGCAACTGTTGTCTCACAAACTGTGCATGCTATGCTGTTTTTTTGTACTTTAGTTCACACCTCCAGCTTATATGTGACAATCCTCCACCAGTGCAGAGGTGATAAAGTTTCAGGCTTCTGACTTTTTGAGGTAGAAGAGCAGTGTATCTTTTGAGATGATTGGTGACACTTCACCTGGCCCGTTTCACTCATGGGTGTATCCCAACGTTCAGGCACTGACAGTGTTTATATCATAAATAGGGCACTTTCAGATAGTTAACTGTTGGACCTACTGAGAACTGTGAGCCAACTGCGGAACTATGACCTGATCATGTAAACCGGAAGGTTGGGAAAGGTTGTTTTGTTTTATTTATAAAGGTTTGAATAAACCAATTAAAAAAAAGATAGTTAATTATTTGCTTTTATCCCTCCATGGGGGCAGTTTGTGACTCCTGCTCCAATTGATCCTGTTGAATGTGATCTCCTGCCAGCTCAGACTACATGCAGTGTGTGCAAAAGGTTGCCTATGTGTGTGGGTGACATTGTGTGAAAGGTTCCTGTCATGCGTACTGGCACTACAACGATGCAGCATATAAAGGCGTATTGCCCTCAAGTTCACCCTCATATGTGGCCCAGTGTGCATCTTCCAGTCATGTGCATGAGCCTTGTGAGTGAGTGAGGTATTTTGATTTCTTATCATTGCATGATGCAGGCATGTGTATGGGTGAGGGAAGTTCTGCCGGGGGATGGGGTAATCTTTGCATGACTACCGGCAGGTTGGGACAGCCATTGTTCATTTGTCAGTCTGCTAGAGTGATTTCGTCTCACACTGCTGGGGAGTGGCTGGAATGTGTGTTTGACTGCACTGCCGTTATGTCAAAATGTGTCCTGCACAAATGGTCATTGGTGTGTGTCCAGCATGCAGATGATTGGGTATGTGCAATATGTTTTGTGGCCTTAATGCTTATTGGTGTGGGTGACCTTGTTGACATTGTTGCAGATTCTTCTTGTAATGAGGGTACTTGCTTATTTGAGTGACACTGTGTGCTATGGTCCTGTGATCGTTCCCACTACCACACACATCCTTGATACGAGATTTCTAATTTGTATGAATGTCATGGCAGAATGGCTGTGTGTGCGTGGCCACTGTTTGATCATACAGTGAATCTGTGGGTAGAAAGGCATGTATGCAGGACATGTGTGTGCTTGGTGAGTACTGACTTGTCCACATGGCTGTTTACTTTGTTGCCTGGGGCTGTTTACAAGCATCATCTGGCACTTGTCATCCTTTCATCAAAGAAACCGAGTCATGTGCGTTTGCTGTTCCATTGCAGTGTCATGCATGCTCATGTGAAGGAGCTGTTAATGAGCTGCTCCCTCACTTGCGCTGCATTCAAACTCTGCTCTCCCTAGGTCGGTGCTTTGGCATGCGGGTGTGTCCAGAGGTCAGGTGTGGCCTGTACAGGAGCACTCCCCTCCTCTCCCGAGTAGTCTAGGCATCTGAATCAAGACTTCATGATGCCTATTGACCACTCAAGTATGGCCCTGTGACCATGTGTGCCATATTGTAGCTTTGTTGTTGCGGTCTGGCGTGCTGTCAGTAGGGTGTTGTGAGGTATGTGCGCATTGGGTAACCAGAATCACCTGCATGAGAAAGAACATTTTTGGTCTTAGTGCGCATTGGTTGTTCTTTCGTCTGGAGTGTTGGATTTAAGCTAGATTTGTTTTGTGTGGACGCTGTGATGGTGTACATATTTTGCTACGGTCACATATGAGGTGGCAATGTGCTTAGCTGGTGCGGTGTGGCAGCGAACTACTTTGACTACGGACTTTGCCTTCTGACATCATAGTCAAAGTACTTTATGTTAAAGAAACTGGAGGGGACAGGAAGGAAGAGAGACAAAGAGAAAGATGAAGATGGTGGCATCGTCCTCAATCTGGTCTGAACTCCCTCTCTCTACGCTAACTCTGCCCCCTGCCCTTGTCAATTACATCAAAGACCCTTTTGGTATGCAGCACCGTGGTGTGAGGCTCATCCTTTTGGGACATTTGCCAAAGTAGATTCTAACCCCCATTCTAATAATAAAGCCTCCATAATTGTAAACAAGGTAACAGTAAAAAAAGATAGTAGCCTGTGTGGATAATACATTTCTACATAATCAATAATCAATGGCCTCTCATTGTCTACTGTGTCTACCTGGCGTGCATCCCTAACACATATCCCAACAGCTACATTTTTCCGGGACAAATAAACTAATGTGATGAATGTATATTTGCAGCTTTCTCTTTATGCATCCAAAGAAGCGTCCTAGAGACTCAAAATGATTATGCAATGATGAGAGGGACTAAGAGGATCATTACAAATAATGTAGGGTCTCATCAGCAGTTTGGCAGTAAGCAAGTACTTTTTCTGCCGAGCGGAAATAGGGTTATGGCCGTGACCCATGGTGCAAATAGCACCGAATCACAACATAGCAAGCATGTTCATTGGTCCCTGGCGGTAACGCTATTTGTAACTGGCGGAAATAGCGCTGAAACATGGAGTACCGCCAAGAAAAACAGCGCAAATAGCACTATCGGCTGTTTCCGGTGCTATAAGCATCTGTAGAAAACACATCTCCGCCAGGATCGGAAATACGTCGAGGCCATTTTGAAAATCACAATGCATTAAATAATAGTTTCCTGTAGCCATCCAGACAAGCAAACCACACAGCATGTTGCAGGAGAGGGTCAGGGGCAAGGCTGCCTAAGATCAGATCAGAACACCCAAATGTAGTGAGGGGGAGCTTATGGTGCTTGCCGATGAGGTGGAAGCACACCACGATGAGCTACATAGGTCGAGGCAGTGGAAAACATCTGCGCAGCGCCGGACAGCCCTCTGGCACATGATCAGTAAGAAGGTATCAGCAGTGTCTAACGTCCCCTGAGACGACGGAGACTGCAGCGAATGCTGGAATGACCTCCGGGTCAGGATCGGGGGTCTTATGTCCTAGCACCGGTAGGAGAGCATGGCACTGGCGGAGGTACTTTGGCGCTACTTGCAAAAACCGTATGGGAGAAATGCAGCACCTTGCTGGACATGGTGGCCATGGAGGGAGTCAGAGGTGCGGAGGCGGGTGCCGGCACCGGCAGTCAGGAGGCAGAAGGTGAGTAAACCCCCCCCAACACATGTGCATGCAACAATGACAGCGTAGCACAGGATGTGACAGGGTGCATTGAATGGGTGCCACATCAGCCACCCACTGAAGCACCCATGTTCCAGAGCACCAAGGCCACCCCTGTGGGTCAGAACAGTGGGGAGGGCAGTCAAGTCAGATCCAAGTGCCATGCACTACACCCATGGCAGGAGCACAGCTCTGCTCCATAGTGACCTGCCAGCACCGACATCTTGCCATCCCCACACTACCCAAATGCAAGTACCCTATGTGACCACCCCCCCATTTGGCACCCGTCTACATCATTGTGAATCCACTTGCAAACACCCCTGACCAAGACTGCCCATCAACCCAATTGCCCATGGCCCTGCTCATCATCATCTACTGAATGCTGTGCATGCCAAAATGCGTTGGGGAATGAGACCTAACACCATGACAGATGTCCCCTATAGGCACACAAGCAATGCCAGAGGTGTCTGAGGTTCAAGAAGTGGCTGCCCTGCCTGTGAGTGTGATGTCCCAGGACACAGACACCACCACTACCAACCCCAGAGGGGCAGACACGCCACATATAGGCAGAAGTCACAGCAAGCCACTCCGCATCGAAGCAGGAGCAGGCCCACACCCCCTGCCAAGCCCACCCTGAGCACGCCAACCCCAGACAACAACACATCTGCTGCTGTGGACACCGCTCTCAGAGGACACGCCACCAAGTCCAGTGACAATGGAGACAGGCTGACATCAGGCCTGATCATGCGGCATTGCCAGCAAGCCCAGAGCCCATTATCCGCCAGCAGCCCCCACTATACTTGTGAGCCCACCACATCAGCGATAGCATGCTCATACCCCAGCGAGCCCACCATGGGGCCGGTGCTTGTCAATGCTGGAGCCAGACATTGACACACACTCCTTTGGCTCCCCTGTTGCAATCCCACACCGACAGCGCACCACCCTCACCACCGCCGCAAACAGCTACAACCAGGCTAGTGATGCAGAGGTTGGGGGACATAGAACAATGCCAATAGGAGATGGAGGCCATTGGCCAAACACACTCTGGCCATTTGCAGACTATTCATGAATCAATCTAGGGGTTAACATGCAGGATGGCATGTGGTAATGCGAGGACCAGTAGGGTCAGAAACGCCAGTACGGTTGCACTGAAGGCATACGGACAAAAAGTAAGGCGATGATGGAGGGCATCTCAGCCCTTGCAAAGGCCATCCATCAGAGCAATGAGCTCCAACGGCAACAGCTCCAGGGGGGTGGCTCTATCGCTTGCCGTTCTATTACACCAACCAAGGAATCCCAGGAGAGCATTCCTAGGTGCCAGTCCATGTGCCAGCTGCACGCCAGATCACTGGCAGCTGGGTGTTGGGAAGAGGCCATGGCCACAGTAATGGACATGCCAACTATTGGCCTGAGTGGCCATGCCATGAACCCATTGAAGGTGGGGGCAAGGGGGACTGGGTGGTGGGGTGTTGGTGGTGGGCGGGGGAGTGGGGACTGTCTGCTGGGGTGTTGTGGTGGGTGGGGAGGTGTGACTGTGTGCTGGAGTGTTTGTGGTGGGTGGGGAGGGGGGACCGTGTGCTGGGGTGTTGGTGGTGGGCGGGGATGGGGGACTTTGAGCTGGGGTGTTGGTGGGGAGGGGGGTTAGTTGGTGCATGAAGTTAGATACAAGTTTTTTTAACATCATTCATCTATGGACATTCCTGATTGTGTTCATATGCAGTTTATTTACAGTGCTGCAAGTGGACAGAAGCAAGGTATTGTACTACCCTGGTCTGACCCAGCAGCCGCTCACAGAACTCAGAGTGTGCCGGTCCGGTAACAACGGTGCCGGTACGCTTACTGGCACCATTGTTACTGGACCGGCACACTCGCAATGCGGCTATACATGACCAAAACTCAACGGTTTTGATTGAGTTATAGTAATATGTCAGATGGCCCAAGGATGTCATATACATGTGGCCCAATTTCGAGCAATCAGTCAACACATGCTTAGGCGTTTCTGTGCACTCTATCAGTTCACAAATTCTTTTTTGATATTTGGCATTGCCCACCTCTAATTGATCTTACAAGAAGTTGTTGTGTCCATAATAATAATCTAAACTTTCAAACTGGCAGAGTGGGATACATTGCGCGAGCCCACGGCAATTCCATTTGCATATTATTAATTATTAGTTTATGCCCATCGCCTGATCAACTGATATCCAGTGTAGGTGATATTTGTGACTCCATTGTGGCCCAAGATGCCTGGTTTCTGTATGTGTTTCAAATGGCAGACCTTCCTCCACTGCATCTGGCGCATGTCCCTTACTAAGTAATGGGTCTTGGAGGCTCTCAAAAAAGGGGCTTGGCTGTTGAGAGGGAGGGGGAAATTTCGGATGGAGTGTCGGCCTCAATGCACACTTCCCAGACACCGCAATTGACATTCTTTCAATCCCTGTGTTAGGGAGATTTCTCACACAACTGCTAAATTCCCTCTAGCTTAGAGCCCTCCAGCTCTTTTGCTATATTTTGGGGCTTTGAACTTTTCATTTTCAATGTGTTTCACTTTTGTGTTCTTTGGTTATGGAGTTTTAAAACAACTCCATAGGCATCATCGTTTTCTGTGTGTCACAGAGCACCTTCAGTGCAGTGGCACGGGGTGTCTTTAAGACTCCCCAAGGTTTAAACACCTTCTCTGGGACTGACTACTGTCTCTAAGAGCATGTAAAGTTAAATCGACTTTACTAGTCTCTTTAAATTTACAGACCCAGCACACACAATCTTCCTATAGAGTGCTGTAGGGGTTGCCTAGCATCCCATGAGTCGAAACACTCATGTAAAAGTCAAATGTTACCCTTTCTTACTTTAAATGGCTGGTGACAGTGGTTTAGATCAAACTACCATGATTTATCCTGACCGCGAACAACGGTAGCTAAAAATCGGGTCAGCCATGTTTTTCAATATGGCGCCCAAGACCTATCTGTAAAAACAGATTCTGGTCAACTCTTTTCACCATTTCATTTAGGAAAGGTCCAAAAGTCCTTTTTGTGTTTGTCTCTGTGTGCCAAACCAGGTTTGGTCCCTTTGTTTGTTGGTCTTTGGCAGGCGTCAGTGCTGAAGCCCTCCTCTGTGCAAGGGTGGTGTCTGGGGTAGACAGGATGTGAGGGAGGTGCCCAAAACTCTCTGTGCTTATTCTCCTAGGAGACCTGAATGCACTCTGATGTGATTGGCCGGCTGGCTGTCCAGAAAGGACACCCACCCTGCTGTGTGAGTGACAGCCAGGCTGGAATGAATGGGGGAAAACTGTTAAAAGGCAGGTCTCTGGGACTTGGAAAGCAGAGTCAACCACTGGAGCAAAAGAACCGAAGATGAGCTGAAGGAAGAGGACTGCTGCAACTCCTGGATGACTGGTGAAGCCCTGCTGCAGGTCTGAATTGCCTGAAACTCCATCGACAGAGAAGCACTTCAAGGTTAACTTCTTCCCTTGAGTTTGGTGGGAACAACCAACTCACAAGCCACCTAGACCCCATCTCCATCCTGGTCGAATTTTCGTCAGAGTGCTGCTGAAAACCAGATAGCCAGTGGGAAGGAAACCAGTTTGTGGACTTTAAGGCACTCACACTTTAAACCAATGTTTTTCTAAGCTTGTGGCCTTATCCCTGGGCAGTGCAGGAACCCCCTGACATCCTCCTTCTTGTCCTCACAACTGGAGCTCAGGAACTGTGAGATCTGCTCAAAATGCCAGGAACAACTGCCTCAGCTACTGCTCTTCTTCACTAACAAGGTACTGTGCAAACGCGATCCGGAAAGCTTTTCGGCCATCGCAAAAGTTTGTGGAACTTTCCTCAACTTTAAAGGCTTGCCCTTCCCTAAACATTCATCAAACATTTCGCCTAGCCAAATTCTTCTAAACTCTGTGGCAAAGGCTTAGCCGTTTGCTACCAGAACTGTGCTATCCTACACAAATACTCTGAACCATTGAATTTGGCCCAGGCCTATGAACTGAGTTGTTGGTTGTAGTTTACTGAAACCCTTTGCCCTGCCCTGCCTTTGCACGTATTTGTGCTATTGATTCTTATAACCTTGTCTTTTTACCCCTTTTCAAAGTATCCAAAGTGCCATGTTGCTCCCACTTCAGGGGAGCTGAACTTGTTCAGTAACTTATTGGTTGTGTACTTGTAGTGTATTAGTATATGATAT
The DNA here is from genome assembly GCF_040938575.1 of Ambystoma mexicanum. Lineage (NCBI taxonomy): Eukaryota > Metazoa > Chordata > Amphibia > Caudata > Ambystomatidae > Ambystoma > Ambystoma mexicanum. The sequence goes on from NC_090934.1 coordinate 516,529,633, forward strand.
TGAGCTGCTCTTGCTTGTGTAATGTTTTCAAACTGACTGTGTAAATAAATGTATATTCTTTTACCAAGAAACCTTGACTAAGTGTGTATTTGAATCACGGTATCTGTTGGTCCTTTGTGTAACTTGTTCTACTGCTCACTAAACTCTTGTTGCGATAAGTCTGGCTGCTCAGCCACTGCTATCACATAACTGTGTAGTACAGGCTTGTACCAAAGGTGAAATTGTACTGATACAAAGGGTACTGCATGTGATTCTGCCTAACAGCCTGTTGCTGGAAGCAGGGGGCACTTCCTTTGAGTGCAGGAGTGAGTTGTCCCAATACCTGCAGGATGATTTTGACCTCACACTGGCACATTCCCAATTCTGTACACAGTGGCCTGCTATCCACTTGCCGGGTAGTAAAGGAGGCTGAACCCTTCATGTCTGTTTCCTGTGGAAACTTTTCCCGCCCCAGAGTGAGATCTTTGGCTCCAACCTGGGACATTCCCATTGTTGGAAGGCTCTTTACGGTCCCACCTTTAAGGCTCTTGTTACTGTGCACTTGACATTCCTCACTATGGAATCAGCCTTACTTATTGCGGTGTGCAACACAGTGGGCCTCATTACACGGATGGCGGTAGGGATTTACCGGTACCGGTAAAATACCGGTACCGGTAAATCCCTAACGCCTTACTACGAGGTCCCTTTGCGGGTTGGGGGATTTAACGCCTGCTTTTTGCAGGCGTTAAAATCCAACCCGCTAAGGGACCTCGGAGCTAATTACGGCACAGCAAAATTGCGGTGCCGTTATTAGCGCCTTCCCCATTCCCATAGAGCCCTATGGGGCAGAAATGGGAATGGGGAAGGGCAATGGCGGAAAGGGGATTTACCGCCCCTCCAACCTTGGAATGGGGCGGTAAATCTCCTTTCTGCCAAGGCGGTGCCGGTATTTTACCGGCATGAGCCATGGCGCTAATAGCGCCATGGCTCACCGCCTACCGGGTAATGAGGCCCAGTGTGTTGAGAGGCAGCAGTACCGGCACAGTAGGCTGAGCAGCTGGAGCATTGTTGGAGACTTGCTATAGTTTCCATTAGCAAGAGGAGGAGTTGTCGTTACACAACATCACCACAGGTGCGGAGCACGCTCAGTGTGTGACTCTGTGTGTTTAGAGTGTTGATGTGCTTGGAGCCTTGGCCTGGGACCGGGACCTTACTTCAATCTTCCTTCAACTGATCCTCGACACTTGCAGTGATTGTAATCAATTCTTCCTATGGAGCTAGCCACCGCGCAGCACTCTGATCCTGGTACAGCAGATTAGTAGAAGTCGGGCGAAGAGTCCTCGATTTCAGCCACCCAGTGGTAGTTCATTAATTGGGGGCAGTCTCTGTGATATTGTGGACAATGATTGATGTGGCATATTAATCTCTCAGCAATCAGTCATCTGCGGAAGGTATGCATGTATGACCTGAGAAGTGGAGGGAAAATGGTATCAGCTTGCTTCCAATCAATTACGGATGCCAAAATGTTAGCTACCATGTTCCTGCCCCTACCCCCTTCCCCAAGAGAGATATATCCTCTGGTTGACCAAGAGGAGCTTTTTATTGCTTCTGCAATGAAAGTGCCCCACCCCAAAAAGCAGAGAAACAATCTTATTACATCATTCTTTTCACCAGCACGTGATCCTTTGAACATTCTACTTACAGTGGTGGGAGGGTGGGGAGAAACAGCAGCGAATTTCGTGGAAAAGAGCAACAGGGGAAGTGGGATTTGGGTGAAGCAGCAAAAGCACACCCGGTGCAACCAAACTCACCAACTATGCATATTGCTCCGATTGACTTAAACTTGGATGAAACTCCGGTGGAACTGAGCCTGCTGTCTAATTTACCTGCTCGAAATGGGGTCCTCCTTTCTGGGTCTGACTTTTTTTCCTCGTCACCAGCCCATTCACTGACTCCCTTACCTCCAAGATGACTGTCTGCTGCGATGTGAAGAATGGAGGAGGGATTAGATCGAGAGTGTTTGTTCGCCGAAATAAGCCAATTACTCTGCATATTGGTCTCGCTTTATGAGGGCCTACAGTGAGAAATCAAATATTATACAGTATTACTTGTCACTATTGTTTAAATTGGATCACATAAATCTCCATGTGGCAGCAAAAGAATTCCTTTTTTCCCGTAAGTCAGCCCAAACAGACTTTAATAAGACGGAGGTGGAACCCCTTCAAACACCTGATCCAGACTTAATATGTATTTCTATGATCTGTTTTCTTTCTTTTTCATTTTCCTTCTTCTTGTTTCAAGAATTTTTGGTTTTGTGATTGTCACTTGTGACTGCAATGTTTGAATTACCTGTTTGCACTTGTTATTGTTATTTTTACTTTGTACACCAATGATCATTCACAACAGCCTTGAGGAAGACCCCAGTGGTCGAAACATGTGTCAGCTGTGACCGCAATAAATCACTTTGCACACCTTTTGGAACTGTTGTTTACTCAAAAAAACAAGTTGTGCACACATTTTTTACGTTCCATCTTCTCCCAGCCTGCAGTTGTTTATTTGTTTGTTTATTTGTTTATTTACTTATAATGCACATCAGACCCAAGGGTATCCGGGCGCAGCAGAAAAGACAGTGCAAGGCTTAAGTTACAATATTACAGAAATGTGCGGTATATACCTAAATGTACAATTATACACAGGTTACATGCAGGCAAGATATACATTGCTCCAGAAGATCAAATGCCAATTGATTTACATATATACAGGTGCTAGTTGGTATCCGAGGCTCTTCAGAGGACCATGGGTGACAACTAGTTAATATCTAAGATATCTACTTGGGAGTTACTGTAGTGGATGTATGCTGGTAGACTAGATGTCAGTAACTTTCAAGAGCTTTATATATTCTAATCTGAATTTTCGAAAGGTCTGCTCCACTCGTATAATGTGGGGTAAGGAGTTCCAGAGTTGGGCTGCTCGGACCTGGAAGCTGCCTCCCCCAACCTTAGCCAACCTGAATCTAGGTATGATAAGGCAGTTGGCATTCAGTGTTCGTGTGTGTCTAGTGGAGCTTCTCTTAAGGAATGTGTTTGTAAGATAGCTGGGTGCGGCATTGTTCAAGGCTTTGTGAACAAGTGATGCAGTTTTTAGGTGGATTTTATTTTGGGTAGACAGCCAGTTATTTTGGCGTCTGATATTGGATATATGCGCTCTTTTGGGCACACACATAGCAGCTCGCAGGGCGTTGTTTCGAAGAAAATGTAATTTCTGACTGATGGATTTATTAGAACCTATGTGAAGGGCATTACGATAATCGAGCCGGGATAGAATCAAAGCTCTGGCTGATATAATACAATTGTTATCTGATAGAAAGTGTTTTCCTGCTCTGATAAGCTTACAAGTGTAAGCAGTGGCGGATGCCAAGGTCTTCACCTGTTTGTCAAATGAAAGGGTGGAGTCCAAGTAGAAGCCCAGTGTCTTCACTTCTTTGGACACCTTGATGATGTTACCATCAATCTCAAATGAGCAGTAGTCTTGTCCTAGTTTTTGTAGGTTGGAATAAGTTCCCAGGATGATGAGTTCTGTTTATCATCATTCAGGCATAGTCCGTGGGTAGCCATCCATACCTGGATGATGATATACACCCTATTCACCACGGCCAAATCCTTATTATAATCCCCAGAAAGAGGGAGGAGAATCTGGGTATCATCTGCGTAATTAGTGAAGGTGATACCAAGATGGTCCAGATCATCAAAAAGGGGCTTGGTAAATATGTTGTATAGAGTAGGGGAGACGCAGGAGCCCTGCGGGACTCTGCATAGGATGGGGATAGGGTGGGCTGCTGCTGAAGAGGAGAACACCCTCATCGTCCTGTCGCTGAGGAAAGACTCAATCCATGTTCTGGCCACGATCGAGAAATGTGCGGCTGAATCTAGATGGCTGCATAGGACCTTGTGGTCCACGAGGTTGAATGCAGCTGATAGATCCAACAGCAGGAGCAGTGCCATTGTGCCTTTATCACGTAGGTTGTCTATTTGTGCCTTTAGGTCAATGAGAGCAGTCTCAGTGCCATGTTGGCACCGGAATCCTGATTGTCGTGCTCCAAGGAGCTTATGTTGTTCCAGGAATTTTTGAATCTGGGTATAAGCTATTTTATCCAAGATTTTGAGGAGGAAAGGTACGGTCGTAATTGGACGGTAATTTGTACGGATAAGAGGGTCTAAAGTTGGCTTTTTTAGCAAAGGTAATACCCAAGATTGTTTTAAATTGGTTGGTACGATGCCTGATGCGAAGGAGGTGTTGACCAGTTTTGAGATAAAAGGGGAGAGATCTCTAGCAGCGTCTTTTATGAGCTGGGCAGGACAGGCGTCACCCTGGCAGTTGGAAGGTTTAAGAGTGAGGATAACTTTCTCCACCTCAAGAACAGAAGTTTTGGAGAATGTGAAATGTGGAGCTGGGTCCTGAGGTGAGGCTGTGTTTGCATTGATGGTCTGGGGTGGTTGGCTAAGTGAAGCTTTTTTCTTTGATATTTTTTTGGAGCATGCTTATTTTGTTGGAGAGTGCTTGTTGGATATCAGAGCACCAGGTTTTGTCTTTGGTGCATGTGTCCAAGATGGGGGTGGGGGACTCTAGTTCTTTAAGGATGGTGAACAGTTCCCTCATATTTGAATTGGAATTTGAGATACGCTTGTTGTAAGAGTTTTGTTTAGCCAGGTAGATTTCTTTTTTATAACGGGAGGAGACCTCCATGAGTTTGTTTTTGTGGTCTTTCGAAGGGGTTATTCTCCATGCTGTTTCACAGCTTCTTTTGAGAAGTCGTAGATCTTTTAGTTCTGGAGAAAACCATTTATTTAGATGAGCTTTAGGTTTACTTGATCTAAGTTTTAAAGGGGCAATGCTGTCAAGGGTAGTAGCATACTTTTGTTATACTCATTAACAAGTGTCTCAGGTTCCATTTGATCCGCTAGTTGGTTAAGTGTAGGTAGGATTGTGGGAATGACTTTCTCCTTGGTGATGTTCTTTTTATTTCTAGTGAGACATGGTGTGGCCATGATGGGAGCTGGTGAGGATGGTCTAGAGTTGGATAGCTCGAAGGACACAAGGAAATGGTCAGTCCAAGGTTGTTGGATGATGGATTTGATGTTGGCGATGCAATTGTACTCTGCTAACCAGTCAAGGGTTCTCCCTTAGATATGAGTGGGTTTGAGCAATGTTTAAATTAGGCCCAAATCAGACAGAGTATTGGCGATGATGATCGCATTTTTGTCGAGGGGGTCGTTGAAGCCCAGGTTGAAGTCCCCTAGGACAAGCAATTGTGAAGACATTTTTAGGTTGTTGGAGAGTAGATTATGGATATCCTCTTCGAATGTCCCAATGGGTCCGGGAGGTCTGTTGATAAGGTGGATGGATAGAGTTTGGGAGCTAGCTAGAGGAAGTTTGATGGAAAGCGCTTCGCAGGATTCACACACTGTGGTGAAATTGGCATTTAATGATTCAGAGTCTAGACCAGCCTCGGCACCTGAGGCAGCTGCCTTGATGCCAAGAACTAGCAGTCAAGACTCTTGTATCATACAAGTTGCGGAGGGGATTGAAGGGACACTGTAACACTTACATGATGCCCTGCGGCAGCGTCTGAATTCTCCAGCACCCTCAGCTGTCTTACACTGTGGAGCTTCAGATCATGGGCTGGGGTCTCCTCCATAAACATGATTGCGTGTGTCATATATGAAACTGGTAATGCCCCAGATCCCCCTCCCTGGGTAGACTGGACTCACCTGTGGGTTGTACTAGTGTGCTCTAATTCCTGCGCTCTATGCAGGGGCTTGTTGGCTTGTCCCTCCGAGTGTTTCACTGGCCCAGTTACGTCACTGAGTAAGTCCTGACCTGCTGTGGCTTGTGGAGAGGAGCCTGTTCTTTTTTCTGCTTTTTGCTGCATAAGTGTTCACTAAGGTTTGTCTGTTTTTCTTCCTTCCTTGCTTGCAACCAAAGTTCTGTGCACTATGGTTAGTTAACTTCTTCTCTTGCTTGCCTGAATGTCCACCACATTTCTTGTGCACTGTGGTTTGTTAGCTTCTTCCTTCCTTGCTTGCCTTACCTAAGTGTTCATTCCCCTCTAAACAGACTCTACTGCCTGTCTCCTCCGTGCATGATGGAAGGCTGTGTGAGGCTGGTTCTTGTGCACTGCACGTGTTTTTGAATGCTGCTCGGTGCTTACTTTCTCCTAATCGTTGCTGGTGCCAGGAAACAGAAGTCTATTGCAGAGCGGAATAGGAGGGGGCTGATTCGGAGCACTGACCTGGAGAGAGCCAATGACACTGAAGATCAGATGCTGCCGTAATCGGGAGTGCAGCGTGGTGGAGAGTTCCAGCGGGTACGTATTCAGTCATTGTTGTTGCTATCAGAATGGGTTATGTTCCTCCTAAACTGTGTCATTTTCTTACAGGTTCAAATCCTGGTCGGAGCACCAGAGTAAGCATCACTCTGCATAAAGCAGAGTAACACAAAGTGAAGAACCTCGCGTGGTTGTGGTTTAAATACCCACCCATGCACACTAGTCTGTGCATGCAGATGGTGTCTAATGGCTCCGCTGTTAGCCATCTTGGTGGAATGAGGATGGATTTCATGGTGGCCAACTTGGGGGGTTTCATAACAGTACTAACATGAGACTCATAGCCAAGTTAAGCGCCAGGTGCACCACAAGGTGGTCCAGTCTTGCCTTTCCTATGTCCCCCTAACCTTGGATGTGGTGATAGTGTATGTGCATGTGGTACCAGTACATGGGGGGAATTCTTGGGGATCATGTTGGAGATCATGGGAGTACCCACCCTCAAAGACCCTCCCAAGGGGAGGTCGCCGGATCTGGGTTTCGTGGGATGGTTTTGGTGGAATCTAGTCACTAACCGTAGTGCATGTACATTCCTGGCAGGTCCCCATGAGCGGTACCTAACCCAATAGCCCTTCCAGTCCTACAGATAATACAAGCCGCGCCTCATCATTTTGGAGTGGAATATGTCTTTAACTTTGTACTCCCGTTCACTGTCTACAGATACCGGGACTGATGGAACTATGATAGGTGTACCTGGTTGGACATGCTTGAGAAGCGAGGCGGGGAATACAGGGTGTATATGCATAGTGGAAGGTAATGTCAATTTCATGGCAACAGGGCTGATCTGCTGAGATTGTATAAGGGCCCAGAAACCTCGAGTGAAACTTCCTGGGTCACTTTAGCTGAATGTATTTGGTAGCTAGCTATATTTTGTCATCCACCTGCTAATGGGGGAGTCCATTAAGCCTCAATTGGCAAATTTCTTGTGGGCTTCCTTAGCTGCTTTGTTTATACAGGGGGCAGGTTGGGACCCTCTTTTTTGTTGTAGAGGGGCCTGTGTTATGAGGGTAATAAACTAGACAATGCAGTGAGGATTCAGGCTATCCCTCCCTCTCGACACTCACAGGTGTTTTTCACAATGCAATAGACAGATATTGCAATTTAATCTGTACATGCATTCAATAGATCACCAATATGTTGTTATACAACTGGATTCTTTATTTTTTCTCATATCTTGATTTTTTTTAAATAAAAATCTACTGGAGGCTGTTAACATATTATAAATGTGTTACCAAGTTAGACCAAACAAATTTCCAGGTGCCCACATTGGTTCGTCATATTATACAGTCATATCACCTCACTATTTTATGTCTAAAAAACAGTGAGAGGGTTAGTACTTGGGGTGTCTTAGAGTGTAGCTTTCATGACCATTCACCTATCAAGTCAACACAATTCGTGTTTCCAGCATGAACAAAAAGTCACTACTGTTGTTGTAGTTGTTGTTCTGAGGCTTTTCTCATGACTTGTAGAAAGAAGGGGGGATTTGATTACAGTCTTGACAAAAAGGTTGATTATTGATGCACACCTCAAAATCAATGGTAATTATAAACTCATTCAATAAATCTTAGAAGTTGATTTTAGGTGCGGGGGAGGAACTGGGGCCATGGCACAAGACCCCAACAGATAAGAGACAAATAGGATGAGGATTCAACATTGGAACCCTCCCGTCCCCTGCACACTTTCAGGTGTTTGGACAAAGTCCACTACTGTATTTTGGTGTTAATACAAAGAAAATGTAAACCAGGAAACCCAGTTGTGTGATTTTCGAGTAAAATTGATATCTTGAATATCAAATGCATATTATTTCAAAAGAAGAAACATTACAGATTCAAGAAGCAAACAGTGCAAAAATAGGTCACAACAAATTTGAGGAGATAGTGGAATCCAATTAATGTGGCGACGCGTTTCGAGGATCCTTTCCTCTTCTTCATATGGCCAAAATTGAATTCTTAATACAAAAAAGAGAAAAAGAGGAGAACATTTGTACAGGTTTTTTACCTTAGAATAGTTCATATTATTCATACTACACATTTCGATGTCATCTGTTAACAAAATCAGTGTCATTGTTTGAATATAAACATACTGAAGTAAATGCAATCAACCCTGTATCCCCAGGGCACATTCATTCATGTTTCGATTCTGGGTGATGGGGGAAGGTTTCAAACCAACGATTCGATAACAGTGTAGGAAGGCTAGTAACTCAAAGTGTTTAAAAAGAAGAAAGTTTGGTATAAGAAGCCATACGAGGCACAATATAGAGGAATAAATCTGAGTAAAGTAAATTACCAGAGAGCAGTGTGTTCAAGAACACCGGGTACAAATAGGATCGTGGATAATGAATCAGGCAATGTGTAGACCCTCCGCAGGTAAGTTAACTCACTACAGTCAAAGGAGACACAGGCAGAGATGTAAAAAAAACATGTAAGTCTAAAGAAAACGGAATTAAATGAGCATTCAACAATTAGCACTTGTTAGAATATTATACCTGTGAAGTGCGTAGGAAAAAGGTAGCAAATGGGAAGAACCCAATATTCAAAGAACGTGAGAGTCCGATGGTCTCGGGATCATTCACGCGTGAAACTATGCAATTCTGATCAGCGATCTACATAGATAGGCACAAAACTCTAGAAAATATAATAACAGACATCGAAGATATAAATGAACGGAATGTACTTAATCAGTACTATCCGAATCTAGGATAATAGCTGGCCAGTGAAATACCTTAAAGTTTTTTCATTGAAGCTACAATGCGCAGACTGTCATGCACAATGGGCTGACAACGCAGATTCTAGAACGTGCGGCTCAGAAAGTGTCAATCAGGATGAAAAGTGGCTCGAGCGTAAAGAGGTTAGATGCAATTGTTCACGGCAAGCCCAAGTATACGAGTGGAAGGCTGTAAAAGATGAGGCGAAAAATATACCCGGCTCGAGGGTAAGTTCATAAGTCAAAGTAATATCCCAGGAGGATAGAAGATAAACTGCTGTAAGCGCTTACCTGCATGGGGGGAGGCAGTTCAGAACGACTGCTGCCGCTGGTCAACACGTCCTACCATTACAACAATGGGCCGTTTCCATTAATGTTTCCATAGAGTGGAACATATTCTTCTAAGAAATGTAAGCTGGACATTTTACAATCAGACACCGCCATACCCCATTCAGAATAAAGTTTGTCCCAGATCAATAAGAGACACTTCTTACCCAACATGTATACCATCATACCAAAGATGCCAAGTACACTATCTGTTCTTATATGTATAATATGAATAACAATGCACGAAAATATACGTTGTACATAATTCATCCAATAATAATGGCTACAAACTCTATGGTTCAAAATTCAATATGTAATAACGAAACAATGTATGTGTGAAGTGACTGGTAGAATTTAAACACAACAATCACCCTGCCAATTAGGGTCCCATCTCTATGACTCCCTCACACATTTTTGGCCTGCTCTCACTGCAAATGCAACATGGGTTTGTACCAGAACACACTGTGTCCATTCTAGTTCTGTAACTATGATACATCGCACAGGTTCTGAATAATTTTTTGAATCATTCTTTTAATCATTTTTTCTTTGGTTAACCCTAAGGTCTTTTAATCATTTTTTCTTTGGTTAACCCTAAGGCACTAGTCGCTTGAGATATACAGCATTTTCACCAACAAGACACAGCAGATCACACCCACCCCCACCCGCTCTCAAACATGGTTGATACGCCATCCTGACGTAAATGCGCATGAGCCACAGCAACGTGCCATTGCCTAGCTATGAGTTCAACCAACTGCGGCATCCAATCAGCATTAAATATGCCATGGAGACTGCGTCCGCCAGTACATGCACACTAGATGAACACAACCCCACGGCTGTCCACAGCTCCTCGCGGAACGACAAAAACAGCAATAGGTAAGTTCCGACCTAGCACAGGTATAGCACGTAAGAATAGTTTTCCAGATGTGTTACTCTGATCACATGGTCACTTGAATACCAACTGCGCCGTACAGGGCACCAGCCTGTCACAGGCTCCATGATTAAAATAGCCCAAATAATACAATGCAGGTGGCACAACATAGAATAAGTACAACAGCAAAGAGTCACTAATGTCCAGTGTGCAGAAGCATAACAGTTTTCACATATAGCAAGATATTGTGAAACATATGATTACTTGTCTGAGCAAATCACTAAGGGCAACTCCCTAAATCGTGTCACCATTTCTTGCAGATACCAAGAAATGGCATCAACACGAGTCATCTTAACCACATGGAGTAGATGACTCACTCAATCACGGCGCATTGAAGGCACCAGAAAAAGGAAAAATAAACACAGACCAGAGGCACTGAAGAAATAAGCGGAGGTATGATAGACATACACATTCCATGTATTTAAATAGCCGTATAGAGACACCAACGTTGTAATTTGAGTCCTCACTGCATTGTCTAGTTTATTACCCTCATGACACATAAAAGTGGGTCCCAACATATCCCCTGTATATATAAACAAAGCTTTTTGGACAACAGTACGGTTGGTGGGTGTAAACACATCTAATGTGACCATTGGAGGATGTTAACGTAGTATCATTCTCAGACGATCAATATTGTACATTTTTAGACAAACCATCACTCTTCAGACAGACACCACCAACAGTGTCACAGGCAAAAAACACCTCAATGACAGAGATAGATACTCTGTCACAAACGAGGAAAAAAACTAGTAAGCACAGAATCCCATGGGCTACTAATGTTGGAATATTTAAAAGAAGGAGTATCCCAGAAGGACTACAAGTGAAGAACATACCGCATGTTTTCATTGACAACCCAAGATTCCAGACTAAATTTAGAAGAGTCAGGAATAAATGCTTGAGAGTCTGGGTCATTCTAGTCATAGAGACCGCGGAAGAAGAAGCGAAAAAACAAACAGAAGATCTGCAAGTGCTGGAAGAAAAAATAACTAGTGAATCAATCATCTCAGATATAAAACATCAGCTAGAAAAGATAGAAGAGGAAATTAAGAAATTTAGAGAATTTACTCTGCACAAAAAGATCTGGAAACTGAAAAAATATATTCAAAGCTATAAAGAAGAAAAAACATACCCATACCTCGTTCCAGGTTTCTAACAACAACAAAACAACAGTAACACAAAAAGAGGAGGTACAGAGAACCAACAAAGGTTTCCCAGAAAATTTGTCTCATTTTCAAACTCTTCTAACAGCAGCGGTTCAGACGCAACAAGTAGCGGCTCCTCATTAGCAAGAGCAGGAGGAGGAAGAAAACAGAGAGGTCCGTTTTTTCAATTATGGGGCAAAAAAAGAAGACCATACCAGCAGGGTTACCATGGCATGCAAACACTACAGTGGGCACCACAACCACAACAGCAAACCTGGTGATACAGATTTCCAACCTCAGTGACTACAATCTTACACCAGAAGACATCAGCATACTAATCAAAGGATTGAGTTTCTTACCTAAAATCAAAGCGGACCGTTTCACTACAGATGTAGAAGTAAGAAAATTCTTCAGGATCATACGCCTACGTTATTTCTTCTGCAACGCGACACAAGATAAACCGAGGGACCCCACCACGACTGGACTAAAACCCAAATACACCTTCACACCTGTGACTTCGATGGTGTGTCCAGAAATGTTTTAAGATAAATGTACTCTATCTTTAAGACAAAAAAAAATTACAGAGACAACCTCACAAGACAAGAGAGAATGGCCTTACAAAACCTAGAAAATCACAAACTATTCCTAGTCAAACCAGCTGATAAAGGAGGCAGAATAGTACTGTGGGGTAAACAACTATATGAAGAAGAAGTACAAAAAGAACTAAATGACACGGAACCGTGAGCGTACAGGGCTTGCCTGGAACTTCTGCCTCAGCCACAGCATTCTTCTTCTACTAAGGTACTGTTCAAACCCGGTCGTTTGTTCCGTCCGACCGCTTTGAAAGTGTTTGAAATCTTTCACTAATCCGAGGGCTTGCCGTTCTGTACTCTTTTAAGTAACATTTCTTCCGACTAAATCCCTTTTGAACTCTTGGCAAAGACTTAACCGCAAACTACTCTGAACTGTGTGATCCTCTGCCAAGACTCTGAACCATTAACATTGGCCCACTTCTATTGATTTGAATCCTAGTTGTAGTACACCTTTTCTATATTGCCCTGCCTATTTACTTGTTGGTGCTGCTTGATTTTGAATAACATTGTCTTTCCCTCCCTTTTTCAATTGCTGGAGTGCCATTTTGCTCACACTTCATTTTGAGCTTAACTTGTCCAGAATTCATTGAGTGGTGTGTAGTGTATTAAGATTGTGTGTGATTTTCTGCTGTTTTATATTAGTGAACTGTTTTACAACTGATGGTGTAACTAAATGTATATTATTTTACTCAGAAACCTTGAGTCAGTGTTTGTTTCAACCATAGCAATTGCTGTCCTTTGTGTAACTTCTGATACTGCTCACTTTACTCTTGGGATAAGTCTGGCTGCTCAGCCATCGCTACCACTTTACTGTGTAGTACAGGCTTGTATCAAAGGTGAATTTGTACTTGCACTTGTAGTCTTAATTGTGTGTGGTATTCCCAAAGGGTACTGCATATGATTCTGCCTAACATGTACAAGCCTCTACTCTACAGTAAAGTGGTAGCGATGGCTGAGCAGTGTAAAGTGTAAAGTGAGCAGTATCAGAAATTACACAAGGACAGCAATGACTATGGTTCAAGCAAACACTGATTCAAGGTTTCTGAGTAAAAGAATGTACATTTATTTACACCATCATTTCAAAAACAGTTCACTAATACAAAGCAGCAGGAAATCAAATCTTAATACACTACACCACACCCAATCAATTCTGGACAAGTTAACCTCAAAATGAAGTGTGAGAAAAATGGCACTCCAGCAATTTAAAAAGGGAGGGAATGGACAAGGTTATCAAAAATCAACACCACCAACACGTGATAGGCAGGGCAATCTAGAAAAGGCTTACTACAACTAGGATTCAAATCAATAGCCCTGGCCCAATGTTAATGGTTTGCAGAGAATCACACAGTTCAGAGTAGTTTGTAGTTAAGTCTTTGCCAAGAGTTCAAAATGAAGTTGGTTGGAGGAAAAGTTATTCAAATATGTAAAGAAGGATAAGCCTTCAGAGAGGCGAAAGATTTAAAACACTTTCACTGTGGTCGGACGGAACGAACAACTGGATTTGAACAGTACCTTAGATGAAGAAGAATGCTGTAGCTGAGGCGCTAGTTCCTGGCATTTCCGGCAGGTTCCTGAAGTGACTGTTGGACTGACAAGAAGGAGGAAGACTGGAGGGTCCTGCACTGCCCAGGGAAGAAACCAGCAGCAGAGCAAAGTGGCAAATAAAAGGTGCGCTCCTTAAAACCCAAACAGGGTCCAGTCCTCCTGGCTATCCGGTTCACTGCAGCGATGCACAGCAAATTTGACCAGGGGAGGGAGGCCTTGCTTGGTGTTTGGCAAACTGGTTGGTCCCAACCAGCTCAAGGGAAGAAGATTCCTTGCAGATCTTCTCTGTCATCGAAGTGTAGGAGATTCGACCTACAGCAGGGCTTCACCGGGATGTTCAGTATTTGCAGTAGTCCTCTTTCTTCAGCTTCTCTTTGGTTCTCTCGATCCAGTGGTGACTCTGCCTTCCAAGACCCAGAGACCTGCTTTTTATGCAGTTTTCCCCATTCACACAGCCTGGCTGCCAATCACACAGCAGGGTGGCTGTCCTGGCAGGACAGTAACCTAGCCAATCAAACAAGAGTGCAACTTGGGTTTCCAAGGAGACCCTGTGCAGGGGGCCTAAAATCCCTCCCTCAAATGTTGTCCCACTAGACACTCAGGCGCCTAAGGAGGGCTTCTGTGCAGAAGCCTGCCAAAGGACAGCGAACAAAGGAACCAAACCTGGTTTGGCATGCAGAGTAAAACACGGAACACGAGAAAGACCTTTACAAAAAGAAATGGCAAATAAACACACCCAGAACCAAATAAAATTAAAAGGGTCCAGCGGATTAAAGTTTGAGGCTACTAAAATAGCCTAAAACAGTGCCAAGGCTATTTTCATAGTCCGTGATAGGAAAAAAATGGTAGATACCACTGCCACCAGCCAAATCTTAGAGAAAGGGGAACGAAATAATGTTCCATGAGAAACAGATGAAAAGGGATAACTATTCACCCTTCCAGTACTCTATGGAAGATAGTTTGTACTAGGCCACAAAAATGTAAAACACACAGCAAAACACATGTACGAGTGGGAAAAAAGGATCACACTCTTCCAGGTAAAAAAAAAAAAAAAAATCCTACAAATCCACCAAAGCTGCTGAGGGACTCAGTGGGTAAGGGAAATTAGCCATTCTGGAGAATTCTTCCTAACAGTACCAAACGTGAATTTGTACTTGCACTTGTAGTCTTAATTGTGTGTGGTGTTCCCAAAAGGTACTGCATATGATTCTGCCTAACACTGACTCGCTACAATATTTTCTCGCAGAGCTGTTTTAAAACCAGTGCTTTCTGTGCTGTGCACTCTTCGGACCGCACCAGGTACATCTTTCTTTTTTGGGTTAGCTTGCGACTATTCTTACATCTGACCACCCAGCTATATCAGCTTCTGTGCCATCATGTGTTTGGGAAGCACACTGCATTTGCAAAGTGCCAAGCTCAAAAACATTGCACCCTTACTGGTTCTTTCTCTCTCCCTACTCAAAACACATTCCCTGATCAAACACAGTGTGGAAGTAGCAGATTATGTTGCTGAACACAACCCTGATATTTTCGGACTTACTGAGACTTGGCTCAATTCAAATCTACTGACCAAACCACGCTCTCTACGTCTGAGGAGTATGTTCTTTTCAGGGCAGACCGTACACTTGACAAAGGAGGAGGAGTTGCACTGATGTGCAAGACAAACTTGAATTGTCACGTTATGCCCCACACCCCTCCCATGAAGAGTGTGAATCCCTCTGGGTTCAAATAAAAACATTGCCCAACACCTCTTTTAATGTGCTTACACTCTATAGAACCCCCAAGGTAATGCCCCTTTTTGAAGAGCAACTATTTGATCTCTTTGCTCACATTTCAAAATCTAAAAGCTCACTTACAATAATGGGGGATTTAAATTTTTGGGCAAACACCCCCTTCATAAGCAGGGTATTGCACTACTTATGATATGATATGATATGATAGTTTATTTATATAGCGCCTAGACACAATGTGTTTCAAAGAGCTTCAAGGCAAGGGAGGGAACAAGGGAAAATACAATGACATTCTTACAGGCCATGAACAGTAAGGATGTGAAATTAACTATCGTACTCGGCCTGACGACATTTCAGATAGTGCAAGAGCCAAGACATAGATAAGGAAGGAAGGGGAGAGTGGGAAGGAAATGGAAACAGACAGGCAACTACCGTACTAGACCTGACGACATTTCTTGTAGAGCCGGTGAGGGAGAGGATTGCAGAAAGGGAGGGTAGGAACAAAACAAGAGACTATCATACTAGGCATGATGACATTTCAGATAGGGTTGGATGGAGGGTGGGGAGGAAAAAAACAGCAATGGCAGGTTGGAGGAAACAGACGAGGTTGCTATCATATTAGGTCCAGGGACCTAACTCTCTCACATGCACAGTACTTAAACAGTGGACCAATACTCCAACTCCAAAAAGTGGTCACACTTTGGATTGACTTATCTCCCAGAATCTTGAGTTTTCCTGACTGAATGGGGTCCTGTGTGCTTGGTCTGATCATGCTTTTATTCAAGCGATGATAACAATACCCAGTCCTCCACCCAAATTGAGTTATTTGCCTCACATTCGCAAACTTACTGGCAATCTTAAGAATATCAGTGCTGCTAACTTCTCTGTGCTATTATCCTCACATTTGCGGCCTCTTGCCAGTTTCTCCAATTCCTCTTCGCTGGTAGAACATCTAACCATCTCCATTAAGGAAGCCATTGATCACCTTGCTCCATTGAAAATTAAACTTATTAAACCTGAAACCAACAAGAATACTTGGTTTTCCTAAGACATTATTGCTGCTAGGCAGGCCAAAAGGGCATTTGAAAGAGCCTGGTGAAAAAATCCCAGTTAACTCACTCTTGTAGCATACAAACAATCAGTGCAGAAATGTAACGCTCTGCTCATATCAGCCAAGGCTACCCACTAGAATAAAATAATTATTAATGCCCAGTCATATGTAGGAGAACTCTTCAAAATCCTGGCTGAATTTCAGGATTCTCCTCCTATCAACAGTGATCTTGTTAGAAACTCTGCCTGATGTCAGGAGGTTCATAATGGCTTCATGTCCAAAATAGCAGCCCATAAAGAAAACATCAGGTACACCCAAAACGCTTGTGTTCTATCGTCACTGGAAAATACACCCATTATCTATGTTAATAATGGCAATGACATTCCATCTTTCTCCTTTAGCCATTAATTGGGAGGAACAAGTGTGTAAGATTATTCAGGACCTTAAAGCCACCTCATGACCAGGAGATGATTGTCCCACTAACATCTTTAAAGACTCTCTTGATCTATTGGTTCCCTGGCTCACAAAGCTAATCAACCTATCATTTGACAATGGTGTTGTTCCATCTTCTCTCAAGGTTGTTTGGGATACACTGTTGTTGAAAAAAGTTAACTTGGACCCTTTGATTGCAAACGATTACAGGCCCATAACTAATATGCCATTTATCCTTACAATCTTAGATAGATTGGCATATACTCAACTCCAGGCACAAATTGAGGACTACAACATCTTGGGTATGCAATACTCTGGCTACACAGCAAAGCGCAGGACGGAAACTGCCGTGCCTGAGCTCAAGTCTACCTTGGTTGGCATGGCAGATACGGGTCATCTTTCCCTGCTGATGCTCCTAGACCTTTCCACAGCCTTCATTCTTGTCGATCATGCATTACTAGTGACAAGGCTCGGAGAGGTCGCCCACTGCTCCACCTCAGCATCCAATTGGATTGCCTCATTTTTGGGACCTCACATTGTACGGGTATGTGCTGGGAATGAACACTCCTCTCCCATCACACAAACCTGCGGTGTCCCTCAGGGTTCCTATTTGTCCCTGCTCTTGTTTGATATTTACATCCGGCCTCTGCTTGACTTGTTGAACAGCCTAGATGTCCAATATACCAACTACACTGATGATACCCAGGTTGTTCTTTAGCTCAGCGGGCACTACAAACAGGACCTCGGCACCCTCAATACCATCTACAATGCCTTTCAGAACTGGATGGCTGTAATTCTCTAGCCCTCAATTGTAAAAAGAACAAACTTATGATTGTTGTCACCAAAGCAGGTCTGAGCAAGCTCACATCCGACTATTCAGCTTTCCAATTTTGGCTCACACTATTCTAGTCTCCAAGAAGGTTAAAACCTTGGGAGTAATTCTGGATGATGAACTTTCCATGAAGCCTCATGTCTCATACATCCGTTCTACATACGGTCTTATCACTTAACGCATACACTACATGTGTCCTTTTATTACCATAGAAAGCTGTGCCCTGCTTTCTACTCCCTTAATCAATTCCAGGCTTGATTACTGCAACAGCCTGCTAGCTGGTGCCATCACTCTTAACATTCAAGCTCTACAAGTCACCTAGAATAAAGCGGTACAAGCAACTTTTGATCTCTCTTACCGAACGTATGTTTTGACGTCTAGGAAAGCCCTAGATTGGCTTCCTGTGAAACAAAGAATTAAAGACAAAATCCTTACACTTGCCTATAAATGCTTGTCTCATTCATGTCCTGCATATTTATCTGATTGTTTTCAAGCGTAATATACACACCAGAAATCTTCGGTCATCCTTAACACCCACACTTGTTCAACCAAGATTTAAATTGCTGTGTTTGGTGGCACTAGTTTTGATGTTCAGGCACTCAATCTCTGGAATTCTCTTCCTGCCTCTGTGTCTCTTCATTTAAAAAAGCCATTAAAACACACCTCTTCAACTTTAGTCCTGACTAATGCTTGACACTTTCTTCTGCCAATTTTTTGGTATGACTGTTTCCTGCCTTGTAGTATTGTCTTTTCTTGTTTTATGTGTGCCCTGTGGCGCATTACAAGAATTAAAATAAATAAAATAAATAAATGAAATGAAGCGTTGGTAAAAGTTTGCGAACCCCAAGAAGCTCTGAACTCCTTTTACTGAGATGGGTGATGGCCAATTGAGGATTGCGTCAACCTTTCAGTTAGTTATCCGGATGCCTTGTGGAGTCAATACGAAGCCCAGGAATTCAATTTCCGAGACATGACAAGAGCACTTCTCCAGTTTTGCATGCAATTCATGCTGTCGTAGTTTTTCGTGTCCAGTTCTTATCTGGGATAGATGGTCCTGAGGGGTGGCAGAGCAGATTAAGATGTCGTCAATATGGACGATGGCACACGCGTTCAAGAGTTCACGCAGAATGTCGTTCATGAAATACTGAAACGCTGCTGGGGAATTGCACAGCCCAAAAGGGCATCCATCACCTGGTATTCATAGATGCCAAACTTGGTGCAGAAAGTAGTCTTCCATTTGTCCCCACTTTTGACCCACAGCAGGTGGTATGCCCCTCTGAGGTCCAGTTTGGTGTAAATACAGGTGTCCTTGACCTGGTCCAGAAGCACAGATATGAGAGGCAGCAGGTACTGTTTTTTTTTTATTGTGATTTGATTCAATGCTCGATAATCAATGCAGGTGCTTAGATCCTCTTCTTTCTTCGGCTAGAAGAGGGGAGATGCCGTTGGTTACTTATACGGATGGATGAATCTGTAGGCTAGATATTGGGTCTATGTAGGTCTTGAAATGGTCATTTTCCTGTTTTGTTAATGCATAAATCCGACTGCAGGGTACTTGGGAGCAGGACACAAGATCTGACAATCATATGGACGGTGCAGTGGACGACAATTCACCTGTTCTTCGGAAACACGTCTTGATAATCCGAGTACTCAGGTGCCAACACACATACCATACCCAAAGTGGAGCTTGTCTTGTTTCTTGCAGACACAACCAGGGGGCCCATAGGGGTAGGTCCTTCATTGTAACATGTAAGCCTGCATCTTTCAGAAAAGGTCGATTTCCTGGTGCACCAAGCAATGCTGGGGTTGTGGGACTCCAGCCAGGGTCTCCCTAGAAAAATCCCTAGAATAATCTGGAACTGTGGAGCTCCAATCAATCAATGTATACTGGCATCTAGGATTGCACTCTTTGTTAATGGAAATAACGCTCATAACATTGTTTATTACTGAATGGTCTGATAATTTTCCTAGCGGCACTTACTATTGATAGAGGACATGAACTCTCATTGTATTCAAGGTCCCATGATCCTTAATGACCAGGAGAGTTGCACCCGTCAAGGCTTGAAGAAGGTACTAGGGAAAGGTTGGGGGAAGTTTTGACAGGGTTGGGCCTGATTACCCTCAATGTTAAGGACCCTGACAATATTCTGTTGCAGCCTAACAGAGTAACAGGCTCTCCAAGTCCACTATTTACTATATGTTTGCGGGCAGCTGGTTACATGTGAAATGCATGATATGTGAAATAACTACTACAGAGCTAAGTGATCAGTCCCTTCTAAGAGCATATTTTGACAAACTGGATCTGGGGGGCCTGTCAGACAGCTATTCCGATGGACGGAGTGAAAACACTGTGAACAGTAAGGGTAAACTTATTTTGTGGTCCCCTACATTGGCCCGATGAGTTAATGAGCTGGTTAATAAATGTATCACCATTACGCCCTGGGAATGGCAGCACGATAATTTTTCAATATTTTTGAATGTTTTCTGGTGCATAGTATTGAGGCGGATCTACCAAGGAAAAACTATTCTGGGTCTGGGATTAGGAATCATTCTTACTAATATAGCAAAGATCTTGTATTAAGCAAAAGAGAGCTGAGAAGTCAGGTGAGAAAAATAAAAAAGTAATGACCATCTGATGCTGTTTCTGAGGAGGAATAGGCACCCCACTTTGAAACCCTTAATGCCTTGCCTCAGAGACCTTGGGCTGAGAATTTTCCTGATCCTGTACTAAGTAAAGGCCAATTGGATATCAATGTCAGCAGAGAGGTTGTCTTAGAGGTTATTGAAAGTATTAGTACTTCATGGGCTCCCGGCCAAAATAGATGATCAAACTTTCTATTTAAGTCAGAGCCCATTACCTGCTCATGTGCGGTTGACTCTGCTCTCTCAGGTGCAGCTGATGAAGAAATTCCCCTCAATTTGTACACAGGCTCATGTAATATCTATCTATAAGAGTGGCACTCGATTGAATCCATGCAACTACCAGCCAATTGCAATTCTGGATGCTGATAGTAACATTTTTTGCCAGCATTCTACTTCAGCATCTGGAAGCGTGGGCCGGTGATTCAGAGAGAACCTTGAAGCACAAATACAGTTCAGTAAGAACATGGGCACATCACTGAATGGTCTAATGATTAAATGCATTTAAAAACTAGCATGGGTGAGGGTGATTATCCCTGTTTATTTTGCCTTGGTGGATCTACTATGGTGCACATTACAGGGGTGGGGCATTTTATCCAGGCTGCTGAGGTTGATAGTTGGTATATATGAACATTCCACTATGCAAGTCTAGTTAAATCAACAGGGGCTGTTGTACCAACCAATCCCTACTTTTAGGAGTGTTAGGCAGGCATGCGGTCTTGCCCCCTGCCTATTCAACCTGTAAATGGCAGACATGGAAGGACAAGGCCAATTTTAAGTGGCGTATTGGGGCTGAGCTGGTTGAAATGATACCCTCATCTATTTGGGATTCATTATTACTTCAGAAAACAACAAAAAAACAATTCAGCTTTGGCTCCTTGAAAAGGCAACTAAATTAGTGAAACTTTTTGCCTTTTACCATCGTTTTTGTTTCTCTGAAGGGAAAATTGTCCCATAAATCCTATATGGGATGACGTGTATGGTCTGTCAATAGTCGACTACTTGTTCTTAGATGCCCTGATTTGGAGGAGAGTTCTTTGTATACCTTGCTCAGTCCCACATTTTGCAATGTGCTATGCATTGGGTCGAATTTCCTTGAAAGCTAGGGCACACTTGAGATATTTGTAAGTTATATCAGAAAATCCGAGGGCCAAGCAAGAAATTTCTGGTTGAAGATCTCAAAGTAATTTGCTTGGAAAAGGCTGTGGGGCAATGAGAGCTGGAGGAACTATTTGCTGAATTATTGTTCAAATCTGGCTTTGATCCTGCAGAATTGATTGACAATCCGTTTAAGTTGAAAAGAACATTGTATGACTTGGACTGGGTCTGTACTGTGGACGAATTCCATAGTATGTCACATCGAGTCACCTGAGGTGAACACAAAAGAAGGGCAATATTGGCCCCCTTCCTAAGAATTTACCCAGAAAAGTATGTTTGCCAGCTTTTCCTGAGGTTCCACAGAAGGGAGGTTTTGGCTCCATGTGGCCTGACTAACGAGGAGCTGTTCTCCAGCACATTTTTCCATGATAGTGAGCAAGCTGGAAACAACTAAACACTTACTGCTGTATTGTACTGCTTTACAAGGCTTAAGATGGAACCCCTTCAGGAAATACGCTGTTAGGTTTAATAATGTGGAATTACTGCTTGTCCGGATCCACAGCTTCTGTAGTTCTTGTAGTTGTAACCTTTTTTAAAGTTTTCAATATGGATATTCTTTGTCATGCTTTCTTTTTTTCTCTTTTTTTCTCTTTTTATCTATTGTTATTTTCTTTTAGAAGATCATTTTGTTTTAGCGTGTTTTGCTTGCTGTCGTTGTATGATGTTTTATGATGTTAGAGGTTACAGAGTTTATTTTTTAAACAATACAAAAAAAGTGTTGCCATATCTTCAGCAAGGCTGACGAGGGAGGTGGGGACTCTACTTTGTTCTTCACCTTACATAGATGTATTACATAGCACTGTCGTTTTAAATGTGACCCCACCCTCAGAACGAAGGTGGTTCCTTGTAGAGTGGTATTCCTCTTTCATGTTCATACAACACTATTGCCTTCTCCTCCCTGGTCAACAAGATCAGTGGTTTGCCCGCTCTGTCCCAGTGGCAAACTGGTGGCCTGGTACAGATTATTAAAGTTTCACTGAGTGTGCAATACGTCTGTGTTCTGTGTGTTCACTTATTCAACTGCATTTTATTTTTGTTACACATCTGGAGTAATGACTGGGACCAGGAATAGGTGCATTGAGGTAATGAAGAAAAACACTATGTCATCAGAGCTG
Source organism: Ambystoma mexicanum (assembly GCF_040938575.1). NCBI lineage: Eukaryota > Metazoa > Chordata > Amphibia > Caudata > Ambystomatidae > Ambystoma > Ambystoma mexicanum. The sequence goes on from NC_090934.1 coordinate 516,552,187, forward strand.
TAAAATTTGCTGGGCTGGGCCCCAGGGCTTTTTAATGAACCGTGTTCGTAGTTTGGAACATAACATTTTCATCAAACACCTGTTTCGACCACACACTTCTGGCATGGGACTTAAAGCTTCGTATCTGTACAGGCTGCTGTTTAGGTCAACCCATTGGTTCACGGAATCATCCAAACACCAATGAGTACCCAGCAGAAATGACCCATCCGTCTGCAGATCGTCTCATGAGGCAGGGTGGAGAATTGAATCGCAGGGGTCGTGAACTTTCGCCTCAAAGGAAATGTCATTTCCACAGTAATCTATTTTTTTCTGTAATCCATTGCTCGATGTCCTCGCCAAGGCAGTTAATATCATCAAATTGTGGGCCATTTATTGCAAGCTGAAGTGTTGCCTTACCCTTTAGTAGCACAGATGTTGCCGGTGAAATTCAATGTGATTTCTGACACCAAATAGCTGTGTAGTGACATATTTAGCACCGTAACCTATTCAGTGCATGGAAACTCATGTCAAAAGGTCATTTTCATTATCGCAGAATCTAATAGCACCGGGTGGAACGGACAGCGAGCAGGTTTTATAGAGCGATCTCGAATATCACAGGCTGCAGTAAATGGCTCTCTTTGAAGCTCGTTGCATCGTGGGAAGTGTACAACATGTGCGCCAGAACCGTAACAAGGGCATGTGACGGAACACTGCTCTGATCTACGATCAAGTCTGACCCAACGGGTTACACCGTGCCTGATGCAGGAAGCATGCGTGTTCTTCCTTGATAGAAAATGCCACCGATTAATTTGACACATTTTTTATTTGCAACCACGATCTTCAATTAACGCCTACGCCCTTCCTTCGGCAGACCACCGCTTTACGAATATATATTTTCTGACATCTTTATTATTTCAAAGATTGCAAACTGCTCTGACGCTTCCTCTGCCGTATAAATAAATACATAATAAATAAATAAATTAAGCATCGTTCAAATGACACCAGCACAGGGAGCGGTTGGAGGCTGTTTAATGCCACTGTTTTGCTTACAATCTCAATCAACCAGAAAAAAATAAACGGCCAGATACCTAAAAGAAGATGAAAGACGTGCAAAAGCAAGTATTAGCAACAACAATGTGGGGTAGCTGTCATTTAAGTGCAGACGCAAATACAATACAATTCGTAATGTCATTAGCACAGAATAGCAATACAGATTGGTCCCGTATACTATGCTGCTTTAAATAAATAAATAAACACTCAGCCGGCCGCACTTAGAACAAAGAAGTATATAGTACAGCAAGTACTGTTCTGTTCAGCATGGACATCTGGCTCACTTTCCATTCAAATGCCACCAGAGACAACTAATTGCAAATATAAGGCAATTAATAGGAGCTCATTTTATATGATCTGTAAGTAAATACATGGTGTAAAAGCATTGCGTAAGGTTCTTACGACATACATAAACGTCACAGCTTAATTGCATTAATTTGTATGGCAGAGAGAAGCAGAGTAACAACTTTTGTTGCTGCCACTCCTTTCCTCTCTGCCATAGAAATGAGCCAGAATTTGCAATGTCCTGCATTTTCATGCTGGGGATCTCTATGGGGTCCGCCAGGTTCATGCTCCATCAAAAAGCAAGTGGACACCAAAGAGATCCATTGTAAACGCATACATGGCAGGCTGCATTTATTCAATTTGCACAGCAGAGTGCAAAAGAGGTTGCAAAAGGCTACATACACACCTGTACGCTGCCTTTTGCACTCTGCCGTGCAAATGAGGAATGTTCAGGGGCAGGGGCCTGCCTACGTGTAAGACTTAGAGGTGGGAGAGCCAGGTGGGGCACGGGTCATCTCGAGGGCTTCAATTAAGCATGGCCCGATGATGGAGCTCATGGGCCCTGGGAACCGAGCTCACACCCTCCTGCGAACCACCTGCTTGGTTCAAATTTAAGTGCACATTTTTGTCTTTTTCATAACCAGCAGGATTCCAAGCTGCAATAAACCGTGACCCCGGTGGGGGCACTCTCAGTCTAAACTTGGACCCATGCTGTTCCCCATTGTTTGAAAACACCTTCTATGCTTGTTTTTTAACCTAACATTTACTCCATCCCCTATTTCTGAAAACAAGAAGCCGGTAACATCTGTTACACCAACCTTATGCTTGAAAATGCAGATTACCACACATTTTTCATTAAGATTCCTTTTTCTTTGTAATATAGATATTGGTCTTACCAATAGGCCTCCATGTTTCCTTTACCTTGATTCCTTGTAATGAAAATGGTCGTTTTTTTAATGTGATATAGGTATGTAAGTTTGTACTTCTAGATGGCATCGGGATATCTCAGGTTTTGGAGCCTCAGTCCAATAACGTCCATTTGGCTAAACACATACATACACCTGTGTTTTGCCTAAGAACCGTATTTATTGTATTGGTTTTGTTTCACTGAAAACTGTGTTCCCCTTTGGTTTCCAGAAACTGAGCCTTACAGATGAATACGAAACTGCACACATGGCCCAACTGTATTTTATTTAGTAAACTGCTTTAAAGTGAGAATTCATGCAATCAAATTTGTTTCTACATGGTATGATCATTTTGCCTGGCTGAGAATGTTACTATGAATCAATGCAATATGAATTACATGCAAAGTTTTCATATGAAGGTTATTCAAGAATAAATACCTATTTAGTCATTTTCTAAATCAAACAATATACGACACGACAATGCATACAGTGGCACAGATAACAGTTACAATCCGACACACAGTTTGAAAATGAGGGGAGCTGGGAGCTATTTAGCTCCTGCTTGTAGCCTTCAAGAGCCTAGTTAGCTTGATACCAAAAACGACCAGGGGCTACTTTTGGCTCCCCAGGCGACCTGATGCTGAACAAACAAACCTATATGAATTTAACTCTGTGCATTTGGGAGAATTTATAAGTACACATTAGAACACATCAACACACAATTTAAAGCATATGGGCCATAATGACCTGCAAGTCACTGGAGGAGCGGAAAGAATCGTGACAGACCCTGCTGAACTCAGCACTGTATGGACGAGGGCAGTTGCAGTGGTCACGGGACAGTATCATATTAGAAGGCCACAGCAGCAGTAATCCTTCAACCAAATCTCCAATTTCATCAAAGAATCTAGGACACGAGATAGAAAACACACATAAAATGAGAATGTTTTTTGTTCGCCATTTATGCCGTCTGAAGAAAAGATTAACATAGTTTAGGCCAGATGTCTGCAACCTTTGGCATGCCAGGGGATTTGGACTACAAGTCCTATAAGCCCCAGCCAGCAGAGTCTATGGCCACGGACGAAGGGAACCATAGTCAAAACCTCTGGAGAGTCACACCTTGCAGAGTCGTTTTTTGGGCTATTGTATCTAGTGTGTTATCTGTTTAGATCTGCAGATACGTACTTGCATCAAGTCATCATACAATTTTACAAATGACTCTAGTACACAATGTAAGGTTCCCAAAGAGGTGGGGCGCAAGTAGCCCATGTGAGTTGCATATCCAGGGATGGTTACAGGGGTGGATTGGCCTATTGGGCACGCTGGAGATCTCCCAGTAGGCCTCTGCACCATGGGCCCCTTGTGTGTGGTATTTCCACATTTTCTCATAGGAAATGAGTTGGGCTTGCTAAAGATGTGTAATTTGGTGCCACTTTGAAAATTATGTCCAGGGCCTCTTTTGGTTCCCAGTCCACCCCTGCATGGGTACATTGTCATTCTGAGACTTGCAGTTTACCTTTTTCCTATTTTAAGTCCCAGAATGTAAAGCAAAATCAAGACTATGTGAGAAAGATTGTGCATCAGACAACCTAGGGCACTGCAGTTATTTTGTTCACCAGTTGGATCTGAAACTGATGTCGCAGCGTACCACTTAGTTGCCTAATAATAGCAGCTATCCTGCACTGCACCTTCTTATACTATGTAACGAGAGGGATAGCCCTTAATGTGGAAGGATATAGAGCTATACTCCAACCACATATCAATTTGTAGACACTACATTCCTATTTGTATGTCTGTTAAGTTGTATTAGCTTAATTGCGTAGTCATGCTTCAAAAGTAAGCTTTTGTCTGACATTTTGGCTTATGGCTTGTCAGTTGTGAATAGTGCAGTCCTCGTTTTGAATTTGTAATCTGGTACTTGTAGTTTTGCATTTACTAGACTCAAAGGACACATTGGGCCTCATTACGATTGTAGCGGTAAGGCAACAACGGCGCTGGTAGTGCTAATGGCGCTGTTGTTACCATACCGCCACATTACTAGTTCTGCTTGCCTGGTCACACCCGGCGTGAAGAGCAGCACCCGCAAGCAGAACTCGTGATTGCACCAGCACCGGTATAAACGGTGCCGGGGCAACCATGCTCCCCACCCCCAATTCTGCCCTACGGGACATAATGGGGATCGGGAGCCCATCCATACAGGCAACCGCGAATGGACAATTACCGGCCCATTCAGCTCGTAATGGCCCATTTGCGGGTGCCGGTAGCGAGTTTGGCGGTAGCCATGCCGCACCAAACTCGTAATGAGGCCAATGAATAATTAGCCAGAAAATGTAAAGAAAAATATCCAGTTTCTCTGCCCAGCCATAGAAGGAAATGGATTACTGCACATGTGAGGAAGATTCCTTGGTTATATAGACCTATGTATAGAGCCAAATCCTGCCCCAGCCTTCAGAGTACAAAATGCAGACGCCAGCCTTGGGAATCCAAGAGGAGCTTTGAAAACCATTTTAAATTGCTGAAGCCAGCAAACATGGGTATCTCCAGAAACCTGGCAGTGTGCAGTTTCATAAAAAACAAGACTAATACAAACTGACCTAGAGTTGCTTTGGGAAGGCAAAAAATGTGTGGCAAAGTGCTGCAAAATAGGGCGGACTATGTTCCATCGTTCATGCCAGTAATCCAAAGACAGGGTTGGTTGTTAGCAGAAGCTAGACATCCACAGATCAGGAAGAACAGGGGGAGATTTCTGATGAAACGTGATGCAAATTGTGCATTTTAAGGAATATGTATTCAGTAACACTGGTCCAAACTACTAGCCATGGTGAAGTAAGTTATCAAATTGGCTCACCTGGGCCAAAAAAGTGCCCCACTTTGATCAAAAAACTGTCCCACACTATTATTTTGCATTTTCTATTAGGGCAGTGGCCTATTGCGCTATAGGGCAGTCGAAGACTGCATAGGACAGCTTTCAGTGCTGCGACACCGTGGCTCTGTGCATGTCGGCAGATGTAGCTAACCTTGTAGTGTCAGGTGGTCTTGTCATATATGTATCGATATATTTCCAGCATATTGCACCAACTCATGAAGGTGGGAGTTACAAACCTGATGCCCTTTGTAATCCCCCAAACCCCTCCCAGGGCAGGGCTTCCGGTTGTGAGTGACTGCCTCCTTGCAACCTGTAAAATGTTTAGAGTTCAAAGCCTCACTTGTGATTAAGTGTGGAGCAATGGGGCCCGAGCCAGCCCTAGAGGCTCTGTCCCGGAAACCTGCATGGGCCTGCCCCCTGGCCTTCCCGTGATCACCGCAGTTCTGGCCCACTCACATGCAGCAAAGGGAAGATGGGGTCGTCCCACTGATGTGGTGGCTTCCGGACAAATATCCTGCATGCGCTTATCGAAAGCTTCCCATTTGAAGTAATTAGGGTAGGGACCATTCAGCCAGAACCGGCTTAGAAAAGGCTTGGCTCAAAGCTTTCTCAGACGTAGGCCATGACTTGAAAAGAAATACAATATAAAGCCTGGGCGTAAAGCATTTGTTCCTTAGAAGTGTCCCACATGTCTTAAAGCTGGTGCAGAATCTTTATGTTAAACACACATTAGCAAGGGGAATGAGAGGATGCATACTTGACAGCCTGGTTTGACAGTGCCCATCCCGGGAGCAAACACACATAATCTACACATTCTCACTAACTATCCATACATCTTTAGCCTCTGTATGGTATTTGGTATGCTGTCTCTTCTTGTAGTAGCAGCCATCACAGATTCTGAATTGAATTAATCGTGTTTGTTTCTTATGAATCTACGTAACCGATAACTCCATAACAACCCATTGGTCGCTCGCTTTCCCCTTTCCTTAGCAGATTATGCCTGCCCCTCTACTGTGTTACTCGGCTATTTCCTCTATTATCTCAGCTCTATAGTCATTGTGTACATTGTTGTGTCCTTGTGCCTCTTAACTTCTCTCTTAGTCGGCAGGGCAGTTTCAAGGCCCAAGAATCATCAGGCAGATATGAGTGTTTTGCTGGAAACTTAATTTGTTTTTTATTCACAGAAACATACGGGTTCACAAGTGTCAGACGCAATTAAAATCAATGAGGCCATTCAGAGAGTGTGTTGAATGTGTGAAAATGCTTGCAAAGTACACAATTCAAGCCATCTTTCATAAAGCGTTGAGGATGGACAAAACCTGAGGTGTCTTTGTCCGACGACAAAGCTTTATAAAAGATGGCTTGAATTGTGTACTTTTTAAGACATCTTTTATAGACATAGAAATATGTTACATAATATACTATGTATATAAAATATGGCTTGAAAAGTACACAATTCAAGGCATATTTTATACATTTTTGCCAACGGACAAAGACGCCTCTGGCAAAGTGATCTCTGCTCTGCTCTGCAGAGCAGATAGATCACAGAGCCAGAGAGGCGTTTTTGACCCTAAGTGAACACGTGGGCTCCGTGATCTATTCTGAAGATTAGATCACGGAGCCCGTGGGTTCACTGAGGGTCAGTGACCTGGGAAGGAGAAACAAAGGGACTATAACTTCCTCTTGTGACCCCGCACACGATCACAAGAGGAAGTTACAGTGATTGACATAAGTGCCAGCTTGCCTGACATTAAAATGGCGGGTGCATCTCCCGTCGCGGCTACGGCCGTGGCAGGATAATGACCTCCGAAGATGTTACTAATGTGACACCTATGAATCAAAATCTGCACATTGATAACATTTCCATAAATGTCAGATTAAGCTTTTGTATTCCCTATACTATTAGGATATTAGGGTGGGCGATACTATTGTAACAATGGGGGGTGTCCTAATAGATAGTTTCTGAGATTATGTGTTCTCTATTGTTTCATCATCCTTGCGTGTTATATCAAATATGCATCCCTATAAAATGGCAATGATACTATTCAAAAAATCACAGCATGAGTGTCATGATGCCTACCCCCGGGGACCCAGACAAAGTCCAGCAACCCCCGGAAGCAGGCATCAAGTTATCCCAGGCAAGCCCAACAACCCCTGCTAGGGGCTATTTGGATGCGGTCCTGGCGTCTATGGCGCCAGGCTCATATGGAGAGTCAGTCCTGGCGCCATAGGTTAAAACTTACCTGATGCAGACCATGCTGCAAACTTACCTGATGCAGACCATGCTGCAAGAGCTCCAAGCCAAAGGAGACTTGGAAGGGACTACTTTACCTAGCGACTATTTTTTACTCGGGTGGGGCTGGGGAGGAATATTCACCTGGGACTACTTTGGCTGCTATTTAAACCACGCCTGAAGAGCAGCACACGCTTTGCGTTATTCTGCATCCAGCAGCGTAACGCTCACCGTGCCTGCAAGTCTGTATCCAGTCTTCTGCCACGCCCGCCTCGAGTCTGGAGCTCCTAGAAAAAGGGAGAAAGAAGGAGAAAAGGTTAGAACAAGAGCAATACCTTTGATCCTTACCTGAATTCCCGATCCATCGCGCCTTCGAGCTGGAAGAAAGAAGTTTTTTATGCACGTCGTCATTCCACCGCATCCTCCTGCATGTTCCCGCCGCACTCCGGCACCTAAGGGGAAGACAAGAACAGCAAGGTGAGCCAAGGGAATACACAGAGGCAATATTAGTTACCCCCCCATAGACTTACCTGATTTTACCACCGGGTGTACTAATCCTCTTCACGGGTCGGCGCAGCTTCCACTGCATCTTCGCCGTACCCCAGCCCCTAAGGGGAAACAAAAGGACAGCAAGGTGAAACAAAGGGACAAACAAGGGGAATCCTCCTCACCACAATAGACTTACCTGATTTTACCACCGGAGGCATTATTCCCCGAGACTTCATACTTTCTCTCAGCGCCTGAATAAGGGAGAAAGCAACAGGTCACATATTGACATTATTTTATCGAACTGTGTTGGATAATACAAATCCTTACCTGAACATTACCGGTTGCCACGAAGAACTCTTCGCTAGGGTCAAGCTGCAACCTGCAAGGAATCGGACAAGAGTGAAAGTCAGACATTTGAACTCTTACGAACTGCATACTTATGGCATCTTGCCGGGAATCTCAGAGTCAATATTGTTCTGGAACTCACCAATTCCTTCGAGCCAGTGAAGCAACTGGTTATCTACGCACCCCTGCGCTCAATGCAGGATGGAGAGCTCATCTTTCCAAACCATCAGGTGAGAATATAAGAGGAGAAATCAAAGTGATCAGTGGGGAGAACAGCGGGAGTAGGGGGGGGGGTTAACGCTCAACTCCACGGGTGGTTAATTCCCTTTCTCCATTTTCAGAAGAATATTGCTACGGGCCAAGCAAACGAAGCTAGGTGGGCCAGTACAGTCCCTCATCTCGGCACTACGCCTCACATTGGTGGAGACCGCAGCTGTCCGGTTCAGATCGAAGCCCCTGTGGGAGCCAGGTGAGCATAACAATGAGTCATGTTTGGTTGATTTTTTGAGGGTTTTTCTAATCATGCTGTGTCATTTATTTGTCTATTTTTCTTCATAACTGAAGTGCTACAAACTTCTTGAGTCTAATTACTCTGACTCCTTAATTCTTTTTTTGACATATTTTTCTCTATTGGACATAAACAAATCATAAATGTATTCAAACAAAACACATACATGAATATACCGTAAAAGAGCTGTGTGGACAACAATGAAAAGTGCAAAATGAAATTCACGGACATATCATGAAACAAAGTTGAATAACAAAGAATTGATTCAATCCGACATTAACATCTGTGGCGTGTATATGGTGTTAAGGTCTGAGTAAAAACCCTAGACCAGGTATCTGTATGATTGCATAGGTGTGCTTAGTTTCCTCATGGAGCGTGATCTATTTACGTGGAGCTGTAGGTTCTACAGGTAATTCAGGGCTAATTCTGGTTTAGTGTCTAAACCACTTGTTTCAAACACCAATCCTCTAGTCAACATTGCTAATATTTAGCAGAAAATAAAGAAATCATGGCCAAATAACTTGAGTGTTGGTCCTGGTTTTAGACGTTTTGGCTGGGGTTGTCCATTTATGCTGCCTTCTTCTGGACTGGAGTGGGTGCCCCTAAAGTGGAAGAGGTGCACTCTAAGTTAGAGGTAGTGTTGATATGAAGCAAATATAAATATATACAATGACTGGTTATTTAAAAAATAAACAAAGACAGGGGAAATTAATACAAACAGAGTTGTATTTGTAAAAGAACAAGCTCCATACTGGCCTGTGGTGCACTGACCTTGAGCTGAACACCCCACTTATTGAGGGGGGATATCTTTGGTGCGTTTGCCCCATATGTCAGTGGAACACAACTGAAGTGTGTCTCCCAGTTACTGTGTAGGTGTCCTGGGGTAAGGGAGATGCAAAATGGACCAGGATTAGGGGGTGTGACTAAAAGGTGCAAGACCACCATGTGTGAGCATTGATAGTACAAGACTCTATATATTGTTAAAATTGGAGGAATCTTTACCCTGTATATTTACTGTTACGCGGGTATCTGGGGTTGGGGATTTAAAAATGCGCACCCTGTGCCACACAGTTCAAGTGGAGACGACATGCTGTTTGTCTGGTTTGAGGCTTCTTTCTGCTGTAAGAGATAAAGGCAGAAGGGAAGGGAAGGAAAGCGTGAGAGGATTCAATTTTTGTAACCCGTGCCACTTAGGAAGGGTGGAGGAGGGACCTGTTTTGCAAGCTACGAGGGTGAATGTCACTATGACATGTATTAACTGATGCGAGAAAACCGTGGCTTCTGTATTAGCGGCTGACAGGATCACTTCTGTAGAGCCGGGAAGGTTTGATTGGTAACCTCGCCCAACATAAAAGGAGGTTCTTGCATGCTCATACTGTCGTTTGAGAAGGCAGTGAATTGCCTGACCTCGCCTAGGTAACCTTGCAAACAAAAAATCACTTTGCGCATGCTTATCCGGTTATCCGGGCCTGTCGAGAGTTGCCTGGCGAGGGGGAGGACCGTGTTGCAAGGGGAAAAGGCCCTTTCAGGTGTTCCAGGATGTGTTAATGAAGATTACCCCTGTTAACTGCGCAGAGAGTATTAATTCTATTAAAGACTAGGAGGCGAGCATTGTGCTTCAACTTCTTTTTTCACTACTCCTCAGCAGTTTCAACAAACCAACAACAAAACACTGTAAAATGTCCAAAGTGACTTTTCTTTCTTGAAACTACAATCCCCATAGTCTCTGCAGTCCATCTCCCTCCATGCTCAGCTATGACCACTTCCTGTCCCTGAGCTCCTCCTCTCTTTTACGTGCTCTGAATTGCCACTTGTAAAATCCACACAATGTCCCGCCAACAGAGCAAAGACTGAACCACACTGAACTGATCTGTCGATCCTCCTCGACTTCCCCAGACTACTAGTGCTACTCTCCTTCCTCAATTGTTCTTCTGTACCTGCCTTAGGGAGGATACAAAACAGCAAAATCATGGTGGCGTCCATGTGTTGCAAACATTATATAAGACGTTATCATCAATAATACATGAATGGGTGGGAAATGAATGCTTGCCTCCTAGTCTTTAATAGAATTAATACTCCCTGCGCAGTTAGCAGGGGTAATCTTCATTCTATGACAAGATTGGAGGCAAGCATTATGCTTGTTCAAAGCTTCCCAATACAATAGCTGCTAAACCCTCGGTTGGCTTAAAGTAAAGCTCTTTAAAGGTGCGATCACTAGCCCAAACTGCTACTAGCATAATCTCTCTTAAAGACACCCCTGTAATGAAAGCCTTATAGGCCATTGCTCCCCGCACTGAATGCGCGCCAAACCTCCTCAGATCAATATTCGCTGCTTGCATAATTTCTTTAACCCATCTGGCAATGGTGGCTGTAGAAAAGGCTTGAAAAGGCTTCCTACGTGCTATGAGCAAATGTGTGGTGCTGGCCGCTCTACACTCTGCTGTCCTGCCCTCATACTCTTTGATGCAGTTTGCAACACACCACTTGGTTCTATTCAGAAAATATGGGTAGTGGACCGAAGAGGTCCCTATCTTAGTTCTCCTGACAGTCGAGAAAGTGACTCCTTTCGGCCCAAAAGATCTCCTATTTATCTCTAGCGCTTTGATGTCAGACACGCGCTTTCAAGATACTAGGCATAACAGCATCGCCAGCTTACCTGACAGCTGCTTAAGGGACAAATATCTGTCAGATGGCCAACTTTCTAAAAGCCGAAGGACTGACGTCACGTCCCAAACTGTATTATAACGAGGCTCCGGAGGGATCCTAAACCTGGCTCCTCGAATAAGCCTCACCACTGTTGGGTGCTCCCCAGCTGGCATGCCCTCGTTCGGCAAATGTCCAGCTGATATCGCTGACCTGTACAATCCTATCGTGCAGAACGCTCTTCCGTCTTGTAACAATTGCACCAGAAAATTCAGGAACACTACTACAGGTGCTGAAATGGGATGAACACCTCTCCCTTTACACTAGCCAGTCCACTTGGCCCAAGCCGCATCATAGCTCCTTCTGGTGGAAGGAGCCCAGGATTCTTTGATAAGCTCTGCAGCTTCACGTCGAAATGCCTGGCAGCGCCCAGCGTCTCCTGATATCCTGCATGCGATGAGCGGGAGTGTCCCTCTCACTCTCAGAGGATGATATGACCCAACTTGGTCCGTGAGTCGTTAACCTCCTTCCGGCAGTACTCTCGGCCGGTCCACTGACAGCTCCATTAGTGTCGTAACCACACTTGTGATTTTCACAGTGGTGCGATTAAAAGTGGTTCCGCTCTCTCCCTCTGACACTTCGCTAGAACTCTGCTCAGCATCATGAAGGGGGAAACGCGTAGTGCGATCCGCCTGTCCATTCTTGCAGGAATGCATCTGTACCTCGTGCATCTGGATCAAGTCTCCAACTGTAGTAGTCGGCTATCTGTGCATTGAGTCAAGATGCAAGAGGTCTATTTGTAATGGACCCCACTTCCAATCCAGCGTCTCAAACACTGCTGGATCCAGACTCCAATTGCTGGAGTCTGTGAGGTAGCGAGAGTTCAAGTCCACCACTATAATAATAATACTTTAATGTGATACAGATTGAAAGTAATTCAAACTTTACACATATTATAAATTACATAGATAAATAAGCTCTTTAAAAAAAATATGAACATAAATATATACATCAATACATAGTTCCTTTACAAACATCAAAATTACTTCGAAAAGAGAGTAAATTAAAATACAAAATGCTATGTAGCCAGTTATCCTTGGCTACCTGTTAGCACACACATTGTGACGGTTATGCAGGAGTTATACACCCCTACCAGAGACATCATGCCTCTATACCCATTAGCTGTATAGCCGAAGAAGAATTACCTCTTCCCAATCAGAGACACTCGAATATTAGTAAAACCTTCCTATTAGGACATTTTAAATCAAGGCGCCCATGACTTTTTCGATCTGTAGCCATACATTATACAACGCAATATAGAGATGCATGTTAGAAGTATTAGTACAATAGAGCCAGAATTGTCTTTCACATATAGTTTGCGGGTCATGCACAAATTCCCCAAGATATTTAGTAATTGAGGATCCCAATACCAAGCACTCTGTTAGTACATGCCTGGCAGTCTCCAGGCATTCAGGGAGGTTACATAGACGACATACTCGCTCAGCAGTAGAGATCTTTTTCCTGGATCCTAAATTGTACAAAGTCGGTAATTGCTCCAGGCGGAATAGAGTAATAAACCGTCCGAGCCTGGTGGAGGGGCAGAGGTACAAATAGGCTTGAGGTTTCATAAAATCGTAGAGTCTATATTTAACAAAAGCACATGACTTTAAACTACTCAAGTGTGAGAAGTTCTCCAGCCAGTCCCAGAGGTCTACCTTTTTTCCAAGCACTGTTAAAACGTCCTGGGAAACAGTTGCCCCTCTATGTGTCCACCCTATATCTCTGAGAAATTTGATCATCTCTTTCTGGAGGGGAGAAGTGGTATCCTTTTTACTCACTTCTTGATGTATGGTAGCCAATAACGGGTTAGGAGAACTGCTCTTCATCTTGAGATAGAAGCCCGCCCTCTTTTTAAGTACCAGTGCTTTAAGTGAAGGAAGACCCAGCTCAAGCCTAATCAGGGCCATAGGGACACTTGGAGGTAATCCCAGTATACGGCGCCAAAATTTTCCCTCCATCACTTGCAACCAGGCCAGGTTGAATGAAGCAAGGGTTTCCAGCCCATACGTAATCGTGGGTGCGAACACTTGAATGTATAAATGTCTCGTCCCCCATAGGGTAAAACCGGCCTGCTTGCAGGTAAATGACGCAATTAAAGCTGTTACTTGCTGCGCCCTAGTTATTCGCCCTTGTCTACACAGGCAATAATCGCCCAGCGGTTCAATTTCAACACCTAGATACCGATAGGAAGGGGAATATAGAATATTGTTATTATACACCCAGAGCTCGACTCGGGATACTCTTTTCTTCGTAAATCTGATCACCTTTGTCTTGTCTAGGTTGATCGACAAACCATTGGTCTTAGCATATTCCCATAGAGTCACCGCAGAACGCCTAATACCAGCTATAGTGTTATCAAAGATAACTAGGTCGTCTGCATATGCTAAGACTGTGCACGGTTCTTCACCTATTTTGGGTGGGCAGTTATTCGCCTTGGCCAGTGCTAATGGGATATCATAAACGTATAGATTATACACCAGGGGTGCTGTTACGCATCCCTGTTTTACCACCCTGTTCTGTCTCACCTGTCTAGTCATAATGCCTTCTTGATTTAATCTGAGGCACACCGTGGTATTATAATGTAACTGTCTTAGATAGTGAAGGAGACCTGGCGGACAACCCATGGCTTCTAGCTTAATCCACAGCCTCACTCTTGGAATGGAGTCAAAGGCAGCCTTGAAGTCAATGTATAGTGCATAAAGCGGGGGCTGTCCCTTGCTAAGCGCCCGTGTTCGGAGCGTATCCATCACCCACAGGTTGTGCGTGGTAGAGAAGCCACGGCGAAAACCACATTGGAATTTGCTAAGAATGTTGGTGTGTTCTACCCAATTCTGCAGCTCCATAAGCAAAAGTGCTGCAAAAAGTCCACCACTATGTTCAGTGTTCCAGACAGATATTCCGCCGTCATTGACGTCTCCGACTGAAGGCAAAAATGCCGAAAATCTTTTGCCAGTTCAGCTAGCGTCTTGGATTTCGTGCCGCCTAGGTGGTTTATGTAGCGGGCAGCTGATATGTTGTCCATCTTCAACAACACGCATGATTTCATCTTGCCTTTCATGAAGGCCTTGATCGTGAAGGACCCTGCTAACTTCTCCAGATAGTTTATGTGAAGGCGAAGTTCTTCTTCGCTCCACTTCCCTCCTGTCTGCAGGTCTCCGCATCAAGCTCCCCAGCCCAGGCGACTGGCGTCTGACTCCATGATCAGGTCTGGTCGATCTCTGAAAATGGCCCGCCCATTCCAGGCGTCCATAGTCTTCAACCACCATTCCAGTTCCGTCACGTATTCTTGATCCAAAGGTACTAACTGATGATATTTCGAGCCCTGCTGCAAGTGTCTTAACTTGAGCCTCTGCAGCGTGCGATAGTGTAAAGGACCTGGAACTATGGCTTGAATGGAGGCTGCGAACAGCCCCACTATCCTCGCTAGTACTCTGAGAGAAACTACCTGTTTCTGCAGACATCCTCAGATTTCTCTTTTGATGTCTCTTATCTTGCGTGCTGGAAGCTCTAGTGTGGCTTTCCTGTTGTCCAGGATAAACCCAGGAAGTCTAGTCTCTGTGCTGGGGTGGTGTCTGACTTCTCTACATTCACCAGAAACCCCTGAGACCTGTGTAGATACTGCACCCATTTTGTCTGGTAAACCAGTGTCTCTCAGTCTTTGGCTAGCACCAGCAGGTCATCCAGGTACATGATTAGTCTTATGCCTTTCTCCCAGATCGCACTGCCACCGGTTTCATTAGCTTTGTAAAGGCCCAGGGAGCTGATGCAAGACCGAAGAGCTTCGTCCTGAATTGCCAATACTGCCCTTTTCACTGAAAAGCCAGGAACATCCTGCACTCTTCTACTACTGGGACCGTAAGGTAAGCATCCTTCAGGCCTAGTCTTGTCAACCAGTCTCCTCCCCTGAGGGAGCCTCAGAGCTGGTGTATGCCTTCCATCTTGAAATGGCAGTAGACTACCCAGCCGTTTAGTTCCTTCAGGTTTATAACTGGTCAAACCTTCCCTTTTCTGTGTACTAGGAATATGTTGCTCACAAAACTGGGAGTCCTCAAGCATCTCTCTATGGCATTCTTCTGGGCGAGCTGTTACAGCTCGCGGTCTTGACAGCAATGATCTGCGTGCGCCAGGTTCTGCTAATGTGGCCTGCGCACTTGAATGGGCGGCTCTATAAACTCTAGGTGCAGACCCTTCACGTTTTGCAATATCCAAGCATTGCTGGAAAGCGCACGCCATTTTTCCCAAAACATACCAGTCATCCCTCACACCGGAGGGTAATAGGTCATTCTCACCTTGCGTGAATCCTTGGCCACATCCAGTTCCTCTTCCTCTGCATCCTCTAGGGAAACGCCCTCTTGTCGGGAAGGAGGAATCCTGCTGCCTGTTCTCCCAGTACTGTGCTCTGGGATTAGGGGATCTTCTTACTCCCTGATTTCGACCAGCCGCACGACCCCTGAAGCGACTGGTCCTGGCAAAAACTCTGTTAGGGAAAATCTTTAGGATTCAAGCTTGAGCTTTTTCCAATGACATATAGGTACCTACAAAACGGTCCATCTGTTTCCCAAATGTCTCGCTGAAAATGACACCTTGTGCTGCCTCCCCTGATTTGTATGAAGCGAGGTTGTTCAGCTTAGGATCTATTTTCAGCAGTAATCCTCTCCTCCTTTCTGAGGCAATAGTGCAGTTGGCATTGCCTAGCAAAAATACTGCTCTCTGTGCCCAGCCTGCTAGGGGGTCGGGGTCCACGTGTTCCCCAATATCCTTAGCCCTCTCTGCTAGGTCGATAATCTTTGCTAGCGGCCCAGCTAAGTCCAGCACTTTTTCGTGACAGCTCTTCCATGACCTGTCCATACCCTTCCGGGGGTTCTTACTGGTTTTGGACACAAAGGTAAGCATTTTGGGGTCCATTTTGGGGGTCTCGGCCACCTTACCTGGAAGGTCTGGCCTTGGACACTCTGCACGGAGGCGCTGTCTCACCTCCTTGTCGAGGGCCTTAATCAGTTTTATGGTCATGCACTGCACAACTCTGGGGAATGGTTGCCAGTCCGAAGACCTCGGGTTCCGGATGCTGTCCGGGTCAAACATGTCTTCTTGGACCTCCTCGAGGTGTTTCTCCTTGCAGGTTCTCTTTCCCCTACTAGGCTTGGCCCAATCCTTCTCAACTGTCTCTTCCCCATCCTGGGAGGACAGATCACCTTCCACTGGCTCCTCCTCCAAGCCTGGGTCATCTTCTTCCTCAATCTCTTCCCCTGGAGTGGGGGTTGTGATGCTCGGCACTGCCTGATGCTGCAAATATGCTTCTCTGAGCTTCGCAAAAGCATTGACAATCTCCAGAGCCTTTTTTTTGCCCCATCTATATATATATTCAGTGAAAAAAACTTTGTTAAAGGGACGTTATGGTTAAGTTGCGCTACTAAAAACCTATGAGATTCAGTGAAAAAACGTTGTTAAAGGGACGTTATGGTTCCAAGTAAAACCGAAAAACCCTTGAAATTCGCCAGTTATGGTAAGCTAAGCAACCATAACTCGCGCCACCACCGTGCACTGCTAAGACTAACACCCAGGACATCAAAGATGACATCACAAATGTCATTGATGACATCACTGATGACATCACATGTCTGGCTCACTATTTTTTCTTTTGCTGACATATCTAGGCCACATGGTTTTCTTCAGTAACAGTCAGAAACTAAGAATTTTATTTTATTTGTAGACATATCCTTCTAGTAGGTTCTTACAGTAATTCCCTTAGAGTACAGTCACATCATATGAAACATATACATATGGGAAAACACAAGCTTGAAAGACAGCAATCCTTTTTGTGCATAAAGATAATCACTAGACTTATGAGCACTTTCTGATAGTTCTGTTGTTTTTTTATGGCTGTACTTTCCCTGTATATGGTCATATTTGTATACATTGTACTCACACTACTTTC
The DNA here is from genome assembly GCF_040938575.1 of Ambystoma mexicanum. Taxonomy (NCBI): domain Eukaryota; kingdom Metazoa; phylum Chordata; class Amphibia; order Caudata; family Ambystomatidae; genus Ambystoma; species Ambystoma mexicanum. The sequence goes on from NC_090934.1 coordinate 516,569,482, forward strand.
CTTAGGGTCCAATCACATCAAGTGATACATATACATAGGGTAAATAGCAGCTTTGAAACAGAGCAATCATTTATTTGCATGAAAGTAATCAGTTAAGTTATGAATTGTTTCTGCTACTACTTGTGCTTTTTTGCTAACTTCACTTTCCCTGTATATACCCATATTGGTATGTGTTCTTGTGTCTTTGTGTTTTGTATATAGTAATGCAATTATGTAATATATGGGTTTTATTAGCTACTTATTACATATTTCACAGTACACAAAAATCTATTAAGAAAACAATTATCATTTCATTATTCATCATATTAACATTACAAATATCATACCTTCATCTTGTACGCTGCACACAATGTTATGTTTCTGTATGAGTAGCTTAGTATACTAGATAGAACCCCATAATAGGATGCTATTTATATCAATGCATCGTTCAATGCACTTATTAGGGTATATTTCTTGCAATGATTCTTGACACTTTTTTCGCAACATAATAAGAATCCCTTCTACACATATTTCATGAGAAGTACATACACATGTGATGTCATCAGTGATGTCATCAATGACATTTGTGATGTCATCTTTGATGTCCTGGGTGTTAGTCTTAGCAGTGCATGGTGGTGGCGCGAGTTATGGTTGCTTAGCTTACCATAACTGGCGAATTTCAAGGGTTTTTCGGTTTTACTTGGAACCATAACGTCCCTTTAACAAAGTTTTTTCACTGAATTTCATAGGTTTTTAGTAGCGCAACTTAACCATAACGTCCCTTTAACAAAGTTTTTTTCACTGAATTTCATAGGTTTTTAGTAGCGCAACTTAACCATAACGTCCCTTTAACAAAGTTTTTTCACTGAATTTCATAGTTTTTTAGTAGCTCAACTTAACAATAATGACTTTGACTTTATATACGTGTCATATGGAACTGACTAGATCTCTTCTTATGAACTTGATGTCCGCGAACTTATTTAATGTTCGCGGACATGTTCGGAGAACAGTACCACTACCTAAAAACTGTGGGGGGGGGGTGGGGTATGTTTGATTGTTATATCATAATATAGGAACATTTAACACATTCAAAAAGCAGCACACAAACACATTATATATAGTAATACATAAGAAATGTAACCCATATATGTAACACACTAACCATTCATTTAAATACAATATGTTCTGAAATGGAATATACCACAAGAAGATAAATTGGCTTCCAACATAATTACCTCACAGACACAGCAGAACTGAGAACAAGACCAGACCCACTGAATACATAGGACTTATCTTACCAGAAATAGTAAGTGTACTTCATTTTACTCATATATTTATAAACTTTCTGTATTAGATTAAAAAATATATTATCTTGTTTTTTCTTTTTCTCACAGAAATGTCTAGTACTCTGGAATAGCTAGAGGACAATTTCCCACATGAAGAAATGTCACAAGATAGTGAAACTAATGGTAAACACTTTATAATATAAACCATTTATTTATTATTTTTTTTATATACATTTAACATATATATTATTTTTTTGTACAGAGCATACCAAAATAGAAAAAAACTTCAGAAAACCCTGTTATGGATAACAGTCTTCACAATATAGAAGAACAAATGGATGTATTGTTGGCTAATTTTAATAATTTAAAAACTTTTGTAGAAAATCATTTCAAACCAAAAACCTTGTACCATTGTCCCACATGTACTTGTCCCTCCTCACCATATCCCAGTCAATTATCCCCAAACCCTCTCCATAATCCAAAACGTTTTGATGAGATTTCCATCCCTTCTTCACCTAATACCAATCATGTTGAAACCCCAAATTCTCCTGTTTTTGTTTCTGTTTCTGCCTCACCTTCTCTGTCATAAATTATTAATATATGTTAAATAAAGTTTAATTTTTATATTGTATTGTGAATGGTTTCCGTTTATTTTTTTTAAAACAATAAAAGTGTCCGCGGACAGTGCGAGTGTTCTGAAATGTTCGTACATAAACGAAAATGGAGGTGTCCTGAAGAACACCACACCTGTTCGTACTGTTCGCTAGCAAGTTGAAACTGTTTTAAGAACACACGTGGTGTCCTGAAATGTTCATAAAGAAACAAAAATTAAAGTGTTCTAAAGAACACTATATCTGTCCGTAATGTTCGCTATCAACTTAAAACTGTCCTAAGAACACAATTGGTGTCCTGAAATGTTCGTAAATAAACGAAAATGATGTGTCCTGAACAACAGTACAACTGTTCGTAGTGTTCGCTAGCAACATGAAACAGTACTAAGAACACACGAGGTGTCCTGAATTGTTCGTAAACAAACAAAAATTAAAGTGTCCTAAAGAACACTATACCTGTCCGGTACTGTTCGCTTGCAAGTTCAAACTGTTCTAAGAATGCTAGTGGTGTCCTGAAATGTTCGTACGTAAACGAAAATGGTGGTGTCCTGAAGAACACTATACCTGTTTGTAGTGTTCGCTACCCAATTGAAACTGTTCTAAGAACACAATTGGTGTCCTGAAATGTTCGTACATAAACTAAATTACACGTGTCCTGAAGAACAGTATATCTGTCCTTACTGTTCGCTACCAAGTTTAAACTGTTCTAAGAACACACGCGGTGTCCTGAAATGTTCGTTTCACGCGTGACGTACTTTTAATTACTTCAGAACCCGAACAGTGTCCGTAGGACATCAATGCGCATGCGCTAACCAATCTTCGTGCACTTGGTGTCCTGCGGACAGGCGCTTCCTTCGCGGACTAGTTCGCGAATGGATCATATGACCGCGCCCACGCTCATCGTGTGTCCTGAAATGCGGACACTGTTCGTGTCCCCGAACAATTTAAAAGTACATTTTCAGTTAATCCATAATATTTTTCAATAAAATCTCACCATGGCACAAGTCCCACATAGCAATCTTGAGTTTCTATATACCTTTTGAAACTTTCCGATCCTTTTTTTGTGTTCGATCTGTCCGCGGACAGTGTGCATGTCCGCGAACCGCGCACCAGCACCCCTATAAAAGACCACGCCCAAGAGCTTATTCCCATTGTGTTTCTGGCTATTCTTCAGAACACAGTGATTTTTGCTGCCACCTGCAGACTACACCATCATCGAGATGGCATCCTTGGCTGCTGAACTGCCACTTGGTGCTGCACCTGCTTCAGCACCACCCCCACCCCCTTCACCACCACCACCTCCCCAAGGGCCTGAAGAGGGGAACAGGAGTGAGGATGCGGAGGAGGAAGAAGAGGATGATGAGAATGAGGTAGAGGAAAACCCTACTACCCGCACTAGGCGTGAGTCTTGGGTGTGGCGGTTATTTACCATTCATGGTCAAGTTCCTAAGGCTCATGCGAACCGAGTTACCTGCAATGAGTGCAAAATGATACTCAGTCGTGGGAAGCACGGTAAGTACAGCTTTGGGACCACTACTATGAAGCGACACCTGAGGTCATTTCACTCTGGGGCTATTCGCAGGGTTGTACCTTGCGAAGAACGTAGCAGGTTGATTTCCTCTACTTCATCCTCTGTTTCTGATCCTGTCACCACAAGGACCACCTCTGTGGGACAGCGTCTTCCTCAAGCTGCCTCACAGGCCATACAGAATGCTGATGACCCTTACCTTTCGAGGGTCACAGTTGTATGTATGTACTGTGACACAGTACTCTGCAGGGGGGAGCGACTTCGGAGTGCTTTTGAGACTTCTCAGAGCACGAAAGACCTGCTCACTACCCAAATAAAACCCACTCTACATCTTCCTCTCTCAGCTCGCCCTTTCTTATCCCTGTGATTGGTGTCCCCCCCTTTACCCTCCTTTACCCTCCTCTCATAGTGTGTTGTGTCTGAAAAACCCAAAAAAATACAAAATTACAAAAATCAAAAAGAAATAAGGCTCTTTTCAGAGCCGCCTTTCCCAGTTAAAAAATAGAAGTGAAAATAAATGAAGCAGGGCTCTTTGTATTTTTTAAAAGTCCGCGGACAGTTCGCGAACATTAAAAAAATTGGGTTGCTACTCCATCACAAACATTGTAATTTTCTCTGGAAAGAAGTGGTGGCTCTGAAAAGAGCCTTTGGGTGGTGTTTGTAAGTCAAAAATTGTAAATGCTTAACATCTACTTCAAAATCGTTGTTGTAATTCCAAAAAAGGTCGCAATGCATTTTGTACATTTATCAGAAAAATCTGATTGCCAACATAAGTAAGATGGACTCCATCTCTGCGAAAAATATATGTACTACAAAACATAATATTTTCATTGTGAAAAGAAGACATGCCAAAATCTCTTAGAAAGGCACAAACAGCCTTATTAACATTGCGCCTTGCTTTTTCCATTTGTGGACCAAATAAAGAAGAACGAAGCCACATTTGTCTCTGCGCAATCCGTGAAAATATCACTTGAGAATTAGGAAACATGTCCATAACCTTCCCAAGTCCTTCTTTCATAGCAAATTGCAAAAAAATTCCAGTCACATGTCCTAAACTGTTCCCTCCACAATGAATTACAATTATGTCTGGATGTTGCTCTGTCTCCAAAGTAGCACAGAGAGGTAGCAAGTCCAACCACTTCATTCCACGTACTCCATGCCAGTGTACTTCCACATTTGGGAATCCAAGATCTACAGCTACTCCACAGCTTTCTGCATGCACCTTCAGCCAATGTATCCACGAATCTCCTAAAATCCAAACAATCTGTTTTCTGAAACACACAGCCATAGCTATCTTTTGTTCTCTCAGCAAAAAGAGTATCTGAGAAAATCTCTCCTGGCACAATGCACCCACCAAACTTTCCTGACCAATCCCTTTCAGTGCTTATTCTCATTTGCATGACTTCTGAACCCAAAAATCCCCGGATGTAACTCCTGATGTCCGCGAACTACCGCCATGTCCGCGGACATATCGTAACATGAACAGCCCTTCTACCATTTCTACTACACTCTCTCTGCCATTCCCTCAATGGATGTACATCAAAAATCACATGACCATGCACAAATCACATTCAAGACCTCTACATCTAACTGCATCATCATAGATCAGCACTGCAAATGTACTCTGAATCTCTCTGAGTACAAGTGTCATATCATTGGCAAGTGCCATCTACCAGAAATACTGTACAAGTCTTCAAGATTTCTACTTGCAGCTCCATGCATATCCATATGCATGAACACAAACTTCAGGTATGCATATTTTCTGTATAGTAGATGAACACATTTTCAAACAGACTTTTACCTTGTAAAATCTGTAAAATGAATTTACTGTACTTTTTTCAATTTCCTAAAATCAACTATCACTTATAAACCTTTATACTATTTACTTTCTTTATACACACACACTCAAATCATGTTAAACTAATATTTTTTAAATGAAATATATAGACTACATATATTCGAACAAAATTGCATGCAAACACAATCTATGTTTAAACCTTTATAAAAATACTTATACAATTTCATATTTTTTGTTTTTATTTATTTATTTACTTAATTACTTTAAATTAGACATGACATTGAGGCACTATTACCTAGAACAGTTTACTTACAGAAATAGTGGTATTCACTAATATATTATAAATTTAACAAGACATAGTAAAGATATTTTTTTTTTGCTACAGTTAGTCATTCAATACAATTTGTTTATTAAGAACATATCATATGTACTGAACTGATGCAATGTATCTTATGTAAATAAATTAGTTTAATGGTTTTACAGAAGGCACTGAGGATTTCAATTAAAAAAATCAATATCTAAATTAAAAACAAAGTTACTAATTTGAAGCTTTTACAATTGCAGTGAAGACCAGTTTCCTGAAAAGAAGCAGCCAAATTCGAAGAAGAAAGAAAAACTAAGAAGTTACCTGTTAATTTTTTTAAAAAGTAAGTAAAATATCCCCATAATATTTGTATTATTAATCAAATATACTATAACATTAATACAAGCTATTATGGTTTCTAAAAACAGAGATTTTGTACCATTTTGTCCATAAATTTCCATGTCTTAAACAGCGATTTACAGACAGAATGGCCCACAAATTTCTACTTTTGGACACACAAATTACCCAACTGAACCACTACAATTTTCATATTATAGAACAAACAACGGTTTTAATTGTATACATTAGATCTACTATTTGTACTTTTCCACACCACTAGCTTACCTTTTTTTTGTCATCTGAACCCCAGTTTAGTAACACATAAATTCAAGAATACCTATCCCTACTAGTTTTAGTTCCCAATGCACAATCACACACCATTACATACATCTTTATCATCTTACTCAAACACTCATGCACACAGCACACATACATTCCAGAACACCCCAACCTATATCTTCTTTATTTTTTTCAACAGACCCTAAAGAATGCCTACCAAAAGTCAAGTCCGTAGAAAGCAACGCAAAAGTAGAGCAAATGAAAATAAAGGTGTCCAACGTAAGCATCCCTCTCTAGCAGAATTTGTAAAAAAAGTTGAAACAAAACAGCTAATACAATCATTTAGTGAAACACAAGAAGTTTCAAGTACAACAACTTCGCTTCCTCTATCAAAATGTAAAACCAACCAAAAAACAATTAACAGAAAATCAGCTATCAGTACAGATAAAACTACTTCTTCATATTTTAATATAGTGCAAAGTAAGCATACCAAGAAAAGTATTTTAGCCAAAATATACCGTCACAAAGTCCTTCAAAATCTTATGAAAACAGGAGAGAAATCAGGTTCAAAGCTTAAAACCTATCGTAGGAAATTAATCTTAGAAGCATTGATGGACAGTGCAATTCTTCTCAAAAGAAATGTATTTATTTTACTGTTAAACAAAATGAAACCACTAACAAAACTAATAACTAAATTACAAAAAAGACTTCTCAATAAGCGAAATGTCAACAGAAAGAACTTCTTAAGTATCTGCGGAGGTGAATGGAATCACACTACGAGCACAGAACCATATTTTAATGAAGAAGCGTACAAACAAAAGCAAACAAATACAATTGCCATAAATAGCAGTGGTCGAGGTTATGAAAAAGTGAATAATACCATAATGGAACAAGAAGTATCCTTACAAAAATATGCCCTGAAAACTTAGAATTACCCCTCCATTCAACTGAATCAGCACGTCTAGTGTACAAATGGCCATGCACGTCAATGTGTAACATTCCCAAACAATGTTTCAAATCTTTACGCCAATTCCTCAATAAATATGTAAAAAGCAAAGACAAAATCAAAATTAAATTACTGCAAAATATAGATACCTGTCCAGTGTGCAAGTACACAGGACTACAAGGACATTCATTGGCCTGCATTACAGGACCTACTTGTAAAACCACTTTCCATGATATCAAAAGGATATCAACACATCATTCAACTATAAGAAATCTAGTCTATAAACTGTACTATGCTAAAAGTCCTGCTTTAGCACTAGCAAAGTTAAATAACATCCTTCTACATGGTACAGCAAAAGACCTACTTGAAGAAATTCACTATATCCAGAAAAAATATTTTGGAAGTGAAAGCCATTTACAGAATGAAATAGCTTTGAACCAATTAAGCAACAATTCTACACATGGCAACCTTTTGCTAAACAAATACAACAAAGAAATACTAAAATTTAAAAGTACATCAGCTGAAGTACCAAACCATGTATGTGTATGCTGCCGTAGAATTTTTTATAAAAGTAACGCAAAAACTGTGGACCTATCATACAAAATAGAAGACAATGAAGATTCTAAATGGTTTGAATTAGCTCTCTACCTTGTAGCAGAAAACAAAGATGAAATAACTGAGCCCTTAATACTTTGCATTTATTGCACTACAAAACTTGACAACATCCAAACTCCTTCACGTTCTATCACAAATAATTTGGAATTATACCCAGTACCAAAACCTCTACAACAACTTAATTTATATGAGAGCATCATAATTCAAACAGTGCACCCATTTCAAGCAATAATACGCCTTCAACCAAAAACAGCAAAATTACCTCCCTCTGAATTGGTAAAAGGCATTTGTGGCAAAGTAGTTTATTTACCATTAGATCTAAAAGAAAATGTGCATACTCTGGGAGTGCAACGTCTAGATAGAAATGTGATTGTTCGCACGTGCCACACTTAGGACTCCTAGCTCTAGCTCGCTCCGCATCTCTATAGAAACTCTATTCTTAACATGCACCACACTTAGATTTCTGAACCCTAGCTTGCGTCGCATCTAGATAGAAATGTGAATGTTAGCATGTGCCACACTCGTATGGAATTCTGAACCCTAGCTTGCATCGCATCTAGATGGAAATGTGAATCTCAGCATGTGTCGCACCTAGATGGAATCCCATAATTGCAGGGACAGCAATGCCAACTAACCAACCAACTAACAATATCATCCCTATGCAAACACCTCTCAAACTCTAACCAAAGACAACCACAAGCCTTAAATGCAGAAATCCGCACAAACTTCACAACAATGCAACAACAAAACAAGCCACACATAGACCTGCACAACAGCACATGACGACTATCGACCGTAAAACACCCCAAGCCCAGCCAAAGGACCCACCGGGCTGAGGCTGCCAACAGCACATCACTGCTCTCTTGCACTTTTCCAGCTTATTCCCACTAACCCACCCCCTCTCCTCCCCTTTTTCAGAGCCGCCAGAGCGCCAGGGGACCACTTCGGTGGTGATAGTGCGCGGTACAAATGTCCTTTAACATTAACATTAACATTAACAATAGAACAATCCTCAAATGCTTTAGTAAATGGTGTACCAACAAAAGACAAAAATATGTGGCAACAACTCGTAGACTTACAAAAAGTTAGACAAGCCTTGCAATATCTAAAAGACAATAATGAATACTACAAAGAAAAAATATTGAAGAAAACTTAAGGGAAACAACTGAAATAATTTAAGAGTCACCAGAAACTGGTCAATTTGAACTTCTAGATCCTGCTACAGTATCCAATATTTTAGATCATTATACAATTCATCCATTACACTCTAACGACACCATAGATAATGCACTAGAAACATACCAAATGCGAGAAAACCAAAGGATCCTCAATCAGCATATGGGAAAAAAGTATAGAACCACGTGTTTTTCCTCTACTCTTTCCTACTGGCAAAGGAGGAAGGTACGATGATAGACCCACTGAGATAACAGCATCAGCATATTGCTCGTTACGAATGTATTCTGAAGATCCCAGATTTAGACAAAATGTGGAATACATATTCCACCTACTCTTTGAAAGTAGCAACTCTATGTTATGGAGTTGCACACATATTGAAATCAGGAACCCACTTTCAAAATATGTCAGCTACACAATTAATACAAAAAGTGCAAGAAAAAGATGGTTTTACTATCAAGAATTTCAAATCTGTTAGCAAACATGCGTGGTAAAAAAGAGTACTGGTTCCGTGGTCACGGAGATGTATGTTGTATGATAAGAAACCTTGGCCCACCCACTTGTTTTGTTACATTAAGTTGTGCAGAATATGCATGGGAAGATTTACATGATTTCATACGCATATCAAACAAAAGCAAAACAAACATAGATATACTAACACCTTGAGATCTTTGCTCTCTAGATCCTGGGAATGTTTCAAGATATTTCCATCATCGTTTCATTGCTATGCTAACACCTTATTTGTAATAAAACTGTTCCTCCCCTCGGAGAAGTGCAACACTTCTCTTGGAGAAAAGAATACCAAGCCAGAGCAGCATCACATGTCCACATGCTTTTATGGATTAAAGATGTCCTAAATTTGGTCAAGACAGTGATTCCACTGTTTTAAAGTTTATCGAAAAATAGGTCACTTGTGAAATTCCATCAAAAGCAACAAATAGTGATCTTCATGCACAAATTGTAAATTTTCAAAGAGACAAATGTGGCAAATATTGTTGTTGCAAATACAAAAACAAAGGGAAATACTCCACTAAATGCCGCTTTGGTTTCCCTACACCAGTTACAGAAACAGGTGAAGAGAACAAATTCATGTCTTTAGTTAGACATAGTGTTAAAGGTTCATCACCTAAGCACACATATTACAAAAAAAGAACAGAATAATTAAAATATATCAATGATTACAATGCAATCATTGCCCTCTTATGGAATGCAATCATAGATGTGCAGTACATTGCAGACAATTCCACTGCAGTTGCATAATATGTTACAGCCTATTTAACAATAGCAGAAAAACAGAGCTTCAAGACCTCTGGAATTAGACAAAACACTATCTCAGAAATTGTACAGCTTAGGCATAACAATTCTCTCTCATAGAGAACGTGGCTCCTATGAAGCTGCAGATCGTTTAACCAGTACTGCTTTGTATGGAACATCTAAAAATATAGTATGGCTAAACATATGAGGACATAGAACCAATAGCCAAAAATGATCCCAACAGCCAAGACATTTTGAAAAACAATTTACTAGACACATACTACCCAAACAGGAGTACCACTTTGGAAAACATGTGTCTATACCACATAGCCCAAAACTTTGCATGCAGAAATAATATAACCCGATGAGAAAAAAGGTAGATATAGAGTGACAGATTGTGAAGGCAGCTTAGTGAAAATTAACAAACAAAGCTTAATTAATCATATCAAGTTGTCATTAAAAACTCCTCAACAGAAAGAACTATATTACATGTCCCTGATACAACTTTTTAAACCATGGAGAAAAGAAGAAGAGATACTAGATAACTATGACTCCTATGAAGATGCTTTCAAAGCAAATTAAATCACTATCACTGATGTAAACTTTATGCAGTACAAAACAATGCTGCACAATGAACAGCAACACGAAGAAGAACCCGTGGCCCAACTAGATAAGGACACTCCCGACAGTAGTCAACCTTCTGTAACAGGAAGCTAAGAACCACTGGGACAGCCACTAATAGCAAATGAAGCAGAATTAGCCATGCCAACAAACAATGAGGGACTCCAAGCCAAAACATACACTCAGTCATGCTTGGAAAGAGCCTGAAAATATATAAAGAAACTAGGAGACCGAGGTACTCAATCTTATTTAGGTTTTCAGGACAAAACTAGACCATCAATATAGCACCAACCAAACGGTACAGCTGAAAAAATGCAAACCACATCACAAAACAAGAGGTGAAAAGATTCAATTCACATCATTAGATTTAATAGAAAATATATATTTTTAATTAGATACAATATATCATGAGAATTCTAAAAACTCCTAATGTATAATGATACATAGAAGTCATAAAATACAATTCATAAAAAAACTTTTTACTACATGTCAAAAAGATTTCTCACAATAATACGCAACACAACCAGACCCACACGATTCATCAATCACTCCATTCATATTCAACTCATAGATATCTACAATTCATACCACAAAAACAATAATAAAACATGGATTACACTTCAACACTAATGAACTTATTGCATGTTAAATTGAGGCACCATGTTCAAATCCTAGTGAGTGGCAAACACTAATTTACTAGGATGCCATCAGAATATCCTAACTGTGGAAATCTTCAAACAGTCATATTAATTGACAATTTTAGCCACTACAAAGGTGGATAATTCAAAAAACCAACATGTTTCTTTCCATTTTCATAGTTAACTTAATTATGTGGAAATTCATCAGGGTGACTTGGAAACTGAAGTCATCAATGATCGAAGGTGCTGAAGTATTGCGTTGCTCAATAGGCCAGTCTCGTCCTGACACCTAAACAAAAGATTGAAGAAACAAAAATTACTCATATGAGATAGAGTAATTTAAGTAGTACAGAGTGAATCTGTAACATGCTCTTTCACTGAGCATAAATAGAAGGTCACAAGACCTGTTAGAAACACTGACAAAAGGTCACAAACAACTAATGGATGGACCAACTGGGTATGTCAGCTAAATATATTAGGTAACAACCCTATGCATGGTGCAAGAGAGTAAAATAGGGAAAAAGAACTGTCTAGTAAGGCAAAAGTCATGAACCACTAAACGGACCACCTATAATTAGTAATATTATAGTGGTAAATACAATAAACCTATCAGTGGTCAAAGCTATTGGAAGTTCAAGACCAACAATAATAATACTAATTGCAGCGTTAATCTAAAATACTGAAATGAATGCCAGAAGTATAACTCAGTAGCTTTCAGACTCAGTTCAAAGTGACACTTACTTGGCCATATACCAAACGTGGAGTATACCCCAATGCTTAATCCGAAACGCTAAAACCAAGCGCGATGTTGCCAAGTAGAAATCAAGGCAAAGAATGCCCTATAAAAGTAAAATATAAGAATAGAATATGACAAATATCAAGTCTGTAAACAATTAACTAAACACGCAGAGTGTGTCAAGTCATATAAACGCTCGGAGAATTGCATAATCAAGCACAAGTACCGAATCCCATAAGGATTTACTTGGAAAAAAGTGTCGGCTAAGTGTTTTCAGTTGTGCCGTACACCCGCACATCACTGGAGCCACGTAAGTAAATGCCACGGTGGTCGTAGTGTAGGCGTCCCTTTTCAGATTGTTCAAAGCATCTAGCAAAAGGAACCATCAGGGCAAATATAGTTACCAATATAGGCAGTCTGTCAATGTGTGTGTTGAATACATGCACTTCTATTATAGCGCAGGTGACTCTGCACCATATATTAAAGGAGGAACAATTCGAACAGTGCCTCACGCAAATGTAGGTGAAGTATTGTGTATTCAAACACCTGTGATGATGCATAACAGTTCTACATCTAAGCATGCGTGAAAGCCCATCAGAAACGCATGTAATAGGTCAGAGTCAATCGCAATTGGCCAAAGTGAAACTGGCACGTGACATTGTCCGAAATATCAAATGAGTGAAAATCGTGTCAGAAACAGAACCGCAAAGGAAAACAAAAATGTGATAGAGAACCCGACAAGCTACACCTGTTGCAGAACAGCCGAGCCGGATAGTATCCCACTAATGTGTTCGTATGAAAAAAGCACATGAATGCTTACCGAGATCGGGAGCCTGCGTTGGATGTCCATGGTAAAGACAAACAGTCCTTTCGAGAAATAAAGAAAGGGCTGTGAACGGAAACTCACGGTTCCGTATATACTGCAAGGTATCATGGTACTGGGCTCATATGGTCGTGCTACCAAAGTGAGTAAATGTGGCCATATTGAAAAGGAGTGCCTATTCTCGTAGCAATGCTGTGAATTCAATCCTGATTGACACAGCCAATAAAAATGAACAACTGAATTCAAAGGCATATTTCAAAAAAAGAACAACTGAATTCAAAGGCATATTAAAAAAAAAGAGATAGGAACAACCATAATAGCACAAAGTCGCTGTACTCGTAATGTTGTTGTGAGCTAAATGCAAACACAACAAACTGAATATGCAAAATGGTATAAAAGAAGAACACAAAGCAGCCACATTTTTTACCAGATGATAAAAATAGTTATTATATCAAGACAATGGCGTGTCATTCAGAGAATAAGGTCCAGTTGTTCATTAAGTCCAATTAAATTACTTTTAGTAAGGAATATTAACCTCATCTCTTCTTTTAGCAAGATGCTCCTGCTTGTATTCCCACCGTTTGCAGTGCGCACCTTCTTTAGGACAGTCCATTTCAAGTCTTCGCAATCATGGTTGTTCATCAAAAAATGGCCAACCATGGGAGCTGTGATATTTCTATTCCTAATACAGCTCTTATGTTCGGTAACTCGAATCTTAATTTTACGTTCAGTTTGTCCAATATATAATTTTGAGCAGGGGCACCAGATGGCGTATATGACTCTGCTCATATTACAGTTTGTAAAGCTGCGTTATTGCCAGGGTTTTGTTAAACCTATATCAACCATAGTAGTGCGTTTCGTGGACAAACAGCATTTGCAACTACCGCAAGGCGAATGTCCACAGGGTTTGGCTAAACCCCATTGTTCGGTAATGGTAAGCTGAGCGGTGGAATAATCACCAATATCATTCCTTGTAACCAATTCCTTAAGATTACGTCCGCGTTTAAACGCGCATCTTGGTATTGGGATCAGATTACTGCTTTTAGATCACAAATGCCAGTTTCTTCTGATAATGCTGACAATCTTGTGTGACAGTGGGTTGTACGTGCTCACAAAAATCAGACCATCTGGATCAGATGTGGAAGGTTTTCGCTTATATTCAAGAAGGGCTTGTCGATGGTTGTTAGAAGCCCTTTTGAAAGACCGTTTCACAATTTGTCGGGGATAGCCTCTCTGTATAAGGTTATTACCCAAACTCACAGCTTCCTGCTTAAAGACATTGATGTTGGTACTATTACGCTTCAGCCTAAGAAATTGGCCGAAGGGAAGATTGTCACGGAGTGTTTTGGGATGGAAGCTATCATATCTCAATAAAGAGTTCCTATCCGTAGGTTTATGGAACGGTTTCACTTCTAGCATATTATTAGTATTATTAACTAGAATAGTAAGATCAAGAAAATCAATTCTCTGTCTATCATAATGAATCGTGAATTGTAAAAAGGGATTAATGCTGTTAAGCCAATCAAAAAATACCAGTAGACATTGTTCATCGCCATGCCAAATCATGAGCACATCATCAATATACCTTTTCCATAAGGTCTGGTGCTGTCGGAAAATGTTAGTTGCACTAAAAATGCTCTGTAGTTCAACGGCATTGACGTAAAGATTGGCCAAAGTCGGTGCCACAGCTGAGCCCATGGCTGTTCCATGGATCTGTTGGAAAAAATCATTATTAAATTTAAAGTAGTTCTCAGTGAGGGCTAAAGAGGTACACCAGAGGATAAATGAATTGGGCGTAATACCAGATGTACGTTTTGCCAACAACAACTCTTGGTAGATGATTGTGGAATCTTGGTATATAGTGAAACGATGTCTAAAGTCACCAAAATATCCTCACTACTCTTAAAGGGAAAATGTTCAATAAAGTTAATAACACTGGTGGAGTCTTGTACGAATGATTGCATCTGCGGTACAAAACCTTTTAGGAAAGAGTCTGCAAATTTCGCTAGTGGTTCCAGTAGGGAATTGGTACCTGAAACTATCGATTTCCCGGGAGGGTTGACCAAGGTTTTGTGGACTTTAGGTAGAATATAAAATTCTGGAACTCTGGGGTCGCTCTTGACCAAGTATAAAGCCTCTTTATTAGTAATCCATTTCCTGTCCCTTGCTTTCTCTACTTTAGTAGCGATCAGAGCTTTCAGGCGGGGCGTAGGGTCATTACTCAGAGGTTTGTAAAAACTGGTGTCAGACAATTGTTTATTGCATTCAGAAATATAGTCCACTCGATTAAGAAGGACAATGGCACCGCCTTTGTCGGCACTGCAAATGACAACTGATTTGTTGTTTTTGAGTCCATTAATGGCTGCGCGTTCGGCATTCGAACAATTCTGAAAAGTGCGTTTCATAATAGTGGTATCTAGTTGATCTAATTCAGATAGAACTCTCTGTTTGAAAACAACAGATTCCGGACTGTAACTGGAGACCGGGGGACAAAAGGTGGAAGGATTGTGAAGCCCACTATTGGTCTGTTCCATATCGAATGGGTTGTCCTTGAAGTATTGTTTCAGATGTATTTTTCTGAAAAGATTCTGTACTTCAAGGCGTGTGTTAAACCGATCATAGGTGGCCGTGGGTACAAACCCAAATCCTTTCTCCAGCACCGTTGTCTCCACTTCAGTAGGAATATATGTGGAGAGATTTATTAATAGGCTGTGTTGCTCCTTGTCACCCTTGGCTCGTAATCCCATGTTGACATGTCCTGGTCTAAAAAACCAGTTGAGGGACCACGTCCACGTGGGGCAGACCGGAAATTCTGAGCTCTCTGTCTGTTGTTACCATTGCCCCTATTTCTGCCTGAACCTCGTCTCTGGAATCTGTAATTGGAGTCCTGTATAAAACCATCATCATCTGAACTGTATGAACTATAGGAGGTGTTGGCAAAACGAACATTTTTCTTAGCTGTTCTTTGGGCTCCGTCATAATGTTGATTCGGAACATAACCCTCTTGCGTATAACGGAAGGCTTTTTCATGTTTGAAATCGGCTATATCTTTTTTTAGTCTCCTAATCCTGTCCCTCACTGTGGATTCTTTGAAGCAGAATTAGCTATGACAGAAGTAGAAAACACCATGTGTCACTATGAAGAAGATACAGAAGACTAAACTGTACTACAATCAAAACTGAACAAAGAGCAGCACACCATTTTTCAAGAAGTAATAAAAGAAATTGCACATGTTGTACAACATGAAAATAAAGAATGTACCTGTCAAAATTACAAACCTATCCTACTATACGTCAGTGGTGAAGCTGGTTCAGGCAAAACATTCTTAATCAAAATCATCAGCAAGTTCCTTCAAAAACTGACGAACAACAAGCTGTTGTAACTCCCCCACAGGTTTTGCTGCCTACAACATAGGTGGTGTCACTTTACACCGATTACTACTCCTTCAGGTAGAACACCAAAACAAATTATACTATTACAAACTTTCAACAGAAGCTCCAATGGAACTATGCAGAGTGTTAAACCAAATTAAAATGCTACTAATAGATGAAGTGAGCATGGTCTCCAACCAAATGTTGCCTTTGATTCACCTCAGATTGCAAGAAGTACTTAAAACAAACTACGAAGACCTCTTTGGAGGAAAACACATTATTGTTTTCGGAGATCTTCTTCAATTGACACCAGTGAAAGATGAACCTATTTTTAAAACCCTAGGGCACAAACTCTGCCGTAAAACTGTTGGCAGCATAGGAAATGTCAACCTTTGGCAACATTTCCAATACAGAGAATTAACAGAAAACATGTGCCAATCTGCAGACCTCATTTACACCAATATTTTTAAAAGTATTAAAGTTGGTTTACTATCTCAAGAAGCACAAGCAATATTCAAAACCCAGCACATTCATGCACTTTATGGCGATAACTCATGTGCTACTAATGTTATGGAACAATCAGCACACAAAAATGTCAAGTGTATGTCCTTAATGCCACCTCTTGCAAGCTGTTCCAAATTCAATGAAACAATGTTGAAAAAAGAAATGCAACCAATAATTGAAATTTGCTCCACAGACAAACTGGACATACATGGTATGACACTACCCATGTGTCAACAAGCCACAACAAGACTAAATACCTTAGAAAATTCTACCTCCAACACAGCTGGTTTTGAGAAAATATTAAAATTATCCTTAAACTGTAGAGTAATACTTAAACATAACCTTGACGTGGAGCAGGACTGGTTAATGGAGCACTGGGTACAGTTGTTGGCTTTCAAACATACCCACGTGACAACAACATTCAGTTTGTCAATATTCTCTTTGACAAACTTTCAGAAGTAAAAAGGATAGGGCACTCAGCAGCTCAATTCCTTCTCTTCAAAGACATGTATGTACGCAGAGAACAATTCCTCTAACTCTAGCATATGCAGTCACCATTCATAAATCACAAGGTCTTACCCTAGACAAAGCATTGATAGATATTGGTAACACAGTCTTTAAAGAAGGCATGAGCTACGGACCACTATCACGCTTACGTACACTTGACGGTCTATTTCTAATTAACTTTGATGCAAGTAAAGTACACGCTGATATTCCTTGCATTATAGAATACAATAGACTATGTTCACTATACACCCCCCATCTAAAAACATATCCTGTTCCACAAAAAGGAAAACCTTGTAAAAGAAAACTAATTCAAACAGAAATGCAACAGGATCTCACTGCAAATCCTCCAAAGAGAGTAAAAGAAGCTAATACTTCATCAATTACCAAAACCAAAGAAGAAACTATTACTCAAAGTAACTCAGGTACTTCTTCAAAGAAGCAACACACACTCCAAAAAAATGACTTGGACACAGAACTATCTGGTCGATGCAAATTTTCAAATATAACTGGTGTACATTGCTATGCTATTGCAATGAATATTTTATTTCAATTGCCACAAATTGTTAACAACATTTACTTACACAGTACAGACCAATTGTATTTTCAAATGTTAGTCCTTCATAGAAACACAACAAACAATCCTAACAACACGTATAGTGTTCAGGGAATAAGTCAAGAATTGCTTATGTACTACCTGCAATTCAGATAATCGCTCCACCTTACTAATACAAACACATAGTAAATACGTAATACTAATGCTTCTACGTTACAATGCAGATGGTACCAAAAACAACTGCAAGCTGAATGGATTCACACATGGTCAAGTATCACTTGGTAAGAAAACCTTCACAACAATAGGTATAATCTACCACGCAGGAGCCACAACCAATGCAGGTCACTACACTGCATATATAAAAAAGAAATGTGGATGGTTCAAATGTAATGCTAGTAGCATTACTCTAAAGCAGAGATTACCAGCAAATCTTACAAACGCTTATTTAATCTTCTTAAAACCGAAGTTTAATAACTAATCTGTACTTAAACATTAACAAATCTTCAATTAAAAAACTATAAACTTTTAGAATAAGCCAACAGGTATCTACATGTGCCAAAATTCTATAACAAACAAACAAACAGATAAATGAATACCACTACATTATAACAAAAAATAGACAGTTAGAATACACCAACAGGTATCTAACTGCTCCAAAAATCTGCAACAAGCCAACAGATAGAACATTAGCCAGAAACAACAAGTGAACACTGAAAACAAACAAACAGACTGTAGCATAACAAAAAAGTTTTTTTTTTTTTAAATCCGACATGGGTTTTTTTTTCCCACAGACCCAATGATTTGAAAAACAAACACAGAAACTGAGCAAATTGCACAGTACACTGGTTTGTAAACTACTAAATATGAGGGTCGAAAAAAAGCTGAAATGTCTATTATGCAATGTAATAAGTCTTTATAAAATACATACACTAACATGCTCTTTTCTTTTATCACAGAAATTGAAAAAGAATATGTACTCCAGTTACCAAACTCATGAAAAAAATATATCCAATCTCAACAAATCAAACAGTAAGTATATTCTAATACAACGCATAATTACTGCTGCATAACAGAACCATTGAAGCAAACATCTAACCATACACCACAATACAAAATGTTCACCTTCATGGATATGTTATACTACAGTGCTTGTTACTAAACTCTACAATCTTAATAACATGACGTCGCCAAAACTTCACATACAAACTATACAAATCAAACAGTACAGAAACTGTAGATTTCAAACATTTGATAGATATTCGATTCTTTGGGTGTGATCTATGGGTGTGATATGGTGGGGTGGTTGTGGCCAGGGCCTAGAGTCTTGGGTGTATGGCCTATGGCCTGTGGCATGCACCCAAGACTCTAGGCCGTGCCCACAACCACTGCACCATATCACATCCATGGTACCTTATAACTTCAGTACTTATAACTTAGGTCTTGGGTGCGTGGCCTTCAGTGCATATAACTTCAGTCATCGGTGCATGTCCTTTGCCCATGCTCTCAAGACTGTAGGTCCTGGCCACAACCACTGCAGCATATCACACCCATGGTGCCTTATAACTTCAGTACTTATAACTTAGGTCTTGGGTAAATGGCCTTCGGCCATGCACCCAAGACTCTAGGTCCTGGCCACAACCACCGCAGCATATCACACCCATGGTGGCTTATAACTTCAATACTCATAACTTCAGTCTTGGGGCCATGCACCCAAGACTCTAGGCCCTGCCCACAATCACTGCAGCATATCACACCCATGTTGCCTTATAACTTCAGTACTTATAAGTTAGGTCTTGGGTAAATGGCCTTCGGCCATGCACCTAAGACTCTAGGCCCTGACCACAACCAATGAAGCATATCACACCCATAGATTCCCCCCACCCCCTGCTCATGCCCCGTGTCTCCCTCGTGTTCCCCCAACCCCCGCTCATGCCCTGTGTCTTCCTCGTCTATACCCCCACCCCCCGCTCATGCCCCGTGTTTCCCTCATGTCACCCCCGCTCATGCCCTGTGTCTCTCTCGTGTTCCCACCACCCCCGCTCATGACCCATGTCTACCTCGTGTTCTCCCCAACCCCTGCTCATGCCCCGTGTCTTCCTTGTGTACCCCACCACCTCCCGCTCATGCCCCGCGTGTCTCCTGTTGCCCCCCATCCCCCACTCATGACCCCTGTCTCCCTCGTGTTACCCTCCCACCCCCCGCTCATGCCCCGTGTCTCTCTCTTGTTCCCCCCACTCCCCACTCATGCCCCGTGTGTCTCCTGTTTCCCCCATCCCCCGCTCATGCCTCATGTCTCCGTCGTGTTTCCCCCACCCCCGCTCATGCCCCGTGTTTCCCTCATGTTACCCCCAACCCCTGCTCATGCCCCGTGTCTCCCTCCTGTACCCCCACCCTCCGCTCATGCCCAGTATCTGCCAATGTTCCCCCCACCCCCCCGCTCATGCCCCGTGTCTCCCTTGTGTTACCCCCCACCACCAGCTCATGCCGTGTGTCTCCCCTGTTCTCTCCACCCCCCGCTCATGCCCCGTGTATCCACTGTTCCCCCACCCCCGCTCATGCCCCATGTCTCTCCACTGTTCCCACAACCCCCGCTCATGGTCCGTGTCTCTCTCTTGTTCCCCCACCCCCCCGCTCATGCCCCGTGTCTCGCTCCTGTACCCCCCACCCCCCGCTCATGCCCTGTGTCTGCCCTGTACCCCCCACCCCCCGCTCATGCACCGTGTCTCCCTCGTGTTCCCCCCACACCCTGCTCATGCCCCGTGTCTCCCCTGTTCCCCCCCCACCCCCGCTCATGCCTCGTGTCTCCCTTCTGTTCCTCCCCAACCCCTGCTTATGCCCCGTGTCTCCCTCCTGTACAGCCCACCTCCTGCTTATGTCCCGTGTCTCCCCTGTTCCCCCCACCCCCCGCTCATGCCCCGTGTCTCCCTCCTTTTCCCCCCCAGCCCCTGCTCATGCCCCGTGTCTCCCTTGTGTTACCCCCCACTCATGCCCCGTGTCTCCACTGTTTCCCCCACTCCCCCGCTCATGCCCCGTGTCTCCCTACTGTTCCCCCCACCCCCGCTCATGCCCCGTATCTCCACTGTTTCCCCCACTCCCCCGCTAATGCCCCATGTCTCCCTACTGTTCCCCCCACCCCCTGCTCATGGTCCGTGTCTCTCTCTTGTTCCCCCCACCCCCCGCTCATGCCCCGTGTCTCCCTCGTGTACCCCCCACCCCCAGCTAATGCCCTGCGTCTGCCCTGTTCCCCCACCCCCTGCTCATGCCCCGTGTCTCCCTTGTGTTCCCCCCCACCCACCGCTCATGCCCGTGTCTCCCCTGTTCCCCCCACCCCCGCTCATGCCCCATGTCTCCCCTGTTCCTCCCCACAGCCCCCGCTCATGCCCCGTGTCTCCCTCCTGTTCCCCGCACCCCCCGCTCATGCCTCGTGTCTCCCTTCTGTTCCCCCGAACCCCGCTTATGGCCCCTGTCTACATCCTGTAGCCCCATTACATTTTTTTTGGGAATGTTACACATTGACGTGCATGGCCATTTGTACACTAGACGTTCTGATTCAGTTGAATGAAGGGGTAATTCTAATTTTTCAGGGCATATTTTTGTAAGGAGTACTTCTTGTTCCATTATGGTATTATTAACTTTTTCATAACCTCGACCACTGCTATGTATGGCAATTGTATTTGTTTGCTTTTGTTTGTATGCTTCTTCATTAAAGTATTGTTCTGTGCTTGTAGTGTGACTCCATTCACCTCCGCAGATACTTAAGAAGTTCTTTCTGTTGACATTTCGTTTATTGAGAATTTTTTTTGTAATTTAGTCATTAGTTTTGTTAGTGGTTTCATTTTGTTTAACAGTAAAATAACTTTCTTTTGAGAAGAATTGCACTGTCCATCAACGCTTCTAAGATTAATTTCGTACGATAGGTTTTAAGCATTGAACCTGATTTCTCTGCTGTTTTTATAAGATTTTGAAGGACTTTGTGACGGTACATTTTGGCTAAAATATTTTCTTGGTATGCTTACTTTGCACTATATTAAAGTTTGAAGAATTAGTTTTATCTGTAGTGATAGCTGATTTTCTGTTAATTGCTTTTTGGTTTGTTTTACATTTTGATAGAGGAGGCAAAGTTTTTGTACTTGAAACTTCTTGTGTTTCACTAAATGACTGTATTAGCTGTTTTGTTTAAACTTTTTTTACAAATTCTGCTAGAGATGGATGCTTATGTTGGACACTTTTATTTTTATTTGCTCTACTTTTGCGTTGCTTTCTACGGACTTGACTTTTGTTAGGCATTCTTTAGGGTCTGTTGAAAAAAATAAAGAAGATATGGTTTGGGGTGTTCTGGAATGTATGTGTTCCGTGTGCATGAGTGTTTGAGTAAGATGATAAAGATGTATGTAATGGTGTGTGATTGTGCATTGGGAACTACAACTAGTAGGGATAGGTATTCTTGAATTTATGTCTTACTAAACTGGGGTTCAGATGACAAAAATAAAGTAAGCTTGTGGTGTGGAAAAGTACAAATAATAAATCTAATGTATACAATTAAAACAGTTGTTTGTTCTATAATATTCAAATTGTAGCGGTTCAGTTGGGTAATTTGTGTGTCCAAAAATAGGAATTTGTGGGCCATTCTGGATGTAAATCGCTGTTTAAGACATGGAGATTTTTGGACAAAATGGTACACAATCTCTATTTTTAGGCACAGAAATAGCTTGTATTAACGTTATAGTATGTTTGATTAATAATACAAATATTATGGTGATATTCTACTTACTTTTTTTCTTAAATTAACAGGTAACTTCTTAGTTCTTCTTTGTTCTTCGAATTCGGCTGCTTCTTTTCAGGAGACTGGTCTTCACTGCAATTGTAAAAGCTTCAAATTAGTAACTTTGTTTGTATATAGCGCTGTTTTTAATTTAGATATCGATTTTCTTTAATTGAAATCCTCAGTGCCTTCTTTAAAACCATTAAACTAATTTATTTACATAAGATACATTGCATCAGTTCAGTACATATGATATGTTCTTAATGAACAAATTGTATTGAATGACTAACTGTAGCAAAAATAATATCTTTACTATGTCTTGTGAAATTTATAATATACCAGTGAATACCACTATTTCTGTAACTAAGATGTTCTAGGTAATAGCACCTCAATGTCATGTCTAAATTAAAGTAATTAAGTAAATAAATAAATAAAAACAAAAAAATATGAAATTGTATAAGTATTTTTTTAAAGATTTAAACGTAGATTGTGCTTGCATGCAATTTTGTTTGAATATATGTAGTCTATATATTTCATTTAAACATGTTAGTTTAACATGATTTGAGTGTTTGTGTATAAAGAAAGTAAATAGTATAAAGGTTTATAAGTGATAGTTGATTTTAGGAAATTGAAAAAATACAGTAAATTCATTTTACAGATTACACAAGCTAAAAGTCTGTTTGAAAATGTGTTCATCTACTGTACAGAAAATATGCATACCTGAAGTTTGTGTTCATGCATATGGATATGCATGGAGCTGCAAGTAGAAAGCTTGGAGACTTGTACATTATTTCTGGTAAATGGTGCTTACCAATGATATGACACTTGTACTCAGAGAGATTCACAGTACATTTGCAGTGCTGATCTATGATGATGCAGTTATATGTAGAGGTCTTGAATGTGATTGGTGCATGGTCATGTGATTTCTTAGCTACATCCAATGAGGGAATGGCAGAGAGAGTGAAGTGTAAATGGTAGAAGGGCTGTTCATGTTACGATATGTCCGCGGATATGGCGGTAGTTCGCGGACATCGGGAGTTACATCTGGGGATTTTTGGGTTCAGAAGTCATGCAAATGAGAATGAGTACTAAAAGGGATTGGTCAGGAATGTTTAGTGGGTGTGCTGTGCCAGAAGAGAGTTTCTCATATACTGTTTTTGCTGAGAGAACAACAGATAGCTATGTCTGTGTATTTTAGGAAAAAGATTGTATGGATTTTGGGAGATTCATGGATATATGGGTTGAAGGTGCATGCAGAAAGCTGTGGAGTAGCTGTAGATCTTGGATTCCCACATGTGGAAGTACACTGGCATGGAGTACGTGGAATGAAGTGGTTGGACTTGCTACCTCTCTGTGCTACTTTGGAGACAGAGCAACATCCAGACATAATTGTAATTCATTGTGGAGGGAACAGTTTAAGACATGTGACTGGAATTTTTTTGCAATTTGCTATGAAAGAAGGACTTGGGAAGGTTATGGACATGTTTCCTAATTCTCAAGTGATATTTTCACGGATTGCGCAGAGACAAATGTGGCTTTGTTCTTCTTCATTTGGTCCACAAATGGAAAAAGCAAGGCCCAATGTTAATAAAGCTGCTTGTACCTTTCTAAAGGATTTTGGCATGTCTTCTTTTCACAATGAAAATATTCTGTTTCATAGTACAAACATTTGTCGCAAAAATGGAGTCCATCTTACTTATGGTGGCAATCAGATTTTTCTGAGAAATGTACAAAATGCATTGCGACCTTTTTTGGAATTACAACATCCATTTTGAAGTAGGTGTTAAGCATTTATAATTTTTGACTTACAACACCTCCCGAAGGCTCTTTTCAGAGCCACCACTTCCTCCCAGAGACAATTGCAATGTTTGTGATGGGGTAGCAACCCAATTTTTTAAATGTTCGCGAACTGTCCACGGACTTCTAAAAAATACAAAGGGCCCTGCTTCATTTATTTTCACTTCTATTTTTTAACTGTGAAAGGTGGCTCTGAAAAGAGCCTTATTTTTTTTTTGGATTTTTGATATTTTGTATTTCTTTTGGTTTTTTAAACACAACACACTAGGAGAGGAGGGAAAAGGAAGGTAAAGGGGGGACACCAACCACAGGGATAAGAAAGGGCGAGCTGAGAGAGGAAGATGTAGAGTGGGTTTTATAAGGGTAGTAAGCCGATCTTCTCGTGCTCTGAGACTATAGTCTCAAAAGCACTACAAAGTTGCTCCCCCCTGCAGATTACTGTGTCACAGTACATACATACAACTGTGACCCTCGAAAGGTAACGGTCATCAGCATTCTATATGGCCTATGAGGCAGCTTGAGGAAGACGCTGTCCCACAGGGGTGGTCCTTGTAGTGACAGGATCAGAAACAGAGGATGAAGTAGAGGAAATCAACCTGCTACGTTCTTCGCAAGGTACAACCCTGCGAATAGCCCCAGAGTGAAATGACCTCAGGTGTCGCTTCATAGTAGTGGTCCCAAAGCTGTACTTTCCGTGCTTCCCGCGACTGAGTATCATTTTGCACTCATTGCAGGTAGCACGGTTCACACGAGCCTTAGGAACATTCCCATGAATGGTAAATAACCGCCACACCCAAGACTCACGCCTAGTGCGGGTAGTAGGGTTTTCCTCTACCTCATTCTCATCATCCTCTTCTTCCTCCTCCGCATCCTCATTCCTGTTCCCCTCTTCAGGCCCTTGGGGAGTTGGTGGTGGTGGAGGGGGTGGGGGTGGTGCTGAAGCAGGTGCAGCACCAGGTGGCAGTTCAGCAGCCAGGGATGCCATCTCGATGATGGTGTAATCTGCAGGTGGCAGCAAAAATCGCTGTGTTTCAAAGAATAGCCAGAAACACAATGAGAATAAGCTCTAGGGCGTGGTCTTTTATAGGGGTGCTTGTGCACGGTCCGCAGACATACGCGCTGTCCGCGGACATTTCAAACACAAAAAAAGTTTAAAAGTTTCAAAAGGTATGTAGAAACTCAGGATTACTATGTGGGACTTGTGCCATGGTAAGATTTTATTGAAAAATATTATGGATTTATTGAAAATGAACTTTTAATTTGTTCGGGGACCCGAACAGTGTCCGCATTCAGAACACGCGATCAGCGTGGGCGCGGTCATATGATCCGTTCACGAACAAGTCCGCAGGACACCAAATGCACAGAGATTGGCTAGCGCATTCGCGTTGATGTTCTACGGATACTGTTTGGGTCCTGAACTAATTAAAATTGCGTCACACGTGAAATGAACATTTCAGGACACTGCGTGTGTTCTTAGAACAGTTTAAACTTGCTAGCGAACAGTAAGGACAGATATAGTGTTCTTCAGGACACGTTCAATTTCGTTTATGTACGAACATTTCAGGACACCAATTGTGTTCTTAGAACATTTTCAACTTGCTAACGAACAGTCACGGACAGGTATAGTGTTCTTTAAGACACCTCCATTTTCATTTAAATACGAACAATTCAGGACACCGCGTGTGTTCTTAGAACAGTTTGAACTTGCTAGCGACACTACATACAGGTATAGTGTTCTTTAGGACACCTCCATTTTCTTTTACGTACGAACATTTCAGAACACCAAATGTGTTCTTAGAAGAGTTTAAACTTGATAGCGAACACTACGGACAGATACAGTTTTCTTTAGGACACTTTAATTTTTTTATTTTACGAACATTTCAGGACACCGCGTGTGTTCTTAGAATAGTTTCATCTTTCTAGCGAACAGTACGAACAGGTATAGTGTTCTTCAGAACACCTCCATTTTCGTTTATTTACGAACATTTCAGAACACCTGCACTGTCCGCGGACACCTACATTGTTTTTTTTTTTAAAAAACAAAACTCTTTACAACACAATATACAAATTAAACTTTTTTTAACACATATTAATAATTTATGACAGAGAAGGTGAGGCAGAAACAGAAACAAAAACAGGAGAATTAGGGGTTTCATCATGATTGTTATTAGGTGAAGAAGGGATGGAAGTCTCATCAAAACGTTTTGGGTTATGGAGAGGGTTTGGGGAAAATTGACTGGGATATGGTGAGGAGGGACAAGTACATGCGGGGCAATGGTACGAGGTTTTTGGTTTAAAATGATCTTCCACAAAAATTAGTCAACAATAAATCAATTTTTTCTTCTATACTGTGAAAAGTGTTATCCATAACAGGTTTTTCTGAAGTATTTTCTATTTTGGTATGCTCTGTACAAAAAAATATATATATATATGTTAAATGTATACAAAATAATAATAATTAAATGGTTTATATTATAAAGTGTTTACCATTAGTTTCACTATCTTGTGACATTTCTTCATGTGGGAAATGTTCCTCTAGCCATTCCAGAGTACTAGACATTTCTGTGAGAGAAAAAAAAAAGATAATATATTTTTTTATCTAATACAGAAAGTTTATAAATATATGAATAAAATTAAGTACACTTACTATTTCAGGTAAGATATGTCCTATGTACTCAGTGGGTCTGCTCTTGTTCTCAGTTCTGTCGTGTTTGTGAGGTAATTATGTTGGAAGCCAATTTATTTTCTTGTGGTATATTCCATTTTAGAACATAGTGCATTTAAATGAATGGTTAGTGTGTTGTATATATGGGTTACATTTCTTATGTATTAGTACATATAATCTGTTTGTGTGCTTCTTTTTGAATTTGTTAAATGTTCCTAAGTTATGATATAACAATCAAACATACCCCCCCCCCAGAGATTTAGGTAGTGGTACTGTTCTTCAAACATGTCCGCAAGCATTAAATGAGTTTGCGGACATCAAGTACAGTAGAAGAGATTCAGTCAGTTCCATATGATATGTATATAAAGTCAAAGTCATTATTGTTAAGTTGCACTACTAAACATCTATGAAATTCAGTTAAAAAACTTTATTAAAGGGATGTTATGGTTAAGTTGCGCTACTAAAAACCTATGAAATTCAGTGAAAAAACTTTGTTAAAGGGACGTTATGGTTAAGTTGCGCTACTAAAAACCTATGAAATTAAGTGAAAACACGTTGTTAAAGGGACGTTATGGTTAAGTTGCGCTACTAAAAACCTATGAAATTCAGTGACAAAACTTTGTTAAATGGACGTTATGGTTCCAAGTCAAACCGAAAAACCCTTGAAATTCGCCAGTTATGGTAAGCTAAGCAACCATAACTCATGCCACGACTGTGCACTGCTAAGACTAACACCCACGACATCAAAGATGACATCACAAATGTCATTGATGACATCACTGATGACATCACATGTCTGGCTCACTCTTTTTTCTTTTGCTGACATATCTAGGCCACATGGTTTTCTTCAGTAACAGTCAGAAACTAAAAAAATTATTTTATTTGTAGACATATCATTCAAGGAGGTTCTTACAGTAATTCCCTTAGAGTCCAGTCACATCATATGAAACATATACATAGGGGAAGACACAAACTTGAAAGAAAGCAATCCTTTTTGTGCATAAAGATAATCAATAGACTTATCAGCACTTTCTGATAGTTCTGTTGTTTTTTTATGGCTGTACTTTCCCTGTATATGGTCATATTTGTATACATTGTACTCACACTACTTTCCTTAGGGTCCAATCACATCAAGTGATACATATACATAGGGTACATAGCAGCTTTGAAACAGCAATCATTTATTTGCATGAAAATAATCAGTTAGGTTATGAATTGTTTCTGCTACTACTTGTGCTATTTTGCTATCTTCACTTTCCCTGTATATACCCATATTGGTATGTGTTCTTATCTCTTTGTGTTTTGTCTACAGTAATGCAATTATGTTATACATGGGTTTTATTAGCTACTTATTACATATTTCACAGTACACAAAAATCTATTAAGAAAACAGTTATCATTTCATTATTCAACATATTAACATTACGAATATTATACCTGCATCTTGTACGCTGCACACAATGCTATGTTTCTGCATGAGTAGCTTAGTATACTAGATAGAACCCCATAATAGAATGCTATTTATATCAATGCATCGTTCAATGCACTAATTAGGGTATGATATTTATTGCAATGATCCTTGACACGTTTTTTGCAACATTATAATAAGAATCCCTTGTACACATATTTCATGAAAAGTACATACACATGTGATGTCATCAGTGATGTCATCAATGACATTTGTGATGTCATCTTTGATGTCCTGGGTGTTAGTCTTAGCAGTGCACGGTGGTGGTGCGAGTTATGGTTGCTTAGCTTACCATAACTGGCGAATTAATGGGTTTTTCGGTTTTACTTGGAACCATAACGTTCCTTTAACAAAGTTTTTTCACTGAATTTCATAGGTTTTTATTAGCGCAACTTAACCATAATGTCCCTTTAACAAAGTTTTTTCACTGAATATATAGTGGCCATTTAGTTATGGTTAAGTTGCTGTTTCCATACAAGGAGCACTTTTTGGGCTGCTTATAACTTCGCTCTCCCTGGACGGATCCTCACCAAACTTTGCAAAAGAAGTATTTGGGTCACTCTGAATTTTTCTGCAAAGGTTGGCTAGGATTCGTCCAGGGGGGGCAAAGTTATAGGGGGGGTCCCAAAACTTTTTTTTTCCCATAGACTGAATGGGAAAACATTTTTGCTCGCGTCTACAGCCCAAACCGCTGGACGGATTTTCACCAAATTTGGACCAGGAGCAGCGGCTTGGTCCCGAAAGCGTGCTTTTGCAAATTTGGTGAAAACCTGCAAGTAGTTTTTTTTTAAAATGACCAAAAAGTAGGTAAAAAAAAAATAGTGATATCTGTGTTCGGTCCACGGACACACTTCCCTGTTCGCTCCGCGGACAGTGTCCTGATTGGCCAATCGGCTTGCGTGATGTTCGCGGACATGCAACGTGTTCGCTGATTGGACAGCGTGGAGCGTGAAGCGCATCAGATTTTCGGTAGCGGCCGCCATCTTGGGTTCGCGGTCGTCCCCGGACAGCGCAGTGAAACTTTGTTCAAAATTTGTATTTAGTAGAGTGTGTTGGTGTGTAGGAGTGTTTGGGGAGGGTGGGCGTGTATGAGATAGGATGAAAGTTGTGTTTTTTTTATGTGTTAGACGTTCTTTTTGTGTTAGATTTGTCTGCGGACATCACAGGTGTTCTGAAATGTTCTAAATAATATAAGATAATATATTTTTTTATCTAATATAGAAAGTTTATAAATATATGAATAAAATTAAGTACACTTACTATTTCAGGTAAGATATGTCCTATGTACTCAGTGGGTCTGCTCTTGTTCTCAGTTCTGTCGTGTTTGTGAGGTAATTATGTTGGAAGCCAATTTATTTTCTTGTGTTATATTCCATGTTAGAACATAGTGCATTTAAATGAATGGTTAGTGTGTTGTATATATGGGTTACATTTCTTATGTATTAGTACATATAATGTGTTTGTGTGTTTCTTTTTGAATTTGTTAAATGTTCCTAAGTTATGATATAACAATCAAACATACCCCCCCCAGAGATTTAGGATAAATTTGTATTTAGTAGAGTGTGTTGGTGTGTAGGAGTGTTTGGGGAGGGTGGGAGTGTATGAGATAGGATGTAAGTTGTGTTTTTTTATGTGTTAGACGTTCTTTTTGTGTTCGATTTGTCTGCGGACATCACACGTGTTCTGAAATGTTCTAAATAAACTGAATGGGGGGTGTTCTGAGGACTCAATATATGTCCGTTTTGTGCGTAAGCAAACTGAAACTGTTCTAAGAACACTCGCAGTGTCCTGAAATGTTCGCAAATAAAATGGGGGTGTCCTGAGGACGCTGGCCGTATTGTTCGTTGTCAAGTTGAATATGTTCTAAGAACACTCGCGGTGTCCTGAAATGTTCGCAAGTACATAAAATGGGGGTGTTCTGAAGACTTTGTCGAACACTCGCTGTGTCCTGAAATGTTCGCAAATATGAATGGGGGTTGTGGCTGACAAGTTGAATGTGTTCTAAGAACACTCGCGGTGTCCTGAAATGTTCACAAATAAACAAAATGGGGGTGTCCTGAGGACGCTGTCCGTATTATTCTCTGTCAAGTTGAATGTGTTCTAAGAACACTTGCAGTGTCCTGAAATGTTCGCAAATAAACAAGATAGTGGTGTTCTGAAGACGCTTCAAAGAACACTGGCGGTGTCCAGGGAATGTTCATAGGGGGTGTCCTGAGGACGCTGTCCGTATTGTTCTCTGTCAAGTTGAATGTGTTCTAAGAACACTCGCGGTGTCCTGAAATGTTTGCAAATAAACAAAATGGGGGTGTTCTGAAGACGTTTCTAAGAACACTCGCGGTGTCCTGGAATGTTTGTAGGGGGTGTCCTGAAGGCGTAGTCCGTATTGTTCACTGGCAAGTTGAATGTGTTCTAAGAACACTCGCAGTGTCCTGAAATGTTCGCAAATAAACAAAATGGGGGTGTCCTGAGGACACTGTCCGTATTGTTCGTTGTCAAATTGAAAGTGTTCTAAGAACTATCGCGTTGTTCTGAAATGTTCGTAGGGGGTGTCCTGAAAACGCTGTCCGTATTGTTCGCTGGCAAGTTGAAAGTGTTCTAAGAACATTCATAATGTCCGCGGACTTTAAAAGTTTCCATAGACCATAGTTGAAATGTTTGACTCTATGGATGTGATATGCTGCAGTGGTTGTTGCCAGGGCATAGAGTATTGGGTGCTTTGCCATTTGTCCATGCACCCAAGACTCTATGCCCTGGCAACAACCACCACAGCATATCACATTCATATTTGCTTATAACTTTGGGTGAAAAACAAATGTATAAGGAACAAAGGTATTAGATACTATGGATGTGATATGCTGCTATGGTTGTCTTTATTATTGTATACTTACTGTTTGGTCTAGTAACCGGAGTACATGTATTTCTTGTTAATTTCTGTGATAAAGGAAAATAGCATGTTAGTATTAGTATTTTGTAATGACTGATTACATTGTATAATCAATATACTTTTTTTTTTGGACCCTCATATTTAGTAGATTACAAATCAGAGTACTGTGCAGTTTCTGTATTTGTTGCTAAAATCATTGGGTCTGTGGGAGAAAAAAAACTCTATGTTGGATTAAAAAAAAAACCTTTTCTGTTATGCTACAGTTTATTTGTTTGTTTGTTTTCAGTTTTCACTTGTTGTTTCTGGCTAATGCTTTATACTTTGGCTTGTTGTATTTTTTTGGAGCAGTAATATATTATTTATTTATTTTGATATTATAAAATTTTGGAGCAGTTAGATACCAATTGGCGTATTCTAACTGTCTATTCTTTTGATATATTTTAGTGGTATTGATTTATCTATTTGGATATTGTTAAATTTTGGGACAGTTAGATACCAATTGGCATATTCTAACTGTGTATTTTTTGGTCTAATTTAGTGGTATTCATTTATCTTATTAGTTGTTGTAGAATGAGCAGTTAGATAGCTTTTGGAGTATTCTAACAGTTTATATTTTTTTAACACATGTTTACGTAGGGTTTAAATACAGTTTAGTTATCAAATTTTGGTTTTAAGAACATCAAATAAGCGTTTGTAAGATTTCCTGGTAATCTCTGCTTTAGAGTAAAGGTACTATCATTACATTCAAACCATCCACATTTCTTTTTTATATATGCAGTGTAGTGCCCTGAATTGGTTGTGGCTCTTGCGTGGTAGATTATACCTATTGTTGTGAAGGTTTTCTTACCAAGTGATATTTGACCATGTGTGAATCCAGTCAGCTTGCAGTTGTTTTTGGTACCATCTGCATTGTAACGTAGAAGCATTAGTATTATGTATTTACAAAGCGTTTGTATTACTAACATGGAGCGATTATCTGAATTGCAGGTAGAGCATAATCTACCATGGTTTGCATTTTGTACAAGTGGCTGAAATGGAATGGATTCACAATTTGGT
Organism: Ambystoma mexicanum; assembly: GCF_040938575.1. NCBI lineage: Eukaryota > Metazoa > Chordata > Amphibia > Caudata > Ambystomatidae > Ambystoma > Ambystoma mexicanum. The sequence continues at coordinate 516,601,979 of NC_090934.1, forward strand.
ATTGATATATATATGAAGCGTTCATTGGGGATTTCTTCTTGTGTCACATTGTTGCAGAGAGTGCATGTATGTTTCCACATGTATGAAATCTGAAAGATTTCATTTATAGGTATGTTTTTGTTTTCCAGTACTTGTAGTAAGTACATTAGAAATTCTTGTGGATCTTCTTGTGAGTTTATAGTGAATTTCACCATTCCAGCACAGTAGTCCAATTGTTGTCTTATTCCATAAACACTATACGTGTTGTCAGGATTGTTTGCTGCATTTCTGTGAAGTACTAACATTTGCAAACACAATGGGTCTGTACTGTGTAAGTAAATGTTGTCAACAATTGATGGTAATTGAAATAGAATATTCATTGCTACATTTGCGTAGCAATTTACACCAACTATATTTGAGAATTTAAATGGTCCAGGTAGTTCTGTATCTAACTGCTTTTTTTGGAGTTTGTCTTCCTTCTTTAAAGAAGTACCTGGTTTACTTTCCCTAATTGATTCTTTTTTGCTTGTGGTACTTGATGAAGTATTAGTTTCTTTTACTCTCTTTGGAGGATGTGCAGTGACATCCTGTTGCATTTCTGTTTGATTTATTTTTCTTTTATAACGTTTTACTTTTTGTGGAACAGAATATGTGTTTAGGTGGGCGGTGTATAGTGAGCGAAGTCTATTGTATTCTAAAATGCAAGGAATATCAGCATTTATTTTACTTGCATCAAAGTTGATTAGAAATAGACCGTCAAGTGTACGTAAGCGTGATAGTGCTACATAGCTCATGCCTTCTTTAAAGACTGTGTTACCAATATCTATCATTGCTTTGTCTAGGGTAAGACCTTGTGATTTATGAATCGTGACTGCGTATGCAAGAGCTAGAGAAAATTGTTCTCGGCGTACATACATATCTTTGAAGAGAAGGAATCTAGCTGTTGAGCGTCCTATCCTTTTTATTTCTGAAAGTTTGTCAAAGAGTATATTGACAAACTGAATTTTGTTGTCGCGTGGGTATGTTTGAAAGCCAACAACTGTACCCAGTGCTCCATTAACAAGTCCTTGGTCCACGTCAAGGTTACGTTTAAGCATTACACTGCAATTTAAGGATAATTTTAATATCTTTTCTAAGCCTGCTGTGTTTGAGATTGATTTTTCTAAACTATTTAGTCTTGTTGTGGCTTGGTCACACATGGGTAGTGTCATACAATGTACATCTAGTTTGTCTGTGGTGCTAATTTCCATGATTGGTTGCATTTCTTTACTTAGCATGATTTCATTGAATTTGAAACAGCTTGCAAGAGTTGGCATTAAGGCCATACAATTGACATTTTTGTGGGCTAATTGTTCCATAACATCTGTAGCAAAAGCATTATCGCCATAAAGTGCATTAATGTGCCGGGTTTTCAATATTGCTTCTGCTTCTTTAGAAAGTATACCAACTCTGATGCTTTTTAAAATGTTGGCATAAGTGAGATCTACAGATTGCTGCATGTTTTCTGTTAATTCTTTGTATTGGAAATGTTGCCAAAGGTTGACATTTCCAATGCTGCCAACAGTTTTACGGCAGAGTTTGTGCCCTAATGTTTTAAAAATAGGTTCACCTTTTACTGTTGTTAATTGAAGCAGATCTCCAAAAACAATAAGGTGTTTTCCTGCAAAGAGCTCTTCATAGTTTGTTTTGAGTACTTCTTGTGATCTGAGGTGAATCAAAGCTAACATCAGGTTGGAGACCATGCTCACTTCATCTATTAGTAGCATTTTCATTTGTTTCAATACTCTGCGTAATTCCATTGCAGCTTTAGCAGAAAGTTTGTAATAGTCTAATTTGTTCTGGTGTTCTACTGGTAATAGTAGTAATTGGTGTGATGTAACACCACCTATGTTGTAGGCAGCTAAACCTGTGGGGGCAGTGACAACAGCTGACAGTTTGTTGTTTGTCAATTGTTGAAGGAACTTACTACTGATTTTGATTAGGAATGTTTTTCCAGAACCAGCTTCACCACTGACGTACAGTAGTATAGGTTTATTATTATGGCAGGAACATTCTTTATTTTCAAGTTTTACACCATGTGCAATTTGTTTTGTTACTTCTTGAAAAATGCTACTTTGCTCATTGTTTAGTTTTGATTGTAGTATAGTTAAGTCTTCTTTATCTTCATACTGACACATGGTGTTTTCTACTTCTATCATAGCTATTTTGCCTAATTTATTATTAGTGGTTCTCCCAGTGGTTCTTGGCTTCCTGTTACAGAAGGTTGACTACTGTCAGGAGTGTCCTTATTTAGTTGGGCTTGGAGTTCTTCTTCGTGTTGCTGTTCATTGTGCAACATTGTTTTGTACTGTGTAAAGTTTACATCAGTTATAGTGCTTTCATTTGCTTTGAAAGCATCCTCATATGAGTCATAGTTATCTAGTAATTGTTCTTCTTTTCTCCATGGTTTGAAGAGTTGTAGCAGGGACATGTAATATACTTCTTTATGTTGAGGAGTCTTTAATGACAATTTGATATGATTAATTCAATTTGGTTTAGTGAGTTTAACTAAGCTGCCTTCACAGTTTGTCACTCTATATTTACCTTTTTTTTCATCAGGTTTCATATTATTTTTGTATGTGTAGTTTTGGGCTATGTGGTATAGACACATGTTTTCCAAAGTATTACTTCTGTTTGGGTAGTATGTGTCCAATACATTGTTTTTTAAAATGTCTTGGCTGTTGGGATCATGTTTGGCTATTGTTTCTATATCTTCATATGATTTTAGAAGTCTTTTTCTAGATTTAGCTGGACCAAGACTTAGCCATACTATATTTTCAGATTTACCATACAATGCAGTACCAGTTAAACGATCAGCTGCTTCATATGATCCACATTCTCTATGGGTGAGCATTTTTATGCCCAAGCTGTATAATTTCTGAGATACTGTTTTATCTGATGACAGGTCATTCCAGAGGTCTTGGAGCTCTGTCTTTTCTTCTTTAGTTAAGTATGCTGTGACATATCGTGCAACTGCAGTAGAATTGTCTGCAATGTACTGCACATCTATGTTTGCATTCCATAAGTGGGCAATGATTGCATTATAATCAATTATATATTTTTCTTCTTCTTTTCTTTTTATGTAATATGTTTTTTTAGGTGACTTACCTTTAATACTATGTCTAACTGAAGACATGAGGTTGTTCACTTGACCTGTATTTGTAACTGGTCTAGGGAAACCAAATCGGCATTTGGTGTAGTATTTCCCTTTGTTTTTGTATTTGCGACGACAATATTTTCCACATTTGTGTCTTTGAAATTGTAAATTTTGTGCATGAAGATCACTATTTGTGGCTTCTGATGGAATTTCACAAGTGACATATTTTTCAATAAACTGTAAAACAGTGGCATCACTGTCTTGACCAAATTTAGGAGCATCCTTAATTATTAAAAGCATGTGGATATGTGGTGCTCCTCTGGCTTAGTATTCTTTTCTCCAAAAGAAGTGTTGCACTTCTCCAAGGGGAGGAACAGTTTTATTACAAATAAAATGTAGCATAGCAATGAAGCGATGGTGAAAATATCTTGAAACATTAACAGGATCCAAAGAACAAAGTTATCCAGGTGTTAGTATATCTATGTTTGTTTTGTTTTATTTGATATGCGTAGGAATTCATGTAAATCTTCCCATGCATATTCTGCACAACTTAATGTAAAAAACCAAGTGGGTGGGCCAAGGTTTCTGATCATACAACGTACATCTCCATGACGTCGACACCAGTACTCTTTAGTACCACGCATATTTGCTAATAGATTTGTAATATTTGATTGTAAAACCTCATCTTTTTGTTGCACTTTTTCTAATAATTGTGTAGCTGTCATATTTTGAAAGTGTGATCCTGATTTTAATATGTGTGCAACTCCGTAACATAAAGTTGCTAGTTCACTTTCAAAGAGTAGGTGGAATATGTATTCCACATTTTGTCTAAATCTGGGATCTTCAGAATACATCCGTAAGCAGCGGTAGTCTGAAGCTGATATTTGAATAGGTCTATCATCATACCTTCCTCCTTTGCCAGTAGGAAAGAGTAGAGGAATAGCACATGCTTCTATACTTTTTTCCCATATGCTGATTGGCGATCCTTTTGTTTTACGCATTTGGTAAGTTTCCAGCACATCTTCTACGGTGTCATTACAGTGCAAAGGATGAATTGTATAATGGTCTAAAGTATTTGATATTGTAGCAGGATCTAGTAGCTCAAATTGACCAGCTTCTTGTGTTTCTTGAATTATTTCAGTTGTATCTTTTAAGTTTTCTTCAATATTAATTTCTTTGGAATATTCATTATTCTCTTTAAGATATTGGAAGGCTTGTCTAACTTTATATAAATCTACCAGCTGTTGCCATATTTTTTTGTCTTTTGTAGGTACTCCATTTACTAAGATAATTAAAGATTGCTGCATAGGACGTTGCACTCTTAGAGTATGCACATTTTCTTTTAGATCTAATGGTAAATAAATTACTTTTCCACAAATGCCTTTTACCAATTCAGAGGGAGGTAATTTTGCTGTTTTTGGTTGAAGGCGTATTATTGCTTGAAATGCGTGTACTGTTTGAATTATGATGCTCTCATATAAATTAAGTTGTTGTAGGGGTTTTGGTACTGGGTACAATTCCAAATTATTTGTGATAGCACGTGAAGGAGTTTGGTTGTTGTCAAGTTTTGTAGTGCAGTAACTGCAAAGTATTAAGGGCTCAGTTATTTCTTATTTGTTTACTGCTACAAGGTAGAGAGCTAATTCAAACCATTTAGAATCTTCATTGTCTTCTATTTTGTATGATAGGTCAACAGTTTTTGTGTTACTTTTATAAAAAGTTCTACGGCAACATACACATACATGGTTTGGTACTTCAGCTGATGTACTTTTAAATTTTAGTATTTCTTTTTTGTATGTGTTTAGCAAAAGGTTGCCATGTGTAGAATTGTTGCTTAATTGGTTTAAAGCTATTTCATTCTGTAAATGGCGTTCACTTCCAAAATATTTTTTCTAGATATAGTGAATTTCTTCAAGTAGGTCTTTTGCTGTACCATGTAGAAGGATGTTATTTAACTTTGCTAGTGCTAAAGCAGGACTTTTAGCATAGTACAGTTTATAGACTAGATTTCCTATAGTTGAATTATGTGTTGATATCCTTTTGATATCTTGGAAAGTTGTTTTATAAGTAGGTCCTGTAATGCAGGCCAATGAATGTCCTTGTAGTCCTGTGTACTTGCGCACTGGACAGGTATCCATATTTTGCAGTAATTTAATTTTGATTTTGTCTTTGCTTTTTACATATTTATTGAGGAATTGGCGTAAAGATTTGAAACTTTGTTTGGGAATGTTACACATTGATGTGCATGGCCATTTGTACACTAGACGTTCTGATTCAGTTGAATGAAGGGGTAATTCTAAGTTTTCAGGTTATATTTTTGTAAATATACTTCTTGTTCCATTATGGTATTATTCACTTTTTCATAACCTCGACCACTGCTTTGTATGGCAATTGTATTTGTTTGCTTTTGTTTGTACGCTTCTTCATTAAAATATGGTTCTGTGCTCGTAGTGTGAAGAAGTAGTTTTATCGGTAGTGATAGTTGATTTTCTGTTAATTGTTTTTTGGTTTGTTTTACATTTTGATAGAGGAGGCAAAGTTTTTGTACTTGAAACTTCTTGTGTTTCACTAAATGACTGTATTAGCTGTTTTGTTTAAATTTTTTTTTTTACAAATTCTGCTAGAGATGGATGCTTATGTTGGACACTTTTATTTTCATTTGCTCTACTTTTGCGTTGCTTTCTACGGACTTGACTTTTGGTAGGCATTCTTTATGGTCTGTCGAAAAAAATAAAGAAGATATGGGTTGGGGTGTTCTGGAATGTATGTGTGCTGTGTGCATGAGTGTTTGAGTAAGATGATAAAGATGTATGTAATGGTGTGTGATTGTGCATTGGAAACTACAACTAGTAGGGATAGGTATTCTTGAATTTATGTGTTACTAAACTGGGGTTCAGATGACAAAAAAAAGTAAGCTAGTGGTGTGGAAAAGTACAAATAGTAAATCTAATGTATACAATTAAAACAGTTGTTTGTTCTATAATATGAAAATTGTAGCAGTTCAGATGGGTAATTTGTGTGTCCAAAAATAGGAATTTGTGGGCCATTCTGGCTGTAAATCGCTTTTTAAGACATGGAGATTTTTGGACAAAATGGTACACAATCTCTATTTTTAGGCACAGAAATAGCTTGTATTAACGTTATAGTGTGGTTGATTAATAATACAAATATTATGGTGATATTCTACTTACAGGTAACTTCTTAGTTCTTCTTTGTTCTTCGAACTCGGCTGATTCTTTTCAGGAGACTGGTCTTCACTGCAATTGTAAAAGCTTCAAATTAGTAACTTTGGTTGTATATAGCGCTGTTATTAATTTAGATATTGATTTTTTTAATTGAAATCCTCAGTGCCTTCTTTAAAACCATTAAACAAATTTATTTACATAAGATACATTGCATCAGTTCAGCACATATGATATGTTCGTAATGAACAAATTGTATTGAATGACTAACTGTAGCAAAAAAAAATATCTTTACTATGTCTTGTGAAATTTATAATATACCAGTGAATACCACTATTTCTGTAACTAAGCTGTTCTTGGTAATAGCGCCTCAATGTCATGTCTAAATTAAAGTAATTAAGTAAATAAATAAATAAAAGCAAAAAAATATGAAATTGTATAAGTATATTTTTTAAAGATTTAAACATAGATTGTGCTTGCATGCAATTTTGTTTGAATATATGTAGTCTATATATTTCATTTAAAAAATGTTAGTTTAACATGATTTCAGTGTGTGTATAGAAAGAAAGTAAATAGTATAAAGGTTTATAAGTGATAGTTGATTTTAGGAAATTGAAAAAATACAGTAAATTCATTTTACAGATTACACAAGCTAAAAGTGTGTTTGAAAATGTGTTCATCTACTGTACAGAAAATATGCATACCTGAAGTTTGTGTTCATGCATATGGATATGCATGGAGCTGCAAGTAGAAATCTTGGAGACTTGTACAGTATTTCTGGTAGATGGTGCTTGCCAATGATATGACACTTGTACTCAGAGAGATTCACAGTACATTTGCAGTGCTGATCTATGATGATGCAGTTAGATGTAGAGGTTTTGAATGTGATTGGTGCATGGTCATGTGATTTCTTAGCTACATCCAATGAGGGAATGGCAGAGAGAGTGAAGTGGAAATGGTAGAAGGGCTGTTCATGTTACGATATGTCCGCGGACACATCGGGAGTTACATCCGGGGATTTTTGGGTTCAGAAGTCATGCAAATGAGAATGAGTACTAAAAGGGATTGGTCAGGAAAGTTTAGTGGGTGTGTTGTACCAGAAGAGAGTTTCTCATACACTGTTTTTGCTGAGCAACAGATAGCTATCGCTGTGCATTTTAGGAAAAAGATTGTATGGATTTTGGGAGATTCAAGGATATATTGGTTGAAGGTGCATGCAGAAAGCTGTAGAGTAGCTCTAGATCTTGGATTTCCACATGTGGAAGTACACTGGCATGGAGTACGGGGAATGAAGTGGTTGGACTTGCTACCTCTCTGTGCTACTTTGGAGACAGAGCAACATCCAGACATAATTGTAATTCATTGTGGAGGGAACAGTTTAGGACATATGACTGGAATTTTTTTGCAATTTGCTATGAAAGAAGGACTTAGGAAGGTTATGGACATGTTTCCTAATTCTCAAGTGATATTTTCATGGATTGCGCAGAGACAAATGTGGCTTTGTTCATTTTCATTTGGTCCACAAATGGAAAAAGCAAGGCGCAATGTTAATAAAGCTGTTTGTGCCTTTCTAAAAGATTTTGGCATGTCTTCTTTTCACAATGAAAATATTCTGTTTCGTAGTACAAACATTTTTCGCAAAGATGGAGTCCATCTTACTTATGGTGGCAATCAGATTTTTCTGAGAAATGTACAAAATGCATTGCGACCTTTTTTGGAATTACAACATCCATTTTGAAGTAGGTGTTAAGCATTTATAATTTTTGACTTACAAACACCTTCCAAAAGCCTTCCAAAAGCTCTTTTCAGAGCCACCACTTCCTCCCAGAGAAAATTGCAATGTTTGTGATGGGGTAGCAACCCAATTTTTAAAACCCTGCTTCATTTATTTTCACTTCTATTTTTTAACTGTGAAGAGCGGCTCTGAAAAGAGCCTTATTTTTTTTGTTGATTTTTGATATTTTGTATTTTTTTGGTGTTTTATACATGACACACTAGGAGAGGAGGGGAAAGGAAGGTAAAGGGGGGACACCAACCACAGCGATAAGAAAGGGCGAGCTGAGAGAGGAAGATGTAGAGTGGGTTTTATTTAGGTAGTGAGCAGATCTTCTCGTGCTCTGAGACGATAGTCTCAAAAGCACTACTAAGTCGCTCCCCCTGCAGAGTACTGTGTCACAGTACATACATACAACTGTGACTCTCGAAAGGTAAGGGTCATCAGCATTCTGTATGGCCTGTGAGGCAGCTTGAGGACGACGCTGTCCCACGGAGGTGGTCCTTGTGGTGACAGGATCAGAAACAGAGGATGAAGTAGAGGAAATCAACCTGCTACGTTCTTCGCAAGGTACAACCCTGCGAATAGCCCCAGAGTGAAATGACCTCAGGTGTCGCTTCATAGTAGTGGTCCCAAAGCTGTACTTACCATGCTTCCCACGACTGAGTATCATTTTGCACTCATTGCAGGTAACACGGTTCGCACAAGCCTTAGGAACATTCCCATGAATGGTAAATAACCGCCACACCCAAGACTCACGCCTAGTGCGGGTAGTAGGGTTTTCCTCTACCTCATTCTCATCATCCTCTTCTTCCTCCTCCGCATCCTCACTCCTGTTCCCCTCTTCAGGCCCTTGGGGAGGTGGTGGTGGTGGAGGGGGTGGGGGTGGTGCTGAAGCAGGTGCAGCACCAGGTGGCAGTTCAGCAGTCAGGGATGCCATCTCGATGATGGTGTGATCTGCAGGTCGCAGCAAAAATTGCTGTGTTTCGAAGAATAGCCAGAAACACAATGAGAATAAGCGATGTCATCAATGACATTTGTGATGTCATCTTTGATGTCGTGGGTGTTAGTCTTAGCAGTGCACGGTGGTGGCGCGAGTTATGGTTGCTTATCTTACCATAACTGGAGAATTTCAAGGGTTTTCCGATTTTACTTGGAACCATAACGTCTCTTTAACAAAGTTTTTTCACTGAATATATATATATCGTTTTTTATGGTATCTATGTGGCTGCACCTAGACTCAGAATGAAAGGAGAGACACGTGGAGCACAGGATGAATCTGCTTGTTTGGCGGCAAAGCTAGTCTGACCGCCACAGGATTTATCACGGAGGTGATGGTAATGGACACAGGTATCTTGAACGGAAAGTTCGGGTTCGGGTTTAATGGACACGTGTTTAGACGCCAGCCAGACTTTGTCTCCCACCTTGTAGTTGGGGGCCTTTGCTCGGTGTTGATCAGCAAACTTCGTTTGGCGATTCTTAGCTTGAAGTAGTTGTTCAGATGCCCTTTTAAAGGTTTGAGAAATGGTTGTGTGCAAGGTTTTGACTGCTGGCATTTCCAGGATTGTAGGAACGTCCAACTCAGAAGTATGTGGGTGCTCGCCATACATGGTATAAAAGGGTGTCTGCCCAGTGCTGGTGTGTAGGGAATTATTATAAGCATATTCAGCTATCCATAATAGGTCGAACCAGCTTCCTTCAGCTTGGTGTAACATGCAACGCAGATATTGCTCGAGCGTCTGATTTGTCCTCTCAGTTTGACTATCCATTTGGGGATGGTGACTGGTGGATAGCCGGATGTCGATCTGGGCCATAGAAAAACATTTTCTCCAGAAGTTAGATACGAATTGAGTACCTCGGTCTATGACCAAAACTGAAGGAAACCCATGGGGCCGTACGATGCCTTCAAGAAATACCTTTGCCAGAGTGGAAGCATTTGGGAGCCCCTTAAGAGGAATGAAATGTGCCATTTTTGAAAATAGGTCCACGACCACAAGAATAGGTTTAACCCCATGACTGGGTGGTAAGTCAGTAATACAATCAAGGGGCAACGTGTGCCAGGGTGCTGGTGGGATTTCCAATGGTTGTAAGAGCCCAGCCGGTTTCTGCTTGGATGACTTGTTTTGAGAACACACTCCACAAGATAGGATGAATTGTATAATGTCTTTAAGCCACGTGGGCCACCAATAATTTCGTTTTACCTTGGCTAGGGTTTTAGCGATTCCGGGGTGGCCCTCGATCAAGAAATCATGATAACCGGACATGACTTGTTCTCGTAGTTCTTGTTTTGGTAAGAATAAACAATTCCTGAAGTAGGGCAACTGATCTTTTATCATGTAATGTTCTCCTTGTGCACTCCACGCATGTAATCTCTCCGGACTCATCAGGTTTTGGATTTCTTCATGTAATTCTTTCTGAGTTATGGTTGATGTGATTCCTAGGAGCTTGTCACTCGGGATGATTGCTATTGGGTCAGAGGTCTGATACCCTTGCTCTTCCACCCCCTTACGGGAAAGGACATCGGCCTTCCCGTTTTTCACCCCTGGTCGAAATTTAATCACGTAGTCATATTCAGCAAAAAAAAAAGAGCCCAACGTATTTGTCATGAGGATTGGGCCTTTGCCGTTTTAAGGTACTGGAGGTTCCGGTGGTCAGTTATTATGGTGATTGTGTGTCTGGCGCCCAAGAGGTAGTGCCGCCATGCCTTAAAGGCTGACTTAATGGCCAGGAGTTATTTGTCTGTGATAGCGTAATTGAGTTCAGGGGGTGTGAATTTACGCAACCAGAAGGCAACAGGGTGTCACTGGCCTGTTTCAGGGTCCTTTTGTGAGAGGACGGCTCCCATAGCGATGCTTGAGGCGTCCGTTTCCACCAGGTATGGGAGATCAGGGCGAGGGTGGCGTGAGATTGGGGCTCATGTAAATCTTGCTTTGAGTTCCTGGAAAGCTTCCTCGGCTTCTGTTGTCCACTGGAACTTTTTTTTGCTTTTCCTTAGCAATAACGTGATGGGATGCACGATTTGCGAAAATCCTGGGATGAACCGGCGGTAGAAGTTTGAAAAACCCAGCATACTTCGAACCTCTTGAATGAATTTGGGGATGGCCAGTTCAGGATAGCATCTACCTTGTGTACATCCATTCGGATTCCATTTGGGCTGAGAATAAAGCCCCAGAATTCCACCTCGGAGACATGGAATGAGCACTTTTCGAGCTTGGCGTAGAGCTGGTGTTGACGGAGTTTCTCCAATACGGATCGGACGTGTTTAACGTGGTCCTGCTTTGATGCGGAATATGCTAGAATATAGTCGATGTACACTAGAGCACAGACATCAATCAATTCCCGTAGGACATCATTCATGAAGTATTGAAATTCTGCAGGTGCGTTGCAAAGGCCAAAGGGCATTACTTGATATTCGTACAAGCGTATTTGGTGCAAAAAGCAGTTTTCCATTCGTCCCCACGGTTTATGTGAACAAGGTGATATGCCCCCCTCAGGTCTAGTTTTGTGTAGATTTGGGCATCTTTGACTTGATCAAGCAATTCAGGGATCAGTGGCAGGGGGTAGCGTTTTTTTACGGTAGTCTGGTTCAGTGCGCGATACTCGATGCACGTTCTCAAGTCCCCCTTCTTTTTCGGTACGAAGAATAGAGGACTGGCTGCTGGAGACTTCGAGGGACGGATGAACCTGTTGGCCAGGTATTGGTCAAGATAGGTCTTCATGTCCTGGTTTTCTGGTTCCGTGAGTGTGTAAATTCACCCACAAGGGATTTGAGCGCCGGGTATCAGGTCGATTTGGCAATCGTATGGTCTATGGGATGGCAGGGTATTAGCCTGTTCTTTCTGAAAGACATCTTGAAAGTCCTGGTATTCACTTGGTAGGGTGCCGATTGCCACAGTCGCAAGCGTGGAGGTTCTGGTGTCTATTGATTGTTTCTCTTGGCGATAACATGTGTGGGCGCAAATCTCGGGAAAGGCCAATTCTTTTGCTCACCAATCGATTCGAGGATTGTGAGCTACCAACCATGGCATTCCCAAAATCAACCGGAACTGTGGTGCCTTAATGAGGTCGAAAATGATAGATTCTTGGTGTCCATCCTGGCACAGAAGGGTTAAAGCTGCAGTGCATTGGGATACTGGACCAGAAGCTATTTCTGTGCCGTCGACAGTGGTAAAAGTGTCGGTGGTTGATTCAGGGCGTAACGGGAGCCCCATCTTTGCCGCAAGATCCTGGTCGATGCAATTCCCAATGGCTCCACTGTCACTGTACGCTTTTACTGCGTGCATCCGAGATGGTTGTTGGTGATTGATCAGGACCACAGATAGTGCAAAATGGGAGGTCTGTAGTTCACTTTCTTCGCTCAACAAGTGCACCCCTACACTTGCCGGGCTGGGGAGTTTTCCAATTCCTTGATGATATCTTCCTTGTCCGTGGCCCCTACCGTCTTCCTCGGTGACCTCACAGGGCACTCTTTAAGGAAATGACCTGACCTTCCACAGTACAGACATAACTGCTGCTGTCTCCTTTTATCCCTTTCCACTTTAGTCAAGGGGGATCTGACCCCCCCGATTTGCATTGGTTCTCCTGAACCTTCCGTTGTGCGGGCAATATTGTCCTTTGAACGCACATACATGGAGAGAGGGTCCGGTCTGGTCCTATCTGCTCCTCGGTCCTTCAACCTATGATCCAGTTGAACAACAAGGTCAATGAATTCTGAGCAGTCTTTTAGGGGGTTCACTAATTGTGCGAGAACATCCTTGAGCTCCCCCCCACAACCCCCGGTGAAATAATGTGGTTCTCTTCTCCACTGGCCATTCTGCTTCAACTACAAGTCTATTGAACGTGGCTATGTACGTTAATAGGTCTTGATTCCCTTGGCGTACGGAGAGAAGTTTGTTTTCCAATGCCTGCCCATGAGTACGACGGGCAAACAGCTTTTCCATCTCCTGCTGAAAGCCCCTGAAGTCATGCAGCAAAGGATCGTCTTGGGCCACAAAGGGTACAGACCAGTCCGCTGTGCTACCACTTGGGTAGGATAGCACAAAAGAGACCCGTGATTGGTCATTCGGAAAGGCAACTGGTCTACAAAGGAAGTGCAGGCGACACTGGTTCATGAACGTTGCAAACCTCTTGGTATCCCCCGTAAATCTTCCAAGCGGGGCCAAGGGAACTGCCCCAGGAAGGGTATCTGAACAGGATTGGCTGATGGTGCTGGCATCGAAGGCACTCTTCCCGGCAATGGTGCATACCATGCTTGTGACTGGAGAAGTTGCCGGCTTAAATTATCAGTGCGTTCTTTGGCTACTATCAGCTCTCTCCTCAGGGTGTTGATCTCCTGCCTGGCTGCATGTACTTCGGAACGTAGCTGCCCCAACATGTGGGCTAACTGGTCGGTTTCTGACGTTTCCATGACCCCCAGGTGGATTTTGATGTGAGGCTTTGCATTCTGTAACGCTCATCTGGTATCCACGGGGACGTCACTCAGCCTGTTCTGACCTCTTACGACCTCAAACCCTTCCCTGGAGTCTACTCGACTGGAGACTGGGCCTGAAACACAGGATTGGTAGAGTTTAACTGCCTATTGTCTCTGTGTTCTTGAACCCCTTCTTCCCTGGGGTCCAACCCTTTCCTTTGATCCACAGCTCACCTTATTTTCTTGGAAAGTGTGCTCTCCGTCCTGCTTTCAGTGCAGGGGCACCTTGATTGATGCAGGCTCGTTGCTGCCTAGTTACTTCACTGGTAAGAGTTTGACAGGTAAGTATAATGAGTCTTTTGAACTGTTCTCAAACTTTGTTCCTTTCCTTCCTTAGATGATGGCCGGCGTCCGTGGATGGCGACGTGCTGCTGAGATGAGTAGCGCTGAAGGTGAGTGATGCGCGATGCAACCCTTTCGTATTTGTATTGAACTGAGTTCTTTTTCTGTGTCTTTTAGGTACCACAACGTTTTCAGCGTGGATGCCGGTTATGAAGAAGAAATGCGGTGAGTAAGCGCGGTATGCAGATCCTCTAGATGTTTCCACACTAACCTGGAGTGTCTTTTCCCTCTTGCACATGGATGAGAAGACAGAGTTCCCCCAGAGCGGCTGGAATTCAGGCAAGCTTTTGAAGCTCGTACAGTCTTTAAAAATAAGCAAAGATTTGCTGAATGCTTACTAATGCCTTTTTTCTGTTCTTTTCCCTTTTCCTTAGGAAGCGGCGTGCTGGGATGGGAATGACACCGCCGGAGATGCCCGCAGAACAGAAGGAGCGATGAATGATGGGCAGAGGCGCTGCAAGGTAAGGCTGTTCCTAACGGTGTTCTTGTTCTTGCAGGAGCTGGGCGCAGAAGAAAGATGCAGGCCTACTGGAGACCGATCCAAACACAGTGAGTGTCACGCTGCAAGTGCAGACAACGCAAAGCATGTTTCTCAGCCTGGGTGTGGCTTAAATAGTCACTGGGTATCCCAGGTGTCTCTGGGCTGAACCACACCCAAAAGACTAGACTGCACATGCATTTCTAGGAACCGAACTATGTGGGGGCATCCATCTTGTCCCCATCAATGCACTACAAGTCCAATCCCCAATGTTATCCTACGGGAGTGAGTGAGTCTGGTGCCACAAGCGCCAAGTCTGACTCCAAGTGGGTCTTTGGAGGGATGGAGAGGCCCTTGAGGGCCATGTAGGTGATCGTGGCCTGGCTCCAGCCTGACATCTTGGAGGGATGGGGACAGGAGGGGCAATTATGACAATTATCAGAGCAGATAGACAGAATGGCAGAGGTGGGGGATTAGCCATCATCTCCAAAACCAATCTGTCCGTCAAACTAGCCACACCCCCATCCTGCCAATCGTGTGAGCTACTCACAGCAAAACTCCCCCTCTCCAAGAACCACACACTCTCCATCCACTTTGTATTCAGACCACCAGGACCCATAGGCTCCTTCGATGATGACATAACTGGTCTCCTAGCCAACAACACTAAAAACCAAGCACAAATCCTCCTACTGGGTGATTTCAATTTGGGATTTAGTGACATTAATGACAAACACACCCAATCTTTTGCTGCCTTTCTGGTGGATCATGCACTAACACAAAAACTCATGGCTCCCACTCACTCCAAAAGACGCACCCTGGATTGGATTGCTGACCTAAACTGCAACATCAACATCACCAATACTATCCCGCAATTCCGGTCCGATCATTTCTTAATAACCTTCACTGCCACGCTAGACCTCACCCCTCACAACACATGATCATGGCACCGCCGCTCCCAATAAGAAGCAAACGACATCTCAGTGGACAAAATACTCCCACTGCTCCTCCCTGCCATTAATAATACAGATAGCAACTCAGACCGAACCACTCTAGTAGAGGTCTTCCACGAGGCTATGACCAAGTCTGGATGTCATGGCACCAGTAAACTCAGGAAAGGCAAACAGAAAACACATATCAACACTTGGTTCACACCACAACTCAAAGAGCTCAGACTGCAAAAAAGAAAGCTTCAGTCAGTATGGCAGCACTAGCCAACTAATGAAAATAAGGACAAACTCACTAATCTATCTTGCGCCCTGATGCCCCCGGGCCGGATTGTGCGTGTTACAAATAAACAAAATACAAATACAAATAAACACTACAAGAAAACAATAATTAGTGCAAAAAAAAATACCTTCAATGACAGAATATCTAAGGCTAAATCAGATACTTCTGAACTATTCTCCATTCTTCAGGAAATGGAATCATCTATACCTCAGGTCGACAACACACCTAAGGACAAACCCTGGTGTACTAGCATACAAAATGCTCTCTCAAACAAACTCTCCTCACTCCAAACTAAAATAGCAATCAAGAAAGCAACTCTAATCACCTCTGAACAGCAACCACCCCCTATTGCCACTACACCTAGCCCCATCCTACCATTCAGCTTCAAGAGAATTTCCATCATTGAGAGCGAAAAAATCATACTGTCACTAAAACCCTGCAATTGCAAAGGAGATATCTGCCCAGCCCAAATTATAAAAGATGCTGCTAGAGATTTAGCTCCCTTCTTTTCTAAGCTTATCAATGCATCCTTCAAGCAGAACCTTGTCCTTAATAACCTCAAAGAATCTTGGGTACTCCCACTGCTCAAAAAACAGACTCTGGACCCCTCTATCCCCTCTAATTACAGACCCATTACTACAGTCCCCTTTCTACTCAAAATCATTGACAGAGTAGCCTACTTACAAATTCAGGACTACTTAGAACCTAATCACTTGCTCGGCTCACACCAGTCTGGTTTCCGCCCTCTCCATGGCACGGAAACTGCATTAATTGTCCTTAAGACCCAAATTGACGTGTTGAAGGACAATGGGAAAATGGCTCTGCTACTCCTCCTTGACCTATCTGCGGCCTTTGACCTGGTGGACCATGCAGTCTTATGCAACAACCTCAGTTCGGCCGCACATTTCTCAAGTGATGCCATTACCTGGATCCAGTCCTTCCTAGCCAACCGGACAATGAGAGTCTTCTCCCCTTCTGCTGCTGCTGATCCCATACAAGTCTTCTGCGGGGTACCACAGGGGTCATGTGTGTCTCTCACCCTGTATAACATTTTTAGAGTGGGTGTCACTGGGTGTCACATACACTAACTATGCAGACGACACCCAGATCCTCGTTCCCCTCTCGGGCAACTTCCTCGAAGACACGGCCTTGGTAAATAAGATATACCTCCTCATTCAGGCATGGATGGCCTCTCATGGCCTCTGCCTGAATGACAAAAAAAACAGAGCTCCTAATCCTAGGTTCAGACAAAGCTACAAAAAATCTCGACCCCAACTATGCTTCCTTCAATATTGACAAAAATATCATCAAAGTCATGCCCGTAGTCAAAAGGCTAGGTTTCTACCTTGACACGTCACACTCCCTCAAAAAGCAAGTTAACTCTTTAGCATCCTCCACAGCTTACACTTGTAAACTGATCCGAGCATGTAGACCGTTTCTCCTCACTCGTCTGAGGGCTCCGTACGCTCCCACGGGTGCCTGGCCACCCCTGGGGTGCCAATCATGCGGCACGGGGCATGCGCTCTGCATGGCTGCCAATAATCTGAAATTGGAGAGTTGTATGATCACAAAGGCAAAATAAACTGATATTGTGCGTCTCTTAAATTGCGCGCAAATTTCAAACACAGCATCAGCTGTAGCGCTCTTCATGGTCCTACCCACTAATACCATTCAGTCCCATACTGCTGTACGCGTTCCATGTATATCTAGTAAATATATCACTCTTACATATGTAAAACTATCTCACACATAACATTCACAGGGAGATGAACATTTCGGTACTTATCTGCTTGAAGAGCAGTAAAAGAAGAGGAGGGGCTCAGGGAGTGGTCATAGCTGAGCATGGAGGGAGATGGACTACAGAGACTATAGGGATTGTAGTTTCAATAAAGAAAAGTCACTTTGGACATTTTACTGTGTTTTGTTATTGGTTTGTTGAAACTGCTGAGGAGTAGTAGTAAAAGAAGTTGAAGCATAGTGCTTGCCTCCAGTCTTGTCATAGAAGTGTCATGTGTCCAGATGGTTGGAGTCCGTATCTCCAGTCCGTGTCTACATGGCTCTATCTTGGTATATGGGATTTTCTTCCGAATCTGAGCTAAAAGTAATTGTGTCACTACACACAGATACACATAAATGAATCGATGTGGGGTGTACTACATTCATGGGTGTGTCCTAGAAGCTTGGGGACGTGTAAAAAGCGTACACAATGCAACTAATTGCCGATTGGCAGGGGAGAACAGAGTGTTGTGATTAAATGGTGGTGTGGACAAATGAATCCTCCTCCTGCCAATGGGGCCATGAATTATCTGTGCAGCATGGCGAAACCTATGTGTCCTTGTGAGAGGCTCAGATCCCGGGGACTGTGCTTCTGGTAGCACTCGGAGGTAGGATTTTCATGAATTATTTTTGTACTTGTAATTGTACATTGAATTGTATAATGTCCAAAGAAAAGATTTGGAAAACGAAGATCACTTTGAGGTATGAGGAGTGATAGTCATTGGTCTCTGATACTTCGAGTTATGAAGAAAAACAGATAATAAACAATACGGGCAAGGAGAAAAGCCTGACCGAACTAAAAATGTGTTATGTATTGCATGAGTAATTCATTGCTAATCAACCGGAAGGGGACTACACTAGGTTCTCCACGTAAGGGTGGTGAAATGATAGAGAACTAAGAAGTGTCTCGGAAATTATCTATTAGGACTCCCTCAATGTGACAATAGTATTGTTTAGCCCGGAGTCCTAATAGTACAGGGCACCCTCATGTTAAATATAGAAAGAGAAGCTCAATCGGTGCACCGACTGATCGTTCTCATATGGCTCATACTAAACAGGGGCTCCCTGGAAGGATTTTGACTTTTTCTTTCCATCCATAGAGAGATTGTGGGCGCTATCAGGAATGGGTGGTATCCCAGCAGTAAATTCTGCTTCGATACCGCCAGCGGATATACGCTTCTCCTAGGAACACCTTTCTTGGTGGTGTTCCTGGTGTCACATGTTCCCACAGAAGGCAATTCCACATACCAGGTTTTGACTATACAAACCTAAAGTATGAACGCATTCCTCCCATGTAGAAAGGTCTGCATTGTCTCCTCCTTTAAACTTGCATCACCTTCAAAATTGAACGCATCGAATACACGACAATGCTAAAAAAACATCTCAGGATATCAGGCCTAACGAAAAGAACAAGCCATCACCTTGAAAGACTGGAAATCAAGAAATGCATGTAAAGGTCCAGGCAATAGGGTTGCATGCTGTAGTACGTTTAGAAAACAGAATGATAGCACACTGCACAGTACATGTGTGATGCTATGATATGTTTTGTTATGATATTTTAGTGGGACTCATGTAGGGTGACTTCTTACATGATCATAGTGCTTAACAATAAAGGAAAGAAGTCAGTGGCCCTCCCTTCAGAAGCACAATGAATCCAGTTACAGGGAGAAAAAAAAAACATAATACATAATGAGAAGGAAATGAAACCTTGTTATTATGGCTATACAGTTATTTTACTGGAAATATTTTCCATATTAAAAAAATACATATACTGCAACGGTCAGCCCCTTAAGCTCCTTAGATGGAATATCCCATGAAGAAATGCCCTTACAAACCAACGAGATTACTCTGCTCTGCAGTGCAGTCTACAGAAAGGCTTGTAGAGTGGTGCAAAGGACAAGAGTACTTTGATTCAGAACAGTATACATACGTTGTGGATGCAAAAATATATGCATTTACAGTCTTTAAAGGCTTAACTTCTTTACCTCACCTAGGGTATTTGAATATTTTACAGAGTCATTGCTCTGGTTTGCATGGTTGTTCACCCAACCATCTAACAAATACTTCACATGTACTTTTCTTTATTAAAGTCAAGGGCTTGTGGCTCATTTGCCAGCTTTAAACGTGGATTCAAAAAAGATCTGTTTTATTGATTTTTCTGCGCAGCCTGCTCCCCACTGATGCTTTGATCCTGTTGTCTATTATGCTAGCGCTCCTATTCCTGTGGGCCTTTTCCTTGGCGCTTTTTATGAAGAAAATAAAGTAAAGGGAGGCACCATGCAAAAACACACATGCCCCATCAAGCGCTCCGTAAACCGTATTCACATAAACAATTGCACTATCACTTTGACTGCAAAGAAGAACGATCCTACCGCCCCCCCATCGCAAAGCACAAAATGCTACAAAATCCCACCTATTAAAAGTGCTATGCAATCCCAACGAACAATCGACTTCCACAATGCAGGTTCATGCATTACTAACACTGATATAACAACATGGAAAGAAGAGGAGAAGGAGGAAGAGGAGGGTCAGAATCTTCCACCCACGAACAACGATATTCAGGATTCCAGATGAGGAGGTCTATGGGAGATATCGCTTCTCTTCCCATATCAACCTTGACCTGGTCAGGGAGTGGGAAACGGACCTGGTCCACTGAGTGCTCACAGGCTGTGACACTTCTTCTCAAACTGCTATGATCCTGACACTTCCTGGCCACAGGATCATTCCAGCATACCACAGTCGTTGTTGGGGGTATATCACAGCCCACACTATCACAGTGTCTCCACCAGGTCTTGCGCTGTACCTTGCATGTGTGCATAGGCACATTGACATGCCACACACAATGCAGGCACGCACAGAGTGTGTCAGGAGTTGTATGCAGCGCCACACGTGTCTGGGGTCCTGGAAGCCATCAACTGCACCCATGTAGCGTTGCAACCTCCCCCCCTCAGACACTGATAATTCTGTTTATAATTCTGATATTACTTTTACTGTGTGTATGTATATATTTTTGTGGTTGTAACTAAGCTTCGCAATCTCATGTAAATGCTGCGCACTGTTACCTGAGGGTATGCTTGCGCATTACAAATAATAAAACAAACAAACAAACATATATTGCAACAGGAAATATTGGCATTCCAGAAATGTGCAGGTGATCTGTGATGCCAAGGGACACATCATGCATGTGAATGCCAATTACACAAGATGCACAAATGATAGCTTCATCTTGCGTCATTCCCCTATTAACCACGCCCTGGCATCGCAAACATCTGTCAACACCAGGCTCATCAGTGCGTATCAACTATCATGCACACACAATCAGTCACATGACAAAGAGAAACACAAGAAATGACACTCCATGTAATCAATAATCATCATGATCATGATTATCGAAATAAGGGTATTTATTGAGCACAGACCCAGCATCAGGAAGCAATGGAGCACTTTACAATCATAGACGAAAGTACACAGTGAGGGAGGAAGCGCACAAGGGAGTGGGGTGTGAACAGGGGAGGACAAGGGTGGGAAATTGGCAGCGAGGGAATCTACAAACAATCAGAGGAGGAGACAGGGGTGAGCAGATCACTGAGACTCAGGTAGTGTAGGGAGTGCAGGGTGGGTGAACCTACATGTTAGGGAGGAGCCAGTCTTTGTAAAGGAAGGTCTTGAGCTCTTTCTTGAACTGTACAAGTGATGGGGCAAGTCTGATGTTGATGAGGAGGACATTCCAGAGTCTTGGAGTGTAGACAGAGAGGGCCTGCCTTCTGGTTCTTACCTTCCTTCACTGTCAAAATTCTGACCGACACATTTCCTTACTTCTGGTTAATCACAGTTCTTTGGAGATGCTGAGTTTCTCAGTGAGATAGCTTATGGACTTCATGGTGACAACCTTGTAGATGATGCAACGTCATTTGAAGATGATAATTTCCTGCAGCAGGAGCCTGCACAGCTCGATGAGGGTTGGGGTGATGCAGAAGAATTTACAGAGTCCTTTGATGAATCTTGATGCAGCATGCATGACACATCTTGGGAGTGCCACTGTAGTTGCCGGAAGTACTTCAAAAGGGCATTTGCACCATCAGGTGGGAGAAGACCAAGGCTTGGACAGTGGATCTGAAGTTGATTTCTAGAATGTAGGGCCTGATTTTATGCAGGTGAGAAAGTAGATACCAAGATGTGTGTGTCTTCCTTGGTATGCACTGTTTGAATGTGAGGTGCTTGTCAATGTTTAACCCCAGATACTTGGCACAGTTGGCCAGCTGGGGTGTGCAGCCGTTGAGGTATTGTTGGATGCGGATGTTGTGTGGAGTGTGGAGGGTTCAGAGCAGTTCCATTTAAAAATTGAAGGTGACGGGGTACAGGATGGATCCTTGTGGGACTCTACACGGGATGGGTAGAGTTGGTGATTTTTAAGAATCCATTTGTAGGAACTGTTGGCAATTAGCAAGGTAGGATTTTAAGGAGTTGTGGGCAATCTTGCTGATCCCCATGTGGCTATATAAATTGTCAGTGAGTGTCCGGTGGTCTACTGTGTCAAATGCTTCTGAGCAGCCAAGGAGAACCAGGAGGCAAGGATGGCAATCATCAATGATTTTAAGTGCATTGTTGATCTTCTTGATGGTAGCCATTTCTGTGCTACATCTGGGACTGAAGTTAGATTGGTAGGACTTAAGGAGGTTATTTGCTTCAATGTGTTTGAAGAGTTGCATGTCTGCAGCTTTCCCAAGGATGTTACCTAGAAAGGGAAGATGGGTGATGGGCTGGTAGTTGCCGAGATCATCAGGGTCCACCAATGGTTTCATAAGATGTGGGAGGATTTATTCATTCTTGAGGGTCGAACGGAAGGTGCCTTGAGTTAGGGAGCAGATGATGATTGTCAGGTAAGGGTGGAGTCCTTCAGTGGAAGGATCTTGAGTACAAAGCCCGGAAGGATGTTGGCTGCATACAATGTGGCATTTAGGGATGCATCAGTGTCAGTGGAGTCTTCCATAGTTAGTGTCTGGAAATTAGTCCAGGTAGTTGTGTCTTTGTGAGAAAATATGTGTAGTGTGCTATCATTTGTGGCAGTGGTGTCCATTGGCCTCATCACAAGTCTGGGAGTAACCCTTAAAAGTGGAGGTAACATAATTAGCACTGCCAATACCTTCTCCACCGGAACATGAGCCGGCCAGAAATACTGCCGAATATCCACCACTATTACAGCTGGCGCCATCACTGCCGGCGGTATGGGCTCCGGCCACACAAAGCGCAAACACAGCCCGATCACAAGTCCATCTACAGCAGTATTAGCACCGAAAACAAAGGCTAATACTGCAAAAAACATGGTGCCATTACCTTCAGGCCCTAGCTGGAGGTAAATGAACACAGGTGTCAGAAATAAAATCGCAGGTGAACCCAATCCACTCCAGATGGCTGCATAGGTAACACCCCTACACCAAACACTGTTTTCAATACCATGCTGCCACTAGCTACTGTGAGCGGGAAACAGGCAGCTGCTCATGCTGCACCTGGAAGTTGAGAGGCAAGACAACCAGGCCAAGGCACAGGGAGTATGGGAGGTGGAGCGAGGAGAGCCCAAGAAAGGCATACACCAATCCCCAGGGCCAGGCCCTGACCATGGACCCTCAATGACAGCCAGTTGGTGACTCTGTACAGCCTCAAAGGCTGAAGCTAGTGTCTATCCTGCAATTCCTTGGGACTGGCCTCTTCCAGCACTCTGTGGCTATGATGTACGGCATGGTAAAGCCCACATTCTGCGCAGTGTTGGCCCATGTGATTGAAGTCCTTCTGCAGCAAGTGCAACGCCACATCTCATTGCCTACCACCCCAGCCCAGGTCTATGCCATTATGGCACAGTTCTATGCTGTTGCTCAAATGCCAAATGTGATTGCTGCCCTGGCTGTATCCATGTTGCATTAGTGGCCGAGGCCCACAAAGCAGTGTACTGTAACTGCAAACACAACCGTTTCCTGAATGTGCAGGTGACCTGTGACATCATCCTGTACATAACCCACTGCTGTTCCCTCTACCCTGGTTCCTCTCACAACTCCATGGTCCTACAGAACAGCATACTGCCAGGATACATGGAGAGTCACAGAGAACTACGGACCTGGATAGTGGGTGAGGAGAAATGCCTGATTCCATGAGCTGAAAAGTACATGTCAAAATGGGTGCGGGGGGTGAAAAAACTACACAAAACATGTCATGACAAGCAAATGCAATATCTGTACTTGACCAACTTCCACACCAACATCACACTACAGCCCAGGGAGTATGCATATGTCAGAGTTACCTCGATGGAGAAGCTGATGTACACATACATCTATTAACATGAACATGACTACAGATACCACAATGCAACATGTACTAACCAAAGCAATTCTGACAAATGACTGCATCAATTCATACAACAACAACCCTGCCGGTACCACAGTGATGTACCAATATGCATCCAGTCCACAATCGCCACCCGGTGGCACCAGATTCTCAGAGAGGGCCAATGGGAAACCCATCATGCCACATACATGGTGAAAAACACTGCCACATGACAGCCACCATGTCAGCTGCACATCAGCTGAAAATCAGCTAATGGCGGATCCCCATCTCCGACAGACACCTTACATAGCATATGCTGCAAGGGAACAGGGTTCATGTGAAGCAGGAGCAATACATGACACGAGTGACACAGCATGCACAGACTTTGAATAGACACATGACGTGAAATGAAGGGCCATTTGCATGCACAAGATGTCCATTGCCCTGATAATGTGTAAAACCACCCCCACACCTTACAACGTGACTAATGCCTATGCCTCCCCCTATGCAGGTGACTCCAGTACCCACAGCTGCCCTGGCTAATGACCCCTGTGCATGATCCACAAACACTGCAGGATAATGCCTACAACCACGCTCACAAGAGGACCCATGTGTGCATCGAGCGTACCTTCAGCTCCTGAAGGCACGTTTCCGCTGCCTCAACCGTAAAGGTGGAGCCCTGATGTATGTTCCAGAGAAAGATAAAATAGTGCTTGTGTGTGCCATGCTGCACAATATCTGCCTGAAGAGAAATGTTCTGCTTCCGCCTGACGTGGACACGCCAGCCCCAGAGGATGAGGATGCAGTGTGTGTGGCAGAGGCAAATGCACGCATTGCCAGAGATGACTTGAGGGATGGGAGATTGACCCGCGGGGACGGATAGACAATTTCATCTGGCACTTTCACATGGCACAATCCATGTATGACTGTGTGACACTCACCCCTATCGATTAACACAACAATGAGACAATCAGGAATGTCCTTGCATTGATGAAATTTAACAGTTTTAATCATATGAAGTGTCCCAACTACCCCCCTCCCTCATTCCAATCCCCTTCATCCCACCACCAACTCCCCAGTACACTATCGCCCCTCCCTCACGCTACCACCAACTCCCCATCATGGCCACTCAGGGCAATAAGTGTATTTATGTTGATTATAACCAAGGCCTCTCCCCCTACCCACTGCTAGCCCCCAGTGATCTGTGATGCAAATGACACTCGGATGGACACCTTGGTGTGTTCTGCTCAGACTCTTCCATGGGAGTAGTAGAACTGGAAGGGATGGAGCCTGGACCCCGAATATGTTGGAGTGTGACCTCTGTGCTCTGGCAGATGGCCTCTGCGAGTGCTGAGACCCCTTCGGTCATCTCCCTGAGCCTCTGGGCGTATTGTGTCAGGGGAGCATACTGGCAATGCCTCAACCCGGTTCCCTGTAATGGCCTGCACAGTCCTGTGGGTGACCCCTTGTAGGCAGTCAAGTATGGACTGCAGGTGTTCCGAGTGTGTGTGTCCTATTGCCTTTATCTCCCTCTGTCTCCACTCCATCTCCTCCAGCCTCTGCAGCATGGTGCTGCTTGGTTTTGTGTGCCGTATGGGAGGGTGGCTGTGCAGTGGCTCTGGGCTGTTGTCAGGTGAGCCATAGGAAGGTGTGTCAATGTCATGCTCAAATGTCTGAACACGGTGGCGGTGGCATGGCCAAGGGCGCACAGGGGGTTGTGAACTCTGAGGTGGTGAGGGATGTATGGGGTTTGTGAACACTGGAGTCAGTGAGGGTTCTCTGGGGTTTGCGAATGCTGGACCCGGTGAGGGCTCTCTGGGGTTTTTGAACGCTGGTGGTGGCGATGGCACTCAGGGGTTTGTGGGCCTTCTGTAACTAGTGACAACAGGTTGGTAACCCCTGTGTCTCCACAGTCGCCCTGTCTGGAGATGTGGCCTTGGTGTCAGACCCTCCAGCTGCAGGAATGGGTGCAGTGGGCCTTGCAGTGGTTCTGGTGGCATGTGGAGTTGACGTTGGTTTGGCCCTGCTGGTTTGCGGTGTCTCACAGCAGGACATCCGCCTCAATGTTGCCTGTCTGTGCCTTTGTGGGGTGGTGGCAGACCTTGAGGGCCTGGATGCACCACTCTCAGATGGGCCTGCCCCTTGATGAGTGGGAAGGACTTTGGGGATTGGGAATGTGGGTGAGAAGGACAGTTGGGGGGGGTGCTCACCACAGTTGTTAATTAATAAAAAAAATCACTTGAAGAAATGTGAGAACAACAATTTTTGTGTGCAGGTGATATATTGAAAATGTGCATACATACAAAAGTGTGGTGCATTTGAAAAGTCATGTCTCTAGACAAATGTTTCCAATAGTTCTTGCCACAAAAGCCATCCGTCCATGACTTCCTCATGCTCAATGTGTGGCAGCACTGCATCTTCGGACAGAGCATCAGTTTGATGGGGGAGTCATGCCCAGATCAGGGGACAGGAGACATTTCACCCGAGGCAGATGTATTGCAGCATGGCACAAGCAGCAAATATCTAGCCAACCTTTTCTGGCATGAACGCTAGGGCCCCTCTGGTACGGTCCAGGCACCGGAAAGATGGCATCAGCAGGCAAAAGGAAATCTCAATGCAGAGTCTGGTCATGATTTGTGCCTCATTGTAGGCCACCTTCAATGGCGTAATTGGATTGTGCACAGGTTTCATCAGCCATGGGAGCTGGCGGTAAAAAAAAATTCACCCGCAGAATCATAGGACAAAGATGTCAGTCACAGTACATAGGCATAGCATGTTACATGTATTGTTGATGGGCACTCTCTTGAAGCAGTTATGTTGTATTTGTACTAAAAGGTTTTAATGATACACCGCAGGGGTACATGTGCATTGCCACTTAGAGATAGTTGTGCCAGACGTGACCTGTTCTAGGATTTCAAATGTGCATGTTGTCCATGTTGGGTATGTGGTGTGCAGTGCTGTCATTTAGTGTCGAGCTTGGTGATTTGATGGTTTTGTGCATAGTTGTGGTTTGTGCATTCCTTCCACAATGGAGTCACATACATGGTGTGCAGTGTACATGCCATCAGTGTCTGGCAGTGCTGCATTGTCATTGTGTAGTGTTGAACTTGTGCATTTGCTAGTAGATATGTGTGCCCTAAGCACTGTGGTTCCGGTAGTCATCTGTCTGGCAGGAGTTACTTGTTGGAGCATTATGCATTGCTGTCATAATTCTGCATAGTCCTGTTGGGTCTGGTCCTGTGGGTTGGTGGGTGTCAAGTGTGTTATGAGAGTGCAGGTCCTGCATGTATGGGTCCTTGACAGGGCAATGAAGAAAATGGGGCAGGGACCCTCTTTTTTTGTTGATGGGGGGCCTGGCTCTAGAGGGTAAATCAATAAGAAAGAACAAAGGAACAAAGAGTCAACAAAGAGTCATAGGCTACCCCTCTCTTTGACGCTAAGGAGGTGAAAGACAAACATACAGGGGGCTATGAATAATTATGAGCTAGACATTTGATCACACATAGGCAATAGAAAACTACTGATAAAACACAATGTATTCACATTAATTAATCTCAAAGAGATGGATGCTGTTATGTAGATTAAAGGGATTAAAGGGATGTGTGTATCCCACCCCCGCCTACAGATGCTATTTTTAAAATGCATTACATTTTGTCCATAGTGCAGTTTAGTGCTAGCATCCCATTCTTATTACTTGAACAACAACCACATTCAACAGCCTCTACAAGAGGCTGTCTGCCATCAGTGGTGGACTGGCCTATAGGGAAATCTGGCGACTTCCGGGTAGACCTCTGCCTATTATGTGTGGTAACCTATTTTATTTCTACATTTTCTCATAGGAAAAGGGTTGGGCTGGCTGAAAATGTGCAATATGGGGGCATGTTAAACATTATATCCAGGTCCTCTTTGGTTCCCAGTCCACGTCTGTCTGTCTCTCTGTCTGTGATTCCAACACTTGATGACAGGTGCAGGCAGAGACAAAGAATCAATGCTTTCGCTGGAAAGGAGAATTCTTAAGAGCTTGCAAATCAGCTGGACTCACTTGGTCAAGGGGATAAAGCAGGACACCTTGTTCTAACTTTGATAAGAAGATGTCTATTGTCTGAAGACACCGTCAGAGTTCCACCATCAGAACAGTTCCTGTAGATCACAGTAACTAGCAGAGTTTCTGTGATATTATATTTCCGGTGGTTGCACACGTCTAGGATTAAGGGCTTGTCTCCACATTCGACTACCTAAGGATGCAGGTTTTCATGCTAAATATGAATTTGAATGGGAAGCTCATCTCCCAATTCATTCATTAGAATATTCTACAATAATCCAATCAAAGGTATGCTGCCACATTCCACTTTATCAGGCTTCCTCCTGGGCTTTCTCTTTTAGTGTACAGTCAAATTTAAACCCTAGAACTCATTCCCAAACTTGTCAAATGTTGTTTTCAGACAATCATTGCCCAAGGCCATATATGGCAATATTCATATCCCACTTAATTTCTCATTGAAACAATGTCTGGCTGTTGAGCTCAGCATGGCTTTGGACACCAGTTCACTGAAGGAACACCCCCTTTGTAAAGAAGGTTGTAATCCAGCATAATCATTCACA
Source organism: Ambystoma mexicanum (assembly GCF_040938575.1). NCBI lineage: Eukaryota > Metazoa > Chordata > Amphibia > Caudata > Ambystomatidae > Ambystoma > Ambystoma mexicanum. The sequence continues at coordinate 516,630,260 of NC_090934.1, forward strand.
AAGGCTAACAACAACCAGTGGATCCCACTCAGCCAGCTAAGTGTGGAGAGATGACCTTGGAATAGAGTTCCCTTTTGTCACCCTAGCTATATGAGAGTCTGTGCTCAGAACATAATTTAAATGTAAGTCCCATATGAGGCATCAAGGAATAACGTCTGTGAACTAGACAAGAAGAAGCATAAAAACACAGGGGTTTTGCACCACAGGCACAGTGAAGGATTATTGATGTCACAGTATTTCATGCCCAGATTATGAATATGAGGTCTATGATTCATCACAATTATTACCAAGTTCTAATTACTGAAACTGTTCAGGGATGTTTCAGGATTCCCATAAATAGCCCCTCCCTTTGCTCCATGGTGAGGTCGAGCTCTTGCAGGATACTAGCCCGCCATAGAAACTTTGGATTATCTTACTTCAGTGTCATAAATTCCTTTAAAGACATAGGCTATGTTGCCATCATGAAGGTTGTCCATGTTACTTACCGTCCAAAATGTCATAATCTAAAGTGCTTTAAGGTCAATGCCTGTACCATTCTTGTTCAACTGTGGTGCACCTATGCTCTGTCTGTAATCCTGTAGCTGATGAATGTTAAATGGTGCTTTGTGCCTGTCTCATCCAGTTATGAATAAATGCGTGCATATCCCTAGGAGACAAGGTGAGTTTAGCAAGCACTTGAGCTTGACAGAAGGAAACCTCTGGGTCTTGTGCAGTCCCACTTCCACCCAAGCAACTTAAATTGAAAGTGTGTAGAGGTTGGCACAATCAGCAGACTTTCTGTGGGCCCATAGCCTGTAATGAATGACGTTCTGGTTACACAGAATGAGTCCAAGAAAGATCTGACCACGATCTGACTGGTTTCCAGTCTAGAACTGCAATGCTCTTTCTTGTTGAGGGGCTGTTTCTAATCATAACCACGGGCTCTGGCTGGGAAGAGTTAAGCAAGACATTGTATTCTTTCTGAGACCAAGTGTAGGACAGCTATTTTCTCATGCCTATGGTATGACATACGTCTGTTGACATGGACAACTATGGAGCTCATGTTCTATTGTGGCGTAACATGATTGGAAGGCATCAACATTTTAACGCCCTCCAGTAATGGCACGCTGCATTTTCTGTCATTTGTGTAGCGGATAGCAGCGTGAAACAAAATGTGCGTTTCTGCCACCTTCTGAGGTATTTGCCATACAAATGCTCGAGCATTTGCGCTGGCATGAATTTTCAGTCCCGTGTAAATGCTGATATATTCTTATGGGGTCCGCCTGCTTTATCCACCAGCAAAAAGACGGGCGGACCTCATAGGGAACCATTGTACATGCCACGTGCCATGCTTTCATGGCAGGATCCATGTACAATTACAATTAAATGATGCACTGTTAGGCAGAATCCTATGCAGTGCCCTTAGGGGCCACTGCACAGAGTTACAACTACAAGTGGTAATACAAGTTCACCTTTGGTACAAGCCTGTACTACACAGAAAAAGTGGTAGCAGTGATTGAACAGCCAGACTTATCTCAAGAGCAAATTAGCAGTAGTACAGATTACACAAAGGACTACAATTACTGTGACTCAAGCAAACACTGACTCAAAGTGTCTGGTTTAAAAATATAAGGACATTTATTTTTAAACCATCTGTTCACAAAACACTTAACTCCTAGTAAAATAAAACAACACACTTCAAATACACTACACATGACCAATTCCCCTTGTGCAGAACAATACAAGGTAAGTACCTTAGGATTTGACAGACCAGTGTTATGAAACAAAAGACGTTACTGGGAATACATATGCAATCACTTTTTGACAGTAATGACAGTTCGGTCTTACTAAAGATACACGTACCCGCAGGAAGAAATGTAACCGTAGTCAAACACACTTAGCACATGAATTAACACAAGAGAGTTTGGGATAAAAATCATAGGTAATGCTTTTGTCAAGGCAGGGAGAATCAGAGGGCACCTTCTAACATGAAAATAAAAGTCAATAGGCCTGTGCCAGTGTCAAGGGGAACAGGGTCCCTGTTGCCGAGGATCACACAGTTAGAACAGTGCATGATTCAAGATTGCCAGGAGTACTTAGATATTGTCAGAAGAGGAGGCAAAAGTTATAAGAGGGAAGGAAGAAAAGGACAAGCCTTTGGTGAGAAAGAAGGGTTCACCCCAATTCCTTGAAGTCAGACACAGTACCTTATTTGTTGCAGAACGCTGGTGCCACGGCAGTTTTTCCTGGTAGTTTCTTGCAGACTCACAAGAAGGAGGACATCTGGGGGGATCTTCACTACCCAGGGAAGAGGGCAGCAGCAGCGATGGTGAATGAAAGGTGTGCTCCTTTAAAACAGGAGAGGCTCTTCAGATGGGTATCCGGATGACTACGGCAGTGTGCAGCTATTTCGACCATGAAGAGGATCCTCTGGCTGTGGAAGACGAGCCGGTTGATCCTGCCAGGCTCAAGGGAAGAAGATCCGGTCCGGAGTCTTCTTCCCTTGAGCCTGGCAGGATCAGGGCGTGATTACACCCATCCTTCACATTCAGCCCACCTAGACACCCAGGCGCCAAAGGAGGGCTTCTTCGTAGAAGCCCGCCAAAAGACAGTGATCAAAGAAGGCAAACCTGGTTTGCCATGCAAAGTAAAACACAAGAAGGACCTTAACAAAAAGAAATGGCGACTAACCCAACCGTAGCTGAAATAAAAAGTATTTGGGCAAAAGTGCTACCACAATAGCCTGGAACAGTACCACGTTTATATATGTATAATCACGGTAGAAAAGGTAGGGTAGATACCACTACCACCAGCCAAGTCTAAATGTTAAATGAGCAAAACAAAGCTCAGAGAGGCACAGACAAAAAGGGGTAGGGATTAATCCTTTCCAATACTCTATGTAAGATGGGTTGTACTGGGTCTGTAGTTTTAAAGTGACTATTAAAGTCAATGGCAACTTTACATGTTTCTGGGGGACAGTAGTCAGCCCCAGGAAAATGGAGTCAGTGGGAAGTCTGAAAGACAACCCTGTGTCACTACACTGAAGGTGCTGTGTAACACACAGAAAACGTGGGGCTCATGGAGTGGTGTGCTCCAGAGCCCAAGATCACACAAACAGTAGAAATACACATGGCAAAACACATGTAAGAGTGGGAAACAGGCTCATACTCTTACCAGGTGGCGAAAATAAACCTCTGAAATCCAGCAAAGCTGCTGAGGGACTCACTAGGTGAGGGAAATTAGCCATTAAAGAGAATTCTCCCTAACATGCACGACAAGCTTGCATGTCGGACTGCATTTATTTGTAATTGTGAACACTGCTTAACATGCAGGCATGTTAAGCAGTATTCACACTGAATTTTAAATTGAATCAATTGTTTAATGTAATTGTAATTGACAAGTGGTGCTCACAATCAGAAGTCAGAACTGCCCGGCAGGTGGCATACACACTTGTACAATGCCGTTTGCACTGCACATTTGCGCTTTGCCATGCACATGATGACAATTTGTTGGCAGGTACTGTTTATTTTGCTGTGCTAATGTAACAGCTCCCCACTGTCAAATTACGATCAGGAGCACAATTAGCTACTATGGGATTCCTAGTTCCTACATCAACCAAAAAGGTGACATCTTCTGTCTTGTTGAGGACAGTAAAGGTCTAGTTCCTATTTCTTCCATGGCCCTGAACATTTTTGGCTTCCCTCATGAGGCCCTCATGTGCCTATTTGCACCAATCTTAGCCACGTTCAGTTAATACAACTTTTTGGCAAAGCCTTGACTTGCTATCAAGGTGTCATTGTCCTTTGATGTGGCTTGAGATATTTGTATTATTTTAATTATTGAATGTGGTCCAACATATACATTCTATGCCTCCTAAAAAAATAGAATTGTTGGTGCAAGTTGCAAGTATGTAATGCAGGAGCAGCATGTCTGTAAAGATTTTGCCTTCACCGCGGTGCCAGCCTTAATTACATCATTTGAACCCAATGGAATTGCCATGCACAGCATTTTCACCAAGCGTCAAAACCATGTTGGGGTTCATTTCCCAAACCACACAGTGCTAAAGTATGATTAAAAGCAAGATTTTTGTCATTTCCACCTTTTTTTGCACTCCAGGATAATGTACAGCCAGTTGGAGGCAGGAACGGAGCACAAAACAGAATTGGCATTTCTGCAATGCTTTCCTTCTCCTACTCCAACAAGCGCACGGTTCATGTTGGAGTTCAAGTTATTCCTGTGAAATCATAGGAATCCATTTTAAATGTTGGCTTCAAAGCATAATTTGGATTTTCTTTTACGAAGCAGGTTGTAAAATGGAAGAGTAATGCAATTTTCAAATCCGGGAACCCCACAGCAGGTAAGTGTTAACATTCCAGGAAGATTTCTCTTTTGGCAACTTTCCCTCCATATTCTATGGACCCCCACACATTTTTCTTTTGTTTATAAACATATCCTGTCTTTTTACAGGGAAGTGAAACCTTCAGCTTCACTTGCCTGGCATGTTGCTCATTTTGTTATAGGGGAACTCATCAGTCCTTCAGACTATCAGTACTAGGAAATAATGTTTCTCTTTTGTCTTTTTACCTTTTACAATGTTTAATTATTTTGAGTGTGCACATTCACGTTTTCCATGTATGGCTACTAAACATGGCTTTTGCCCTAAAATGGCATTGCTACAATATGTTTGCTTGCTCTTTGGCCATATTGTTGTGCCTTCTTCTGGCTTTCTGAGGGAATCCCCTATGCTCATGCAATTGACCAGAAAAGCTGCTGCTTTCACTGCCTATTTATGGCCTTGTGTGTGCATGACTAGTAGATGGGTGGGACAGTCTGTACCTACTCCACATTTGGGGTGCCAGAGAATGTAGGTGTGGGGCATGAGTGAAATCCACATTGGTCCCTGATTGAACCACTGCTGGCTGTTTGAATAATGCTGATCCTTACCATTGGTGGGTTTGGGCTTGTTTTCAGCCAGGCTTTAGTATAAGAACAGAACATCTGTGGACAACTCTTTTCCTGTGATTGACCGGTGAATCCCTGCTGGACTATCTCATCTGTGAAGGCCCTGAGCTGTGCATTTACCCCTGGACTGCTTTGACTAAACATTCTTGATGCATTCACAAGGGTACAGCCATCCTGAGACATTGGAAGTGTCCCTGGAACACTGGGTGCACTGAACAGCTCTCCAAAGGGCTACCTTGGTAGAATCATCACCATTCCGGGTTCATTGCCCGAACTTTGGTGGTCACTAGCATATAACACAATTGTTTTTTCTGCCAAGTTTCAGCTTCCAAGCCTGAAGGGATTGTTCTCAGAAAGGTCTGCTTCGACTGTGACTACAGAGACGCCTGCCATCATTGCTACGCAGTGAGCATCAGTGGAAGTTGCTTCCCTGTGTCATGTGAGGTGTACATAATAGTGCTGCATCAGTGAACCCTGCTTGCCTTCTTTGCCAGTGGTTGTATTCTGTACCAGCAACCGACCAGAGAAATCCTCGTACCTGCAACCCTTAGACATCCTGCACCAGAACAGAAAGTGAGAAAACCTACACAAGTTACTCCAGGTTGACCAATCTCGTCATCTGGGAAAATCTGAGTTGGGGGTGGTGGGGGGCAAGTAACTGCACCACATTCACCTCCCCTTGTTCTCCTTAGAATACACCTTAGAATAAACATTGGTTATTCCATTCCATCACTTTTTGATTGTCGGATCTAAAAGCTTGTATCTTAACGACAGAATATTTTACTGACCTGTAGCATTGTTGAATATCTCCTGGAACATTTCACCACAACACAAACTCTTCCTACATCAGTATCCTTGACTAAGAATCAGCTTTGTGACTTTTGGGAACAAGGCCCCATACTTCACAGGGATTAGACTTAAAATGTGAAAGTATAATTCTCGTTGTGAACTAGTTTCATTCTACTGCATCACTCTTTACCTTCCTTTTGTTGTCTAAGTTATTTGATGCATTTCTAAGAACCAAAGCTTACTGTATATATGATTGCTGAGTATTGTGTGATATTACTACTTGCTTATTTCATTTCCTAGTTTGTGTTTTTGGGTCTAGAATAAATATTCTATGTTTGTACTTAACTGTCTGAATTGAATTATTGTTTGCTTCACTGTGTGGACTCATTGTGGACTCCTGACCCCACTTAATCTATCCTGAGACTAAGCCTTGACCACTTGCCACGCCTACCATAATTGGGTTTGTTTAACCTCTCTAAGTACCACTGTTCATTATAATTCGGATGACCTCCTAAAATCTGTCCGCCAGGCCGGACACTAGAATCTATCTTTAAAGTGGTCGCCTGCATACACATTGCAGCTTTTACAAAATGGCCTGCTCTCTATTGCTTGTATTTTAATGTTTATGCTGGTGTTGTTTCGGCTTCCATATCCTGTAGCCATTTTAAAAGATTACTTCTCTTTGTGACGACGAACACCAGCAATTCTTCTTTGTTGCAAGAAATGCACCAATTGCTACCGCGTATACAGAAACGGATGTATCTAAAGGATTTCTAAAGGCTTCTTTGTCAAGCACCACCTCTAATATTAAATGTCTCATTGCATGTATTCACACATTCTTTCATGCACAGTCAGGCACGTACAACGGACCAGAGTGGCATGGGTCGTGGGGAAATGCTGCATTTTCACAACGACAAAAACAGATGAAATAGAGGATGCAATGCAATTGTAAATGCACAATGTAAATTACACATGGGGTCACTGCACCAGATTCAAGTTATGAAAAAAACGCAAATTACTCAAACTTTTATAGATGTGCCCAATAGTGCTGACTCTGGGGATATGAGCTGCTTTCTTTTCGAATTCGATTTGTACATTCAGAACAGTGTATTATTGTGATAATTACAAATTTAAAGTGGGTGTACATACTGATTATGAATCGGCCCCTATTTGTGTACAACACATTAGGTCCCTGGTGTTGATAATGTCACATATGATAAACTCACACAACCCTTTACTCTGAAGGTGATGCTATATGGAAGCTTGCAAACTGTTATCCTACTTTTGCAGGCCTAAAACAATTATAACTAAAAGTATACAATAAACATGTACGGTTGTTCATTCTGTGCATGTTTTGTGATGCGATTCCTATGTTGAAACATACACCATGAATGAATATACAAAAACACCTGTGTCTTAAGACTATTCCAATTAACATGGCCACCGTTCAGAAAAGTTAAACACTGCAATACCCTGAAGCAATTTTAAGAGTATTGATGGAGAACTCTGTATTTTAATTGCCTTTTCCCATCCTTAATTAGTTGTTAGACCAGGGGAGTACTGTGGCTTTTTTACTGTTCAGATTCAGTGTCTTGGTTTGCGTTTTCCACACCCTGCTGTGCGGGCTCAATCACTAGAATCTGTTTCCACACAATATTGATGGAAATCTCATGCTGCATCTGAAGGCAATAAGGCATGAAGAGTTGGGGAGCGAATGCAGCTGCACATGCGTGCCTAAACCCTGGATATCTTAATGGTAGATCGGCACCCGTTCCGTCTAATGTTATTCTCCACTTTATGGTGTCGTTTTTTCTTGTCCATTAATAAAAACGAGATCTTTGCTTCTCTGGTGATCTTTGCTTCTCTGTAAGTAAAGCAGGGCAATGCGCTGCAGTGTTTAGCATGTGTGGATGTCTGGGTAAACAGGAGACGCAGACATGCACAATTAAAGCCCATCCATTTAAATTGAATATCTGAGCATTGGACACACATTCTGGTCAAGATGTTGATAGCACAGTGGTGTGTACTATGCATACATCATAATATGTAAGCAGCCTATATAATACACATGTCATCACTTACAAAGGGGAACTGTGTGTTGTGAGCGGAGCAAGACGATGTAGTTGAGTCAGTAACCACAAGAATTGTGAATATGTCGACATCGCGCAAACCTTTCAATCTTTTTTTCAGAATTATCTGAAAAGGTTGATATCAGTAAGGGGCGACAAAGGAGGGTCCTGTACAAGGGGGGAGGTCGCTGCCATTAACACAGGGCCCTGTAGCATGCCCCACTGTCCTCCCGCGTCCCTGATGGCTCTAAAGGCTCGCTCGGATTGATAAATTCGAACTGGAAATGCAAAATATGTTTACATTATTGTTGAAGTGGTAAGAAGGGTAGGTCACGGAGAGCCACAGCAGTGCTTTGGGGAGTCAAGTGGTATTTGAAGGTTCTTTTTTTTTTTTTTGTGTTTAATCGTGATTAACAATTTTTACAAATTTAGTGCATGTTTTCCTTTGTTGTCACATTTCTTTTCCTTGCTAAGAGATGCAGCCTTGAGGAGCTCTGTCCTCTTTGTACCAGTTTTGATCTGCGGCCTTTCCGTCTAGGCCCAAATCGTACACAAATTTAGCTGTTGCTAATGTCAGCGATGTGGAATCTCCGCTCATCATCTGATTCCACCAAACATCGTCAGTTGTCGTCTGATGTTTGAGTCTGTGTGGCCGAAGATAAATAGTTCTTAATTTGTCTGTTCCTGGACAGAGAAGGGGTAGATGTCGCACTGTCTCGATATTTTGTGTAACTGAGCAGTAACGGCATATGTTGTTTTCGGCCTGTTTTCGGAAATATAAGATTTTGTTCGTCTTTAGGACATTCAGGCGTGCTCTTAAAAAGATTGATTGCAAGTGTTTATTCGGAGATTTCTTTAGATAAGTTCTCACCTCGTCTATTTTTTGAGTGTTGAATGTCAGATGTGACGAGGATGTGTATTCACTTGCTTTATCCAGTCTATCGATCCAATCTTGAGTTTTCAATCTGTCCTTGATCTTTCTAGGGATTCTTTCGATGTCCCATTTTTTCCGCCAGTTCGAGTTGTTTTTCGTACCATGTGGTCAACATCTGAGTCTTTTCGCTTACCATTTCTCTGTAGATGATGTCTAGGATTTCCGGGCGAGGAGTTTTCAGTATTTTTCCCAGGAATAAAAGACTGTTTCTTTTGATCACGTATTTAATTGAAGACAGACTTAGCTCTCGTCTGATTACTGCTATAGGTGTCGAATTAGGCAGCTTCAGTACTTTACGCCAAAATAGGCCGTCGAGTCTGTCCCACAGTGTGGCAGGAAGTTGTAGCATCGCTTCGGCTCTGTATGTTATTGCCGGCGTGGCTTTTGTTTTGAAAAAGTTTATCACCGGAAGAAGCGAAAATTTGCCATATTTTCTGTCTAAAATTAGAGCTTGATCTGCAAGGGTTTTTGTCCTTGCGAAAAGATGTTCCTGCATAGAAATTTCTATTTTGCTGCGGCAAATTTTGACTCCCAGTTATGTGAAGCTTTCTACTGTTTCCAATTTCATGGAATTTACGAACCAATGGTGTTTTTTTGTTGATGTTTTTGGCTTTTCGATGATCATGATCTTCGTTTTGTTTGTGTTGGTATCCAAATCGGTTTTTTTTAGGTAGGCTGGGGGAACTGTGTGTTGTGAGCGGAGCAAGACGATGTAGTTGAGTCAGTAACCACAAGAATTGTGAATATGTCGACATCGCGCAAACCTTTCAATCTTTTTTTCAGAATTATCTGATCTGAAAAGGTTGATATCAGTAAGGGGCGACAAAGGAGGGTCCTGTACAAGGGGGGAGGTCGCTGCCATTAACACAGGGCCCTGTAGCATGCCCCACTGTCCTCCCGCGGCCCTGATGGCTCTAAAGGCTCGCTCGGATTGATAAATTCGAACTGGAAATGCAAAATATGTTTACATTATTGTTGAAGTGGTAAGAAGGGTAGGTCACGGAGAGCCACAGCAGTGCTTTGGGGAGTCAAGTGGTATTTGAAGGTTCTTTTTTTTTTTTTTTGTGTTTAATCGTGATTAACAATTTTTACAAATTTAGTGCATGTTTTCCTTTGTTGTCACATTTCTTTTCCTTGCTAAGAGATGCAGCCTTGAGGAGCTCTGTCCTCTTTGTACCAGTTTTGATCTGCGGCCTTTCCGTCTAGGCCCAAATCGTACACAAATTTAGCTGTTGCTAATGTCAGCGATGTGGAATCTCCGCTCATCATCTGATTCCACCAAACATCGTCAGTTGTCGTCTGATGTTTGAGTCTGTGTGGCCGAAGATAAATAGTTCTTAATTTGTCTGTTCCTGGACAGAGAAGGGGTAGATGTCGCACTGTCTCGATATTTTGTGTAACTGAGCAGTAACGGCATATGTTGTTTTCGGCCTGTTTTCGGAAATATAAGATTTTGTTCGTCTTTAGGACATTCAGGCGTGCTCTTAAAAAGATTGATTGCAAGTGTTTATTCGGAGATTTCTTTAGATAAGTTCTCACCTCGTCTATTTTTTGAGTGTTGAATGTCAGATGTGACGAGGATGTGTATTCACTTGCTTTATCCAGTCTATCGATCCAATCTTGAGTTTTCAATCTGTCCTTGATCTTTCTAGGGATTCTTTCGATGTCCCATTTTTTCCGCCAGTTCGAGTTGTTTTTCGTACCATGTGGTCAACATCTGAGTCTTTTCGCTTACCATTTCTCTGTAGATGATGTCTAGGATTTCCGGGCGAGGAGTTTTCAGTATTTTTCCCAGGAATAAAAGACTGTTTCTTTTGATCACGTATTTAATTGAAGACAGACTTAGCTCTCGTCTGATTACTGCTATAGGTGTCGAATTAGGCAGCTTCAGTACTTTATGCCAAAATAGGCCGTCGAGTCTGTCCCACAGTGTGGCAGGAAGTTGTAGCATCGCTTCGGCTCTGTATGTTATTGCCGGCGTGGCTTTTGTTTTGAAAAAGTTTATCACCGGAAGAAGCGAAAATTTGCCATATTTTCTGTCTAAAATTAGAGCTTGAGCTGCAAGGGTTTTTGTCCTTGCGAAAAGATGTTCCTGCATAGAAATTTCTATTTTGCTGCGGCAAATTTTGACTCCCAGTTATGTGAAGCTTTCTACTGTTTCCAATTTCATGGAATTTACGAACCAATGGTGTTTTTTTGTTGATGTTTTTGGCTTTTCGATGATCATGATCTTCGTTTTGTTTGTGTTGGTATCCAAATCATTTTTTTTAGGTAGGCTGGGGGAACTGTGTGTTGTGAGCGGAGCAAGACGATGTAGTTGAGTCAGTAACCACAAGAATTGTGAATATGTCGACATCGCGCAAACCTTTCAATCTTTTTTTCAGAATTATCTGAAAAGGTTGATATCAGTAAGGGGCGACAAAGGAGGGTCCTGTACAAGGGGGGAGGTCGCTGCCATTAACACAGGGCCCTGTAGCATGCCCCACTGTCCTCCCGCGGCCCTGATGGCTCTAAAGGCTCGCTCGGATTGATAAATTCGAACTGGAAATGCAAAATATGTTTACATTATTGTTGAAGTGGTAAGAAGGGTAGGTCACGGAGAGCCACAGCAGTGCTTTGGGGAGTCAAGTGGTATTTGAAGGTTCTTTTTTTTTTTTTTGTGTTTAATCGTGATTAACAATTTTTACAAATTTAGTGCATGTTTTCCTTTGTTGTCACATTTCTTTTCCTTGCTAAGAGATGCAGCCTTGAGGAGCTCTGTCCTCTTTGTACCAGTTTTGATCTGCGGCCTTTCCGTCTAGGCCCAAATCGTACACAAATTTAGCTGTTGCTAATGTCAGCGATGTGGAATCTCCGCTCATCATCTGATTCCACCAAACATCGTCAGTTGTCGTCTGATGTTTGAGTCTGTGTGGCCGAAGATAAATAGTTCTTAATTTGTCTGTTCCTGGACAGAGAAGGGGTAGATGTCGCACTGTCTCGATATTTTGTGTAACTGAGCAGTAACGGCATATGTTGTTTTCGGCCTGTTTTCGGAAATATAAGATTTTGTTCGTCTTTAGGACATTCAGGCGTGCTCTTAAAAAGATTGATTGCAAGTGTTTATTCGGAGATTTCTTTAGATAAGTTCTCACCTCGTCTATTTTTTGAGTGTTGAATGTCAGATGTGACGAGGATGTGTATTCACTTGCTTTATCCAGTCTATCGATCCAATCTTGAGTTTTCAATCTGTCCTTGATCTTTCTAGGGATTCTTTCGATGTCCCATTTTTTCCGCCAGTTCGAGTTGTTTTTCGTACCATGTGGTCAACATCTGAGTCTTTTCGCTTACCATTTCTCTGTAGATGATGTCTAGGATTTCCGGGCGAGGAGTTTTCAGTATTTTTCCCAGGAATAAAAGACTGTTTCTTTTGATCACGTATTTAATTGAAGACAGACTTAGCTCTCGTCTGATTACTGCTATAGGTGTCGAATTAGGCAGCTTCAGTACTTTATGCCAAAATAGGCCGTCGAGTCTGTCCCACAGTGTGGCAGGAAGTTGTAGCATCGCTTCGGCTCTGTATGTTATTGCCGGCGTGGCTTTTGTTTTGAAAAAGTTTATCACCGGAAGAAGCGAAAATTTGCCATATTTTCTGTCTAAAATTAGAGCTTGAGCTGCAAGGGTTTTTGTCCTTGCGAAAAGATGTTCCTGCATAGAAATTTCTATTTTGCTGCGGCAAATTTTGACTCCCAGTTATGTGAAGCTTTCTACTGTTTCCAATTTCATGGAATTTACGAACCAATGGTGTTTTTTTGTTGATGTTTTTGGCTTTTCGATGATCATGATCTTCGTTTTGTTTGTGTTGGTATCCAAATCGTTTTTTTTTAGGTAGGCTGAAAGGCTGCCTAGTTGGTGTTGTAAGCCGATGGCAGTTTGGTCCAACAAGATTATATCGTCGGCGTAGAGCAACCTTGTAACCTTGGATTCACCTATTTTGGGAGGAAAAGAACGGGTGTAATTTTCTGAATCCACAATGTCGGCCATATAGGCTTTGTACAATGCTGGGGCCAAAGGGCAGCCTTGCTTGACCCCTCTTGTTGTCGTTATGGCTTTTGACAGTAGGCCGGCCTCGTTTCACATCACTCTCACTGAAGTTTCACTATATAGGACTCGGATCGGTGCTATTATGGAAGGGGGGCATTTTGATCTTTCAAGTTTCTTCCACAGTCTTTTTCTATTTACCCGGTCAAAAGCTTGCACTAAGTCTATGGAGGCTATGAATGTTGATGATTTGCCTTCCCAAGCTCTTGCCTTCAAGATACTGATCATCCTTATGTTGATAGATATTCCCAGGTTCTTTTCAAATCCAGATTGGAACGGGTCTGCCGTTTTGGCTTCTTTTTGCCATTCTTGCAGACCATCCAGAATTAGTGATCCGAATAGCTTCCCTATGACGTCCAGTAAAGCTATCGGCCTGTAGTTCTTTGCTTCACTCTTTAAACCCTTTTTAAAAGTTGGGACGATGTCAGCCGTTTTCCAGCTTTCTGGGATAGAACTTGTTTCAAGGCATCGATCGAATATCTCCATGATCAAAACAGCCCAGGATTCAGGGTCCTGTTTTAGCTGGGCATTTGAAATTCCATCCGGGCCCGGCGCTCTTGAGTTTTTTAGGTTTTTTATTTTTTTCACAATTATTGCTTTGTTGTAAGTGATTGACCAGTCACTCTCTGCCTTGTTTGTCACTTCGTCTTCTCCAGTGGTTTCAGATAAGTTGTTAAAATGTTGCACCCATTTTTCCATGCTGACTATTTGAGATGGTCGTGTCCGTTATCGCTGTTGAACTAGAGACCAGAAGTCTTTGGAAGATCTTCCGCAGACTGCTCTCAGCATAGTCTCTGCATCATGTTTGTATAACGTCCTTCGATGATTTTTCAGCCACGATTTATAGCCTTTTGTTTTTTCTAATGCTTATGTTCTAAGGGCTATATTTTCCTTGTATGGGAATGTTTGTGCACGTCTTGAGGCTTTTCTTTGCAGGGCACTCCTGGCCCTAAATTCCTCATTAAATTTATGAAGATGTAGGTGATCTAGACTGTTTCTCATCACCCTAGGTTGTAGGTAGGGATCTAGGAATGGACAGTAGTCCAGGGATGCTTGACTTTGATTTTCGGTTTCGGTTTCCTTCTTTTGGTTATAAGCCATCGTGATGGAACTGATGGCTTTTTTTGTCCGTTTTAATCGGTTTCCTTGAGCATTTGTTTCTAACTGGTATGACATTTCCTTTGGCGTCGTTTTGAATGAGGACCACGTTGCTGCAAGTAGATTGTGGTCAATTCTGGTTGTTTTTAATACTTCAAATGATTCCATTAGGGTGTACAATTCCTTTGAGGCGAAGATATGGTCGATGGTACTTTTGTATCCTGATGTTTCCCATGTTGCCACGGGCGGAAAAACTGTTTCTAAAGAATTTAGGTTGTGCAGGTCCCGGGAATCCATGAATTCTGACCAAGCACTACCTCTTTTCTTCACTTGTAGCTTGTGATTAGAGTGCGGATTAGGGTATCTACCTTCTGTATCTGGACAGCTGGCATTTAAGTCTCTGCAGATCAGTGTGTGATTCACGTTGAACTCAGTTGCTGCCTCAGTTAGGATCGTTTCAACCTTATTTATGAAATCTTTGGTGGAGATCGCCGCTGGGTTCCAGTAGATGTTAAGAAGAAGTATGAACTCGCATGTTTTGCTCACTAACGGCCTACAGTATTTGTCCCATTCTAAGATTATGGCTTGTATGAAAGCAGATGATACCAAGATTCTGTTTATTCGCAGGCTCCCTCCTGTGTGAACTGCTGTTAGGAGGCCCGATGTCGGGCGACCCGTGGGACCTTTATGTGCTGGTGAAAGATGGATCTCAAAGCCATCTATGCCAGGAGGTAATTGAAGCCAAGTCACTTGAAGGCTTACGAGATCAAATAGGCCTATGTTGATCTCTCCAGCCTGAGTGAGTTGGATGTGTCCTCGGCTATTCCATGAGCCAATGGTGAGTTTTTGAGGCACAATCTTTTCCCCAGATGGTTCTGTGTTGGTGCTTATGGCCTCATTAATTGGTTGCTATTAATATAGTATCGAGTAAGCGCTGTGGGTATCCATACCCATCTATTTGTTTCTTTTTCCTTAGATTTTTGCTGTCCTTCTTTTAGCAATGTCGTAGTTGTGGTCTCTTTGTTCTTTCCATTCTTAGTTTGCAAGTAGGTCGGTCCGACCGGTTTTCTGGACCTATTTTCCATCGTGTCTCTAGTCGCCTCTTCTTTTCCGAGGTTTGATTTCTCTTTTGTTTTTCTCGAGACTTGTTTCTTTCCATCGATGTCGTGTTTGTCAAGTCTTTCTCCTGCTGGGCCATACTTCCGTTATTTCGGGCTCTTTCTATGTTCTTTGTTTTAGGGAAGTCAAGACCTCTTTCTTTGGCCGTTGTTTCTCGAAGTAAGTATCCTCTCTTCTCGAGGTCCCCAGCTACCGACAACAAGAGATTCTTTACTGAGTGGGATGTAATGTGTAGGAAGATGCTATCAGTGCGACGTTTGTGAGCAAATTCTACCACTTTTATATCAGTGGTTCGAATGCGGTCTTCTTTTGTGATTTTTTCGAACAATCTTAATGTTGCTCTTCTATTTAGTAGTATTCTGTCTCTTGAGCCTGGCTGTTTTTCCAGTTTCAATGTTCTCGTTAACTTACTTCTGTGGGTAAAGAGGGCTGATGTTCGTGTTTGGTTGAGAGATGAGGCCGTACTGGAAGTTCTTTGTTGATGTTTTTTGTTTTTGTCTAAGAAGGTGGCTTCTGAGTTTTTACTTTTGGTAGAGGAGCGATAACTTCGGTCGTTGGAGTGAGCAAGTTTTGCTCTGATTTCCTTAGAGTTTTCCTGATATTCTCTGTTTTTCCTTTCGCTATTAGGCGTTCTTTCGCTGAGCCTTAAGTCCTTGGCTTTGGTATGATTTTCTCTGTGTTCCCGTTCACTGTTAGGCGTTCTATTGTTTAGCCTTGAGTCCAAAAGAGTGTGAGTTGTATCTCGTCTTGGGTTCGATGTACTATGGCCCTTGTGGTTCATTTCTTTGTTAGGGTGGCCTTTGATTAGTTTTACACTGGAAATCCGGTGTAGCGTACTGCTTTCTTGATTAGGCCACTGTCTGTTTTCAATTTTTTCATTGTGTTTTTTATTATTCTTTTGAGGCGTTACGTTGTGTTTCAAACCGTTTTGCCTTGAAGTTTCCATTGTTGAGTCTTTATCCCTAAATGATTCTTTCCTTTTTTTTTGCTTGGGACGTGGAATTTCTGATTCTGAATTCTCGATTGAATACATGCTGATGTCCAGTAAGTCGATGGAGATGTGTGATCTGTGATCTTTTAGAGTTTCATTGAGAGATTCATAAAGCTTTCCGAAAGGCGCCAGGGCTATGGTCACTGCTGACATTATGGCAAAGATGTCAGGATTTTTGCCAGGAGAGTTTTTTTCTAAGGATTTGAAAGATTCTCTGTCCCTCTTTCCTTTAGTTGGAGTTGGCAGGAATGATCGTGAAATGTCCACCAGGGTGTCGTCCCTATGCTGTTGAAGTGTCAATTTCTGCCTCGCAGTCCTCTCACTTTGTTTTGAAGCTATGGGCTCATTGTAGTTTGAGGATGTCTCTTTATGTTCAGCCTCTTCGCTGTATTTTTCATCGGGTACTGTGCCATTTGGTATCGGGGATTGGAGAAGCTGCCCTGGATTATTTTTCTCTTTCTCTGGTGTCCTATTCCTCATGTTTTCAGTGAGGACGTTTATTTCAGTTCCTCGGGGAACCCCTGCGCCACATGGTTTAGTTGACTGTGCTTTGAGCAGAAGACTCTCGCCATGGGTACTAAGCATTTTAGGTTGGCCGTAATGCCAACGAGCTTGACAAACTGGTGGCTCATCTAGAGGGGTCAGTTCAGTTTTTGACTTTTTGGAGAGTTTCTCGCAGGGTGATGATGGAATCCCCTCTAGTATTTCGGCGTCTGATAATTCGAATTGGCTTGTGGATTGAGTTCTTGCCAATTTGTTAAAGAACTTGCCTATTGAGTTGTTTATAAGAGGCTGGTTTAAGCCAAGTTTTCTAGACTGAGGTTTCATGGTCGTTCGGTAGTTTGGTGTTGATGACGTTGTTAAGGTGGTTTTTATCTGTCTGTTGCTGGGAAAACTTTGGGTTTTTGGTTTATTCAATTTTTGTGCGGTGGTATTTCTTTCAGTATTTCGCCCAGCAGGCAAATGGTTATGAGTTGTGTTCAACTCACTTAAATTGGGCTTTTCTATTTGCTTGTCCAATGATGGATCCATCCAATCTTTTGCCCAATTATGGTCTCTCAATATGTTGAGGTCACCTGTTTCCAAGTCTTCTGAATCACCTGAGTTGATTATTGTTGTGTTGATGAAGTTGTTTGATCTTAAATCTGCAGTGGGCTCGGTAGTTTCACCCTAGCTGTTACTGGGTGAGTCTCAGAGTCTGTAGTTACATATGAACGACTTGGCCCAGAATCCTTTTCATTTTTCTTTTTGTCTTTGTTATTATTTAGGAGTAATTTGGGGTTTTTGACCATGTTGATTTTAGATGGTATCCTGTGTTGGTCCATTTGCAATCCCTCTGTACTGGCCTTTGCACTTGCCAGAGAGATCCGTGAGACTGGTTGTCCCCCAACTTCAGCAACACTCTTCCGCCTGCCCTCCCACAGTCTCTCCTCAACGAGAGGCTGCAGAGGCTCCTCTGCGCTCGCGCCCGGCTCTCCTGCAGCAGCCGAGCCACCTCCCGTGGGTGGAGCTAGCTGGTCGTCAGGAACCCGAACGGACTCGGCGGCCTCCAGGTCTCTCCCGCCCATGGATCCATCTGTTGCCGTCGCGGCCCCACCAAGCTGCTCCTGCTCCCGGGACCCGGCCCTCCTAGGGTCTCCCCCCACAGGCGCTTGAGTCTCCGAGCACTCGGCTCGTGTTGAAGGCGCGGGATCCTCCCCCAGGAGCTCCGCGCCACTGGGGCACGGTGAGAGCCGGCATCCAGCATGGCCAGGTGCTTCGCAAGTCAAGCCCTCGCAAGTCAAGCCTTCGCAAGTCACACCCTCCTCCCCGGCCCCCCAGACCCCCAGATGATCGCACGCCACCGAAGGGGGAGAACCTCCCCCCAGAAGCGAAGCGCCACCAAAGCCAGCCGGAGACCTACCCCCAGAGAGGCCCAACAGGTCAGAGCCAGGACCTTCACCCTGGGGTAAGTTGTGTTTGTGGGGGGACCTCAAGGGGGGCATTGGGGAGGAGTGTGACATTTTCGGCCTGTCTTGTGCTGATAGGTCTGCTGATCGAATTATGATATTCTCAGTACTTTTCGGGGGATCTGGGCTTCTCTGTATTAAACTGTGTATTAAACTTGGTCCTTTCTGGAAATTCAAGGGAGGGGGGGTGGACTGAGGGTTGGGAGCTGTGGAGTTGTTTTCCGGTCCACTCTTTCTGGTGGATCTTTAGCTGTACAGCGACCACTTCGAAGTAAATGCCCCTCTTTTTCCTGGGTTACCTGAAAGTCTTGGAAGTCTTCAGATGTAATCCTCTGCTTCAAGCTCGCTCTCGTGAGAGCAGAGGTCTTTCCGTCCATTTTAGTCATGATGTCTCTGTTGTTGGGCAGACTGGCCCGGACCGGGCTACTTTCCGCCAGTTTTTAAGCCCTCCTCCCTTCAAATGACAGGGAAAAGAGACTTGGTTCTCTCAGATAGAAAGCAGAGGTTTCTGCCAGACTGCACCTCCTAGCAGCTCACCGAAGGTTCTAGTTCGCAACCCAAACTGGACAACCAAATATTTGGGTATCACCACACATTGTGTGCAGTGTTTTGCATATATGTGTTGCCAATTTTGGGTATCTTCTCCCAAGCCTAGTTGTGAGAAGGCAGTGGGTGCACAGGTAGTGATTCAGTACACGCACATCCTTAAACATAATTATCGGATACAAGACCAGCAGCCATGTAGTTGGATGTAAAGGGGCCCAGCCATGGGTGGACTGGCCTACAGGGAACTCTGGAGATTTCCCGGTGGGCCGCTGCATCATGGGCCTCTTGTCTGGCTGCCTATTTTATATTCAAATGTTCCTGTGGGAAGGGGGTTAGGCTGCGCAAAGTGGGTAATATAGGGCCACTTTGAAGAGTATTTCCAGGTCTTCTTTTGGTTCCGAGTCCACCCCAGGGAACAATCTATGCTAGCAGTCTACCAGGGCTCAACAGTTTTAGGTACAAGTAAAGAATTTCAAAGGTACAATGCACTCTAATACGTTAATATCATGTATATCCAAAAACAAGCTTTGGCCATGTCAACAGTTTGGACTTTTGTGTAGGCATGGGAAAAGCAGTTGCAAGGCACAGATGTAGTGGTATTAACTGGCCATCAATGGCAGCAGGTATAAAATGTTGCGAGTACCTGAGCAACTAATAGCAGTACCTGGCAAATGCCTGATACAGTGAAAACTGTTGACTTTGCCAATGCTTATTTTTAACATGACTTCACTGATGGACACGCAGAGTGCTTGTAAATCGAGTGGCTGACGGCAGACCTAGTAAGATATTTTTATTACACAAGTAACAGGTTTGCAACTCCAATTAAGTCATTAACTCTCAGAAGAATGCTTTGAAAAAATACTGTCAGGCACTTTGAGTGCAAAGTTTGTTTGTAAGGCTTGAATAAAGCGAGTTGAAAGAGTTCCCATGAGGAAGTGTTTTGGGCAGTGGCAGGAATTGAGTTGGAATGGTCATAGAGATTAGCACAGCCATGGGGAGTCAATGGGTGCGTACACAACCAAGCAACACCTATGTATCTGTGTGCCTCCTCATATGCTATTCCTCTCTATCTCTACTCTAAAGCATTAGTTTCAGCTTGCTGGTGTTCGCAAGTGACACGTAATAGCCGAAAGTAAAAAGTAGTGGTCGTATACACATTTACATGGTGTCAATAGATCTCTCATTGGTGTTTGACAGAGTTGATCGAAGAAGATTCTGGGCAAAGCTGGACTCCTGGAGAATGCACAGGAGACTATCGGTCCTCATTAGGGTCTGTATGACAATACAGACATCAGGGTTAGATTAATAAGGAGGGAGCCATGTCCAGAAGAATCGACACAAATTTGGGACTTAGGCAGAGTTGTGTGTTGACCTCTGCCTATTCAATCTATATGTATCCAACATTGACAAATATCTGTCCCCGGCTGCTTTTATTCCTCCAAGATTGGATACTTTATTATTCAATGGAACATTTACTCTCACGATTTCCTGCTCTTTGACAATGTAAGGGTTTAGTTGCAGAGGCCCTATCTAAATGTTATACCTATGCAAGGGAAAAATGTATTTTAGTTAACCGGAAAAAAAACACAATTCTAGTATTGTCGAGGGGCAGGAAACGGATTATGCCAGCATGGACCTTTGAAAATACAGCAATTAAACGTGCCACCAGTATTGCCTATTTGAGTTTTCACATGTCTGCCCAGGCAGCATGTGGTGATATTTGTAATGTTCTTACGCAGAAAGCGTCTGCATTAAGCAACCAATTGACAAGGATTGAAAGACAATGTGGTTGTTTGTTTATAAGACCTACGATAATTTTTTTGAGGAGTTGGTGGTTCCACAACATAGCTACGGATTAAAATTATATGATAAAGTTGCCATAACACGGTTGGACAAATTTGAAGCATTTATGTGTAGGTGGGTTTTGAAGGTTTCCAATGCAGTCCCATAGGTAGCTATAAGATTTGAGCTGGGAGTACTCTCACTGAGTGTCTGAGTACAAGGGAGTCTGCTGGCACTGCTTAGACATTTGGGTTCACTGATTAAGGATTCACTATACGAGGAAATTAAATTATAAATGGAGTTTAATGTGTTATCAGGAAGCATCCCCAAATATGTTGCACATGCAAGAAAAACCTGTGAAAGTAAAGTATACTTACTGGTCAGAACATGGATACTGAGGTCTTGGTTCAGAATCCAGATAAAGTCAAAATGCTCTTTTTGACAAGGCTTGGGAGAATACAACCGATCGATTCAATGGATATCCCTCTCTGAAGCACCTTGCCCATGAGCACAAGAAGAGAGTTTTATAGAAACATCATTTTAAGATTCCGATGGAACCAGTTGCCGAAAAAAGGAGTTCTCTTGAGGTGGGGTAAGATCGCATCAGACGAGGCATTATGCAGATTTTGTAATAATGAGGAAATATTGGAAACCCCTAAACACCTGTTATTACATTGCAGTGTACTGAATGTATTGACAGTGGCTTATTTGGGGAAACTGTTTTCTACCATTAATTGGAGTGATGTTCAGAGTCTGTGCAGATGTTGTTTACAAAGTGAGAATATTTCTGATGAGTCTGCCGTGGCCACGTTTTTTAAAAGCCTACATTTGAGTCTTTGATTATATGCCCTGTTAAGGAGAAAGGATTTTAATCTTGATGACATTGGGGGTCATTACAACCTTGGCGGTAAGCGGTTAACAGCGCCAGTAATGGTGCCAGAGCCGTCAACCCCTTACCGCCCCATTACGAATCTGCTCGCGGGACCCGCAAAGGGCGCCTGGTAAAACCTAGCAGACATGAGAGCAGACCAGGGAGCTAACAACGGGCCCGTTATTAAAGGGCCCGTTGTTAGCTCCCTCCCCATTCCCATTGAGCCCTATGGGGGCTCGAATGGTAATGGGGATGTACGGTGTCCGGGTCCCTTGAATGAGGAATTAACGGGTCCTCCAAGGTTGGAATGGCCCGGTAATTCCTCATTCAAGGAACCCGGATCCAGTACCCGGTAAGGGGGTAACCATGCCGCAAATTGCAGCATGGTTACCTCCAAGGTTGTTATGAACCCCATTGTGTGTGTTCTTGTGACATTTGTATTGTAATTTTATGTGTAGAAAACTCTTTGATTGTTGATTTAGAGGTTTTTATAAGAATGATGCCGTTAACATGTTTTAAAGATATTTGTTTTGTAAAGGTTTATTTTTAAACCAAAACAAAACAAAAAATACCCATGTACTTCAATGCCCAGATTTCTTTATGTAACCTTGCCATCTGAGAGTATTGGCTAAACCAATCACTGAAAGGCGATAAAGTAATTGGCACAAGAGTTGAATATGAAGCAGTGGAAGCAGGCATGATGCAGATTTGCAACCTCCTGCCCTGCAGCTTTCATTTTCATAGCTCTTGACATGCAACTGTTCTAAAATAATCACAAGGTAAAGCTGGCAATGAAAGGCAATTCTAAATGATTTTAATATTAGAGGGAAGGGCAAAGGAGAAGGGCAATATATTTAAACCACTGGTTCCTTTGTGTCCCATTTCCTTAACAAATGCTTTCTATCGATATTCTGAATTCTGGAAATAGAGAATTTACTTCAGCATTTCCTTTGAATAAGTCTCTTAAAGGCCTAGAGCCTGATTTGCAAGAGCATTTTACAATGGTGCAATCACATTATAAATCAGGTCCCTAGAGTCCAATAACTCATTGCTATTATTCAGGGTCCTCAGGGCCTTTGCATTATCAGAAAGATTCTAGCTTCTGTATACCTGGTCAATAACATCATTTATTTTATCTGTAGAAGCACAAGGCCTGCTTTCTAAAAACTTTGGGCCCGATTCATGGAAATGTGTGCAGAAATCTTGCAAGGGCTTGCGCGCGGAGCAGGACACTGCGCAATCCTCAGCGATTAAGTAAATCTTGCCCGCTCGGTGTATTCATGCATCCAAACGCGCAATTCCACCCGACACACAAAGAGAATGGAGCTGCACAAGGAATGCCCCCACGCAAACCAAAACCCAAGCCATATCCCAAACTTTGCTGAAACCTCCACTCCAGAGCCACCATCCACCACCACTGTGAAAATGCACAGGCTCACTCATAAGCTGGGGAGCCCCTGTGAAAATGTGAAATCTTCTGCGTAAGTCAAGGCTGCACCCCCAACGAAAATGCATTGGATCCCTCGTAGTTTAAGGTGGCACCACTGTGAAAACGCAAGAGCTTCCTTGTAAGTCGAGGCTGCACACCCAACGAAAACGCTCGGGCTCCCTCGTAAGCAAAGGCAGTACCCCTTCGAAAATGTGAGAGGTTCCTCATAAGTTGAGACTGCACCCCCAATGAAAATGTGCAGGTTCCCTCGTAAGCAAATGCAGCACCCCTGTGAAAGCGCAAGTGCTTCCTCGTAAGTCGACGCCGCACCCCCAATGAAAAAGCATGGGCTCCCTTGTGAGCGAAGGCAGTACCCCTGCAAAAATACGAGAGCTCCCTTATAAATTGAGGCCGCAACCCCAACAAAACACGTGGGCTCCCTTATAAGCTAAGGGGGCACCCCCAACTAAAACGCTCAGGCTCCCTCGCTTGTTAAGGCACCCTGGCAAAACTGTGAGTCCATCGCCCTACAACCTAGGTACCCAATCTGCTGGCATATACCCCTACTGCACATCAACCAGACGCTGACCACCAGCACTCTTCACCTCCAAAACTACCCCAGGCAGCCCCTGATAGTACACTCTCCTTCCACACTGCCCTCACCCTCCGACACTACTCCAGGCAGCCCCCCCACCAGTACACTCCCCTCTCCACACTGCCCACACATCCGACACTACCCCAGGCAGCCCCACACAGTACACTGCCCTCCCCACACTGCCGTCACCTTCTACACTACACCAGGTCCTACACTACCCCAACAGCCTCCCAATAGTACACCCGTTCCCACACTGCCCTCACCACCTACACTACCCCAGGCAGTCTCCCGATAGTGCAATCCCCTTCCCCCACTGCCCTCACCTCCGACACTACCTCAGGCAGCCCCCTCAATTCCAGACACCACCCACCAGCCCCCTTCACCTCTGACACTACCACAAGCAGCCCCACGAAAGTGCACCCCCCCCCAAACTGCCATCACCTCCTGCACTACAGCAGGCGGCCTCCTGATAGTGCACTCCATTCCCCACACCGATGTCACCTCCGACGCTACCCCAGGCAGCCCCCTGACTGTACACTCCCCTCTTTACACTGCCCTCACCTCTGACACTACCCCCAGGCAGCCTCACAACAGTAGACTCCCCTCCCCACACTGTCCTCACCTCCAACACTACCCCAGGCAGCCCCACAACAGTAAACACCCCTCCCCACACTGCCCTCACCTCATTCACTACCCAAAGCAGCCTCCCGATAGTACACATCCCTCCCTAGACTGTCCTCGCGAAAATTGATAAAGATTTTTCAGACATACCAGAAGGGAGACCGATAGTCAGTGGAGGTGGTGGGGTGCTAGAACCAATCTCCGTTTATATTATTGAATTCTTGCTACCAGTGGTATTGAAGACTCCCACATTTATCAGAGACACCATGCATATTCTTGAAATGTTAGACAACCTTAAATTTGACACAGACTGTTGGTTGGTTACACTAGACGTCAAAGCTTTGTATACTTCAAAAGCTCATTCCAAGGCACTACAAAGTGTTGATTTCTTATTTCGAGAATTCTCTGCTTCTTATTTTGCACACATCGAAATGGTTAACGAACTGTTGTTATTTACTTTAAAAAATAATGTTTTTGTCTTCAATAGTATGTATTTCAAGCAAATTATTGGGGTCGCTATGGGTGCTAGCTTTGCACCAGCCCTGGCGAATGCCTTTATGCGCTTTTTTGAACAGACATGTTTGTTCTCTAATTCTATCTATTTTCCATTTGTAAATCTGTGGAAACGCTATATACATGATGTTATTTTAATCTGCACTGGTACAAAATATCTCCTTTTAGAATTTGTTTCTTGCTTGAATAACAATGAATGGGGTTTACAATTTACTTCAACATACAGTCAAACTCATATCGACTTTCTGGACCTTTCCATCAACTTAACTCCCAACTGTCTCATTACCAAAACCTTTTGCAAATCCACCTCTGTGAATGTGACACTTCACGCTGAATCCTGCCACAAAAATCATGTCATAGCGAACATTCCCAAAGGGGAGTTTATTCGCGCCAAGAGAAACTGTTCCCAATTGCAGGACTTTGATCAAGAAAGTGCATTGATCAAAACACGTTTTTTGAATAGAGGGTATCATAAAATTTGTGTGGAACAAGCATCGGCCACAGTACGACAGCCTAAGAGAGGGGATCTGTTAGTGCCTAAAATTCGGGCCAAGTCACCATCTACTCAAAAAGTTAGGTTGATAACCAGGTATAATTCTGAAAGTTACAAAATACATAATATTCTGAGGAAACATTGGCACCTGTTACACCTCGATACAGACATAGCAAATTGGCTGGACACTAATGCAAATGTGACTTATAGCAAAGGAAAGTCTCTCAAAAATAAATTGTGTCCTTCATTCACGAGTCTGCCAGCCGCACCTAGGACTTGGCTATACTCTGCCAGAATTCAAGGTTTCCACAAATGTGGAGGTTGCAACATGTGCAAATTCACACTTGAAACATCATCAGTTTTTTTTGGATTATGTGGTGATCATGAAATTAAGTCATTTATTAACTGTAATTCGAAATTTGTTGTGTATTGCATTATTTGCATTTGTGGTCTCAAATATATTGGGAATACCATCCGTTCACTCAAGATTAGGATCCGAGAACATCTGGCTACAACTGGTAGCCAGGAGGCCAAATATCCCCTTGCTAACCATTGGCAAAAATCACACCAAATGGATTGCAAGGAAGATATTCGCTTTGTGGTGCTATGTAAAGTATCATTGCCCCCCCCCCCCCTGAGGTGGCAACCTACATTGAAATTACGCCAGTTGGAGGTTAAGCTAATTTGCAAATATCGTACCGTTAATTCTGGACTGAATTCAGATAACGAGTTTGCTACCTTTCTGTAATATAGTAAATATATTTTTTATCATTTTTTGACAGGTGCCTTTGTTCAATTTCAGCGTATGTGGCGTTTTACCCCCTTCTTTCCTCCCCCCCTAAAATAATGTTCTTTCATATCGAATAATGTTGACTTAGAGCACGCACTCACGGACAGTTTCTTTAGTGGCTAACATGGGGAGCATTGTCCCCACAAGCTCGTTCTAATTTGTGATCCCCCCGGCACAAATTAGAATATAGAAATTCTTAGTGGGTTTTCTTTACTGTTCCATTAGCGCGGTGGTTTACTTTATTGAACCTCTTTATTAGAGTGGTCCGTGCCCTATGGCTGTTGACTATCTATTATAATGAACTTTATTGTATTGGCCTTTCTATATTTTCAATAGGGTTGTTTGCCTTCCTGGGTCCCATGAAGTTCATTGGTTCGCTCAGGTTGATTTGCCTCTTTAATATAACATTATTCTCACAGTTCACCTTTACTCACTCAACATGGCAACCCTTCCTGCTCACCTTGCACAACCATGCATGGCTTTCTATAAACTGTGATCCTCTGTGGATTCATGTATATTTAGTCCTACATTCATTTCGCGAGTCGCGCACTGGAATCTTGCAGACACAAACTCACGCCAGCCAAGACGTTCTTACACGTTCCCTTGGTCTAATTACTCATGTTGAGCTTCTAATTAAATAATTACCTTATATAATTGCCACACATTTTAACTACGTGGTTTGGCATGGTTTTGGCTCACTCCCTGTAATTTACTGCGGATAATTATTACCAAATGGAAGTACTTTTACTTTTTAAGTTAATTTACACGTTGTAAATTACCTACTATTGATTCCGGCCTTTCTTTCTTCTTTTTTGTTTTTCTCGATTTTAGCCGCAATTGCAAGGTCATTGGAGGTATGCTATTAGCTATTCTGTTACTTTGGCAATTCCCCTTTTGGTTTGGCAATTTAAGATTTGTAACCTTAAATTTGGGTTTTCCTTGCAGAATTAATCCTGGCATTGTCCTAATTAATTTGTGAAGTTCATCAGCTGAAACAAAGGTAATCATTTTCTACACAGTTCTGTGGGCACAATATAAGTCCTTGATTGACAAGAATCTTGTAGATTCTATGGTTCTTGATTGCGCTGCTACATTAATGTATTGATTTTTAATTCTGTGCCATTATTTCTTTTTTCTGTTTCCTTGCAACGTGCATCAATTCATGAAAATTCGACAATCTGTGGTATTTAATTTTATAATTTTTATGATATGTATTCGTTTTTATATATACACTGTGTTAATCTTGTTTACATTTTGGTCATATAGTTTGCCCTGTTCCCACCTCAATGTCCCTGGTTGCTATGCCATTTTGTTTTCCCAATGTATAATTTTTTGATTTTCTACACCACCCCAGGCAGCCTCCCGAAAGTACACTGCCCTCCCCACACTGCCCTCACCTCTGACACTACCCCAGGCAGCCCACCAACAGTACCCACCCATCCCCACACTGCCCTCACCTCTGACACAAACCCAGGCAGTCCCCTGAGAGTACACTCCCCTACCCCCACTGCCCTCACATTCGACACTACCATAGGCAGCCATATAACAGTACACTCCCCTCCCCACATTGCCCTCACCTCCTACACAACCCAAAGAAGCCTCCCGATAGAAGATTCCCCTCCCCACACTGCCCTCACCTCCGACACTACTGCTGGCAGCACCTTCAAGTCCAGACACCACCCACTAGCCCCCTCCATCTCTGACATTACCCCAGGTAGCCCCCTGACAGTCTCCCACACATGCAGTTCAATGTATGGCTGCAACTCGCCTGAGCCTCTATGGTCTGCCTCCACCATGAATCACACCCCCTACATGTCCACCACCAACACGATCAACAGGGAGCACTGAAGCCCAATACTGGGCCAGAACATCTGCTGTCATTCCCTGGCAGACCAGAATCTGCAGCACACCAGACGGACAGCACTACATTGCAGCAACAACACTGTGGCCAACCTATCAACATGTGACAAGTGAATGCAAAGCAAAGTGGCATGTTGGCCATGGGCCATTGCAAAGGCATCAAAGCACACCAACTGAATGTGTGCTTAGAACAGAAGTAAACCTATTCATACATCGGCCAGATCCGCAAGTAATGACCAGGCACATCACAGCCTGAGCACAAGTAACCTGGGTGGAAGTGGTGACAAAGTCCCTGTCAGGGACCACAACATTACAGGCCCATGGATGATAGGAGGGCAGTCAGAGAGCGCATAGCTCACTGAGACAGGAAATGCATGCTGCCACACAGGAAGAGAAAACATGGCTCGCAAATGCATTCCATTTGCAGAGGTGGAGCAAGACCTGAGAGCAGGCAGTTTGTGACTGCACATGCTGGTGGGTGTGTGCGCATGAAATGGGTTTGACACAGAAATGACAAACAAATGTGCAAGTAACGTGACCTGGACACCCCTCCACAGATAGCCTTCCCCCCTCCACCCCAACCACACTGAGGCCAAATATACAGTGATGCTGCACATGTAAATACAAATGAAAACATACAGTGCCACCCCAGTTGTCTGATGGACCCACCCCCACATGTCAGGCACATGTGCATCCCTCCACCTGCAACCATTACAGCAACACGACACACACAGTCACGCCACAAGACACATGACTTGCAATGGAGAGATGCACTGCTATGTTGGACACCTGGCCTAGGCTCAATAGTTAAGTCAAAGGATTGAAGGCTTATGGACCATCTGAGCAACTTTGGATTCTCCCCCTTCATGTTCATTAGCCACTTTAAGGGCTTATGGTCAGTTTGCACAGTGAAGTGGGTCCAATAGTAGAAGGGCCTCAGCTTCCTTAGGGCCCACACAACAGAGAAACATCCTTTCTCTACTGTGAACCATTTGAGCTCTCTGTACTTAAGCTGGAGAGTAATGAATCCAATAGGGTGTTCCTTACCCTTCTCAGCTCCTTGTGATAGTACAGCTCCTATTCCAGTGTCAGATGCATCTGTCTGCACAATAAAAGTTATTTTTTGTCAGGGGCCCTGAGAACAGGGGCCTGGCACAAGGAGTCTTTTAAGCCATTCAAGGCCTTCCCACACTCTTCAGCCCAAGTTACCTTCTTGGGTTTCTTAGGAGGGGCAGCTATGGTGCCATTGTCTTCCATGAAATTTCTGTAGTACCCAGTGAGTTCCAAAAAGGCTCTTACTTGGTCTGTGTAGTGGGGGTAGGCCAGTCTTGTACTGCTGGTACTTTAATGGGTAGAGGCTGTATCCTGCATCCACCTACTTCATGCTCAAGGTAGACCACTGAACCTTGTCCAATCTGGCACTTACTGGCCTTTATGGTCAAGTGGGCCTTGTGAACAGCCTGCAACCCAATCCTAAGGTGTTTCACATGATCCTCCCAGGTGGCACTGAAACCTGCCATATCATCCAGATATGCTAGGCAGAATTCATTCTACCCATAAAGGACATGATTCACAAGCTTCTGGAAAGGGGCAGGGCCTCGTTCAACCCAAAAGGCATTACCCTGAACTGGTAAAGACCCTTTGGTGTTGAGTAAGCTGTGTTCTCCTTGGCATGTTTTGCAAGGACTATTTTCCAATAGCCTGCAGTGAGTGTAAAACCATATTTCACATAATTCTACCTGATAAACAAACATTGTCCTAAGCACATTCGCCTCACACTGAAAATCGCATATAAATGAATAAAGCTGACTTCGCCAACATTTTAGAATCATCCGCCATTTTGTTTAACTCCTGTTTCTGTCTCAAGTTAAAATGTGTTTTTGGCTGCAGCAGAGAAAGATGAACTTCGCACAGTGTCAACATGCTGAGGCTGCTGAAGCAGAATGTTTGTCCTGCACTAAGAAACCTGGGAGCTGAACTGAACTACAATTTAGATGGTGTCTGCACTAATAGATTCATCCTTGTTCAAACAGTGGAACTGAATGCTGAACAACTAAAACAGTGTGCATTTGCAGAAATCCATTGTGTTTGTTTCTTGAAACTGGACTTACTTTAAGCTGGAGAACCAACTTTATCATTGTATTTTGCTTATAGAAAAACATCTCAAGTGTTTGAAGATCACATTGCTGTATTTGCCATGTGAACTGGGTATGAACCCTAGTAAATTGTTAACTTGGGGAAGGGCTGGACGATGTAGCCGGGACTGTGTATAAAAGATGTATGCTTTGTAATGTCCAGCATTCTCTCCCCTCTGGGTGTCTGCTGATACACACTGCGAGGTGCTGGGAGCCTGATAGCTATCTGTACAGAAATGAATAATACATGTATCTCTGAACTTGTGATTGGCATTTTTCATTTTGGTGGTACTAAGCCTCGATATTTCTTTGGACTTTCAGATGGTGCCCAAATAGGGACCCTCAAGATTGATGCCACATCGCTGAAAAAGAGACGCGGCTACTGGACTGCATTCGGAGAGTGAAGGGGGCCCCTGCAAGTCGAGAGGTGACTCCTCAGCAGACTGCGCAATCCGATCCCTGGATGGTGAGCAAGCGGTTCAGGGGGACATCTTGACGAGGGTCACCATATCGAGGCAGGCTATTTGCCGAAATCGCCATCCACGACGATCCTTTGAAATCCAATCGGACCCTTAGTATCTTTGAAATCAGGTGAGTCATGCCCTGATTCCTAAGAACCCTGATATTGGTTGCATATTTTTTTTCTTATTTCTTTTTTCTTTTTTTATTATCTATTAGACGCATGGATAGGGCTTTTTCACTTAATGTGCAAAAGATATATCAGTCACAGGATTTTCAGACCTCAGACGAGTAGATTTATACATTATTGAATGAACGTAGAACTGTTTCCACTGCACCACATCCTTATGTGCCTCCTCCCATTGTTGTGCAGCCTCCCATTGTAGTTCCTCCTCTTCCCGTTGTTGTTCCTCTTTCTGTTGTTGTTCCTCCTCCTGCACCTCCACCCTTACCGACAGTTCCCGTCCCCTAAATTCCATCTCCACCGCCATTGGTAGTATCTCCGCTACCTATTGAACACGATTTGCCTTTGTCTGAACTTTCTTTAGCCAGTGGTTCTGCTCCACTTGTAGTAGTTGAAGGGACGAGAGCTGATTCAAGAATAGTGACTCGTGGTACAGTATCTAAAGCTAGACAAAGAGAATTGGATACGCGGGCTAAAATGTATATAGAGGAAGGCAATGATCGACTGTTTTAGTTGCTATTTCTGTCCCAGAGAGTATTCCTGAACATACTATTTTGATAGAAGGGATGGGAATGCATTTAGCTGATATATGGAGTGATTTGACGGACATGAATGTCCCACAGGGGTTGAGGGATTTGAATATCCTTGCCCGTTCAAGGGACACTGCAGAGAAAGTACATGAGCATGTTGAGAAGGTATTTGAGTTTAAGAGGGAGCTAGATCAGTTACAGAAAGATGAAATAGATGGTAATGGACCATGAAACCAATGAGTGAGGAAATGTGCCTTTGCACAAAAGACACTCTTAGATGGAATTTGGATGTTTCAATTTCTCCCATTGAAGTGCATGACTAGTTTGGTCAGTATGGTCCGGCAAGGCAAAGGAAAGTGTTACAGGTGATGGTAGAGTACAAGATGACTTTATGAAGAGAAGGGTTTGTTGTCCCACAGATATGATGATCATTTATAAGAGAGCATTTTCGCCTATTATTGCTTTAACTACTTTGTCACTTGATTTAGCTTTGTTGCTTAATAAGCATTCAGATTTGCCTAAATTACAATTGCCGATGAGGGAGGTTCTTCCGACATTTGTTCCAAAAGTAGAAATTCCAGCTAATGACGCAGCAAGAACACCTGCTACTACTGTTGAAGCACATTATGTTTCTCAGTTCGTTCATGTCCCGTTTTCTAGACAGGAAGGGAATACCATTAGACAAACAATTCTAGATATAAGGAAGAATCTGGGGACAGAGGGTCCTGGTAGAAGTCAGTTTGCACATAATCAACAGACATTCTGCACCAAAGTGTTAATAGTGGGAACATTTTCGATAATCCTTTGACTATCTATTTTTCTGACAAGCTTACATTTGACGATGAATTGTTCCGCTAGGACAGCTCAAAGCAGAGTCTGGAACTGGTACCTATTCCCGTTGATCAGAAAGGACCCTACAATGAAATTTAGGTTGAGAAAAGGGAGCATCTCTTCTTGATAGATACAGGAGCAAAGCAGTGTTCTATTGATCATTCACAGGTTCCAGATATTCCACTGTCAGGACAGAACAACATTTCTGCAGGGTTCTCTGGTACACCATTGGTTAGTCCGATCTCTCTGCCGGTACCGATTTCATTGGGACCATTTACTGATTCATGTACATTTCTTCTGACAACAAATTGTGGTGAAATTTTGTTGGGATCAAATTTATTAAAATAATTGAATGTTGTAATTTACTGTTCTCTGAATAGAGTGCATGTAACAATTTTGCCACAACAAACTTCCGTTCCACAATTTTTGTCTAGACCTTTACGAACTGAATTGAATAAGGTTCAAATATGTCTATGGGCAGTTAATGATAAGGACGTCAGCATTTTACAAATCGAACCAGTTAAAATTGTGAGAAACCAGGTGTTAAATTGCTGCGTATTCTACAGTATAAGATTTCAGTTGAAGGTGAACAGGCTTTGAAGAGTAGTATTTCTGATTTTGTACACAATGGCCTGATTGAGGAAATTGCAGGGAGAGTGTGTAAAAGTCTGATCCTACCCGTTTATAAAAAAGGGGATAATGCGATTCCTTTTCATTTTATTATTGACTTGCATTACATTAATAAGGTTGTTGCTCCACAGTTTCCTATTGTACCTGATGTTACTACAATATTGATCATGATTCCAGCTATGGCTATACATTTTAGTGTTGTGGATTTGAAAAATGCTTTTTTCAGTAATCCTGTACATGTTGATAGAAGATATTTTTTTGCGTTCACCCTAGGGGGACGCTCGTTTACATTTACTCGTGTGCCACAAGGGTACACTGAGAGTCCAAGCATCTATAGTAGAGCATTGAAAGAATAACTTGATGCGCTTGAGTTACCTTCTGCTTGCATGTTATTGCAGTAAGTAGACAATTTGCTACTAGCTGCAGATTCTGAAGTTGCTTGCAAGGATGGCACCGTGTTACTGCATATTCATTTAGCAGAACATGGGCATAAGGCTTCATTAAAAAAGTTTCAATATTGTCAACAGGAGGTTGCCTATTTAGGTTACCTCCTGTCGAAGGAGGGGAGAAGATTGACACCTGAATGGATTCAAAGCATCTCTAGCATTTCTGTCCCAAACACACAGAAAGGAGGTCAGAGCATTAATAGGCATGGCTTCATACTGTAGACAGTGGATCCCACATTTTTCATTAATGATAAAACCTATGTTGGCACTGCCAAAGAAGGGCATTTCTTTGCCTTTACCGTGGAACATGGATTGCCAGAATGCTTTTGATGTGCCCAAGGCTGCGTTGTGTTGAGGGCCAGTTTTGGCACACCAAATTATGAAAAGATATTTGTGTTGTATGTGCATGAATGTGATGGTTGCTCTTTGGCTGTTTTGACACAGGAACATGGGGCAAGAATAGACTGTGTGGTTATTTTTCCTACACGTTAGACCCTGTTGCATGCGCTTTGCCGAGATGTTTGAGAGCTGTAACTGCTGCCTCTGCATCTGTAAAACAACGTGAGGGGACTGTTTTAGGTCATTCTATAACCGTGATGGTACCCCACTCCGTAGACGTCCTATTAAACAGAACACAGTTGCAACATCTCACATCAGCATGACTAACAATGTACGAGCTGATTCTATTTGCTCCGCATATCCAAATTAAGAGATGTTGCTCATTAAATCCATCCGAACTATAGCCTCCTCCTCAAGGAACTGATTGTACTGACAAGAAGTCCCATGACTGACTCCATACCACAGAACAAGAAACTAAGGGCAGAATTTATCTAAGTGATATACCTCTAAAGAATCAGCAATAGGAGCTATTTTGTGATGGTTCCTGCTTTAAACTCCTGGATGGTACATCCGCTGCTGCTTACGCAATCACCACATTAAGCACTATTGTGGAAACTAAACAAATTCCACATATCTCTGTATAGGCCGCAGAGATTATTGCACTGACTAGAGCTTGTAAAAAATATCTGAAGGGCTTAGTGTAAATATATTCACAGAGAGCCAATATGCGTTTGAAGTAGTGCACAACTTTGGTCGCCTATGGTGTGAGAGAGGTTTCTTGACCTAACATGGAACAAAGATTCAGCATGGTACTTTAATAGTTTGGTTACTTTCAGCACTTGTGCTTCCTACACAGTTAGCAATAATGAAGTGTGCCGCTCACCAGAAGGTGATGGACGACATAGGAAAAGGAAACACTTTTGCTGACAGAATAGCCAAACAGACTGCCACTGATTTACAATACAAAATGTACATGTTAGATCCAACAAAAGGGGTCACTGATACTTGTATGATAGATGAAGGAATTGGTTGTATAAATGAAATTCAGGCTGACGCTACTTCAGTTGAAATCAATCAGTGGGCTGAGGGTCCAGCGTTTCTAGATGATGAGGGTTTTTGGATGGATATTGAAAAGCGAAGATGTATGCTACCCAATGCTTATGCTACCGCTATGGTGACAATGGCTCATGGTCCAACACACATATGTACCAAAAAGGTTTGCAAACTATTAGATCCTGTCTGTTACAATACTAATATTCTGAAGACTGCTTATAGATTTGTCCAGAGTTGCATGATATGCTTACAGTATAATATTGGAAAAGGAACACCAACACCAAAGGGTAGTTTTGGTCCCCCCTTCATGCCTTTTGAGGTTATACATTTAGATTTTATTGAGATGGAGCATTGTCAGAACTATAAGTATGTTTTAGTTGTCATCTGCGCCTTCAGTAAATGGGTTGATGCTTTTCCTGTAAAAGATGTCATAGCAATGGCAACGGCGAAAGCCATGCTTAAAGAATATTTTCCTATGTTTGACTTGCCGAGTGTCATTTGGTCTGCTAATGGTCAACATTTTATCACTGCTGTCATCCTGCAAGTATGCGTGGGATTACAGATCGATAATAAGTTCCATTCCGCCAAGCACGCTCAGAGCCAGACTTGTAGAATGCCATAACAGGATATTAAAGAATTAGATAGTGAAGGTCTGTGCACATAGTAATTTAAAATGGCCTGACGCTTTACCAATAGCCTTATTATCAATGCAGACGACCCCTCAATCAAAGACAGGGCTATACCCCTATGAAATTGTCATGGGAAGACCAGACAACATACCAAAACCCAAACCTTTGAAGAATGTTGAACATTTGCTTCTTTCTGACTACTGTGACCAGTTAACTCAAAACTTGTATTTGATTGATCAACAGGTGCGAGCAGCCCTCCCAGGAAAATACGGGTGCCCAGGTCATCAACTCTGACCTGGCCAGTGAGTTCTACTCAAGAACTTTGAGAGGGGCTCCTGTCTTGCACCTCATTGGAAGGGACCGCATCAAGTCATTTTGTCCACGCAGATGGCCGTACGAGTGGCAGGGAAGAAACACTGGATCCACGCAACACACGTGAAGAGGATTCCTTTTCCTCTGACCTACGACAAAGAAGAGGAGAAGGGAATTGTTGACCTTGATGCTCTCAACAAGCTTGCTCTAATCAACACTGAGGGTGTCACGAAATCCTTCCTGAGCCTGTGGGGCCTGAGGAGACTGCTGCTTTGTCTACAAAAACCCTTCATGAGCCCGTGGGGCCTGGTGAGATTGTTGATTCTTAAAGTTCTTCTTCAAATTCTTCTTCACCGTTGAGCAATCTTCCTTCTGCTTCCTCATTGTCTTCAGGAAACAATGACAATTTGTTCACGGATCACACCGTACCTGTAGTTTTAAGGTACGATCTGCAACCACAGAATCAAATTTAAAGTGCAGCATAGGCTCTGCTCAGAAGAAACCACTGTTGAGCCAGTCCAGCGTCATTCCTCTGTTGAATACGAATAAGAGACAGGGACCGGCAAAGTTACCTTCAATCAACGTAGGCCATGTGGTCAGGAGCCACCACCGGATGAACTAAAAAAGCCTAACAGTGAGGTTTCTTAACGGACACTGAGAAACAATGCCCATTGTAAAAGCCACTCATACTAAAAAAGATGTTGGTCACTTGTTTGATGATGAATCGGCCCATCAAGGGTCATGGTCTTCGAGAACCAAATGGTTACTGGTTACAATAGCAGCAATTTTTATGTTACATTCACATTTGGGTTCTGGTATCTAGAAAATGTGCATCTGCTTGATGTCTTGTTAACAACTGCAAGCATCTCCACTGTGTCTCCATGTTATGTGCATCTGCACATTCTTCCTCCTCAAGACCTCCAACACAGAGGGGGTTATCATAATAACACTCTTTTAATGATTATGAATGCAACCTATGCCATTCTAAACAAAACAGATTGCTGGGTGTGTTTGTATTTTCCAAGACATGGGGAAAGGGGACTGTGCTGGTATATTCATCCTCTCACTTTAACTACTGCTTGCTATGCTTTGCTTGGGGCAATACTCTTTGGCCGTTGGAATGATAGTATTGCAGGGAATATTGATGGAACAATTCTTAACACCTTTGGGATGTTCTTTGTTTGCTAATTGGAGCAAGTTCAATGGTGCTTCTATTAGACCTGCTGACAGACTCTCTAGGCCTTTTCAATCATTGATTTCCTTCAAGATGGCACCCGTATGCAATAGGGATGCCATGCCTCCTTCCTATACTATCAATCATAGTCCCAATTTTGTTCCATTCCGCATAGAAAGAGAAAGTTCTCAACCAATGGGTACATTCAAGGGTTGTACTAACATTGCAATTCTAACCAGTGAGGATAGACCTTTGTATGTAGGAGACCCTTGTTTACTTTGTTTGTGGCAATGAGTTCTATCCGTGGTTACCCAGAGATTGGGAGGGTACTTGTTATTTGGGTATATTGCTGCCAGGAGTATATGTTGCCACCACTGCTGAAGTCTCTAAACCTCGTCCCAGGCGAGATAAGAAAGGTGATAATGTCATTCTTCTCATCATACACACTGACCAGATCTTTAGGAAATCTTGGATGAGAGGAGGATCCAGACCCTTGTCCAGATCCCTGGATCCAATAGAAACTTGAAGCTTGGACAGTTCCAACTGGGGACCCCTGTCCTTTTGTTTTTCTGCCTGCTCCACTTTCAGTTTAGTCATGTGAAATTCAATCTCCTTCTGCCTAAACATGTAGCTCTTGCTTCTTGAATTCCAGTATGGCCACAGCATCAGAGCTTGCAGAGGAAACATTGGACATTACATCATCCAGGTCCTCATGGGAACCATGAATGAGGGCAGTGGCAGAACTGTCAGTTCTGCCAGTGGGAGCAGCCCCACCTCTTTCTGCACTCTTAGCAGAGGTTATGACACAGAGTTGCAGCGCTTGCCGTTCCATAATTTTGTGGATCATGTCCAATGTTGTACCTTGAGCCAGTAAAAACCTCTCTCAGTACACATCTTTCTTAATGTTTCTGACTTAGAAGCATTTGCCGCTATTGGCGGCATGGCTGCCGGCAAAACCGCATCCGTGTCCGTGTCCTCGGAATGAGGACTTACCGGACCATTCCGAGTTCGAAAGGCCCGGTAATTCCTCACTCGAGGACACGGACACGGTTCATCCGTTTTTAGTTTTTTAGTGGCGCAACTTAACCATAACATCCCTGGGACATATCGCCTTGCCTCTCTCCGAGTGGGCCTGGCCTCTGAACTTTGTGATCTACAGCAGACCCTGCCTTGCTTGCCTTGCATTTGCTTCGTAAAAGTGTTGGTACTGAGTTGGTTTCATACCCTGCCTTTTTCTCTCCATTTCTAACGAATACTAGAGTGCCATCTAGGTTAAAGCACTCACCTCTGTCTGCAAATAAGTGGTGCCGTTGAACCTACACTTGTTGAAATATTGTTATGGGATTGATATATACTTATAGTAACTGTGATTGAAGTTGTTTGCCATATTAGTGCCAGTGTGTTTTTCATAGATGTGTTTTTAAATAAATAATTATATATCTTTGCACCCAAGCTCTGATCAGTGTCTGCTTGTTCTACTGTGTAAATTGCCCTATCTTGTATACTCCAAATACTGCCTAACTCGTCTTGACAGAAGTCTGACTGCTCAGCCACAGCTACCAGGTAAATCTGGGTGGTGCAGACTGCTAGCAATTGGGTTTACTGCTAACTCCTGTAGACTTAAACTTTTTGCAGTGGTCCCAGAGGGAACTGCACAGGTTTCTGCCTAACACCGTGTGTCTATCCCTCCCCCCCACCCCCGCTCAAGCCCCGTGTATCTCTCCCCCTCCCTCCCACCCCCGGCTCATGCCCCGTGTGTCTCTCTCCCTCCCCCCCACCCCCACTCATGCCCCGTGTGTCTCTCTCCCTCCCCCCCACCCCCGCTCATGCCCCGTGTGTCTCTCCCCCTCCCGCCCTCCCCCGCTCATGCCCCGTGTGTCTCTCTCCCTCCCTCCACCCCCGCTCATGCCCCGTGTGTCTTTCTCCCTCCCCCCCACCCCTGCTCATGCCCCGTGTGTCTCTCCCCCTCCCGCCCACTCCCTGCTCATGCCCCGTGTGTCTCTCTCCCTCCCCCACCCGTACTCATGCCCCGTGTGTCTCTCCCCTTCCCACCCACCCCCCGCTCATGCCCAGTGTGTCTCTCTCCCTCTTCCAACCCCGCTCATGCCCCGTGTGTCTCTCCCTCCAGCCCACCCCCCGCTCATGCCCCGTGTGTCTCCCCATCCCACGCACCCCCCGCTCATGCCGCGTGTGTCTCTCCCTCCGCCCACCCCCCGCTCATGCCCTGTGTGCCTCTCCCTCCTGCCCATCCCCCGCTCATGCCCCGTGTGTCTCTCCCTTCCGCCCACCCCCCGCTCATGCCCCGTGTGGCTCTCCCTCTCCCGCCCACTCTCCGCTCATACCCCATGTGTCTCTCTCCCTCCCCACCCCCGCTCATGCCCTGTGTGTCTGCCCCCTCCCGCCCACCCCCTGCTCATGCCCTGTGTGTCTCTCCCCCTCCCGCCCGCCCCCGCTCATGCCCCGTGTGTCCCTCCCCCTCCCACCCACCCCCCGCTCAAGCCCAGTGTGTCTCTCCCCCTACCGCCCACCCCCCGCTCACGCCCTGTGTGTCTCTCCCCCTCCCGCCCACCCCCGCTCATGCCCCGTGTGTCTCTCTCCCTCCCGCCCACCC
Source organism: Ambystoma mexicanum (assembly GCF_040938575.1). Classification (NCBI taxonomy): domain Eukaryota; kingdom Metazoa; phylum Chordata; class Amphibia; order Caudata; family Ambystomatidae; genus Ambystoma; species Ambystoma mexicanum. The sequence goes on from NC_090934.1 coordinate 516,669,063, forward strand.
CCCGCTCATGCCCCGTGTCTCTCTCTCCCTGCCCCCCACCCCCCACTCATGCCCCGTGTGTCTCTCTCCCTCCTCCAACCCTCTAATGCCCCGTGTTTCTCTCCCTCCCGCCCACCCCCCGCTCATGCCCGTGTGTCTCCCCTTCCCGCCCACCCCCTGCTCATGCCCCGTGTGTCTGAGGGGCATGAGCGGGGGGTGGGCGGGAGGGAGAGACACACGGGGCATGTGCGGGGGTGGGGGGGGGAGAGACACACACAGGGCTTGAGCGGGGGTGGGGGGAGGGAGAGACACACACAGGGCATGAGCGGGGGTAGGGGAGGGAGAGAGACACACGGGGCATGTGCGGGGGTGGGGGCGAGGGAGAGAGACACACAGGGCATGAGGGGGGTGTGGGGAGGGCTAGAGACACACGGGGCATGAGTAGGGGGTGGGGGGAGAGACACACGGGGCATGAGCAGGGGGTGGGGGGAGGGAGAGACACACACGGGGCATGAGCGGGGGATGGGCGGGAGGGATAGAGACACACGGGGCATGAGTGGGGGTGGGGGGGAGGGAGAGAGACACACGGGGCATGAGCGGGGGGTGGGTGGGAGGGATAGAGACACACGGGGCATGAGTGGGGGGCGGGTGGGAGGGATAGAGACACACGGGGCATGAGCAGGGGGTGGGTGGGAGGGATAGAGACACACATGGCATGAGCAGGGGGTGGGTGGGAGGGATAGAGACACACGGGGCATGAGCGGGGGTGGGTGGGAGGGCTAGGGGCATGAGCGGGGGGTGGGTGGGAGGGCTAGAGACACACGGGGCATGAGTAGGGGGTGAGGGGAGAGACACACGGGGTATGAGCAGGGGGCATGACCTCATATTTGTATACATTGTACTCACACTACTTTCCTTAGGGTCCTGTAACATCATGTGATACATATACATAGGGTAAATAACAGCTTTGAAACAGAGTAATCATTTCTCTGCATGAAGATAATCAGTTAGGTTATGAATTGTTTCCGCTACTACTTCTGCTTTTTTTACTTACTTCACTTTCCCTGTACATACCCATATTTGTATGTGTTCTTTTCTCTTCGTGGTTTGTCTATAATAATGCAAGTATGTAGTAAGTGGGTTTTATTACCTACTTAGCACATGTTTCACAGTACGCAAAACTCTAATAAGAAAACAGTTATCATTTCACTATTCAAAATGGCAAGCTTATGAATATTGCACATCCATCATGTATGCTGCACACAATGCCTATGTTTCTACATGAGTACCTTAGTATACTGGATGGAACTTAATAGAATGCTATTTATATCAATGCATTGCTTAATGGACTAATTAGCTCATGATATTTATTCCAATGATCCTTGACACTTTTTTGTCAACATTATAATAAGAATCCCTTGTACAGACTTTTCATGAAAGGTAAATGCACATGTGATGTCATCAGTGATGTCATCAATGACATTTGTGATGTTGTCTTTGATGTCCTGGGTGTTAGTCTTAGCAGAGCACGGTGGTGGCGTGAGTTATGGTTGCTTAGCTTACCATAACTGGCGAATTTCAGGGGTTTTTCGGGTTTACTTTGAACCATAACGTCCCTTTAACAAAGTTTTTTCACTGAATATATATATATATATATCGAAAAGGCAAAGAGGAAAGGGAACCGCACTCTCCGCGGACAGAATAAAGGTGCCCAAGTGAACAAAAATTAGTGCAGCTCACAACGTAGGAATGGTCATAAGTTTAATTTAATGGGTAATACAAAAATAAGATAAAAACACGGCAGGAAAGGCAGCAGCAAAAACAGAGGCAGGACGCCTAGAGGCACGACCCGCATACAACGCGTTTCACGCTCAACTGAGTGCTTGATCACGTAAGGGAAAGAAGGACCAGATCACTCTCATAGCTGGAAAGTTTAGTCCTATTGCTATGTCAATGAAACTGTGAACATGCCTGGAGGGATGGAAAGGGTGGCAGTCATGTTTGAACGGAGGGCAGCAGTGGCCAACAATGGGAGCAAAGGTAAATTCCAATGAAAAGGGACAATAGATTAGGGTGTCTGATACAGTGCAAGGTGCACAGAAGGGACAAAGTAACATTGGAATGGTAAGGGACCCAAAATAATAAGGTCGGTACCACAAGTCCACGCCAGGCACATCCACAGTTCCACTATAAATCAAATATAGTTTGCAAGATCAACGAGGAAAACCCCCATAGTCATAATCTACATACAATTGGTAAAATGAAGATACTGCATAGAATGCAAGAATACAAAATACATAAATGACAATAGATAAAAACATGAGGTGACCATTTCCCAACCCCTCATGCAAGTAACTAGAAGCTAATCATAAATATGACAGTGTGACACAGGCAATGGTTAAGGTAAAGTGCAAGTGCAGACAAGAAATAGCAGCATAAACATGTGCAAATAAGCAATAACATGATAGCAGCTTATATGTGTGCAAAATTGCAAAATACAGGA